>NC_142440.1:66270000-67520000 GCF_059453495.1 Arachis ipaensis | reverse complement strand
CCATAAGTATCAGGGCTCGAAGCCAGAATATGCACCAACAAACACAAAACATCAACGGTTTTCACAAACCCTCGTCTTCTCTCCACTCCTTTGAAAAACTTCAGAGCCGATTTGGGGTCAGGCTTATGGCTCAAAAGGGTGTCCAAGACACCCTCTTTCGAAATAACCTCGAGGTGTGATTGAGCTTCAGCTGAAATTTTCATGGGAAAATCATCGATTTTCTTGGAGAAGTGGCTGCTAGGGCCATTTGCGGGATCCTGTGATTGAGAGTGTGGAAGGGGATCGGATGGAAGGAGTGTTTTTGTGCAGAGATGGTTAAATTGTGAGAGAAATCGAAGATTCTTTAGAGGGATCAATGAAAGGTTGTTGGAAAACATGGTTTGCATTGGTGGAAGAGAGAGAAGGAACGAAACTGAAATAGTTTGGTCCCTCTTCTGTTAGGGGAAATGTTTGACACTCTCGTGGCTGCTCACAAAGCATACAACTCCATACTCCAATTTATGTCTTCAGGAACTCTGAGGAAACAAAATGAAAATGCAAACTTCACTGAACTGTTAAGTTTTATATATTTCTAATTGCCTTCTCAGCATGATAAATATATCACAATAGATATTTTATATTTGACAGCTCGAAATGACAACAGTCCATAGTTTGACAAATCTAAGTAAGATTCAAAAGGAAGCCAATTTTCTCATATGTTAACTATCTTTCCCTAACAAAACCCTCAAACTTACTCCAGGCAGATCAGTCACAAAATAGTCTCAGGTGTCAAATACACCAAGTCACCAACAGCAAGTCAGCAACAATGTGGAAAGCTGGTATCAAGAGTAAGTTTTTTCCATTACTGTAGGAAGCAGAGGCTACAACATAGATGTCCTAAATCATTTGATTAATTTTCGAGTCATGAATCATAAATCATTCCATAGCTCATGATTCAATGAACATTAATAATAATAGTAAAGGACCAAATTAATAATATGACAAACTAAAGAAATTATTTAAACAGTTGCAGATAAATATTTATAAAGGATATAAAAATATTATTTCACAACAAATAAAATTAAAAGACATAAAACTTTGTGGGTTTTGACATATACATGCAACGAGGAATAAAAAAATGATTTGCGTGGTTTAGTACTAGCACTCACCCGTCGAAAGTAAAATGGTAACACCCAACCCAAAACCACTTTCACTTTTCACTAACCTAAGCTAATGGTGGTCCATCAGATTGGACAGGGATCAACCCAATTATAATAATATAAGATTATGATAATATAAATCCTAAAATAATAAATTAAGAATCTTAAATAACAGAAAATGTTGAAATATCAAAGTCACCTATTGAAATTGGGCACATTATAAGAAGCTCCCACATTTTGGAGTTAGATATACTGTTCCCTCTCAAGAGTTTATATCTGATGTACCTCATTTCACTGCAGTGTTTTATCAAATCCTGACAAATAACTTTGCTCACTTCTCCCACTTTGACATGTCCATTCTCTATCAACTCGGCAAACTACAATGTTTGGCATCATGAGAAATATATATCTCAACCACATAATTCACGTCATCTTCTGTTTCTTCAAGCAATCTGGTAAGTGTACATACAGATGATTAGGGCAAAAATATGCTACTCAAGATTCAAAAATCATGTGTTGCAAAAGCTAAAAGCAAAAAATTTATCCCGTGAACATCCCAGTTAAAAATACAAGTACAGTTATAAAACTATGTGCCTCTTACCTTCCACAATGAATAGATATATCTTTTGCTTATCTATCAAGAGAAGAATGAACTGCCTGTTCAGAAATCTTTTCATTCTAAGTGATAAATGGATATCACAAGAAGAACATCTCACGAAACATGATTCTCGAATACTAGATGGATCGAATTAAATTACAGCTATCTTTCTGATTTTAAGAGACAAAGCGACGAATTCCAATTATGATATATGATATATGTATACTCTACTTCACATGTGAATTATTTGGGGGAAAAAACCACAATAATTCTGGACCTAAGGAATGCAGCAGCAATAAAAATTATAATATAGTTTATACAAGCAACAAACCAATACCACGTTGCGAAATTTCAGTTGCAGCAGCAACAATACACGTATATAGCAACAACACCACCACCACATTGATCAACAATAAAAATTAACAACTAAGTGCGAAAAAACAAAAGATTCAGAGGCAATTCGCAGAGAAGAGAGGCGGAACACACCAGTGAAGCAGAGTATAGCGGCGCAGGTAGCGGAACAGAGCAGCAAAGATGACTGGGAGTTGCCACGAGTGAGAATCAGAACAGCAGAAGCAATGCAAAACCACAAGAGAGGCGTCGGAGACGACGACGACAGCAGGAGCAGCGCCGCAGATAGTAATTAGAGGTGAACGATCGGTCTTGTTTGACACTCAGGCTAGGTTTTCTTCATTATTGCTGTACTCGGAGGTTTTCGTATTTTCTATTTTAAGAAAAGAAAAAATAAATAAACTATGGTTCCGTCCAAAATGTTTGGATAATTAATTAATTATAATAATGGGAATTTCTTTGATAAAATTAGGTAAAAATTAAAATAAAAAATTTAACTGAATTTATAAAAAAATATGTCATCATTACATTACTCATAATAATGAGAATTTTATTTTGAGTAAACCACCAAAAATATATTTAAATTATTTTGTTGTTAAAAAAATATTTTTAAATTTTGTTGTTAACAAAAATATTTACAGATTATTTAAAAATATGAAAAAATATATACTTATGAAAGACATTCTAGGTTAATAAAAAAGAAAATTCTCGTAAAATGAATTTTTTATGTAGTTACATTTTAATATTGGCAAGTGAACTATATGCATACTTTTTTATCATTGGAGTAGATCTTTTATTATAATAGGATATTTTTTACACGTTTTAAAATTATTTAAGAATATTTTTATTACTAACAAAATTTAAAAATATTTTTGTTAATATAAAAATAATTCAAATATATTTTTCGTAATTTACTCTTTTATTTTTATCATTGCATTATTCATAATAATGTATCAAAATTTTAAAATCAATATATCATTTTCTACATATCAACAATTAGTTACCGAATTAATTATTACGTATTTATATAAGTGCGAATTCAACGTAACAGTGCAAATTCAATATAAATCATATCGATCACTTAATAAATCTTTTAAATGCCAAATATTAACTTGCCCACTTCACGTTTTTCACTTTCACATAGACCCAACCAGATCCGGGCGGCCGGCCTCCAGGGCGCCCCGCGCCCGGACCCAGGCCAAGGAATCTCTCCTCTTCACAGCCAGCTCACCTGGGGACAGTTGGAGGGGGAAGAAACTTCAAGGAAGGTGAGTTTATCCTCGAGGGGCCCACCTCTGACAGGGTATATATGGGGAGGGTCCTACTCCTACCCCCGAGGTACGTCACCATATCCTTACTCCCTGCTACCTGCATACTTCTTGACTTGGGCGTCAGAGTGTTATTGCAGGTGGCTCCCCCCATATTGAACAAAGAGATCGGGAGATCGTTTGCTCGAGCATCACCCGTACCAGACCCAGATCCAAGCCTACTCCCCTCAACTTCCTGTGGTCGACCCTGACCCGTTCGGAACTCCGAGTTACCGAACATTGGCGCCGTCTCTGGGGACCGGCTGACATGGACTTTATTCTGGCCCTGTGGGGGTAGTCGACAGAGGCGATCCACGCGGGGAGGAAGGCAGGGTAGCCGCTGGGGCTCCCTCTCGCGAGCACACTAGATCCCCCCGCGACAGCCCGAGAGACGACCCTTTGGGGGAACAGGTAGCGATAGCGCCAGAATAATGCAAGAGCTGCGCCACAGAGTACAAAACCTAGAACACGAAGTGGCCGGCCGAGAGCGCCACCAGCTTACTCCGAGCCAAGAGCGTTCTCGGTCTCCTCAACAGAGGGATGGAAGTCTCCGAAGAAGTCGTTTCAAGCGCACTTCGAGCCCCCGGTCAGAGTCTGAAAGCCAGGAAAGTAGGGAAGTGCCCAGGAGACGGAGAGATCCCGTGATTTACTCCAGATCACCGACAAGAAATACTGTAGAGGAAGACCGAGAAGGCAGCAGAGAAAGACCAAGGAGAAGCCAACCACGTCAAGAAGACAACAGAGAGAGGTCAAGGAGAAGCCGACCGCGCAGAGAAGATAGTAGAGAAAGACTGAGGAGAAGGCAACAACTGGGGGTCATGAGAGCAACCCCTTTCCACCATTCGATCCTGGAAGTCCGGTTACCGAAGCACTTCGATAAGCCAACGGACATGAAGTATGATGGGACCCAAGACCCTCAGAAGCACCTAACGGCCTTTGAGGCCAGGATGAACCTAGAAGGGGTGGGCAACGAAGTAAGATATCGCGCTTTCCCTGTGACCTTAGCGGGGCCAACAATTCGTTGGTTCAATGCCCTTCCCCAGGGCTCTGTAGCCACTTTTGCCGACATCAATCGGGCTTTCTTGGCTCAGTTCACCACACGAATCGCTAAAGTGAAGCACCCGATTAATTTGCTGGGGGTAACACAAAGAATCGGCGAGCCGATCCGGAAGTACATGGATAGATTCAACGACGAGTGCTTAGAGATCGACAGCCTAACCGATTAGGTGGCCAGCTTATGCTTGACAAACGGGTAATTGAATGAGAATTTCAGAAAACACCTTACCACCAAGCCTGTTTGGACAATGCAAGAAATTCAAAATGTGGCCAGGGAGTATATCAACGATGAAGAAGTCAGCCAGGTCATGGCGGCCAATAAGCGGCAGCCCGCCTACTCCAATACTCGCCCGCCCGACGGCGGGGAAAGGTTGAAGGAGCTCTCCAAAGACGGAGGATCAACTAAAACCTTTAAGCTAATTCCCCGGGTAGGAAAGTTCACCAACTATACTCCCCTGACAGCTCCGATTGTTGGAGTCTATTAGTAGATCGCCGACAAGGGCATCTTGTCGAAGCCCCGACAACTCAAGGACAAGACGGGAGGAAACAAAAACCTCTATTGCGATTACCACAAGGGCTATGGCCACAAGACTCAAGACTGCTTCGACCTGAAAGATGCTCTGGAACAGGCCATTCGGGAGGGGAAGTTGGCCAATTTCTCCCACCATATAAGGAACCGAGGAGGCGGGATCACGACCAATCCAACGAAGACAAGAGCCGCGCCGTGAGACAAAGGCGAGGGCCCGAGGAGGATAATGAGCGCAGCCTCACTATTGTAAACGTGGTCATCGGTAGAGACGTTCCCCCCAGATCGAAGTCGGCTAGCAAGAAGGACGCCAAGGTCTTAGCTGTGTCCTCTGGCTCCACACCGCCCTCCCAGAGGGCACCATCGATATCATTTAGCCCTGAAGATCAATGGTTTGACGATGTGACGGAGAACCCGCCAATGGAAATCACAGCCAGAGTGGGCACCGGCCTAGTAAAGCGGATCCTAATTGACACGGGAGCTGACTCGAACATCATGTTCCACAATGTATTTGATGCGCTGGGCCTGCGGGATACCGACTTAGGGGGTCACCAGCACGGCGTAGTCGGCCTAGGAGATAACTTCATCAAACCCGATGGAGTAGTTTCCCTCCCGGTCTCCATTGGCGGAGGTCGAGGGAAGAGGTCGCTAATGGCGGAGTTCGTCGTCTTAAGAGACTCCACGGCCTACAACCTCATCTTGGGGAGGAAGACCATCAACGAGTTTGGAGCAGTGATCTACACCAAACTGCTATTAATGAAATTTGTTACTGACGATGGATCAGTGGGGACCATTAGGGGAGATCTGGAAACGGCGGTCGCATGCGACAATTCCAGCCTCTCCCTGAGGAAGAAATCCAAAGAGGCATCCGGTGTCTTCCTCGCCGACTTGGACGCCAGGGTTGACGACAAGCCCCGGCCAGAACCTGAGAGGGACCACGAAAAGTTCAGGGTCGGTGACGAGCGGAAAATTGCCGATTAAGAATTTATAATAGAAATAACGTTGCAAGTACAGTTCTTACCCGACGAAAATTCAGCTTATCAATTTAGAAAGAATTGTCACAAAATTGAGAATAAAATACTGGGAGTAGAATTCCCAGGTCGTCTCCCAACGAGTTGACAAAAGGGTGCAATTTATTGGTTAGGAGTTTTCCGAGAAATTTTAGAGTTGGAGAATGGAAAAATAAATGATTGTAAATTAAAGCAATGAAAATTAACAAGAGGTTTTATGTAATTGAAATAAAAAGCCTTGACCAGAAGAAGATTAATTGGAAGTTCTATCCTTGTTGAATTTTCCCAAGTGTAATAGTAAGAGGTTGTTGTTCTACTTAGTTATCCCTTACCTGATAAAGGAAAGTCAAGTAACTAACAACTCTGAATATCAAGTCCTAATCCTCTCCAAAGGAAGGATTAGAGTTAGAGACTAGAGAGCCAACCAACAACTTCCAATTAAAATTAACACTTGAGTATTCCAACTCAAGGGTCTCCTATTAATCAACTCCCAAATCAAGTTAAGAGTCTACTCCCTTGACATGAATACCACTTTCATAGACATATAAAGGGAATAAAAAGAAGACATAATAAATTAAATAAAATAATAATTGAAAATTAATTAAAGGTAAAAATAGTTCTTTCCATTAATGAATTCCAAAATCAAAGATATCCATATGTAACTCTGAACAGGGTAAATGGGAGATAAAAGAGTAAGGAAATAAGGAAACAAACTAGAATGATAAAGACTTCAACGGAGGTAGTGACTCTTCTCAATGTCCAATCCAAAAGCATGAAACTAGAAATCTATGAATATGAAGAACCCTAGAAGAAGGAGTATTCTCTCTAAGATTCAAAACTAAAATTAAAAACTAAGTGAATGAGAATGTGTGTTGAGTCTCTGCTTGTCCTCTGGCTCTAGTCTGTGTTTCTGGGCCGAAAACTGGGTCCAAACTCAGCCCAAAATTGCCCGCAGTGTCTTCTGCAATTTCTGCACGTGACGCACGTCACGCGTACGCGTCAGTCACGCATACGCGTTGATGGTCTTCTTCACGTGTCACGCGTACGCGTCAAGTACGCACGCGCGTCGCTGTGGAATGCGCCAAGTCGTGCGCGCATGCGTTAGTCATGCATACGCGTCGATCCTCGCTGGTTAGCTCCTTAGTTTCTTATGTTCCTTCCATTTCTGCAAGCTTCCTTTCCATCCTCTAAGCCATTCCTGCCCTATAAATTCTGAAAACACTTAACACACAGATCACGGCATCGAATAGTATAAAGGGGAATTAAAGATTGGTAATTTAAAGGCTTAGGAAGCAAGTTTTCAATCATATAACAAAATTGGGAAGGAATTGTAAAATCATGCAAATTGTATGAATAAGTATGCAAAGAGCTGATTAAAACCACTCAATTTAGCATAAGATAAACCATAAAATAGTGGTTTATCATTCGACGACTCAGATGAAAAGTTCACCTTTGTAAACAGAAACCTGCCTCATGACTTGAAAGAACCCCTGATGGAAATGATCAGAGCTAATGGTGACCTGTTTGCCTGGACTCCGGCCGACATGCCGGGTATAGACCTCCAATTCATGTCACACCAACTAGCCGTGAGACCAGAGGCAAAGCCGGTGGCCCAAAGGAGGAGGAAAATATTCCAAGAAAGGGGCGGAAGAGGTGGCCAGGCAAATGGCTAGCCTACTAAAAGTAGGCTTCATCCGGGAACTCGACTACTCGACTTGGCTGTCGAATGTAGTCTTGGTTAAAAAGCCCAGTGGAAAATGGAGAATATGTGTGGATTATTCTGATCTTAACAAAGCATGTCCCAAGGATTCTTTTCCCCTTCCCAACATTGATGCTCTTGTTGACGCAGCGGCGAGTTACCGGTATCTGAGTTTCATGGATGCTTATTCTGGGTACAACCAGATACCGATGCACCGACCAGATGAAGAGAAAAGGGCATTTATAATGCCAGGAGGGACATACTGCTACAAGGTGATGCCGTTTGGGTTGAAGAACACAGGGGCTACGTACCAAAGGCTGATGAACAAGATATTCAAAAATCTCATTGGCAAGATGATGGAGGTGTACGTCGACGACATCCTGGTCAAGACCGCCAAAGTTGAGGACCTCATCGGCGACCTGGAGAACGTCTTCGCCTCTCTTCGGCGACAAGCATGAGGCTAAATCCGCTCAAGTGTGCCTTCGCTGTTGAAGCCGGGAAATTCTTGGGGTTTATGATACCCCAAAGAGGAGTGGAGGTCAATCCGGAAAAGTGCGAAGTAATCCTACAAATGAAGATCCCGGGATGTGTGAAAGATGTCCAGAGGCTGGCGGGCAGACTCACCGCGCTATCCCGTTTCCTCGATGCATCAGCGGCCAAAGCTCTGCCCTTTTTCAACCTGATGAAAAAGAGGATAGCGTTCGAATGGACCCTGGCATGTGAGGAGGCTTTCAGGCACTTTGATAAACCCCAATTTTATGGTTTATCTTGTGCTTAATTTGGGGGATTTTATAAACTTTTCTCACATTTATTCAATGAAATATCATGGTTTTATAATTCTCCCTAGATTTGTGCTTAAGTGTGAAAACATGCTTTTTAGGCCATAAAATAGCTAAATTTAACTCATTTTAATTCCATTCGATGCCTTGATATATTTGTTGAGTGATTTTAGGATCATAAGGCAAGTATTCGATGGAAGAAGTGAGGAGAAACGCATGCAAAGTGAGAGAACTCATGAAGAAATTAAGGAACCGTAAAGCTGTCAAGCCTAACCTCTTCACACTCAATCGACCATAACTTGAGCTACAGAGGTCCAAATGAGGCGGTTCTAGTTGCGTTGGAAAGCTAACATCTGGAGGTTCAAAATGATATAAAATTTTCAATAGTTTCCTGATGTATAGGGGCGCACATGCACACTATATGCATGCGCGCCGATGGAGCACGTGGTTCACTAAAGTGAAATCGTGGCCAGCGATTTGCAGCTCATTTTGGGCCCAATCCAACTTATTTCTAATGCTATTTCATGAAGAATTCAAGCTTGGGTAAGGGGGGAGCAATTGTTTGAAGTGTTAGCATCATGTAGTTTAGTTTCTAGAGAGAGAAGCTTCCTCTTCTCTCTAGAATTAGGGTTCTTAGGTTAATCTCTCTTAGATTTAGCTTTGATTTCATGTTTTCATCTTGTTTCTTTTATGAATTCTTGTTTCTACACTTTCATTCTCTTAGTTTTCATGTTAATTTCCCCTTTTTTCTCTCTTTTATGTTCATGGATGCTCATGTTGGATTTAGATCTCTTTTAATGGAATTTGATGTTGATGTTTCTTTTATTGATGATTTGAGTTGTTGATTTACTTTTTTTGCAATTGGTAGTTGCTAGATTTATTACTCTTGCACATTTATTATGCTTTCCTTGTACACCCACCAAGTGTTTGACAAAATGCTTGGTTGGGCTTTAGAGTAGATTTTGAGCATTCTTGGCTTGGAAAGAGTAATTAGGTAATCTTGAGTCATTAATACCCAATTTAGATTGGTGATCTAGAGTTGTTAGTTAATATCATTTTCAATAACTTTAATCTCTTGCTAATTCAATTAGTGAGTTGATTAGGATTTTTGACTTGAGATTAACTAGTCTTGTTTGACTTTCTCTAATGGAAGATAACTTACACCTTCTTCTAACATTGGGGATGACGAAATAAGATAAATTCTTGTTAAGTATTGTTATGATTAATGACTAGGATAGAAAGCCTATGATCTCAAACCTTGCCATGAATGTCTCTCTTTATTAATTGCTTTCTTTAATTGCTCTCTTTACTTTTCTTGTCATTTAAATTTTTGCCCCTTTTATCAACCAAACCCCCTTTTGTTCTTCATAGCCAATAATTGACTACTTCATTGCAATTCCTTGTGAGACGACCCGGAGTCTAAATACTTCGGTTAATTCTTATTTGGGGTTTGTACTAGTGACAAAACCAAATTTAATTTGATGTGAGAATTGTTTGTTGGGTTGGAGCTATACTTGCAATGTACATATTTCGTGAAATTCCTTACCGACAACAATTTTTGTGTCAAATTAATGGTGCCGTTACCGGGGAGTTGCAATGGTGTTATGTTATTGGCTATTGTGAATATTATGAATATGTTTGTCTTTTGCTTGTTTGTTAGCTTTTGTTAGGCTTAGGACTTGTTGCTTATTTTTGTAGCTTTTGTTTTTTTTTTGCTATTATGAATTCTCACCTTCTTTGGCTATGAGTTTGGCTCAAATTATGTTGTAGGAAATGGAAGCTTCAATGAGGACATGCATCAAGGATTTGGAGATCAAAGGTGGGAGGAGCCCCAAGCTTATGAACAACCTTCTTGGCAACAACCTCCTTCCGAATCAAGTTTGACAAAAGTGCTTGGGGACATGACTACTATCCTCACGGAGATACACAAGGACCAAAGGGAATTTTATGCCACCCGAGCCGTCCAAGCGCCACCCCAACGCGGCTACTCTTCGGATTCTTATGGGTATACTCCTAATCCTAATGCATATCAATCCAATGGATGTGATGACCCTTATTGTGATTATCAACAACCACCACCATATGCCTATGAACCACCTCCTCAACATAATTTTGAACCACCTTACTCACAAGTCCCTTACCACCAAACAGCTCCATATGACCCTAATCCTTACCCACCATACCAACCACCTTATGAACCATATGAACCATATGAAGAACCACCCCAATTAAACCCCCAATACCCTCAAGAACCACCACCTCCATGTTATTACCAAGATGAGCCACCTCCAATGTATGAGAACTCTTAACCACAAGATGAATCACCTCCCATATTTGAAAAAATTATGGCTCAGTTTGCTAACATTACCGCTATCTTGGAATCATTGGACTCATGCAACAAGCAAAGCATCTCCACGGATAAATGTGAGAAATCAACCGAAGAAAGGAGCATGAAGGAGATTTTAGAATCTCAACATGAGAACAAGGAGGTGGGTTATGTCTTGCAACAAGTGGAGAGTGAAGAGATTGTTAATGAAGAAGAAGTGGTTGAAGAGCTAGGCAAAATTGAACAAGAGGTGGATTCCAAGTTTGAGAACACTTCCACACCAAGTGACATTATTGATGATTTTGTGAAAGTTGTTGAACCTTCTTCCATTGAGCTTGAAGGCGATGTTAGGGAGGGTGCGCAACCTCCTAAGCATATAATAAATGATGAAGAATTGGAAGAAGGTGAGCAAGCAACAAATCTTCCTCTTGAAGATGAGCCCACACCAACACATGATCCTTTGGTATTTGAGGAATCTTCTACTATTGATATTGTGGTGAATATTGAGATAAGTTCCACATTACCTCCATGTTGTGACATGAAGAGTGGGGAAGAGCTAGAAGAAGTTGGTGAAGAGGTGGTTGAATGTGAAAAACTTTGTCAAGAGAAAGAGGTTGAAGTTGAAGAAGCTTGCGAGGAGGTGGAGGTAGTCAAGAAAGAGCACAAGGGAATAGACCTCACATTGCCTAAGTGTGGGGAAGTCCCCCTTCCTAAGTCACCATCCAACATAACATTCAAATGGGTAAAATTTTTATCACTAATCTTTACTTTCCCACTTGAATATGGTTTGCTTAAAAATGATGGTCAACTTAGAGCTCTTTGTGGAGTTAAGAGTAGGAAAGGGTTGTGTAGTGGTTGGAGACACCATTCTAAGTTCATCATGGTTGCGTGCTCAGAGTTGAATAGCAACAGTTGGTGTAGAACCAAATTGCATGGGTCTAGGGGAATGTTTGGTTGTTCAATTGAGAATTCACAACCCTTGTCACCCAAATTTAACTATGGTAGTCAACGAGAAGATAGGTGCAAGAACAAGGTTTGGGACCCCGGAATCCATTTCAACATTCAACACTCTTGGGGCCTTATCATTTACTTGAGCTTACTTGAAGGCCTTGTGCGCCTAATTTGGGATCCTGGTGGATATTGGAGATGCAAACAATGGTGGGGATTTAAGGATGAATTCAAGCATAAACCACCCTAGCAAGGACCACCACCAAATGTCCAACTTAAGGACTTAAACTAAAAGTGCTAGATGGGAGACACCCCACTATGGTAAATTCTTTTCATTTTTCCCTTTTGTACATATTGGTAATTAGTTTAATTTCATATTTTGTTGAGTTTGTTGAGTATAATTGGTAGTTTAGTAGGTTAAATTAGGTTTTATGGTGTTTTGGTAGCTGTTTGGAGGTTTAGAATGCTTGGATTGGTGCGAAAACATAGAAAAATTTTGAAAAATAGAGCATCATCCATGCGTACGCGCACTGCACGCGTACGCGTGCATTAAGCATTTTCACCCCTCCACGCGCACGCGCCATGTGCGCGTACGCGTGGATTGAAAAAATTCATCCCTCCATACATTGACCCGAGAGTTGCGCCTACACTGCGCCAGCACCATGCCTGAGGCACAAACCAACCCGCGCGTAGACGCACCTAGTGCGTACGCGTCCTTGATGCTAATTGCGCAATGCGCGCACACGCACGCTGTGCGCGCGCACACCGATAGCGCCACCTGCCCTCCTGGTACATGTTCCAGAGAGTTGAGCCAACCTTGGGCTGACACTGTGCCCCGCGCATAACCTCACCCACGCGTGCACGCACCTGGCGCGTACGCGTCCTTCTGCCAATCTGCGCATCGGCACGTGGGCGTGCATGACGCGTCCGCGTCACAAAAACAAAGAGTTTTTTTTCTCATCTTCCATTTTCTTTTGTCCATTATATTCGCATACTTTTATTCTTTGCATTTTCATTTTGTTTTTATAGCTTGTTTTTACCTTCTTTTTTTTGAGCTTCTTATTTGAATAATGGTGTTGAATTTTCTTACTCAATTGTTGAGAATTTCTTGGTTAATCTTGGTGCTTCTTGACTTGTTTGATATTGTTGGGTAATGAAATTTCTAATTCAATGATTAACCTTTGATGACCCTTGTATCCTTTGTGCATTGATATGAGCTTACATGTCTTTCATGACCCACTCTTTCTAGTCGAACTTGATGCTTTTGAGTGCTCTTCATGCTTTGACTTTACTCTTGCATCAAGTGTTAGTTAATATGCCTTAGCTTACATTATTTTCTCACTCACATGTTGTAGCTACCATGTAGTGAGGACCCTATTCTTATTTGGCATTAGCCCCCGCCTATGTTCTATTTGCTTTGCAATCTTTGTTGTAGGCGTAATTCTCTTTCTTTTTCTTTCCTTTTAGGTTGGCCACCAAGAGGAAAAGGATAAGCTTCAAATGGGGCAACAAACAAGTTTACCCGTACAACCCTTTGAAGAAACTCATCAATTGTAGCAACCCGTCCACTTTACTCTTCTTTGCATGCACCGAGGACGGTGCAAATTTTTAAGTGTGGGGAGGTCGTCCGACCGATCTCCATGGGTAACAATTTCTTTCTTTCAACACCAATTCTTGATTTCCTTTGCTAGTTAGTTGTTGCATTGCATGATAGGTTGCATGTTAGCTAGAATTTGTACATATTTTTCATCACTTCTTTTTATATTAGGACTACTTGGTTAGGGTGATGATTTCTTTTCCAAGAAAAATTATTTTAGGGCACCCTACTAATTTGAAAAAAAAAAAATTTTGTTGAACTTGCTTGAAGAATTTATTTTGGAACATGGTTTTTGAGCTAAGAACACAATCATGTGAGTTTTGAGCCAAATTGTGTGGTTACATTTTATAACCACTTTTCATTCTTGTGTGCATCGTTCTCTTTTTATAATTGTAATCTTTGCTTTGTTTGATTCTTTATGTCCATTATTCCATGTATACATGCATTTATATGATTGAGGCCATCATTTCATATAGCTCACTTACCCAAATAGCCTACCTTTCATCAACCATTGTTAGCCAAATTTGAGCCTATTTAATCTCTTTTGTTCTTAATTTTTGCACATCACCACCCGTAAGTGAAAAAAAATAAATGTCCTTTAATTTGGATCTTTGATTAGCTTAGGCTAGTGAGGATGTGTATCAATTGGGTATGGGAAATTAGGACATTGGTTGAGAGAAAAGTGTGTTTTTGTATTTTTGTTGAAGATTTTTGGGAATTGGGTACATGCTTATGCATTAGATATGTAAAACCATATGCATTGACATCTTTGTATATATTTTAGTTTGAAAAAAATATATGAGAAAAAAAATATGTATAAAAAGAAAAAAAAAATAAAAAAAAAAGAGAGAAAGAAAAAAAAAGAAATAAAAAGGGGACAAAAATGCCCCAAAGTAAAGTAACAATAATAATGCATATGGAATGTGAATTAATAAGAATGCATGAGTATGTGAAAAAGTGGGAATCATGGGTAGCTAGGTTGTGTATTAGAATTGTATAGGTTGTTATATGTGTTAGGTGAGAGTTTAGGCTAATCAAAGATGCAAATTTCAAGCTCACTTAATCATATACATCCCTACCTTTACCTTAGCCCCATTACAACCTATGAACAAGTCCTCATGATTAATGTATGCATGCATTGAATAATTGTTGATTGTTAGATGAAAAAAAAATCATGGAAAGAATGATTAGAAGAGAATTGAGTGATCAACCCCATACACTTGAGCGACTAGAGCGGATACACTTCCAGTGAGGGTTTGATGCTCAATTCCTTGTTCCCGGCTTTCATGAGCTTTCTTCTTGCAAGTCTATTTGAACTTTATTTTGATATTCAAATTGGTAAGATTTGTGAATCAACATACTACTTTGCCCTACTTGCTTATATATGTTCTTGGAGATTGATTCATTTTTAACCAAGTAGGCAGAATCATTTTGCATTTAGTCGCATTCATATTGATAGGTGCATATAGTTTATTTACATTGAATAAATGTTCATACCCCTTTTCTTATCCTTCTTTATTCTTAGCATGAGGACATGCTTGGTTTAAGTGTGGGGAGATTTGATAAACTCCAATTTTGTGGTTTATCTTGTGCTTAATTTGGGAAATTTTATCAACTTTTCTCACATTATTCAATGAAATAGTATGGTTTTGTAATTCTCCCTAGATTTGTGCTTAAGTGTGAAAATATACTTTTTAGGCCTTAAAATAGCTAAATTTAACTCACTTTAATTTTATTCGATGTCTTGATATGTTTTTTGAGTGATTTCAGGATCATAAGGCAAGTGTTGGATGGAAGAAGTGAGGAGAAAAGCATGCAAAGTGGGAGAACTCATGAAGAAATTAAGGAACCGTAAAGCTGTCAAGCCTGACCTCTTCACACTCAATTGACAATAACTTGAGCTACAGAGGTCCAAATGAGGCGGTTCTAATTGCGTTAGAAAGCTAACATCTGGGGCTTCAAAATGATATAACATTAGCCATAGTTTCCTGAGGTATAGGGGTGCGCACATGCACTGTATGTGTGCGCGCCGATGGAGCACGTGGTTCACTAAAGTGAAATCGTGGCCAGCGATTTGCAGCTCAATTTGGGCCCAATCCAACTCATTTCTAATACTATTTCATGTAGAATTCAAGCTTGGGCAAGGAGGGAGCAATTGTTTGAAGTGTTAGCATCATGTAGTTTAGTTTCTAGAGAGAGAAGCTCACTCTTCTCTCTAGAATTAGGGTTCTTAGGTTAATCTCTCTTAGATTTAGCTTTGATTTCATGTTTTCATCTTGTTTCTTTTATGAATTCTTGCTTCTACACTTTCATTCTCTTAGTTTTCATGTTAATTTCCCCTTTTTGCTCTCTTTTATGTTCATGGATGCTCATGTTGAATTTAGATCTCTTTTAATGAAATTTAAAGTTGATGTTTCTTTTATTGATGATTTGAGTTGTTGATTTACTTTTCTTGCAATTGGTAGTTGGTAGATTTATTACTCTTGCACATTTATTATGCTTTCCTTGTATACCCACCAAGTGTTTGACAAAATGCTTGGTTGGGGTTTAGAGTAGATTTTGAGCATTCTTGGCTTGGAAAGAGTAATTAGGTAATCTTGAGTCATTAATACCCAATTTAGATTGGTGATCTCGAGTTGTTAGTTAATATCCTTTTCAATGACTCTAATCTCTTGCTAATTCAATTAGTGAGTTGATTAGGATTTTTGACTTGAGATTAACTAGTCTTGTTTGACTTTGTCTAATGGAAGATAACTTACACCTTCTTCCAACATTGGGGATGACGAAATAAGATAAATTCTTGTTAAGTATTGTTATGATTAATGACTAGGATAGAAAGCCTATGATCTCAAACCTTGCCATGAATGTCTCTCCTTATTAATTACTTTCTTTAATTGCTCTCTTTACTTTTCTTGTCATTTAAAATCTTGCCCCTTTTATCAACAAACCCCCTTTTGTTCTTCATAGCCAATAATTGATCACTTCATTGCAATTCCTGGTGAGACGACCCGGAGTCTAAATACTTTGGTTAATTCTTATTTGGGGTTTGTACTTGTGACAAAACCAAATTTAATTTGATGTGAGAGTTGTTTGTTGGGTTGGAGCTATACTTACAACGTACATATTTCGTGAAATTCCTTACCGACAAAAATTTTTGTGTCACACTTCAAAGAGATAATCTCGGCACCGCCTGTCCTGAGGAAGCCTAAAAATGGTGAAGCACTATACTTGTACTTGGCAGTAACCGATGAAGCGTTGGCGGTGGTCTTGGTGCGAGAAGAAGGAAAGATCCAACAACCAATATATTTTGTGAGTAAAGCACTGCAAGGGGCAGAGCTAAGGTACAACAAGCTAGAGAAGGTAGCATACGCGCTCCTGACCTCGTCCCGCAGACTGCGGCAGTACTTTCAAGGACACCAAGTAATTGTCAGGACGGACCAGGCAATCTGCCAAGTACTCCAGAAACCCGATCTGGCAGGTAGAATGATGACTTGGGCTATTGAACTCTTCCAATACGACTTGCAGTATGAACCCAGGCACGCGATCAAGGCTCAGGCCATGGCGGACTTCCTGGTAGAGGTCACGGGGGATTCCGCTGGGACATCGAGCACACGATGGAAGCTCCACGTGGACAGAGCATCCAACCAAATGTTTGGAGGAGCAAGAATCATCTTAGAAAACCCAGCTGGGGTTGTATACGAGCAGTCAGTCAAGTTCGAGTTCCCGGTGTCGAACAATCAAGCAGAATACGGCCCTACTGGGCGGCCTAGCTCTAGCAAGAGAGGTCAGAGCTACCAGACTAGAAATATGTAGCGACTCGCAAGTCGTGACCTCGCAGATCAATGGGATCTACCAAGCCAGAGATTCACTATTATAGAAATATCTAGAGAAAGTCAAAGAGTTGAGTAAGCAATTCGAGGAAGTCACGATTCAGCACGTCCCGAGAGAAAGGAACACACGGGCAGACCTCCTATCAACATTGGCGAGCACAAAACCAAGGACGAAAAATCGATCTCTCATTCAGGGTTTGATAAAAGAACCAACAGTGGCTTTGTATCTGACCCAGACAGATCCCTCCTGGATGAACCCGATCATCGATTTCCTGGAAAGGGGCAAACTCCCCAGTGACGAGAAGGTGGCAAAAATAGTAAGGCGAGAAGCGGCCAAGTATTGAATCATACAGGGCCAGTTTTTTAAGAAAGGGCTTAGCCAACCCTTGTTGAAGTGCTTACGCCCCGACTAAACGGACTACGTGCTCAAAGAAGTCCACGAAGGATGCTGTGGTCACCACATCGGAGGAAAGGCCCTAGCCAGAAAGCTCGTCAGAGCCGGTTATTACTGGCCCTCTATGATGGCGGATTCTAAGGAATTCGTGAGAAGGTGCAAAAGATGCCAAGAAAACGCCAACTTTCACAAAGCGCTAGCGACCGAACTGAGCTTACTAACGGCTTCACAACCTTTCTCGCAATGGGGAGTCGATCTGTTGGGACCCTTCCCGGTCGGACCAGGGCAGGTCAAGTACCTAATAGTGGCCATTGACTATTATACAAAGTGGATAGAGGCCGAGCCGTTGGCTAGCATATCCTCGGCGAATTGCCGGAAGTTCATGTGGAGGCAGGTAATAGCCAGATTTGGAATCCCTGAAGTCGTCATCTCGAATAATGGGACACAGTTTGCCGATAAGAGATTCGGAGAATTTCTGGCTGGTTTGGGCATACAGCAAAAGTTCTCGTCGGTCGAGCATCCCCAAACCAATGGACAAGTTGAAACGGCGAACAAGGTCATCTTATAGGGCCTCAAAAAGTAACTTGACCAGAAAAAGGGAGCATGGGCAGACGAGCTAGCCTCAGTCCTCTGGTCCTATCGCACAACCCAGCAGTCATCTACCGGAGAGACACCCTTCCGACTCACATATGGGGTAGACGGAATAATACCCATGGAGATTGCGAACCGAGCCTGCGGCTACTCTTGGGAGGAGTCGAAGAAGCCGTGAAAAAGGACTTGGTAGATGAAGGTAGGGAGATGGCCCACTTGTCGGAGATGGCATTGAAACAGAGGATGGCCCTGCGCTACAATGCCAAAGTACTCAAGAGAGAGTTCGAGTAGAACGACCTGTTCCTGCGACGTAACGACGTCGGGCTACCGACACCAGGGAAAGGAAAGCTGGCGGCAAATTGGGAAGGCCCGTACAGGGTGAAGGAGGTGCTCGGCAACGACGCCTACAAGTTGGAACGGCTCGATGGCAAAGAAATACCAAGGACATGGAATGCGGGTAAAGTAACGACCCAACTCCCAGTATGCCATGGTCATACAAGAAGCTAAGTGTTACTAACTTATCCCTCTTAATTATTAACTATTATTTACTATATGAGCCTATTCCTTGTTAGAGCGATGCCAATTTTATGGGTAGCTTTTTTTTTTTTTATATCGTATCGTTGCGGATAACAAGGTAAAATAAACAAGCATATATTGGGAGTAACAGAAAAGCGGCATAAAGAAACATAGAGACACAACTGATAATATACATCATGTACACTATAACAAAACATGCGGCGTTTACACCAGATCAAGTCAGTTTACATCCTCGTCATCCTACGTAGCTAATATATACACGACACTCCCAGGGCCTGGCCCATACAAAAAGCCACTAATCTGGCACCCAGGCTAGCCTAAGCACTATATAGCTCCTAGCTCTCGGGTGTACTAACACAAGTGAGAGACTAACTAACAGATAATGTCAGACTAGAGTGTCATCAAAAGAATGCCCCTTCCGCAGTCAAGCTATATCTACACGTGGCCGTTCGGAGAATCGCCGTGAGGCTCGTCCATCTCCTCATCCTGCTCTATCTCTATCTCAGGATCCTCCTCCTCCTCATCGTCCACAGCTGCAACTATGTCCTCAGATCCACTAGAAACACTGCTGTCACTATGTACAAAACCATTCGCAAGCACAGGTCCGTTCGCGTATATAGGAGCTACCCCACCGTCCGGTAGTGCCGGCTCATCAGGCTGTGGAAAGTCGGGGATCGGCTCAGGGGGAAAATCCCACTCTGGTGGTATCACAGGTACGTAGTCATCAGCTAACTCAGGCTCATCAGGAATGATAGGCTCAGGTACCGCCTCATTCAAAGGTTGAGCTGGTATAGGGTGCTCAGGATCATCAGGAAAATGATGTCCAGGTGCGTCAGGGTGTAACCAGGATAAGGGAAAGTCGTAAGGAGCATCAGGGTCAAAATGCGGGCTAGACAGAGGATGTTGAAAAGCTCGATTAGGTAACGCATATCGTCTAATACGAGGCTCCAAACCCATAATGAAGTAACTGTGATGTACCGGATCCTCGTAGACGTAAGGGTCCTCGAACTCATAGAAGATCACGCCCGTCTCCATCTGAGGGGGGAGGAAGGGAGAGAAGGGGTAAGAACTGGGGAGTTCTTAGTAGGGTCGGGGTTATTAGTTACGTTCATTTATTTGATTCCGATTAGCAGATAGATATTAGAATACAGTAAAGTAGTAAACAGTAGTTAAAATAGATAGGGAAAACAGAAAACAGAACACAAACAGAAGAGTGCAAGAAAATAAAGCATAGACATAGCACTCAAGCAAACAAACATAAAGAAATTGATCAAACACAAGTAGGAATGCAACAGAGAATAATGCACAGACAAGAATGATGCATGTCTAGTCCTAGTGCAGGTAATGAGCTCATTTGTCGGTTTCTACCCGCTCCCGACGTAACCCAGCATTACTAGCCGGATATGGCTTTCCTGTTGGCTATACCCCTGTGTACAGGAAATAACCCCTCTGCCACCACAGGGTCCACTGCACGCAGGAAATAACACATCTGCCACTGTAGGGTTGTATGCCGACACACCTTCTGTATACAGGAAATAACCCCTCTGCCACTACAGAAATGGAACAGGTGGTCACGGTACTTCTGTAGCAGGAAATAACCCCTCTGCCTTAAATATGGATCTGTACCGCAGGAAAGCGTTTCTCAGTGGTTGCACCATTATCTATCTGACTGCTACAATGCAGTAGATGAACATATAGATATCTCTGAGGTTGCCTTAATGCAACAGATGACCTCTCAATAGGTCCTCTACTCTTTATCATATTACTCTCTTCGCTTTGTCTCTTTATTCTGCTCTGTTTGTTCCTTTCTCTGCGCTTCCTCACTTTATTCTGCTTTCTCTATTTAACGTATGTATTTAAAGCTTATGTAAATTTCGGTATGATTAGTTAGCCTACCCCAAGTATAGGTTCATTAATTCTATACTGAAACAGTTTAACTTTTCATATAATACCTAACCCTATTCGCAAATCAAGAACTAACTTTGTTGCCCTAGTTCGTTCACTAGTCTTTGTCTGTTTCTCTGTTATTAAAATTTTACAGACTTTTTCTTCGATTTTTATCTTTTCTTCAACTTTTTATCTTTTCTTTATCTTTGCCTCACTAATATGTTTTTACCACTCCCTAAGTGTTTTATGAAGGTAATTATGAGATTCTGCGCTTAAAGTTGTCTTTCTAAAGCTTTTACAGAAAACTGCCTTTTTCGCATTATTTTATTATTTTTATTAAAATATTATTTTTAATTAAATGTTATTATTTAATATTTTATTATTATTTATTATTTTATTAATATATTTTCGAAAATTAACTTTACTTTAACCTTTAACCTTTAAAATTCACTTTTTACCACCCGTAACTTTTAATATTTCTACTTTTACCACCCTAACTTCCAGAAATTACCATATAACCCCTTAAACACCAAAAATTTTACTTCCTTGCCCTTTTATGAATCAAAAATGTGTTCTTCATTGTTCTTCACCACACTCAAAGTGTTCTTCATGTTCTTCATAAATTCTTCAGATTCTTTCTCTGTTTTTACCCGTTTTTCAGTCTTTTCAGCAACCGATTTTTACTATAATTCATAATAAATTAGCAGACACTAAAACCCCATCTTTTCTACATGATTTCAACACAAATTGAACCTCAATTTAAGCTTAGGGTTTCGTTTTTCCAGCTGCCCAAGAACATGAACTTTAAAGCTTAAATTTCATCAAATTTCATCAGAATTTCACCAAATTTTCACCAAAAATCAATCATATATGCAACCAATTTTTAGCACAGCCAAATAATACAACATTCACACATCTCAAACACAATTAATCAAGATTAATTTCGTGACACCCTACCTGGTCTTGCTGCTCCTAATTCAATCAAACTTTCAGGTGGTCCTTAAACACTTTTTCCTCCTAAATCACATCAAGAAAGAACATATTTAAGCATGTTTCCTTGAAACTGAATCAAAAGAGAGATGGTACAGCCAACTCACCTTGATCCCAGCCTTGATAAGTCATATGATCATGTAGAGAAAGAAGAGAGGATCATTTTGGTCGGATTGGAATTTTGATTTGAGTTTTAGTTCAGCAGAAATCAAGCTTTGAAGATTTGGAACTAAGAACTTTTCTCTCTTTTTCTCTCTACCTATTTTCGGCCACAAAGTGAAAATGAGCCAGCCTTGGGGGTTTTGGGGGTGTAGGGTGAGTTGTGATTGGTTGGCTTGGAGGTGGATTAAAATAATATTAAAATATCTCAGGTGTATAACTACTAAAACTAGATGTATCGGAACACTTGCAAAAACATGTCTAAAAATTATTTTCTAAGCTACTAGCATAAATGACACTAGTAACATATTTATTATGAGAATGAAACATGAATAATGAGGCCTTAGCATTGCTAAAGTCATCAGGGAGTGCTGGTGCTAAGCTGCACCAGTAAATTGTGAACCCGGTTAAACCGGTTTTCTGTTTTTAACTAAAACTGATCAGGTAACCTCATAATATCATTCAAGAGGCTTCTAATACTCATATAATGATAATATCATCCTATTATCTCTCTCCTCTCATAAATCGAGTCCGGTTTGTCAAACTGAGATTATTTACGAAAAATCGAATTAAAACTCCTAACCGATACGGTTCAAAAACTAGATTCCTCGTGATTGCATTATCGAGCTTGTCTCGGAAAAGGTTCTAACTTAAAGATGACATAATGACAATGAGGATTGAGATACTTGATGATATATCAAAGGTTTTCCCCTTACTGATCTTCCGGAGAAATTCGTACTTTCAGAATAGATCTCGCGTACTCGAAAACCGGGGTTGTTACATTCTACCCTCCTAAAAGAAAATTTTGCCCTCAAAATTTCAGTTACCTGAGAATAAATGCGGGTAATCAGCTTTCATCTTATCTTCCAATTCCCAAGTGTGCTCTTCTTCTCCTCTTTGTCCCCAAGCTACTTTGACTAAGCGAACAGTCTTGCCTTTCAGCTGCTTATCGTTTCTTTCTACGATCTGAACTGGTGATGCTTGATATGTCCAATCGTTTCGTAACTGTACTGTCTCTGGTTGTAAAATATGACTCTCGTCGGGAATATATTTCTTAAGTTGTGAGACATGAAAAACATCATGAAGGTTTGACAAATATGGAGGAAGGGCTACTTGATAAGCTACTAGACCGACTCTTTTAAGTATTTGGAAAGGTCCTATGTATCGAGGGTTAAGCTTTTTAGTCTTAAGAGCTCTACCTATTCCAGTAGTCGGGGTTACTTTAAGAAAGACATGGTCTCCCTCACTAAACTCTAAGGGTCTACGTCTATTATCGGCATAGCTCTTTTGACGGCTCTGTGCTGTCTGAATCTTCTGGCGAATCCCCTTTATCTTCTCAGTAGTTTCTTGCACTAAGTCTGGACCTAAGACACTGGCTTCTCCGTCGTCATTCCAACACAATGGTGTCTGACATCTTCTTCCGTAGAGAGCTTCATATGGTGCCATCCCGATACTTTGTTGGTAGCTGTTGTTGTAGACGAACTCGACCAATGGCATATATCTATCCCAACTGCCTTGGTTATCCATTACACAAGATCTTAGCATGTCTTCCAATGTTTGGATTGTCCGCTCTGATTGTTCGTCTGTTTGAGGATGGTATGCTGTACTCATATGCAATTCTGTTCCCAATGCTTTCTGGAAAGCTCCCCAGAATCTGGAAGTAAACCTCGGATCTCGATCTGAAACAATTGATGAAGGTATTCCGTGCAATCGTACGATTTCTTGAATATATATCCGTGCCAGCCTTTCTAATGTATAGTCAACTCGAATCGGAAGGAAGTGCGCTGATTTTGTCAACCTGTCTACAATTACCCAAATGGCATTGTGTCCAGTTGAGGTCCTTGGCAATCCCATGACAAAATCCATAGTGATCTGCTCCCACTTCCATTGTGGTATTTCTAAGGGTTGCAGGGTTCCTGACGGTTTCTGGTGTTCCACCTTCACCTTCTGACAGGTTAAACATTTTGAGACATAATCAGCTACCTCTTTCTTCAAGCCCGGCCACCAGAACATTTGTTTCAAATCCTGATACATCTTTGTTACTCCAGGATGCATAGAAAATCTACTTTGATGAGCTTCTGCAAGAATCCTTTGCCGCAAATCTCCAGAGCTAGGCACACAAATTCTGTTCTTGTATCTCTAGAGGCTGCTACGATCTAGTCTTACAGCTTCTGGTTCCTCTACTTTCATCCGTCTCAGCATCGTCATCATTTCTGAATCCTGTGCTTGTGCTTGCTGAATCCTAATCTTAAAATCTGGTGTTATATGCAATTGGGCCAAACAGACTCCACTTGATGTCTCAGTCATAGCCAACTTATGGTCCTCAAATTCTGCGAGTAACTTTTCTTCCTTTATCATCATCCAAGAGATATTCAAATTCTTCCTGCTCAAAGCGTCTGCCACCACGTTCGCTTTTCCTGGGTGATAGCTTAACTTAAAATCATAGTCCTTCAGGAACTCCATCCACCTTCGCTGTCGCATATTAAGATCCTTCTGGTCAAAGATATACTTTAAACTTTTGTGGTCAGAGAAAACTTCTAGCTGAGCGCCATACAAATAGTGTCTCCAGATCTTCAGAGCAAACACTACTGCAGCCAACTCCAAGTCATGCGTCGGATAATTTCGTTCATGAGGTCTCAGCTGCCGGGAAGCATAAGCCACCACATTTTTGTCTTGCATCAGCACACATCCAAGTCCTTTATGAGAAGCGTCACAGTATACTTCAAAAGGTTTCTGTGGGTCGGGTAGTACTAATACAGGTGCAGTTGTTAACTTTTCCTTAAGCATCTTGAAACTCCTATCACACTCAGCCGTCCAAACGAACGGAACTTCCTTTTGTGTAAGGTAAGTCAGAGGTAAGGCTATCTGTGAAAACCCTTTAATAAACCTCCGGTAATATCCAGCAAGTCCGAGAAAACTCCGAACTTCTGTAACGGTCGTAGGTGGTTCCCATTGCACTACTGCTTCAATTTTTGAAGGATCCACTGCAATTCCTCCCTGTGATATAACATGTCCCAAAAATGCCACCTTCTCTGTCCAGAACTCGCACTTTGATAATTTAGCATATAACTTCCGAGTCCTTAGTATCTGCAATACAGTCCTTAGATGCTCTTCACGCTCTCTTTCTGTCTTCGAATAGATGAGAATATCGTCTATGAAGACTACTACGAACTGATCAAGGTACGGACGAAAAATACGATTCATGTAATCCATAAAAATCGCAGGAGCATTAGTTAGTCCAAATGACATAACCGTATACTCATAGTGACCATATCGAGTTCTAAATGCAGTCTTCGGTATATCTGACTCTTTCACTCGAATCTGGTGATAGCCCGATCGCAAATCAATCTTTGAAAACACAGTTGCACCTTTTAACTGATCCATTAGATCATCTATTCGTGGAAGTGGATACTTGTTCTTGATAGTGACTTTATTTAACTGTCGGTAATCTACGCAAAGTCTCATTCCACTATCCTTCTTCTTTACTAGCAATATCGGAGCTCCCCAAGGTGATGCGCTGGGACGAATAAATTTCTTTCCAAGTAGCTCATCCAACTGCTTCTTCAACTCTGCAAGTTCCAATGGTGACATCCGGTACGGTGCTATGGAAATTGGTCCGGTTCCAGGTACAAGTTCAATGCTAAATTCTATCTCTCGCTGAGGAGGAAACTCAGGTATGTCGTCCGGGAAAACATCAGGAAATTCCTTCACCACTCGGATTCGTTCTAAGCTTAGTTCACTATCATTTGAGCTAGCCGCTAACAGAACGTACCCCTCACAATCACTCCCGTCTAATGTAACTCTTACAGAATTCAGATATAAAGTATGAGATAGAAATGGTTTAATATCTAAACTATCAGACGGAATAACAGCAGTTCTTTCATAGCAATCAAGGAAAACATGATACTTAGATAACCAATCTAACCCTAGAATAACTTCTAAACCACATAGAGGCAAACAGATTAGATCATGTATAAAAGTTCTGTTCCTAATAGTGAATGGTACTTGCAGGCACACTAAACTAGTCAAAGCATTTTGGGACGCAGGTGTATGGACAATCAGATCAAAGTTCAACTCAGAGAAATCTAGTCCCAACTCACGAGCAACAGTTAAAGAGATAAAGGAATGCGATGCACCCGAGTCATATAGTACAGTTAGAAATCGATCTTTGACAATACACTGACCTTGGATCAGGGCGTCTGATTGCATAGCATCATCAGCAGTCATGGCAAACACTCGACCTTGTTGCTGGGTTCGTATTGGATTTCGAGAAAGTCCTTTTGGGCAACTCCTCACCAAGTGTCCCGGTTCCCCACAATTGTAACAAGTAAATGTTCTGATTTGGCAAGGCCTGGTACCATGATCCTTTCCACACTGCCTACATGCAATATTCACTTGTGCCTGTTGAGGTCGTTTACCATTATCCTGCCTTGGTCTACCTCCGTTTCCACCCGTAGGGCGAGTAGGGATGTTACCAACCTGTGGGTTCCTTCGCTGTGGCACACCAGGTGTCTTGAAGTTTGTCCTTCGTGGTTGCCAATTATAACTATTGTAGTTCCTTGGTGGAAATCCTTGACGACTTGCTTTAGAGGCACTCACCTTCTTAGCACATTCTTCTACTAACTTACACTTATTAACCAGCTCAGCAAAATTTCGTATCTCCAATGGAACTACTGAACTCATCAGATCCTCACGAAGGCCCCCTTCGAACTTCAAACACTTCCATTCTTCAAAGTCAGCAGGATTCCCTTGGCAGATCTTGGAGAAACGGCACAAGTCATCAAACTTACGGGCATATTCTGCAATAGTTATGTTACCCTGTTTCAGCTACATAAGTTCCATCTCCTTAGCATCACGAGCTGCCCTCAGAAAATACTTCTTATAAAATTCATCCTTAAAAGTATTCCAAGGAATAACGCCTTCATCTTGTTGCAACAGTCGCTGTATCCCCTGCCACCAATGCTCAGCTTCTCCTTCCAGCATATAAGTAGCGAACTCCACGTGTTGGCCTTCCGGAACATGCTGTGCTCGCAGTGATCGTTCGATAGCTCGAAACCAGTTGTCAGCATCAGTCGCAACGAGTGTACCTTTAAACTTAGGTGGTTTAACCTTCAGAAAAGTCGCAAGGGTCATAGGTCTTTCGAGATGCCCCAAGTTATTCTCATCATTTCCACTATCTTCCCCATGCTCATTCTCATTCCCGTTTCTCACTCCAAGACGATCAACAGCCCTAGCCGCTGCTACTGCAGCCTCACGCACTGCCTCAGCCACAGCGTTCATGGTAGTCATAAATGTTTCCTGTTCCCTCTCGTAGTTAACATTAGGAATTCCTTCCCGTACGCCTCGTCTCCGTGAACCCATTGTGGTCCTGTTCACACCAAACAATCATTATTAAGGTGATCAGTCTTAACACTTCAAGTCAAGTGTGAACACTCCCAGAATGAAAACACAGAGACAATCATGCAACACATATCATATAGATATCCTATAAGCATGAGACACACAATAGAGTATGCAATGAAGCATAGTCAGTCCACTCCCCAGGCTCTATTGGGAACGAACTGCTCTGATACCAACTTGTAACGACCCAACTCCCAGTATGCCATGGTCATACAAGAAGCTAAGTGTTACTAACTTATCCCTCTTAATTATTAACTATTATTTACTATATGAGCCTGTTCCTTGTTAGAGCGATGCCAATTTTATGGGTAGCTTTTTTTTTTTTTTATATCGTATCGATAACAAGGTAAAATAAACAAGCATATATTGGGAGTAACAGAAAAGCGGCATAAAGAAACATAGAGACACAACTGATAATATACATCATGTACACTATAACAAAACATGCGGCGTTTACACCAGATCAAGTCAGTTTACATCCTCGTCATCCTACGTAGCTAATATATACACGACACTCCCAGGGCCTGGCCCATACAAAAAGCCACTAATCTGGCACCCAGGCTAGCCTAAGCACTATATAGCTCCTAGCTCTCGGGTGTACTAACACAAGTAAGAGACTAACTAACAGATAATGTCAGACTAGAGTGTCATCAAAAGAATGCCCCTTCCGCAGTCAAGCTATATCTACACGTGGCCGTTCGGAGAATCGCCGTGAGGCTCGTCCATCTCCTCATCCTGCTCTATCTCTATCTCAGGATCCTCCTCCTCCTCATCGTCCACAGCTGCAACTATGTCCTCAGATCCACCAGAAACACTGCTGTCACTATGTACAAAACCATTCGCAAGCACAGGTCCGTTCGCGTATATAGGAGCTACCCCACCGTCCGGTAGTGCCGGCTCATCAGGCTGTGGAAAGTTGGGGATCGGCTCAGGGGGAAAATCCCACTCTGGTGGTATCACAGGTACGTAGTCATCAGCTAACTCAGGCTCATCAGGAATGATAGGCTCAGGTACCGCCTCATTCAAAGGTTGAGCTGGTATAGGGTGCTCAGGATCATCAGGAAAAGGATGTCCAGGTGCGTCAGGGTGTAACCAGGATAAGGGAAAGTCGTAAGGAGCATCAGGGTCAAAATGCGGGCTAGACAGAGGATGTTGAAAAGCTCGATTAGGTAACGCATATCGTCTAATACGAGGCTCCAAACCCATAATGAAGTAACTGTGATGTACCGGATCCTCGTAGACGTAAGGGTCCTCGAACTCATAGAAGATCACGCCCGTCTCCATCTGAGGGGGGAGGAAGGGAGAGAAGGGGTAAGAACTGGGGAGTTCTTAGTAGGGTCGGGGTTATTAGTTACGTTCATTTATTTGATTCCGATTAGCAGATAGATATTAGAATACAGTAAAGTAGTAAACAGTAGTTAAAATAGATAGGGAAAACAGAAAACAGAACACAAACAGAAGAGTGCAAGAAAATAAAGCATAGACATAGCACTCAAGCAAACAAACATAAAGAAATTGATCAAACACAAGTAGGAATGCAACAGAGAATAATGCACAGACAAGAATGATGCATGTCTAGTCCTAGTGCAGGTAATGAGCTCATTTGTCGGTTTCTACCCGCTCCCGACGTAACCCAGCATTACTAGCCGGATATGGCTTTCCTGTTGGCTATACCCCTGTGTACAGGAAATAACCCCTCTGCCACCACAGGGTCCACTGCACGCAGGAAATAACACATCTGCCACTGTAGGGTTGTATGCCGACACACCTTCTGTATACAGGAAATAACCCCTCTGCCACTACAGAAATGGAACAGGTGGTCACGGTACTTCTGTAGCAGGAAATAACCCCTCTGCCTTACAGAAATAAAATATGGATCTGTACCGCAGGAAAGCGTTTCTCAGTGGTTGCACCATTATCTATCTGACTGCTACAATGCAGTAGATGAACATATAGATATCTCTGAGGTTGCCTTAATGCAACAGATGACCTCTCAATAGGTCCTCTACTCTTTATCATATTACTCTCTTCGCTTTGTCTCTTTATTCTACTCTGTTTGTTCCTTTCTCTGCGCTTCCTCACTTTATTCTGCTTTCTCTATTTAACGTATGTATTTAAAGCTTATGTAAATTTCGGTATGATTAGTTAGCCTGCCCCAAGTATAGGTTCATTAAGTCTATACTGAAACAGTTTAACTTTTCATATAATACCTAACCCTATTTGCAAATCAAGAACTAACTATGTTGCCCTAGTTCGTTCACTAGTCTTTGTCTGTTTCTCTGTTATTAAAATTTTACAGACTTTTTCTTCGATTTTTATCTTTTCTTCAACTTTTTATCTTTTCTTTATCTTTGCCTCACTAATATGTTTTTACCACTCCCTAAGTGTTTTATGAAGGTAATTATGAGATTCTGCGCTTAAAGTTGTCTTTCTAAAGCTTTTACAGAAAACTGCCTTTTTTGCATTATTTTATTATTTTTATTAAAATATTATTTTTAATTAAATATTATTATTTAATATTTTATTATTATTTATTATTTTATTAATATATTTTTGAAAATTAACTTTACTTTAACCTTTAACCTTTAAAATTCACTTTTTACCACCCGTAACTTTTAATATTTCTACTTTTACCACCCTAACTTCCAGAAATTACCATATAACCCCTTAAACACCAAAAATTTTACTTCCTTGCCCTTTTATGAATCAAAAATGTGTTCTTCATTGTTCTTCACCACACTCAAAGTGTTCTTCATGTTCTTCATAAATTCTTCAGATTCTTTCTCTGTTTTTACCCGTTTTTCAGTCTTTTCAGCAACCGATTTTTACTATAATTCATAATAAATTAGCAGCCACTAAAACCCCATCTTTTCTACATGATTTCAACACAAATTGAACCTCAATTTAAGCTTAGGGTTTCGTTTTTCCAGCTGCCCAAGAACATGAACTTTAAAGCTTAAATTTCATCAAATTTCATCAGAATTTCACCAAATTTTCACCAAAAATCAATCATATATGCAACCAATTTTTAGCACAGCCAAATAATACAACATTCACACATCTCAAACACAATTAATCAAGATTAATTTCGTGACACCCTACCTGGTCTTGCTGCTCCTAATTCAATCAAACTTTCAGGTGGTCCTTAAACACTTTTTCCTCCTAAATCACATCAAGAAAACACATATTTAAGCATGTTTCCTTGAAACTGAATCAAAAGAGAGATGGTACAGCCAACTCACCTTGATCCCAGCCTTGATAAGTCATATGATCATGTAGAGAAAGAAGAGAGGATCATTTTGGTCGGATTGGAATTTTGATTTGAGTTTTAGTTCAGCAGAAATCAAGCTTTGAAGATTTGGAACTAAGAACTTTTCTCTCTTTTTCTCTCTACCTATTCTCGGCCACAAAGTGAAAATGAGCCAGCCTTGGGGGTTTTGGGGGTGTAGGGTGAGTTGTGATTGGTTGGCTTGGAGGTGGATTAAAATAATATTAAAATATCTCAGGTGTATAACTACTAAAACTAGATGTATCGGAACACTTGCAAAAACATGTCTAAAAATTATTTTCTAAGCTACTAGCATAAATGACACTAGTAACATATTTATTATGAGAATGAAACATGAATAATGAGGCCTTAGCATTGCTAAAGTCATCAGGGAGTGCTGGTGCTAAGCTGCACCAGTAAATTGTGAACCCAGTTAAACCGGTTTTCTGTTTTTAACTAAAACTGATTAGGTAACCTCATAATATCATTCAAGAGGCTTCTAATACTCATATAATGATAATATCATCCTATTATCTCTCTCCTCTCATAAATCGAGTCCGGTTTGTCAAACTGAGATTATTTACGAAAAATCGAATTAAAACTCCTAACCGATATGGTTCAAAAACTAGATTCCTCGTGATTGCATTATCGAGCTTGTCTCGGAAAAGGTTCTAACTTAAAGATGACATAATGACAATGAGGATTGAGATACTTGATGATATATCAAAGGTTTTCCCCTTACTGATCTTCCGGAGAAATTCGTACTTTCAGAATAGATCTCGCGTACTCGGAAACCGGGGTTGTTACAGGTAACTTAAGGAGATTCTATCCCTAGCAGTCAGGGCGCACTAGGCGAGCAAGCGTTCCACTGGTTCAACTGGTAAAGTAAGATCTGTATTGCTATATGTGAGATTGTTTGTCCTATGTTTTTTAATTTCCAGTTACTTTACATTCATATTCGGTCTTGACATTATCATTTTATGCCCAATTGATTTTATTTGAAACTCATCATCTTTTCTTTGCGCGTTCAAATAATTACCCGACCAAATTACTATACTGAAAACAAAACAAAACGGCACCCCGAAACTGATCACCCCAGGAATCACTAAATGAAGGACACCATAAGCGGCAGTCAAGTTGTTAAAAGCCACAATCTGGCTCGGATAACTACCAACCAAAATGGCTAACTAAGTACTGACAAAAAGGTAAACAAGCGATTAGTTACATGTGCGCCAAAAACGGCAACCGAGTTTACCAAAACAAATTATTTGTTACATGTACGCCAAAAATGGCAGCTAAGTTTACCAAAAGTATACAGAAATCTACATATTACAAAAAGCGAAGTACAAAGCAAGGCCAGGTCACTTCTTCGGCATGTCGACAACCTTGCCATCCTTGATAGTCTTGAAGAGGCTAAAAGCTAAGGTGTCGAAGTCGGGGGCTAGCAGCTTTACTTGAGCCTTGAGGGCCACCTCGGTCATCAAGATAGCATTCTTCCCCTGCTTCACGGTCTCTTTATACTTCCTTTTCAATTCAGCCGCCTCGTCTTTAGCCGCGGTTGTTAAGGCAAGGGCCTCATCACGCTCTTTCTCGATTTTTTTTTACCAGGCCCTGAGCGGCGTTGAGCTGACCCTCCAGAGTCATCTCCCGCTCGGTAAGCCACGCTACGGCAGCATTAGAAGTCTTAACCTTCTCTGCGGCACTAGCCAGTTGCTCCCGAAGTGATTGTACTTCAGCTTTGTTTTTGTTGTTTGCTTGAACAGAGGACTCAAGCTTGTTCTCCAATGAATGCATTCCCGCTAGGGAAAACTCCGCCTTCCTCGCTATAGCGGCCCCCCGGAGCAAGGTACGATACATCCACCTTGTCGGCGCAGGAAGATCCCCACCATGGAAGAAGTCCTCCCTGCCCGGGAGCAGTTGGGAATCGATAAAGTTCCCGGCATCGAAGTTCTTCTCCATCACGGTAAGAATTCCTTCCGGGCAAGAAGACGGCTTCCTCTTTCTCGGGTTGTCCACTATCATCACGTCTGGGTTCTCTACCTCGATCTTCGGCTGAGGTTTCGAGCCACCACTAGTCCCGATCACCTCACCCTGGGAGGTCTGGGATTGAGCTCCGGCCTTGAGGGCGTTCTGGGGAGGCTCCTCCTGGTTCACGATGGCCGGTTCCTCGTCACTATCACCGGCAAGAAAAGTGTTGAACAAAGCAGCAAGACCAACCTGGTCGGCAGCCATTGACACTACAAGGAGAAACAAAACCCGTTAGTCCGTAAGACAGATAATAAAGCGACAAAAACAGCAAACTAAGAAACGATTAAACGACTACCCACCAATATAGCCTCTAGCCACATTCTAATCCCTTATAAGAAGATGGGGGTTTGCATGATTCTTACCAAAGTCGGCCAGCAGGACGTCGACAACCTTCTTGTTCTCCGCAGACAACCCCTTGTACGTCACTTTAGTAAAGGCATTAGCCCCCACCCCGAAACTCCAATAGGTCGGGATGCGGCGTTCTCCCTCCAAGGTCAACCAGAAGGGTTGCCGACCTTCCATCGGACGAACCTTAAGGTACTTATCCTTAAACCCATGGTAGGAATCCTCAAACAAACCGAAGATCCTCCGACCCTGGGCAGATCGGAAAGACATAAAGCCCTTCTTGGCCTTCCCCTCTTTAGAGGGATTTGTCAAAGTAAAGAGAAATTAAAAGACTTCGACAGAAATCGGCAACTCCAAGTATTCACAAACCATCTCGAAACAGCGGATCGAAGCCCAACTGTTCGGATGCAACTGAGACGGTGCTACGTCACACCAGTTGAGTAACTTCATTTGAAAGGGAGAGAAGGGGATACGAACTCCTAATTTGGTAAACATCACCTTGTAGAACCAGATCCAATCGGCAATCCGGGGGGCATGCGGATTTAGTTGGTATATGCGCTCATGAGAGGCAGGGACAAAGACCTCATAATTAGCCACACAAATAATCGGCTTGTTGGAACTTGGTGAGCTCTTCCAGATCCATCTAGTTAGGAGAGTCCTTCACGTCGGAGGTTATCCAAGCGTATCGATCATAAGGTTCTCTCACAGCCGGAGCCCGCGCAACAGGACGTTGGGCCATACTTACAGTGGGACACCACTCACAGTTAGTCTAAAATGCCGAGAGATCAGCACTAATACCAGAAAGTACAGTTTGCCTACTCGATGGCTACAGTTAAGCAAAGGATAAGTCTATAGCCAAAGGAAACGAAAGCCTAAAAAGCCAAACTGGAATGGTCACCCCCTAAATGCATCTACCTAATACTAATATCTTTCAACATGCAATACGATTCAGAGGAACAACACGCATACAGAAGTAAAATAGGAAAGAAAGCAATATGAACAACAAAACAAAGGGGTACAGGCTGAAGAATGGAAGATGGAACTTACCAAGATAATCGTGCTGATCTGAAAAAACCGAAAGCATGACGAAGGCCTGAGCGAAGAAGCAGAGTTGCAGCAGGAAATTTGGAACGAAGAAGGAGAATATGAAAGGAATGTGATGATAGTAGAAGTTGAAAACTGAATGGAAAACTGAAAAGAAAACTGACACATGAAGAAGTGCGAAAGATAGGGGTAGAATGGTCATTACGCGCGGGGTTTTGAATAACCCATTATGAGCATTAAATGCTCAGCGCAAAAGACGAGGCGAGAAGTGGTGCACCCTTACAGCAAGGAAGGTCACGCACCCAAGATGCGCGTCCCGACCACGGAGCGGCCGTTTAAGCGACAAAGCGTAGGAAGGGAATTGAACGCGCCCACCACGGTGCTCACAACCCTGGCTGGCGCGTTGGGGGCACTGTTACAGCCCAGCCCAGCTAACTGCATGGCCCACCAGATCCGGGTGGCCGGTCTCCGGAGCGCCCCGCGCCCAGACCCAGGCCAGGGAATCTCTCCTCTTCACAGCCAGCTCACCTGGGGACAGTTGGAGGGGGATGAAACTTCGAGAAAGATGGGTTTATCCTCGAGGGGCCCACCTTTAATAGGGTATATGTGGGGAGGGTCCTACCCCTCCCCTCAAGGTACATCACCATATCCTTACTCACTGCTACCTGCATACTTCCTGCCTTGGGTGTTGGAAGTGGATCCCCCCATATTGCACAAAGAGATCGGGAGATCGTTTTCTCGAGCATCACCCGTACCAGATCCAAATCCAAGCCTGCTCTCCTCAACCTCCTGTGGTCGACCCTGACCCGTCCGAAACTCCGAGTTACCGAACACAAAGCTTATTTAGTTCATACGTAGTTAGTTGATGATTTTGTAGAATTAATAAATTGATAAAGTGAATCCTTTTAAGTGATATACTATTGATGTGCTCCTAGTTATAGACTTTTCTTTGAAGATTTTAAATTTGAAGATGTAATAATTTTGACAAAATTTTAGATACTTGAAAGTTGAAATAGCATAATAATTAGTGTTTGTTAAGGAACTTATTATTAGGGTTCATGTGTTTTACAATTACTAGAAGAATTAGTTATGTTAACTTTTAACTTCTAACACTGATTTGGTTTAATTAAATTTTGAAAAATTCAATTTAGAATATAGTAAGCTCTAGCACTACAATATAACCAAATTCCAACGCCCTAATTCTTACAAGCAATTAAACAAAGGAAAAGTATAGGTAGACAATGAAAATATCAAACAATATGAACAATAGATATATTGGATGTTTATTTCACTAAGTGTATGGATGGTTATTCTAATATTAAGATTTAGGTGGGTAATTTGGAGGTGTAGTGTATTTTTATTTGATTGGTGATTGTTCATGTTGTTCAAAAAAGTCATTAGTTACTTAGCATAACCCTTAAACAAAACCACCAACAATGCAAATCAATGGCTTTTAGGAGTGTGTGTGATTGGGGGAATTATAAATAATTCCTAGAAATTTTAAGATGAGAATATCATATTCCCATATTTGGATCAAATTTTGAAAAGTTATTTTCAAGTAAGTTTGTAAGATCCCAGATTTTGAAATTTTAAATTATTTATAATTTATTTTATTTATTCCAGAATATATTTTTAGAGATTTTTATATTAATTAAGTACTTTCTTATTATTGATTTAAAATTTTAGTGATTAAAAAATAATGAGAGTTTTATTTGTTTTAATTTGAATAATTAGATTTTGAATTTTATTTTATGATTTAAAGAAAATTAATTCAATTATATCTAGTTATTGAATTAGAGTATTTATTTAAAAATAAATTTGTAAATTGATAATTAATATAGTATTTTTATAAATATTAGTGTTGGATTAAAATTAGTTTTAATTACTCTATTACCCTATTTTTATTAAAATTACTAAAACTACCCAAAATCCCCAATTTCATATACAAAATCCTATTTTATCCTAAATCTAACCCTAACTTAACCGCCTCACCGCCTCACCTCTCTCATCCTCCCCAAACACACACATGACACACAAACACACACACACACAACACCACACACCCAAACATAACAGAGGAGAAGAGAGAATGAGAGAAACAGAGAAGAAGGGGAGGAAGAGAGGGATGAGCCGAGGCGGCGCTGCTAGGTTTGCTGCTGCCGTCGTGTCGCCGGGAAGACAGGGCCACAAGAGAAGAGCCACAAAGAGAGAGGGAATTGTCGTGGAGCCTGTCGCCGCCACCATCGCCAGACGCCGTCGCTGCCGCTGTTCCGTCAAGAGGAGACCGAACCGCGTGGGAGGAGGAAGTCGTGCGTTGCCGTCACACCTTCTTCACCGCCGTCGTCCAGGGAGCTGCCGCATCTTAGAGCTGCGAGGAAGCTTGTAGCCGTCGATCCGCCATTGAGCCGCCACTGGGAGACAAGCTTGCAAAGAGAGAGAGAGAGAGAACGCAAAAAGAGAGAGAAGAGCTCGTCACTGCCACTGCATGCGTCGCCGTCATTCGTGTGCTCTCCCGCTGCTGTTAGGGACGCGGTTGCCGAGCCTGTGGCTGCCGAATAACAGTGTTGTCGGTGCCGAAGGTTGCCGGAGGTTGCTGTCGGAGATGCATGTCCATTTCGTCGTTCTTATTCATGACTGTAAGTTGCTCTCGCCTCGAAGCTCTCGCTGTTATTGTTCAGGTAATCTGTTGTTGAGGATTTTAAGTTATGGATGTCATAGGGTTAATTTACTGAGCTTGCATACGGTGGAAGTTGTCGGAGCTGCTGTGGGCCGGTAAAAAGGTGTTTTGTATGTTTCATAGCTTTCGGGTTTCAACAATAGAGGTAGGGGCGATTTCTTAAACTTAAGTTACTACTAACAATTGTTTTAAGTTGATATTAATAAGAAAAATATATTTTTATGATTTTGCAAGTTTTATGGATTGAAATGAGTTGTCTGGAATGAGTGTAAATGCTAGTTTGAATGGTGTATTGATTGATGGGAGATGTTTAGTTGACTTTTGCACTTGGTTTAAGGTTGTTATAATGATGATTGGATTGTGGCTGTTTCTGATTATTGAGTTGGAAAGTCGGTTTGATTAAATACTATGTCAAATGATTTTCTTGATTTGAGGTTAATTTGATATTGAAAATGAATCCACATTTGAAACGATTTGAGATATTGGGAATGAGTTTTATTGATTTATCGAAAATAATTTTTGATATTGGAATTAGTCTGAGTTATTGGAAATGGTTGAAAAGAGGTTAAGAATGGTTTTTGGGACCCGAAAAGGGTGGCAAAGTCTGAGTTTTAGGGGAGATGCTGTCGAAATTTAATTATGAAACTTAAGTCTTTGTTTGAAATATTTAGAAAAAGGTTGGACTTGAGAAATCGTATTATTTGGTTTTTGATTTATTAAGAAAAGATTTATGTTTGGGTTTGATTTATTAAGAAAAACTTTATGTTTTGAATGTGATTTTTGAAGAAAAGATTATGTATTGATTTTTTACTCATTAAGACTTTATGTTTTGAGTTTGATTAAAAAAACTACATTTTAAGGAATTATGAATTCAAGGAGTTTATTAATTTTAAAGAACAAGTTTGATTGTCGTCCTCCCTAAAGTCTCGAGACTTTTTTGTGAGATTTACTTAATAAATGATTCTTTTTAGTCTTTTGAAAAAAGTTTAAATCTGAAATGGTTTTGAAGTTGGTTTGGAAAAATCATGGTTAAGTAAGAACTGATTTTCGTATGAAAGAAGAACTTGTTGTAAGTAAAGTGGTTTTGGAGGTTTGGAAAAGGTTATAAGGAGTGGTGTTGGTTTTAAATAAAAAAGATTTGAGTTTGGTTTATTAAGAAAAGGAATCTCTGCCATAGGAGAGCAAAGAACAAAGAATGAAAGAATCTATTAACTAAAACAATCTAAAGAACCTCTGCCACAGAAGAGCAGAGAGTAGGAATAAAAGAAACGAAAGAAAGAACGAAACGAAGAGGGGATAAGTAGAAGTATTGTTTGGCCTTGAGAACGAGCTGAGATGATTATGTAGCTACTAAAAACGAGCAGAGATATAGTGGTGAGTCCACCGAGATTTGCTTCCAGAGATACATCGGCCAATCCCGGGTATCGTCGCACCTGTAAGACAGAGGTTGCTTACAGAGGTTATCGATACATACATTGGCTAGAGAGGGCCTCACCTGTAAAACTGAGGTTATTTACAGAGGTTATGTTTGCATACATCGGCTCAAGAGAGTTGTATCTGTAAGACAAAAGTTGCTTACAGAGGTTATGACACTGGAAACCAAACTCAGACAAAGGTTGTTGAATTGCGTCGGAAGCGGGTCGAAACTGACAGATGAGCTCATTACCTGCATTAAGAATAGACATGTATTATGTTATTTGTACATTTGCATTTGGTTGTGTGTGCTTGTTTGTTTTGTTTTGCTTATCTGATAAATTATGTTTAACTGGTAACTGTGATACTTGCTGTACTTGTTCTTTAAATGTGTTTGCCTTGTATCTGCTTGTGCTTGTGGTTGATTTTCTATTTTGAGTATTCGATGGTGGATTGATGATAACGGTGATGGTGGTTTGGTTTGATTTGGGCTGGAGGCCATGCTTGACTGGATTAGAGATAAGTTCTGGCTAAAATGTTATTTTACATGGAATTTTTGTAAGAGAGATACGAATTTTAGATTTGAATAACAAATTGATAAATCGCTATGTTTTGAAAATAGTTTTTAATTATAATATCTTCTTACGACAATTCTCAAAACCCTCTACTAAGAACCCTTTCGAGGATGATGTTCTCACCCCTACAGACTTCTCCTTTCACAGAACGGACAAAAAAGCTCATGAAGAATTTTTAAGTTTAGCTTATGTGATATGGATGTATTAGTTCAGTTATTATTTATTCTTCCCTCGCCATTAATATTATAATTATGTAAGAGGGATAGGAGTTGTATGATTTGTATGTATATAATATGTATAAGATACTTGGGTAAGGAGTTTTGTTTATGTATATGCTTGTTTGTTTTATTGTAAAAGTACTTTTTTTCCAGTTTTTCAAATAAAACAGTGACACGGTTTCAAGTCAAAGGCTCATATTTCATTATTAAGTACATGAAGTCATCGTAATACCTCTTGCTATTAGAGCAGCGCAACTGGAAGCGTGACATTCTGATAGTGAGGGTGTTACAAGTTTGATTTTAGAGAATTAAAATACCATCATTTTAATTTCTACCTTTTTCTTAAGTATATTTGATTCCCATAAAAATAAAATCCAAATAATAAAATAATACTTGAACCACACACACCCTAGAAGAAAAGCTATTGACGATTTCTTCTTACTCCACGGCGGTTTCAAATAATACATTATATTCGCATCATTACCATCCACCTTCCTGATTTTTCCACTTATTTTTTGTTCGCACTTCTTCCTCCTATTATCCTAAACCCCAAACTTAGCTCCTTCATCAAATTAAATTATAGTGACAGACCCTCTTCATCCACCCGGAACAAAACACACATAACCTTATTTTCAATTTTTTCTAATTTTATTTTCAATTCTTTCTCCATTACTCGTTATTCTTTTATGTGCTTCGACTCCATGCTTCTTGTTGATGAGCTAGCTAGTGCACGAAATTATGATCCTTAACAACGGCGCCAAAAACTTAGTGCTCGGAACGTAATTCACACACTTTGTCACAACTTCACACAACTAACCAGCAAGTGCACTGGGTCGTCCAAGTAATACCTTACGTGAGTAAGGGTCGATCCCATGGAGATTGTCGGCTTGAAGCAAGCTATGGTCATCTTGCAAATCTCAGTCAGGCAGATTCAAATGGTTATGATGTTTTGGCAATTAAAATATAATTAAAATATAGAATAAGATAGAGATACTTATGCAATTCATTGGTGAGAATTTCAGATAAGCGTATGGAGATGCTTTGTTCCTTCTGAACCTCTGCTTTCCTACCGCCTTCATTCAATCATTCATACTCCTTTCCATGGCAAGCTATATGTTGGGTATCACCATCGTCAATGGCTACCTCCTGTCCTCTCAGTGAAAATGGTCCTCTACGGTTTCTGTACGGCTAATCAATTATCGGATTTCTCGTCTCGGATGAAAAATACCAGGCACAGCTACCGCATGGCTAATCAGCTGTTGGTTCTCGATCGTGTCAGAATAAGATCCAATGATCCTTTTGCGTCTGTCTGTCATTACGCCCCACAGTCGCGAGTTTGAAGCTCGTCATAGTCATCCCTTCCCAGATCCTACTCAGAATACCACAGACAAGGTTTAGACTTTCCGGATCTCAGGAATGCTGCCAATTGATTCAAGCCTATACCACGAAGATTCTAATCTTGGATTTAGATGCCCCATTGTCAGAGGGGAGTCGATGTGAATCGTTGATTAGAAACCCAAGAGATACACACTCTAGCTTTTGCAGGTAGAACAGAAGTGTTTGTCAGGCACGCGTTCATAAGTGAGAATGGTGATGAGTGTCACGGATCATCACATTCATCAGGTTGAAGTGCGAGTGAACATTGATGATCGGTTTTTCTATCGGTAAAGAAATATAAAAATATGATCGCGTTGTAAGTATAGCTTCTAAACCAACAGAAAATTCTTTCGTACAAATGTTTTGGTTGTCACAACTAACAAACCCCTTTAAAATTGATAACCGAAGTATTTAAACCTCAGTTCATCTTCTCAAGGAACTGCAGGGAGGTGTTCTTATTATTGGTTATGAGTTTTGTAAATTGGGGGTTTTGAAAGTAAGGAATAAGTAATTTAAATGACAAGTAAAATAAATAAATAACTGTAAAATAAACTCTTGGCAAGGTATGAGAATTTGGAAGTCCTATCCTAGTTATCCTTATCGATGGTGATGAGAATTGAGTTTTAATCCCACTTAGTTAACCTTTACTAAAGCAAAGGAAGGTCAAGTAGACTAATTAGTTTGATCCTTAAGTCCTAGTCAATCCTTGTGGGAAAACTAGATTTAGAGCGATTTAAATCAATTAGTAATCTGCCAATTTCAATCACTACTGAGCTTGACAACTCAAGTGTTACCAATTACTTAACCAAAGCCAAAAGGAAGAAAATATCTAAATTAAATTAAAAGCATCCATATAAATAAAGCAAAGCAAAATTAAATCTGAAATACCTCAAATCGCATTAATAAAAGAAATCAAATTTAACATGGATATTCATAAATTAAATTGAGAAAATAAATAAAAAGAACATTGAACCTGTAATTGAAGAAGATGAAATCCTACTTCCTTTAAGAGGAATCCTAATCCTAAATCCTAAGAGAGAGGAGAGAACCTCTCTCTCTAAAAACTACATCTAAACTGTGAAAAGTGAATAATCGAAGACCTCCTTTTTTGAATGGATGCATTCTCCTACTTTATAACCTCTAATATGTGCTTTCTGTACTTGGATCTGGGCCAAAAAGGGTTTCAGAAATTGCTGGGAGCGTTTTCTGCAGTTTCTGGTGTGTGGCGTCTATCACGCATCCACGTCATCTGGGAGTTTTCCTTGTCACGCGTTCGCTTCGGTCACGCGTACGCGTCATCTGCGTTCTGCTCAAGGCGTGCGTCCACGTCAGTCACGCATTCGCGTCACTGCTTTTTCGCGCTAGGCACGCGGTTGCGTCGTCCATGCTTTCGCGTCGCTGCCAGTTTCTTCAAAAACTCCATTTTGTGCTTTTCCTTCCATTTTTGTATGTTTCCTTTCCATCCTTTAAATCATTCCTGCCTTAGGAGATCTGAAAATACTCAACACACAAATCACGGCATCGAATGGTAATAAAAGGTAATTAAAATAATTATTTTTAAAGCATAGGAAACATGTTTTTCACATATATCACATAATAAGGAAGGGAAAGTAAAACCATGCAATTTCACATGAATAAGTGGGTGAAGGGTTGAATAAACCACTTAAATTGAGCATAAAATATATCATGAAATATGGGTTTATCAACCTCCCCACACTTAAACAATAGCATGTCCTCATGCTAAATCCAAGATAAAGAGTAAGGTAAGGTTAAAGTGGTGGAATCTCATGCAATGCATTCTATTCTAAATGCAAACTACCTAAATGCATCATGCAATTCTAATTGTTATTCACTTGTATATAAAGCTTACATGTAGTTAAATTAATTCATATCCTCAAGGAATCATATATGCATAGCCAAACCTTAGATAATGTTAAAGCACTTTTACAATTGAAATTTAAATTTGCAAAAAGTAAAATTGCATGAAACTTAAATTGCAAGAAAAGTAAATTGGCAAAATCGTAAATGACAAGAAAAGTGAATTGCAGCAAAATGTAAAGGGGAATTGGGTGCAGGAAATTAAAGAAAGCAATAGATCAAAGCTTATAACTCTTGCAGAAAGCTTAAATTGCTAGAAAGTAAACTGAGAGCAATGTAAATAGAGAAGCAAAATTGTAGTGAATCAGAATTTAGAGCAATTGCAGAGGAATTTAAAATTGTGCAGGAAATGTAAATGAGATTTGCAGCAAGCTTAATGTAAATTGAATTGAGGAACCAAACAGAAAGTGAAATGCAGCTCAATTGCAATAGCTAAAGGAAAGTTGAAGATCTCAGGGGTTGGATGAGACTAGAGAACAAGTCTAGATCTCAATTCCTTCCTTGATCCAATAGAGGATAATTGCAGAAGAAAATAAAGAAGAAAGCAGTAAAGACAATTTAGATCCAAATCACAATTCCTTCAAATTTGCAGCAAGTAAACAGAGAGAATTCTCAAGATGAGATTGAAACAGAATTTCTTCAATTCTCAACCCGAGATTCAAAACAAAAATGAAAACTAAGAGAGAGCTCTCTGTTCCAGCCTCTAGTGCTCTCTAATGGAGCTAACCTTCAATGCTCTCTATTAGAGCCCACCTCCTCTCTAAGATGAAAATGATGCCTTATATAGGCATTTTACAAAATGAAAATGAAAATGAAAGTGAAATTAAAGACAAATTACAATTAAATGAAATTCCTATTTTATCTATCTCTTGTGCCTTTGAATGATGATAATGGGCTTTGCTTGCATTGGATTTGGGTTGAAGATGGCCTCTGTTGATTGCTCTTGGTGTTGGAAAGAAACCCACTTATGAACTGGACCATGAACAATTAAAGCTTGAGTCAAAGTTTGAGGCAAACTTTGACTCAAAATTATTCACCAAACTCATCATGCAGATGGCCATTTTGCTGTCATCCACGTTTGAGCCAAAGTTTGAGGTCAAACTTTGAGCCAAACGTGGATCCCTCTTGTTGCATATCAAGCCTTGGGGTGCTACTTTGTCCTCTTGTCAACGTTGCCAATTTTATGCCCACTATGAACTATTATATATGGTTAGAAAGCTCTGAATGTCAGCTTTCTAACCCAATTGGAATCATCTCGATTGGACATCTACAACTCAAGTTATGCTCCTTTGAAGAGGACAGGGTCGCTGGCTTTGGTGTGCAACGTTTGAGGTAAAGTTTGCCTCAAACGTGGTCGAAAACGCCAGTTCTGGAGGCTCAAACGCATTGTCCATGATGATTGGATTTTTGACGGTTTAGAATTTCACAAATGAAATCTCGTTGAAGTATAGTCTCTAAACCAACAATAATCCTTTCATGCAAAAATTTGTTTGTCACAAGTACAAACCCCTAAAATCTATAAACCGAAGTATTTAAACCTCGAGTCGTCTCTCAAAGGACTTACAGGGTAGTGTTCTTGTTATTGGTTATGGACTTGTTTATTTTGGGGTTTTGGATGAGGAATGTGAATAGTAAATGGTAGGAAAGCTTTATTCACAAAATGGTCTTGGCAAGGTTTGGTTGTCAAGGGTCTTCATCATTATCACTAGCCACAAGTATGGTAGTTGCAAGGATTACTCCCACTTAGTCATCCTTAAATCGATTAACAAAGGAAAGTCAAGTGAGTTATATCAATCCTAGTCCATAAGTCCTAGCTTTCCACTAATTGGATTAATGAAGGCTAGAGTTAATGGCTATCAACTATCAATCAATTGGACACTAGTGACTCAAGAAATCCTAAGTTACCTTCTCAAGCCAAGAACATAAAATTCTAGTCTAACATTCTTCCAAGCATTTAATCAAACACTTGGAAGGCACAAAAGAAAAGTATAGTCAATCACAACAAGAATGAATTCTAACTATAATTGAATGTAAAGAATTAACAACAACAATCAAGGAAATCACAATTATCATGAATTACCTCAAATTGCATTATTGAAAGAAAATAAAGAGAACAAGAGTATCTCAATTACAAAACCTAGAAACAAAATAAGAGAAATTACAACAAGAGAATAGGGATAGAGAGAAGAACCAAAGTGTAGCAATCATCAATTGAAGGTAGAAGTAGAAGGAGACTTGAATTAAACCTAGAACTATGAGATCCTAATCAAACCCTAATTCCTAATCCTAATTCTAGAGAGAGGAGAGAGCTTCTCTCTCTAACTCTAACTACTTCTAAAACTAAACTATGACTAATAATTAAAGTATATCGATTCCTCTTCAATCATTGGCTTAAATAGCATCATAAATGAGTTGGATTGGGCCCACAAGGCTTCTAAAATCGCTGGCCACGTGTTGCATTAAGTGAGTCATGTGCCACCAACGGCGCGTCCGCGTACCGTGCGCGTGCGCGCCCCTATGCGCGATGCAACTATGGGAAATCTCATATCGTTTCGAAGCCCCGGATGTTAGCTTTCCAACCCAACTGGAACCGCATCATTTGGTCCTCTGTAGCTCAAGTTATGGTCAATTAAGTGCGAAGAGGTTAGGCTTGACAGCTTTTTTGGTTCCATCATTTCTTCATGAGTTCTCAAACTTTACATGCTTTTTCTTCATTCCCTTAATCCAATCTTTGCCTCCTAAATCTGAAATCACTTAACAAACATATCAAGGCATCTAATAGAATCAAGGTGAATTAAATTTAGCTATTTTAAGTCCTAAAAAGCATGTTTTCACTCTTAAGCACAATTAAGGGAGAAGTTATAAACCATGCTATTTCATTGAATAAATGTGGGTAAAAGTTGATAAAATCCCCAAAAATCAATACAAGATAAACCCTACAATTGGGGTTTATCAACCTCCCCACACTTAATCCAAGCATGTCCTCATGCTTAAGCCAAGAGAGAAACAAAGGGTATCAATATTTATTCCATGTAAATAAACTATATGCAACCTAAACTATATGCAACTAAATGCAAAATGGTTTTACCTACTTGGTTAAAAATAAATCAATCCTCCAAGTCATACGTGCACAAGTAGGGCCAAGATCATATAACGATTCATGAATCCTACCAATCCGAATATCAAAATGAAGTTCAAGTAGACTTGCGAGAAGAACGCTCATGAAAGCCGGGAATCAAGGAATTGAGCATCGAACCCTCACCGGAAGTGTTTGCACTCTAGTCGCTCGGTGTTTGGGGTTGATTCTCTCAATTCTTCCCTAATCATGCTTTCCAAGATTTGTTTTTCTTCTAACAATCAACAATTATTCAATGCATGCATACATGTATCATGAGGTCTTTTCTTTAGGTTGTAATGGGGCTAGGGTCAAGGTAGGATCATATATGGCTAGTGGACTTAGGATTTGAATCTTTGATTAACTTAAACTTTCCCACCTAACCTATATAATGACCTATACAATTAAGTACTAATCTAACTACCCATTCCTCACTTTTTCACATACTCATGCATTTTCTTTTCATTTCACAACACTTATGCATTGATTCTTATTGAGCTTCACTTTGGGACATTTTATCCCCTTTATTGCTCTTCTTTTTTTCTTTCTTTTTCTATATACATTTTTTTCTTTTCTTTTCTTTTTTTCTTTTTCTTTTCATTTTTTTTCTTTTTCTTTCAAACTATACACAAGAACATCAATGCATAAGGTCTATACATTTAATCAATACATGAGTATGTACTAATTCCCTAATATAAAAATACAAAACACAAACACTCTTTTATCCCAACCAATGTCCCAAAGTTTTCCCACTCTTGGATGACACTCACACTCACTAGCCTAAGCCAATCAAAGATCTAAATAAAGGACATTCATTATTTTCCGCTTTAAGGCTTGTAATGTGCTAAAATAAGAATAAGTGGGTTAAGCGTAGGCTCAAAATCGGCTAACAAAGGAGAGTAAAAGGTAAGGCTATTTGGATAAGTGAACTAATGAAATGATGGCCTCAATCATATAAATGCATGAATACAAGGAATAATGGGACATATAGATTCAAACAAATCAAAGATTATAATCATAGAAAGAGAACAATTACACGCAAGAAGGAAAATAAGTGGTTATAAGATGTAACCACACCATTAGGCTCAAATCTCACAAGCTTGTGTTCTTAGCTCAAAACCATGTTCCAAAATAAATTCTTTCAAGTAAGTTCAACAAAAATTTTCAAATTGGTAGGGTGCCCTAAAAACATAGTTTTTTTTTTGGAAAAGAAATCATCACCATAACCAAGTAGTCCTAATATGAAAGAAGTGGTAAGAATATGTACAAATTCTAACTAACATGCAACCTATCATGCAATGCAATAGCTACTCTAACAAAGAAAAAAAAATTGGTGTTGAAAAGGAAATTGTTACCCATGGAGATCGGTCAAATGACCTCCCCACACTTGAAGATTGCACCGTCCTCGGTGCATGCAAAGAAGAGCAAGGTGAATGGGTTGCTACAATTGATGAGCTTCTTCGAAAGGTTGTGCGGATGACTTGTTCGTTGCCCCATTTAAAAGCTTTTCCGTTTCCTCCTTTCTTGGTGGCCAGCCTAAAAGGAGAGGAAAAAGAAAGAAAATTAAGCCTACAACAAAGATATCAAAGTAAATAGAACATAGGCGGGGGCTAATGCCAAATAAGAGTATGATTCTCTACTACATGGTAGCTACAACATGTGAGTGAGAAATCAATATAAGAAAAAGGCATATCAACTGATACTTGATGCAAGAGTAAAGTTAAAGCATGGAGAGTATATTGAGCATCAAGATCAAATAAGAATTGACACAAACAAGATTAGTGATACGCATGAAAGCATTTGATTCTATCCTAACTCAATGATGAAGCGGTACAAGAAAAAAACAAAGGGTAATGAATTAGGAAGGACTAAAGCACTAATCTTGTGTGTTGACAAATATTACAATTAATGTAACAAGTCATGAAGCACCAAAACAAATGCAAGAAATTCTCAACAATTGAGTGAGAGAATTCAACACCATTATTAAAATGAGAAATTTAGAAAATAAAATGAGAACAAATAGAATTAAAATGCAAAGAATAAAAGTATGCAAATGTAATAGACAAAAGGAAATGGAAGAGAGAAAAAAATTTTTTTTTATATTTTTAATTTTTTTTAGTATTTTATTTATTTATTTATTTATTTATTATTATATTTTTTTTATTATTAAAAAAAATTTTCTTTTTTTTTATTTATATTAAAAGAAAAAAGAAAAAAAATCTTTCAAGAGAGGAAGAAGAAAAAAATGAGAAAGAAAGAAGAAGAGAAGAGGAAAGAAGGAGAAAGGAGGAAGGAGAAAAGCAGGGTGCAAATCCGCGCGCGCGCACAGCGCGCTCACGCGTGGATGCAGCAGGGACGATCCGCGCGCGCGTACAGCGCGCTTACGCGTGGATGAGCTTGTGCTCCCAGCACAATGCTAGCACAACGCGCGCACAACTCTCTGGTTTTTGTACCAGAAGTTGCGGAAGTGCAATGTGCGCGCGCGCGCACAGCGTGCTAGCGCGCCGATGGCCGTTTTTTTTTTTTTTTTTGCCCAAAAAGCAGAAAGAATGCCCAAGAGCTCCCTATAATGTCCAAAACCCTTCTTTATTCAATCAAATATCAAACAATTCACAAAAATGCAATTTGATTTTAGGATTTATTCATCTACTACTAATGAATACAACATACTAACAACCAATCTTTACAAACAAATCAATATGAAATGAAAATCTACTGACAATGGCAACTCAAATCACTTATTATACAAAACCAAAAGAGAATGGAAAGAGGTTACCATGGTGGGGTGTCTCCCACCTAGCACTTTTAGTTTAAGTCCTTAAGTTGGACATTTTGAGGGGCTCATTGTCATGGTGGCTTATGTTTGTACTCATCCTTGAATCTCCAATGATCTTTGCCTCTCAATTGGTTGACAGAATATCCAACCGTCTTCACCAAGCTTGGGCAAAGTTCAACCCAAGATATGAGTCCCCATAGTTGGTCTTCATTCTTCGATCCGGGGTCCCATATCTTATCTTCGCACCGGTCTTCAATTTGATCTTCATACTTTTTCTTTCCGGGTGGTTGACATATAGAATTCTCTTTAGCACACCTAGCCTTCCGTCGAGACCCATGCAAAGTGGTATTCTTCCAATCATCGTTCCTATACCTTGAAGCTTTGACCTTAATGAGCCTAATTCCTAACTCGCAACCACTACACAACTCATTCTTGCTTTTAATTCCACAAAGAGCTCTAAGTTGTCCATCCGTTTCAATCAAACCATATTCAAGCGAGAAAGTAAAACTTATGGATAAGAATTTTACCCACTTGAATTTTGTGTTGGATGGTGACCCGGGAAGGGAGACCTCCCCACACTTAGACAATGCAAGGTCTACTTCCTTGTGCTCTTCTTTGTGTATTTCCACCTCTTTGCGAGCTTCCTTGATTTCAACCTTTCCCCTTTTATCACATAGCTTGGTGTTGTCTTCAAGAACTTTGATTTCTTGCCTAATGGGAGGTGGTTCAATTTTGGATAGAAATTCATTGATGAATAAATCCATTTCTTGGTCAACCTCTTCATATTCTTCAATTTCGATATACACCATGCCAACGTTTTCCTCTTGGTAGCTCTCTTTCGATTCACTCTCTTTCTCATTGCTCATCAAGGGTATGGGAGGTTGTGCACACTCTTCTATAATTTCAACTCCATGTCCAATGGGAGAGGATTCCATTGTAGAGAGGAATTCATCCATGATCGAATCCATCTCTTGATAAACCTCTTCCAAGTCTCCAACGACGGTATGCCTTAGAGGTTGCGCACCCTCTTCAACATCAATATCAAGCTTCTTGGAAGAGTGCTCCATGGTGCTACATTCCCTTGGACTTTTAACATCTCCTAAATCTTCAACCACTTCTTCCTTTTCTTCAATGATTATAGCTTCCTCTAGTTGCTCCAATACAAAATGGCATTTCCCATCCCCCACCGGAGTTTCCAATCTCTCCCTCATGCTTTGCTCTTCTTTTGCGGTTCCACATGTGGCTACGGAAGCACCTCGAGTATTCAGACATTGGTGGGCTAAAGTGTGCACCACCTTGGTCAAATTGGTCACAAACTCAAGTGTATCCTGCTTCATAGCTTCTTGTCCTTGAAGTAACAAAGTGAGAGGATCGTCTATTGGGGCTTGGGATGGGTAGGAAGGTTCATCATTTTGGAGAGAGGGTTCATAGTAGGAAGGTGATTCTTCTTGGTAAAGGTATGGAGATGGTAAGTATTGAGGTGGTTCTTGGGAGTAATCTTGATATGGTTGTGGTAATTCTAGAGGTTCTTGCTCATAATGGCCATAAAAATATTGTATGGATGATTGGTTATATGATGGATATGGATCATAAGGTGGTGTTTGGAAGGCTTGTGAGTATGGTTGAGGTTCATGTTGAGGATAAGAATCATAAGCATATGGTGGTGGTGCTTGATCATCACAAAAGGAGTCACCATAGCCATTAAATTGACATATATTAGGATGGTAATTATACCTATAAGTATCCGGAGGTTGTTGCCAATAGGAGTGATCAATTCCTTGAGGCTCCTCCCATCTTTGTTGGTTCCATCCATAATGAGTGTCATCATTGGAGTTCATATTTCCTACAACACAATTAGAACCAAACTCATAGCCAAGGTGAGAATTCATAGTGGAAAAGCAAAATAAAACTAACAAAAACTAGCAAATAAAGAAAAAAGCGAGATATTCACACTATTCACATATATACAATAACCAATAACACAACACCATTGCAAGTCCCCAGCAACGGCGCCATTTTGATGATTGGATTTTTGACGGTTTAGAATTTCACAAATGAAATCTCGTTGAAGTATAGTCTCTAAACCAACAATAATCCTTTCATGCAAAAATTTGTTTGTCACAAGTACAAACCCCTAAAATCTATAAACCGAAGTATTTAAACCTCGAGTCATCTCTCAAAGGACTTACAGGGTAGTGTTCTTGTTATTGGTTATGGACTTGTTTATTTTGGGGTTTTGGATGAGGAATGTGAATAGTAAATGGTAGGAAAACTTTATTCACAAAATGGTCTTGGCAAGGTTTGGTTGTCAAGGGTCTTCATCATTATCACTAGCCACAAGTATGGTAGTTGCAAGGATTACTCCCACTTAGTCATCCTTAAATCGATTAACAAAGGAAAGTCAAGTGAGTTATATCAATCCTAGTCCATAAGTCCTAGCTTTCCACTAATTGGATTAATGAAGGCTAGAGTTAATGGCTATCAACTATCAATCAATTGGACACTAGTGACTCAAGAAATCCTAAGTTACCTTCTCAAGCCAAGAACATAAAATTCTAGTCTAACATTCTTCCAAGCATTTTATCAAACACTTGGAAGGCACAAAAGAAACGTATAGTCAATCACAACAAGAATGAATTCTAACTATAATTGAATGTAAAGAATTAACAACAACAATCAAGGAAATCACAATTATCATGAATTACCTCAAATTGCATTATTGAAAGAAAATAAAGAGAACAAGAGTATCTCAATTACAAAACCTAGAAACAAAATAAGAGAAATTACAACAAGAGAATAGGGATAGAGAGAAGAACCAAAGTGTAGCAATCATCAATTGAAGGTAGAAGTAGAAGGAGACTTGAATTAAACCTAGAACTATGAGATCCTAATCAAACCCTAATTCCTAATCCTAATTCTAGAGAGAGGAGAGAGCTTCTCTCTCTAACTCTAACTACTTCTAAAACTAAACTATGACTAATGATTAAAGTATATCGATTCCTCTTCAATCATTGGCTTAAATAGCATCATAAATGAGTTAGATTGGGCCCACAAGGCTTCTAAAATCGCTGGCCACGTGTTGCATTAAGTGAGTCATGTGCCACCAACGGCGCGTCCGCGTACCTTGCGCGTGCGCGCCCCTATGCGCAATGTAACTATGGCAAATCTTATATCGTTTCGAAGCCCCAGATGTTAGCTTTCCAACCCAACTGGAACCGCATTATTTGGACCTCTGTAGCTCATGTTATGGTCAATTAAGTGCGAAGAGGTCAGGCTTGACAACTTTTTTGGTTCCATCATTTCTTCATGAGTTCTCAAACTTTACATGCTTTTTCTTCATTCCCTTAATCCAATCTTTGCCTCCTAAATCTGAAATCACTTAACAAACATATCAAGGCATCTAATAGAATCAAGGTGAATTAAATTTAGCTATTTTAAGTCCTAAAAAGCATGTTTTCACTCTTAAGCACAATTAAGGGAGAAGTTATAAAACCATGCTATTTCATTGAATAAATGTGGGTAAAAGTTGATAAAATCCCCAAAAATCAATACAAGATAAACCCTACAAATGGGGTTTATCAGTCCACCCCATACTATTATATATTGTTGGAAAGCCCTAAATGTCTACTTTCCAATGCCGTTGGAAGCGCATCATTTGGAGCTCTACAGCTCGAGTTATACTCCGTCGAAGGTGCAGAGGTCAGTTGGCCTCACTGCAGGTTGCCACCATGTTCGTTTATGCACATTGCGGGGCAGTTTTCTCCCTCAATTTTAGTGTCCACCATGCAGTGCCATATATGCTTGGAAAGCTCTCGATTCCTACTTTCCATTGCTTTTTGAATCACCTCATTTGGAGCTCTGTGGCTCAAGTTATTCTTGTTGGAAGTATATCCCTTCAGGCTGCAAGCCAACGTTTGACCTAAAGTTTGAGGCAAACGTTAGCGCAAGCTTTTTGGCCTCCTGGGTGAAATTTTTCAAGCCAACGTTTGACCTCAAAGTTTGAGGCAAACGTTGGCGCAAGCTTTTGGCTTCCTCCAGGGTGTGGTCAAACACCTCTAAAGTTTGAGCTAAAGTTTGAGGCAAGCTTTGGCTCAAGCTTTTTGTCCTCTCTTGCTCTTTGCCATTCCTTCTTTCTTCAACCTTCTTCCAAGCCTCTTTCCACCTATCATCAATCAACAATTGCATCAAATCTATGCTATAATCATGAGAGTTCTTCTTCTTCTTGAAATTCAAGTGATTATGGTACAAAAACTCATGAAAATGCATCAATTTATCCATGGTTGATTGAATCTAAGGAAAACATGAAATTCTACTCAAATGGCTTACTTATGGCTCAAGAAAGTGCATAAAACCTAAAAAAAAAAAAAGAAAAAGCATAGAAAAACATGACATGATGACATGTCATCACAACACCAAACTTAATCCTTGCTTGTCCCCAAGCAAGAAAAGAATCATGCAATAGAGATTGACAATCCAAGGTAAGAAGAATAGCAACTCAATGTTCATGGCAAGCTAGTTTTCTATGCATGCTACAATTTCAAAAGAGATGTAAATGATTGATGCTTCTCTCTAGCTCAATTTATGAAATCTTTCTCTTATATTTCTTCCTTGAAACAAGCTTTTGATTTTCTTACTAGCTTCTCCTTTTGGGTGCTTTGCCCCATGAGTTGATAACAAAGCTACAACTTCTAAATGCTTTGTTTTCAAGTATTACCACTTGATACATAAGCACCACAAGCATTTGATTAGAGGACTTCATTAAGCTCATTTTTCTTTTCTTTTCTTGACTCTCTAATCATTGATGCTCAGAGCCTTGAGCTTTGAGGGAGTACTTTTGCACTTGAGCCTAGCCTTGACTTCTAAGTGTTTTGTTTTCAAGCATTTGGCTTGATACATAAACACCACAAGTACTTAACAAATAAATTACCATTAGTACTCAGAGCCTTCAGCTTTCTCATTCTTTCCCTTTTTCTTTTCTTGCCCTTTTTTGCTTTTTCTTTCAAGGTTTTCATGATTTTCAAAAGATTTCACAAAATGTACTAGATGAAAACTTCAATTAAATAAAATCCAATGCAATTGAGTAACAATTAATCATACTAGCTTTCCAATACTTGTATGCACATGCTAAAATCTTCTTTAATGCCTTGTTTGTTTATGATCATGATACTTTACTGCTTTAAGCTTTACAAAACTCAAGTTGGTAGTCATAATGGCATGGCAACATGTTACAAATCAGTATTCAAGCTATGCTTATTCATACCACACATGCACATAGAGAATATAAAGACAATCATGCATTTTAAGTGCTGGAAACAAATGAGGAGAAAAGGAACTCTACAACCTTGTAGTTCATCTTCATTATTGTTGTTCTTTTTCCTCTATTCTTCCTCCTTCCCTTGCCAAACTCAGAATGCTTGCTCATCCTCAAGCAACAATTAGAACAATGGCTATGGGGCTAAGATGGATCATGAATGTCTTACACAATGAAAAGTTAGTAGTACATGTGTTCTAAGCAAGCAAAATTAAAGATAATAATCAAGGCATAAGAGACAGAGACATTGTGATTACAAACTTAAGAAGGTGAGCATAATACTTTGCATAAAGAATAAGTGGCACACCAAACTTAGTGTGACACTTTCACTTGGAATTGATGCAAGTATCTTGTAAGGATTAGAACCAAATTTTGTTGCATAGCAACACCAAACTTAGAATGCAACCACATGTCAATTTATTTGAAATAAAACTACGCAAGAAAAGAAAACAAAGCAGAGAAGAGAAATTATACCTACTGTTGGCATGTTGTTCTTTACTTTCTTCCTCTTCTTCCAGTTTGTTAAGAGGAATGACCTCAAGGGAGGAGAAGATTCAGCTATTGCCCCCTGTCTTGGTCTCTCCTCAGCAAGCTTTCTTTTGTTAATGACTTGATTGAGCTTGCTTGCTGGATCAGGGGGGAAGATTACTTATAGTTGACCTTCTCTTCTTCATGAATATTGTCCTTTGTAGCTTGGTCACAATCCTCTTCTCGGTGCTTTCGTTAATTGCCTTCACTTCCTTGAGTCCAAGTCTTGGTGGTTGTGTGATTGTTGGAGTCTTCTTTTCATCAAGAGCCTCTTGTATTGGTGGTTCAATGAGCTTTTTCTTCATGTACTTCTCTGCCCCACTTGAGTGTGAATCTTCTTGAATGACTTCCTCACTTTTTTGTTCCTCCACTCCTTTCTTTGCACTCAACATTTGACTTAATAGTTCTTTTATGGAGGAAGTTTTTTGTTCTTCCCAAGATTTCTTCATCTCCTCTTCATATTTTTTTATCACAAATTCGAGGGAAGTTTGTGAGGGTTGTGAATGTTCATGTTCCTTTGTCACCTCAAGTGCAGTTTCATTTTCAACCACCTCATTCTTCATTGAAAGTTCACTTGATACAGTAGCCTCCTCATTGTGCTCTTCCACTTTATCCTTTGCACTTAACATTTGGTTTACCATCACTTCTATGTTTTTGAATGAATTCTCTTGCTCGTTCCAAGATATTTGCGCCTCCCTCTCATATTTTTCAAACATGGTCTGAAGCTTTGAGAGGCCTTGGTTCATGGAAATTTGTGTGGGTGGTGGGCTTTGGCAAGAATTTTGTGTGGAGCCAAAGTCCAGTAATGAAAAATTTTCAAATGAAAAACTGGAAGGTGAGGTTGGACAATTTTGCATAAGTGAATTGAAGGTACGTTCAAGTGAAGATGGCTCTTGATAAGTGAAATATGGGTTCTCAAATATTTTCTGGTTTTGCTCCCCCCAGCCACCATTAGAATCATGATTTGCATCATTTTGTGGTGGAGAGAAATATCCCATATGATTTTCTTTCTCATCTTGCGGTTCTGAAGCATAGCTCCATGAATTGGAGTGCCCAGAATTTGAAGTTTCTTGGTGATATTCCCAACCACCATTAGAGATTGGTGATGGTGGGTGATATCCCATAAAATTTTGTTTGACCATAAGATGAGTTGAACTCCATTTGTATTTTGTAAACATCAATGAAATTTGAAATTCATGTCATAGATCAAGAATTTCTTAGTAAGGCAATAACTCAAACACCTTGGTTTCAATTTAAAACAGAAAACAAAAACAAAAAAATGCTTGATCTAGACTTCTCACCCACTTAATCATTTTTTATCTAAATCAATCCCCGGCAACAGTGCCAAAAACTTGATGGTGTTTTTGTGGAAAAATGAATTTCCAAACACCTAAAACTCACCGGCAAGTGTACCGGGTCGCATCAAGTAGTAAAACTCACTTACAGTGAGGTCGATCCCACAGGAATTGATGGATCAAGCAACTTTAGTGGGTGATTAGTTTAGTCAAGCTAACATTGATGATTTGAGTGAAAAGTGATCAACAGAATTTTAAATGACATGAAATTTAAAGTTGCAGAAAGTAAAATTGCATGAAACTTAAATTGCAAGAAAAGTAAATTGGCAAAATCGTAAATGACAAGAAAAGTGAATTGTAGCAAAATGTAAAGGGGAATTGGGTGTAGGAAATTAAAGAAAGCAATAGATCAAAGCTTAGAACTCTTGCAGAAAGCTTAAATTGCTGGAAAGTAAACTGAGAGCAATGTAAATAGAGAAGCAAAATTGCAGTGAATAAGAATTTAGAGCAATTGCAGAGGAATTTAAAATTGTGCAGAAAATGTAAATGAGATTTGCAGCAAGCTTAATGTAAATTGAATTGAGGAACTAAACAGAAAGTGAAATGCAGCTCAATTGCAATAGCTAAAGGAAAGTTGAAGATCTCAGGGGTTGGATGAGACTAGAGAACAAGTCTAGATCTCAATTCCTTCCTTGATCCAACAGAGGATAATTGCAGAAGAAAATAAAGAAGAAAGCAGTAAAGACAATTTAGATCCAAATCACAATTCCTTCAAATTTGCAGCAAGTAAACAGAGAGAATTCTCAAGATGAGATTGAAACAGAATTTCTTCAATTCTCAACCCGAGATTCAAAAAAAAAATGAAAACAAAGAGAGAGCTCTCTGTTCCAGCCTCTAATGCTCTCTAATGGAGCTAACCTTCAATGCTCTCTATTAGAGCCCACCTCCTCTCTAAGATGAAAATGATGCCTTATATAGGCTTTTTACAAAATAAAAATGAAAATGAAAGTGAAATTAAAGATAAATTACAATTAAATGAAATTCCTATTTTATCTATCTCTTGTGCCTTTGAGTGATGATAATGGGCTTTTCTTGCATTGGATTTGGGTTGAAGATGGCCTCTGTTGATTGCTCTTGGTGTTGGAAAGAAACCCAATTGTGAAACTGACCATGAACAATTAAAGCTTGAGTCAAAGTTTGAGGCAAACTTTGACTCAAACTTATTCACCAAACTCATCATGCAGATGGCCATTTTGCTGTCATCCACGTTTGAGCCAAAGTTTGAGGTCAAACTTTGAGCCAAATGTGGATCCCTCTTGTTGCATATCAAGCCTTGGGGTGCTACTTTGTCCTCTTGTCAACGTTGCCAATTTTATGCCCACTATAGACTATTATATATGGTTGGAAAGCTCTGAATGTCAGCTTTCTAACTCAATTGGAATCATCTCAATTGGACATCTACAACTCAGGTTATGCTCCTTTGAAGAGGACAGGGTCGTTGGCTTTGGTGTGCAACGTTTGAGGTAAAGTTTGCCTCAAACGTGGTCGAAAACGCCAGTTCTGGAGGCTCAAACGCATTGTCCACCCCATACTATTATATATTGTTGGAAAGCCCTGAATGTCTACTTTCCAATTCCATCAAAAGCGCATCATTTGGAGCCCTACAGCTCGAGTTATACTCCGTCGAAGGTGCAGAGGTCAGTTGGCCTCACTGCAGGTTGCCACCATGTTCGTTTATGCACATTGCGGGGCAATTTTCTCCCTCAATTTTAGTGTCCACCATGCAGTGCCATATATGCTTGGAAAGCTCTCGATTCCTACTTTCCATTGCTTTTTGAATCACCTCATTTGGAGCTCTGTAGCTCAAGTTATTCTTGTTGGAAGTATACCCCTTCAGGCTGCAAGCCAACGTTTGACCTAAAGTTTGAGGCAAACGTTGGCGCAAGCTTTTTGGCCTCCTGGGTGAAATTTTTCAAGCCAACGTTTGACCTCAAAGTTTGAGGCAAACGTTGGCGCAAGCTTTTGGCTTCCTCCAGGGTGTGGTTAAACTCCTCTAAAGTTTGAGCTAAAGTTTGAGGCAAGCTTTGGCTCAAGCTTTTTGTCCTCTCTTGCTCTTTGCCATTCCTTCTTTCTTCAACCTTCTTCCAAGTCTCTTTCCACCTATCATCAATCAACAATTGCATCAAATTTATGCTATAATCATGAGAGTTATTCTTCTTGAAATTCAAGTGATTATAGTACAAAAACTCATGAAAATGCATCAATTTATCCATGGTTGATTGAATCTAAGGAAAACATGAAATTCTACCCAAATGGCTTACTTATGGCTCAAGAAAGTGCATAAAACCTAAAAAAAAACAAAGAAAAGCATAGAAAAATATGACATGATGACATGTCATCAGGTGGTCCTTAAAATCTTAGTGTTGTTCCTTGATGAAATGTTGTTAACTAACTAACATGTAATGCTATATATACAAGGTGTGTGAATTGTTTTAATTGACTAAGATTTCTAGTTTACTCCTTTTATTTTCAATTAAACCAAACTATCATATGCTAAAAGGGTAAACTATACTAATGAATCCACATATTCTATAATTAATAAGTTTAAAATTGCAAACTAAACTAAATGGCTAAAATATGAACTAAAGTTGCAAAACACGGAAATAAAGTAAAAATACAACAAAAGAACAATGTATAAATACTGAAAAATAAAAATAAAAATAAAGATAAAGATAAAAATACAGAAAAAATAACAAAAAAGATAAAAGAGTCTGTAGTGGTTCACCAAAAAGATACACCAGGGATGGCGACCTCCCCACACTTAAAGTAAAGCATCGTCCTCGATGCTCACTCAAGCTGGGTGTGAAGGAGTGTCATCACCGAAAGGATGGGCTGCTGGAGTCTCTATGGTGGCCTGAAGATCTGCAGACTGGATGAGGGTAGGAGGATTTGTCTGCTGCAGTGGAGGTGCTGACTGGAGAGGGATCTCTGGGTCTGCAGCCTGAATCTGATGTGGCTCCTCTTGCTGTGGTGTAGCTTACTCTGGTCCTGCCTGCTCAGCCTCTCTCTGTGCATGTCTCATCCTCATGCTCGTCCGCCTCCTCCTTAGATGGCTCTGATGGTGTGTCAGGCTCAGAGGGGATATCGCCGCCAGATCGGATCATCAACTTGAGGTGCTCATAGCGTCGCTTGTTGCGACGCTCAGATCTCTCATATCGCCGCCGGTTGCGGCGCTCCATCTGGTCCAGCTGCTGAAATAAGCGGTGCACGAGGTGGTAAACGGGCTCTGAGGCAGGTAGAGGTGCAGTGGTGGCAGCTGGGGTAGCAGTAGATGAAGAAGGGGCAACTGAAGGTGTGGCTGTCTCATCAGGAGCGGTGAGGAATGGAGGTTTGTAGCCTAAAGCCTGAAACTTCCTGCTGTGAGGGATAATCTTTTTGCAGTCTGCAGCAGGTGGCTTCTCATCAGCCAGCTCCCAAGGCACGTCAACTCGACGGCCGAGCTGGGTAATCAGATATGGGAAAGGGAGAGTGCCTCTGACATGGACCCTGGCCATGTAATACCGGATGAATCGTGGAAGATACAGGTCCTTACCCTCCATCACACACCAGAGGAGAGTGATCATAGCAGCAGGCAGCTCCGTCTCATGAGTGCTTGGCATAACAAAGTTGCTCAGGATCTAGTGCCAGAGCCGAGCCTCATCATTCAGATACATCAGCCTGATTCCCTTAGGCATTGCTGTGTTCTTTCCCATGACCCATGGGACAGTTGGATCAAGGGTTATCCTCTGCTTGACATCATCCCAATCAAATCTCAGAAAGCGCATATCCTCTTTAGCCTTTTGGTATCTGATTTAGGCTGAAGCTGCAGAATATCCTCAATGGCTTCCTCAGTGACCAGTATCTATTTTCCTCTGAGGTGCACTGCATCCAGGAAAGTCTTGAAATAGTTGCAGTAAAACTCCCGGACCCAGGAAGCATTGACCTCTGTCAAGTTTCTCTCCAACAAGAACCAGCCTCTATGTTTTATCTGATCGGAGGTGTACTACTGTAGTTCTTCTGGAATTTTCAGAGTTCTCTCCAGGTACAGGTTCCTGGAGGTGGCAAATACTGGATACTTCAGCTCACAGTATCTGTTTGCAAATTTGACCGGATCATTGGCAGTGAGGAGCTGGTCAGCCTTCTCCTGCGGGGTAAAGTGCTTTTCCCGCCAGGAGTCATCATGCATAATGTCCAAGATAGACATAGAAGATTCACCTCTTTTCCTTTTACCAGTGGTTGCCTTGCCTTTTCCTTTTCGTTGAGGGTCAGACATCCTAAAAAGCAGAAATTCCAGGATATAAATGAAGGAAAAAGCAGGAAAATAAGTAGGCAAATAGAATAATAGCAATATAAGCACATAGTGGCAAAAGAGCAGTAGAATAATGAAATGAGTTAAATAAATGTACATTTTGGATTGTTTCGGAGTTAAAAATCTGATATGAGAAATCACAATCCAAAATATATTATAAGTAGAATACCTGTTAATTAGGAGAAACAATAATCATGCCATGAGTTAAAAAGTTGAAAGAGTTAGTTAAAAAGCAAAGGGAGAAGTTAGAAAGTTAAAAGTGGTTAAAAGTGAAAAAGAGGTTAGAAAGTGGAAAGCAGTGAGATAGGAGAAAGAAAGTTAAAGTAAGTGGCATGATAAATGTTTCCTGGGTAACAATAAATTCACAAATTTAAAGAATAATCAACTCATATTCAAGCAAGGATAACAGGTTGATGATGATTCATATAGATATAGAAATAGCAAAAACTAAAATTGAATCATCAAAAGTGCAATTTATGAACCAAAAAATTGAAAGGAAAAAGAATGTTGGCCTGTGCATTCATGAATTGGTTTGGTTGTAGCTAAGTAGTGCAAAATTGAAAATTGCCAAAACCAATTCCTGAATGTAAAAATGAAATAATTTGCAGAAAATTGGGCAGCATTCCGACTAAAATTGGATATTCCCGGGTAATAAACAGCAGAAAAATCAGTTCATATAAATGTAAATAAAGCTACAAATAGACACAAACAACATGAACATGAAATAGCAGCACGAAACATGGAAGAACAGCATATGAATAGTATGAACATCACAGCCAGATCAAAAGTGCAGAAATAAGTAAAACAAGCAACAAGTACGGCGCAATTAACAGGCCTAAATCCACTAACCACATCCTAGCTACCTAACCACCTAGAATCCACTACAAACATGCATCTCTAACTAGCCTAATTTTTGAACATAAACTGAAAAATATGCAACTAACTACGAATGAAAGAAAAGTGGCGTTCGGCAGAACCTGGTATGCGTATGAACTAAGGTAGGGATCAAAGAGATGGCGGTGGTGAAGTGGCGGTGCTGGGACGGGGCACGGCGGTGCGGTGGCGGAACAGGGCAGCGCAGTGGTGGAACAGGTTGGGTTGGAGGGTGGGGTTTGGGTTGGGTGAGGGGTTGTGATGGTGGGAGGGGGTTGGAATGGGAGGCGGCGCTGGTGGCGTGGTGGTGGTGGCTGGCCACGGTGGGGGGGGAGGGCAGCCATGGTGGAGGGAAGAAGAGAAAGAAGAAGGAGAGGGAAGGAAGAAGGAGGGAGGGGGTGGGCGTCGCAGTGGGTCTGGGTGGTTGGGGGTGGTGCGGCGGTCGGAGGTGGTTGGGGGTGGTGGGGAGCAGAGAGGGAGCAGAGGGGGGTTGGCGGGGAAGAGAATGGGGGCACGATGGGGTTCGGGTTTCGCGTGACTGGGGGTTAGTGGATTTGAATCCACGCGAACGCGTGGGGCACGCGATCGCGTGGCTAGGGTGAAATAGGGTTGACGCGGTCGCGTGGTTGACGCGATCGCATGGAATGGGTAAAAGATGAATGACACGGTCGCGTGAGGCACGCGACCGCGTCGCTAAAAATTGTGCTAAACGCACAATTCCAGTGTCGTTTCAGCGCAACTCTCTGTCTCCATTTAGGGGGCCATAATATCCATGCGTCGCAAACGCGTCGTTCACGCTTTCGCGTGGGATGAGTGTTTTGCAAGTAACGCGTCCGCGTCAGGGACGCGAACGCGTGGCCCGTTTTGTGCTAAACGCACACCAGCCATATGATTCCAACCCAGATTTCTGGGCGTTGGATTTTTACACCGATTTCCAGATCATGCGTTCGCGTGGGTGACGCGGACGCGTGGGAGGTGTTTTTCGCGATTGACGCGAACGCGTTAGTAACGCGGTCGCGTCGCGCGCTTTTTTTTATGCAATTATGTAATTATGCAATTATGCAGTATGCAATGCTAATGAATAATATTCAGGTTCAATGAAAATAATATAATATAAAAACAAACAACACGAAATAAAATTGAAAAAGAAACGACCAAACCATGGTGGGTTGTCTCCCACCTAGCACTTTTAGTTAAAGTCTTTAAGTTGGACATTGGATGAGCTTCTTGTTATAGTGGCTTATGCTTAAATTCATCCAGAAATCTCCACCAATGTTTGGAATACCAACAGCCTCCGGGGTCCCAAACTAGGCATGTAAAGCTGTTGAGCAGCTTCAAACAGGTTCTCAGGCTCCCAGGGTGACGAATTTCAGAATAGATTCCAGGATCCCAAACTTTGCTTTTAAATTCGCCTTCGTCCTGACCTATATTCTTCGATCCGGGCTGTTTAGAAATTGTATTCTCACCAAGATGACCAAACGTCTTCCGAGACCCATTCAATTGAACTTGATACCAATCCTTGCACTTCGAATGGAAGCGCGGAACCTTATTGAACCTTGCACACCAGCTCTGAGTACGAGCCATTTTTCTCTTACTCTTAAAGCCGCAGAGAGCTCTAAGCTGGTCATCTGTTTCAAGCAAACCATATTCAAGTGGAAAAGTAAAGATAAAGGCTAAGGATTGTACCCACTTGAAGCTTGTATTAGGTGGTAATGGCCTTGGGATAGGTGTTTCCAGTGGTTCTGTAAGCTCTACTCCCTTGTATTCTTCTGTGAATTCCTCCACTTCTTTGCAAAATTTTTCAACTGCAACTGCGTCCTGATAAAAGTCTTCCATCTCTTCCTCGTCACTCAAGTCATACGCTGGAGGTTGAGAGAAATCTACCTCGACATCATCTTCGTATTCACTTGGATAAGATTCTTTAGGCTCAAGGAGTTCAGTTGCGGATGTGAGTTCGTGATTAGGAGAGCTTAATTCATGATCATCACTGCCCGTGAAATCAACTTCTTGGTCTGTTCCATCCAATTTTTCACAAGGTATATGCTTTGGAGGTTGTGCACTGTCCTCTTTGGCATCAATTTCAAACTTCTCAGCAAAATCCTTTATAGCTCTCGATTCCCATGGGGGTTCAGCATCTCCTAAATCTTCAACCACTTCTTCCTCTACAACTATCATGGCTTCCTCCACTTGTTCCAATACAAAGCCATGCTCCTCATTGTCCACCGGAATTTCTAGTGTTTCCTTCATGCTACGCTCTTCTTTTGATTCTCCACATGCAGCCATGGGAGTATTTTGAGCGCTCAGATGTCGGGAAGCTATTATATTTACTACCTCAGTTAAGGTAGTAGTGAGTTCCAATACGCCCCCTTTGCATCCTCGCTTGCCCTTGAAGAAGAACACGAAGTTTGTCATTCATTGGAGGTTGGGGTGGGTATGAGGGTTCATTGGTTGGGGAAGAGGGTTCAAAATAAGAACGTGGTGGTTCTTGGGAGTACTTGAATTGGAATTGTGGTGGGTAAGGGTCATACAGTGGTGAATGGTGAAAAGGAGCTTGTGAGTGTGGTGGTTCAAAGCTACATTGAGAGGATGGTCTATAAGCACAGGGTGGGGCTTGTTGGTAATTACAAGGAGGTCCACCATATCTATCAGCTTGGTATGTATTGTAGAGTGGTCCTTGCCCATGATATCTTGGAGGGTGTTGTTGCCTAAAGGGTTGATCAGGGCCTCTTGGCTCCATCCATCTTTGATTGCTTAGACCTTGATGCATATTCCTATTGTAGCTTCCACTCCTTTCAACAAATTTAGAACCAAACTCAAAGCGAGAGGGGTGAGAATTCATAGTAGCTAATAGAAATAAAAGGAAAAAACAAAAACAAAAACAAATAAACAAATAAAAGAAAAATATTTACAATAACCAATAATAAGGCACACGTTTACAGTTCCCCGGCAACGGCGCCATTTTGACGATCGGTTTTTCTATCGGTAAAGAAATATAAAAATATGATCGCGTTGTAAGTATAGCTTCTAAACCAACAGAAAATCCTTTCGTACAAACGTTTTGGTTGTCACAAGTAACAATCCCTTTAAAATTGATAACCGAAGTATTTAAATATCGGGTCGTCTTCTCAAGGAACTGCAGGGAGGTGTTCTTATTATTAGTTATGAGTTTTGTAAATTGGGGATTTTGAAAGTAAGGAATAAGTAATTTAAATGATAAGTAAAATAAATAAATAACTGTAAAATAAACTCTTGGCAAGGTATGAGAATTTGGAACTCCTATCCTAGTTATCCTTATCGATGGTGATGAGAATTGAGTTTTAATCCCACTTAGTTAACCTTTACTAAAGCAAAGGAAGGTCAAGTGGACTAATTAGTTTGATCCTCAAGTCCTAGTCAATCCCTGTGGGAAAACTAGATTTAGAGCGATTTAGATCAATTAGTAATCTGCCAATTTCAATCACTGCTGAGTTTGACAACTCAAGTGTTACCAATTACTTAACCAAAGCCAAAAGGAAGAAAATATCTAAATTAAATTAAAAGCATCCATATAAATAAAGCAAAGCAAAATTAAATCTGAAATACCTTAAATCGCATTAATAAAAGAAATCAAATTTAACATGGATATTCATAAATTAAATTGAGAAAATAAATAAAAAGAACATTGAACCTGTAATTGAAGAAGATGAAATCCTACTTCCTTTAAGAGGAATCCTAATCCTAAATCCTAAGAGAGAAGAGAGAACCTATCTCTCTAAAAACTACATCTAAACTGTGAAAAGTGAATAATCGAAGACCTCCTTTTTTGAATGGATGCATTCCCCTACTTTATAACCTCTAATCTATGCTTTCTGTACTTGGATCTGGGCCAAAAAGGGTTTCGAAAATCGTTGGGAGCGTTTTCTGCAGTTTCTGGTGCGTGGCGTCTGTCACGCGTCCGCGTGGGTCACGCGGTCGCGTCATCTGGGAGTTTTCCTTGTCACGCGTTCGCTTCGGTCACGCGTACGCGTCATCTGCGTTCTGCTCAAGGTGCACGTCCGTGTCAGTCACGCGTTCACATCACTGCCTTTTCGCGCTAGGCACGCGGCTGCGTCGTCCATGCGTTCGCGTCGCTGCCAGTTTCTTCAAAAACTCCATTTTGTGTTTTTCCTTCCATTTTTGTATGTTTCCTTTCCATCCTTTAAATCATTCCTGCCTTAGGAGATCTGAAAATACTCAACACACAAATCACGACATTGAATGGTAATAAAAAGTAATTAAAATAATTATTTTTAAAGCATAGGAAACATGTTTTTCACATATATCACATAATAAGGAAGGGAAAGTAAAACCATGCAATTTCACATGAATAAGTGGGTGAATGGTTGAATAAACCACTTAAATTGAGCATAAAATATATCATGAAATATAGGTTTATCAAACATCTTAGAATAAGAATAAGCTTGAATTGAATAGAAGAACAGTAGTACTTTGCATTAATACTTGAGGAACAGCAGAGCTCCACACCTTAATCTATGGGGTGTAGAAACTCCACCGTTGAAAATACATAAGAACAAGGTCTAGGCATGGCCGAATGGCCAGCCTCCTAAATTTGGGTTCAATCATAAAAACATGATCAAAAGATGAAAATACAATAGTAAAAGATCCTATTTATAATGAACTAGTAGCCAAGGGTTTACAGAAATAAGTAAATGATGCAAAAATCCACTTCTGGGCCAACTTGGTGTGTGCTTGGGCTGAGCATTGAGCTTTACACGTGTAGATACTTCTCTTGGAGTTAAAAGCCAGGTTTCGGCCTATTTCTGGCGTTTAACTCTGGTTTGTAACCTGTTTCTGGCGTTTAACTTCAGAATAGGGCAAGAAGTAGGTGTTTGAACGCCAGTTTGCGTCATCAAAACTTTGGCAAAGTATGGACTATTATATATTGATGGAAAGCCCTGGATGTCTACTTTCCAACGCAATTGAGAGCACGCCAATTGGGTATCTGTAGCTCCAGAAAATAATCCACTTCGAGTGCAGGGAGGTCAGAATCCAACAGCATCTGCAGTCCTTTTTCAGCCTCTGAATCAGATTTTTGCTCAGGTCCCTCAATTTCAACCAGAAAATACCTGAAATCACAGAAAAACACACAAACTCGTAGTAAAGTCCAGAAATATGAATTTTTAATTAAAAACTAATAAAAAGATAATAAAAATTAACTAAAACATACTAAAAACTACCTAAAAATAATGCCAAAAAGTGTATAAATTATCCGCTCATCACAACACCAAACATAAATTGTTGCTTATCCCCAAGCAACTGAAAATCAAATAGGATAAAAAGAAGAGAATATACTTATAAATTCCAAAATATCAATGAAACTTAGCTCCAATTAGATGAGCAGGGCTAGTAGCTTTTTGTCTCTGAACAGTTTTGGCATCTCACTTTATCCTTTGAAGTTCAGAATGATTAGCATCTCTAGGAAATCATAATTTAGATAGTGTTATTGATTCTCCTAGTTCAGTATGTTGATTCTTGAACACAGCTACTTTATGAGTCTTGGCCGTGGCCCTAAGCATTTTGTTTTCCAATATTACCACCGGATACATAAATGCCACAGACACATAACTGGGTGAACCTTTTCAGATTGTGACTCAGCTTTGCTAGAGTCCCCAATTAGAAGTGTCCAGGGTTCTTAAGCACACTCTTTCTGCTTTGGACCTCGACTTTAACCGCTCAGTCTCAAGCTTTTCACTTGACACCTTCACGCCACAAGCACATGGTTAGGGACAGCTTGGTTTAGCCGCTTAGGCCAGGATTTTATTCCTTTGGGCCCTCCTATCCACTGATGCTCAAAGCCTTGGATCCTTTTTACCCTTGCCTTTTGGTTTAAAGGGTTATTGGCTTTTTGCTCTTGCCTTTTGGTTTAAAGAGCTTTTGGCTTTTTCTGCTTGATTTTTCTTTTTCTTTCTTTTTTTCTTTTTTTTTCGCAAGCCTTGTTCTTCACTGCTTTTTCTTGCTTCAAGAATCAATTTTATGATTTTTCAGATTATCAATAACATTTCTTCTTTTTCATTATTCTTTCAAGAGCCAACAATTTTAACATTCATGAACAACAATATCAAAAATATGCAATGTTCAAGCATTCATTCAGAAAACAAAAAGTATTACCACCACATCAAAATAATTAAACTGATCTCAAAGATGAATTCGAAATTCATGTACTTCTTGTTCTTTTGCTTTTAGAACATTTTTCATTTAAGAAAAGTGATGGATTCATAGGACATTCATAGTTTTAAGGCATAGACACTAGACACTAATGATCATGTAATGAAGACACAAACATAAATAAAAATAAAGCATAGAGAATGAAAACAGAAAAAAAAAAAAATAAACAAGGAGATTAAGGAACGGGTCCACCTTAGTGAGGGTGGCGTCTTCTTCCTCTTGAAGAACTAATGGTGCTCTTGAGCTCCTCTATGTCTCTTTCTTGCCTTTGTTGCTCCTCCCTCATAGCTCTTTGATCTTCTCTAATCTCATGTCAGATCTTCGGATACTCACTCCTTTTGAGCTTGAAAGGGACCTCAGGGATCACCTTCTTCTTGGCCACAACTTCATAGAAGTGGTCTTGATGGACCTTTGAGATGAATCTCTCCATCTCCCATGACTCAGAGGTGGAAGCAATTGCCTTCCCTTTCCTCTTTCTTGAGGTTTCTCTAGCCTTAGGTGCCATTAATGGTTATGGAAAAACAAAAAGCAATGCTTTTACCACACCAAAATTAAAAGGTTTGCTCGTCCTCGAGCAAAGAAGACAAAATGAAGGAGAAGAAGAAGAAAATGGAGGAGATGGAGGGAGAGGGGAATTTGGGGAAGGGTGTTATAGAAAGGTGTGAAGAGGAGAGAAGAAGAGGTGGGATAGGTGGGGATCCTGTGGGGTCCACAGATCCTGAGGGGTCAAGGACTTAGCATCCCTGCTCCATTTAGGCGTTCAAAATGCCCTTAGAGTGCAATTCTGGCATTAAATGCCAGATTGCTGCTTGTTTCTGGCGTTTAACGCCAGCTTTTCTCCCTTTCTTGGCGTTTAACGCCAACTTGATGCTCTGTTCTGGCATTAAACGCCAGTCTGGTGCTTGTTTTTGGCGTTAAACGCCTAGAATGGTGCCAGACTGGGTATTTAACGCCCATTCTACTACTCTTATTGGCGTTTAAATGCCAGTAAGCTCTTCTTCCAGGGTGAGCTATTTTTAATGCTGTTTTTCATTTTGTTTTTTATTTTTTAGTTGTTTTTGTGACTTCACATAATCATCAACCTAAAGAAAACATAAAATAGCAATAGAAAATAAATAGATATAATTAAATAACATTGGGTTGCCACCCAATAAGCGCTTCTTTAATGTCAATAGCTTGACAGTGAGCTCTCATAGAGCCTCACAGATAATCAGAGCATGGTTGGGGCCTCTCAACACCAAACTTAGAGTTTGGTTGTGGCCTCCCAACATCAAACTTAGAGTTTGAATGTGGGAGTTTTGTTTGACTCTGTATTGAGAGAAGCTTTTCATGCTTCCTCTCCATGTTTACAGAAGGAGAACCTTGAGTCTTGAATACAAGGTAGTCCTCATTCAACTGAAGGACTAACTCTCCTCTGTCAACATCAATCACAGCTTTTGCTGTGACTAGAAAAGGTCTGCCAAGGATGATGGATTCATCCTCTTCAGAGGAAGAATATTCATCCGAGCTCATGAATGGCAGAAGGAAGTTCAATGGAATCTCTATGGTCTCTGTATGAGCCTCAGATTCCTTGGGTTCCTCAAAGGGAAACTCCTTTCTATACAGAGGACGTCCCATGAGGCTTTTCTCATTGGGACTCACGTCCTCCTCACTCTCTCCAGGTTCGGCCATGTTTGTCATGGTTATGGTCTTGCACTCTCGCTTGGGATTTTCGTCTGTATTGCATGGGAGAGTACTGGGAGGAGTTTCAGTAATCTTCTTACTCAGCTGACCCACCCGTGCCTCCGAATTTCTAATGGAGGACCTTGTTTCATTCATGAAACTTAGTGTGGTCTTGGATAGATCAGAGACTATGGTTGCCAGGCCAGAATGGCTCTGTTCAGAATTCTCTGTCTGTTGTTGAGAAGATGATGGAAAAGGCTTGCTATTGCTAAACCTATTTCTTCCACCATTATTGTTGAAGCCTTGTTGAGGCTTCTGTTGGTCCTTCCATGAGAAATTTGGATGATTTCTCCATGAAGGATTATAGGTGGTTCCATAGGGTTCTCCCATGTAATTCACCTCTGCCAATGCAGGGTTTTCAGGATCATAAGCTTCTTCTTCAGAAGTTGCTTCTTTAGTACTGTTGGATGCAGCTTGCAATCCATTCAAACTCTGAGAAATCATATTAACTTGCTGAGTCAATATTTTGTTCTGAGCCAATATGGCATTCAGAGTATCAATTTCAAGAACTCCCTTCTTCTGAGGTGTCCCATTGTTCACAGGATTTCTCTCAGAGGTGTACATGAACTGGTTATTTACAACCATTTTAATGAGTTCCTGAGCTTCTGCAGAAAAATACACAAACTCATAGTAAAGTCCAAAAATGTGAATTTTTAATTAAAAACTAATAAAAATATAATAAAAATTAACTAAAACATACTAAAAACTACCTAAAAATAATGCCAAAAAGCGTATAAATTATCCGCTCATCACTAGCCAATAGCAAGAATGATTGTATCAAATGGTGTAGTTTAGTATTCCCTATTGATGACGAAACTAGAAATTGATTCTATCATTTGCCCCTACACATTTTTGAATTTTCCATTTTACTCCTAAAAATCAAGTAGACTATTTTATCCCTAAACTTTTTAGCTAATTCTTGAAACGCCGTTAAACTTTTAGATTATCATTTTAACTTAATCTTTTACTAAATTACCATTGTATCCTTGATGTGAAATTACCATGCTACCCTTGCATGGAAAAACCGAAGCCATGTTCATGTTTTAACATGAATTTTTTCTTGATTTTCAACATGTTTTTCAAACTTTTTGGTAACCACTTTTATCATCTTTTAACATGAAGTTTTTCTTGATTTTCAACATGTTTTTCAAACTTTTCGGTAACTGATGATTGGATTCTTGACGGTTTAGAAATTCACTAATAAAATCTCGTTGTAAAGTATAGTTTCTAAACCAAGCAATAATCCAATCATCAAAATGGCGCCGTTGCCGGGGATTACAATGGTGTTATGTTATTGGTTATTGTATATATGTGAATAGTGTGAATATGTTTGCTTCTGTTAGCTCTTGCTAGTTTTAGGATTTAATTTTCTTGCTTCTTATTTGATTTTGTTTTCATTTTCTTCTTGCTATCATGAATTCTCACCTTGGCTATGAGTTTGGTTATCAACATGTTGTAGGAAATGAGGACTATAATGAAGATGTGTATCAAGAATGGGATGACCAAAGGTGGAAGGAGCCATATGCATATAATCAATCTTTATGGCAACAACCTCCACCAATGCACTATGAAGAAGAGCCATTCTATGATGCATACCGATCCAATGGCTATGGTGACTCACCTTGTGATTTTCAAGAACCACCACCATATGCCTATGATCTATACCCTCAACATAACTCCTAACCATACTCACAAGCCCCTTCTTACCAACCATCTTCATATGACCCTAATCCATATCCATCCTACCAACAACCATATGAGCAATATGAACCACACATAGAGCCACCACCATGCCAACATCAACATTTTCAAGAGCTACCTCCTCCACATTATTACCAAGATGAACCACCTCCAATATATGAAAATTTTCAACCACAAGATGAATACTACTTTCCACTACAACCTCCCATGGAAGAATACTCATATCCATTGATCCAAGAGCCACATGATCCTAATCATATTATCCAAGAGGAACAAGAGTCAAGGGATCGTTTCAAGGAAGCATTGGATCAATTTCAAGCAACTATGGAGTGTGTTGTGCAACAAGTGGAAAGAGTGGAAAACATAGAACCACCACAACTCTACCAAGAAGAACCACCTTCCTACTATGAACCCTCCTCCCAATTTAATGAACCCTTCTACCCACCCCAATCTCTAATGGATGAAACCTTTGGTGTTCTTGTTCAAGGGCAAGAAGAGATGAAAAGGGATGTGCAAAATTTCATGGCCACCTTGGATGCGGTAACAAATCAATTAGCCTCCCAATGCTTGAACACTCAAGGAACTCCCATGGCTACATGTGGAGAATGAAATGAAGAATATAGCATGAAGGAGAGATTGGAAACTCCGGTGGGAAATGACGGAAGTTGCTTTGTATTGGAACAATTGGAGGAAGCTTTAATTGTTGAAGACAAGGAAGAAGTGGTAGAAGACTTAGGAGATGCGGAGCTTCTATGGGAACATAGAGTTGAAGAAAACCCCTCCAAGATGATTGAAATTGATGCTAGGGAGGAAAGTGCACACCTTCCAAGGCATATTCCATATGAAGACTTGGATGGGATAGAGCAAGAACTGAGTTCCCATGGCAATAAAGAGCAAGCATCAAGTCCTAGTAGTGGAGAATCCTTTGAACTTGAAGAACCTTCTCCCGGTGCATTTGAAAAGGTTGTGGAGGTAAACTCCTTTCACCCTCCCAATTATAGTTTGATTAAGGGAAAAGGCTTAGATAGTTTGATTATTAATGAACAAAGGATTGAATTAGAGAAATCTTGTGAAGAGGTGGAAGTCCCTAGAAATAGAAGAACGGGGGTTGGTTATGCTTTGTCAAGATCTTTGGAAGCATCTTTGCCTAGGTGGCCATCTACTCCTTCACTTGAGTGGGTAAAATTCATTTCTATTAGCTTTATTGTCCCACTTGAGTATGGCTTGCTTGAAACAGATGGTCAACTTAGGATCCTTTGTGGGATGAAGCGTAAGCGAAAGATGTTTCGTAGTTGGCGTTGCAAATCAAGGCTCATTATGGTTGATGCATCAAACATGAGATATAAAGGTTGGAGTAGTGCTCAAATAGATGGGTCTAGGAGGATTATTGGCCACTATATAGAGAATTCACCTTACTCACCACCCGGTTGGACTAATAATGATGATCAACCTCAAGACGGGTGTGAAAACAAAGTGTGGGATCCCGGATTACAAGAAGAGGATCAACTTTGGGAGCCCCAAGCTTGTGAAGAACTCCATCAAGACTTGGCTCAATCCATGAAGAATCTTGGGGCACAATGGAGAACCAAGCATTGGTGGGAGTTCCAAGATGAATACAAGCACAAGCCACCTTGATGAGGAGCTCCCCATAAGTCCAACTTAAGGACAATAAACAAAAGTGCTAGGTGGGAGACAACCCACCATGGTAAAATCCTTTCATTTTCTCTTTTGTACATATTGATAGAATTAGTTTAATTTCATGTTTTGTTTAGATAGTTGAGTTTAATTGGTAGTTTAGTATGTTAAATAAGGTTTTAGGGTGTTTTGGTAGATGCTTGGAGGTTTAGAATGCTGAGATTGGTGCAAAAAAAAAAATTTGAAAAACAGAGCACCATTCACGCGTACGCGTACATGGCGCGTACGCGCACTTCAAGCATTTTCGACCATTTACGCGTCCGCATACATGGCGCGCGCGCGTAGATGCAGAAGTTCCACTCCCAGCTAGCAAACCCGAGAGTTAGGCCTTCACTGTGCGAATGTTGAGCCCCCGGCCCAACACCATCCGCGCGTCCGCGCACCTGGCGCGTACGCGCCCATCATGCTGAATTCGCAATACACGCGCAAGCGCACATGCCGCGCGCGCGTCGATTATGCCACCTGCACTCTTGGTACTTTTACCAGAGAGTTGTGCCAACTCTGGGCCAACATTAGGCCGCCGGCCTGGCTAGCCATCACGCAGACGCGCAAGGTACGCGTCCGCGCCCATGCCCACATCCCCATCTACGCGTGAGCGCAGAGTACGCGTCCGCGCCTCTCTCTCTATTCCACCACCCACGCGCCCGCGCCATGTGCGCGTTCGCGTGGATATCCTTTCTCCCATCCACTTCTTTTCTTCTCCTTTTTCTATTTCTTTCCTTCTCCTTTCTTCTTCCCTCCTTCTACCACTCATCCAACACCTCCAAACACCATGGATAACCATTTATTTTAGTTAGTTAATTAGTTAGTTAGTTAGTTGATTAGTTAGTTTTAGTTTAGTTTTCATTTTATTTTCTCTCTTTTCATCATAAGTGTTGGAGTATTGACTTTGTTTACTATACATTGCTATATCCCTTATTGCCTAAATGCTATTTTAGCATGAATGTTTTTAGATAATCTTTGTTGGATTCTATGATTGAGGTTATATTTTGTTACTTGGTTTTGAGTTCTTCATGCTTACCTTTTGAAAAATACCAAGTGATGAGAATTGTCTTCGAGCTTATAACTCTTTTGAATTGCATGTTGTAGCTAGCCATCATGTGATTTGGATCCTCGATTAGGCAACCTCTTGATGGATGATGTTGTGAATTTACCTTAATGCATTGTGTTCATGATTATATGCATCCATATGTGTTTGGCTTGAATGCTTTTATGCTTCGGTAATGCTTGTTTTACCTTACAAGTTCACTTAAAGCATCTCAAGCACACTAGGATAAGTGAAGTGCATGCTTCTTTTGTGACATAGCTTTTATGCTAATGTGTATTCTAAACCGCGCAATTTAGAATTCACACACCTAATATTTCTTAATGTCACACTAATTCACTCACCTCATTCTAGTGATTTACCTCATTCCAACAATGTATGCTTCCTTGCTTTTATATCTTCTCATCTTATGGTGTTATATTTTTGTTTTTTATGATAAATGCACCACAAGCAAACATGGAAGCAAGACTAAGAACACGCAACAATCCAGAGACTCGCCGTACCCCCTTGCTCATCTTTGAGTGCACCGCGGACGGTGCAAACTTTTAAGTGTAGGGAGGTCGTCCGACCGATCGGCGATCTTGGGTGACAAATTTCTAATTCCAATACTTTTGCATTTCATTCTAGGATTTTAGGATTTTTACTTGCATTTTCTTATTTTTGCATATGTATACACAATAAGCTTAGTCAAAATAATGAGAATTTTTCAAGATTTCTATCTATAGGGCATGTCAATTGATTTGAGTGAAAACTTTTCATAGAACTTGCTTGAATTATATATATTATGGATCATGTTTTGAGCTAAGAACACAAGCAAGTGAGACTTGAGCCTAATAGCGTGGTTACATCTTATAACCACTTATTTTCCTTCTTGTGTGCATTAGTCTCTTTCTATGATTGTAATCTTTGATTTGTTTGATTTTTTATTTCCATTATTTTGTGTATTCATGCATTTATATGATTGAGGCCATCATTTCATTTAGCTCACTTACCCAAATAGCCTTACCTTTTATCTTCCATTGTTAGCTAACTTTGAGCCTACGCTTAACCCACTTATTCTTATTTTAGCACATTACAAGCCTGAAGCGAAAAACAATAATTGTCCTTAATTTGGATCTTTGATTAGCTTAGGCTAGTGTGTGTGAGTATCATTCAAGTGTGGGAACCTTGGGACATTGGGTGAATAAAAGGGTAGTTTTGTAATGTTATTGGAAATATTGGGAATTGGATACACACTCATGTATTGATCAAATGTAAAACCTTATGCATTGAGGTTCTTGTATATAAAAAGAAAAAAAATAAGAAAAACAAAAGAAAAAAAGAAAAGAAAAAAAATATGGAAAAGAAAAAAAATAGAAAAAAAAAAGAAGAAGAAAAAAAATAATAAAAAGGGGACAAAATGCCCCAAAGCAAGGTCCAATAAACTCAATGCATAAGTGTTGCGAAATGAAAAAGAAAATGCATGAGTATGTGAAAAAGTGAAGAATGGGTAGTTAGGTTAGAACTTAATTGTATAGGATGTCATAGGTTAGGTGGGAAGTCTAAGCTTATCAAAGATTCAAACTTCAAGCTCACTTGACCATATATGCATCCTACCTTGACCCTAACCCCATTACAACCTAAAGAAAAGACCTCATGATACTTGTATGCATGCATGAAATGTATGTCGATTGTTAGAAGAAAAACAAATCTTGAAAAGCATGATTAGGGGAGAATTGAGAGAATCGACCCTAAACACTTGAGCAAATAGAGTGCAAACACTACCGGTGAGGGTTTGATGCTCAATTACATGTTTTCACCTATGATCATCTCTTTTCATGCAAGTTTGTAAAAATATTTAATAACTCAATTCAATTGTGGATTAGACTTGCTAGTCCTTAGCCCTTGTGCATATATGTTTCTTGGGAATTGATTTATTTTGACCAAGCACTTGCATTCATTTAGATAGTTGCATATAGGTAGATTGCATTTAGTTAGTTTCTATTGAATAAATGCCATACCCTTACTTCATTCTTGGTTTAAGCATGAGGACATGCTTGGTTTAAGTGTGGGGAGGTTGATAAACCCCATTTGTAGGGTTTATCTTGTGCTTGATTTAGGGGATTTTATACCCTTTTACCCACATTTATCCATTGAAATAGCATAGTTTTATAACTTCTCCTTTAATTGTGCTTAAGAGTGAAAACATGCTTTTTAGGACTTAAAATAGCTAAATCTAATTCTCCTTGATTCCATTAGATGCCTTGATATGTTTGCTAAGTGATTTAGATTTAGGAGGCGAGGATTGGACCAAGGGAATGTAGGAAAAGCATGTAGAAATGGAGAACTCATGGAGAAATAAAGGAAACACAAAAGCTGTCAACCCGACCTCTTCGCACTTAATCGGCCATAACTTGAGCTACAGAGATCCAAATGATACGGTTCCAGTTGGGTTGGAAAGCTAACATCTGGGGCTTCGAAACGATATAAGATTTGCTATGGTTGAACCGTGCATGGTGACGCGTATCATTTGGATGTTATATCATTTCGAAGCCCCGGATGTTAGCTTTCCAACCCAACTGGAACCGCATCATTTGGATCTCTGTAGCTCAAGTTATGGCCGATTAAGTGCGAAGAGGTCGGGTTGACAGCTTTTGCATTTCCTTTATTTCTCCATGAGTTCTCCATTTCTACATGCTTTTCCTACATTCCCTTGGTCCAATCCTCGCCTCCTAAATCTAAATCACTTAGCAAACATATCAAGGTATCTAATGGAATCAAGGAGAATTAGATTTAGCTATTTTAAGTCCTAAAAAGCATGTTTTCACTCTTAAGCACAATTAAAGGAGAAGTTATAAAACCATGCTATTTCAATGGATAAATGTGGGTAAAAGGGTATAAATTTCCCTAAATCAAGCACAAGATAAACCCTACAAATGGGGTTTATCAGTAACCACTTTTTTCCTTGATGTTCATGTTTTAACATGAATTTTTCCTTGATTTTCAACATATTTTTCAACCATCATAATCACATTAAAAACACATCAAACAAGCTTAAATTCAAGCCTCCTTGAAGCCTTAAAACCAGTGGCCATGAAGCCTCATGGATCACTTGATTTCAAGCTTGTTTTCAACATAAAAAGATGATTGAACCACCATTTAATCACTTAATTTCAATAATCAAACAACCATCCAATGATCAAACATCAAGAATACAGTTAATTTGTAATTAATTTACCAAATCTTACCTCTTTTTGTTAGCTCAAAACTGATCATCACCTAGTGTTTCTTAGCTCACTTTCTGTACCTAATTTCAATCCAAGTTAATTTTTAATCCAAGAAACACAAAAAAGCTGAACCATCATCATGGATTTAAGAAAAAAATTTTCATCTTTCTCAAGCTGAAATTGATGGTTTCTTTCTCCTTAAGGCTTCTAGATATGAATTCCTAAGCAAGAACATCGAAAACATCAAATTTTTTCTATGTTTTACCATGGCCAAAACTTCAATGAACAAGAACAACAATCGTACCCCACTTTACCTTATAAAAACTGATATAGAAATGAAGAGGAGGATGAGAAAAACACTTTAATTGGTTTAAAATTTTGATTGGAGTTTTGGAAGCAAAAAGGGTCAAGCTTGGAAGCATGGAATCCATGGAAGTTCTCTTGCTTTTTCTCTCTTTTTCACGAAGAAACAAGATGAAATGGAAGGTGGTGGTGGTTGGAAACTTGTGGACTGTGGGAGTTATAAGGTGATTCATCAAAGATTTAATATTAAAATATCATTTAGAAGATAATTAATAAAACTAGATGTATTAGATCACAAGTATTTAACTTACTAGAGTAAATATATAAACTACTAGTATAAATAATACTAGTAACATGGTTGTCTTGACTATAGAAGATCTTTGAGGATGCCTTAGGATAGTTAAGTTAATATGAGGATGCCTTAGCATAGCCTGGTTATTATATTATTAAACTTATCTCAGGTTTAAATAAAGCGGATAAAATAATAATATAATAATATTATTAAATTATTATTTTTCTCTCTTGAGTCTGGCTTGTCGAGGCGAGCTTAACCGTAATTCTCAGATTTTCAAAATTCTCAGCCGAAATGGCCCGAATACTCAGTTTTCCACTCCTTTTAGTGTTGATGACATGACGAGGTGCTTGATGATGTAGTAGAGGTGCTTGACTACACAGTGACTGTGTAGTAGAGGTGCCTACTTCATTAAACTTTCGAAAAAATTCTGTTTCTTCAGGAAAATCTCTCTTTTGCCAAAAGTTAGGGCGTTACATTCTACCATCTTTAAAAAAAATTTTACCCTCAGAATTTTAGTTATCTATAAAAAGATGTGGATAGTTTGCTCTCATCTTGTCCTCGAACTCCCACGTGTGTTCTTCCTCTCTATTTCTTTTCCACGCCACTTTAATTAGAGGAACCGTCTTACCTCTAGTTTAGGGGTAAGATGGTCCAACCACTTTTCAAAGGCAAAATGAAAATTTGAAAATATATAGGGATAAAAATATAATTTAGTGTAGGAGTAAAAATATAATTAGTCAAAAGTTGAAGCGTTAAAATATAATTAACTAAAGTTTAGGAGCTAAACTATAAATAACGAAAAATTTGGGGTCAAATTATATTAATCAAAAGATAAAGAACATAGAGGGAATTGAAGTAATAGATGAGGACATAATAATAAATAATGTAATAGTTTATGGACATAACAGTAATTACACCAAAATACGTAGAAAGATAATTTAAAGCCCAAAACCTAAGGAGAGGTACGAGGAGAGAACTATGTTTGTTTAAGATGTTAAAAAGAATCAAAGAAAGATTAAAAGTCTTGTGGAAACAGAGAAAGAATACAATGAGATAAATGCTTAGAGAGCCTTCGGGCTAAGTCTTCAGGCTAGTTAAATGCTAAGAGAGCCTTCGGGCTGAAATAAACGTTGAAAGAGCCTTCGGGATGAGATAAATGATTGAGAAAAGCCTTCGGGCTAGATTGTTGAGAGAGCTTTTGGGCTGGGCCAGAAATGGGCCAATGTATAGTGGGAATGTCCATAAATTGAGAACTCTTTTTCAGATGTATGCATATTTAGGAGAAGAATTAAAAGTCTACTGTATGCATCTGGAAAGCCATATCTGGGACTGGTGCCTAGGTAATATCAGGAGCAGATAGACAACCAACACATGAGCTCGTGGCCTACATAGGGTTAGACATGCATCATACTTGTTTACACATATCCTTTTGTTTGTGTATGCATATGATTATTTGTTATATTATCTCCTATGTACTGCTGTCTGCATTCTACTGTTTGTCTGGTAAATAAAAAAGAATCAATGAACTTAACTAATAACCCCTAATCTTACTGAGAACTCCCAAGTTCTTACCCTAATCCTTTCCTGACAGATCGAGACAAGGGTCTTTTCCATGATCTACTAGAGATCCAGAGGATGGTGTTTTTATTTTGATGACATCAAATTAGCCCAAGTCTTGAAAACCTAGAGTGTTCTTCCCTCACTTTTGTGGCTTAGAGGAATTAGGACAGTATAGAATCTACGCTAGCCTGGGTACTAGCTTAGGGACTTCTTGGATAGGTCAGAGTCTAGGATGTTATATATATAGTTATTACCTATCTACTTCTAGGGGTGTCATAACTGGATACTTTTAACTGATATGAGATATGCATAAGTGTGATAGCTTATATTTGCTTTATCTGTTACTACTTGCGATTTTACCTGTGTATTTTTCTGCTTACCAAACCAAATGTTCTTTTAAAAAAAGGTTACCCCGACAGAGTGATCATGTCTTAACAATGATTCAGGCCCATATAATAAATAATAGTTAAAGTTAAGGGAGGCAATTTAGTAATGTGATCATGACACGCTAAAAGTTGGGTTGTTACATAAAATCTTCTTCCTCTTCTCATTTTTGTCTTGATTAAATGCCAAAACAAAATGATGCTGTTTAGCCATGTGTCCAGCGTGGTAAGTCTGAGCCAATTCAATACTCAGTTTGTTGATTCAGTACTAGAAAGGGTCCAAGGACCAATCTGGTGTGCAAAACTGAATCTCGGGGACTAGTGCAGATAATTTTGAAATTGAAAGAAAAAAATAGTGAAAGTTGTGAATCTGATGGACCACTTTTTGGGAATTTAGTCTAATTTCTAATTATACAATGGAGGTATAAAAATAGTACTAACATCGTCGGAGTTTAGAGTAGCACAACCACCTTCTCCGCATTCGCTTTGGGCAAACCCGAACTTGAAGCTAATAGCATGGCCTGTAGATACAATCACACACGACCTTGCACAGTTTGTGGAAAACCCTAAACCCTAGCTTGTGGATGCAAATCACAGTCGGTGGAAAGCCACTCAACCCTTGTCCTATAGATGAAAAGCATGTGGCTCAAGACTCACGAGACACCTTGCATTGTCTGTCAATGCAAAGCATGATGTGTGGCTCTTCTCCTTTCGTTGTCTCAAATCGCTGGTGGATGCAACACTACCACAGCCTAGATATATTTTGCTTGAGGAAATGACTAACAAAAATGGTTAATTAGAGTAAAATAGGAGGGAATATGTAAGAGTGATATTTGAAAATTTTCAATTTTCGTATCCTGTTAATAGTGTTCTTGGCTTTTTGCTACTTTTGAGTGCTCTTGTAACTAACAAAAAAAAACTAATGTATTACTAGAAAGCGTGTAGGAGTGGCAAACGGGCCAAAACTCACTGAACTGGTCCGCATAACTCACTAAAAAAAATGAGCTTGACTAGAATTTTGAGACCGTCATATTAAAAAGCTCGCCTAACTCACACCGCCTAACCCACAGGTTTTAACAGGTCTCGACGGCACGGGGTGGGTTTACGCGACGGACCCACTATTTTATTTTTTAAAATCTGATACAAAAATACTAAGGCCCATATTAAACTGACCTGACCCAGATTAACAAACTGTACCTATAATGTTAATTCACATCACACTCTTTATCAGCCACAATCATCTACCCGTATCCCCAAGGACCCCAACAACCAACCCCCAAGTCCCCAACCCTGGTTAGTGGTCACACGCACTCTTCTCTGGCACCATTGCCTGGGTCCATCGCCGGTGACTAGAGTTGTAGCGTCTCCCGTCGCACGGTTAGTTCATACTCCTTCTTGGTCATTATGCGGTCATGCACCCACGGCTTTTCTCTCCCCTACAATCTTGCATCCTCTCCAAACTCGCACCAACGTCACGCTGCTCCTCACAGGCTGCTCCAATAGTCACTTGCTTGCACAGTCTCAATTGCTGACTCCTTGCTGCTCTTTGGTCCTGGTTGTTACCGCTGTTGGTGGTATATTGGTTTGCTTTGTTAAATTTGTTTGCTTTGATTGAATTAGAATTACTTTTTCAAACTTGTTTTAACTAATCTGATGCAGATCTTTTTTTTTTGTTTGCTTTGTTTTGTTTGCTTAGGGTTTAACTAAGTCAGGTTTTATAACAATACTTTTTTAACAATTTGTAGTTATATTGGAAAAGATGGAATCTAAAATCGTGAATAATATTGTCAAAGTTAGTTCTGAATTTGAGTTTTAAGTCGAGGTTGATCTACCTAGTTTATAAATTATAACTTTTTTATATTTTTAAAAATTATAAGTTTATTGAAATATTTGTGAAATTATATATTTTTTAATATTTAATAGTTTAATAATTTTTTTTCAAAAAAAAAATAAAAATTAATGAACTTAGCCTGGTAACCAGCCAATTCGTCATTAAAAAAGACGGGATAGAAATTTAGAACCACCTCACTAGGTGGAATAGAAGGAACTTTTTGCCCAACGAGTAAATCTGTTTGTCATCCTACGTGTGTGTATATATATCTAGTGCTTATGAGTTTAATTGATCAGACAATCAACGAACAACACCCGGCTGAAGGGATCAACATATTAATCTCGTTGATTGAGACTAATTGAAATGGATTAATGCCACTTAATATGCGGTGAAAATGCCAATAATTATACGGGCAAACAAGTCATTCAAATGTTATATATAATTTTTGGAAACAATATTATTTTATTTGTTCATTAGTGACAAGGAACAAAAGAGGAGGCAACAATGTATAGGCACGACAATGCCTTTGAAAAACGTCGCCAAACACCATGGTGAGAATCGTATTGTGGGTGTGGGTTAGGGACTTAGGGTTCAATGTAGAGTTATATGTTATGGTCAATATTGTGGTCGATCTTGTGCTACCGTAGTTATCATTGTTTTGTTTATTTGATCCATCGGGAGTATCATCCATTGTCATTCTGATGTTTTGGTCCGATTAAGGGAGGAACCGAGGAGTGAAATTTTTTCCGAAATAAAATAAGAAAAAAATTAATCGTTTATTTTCAAAAAATTCGTTCATTAGGTGAATCTCAATATTTTAGACGAAGTTTGCCTAATCCATGACAAATTTTATATAATGCGTGAAATTCGCCTAATTTATCGATTAAGTTTATCATATCCATCCACATAATATGTGTGTTTAATCAGTTTTAAGTATGTAGGCAGATATGATAAAGTTCGCTAAGGGGTTAGACAACAGAAGAATTATACGAACTTCCTAAATATTGAGCATCACTTAGAGTTTGGGCGAATTTTTTCAAAACAAAAAAATTAGATCCTAGAAAATAAAGATGAATTATTTTTTTTATGAAATTAAAAGTGTTTCAATTTTATTTAAAAAAAATTCTCCGAAGGACTCTATAGTTTTTTTATTTAAATAAAAATTAATTATTTACTAATTTAAATACAAATACAAAAATATACTATTTTAGGTATTTAGTTATATTTTCGTAATTAAGAAAAACGAAATTAGAAGACTGTATTTTTATACAGTTAAACTGTGAAAACAAAGTAAAATTATCAATTATTTGTGCATACCTAAGCTGCAAAAATCAATTTTTTTTTCATGTTTTGCAAAATCAGTTTGTATGTATTTGGATAAGACTTGTGTTTGTTGGACTAATAATTCAATTGAATAAAATAAAAAAGGAAATAAATTTTTTTTATATATAATGTGCCATCAATTTGATATTCCACTAATACTTGAAAAAGATAAAAAAGATATTTTTTAACAATCAAAATCTATGTTTTTCACTAAGATTTAGTCCGAATCAATTGAAAACTTCTATATTCGACTTTTGATATACAAAAATAAATTACAAAAAAAAAAAAAAAGAAATTGAAAGAGTCTTCTTGAGAAGTCTCGAATGAAGAAGATGCAGCTCTATACATATTTATGATGAGAAAATGCAATGAATATTCAAATTTTAAAAGCAATTTGTTTTTGCAGTTATAGAATCTAAAAACAGGAGAAATTTTTCTTTTTCATTTTCACAATTTAAGTGTGTGAAAATAATTGATACTTTTACTTCGTTTTCACATTCTAACTCTGAAGATACAGTTTCTCATTTTCGTTTTTTTATTGTGAAAATAAAATTAAATATATAAAAAGGTATATTCCTATATTCGCATTTAATCTGGTAAATAAATATTTTTTAATTTAAATGAAAAAAAAGCCCGTGACGTGACGACGTTGTTGGAGTTGTTCTTATGTTCTTATTATTTTGAAAAATAATTAAAATCTCAAGTGAGAAAATTTTACTGCACTTTCTTAATAAAATATCGGAAACTTATCACATGTTCGGTCACTTCCGCTGTACTTTGAGGGGAACATTTTATTCCATTTTTTCAACCATTTAAATTTAATTTAAAAAGGGTAAACGGAGATTCAAGGTAATTTGTGGACTTGCACTGAAAGTAGTACATTGGGCACTCAATCCTTCTAGCTTTTGCTAAGTTTACAAGGCTGAACCTACCCTATTTGTCCAACTCGGTTGAAAAGGAAATAAATTCTTTTCATTTTTTTTAACACTTTGAAAGGATGAAGTGTGATTTTTTATTTTTAATTTTATAAATAGAACTAAAAATAAATAAAAGAGAGAAAACAATAAAAAGTGAGATTAAACACTGAACACCATCCAATTTATTTTACATTAAAAAAGATCCACTCCCAGTTGAAAGCTAATGCTATGTTTTGAATAGTTGGTATTTAAATTTTAAAATATGGTTTAAAAAATCAGACTGGATCGACCGATCTGATATTTTGACCAATTTAACTATGAACCAACACTAATAATGATTTGGTTAGTCTTGTGAAAATTACTAATAAAAAAATCAGTTGGATTGAATCAGAAACCAATCATTTTAAAGAAATGACAACTTTTTGAATTCCTGAACATCTTTAAAAATTAGATTTTCAGAAAAATGAATCTTTTTATAGTTTTACTTGAATAATTTTTTATAAAAAACTTGTAATTATTATGAGATAATTTTTTAATTGAATTTTTCATTTGGTTTATAAAATAATAGTTTGGTTAATCTTAAAGAAACTGAAATTCCTTCTAAAATTAGTGTTGTTTATATTAGTTGAATTATTAACCAAAAATTTGAGTTTTATTTTAAAATACTAAACTATTTCTTATAAGATTAAAGTTGTATTTAATTTTAAGGTTTAATTACTCTGCAGGTCCCTATAGTTTTACCAAATTTTCAATTAGGTCCTTATACTTTTTTTTCTTTTTAATTGGGTCCCTGTACCTTAATTTTTTTTCAATTAAGTCCCTGCCGTCAGTATAACGTTTGAAAGAACAGAATATTCTTGATAAAAAAAAAGAATATTCTTATCATTTAGCTGTAGTAGCTCGGTGACCTTATCTGAAATTTTTCCAAATCCCCAAAGAACCCCTCGTATTTCATTCTTAAGAAAAAAAGAAACCCTAAGTTGCTCTCGTCTCCTGCATCTCCTGCGTCTCCTGTGTCCATTGTTGGCATGTGTGGCTGCCATCGACTGCAACGGACGGTTGCTGGTGTGTAGTATATATTGCATTTTACATTGAATTTTCATATTGTCATCCAACCTCCCAACTTGTTCTTGGAAAATATTCAACTCATCACATAAGCTACCCACACAAGCATCTATTTCTTTGGCTTCAACAATTAATCTCTCCATCTCTACGTTTAGCCTCTCTATCTTTCTTTCTTGTGCATTCAATTTCCACATTTCAGCTTCTAACTTAGCAGAATTTTGTGTTCCAACAACTCCAACAACAGTAGCAGACACGTTACTTCTTGCACCAACTTTATCAACCCACTCAAAAAATTTGCATCTTCTATTAGGGCAAGAAATAAATCTTCTATTAGGATTTTTTGTTGTTCCTGAAATTTGAAGACTCAAAGTGTCACCACAAAAATAGTGAATCCGCCTTTTCTTTTCCTTTGGCCACCCATTCTTTGCACCGTCATCAACCTCAATCCAATCAAAATCATCAATCCACTCAAAAAAGTTGCATTTTGGTATCTTTCCACAAGTAACATACCTCCTACCATGGTCAGAAGCGGCTGAGGAACGACGGACGGTTACTGCCTCTCCACAGAAACACAGGTGTCTTCTTTCCTTTGGGTTGGAGCTCCTAGAAATACAGCTTCCTGAAGAGAGAATGAATGAGGTTCCTTGACTTTGAGTCATAAATTTGGGAAATATGAAAACTGAAAATGAAAAATGGAGAAGAAGAGAAACCTCAGATACTTCAACGAGAATGTTTATAGGGAGAAGACAGGGGTAAATAAGTCATTCCACAATTCATTAACGTTTTTTTGAACGTCAAACGTTAACAGGGATTTAATTGAAAAAAAAATTAAGGTATAGGGACCCAATTAAAAAGAAAAAAAGTATAGGGACCTAATTGAAAATTCGGTGAAACTATAGGACTTGCAGAATAATTAAATCTAATTTTAAAAAGGCTAATATAGCCTTTTAAAAGGTAATGTTGTAAGGAGTATTTCAGTGTAATAATTAATTAAAAGGGTATATTAGTTATTTTGATTTTAAATCTTTAGTTTTTAATCCAATTAAACTGAATTAATCTGAAAAGAAAAATTCACTATAAGCGTATTTTGGTATTGTCACAAAACGAATCAAATACTTTTTCACCAACATGTATTTAACTACCATTAATTTCAGTTGCATCTAAAATGTTCTAATAAAAAATGTGAACATCAGTATTCTAGTTGATATAATCTGTTGAGATTATTATATGATAGATCTATATTAAAATATATATTATAAAATAATTTATAAATGAAATATTTTAAAATATAAGGATATAGCACATGACTAAATTATACACTTGTATATATATATTGTGAAAATAATTGAATAATTGAGTAATAGATAAATATAAGTTGAGTAAATATTAATAAATCTTAAATATTGATAAAGTATATGTATGAAATTTTATTGAAAAATATATTTCATTAAATAATAGTTGAATTATATTATAAACATAAACAGAATAATAAATATTTTGTAATAAAAATTATTTAAAATAAATAATAATATATACATAAAAAACATTAATTATTATTATGGTGTAAAATTATTTGTAAATAAATGTTTTTTAATATATGAGAATAAAAAATATTAATTAAATATCTTAATTTAATATTAATACTTAAAGTTTAAATAAATAAATATAATTGACAATTGTTTCGTGGACTACTTGAAACGGGGTTGTTTTTAAACCTGAACGTGAGGTCCAAGCTCCTTTAGTGGTAGTGTACGATTTTTTTGTTGCCAAGGTGCCGTTATCCGAGTTTCTCTTTTAGGCAGATTTTTTAGTAAATTGAGACTTGAATATACTTGAAATTTTTAGTTCGTGGGTACTTCTCTTATTTAATCAATTATCAGTTCGTGGATTTTTCCCGTAGTTTAACAACTAACAATTTGTGAGATTTTTCCTCCTTTATTCATTTTTCATTATCCTTTTGAAATCTCAACAATTCATTTTCAGTTATCAAGTTTCAACTTCATCAATTAAACATCTAAGATGCAACTCACAAATTTTTTTAATTAAATCCTTATATTTTTATAAAAATTTGGACATAACCTCCTCTAAAAATAGACTTGTACCACCTTTACAGGTTTTCTTAGTCTCAACAATTTACCAATTTTTCATCAGCAATTATCAAAACAATATATTTTCAAAAATGTATCATAATAGTATAAAAATATATTCTTAAGTCTCATATTCAAGGCTGTCACCAAAACAGCCGCGGCGAACTAACTTCCTTTCTATTATTAATATATTAAATGAACTCAAAATTGTACAAATTTTATGTCTAGGTGACTATTTCAGACTAAGATTTCTAATAAATTAAAAATCATAATTTTCTGATTACTCTAGCCTCAAGAATAGAGGAAAAACTGTGACTACTTTGCAGTATTAAAAATCAGAAAATAGCAACAGCGTGCAATATTCAAAATTCCATATAAAATCCAAATTAAATCCAATAACCTTAAAAATTAATATGGTTCAACTTAACTTATCCATTCTTAATGAAGAAGTTATGTAGCTTGGAAGTTGGGTAATTTTCTGCAGAATTTTATTTTAAAATTCAGTGAACATATCCTCTTTCAAGTCCCTTAACTCACTCATTAAAATACGGACAATCCTAAAATTTAAGTCACATATACTAAGCACACTCAGTTTTCACCACCAATTGATTTTATCTCAATATCCATCCATAATTAAAAGTTACAGGCTTACAAAATTACTTACTTAGAAAATAGAACTTGGTTTTTACTGCATAATATATCATATTTCAAAAATCCATATTTTTAAAACCACAATTTCAACAATTCTAAAATTTTATGACATTAAATTAAAAATACAAAAGTCTAATTTAAAATTAGTTGTATTTCGAAATCCAAATTGAAGAGTTTCCAGTAGAGCAAACAAGTTGCTGCCAGTTAAAAAGTTCTGCAAAAAAATTAGATTCGACGACCACATTTCAAAAATTCACCATAAATTGCACACTTAACGAATAATTCTAAAACTTTTCAGCCTAGTCCAAGACACTTCAATATTCACCCTAAACTTCATCACACACAATTATGATCATTTCAGAGATAATTATAGCCTTTCAAAGTTTCTGAAAACTTTTAAAAATAACACAATCAGATTTTCAAGAAAACATTTTAGCGTCTTAAGTTCCAATTCTTCGACAATTATCAAAATCAATTCCAACAAGTCATAAGTCAATTTCACAGCCGTTGCGATATATCAAATAACTAATTCAATATTAAACAATTCATAATAATTCATTCAAGATCAAAATATCAGTCAATTCATCACAACAATTAATAATTCAAATACAATTCATAACCGCATCTAATTTCAATCATAATTCAGAGTAATCACAATAACTTACTAATCTCAAACACATTTCAAATCATTCACATCAATTAATGAATTCTTGATCATTATTAACTATTTACGATTATCCAATTAACTTTATAGGTATTCTAAAATTAAAACCGATAACCTTTAAAAATAAATCCCCTTCCTCAATGTCGCAATAAGGAGAAATCGGAGACGAAATTGTTGTAGTAGCGGCATTAACCGAATAGTTTTCAGTGCCAGTAGTAGCAACAGGAGAGGCAGCCCCCTTCCTTCTGAGTTCGTCATTCCGGTGACGATGACGGTCTTAGGGCAAAATCAGAATCGGCGGCGTCATCTCCTCCTCTCATGTGCAACAGCAGCGGGGTGGCGTTTCCTTCCCCTGATTTTCGTGACGCTCCTCTTCTCTCTACACACAGCAGCAGCAGATTTCTCCGATGATGGCCCAGACAGTAGACTCCACCAACGGTGATAGCGAGAGCGATGATGACCTTTTTCTCTCGTTCGCAAGCTCACGTCTCTTTCTCTTTCGCACTTGCAGCCGTGGCAGCGACCATGGTAGCAGTGGCAGCGTTGGAGGCTTCACCATCGGCAATGGTTCGATAGTAGATGGACGGTGTCACGGGAAGCTTCGATGACGATAGCATGAAACAGTGCCTCCATTCTATCTCGCACCTTTGCTCCTTCTCTCTTTCTCTCTCTCTCCGTATCGGTCTCTCGCTGACACTCATCCACCTTCACTCGATGACAACAACAATGACAATCGAGACCTAGCCAGCGCCGTTTCTTTCCTTTCTTCTCCTTCCTTCCTGTTCTCCTTTTCTTCTTTCTCTGTCTGTGTGTTTTACGGTGAAGAGGGGGGTTAAGGTTAGGGTTTATTATTTTGGGAATTAGGATTTTTGATTTGGGAATTAGGGTTAGAAATTAGGGATTTTATAAAGGAATAAGGATTGAATATATATTTTGATAAAAGTAGAGAGTAGAATAATAATTTTAAAACCAAATGTACTCCATTAAAAATTTTTAAGAAACTATTTATTAATATATCGCTAAATTCAAATAATTATTTTTAACTTAACTTATAAAATAAACATATTAATCACATTCTATAAAGTACGGTTTAAATCCAAAATATTCATTATCTAAATTAAATCATATAGATTTTTATCATTTTTCCATTACCAAAATTTTAATTTCCATTATACAAGATCAACAGTTATAATAAAATTATTCAAGAAAATTTATTAACTTAAACTCAAAGTATTTATAAAATCAATTTAATTATTCTTAATAGATTATTTTCTAAAAATAAGGAACTCAAATTAAATCATAAATTATTCAGAATAGAAGTTATTTAAGTTAAATTATACAATTCTTTCTTATTTTCAATCATTAAAATTATAATTTCAATTACACTAAATATCCAATTATAATAAAGACTATATAAAAATTCTGATTAATTTAAACTCCATATATTATGAAAATTACATATAACTCCTTCTTCTTCTTCTTATTATTATTATTATTATTATTATTATTATTATTATTATTATTATTATTATTATTCAAATTTTCAGAAAAATTTATTTAATTATTTTAGTAAAATAATTTTTTTAGAATCAAATCCCCATCAAATATTATAAATTTAATTTTCTAAAAATTCGGGTTGTTACATACGTCCTGCATCATTTGCTAAAGCCACCTAGCCATGATGGTTGAAGATCTTTCTGATCATGGTATCGTAAGTGTTGTCCCATATAAATTTTTTCTGCATAAAGAAATATTTAGCACTAGTTAATCAAAATTATATACCTTATTAAAAAGATAGAAGTTGTGTTTTTACCGTTCACTTTTAAAACCATCTCTCTGGTCTCAGCAGGGTTCTTCTTGTATCTCAACTATGGGTGATCGCACATCAACTTAATGACATTAGCACACTCATGTGTACATGCATTATTATTTGGCGAAATCTATCAATAAAAAACTAAATAAGATTAGTAATTTAAATCAAATTTGAACTAATCTATAAACTTCAATTATATTTAGATTCTTTAAAAATTTCGGTACAGTTTCATCTATAATTAGAAGGTGGCTAAAACTCTATTCATCAACAATTCACTCAAACAATTCACAAACAAATCAATATGAAATTATATCACTAATGAATTATACCAAACAAACTCAAACATTCTAAATCAGATGATAGCCACAACAAGAGATAGCACAAACAAGTATTCTTTTTTCATTAATTCACACAAATCAGCATATACAACACAACATCAGCAGCAATACCCATCAACAATCAGGAATTCTCCAACACTTTCAGCATTTCAAACATATGAACCTAATTCGAACCTATCTTAACAACCTAAATCCACTAAAACCAGAAAATTAAATCTAACTAAATTAAACAAACAAACTAAAATGGAAAACTTAAGATTAGCAACCATATATATTGAATAAGAATATCAAATAGATTGCATTTAAAAGACATTAAAATAGTACTCTCGTCATCAAACCATCAGGCCAAATCGAAGTAACACCCTCACTATCAGAACGTCACGCTTCCAGCTGCGTGATAGATACAAAACCGTCGGCTAAGAATTTCATCTTGGTTAGAGGAAATAACTTCGTTGCAAGTATAGTTCTCAACCGACAAGCAATGCTCAATCAAAGTTTAATTTGGTTGTCAGTAGTTCAACCCCAATAAAATAACTAAGAGTATTAATCCCGGGTCGTTCTCCCTAGGAATTACAATGAAGTGCTTTATTATTGGCTATGAAGGGATGTTTTGGGGTTTTTGTAATAAGGAACAAGAAATGTAAATAACAAGAATTAAGAAAAGAAAGGAAGGAACTCTTGGCTAAGCATAGGAATTTGAGATCACCATCTTTGTCAACAAACCATATATTGACAATTATGAGGGACCAACCCATTAAGTCTACCTCTATGCTTGAAGTAAGTATAATGTCTACCTTAATGCATTAAGTACGTCAAATAGGCTTGATCAACATCAATCCATAAGTCCTAACCTAGCTACTAATTGACTTAGTAGTAGGCTAGAGTCTATGGTTATCAAATTGACCACATAAGGTTCTCAAATCACCAATTCAATGAGACCCAATGACTCAAAGTCACCCAATTCCCTTAGCCTAGGCCAAGAGTAAGGAAAACTACTCAAAAACTAGAGAAAATATTTTATCAAACACCTAGGGTGCAATAAAAGTAAACATCACCAAATGCAAGAATTAATAAAAGTTATAACTAACATGAGCAAGAAATCAATAATAGCAACTAAGATCAACATAAAAGAAACATCAAAACATAAAATTGCATTAAAAGGAAATTAAATCCACAAGGCTCATAAACATAAATCAAAACAAGAATTGAAAGTTGGATCTAAGAAAATTTAACCTAAACTGCCCTAAATTCTAGAGAGAAGGGAGAACTTCTCTCTCTAGAATTCTACCTACAACATGATGAAAACTACACCATGAGTCTCCCCCCAATTCCTTGCCATCCTCGGGTTCAAAAGTATCAGAAATGAGTTGGATTTGGGCCACCTTGAGCTTAGAAATCGCCCCCAGCATTTTGCCTTTAAGTGAGTCACGTGACCAACATCACGTGTGCGTATGGGGTGACGCGTTCACGTCACTTGCAAATTTCCATTTCACGCGTACGCATGGGTGACGCATGCGCGTGGCCTTCAGTTCAGCAAATCCTCATTTCTTCATGAATTTTCCATTTTTGCATGCTTTTTCTTCATTCCTTCAATCCAATCTTTGCCTTCTAATCCTGAAATCACTTAACAAACATATCAAGGTATCAAATAGAATTAAAGTGAATTAAAATTATCCATTTTAGGGCCTAAAAAGCATGTTTTCACTCTTAAGCACAAATTGGGAGCAATTCACAAAATCATGCTATTTCATTGAATAAATGTGGGAAAAGGTGATAAAATTCCCCAAATTAAGCATAAGATAAACCACAAAATTGGGGTTTAGCAAACCTCCCCACACTTAAACCAAGTATGTCCTTATGCTAAACCAAGAAAGACAAGAAAAGGGGTATGAACATTTATTCAATGCAAATAAACTAAATGCACCTATCTATATGAATGCAACTAATGCAAAGTGATTCTACCTACTTGGTTAAAAGTAAATCAATCTCCAAGAATATATATGCACATGTGGGGCTAAGTAGTATGAAGAATCATGAATTCTACCAATTCAAATATCAAAATGAAGTTCAAATAGACTTGCAAGAAGAAAGCTCATGAAAGCCGGGAACAAGGAATTGAGCATTGAACCCTCACCGGAAGTGTATCCGCTCTAGTCGCTCAAGTGTATAGGGTCGATTCACACAATTCTCCTCTAATCATGCTTTCCAAAATTTGTTTTTCTTCTAACAATCAATAATTATCCAATGCATGCATACATTTATCATGAGGGCGTATTCATAGGTTGTAATGGGGCTAGGGTAAAGGTAAGGATGCATATGGTCAAGTGAGCTTGAAATTTGAATCTTTGATCAACCTAAGCTCTCACCAAACACATATAACAACCTATACAATTCTAATACAATACCTAGCTACCCATGATTCCCACTTTTTCACATACTCACGCATTCTCTTTAATTCACATTCCATATGAATTGTTATTATTACTTTGCTTTGGGGTATTTTTGTCCCCTTTTTATTACTTTCTTTTCTTTTTTTTCTATTTTATTATTTTTTTCTTTTGTATATGTATATTTTTTCTTTTTCTTTATCATTTTTTTCTTTTCAAGCTAAAGTATACACAAGAATATCAATGCATATGGTTTTACATCTTTAGTGCATGAATATGTACCAAATCCCAATATTTTCAATAAAAGATACAAAATACATATTTTTACCTCAACTGATGTCCCAAGTTTTCCATACCCAAATGATACACACCCTCACTAGCCTAAGCTAATCAAAGATCCAAATTAAGGGACATTTATTGTTTTTCACTTACGAATAGTGATGTGTGACGGGCGAAAAATTGCCGACTAAGAATTTAATATAGAAATAACGTTGCAAGTATAGTTCACGAAATTGTGATCTCAACTGCGCCAACAACTTGGTACGCACGTTCATAATCTCAATTCTTTTTTCACAACTCTACACAACTAACCAGCAAGTGCACTGGGTCGTCCAAGTAATAAACCTTACGTGAGTAAGGGTCGATCCCACGGAGATTGTCGACTTGAAGCAAGCTATGGTCATCCTTGTAAATCTCAGTCAGGCAGATTCAAATGGTTATGGGATTTTGATAATTAAAATATAGTTAAAACATAAAATAGGATAGAGATACTTATGTAATTCATTGGTGAGAATTTCAGATAAGCGTATGGAGATGCTTTATTCCTTCTGACTCTCAGCTTTCCTATTGCCTTCATTCAATCATTCATACTCCTTTCCATGGCAAGCTGTATGTTGGGGGATCACCGTTGTCAATGGCTACTGATGAGCGGATAATTTATACGCTTTTTGACATTATTTTTAGTATGTTTTTAGTAGGATCTAGTTACTTTTAGGGATGTTTTTAATAGATTTTGTGTTAAATTCACATTTCTGGACTTTACTATGAGTTTGTGTGTTTTTCTGTGATTTCAGGTATTTTCTGGCTGAAATTGAGGGACTTGAGCAAAAATCAGATTCAGAGGTTGAAAAAGGACTGCTGATGCTGTTGGATTCTGACCTCCCTGCACTCAAAGTGGATTTTCTGGAGCTACAGAACTCGAAATGGCGCGCTTTCAATTGCGTTGGAAAGTAGACATCCAGGGCTTTCCAGCAATATATACTAGTCCATACTTTGGCCAAGCATTGACGACGTAAACTGGCGTTCAACGCCAGCCTTCTGCCCAAATCTGGCGTCCAGCGCCAGAAAAGGATCCAAAACCAGAGTTGAACGCCCAAACTGGCACAGAAACTGGCGTTCAACTCCACAAATGGCCTCTGCACGTGTAACACTCAAGCCCAAGCCCAAGCACACACCAAGTGGGCCCCGGAAGTGGATTTGTACATCAATTACTTACTCATGTAAACCCTAGTAGCTAGTTTATTATAAATAGGACCTTTTACTATTGTATCAGGTATCTTTTGATCATCTTAGGATCTTAGGATCATCTTTGGACGCCTGGTTCTTAGATCAGAGGGGCTGGCCATCTCGGCCATGCCTAGACCTTCACTTATGTATTTTCATACGGTAGAGTTTCTACACTCCATAGATTAAGGTGTGGAGCTCTGCTGTTCCTCAAAGATTAATGCAAAGTACTACTGTTTTCTATTCAATTCTTCTTATTTCGCTTCTAAGATATCCATTCGCACCCAAGAACATGATGAAGGTGATGATTATGTGTGACGCTCATCATCATTCTCCTTTATGAACGCGTGCCTGACAAACACTTCCGTTCTACGTGAAATAAAGCTAGAATGAGTATCTCTTAGATCTCCTAACCAGAATCTTCGTGGCGTACGCTAGAATGATGGCGGCATTCAAGAGAATCCGGAAGGTCTAAACCTTGTCTGTGGTATTCTGAGTAGGATTCAATGATTGAATGACTGTGACGAGCTTCAAACTCGCGATTGTTGGGCGTTAGTGACAGACGCAAAAGGAGGGTGAATCCTATTCCAGCATGATCGAGAACCGACAGATGAATAGCCGTGCCGTGACAGGGTGCGTGAGCATATGATTCACTGAGAGGAGGGGATGTAGCCACTGACAACGGTGATGCCCTTGCATACAGCCAGCCATGGAAAGGAGTAAGACTGATTGGATGAAGATAGCAGGAAAGCAGAGGTTCAGAGGAACGAAAAGCATCTCCATTCGCTTATCTGAAATTCCTGCCAATGAATCTACATAAGTATCTCTATCCCTTTTATTGTTTATTTTAATCTAATAAAGTATCATATTTAAATCCGCCTGACTGAGATTTGCAAGGTGACCATAGCTTGCTTCATACCAACAATCTCCGTGGGATTCGACCCTTACTCACGTAAGGTATTACTTGGACGACCCAGTGCACTTGCTGGTTAGTTGTACGGAGTTGTGTCCACACATAGAGCCATAATGAGGATTCAATACAATTATATATTGTTAATCTCACACAAGTACAAAGAACATGGAACACAATTTCGTGCACTAAGTTTTTGGCGCCGTTGCCGGGGATTGTTCGTGTATGGACAACTGACGGTTCATCTTGTTGCTCAGATTAGGTAATTTTCTTTTTATTTTCTTTTCAAAAATTTTTCAAAAATTTTTCAAAATTTTCTTCTTTGTTTTCGAAAAAAAAAAAAAATTTGTTTTCAAAAATATATTTTTCTTCAAAATTTTTCAGAATGAATTCTAGTGTTTCAGATAACATGTTTTAGCTTGGCTGGCTATTAAGCCATGTCTAACTCCCAGGATTTTGATTGAGGACTATGAATTCATTGCTTCCTTTTTCCCAAATATTTTCGAAAAAAAAAAGAAAAAAAATGTTTTCAAAAATAAATTATTCTATGGCTTCAAAATTTTTAAGAATGAATTCTAGTGTTTCATGAAATATGTTGAATCATATCTGGCTATAAAGCCATACCCAAACTACTTTGGGATTGGTATTCAACTAATCACTCCAGCCCATGTAATTATATGTTAAAGCTTGGCTGGCTGTTAAGCCATGCCAGACCCTTTGATTGGAGCTTTAAGACTAACATGGTAAGATTCCTGGAATTCATGTTAAAAATTTTGGAATCCTTATTTTTCCATTTTCTAAATAATTTTTCGAAAAATATAAAATAAAAATCTAAAAAAAAAATTAGAAAATCATAAAAATCAAAAATATTTTTCTGTTTCTTGTTTAAATCTTGAGTCACATTATAAGTTTGGTGTCACTTGCATATGCATCTTGCATATTTCGAAAATTCATGCATTCATAGTGTTCTTCATGATCTTCAAGTTGTTCTTGGTAAGTCTTCTTGTTTGATCTTGATGATTTTTTGTTTTGTGTCTTTTCATGTTTATCATATGCATTCTTGAATTCTTAGTGCGTAAGCATTAAAGAATTCTAAGTTTGGTGTCTTGCATGTTTTCTTTGCATTAAAAATTTTTCAAAAATATGTTTTTGATGTTCATCATGTTCTTCATAGTGTTCTTGGTGTTCATCTTGACATTCATAGCATTCATGCATGCATTCATTGTTTTGATCTAAAAATTTCATGCATTGCATCCTTTTAGTGTTTTTCTCTTGCATCATAAAAATTCAAAAATAAAAAAAAAATATCTTTCCCTTTTTCTCTCCTCAAATTCGAAAATTTGGATTGACTTTTTCAAAAATTTTTAAAATCAAATTGTTTCTTATGAGTCAAATCAAATTTTCAATTTGAAAATCTTATCTTTTTCAAAATCTTTTTCAAAAATCAAATATTTTTCAAAATTCTTAGTTATTTTCGAAAATTCCAAAAATATTTTTCAAAAATCTTTTTCTTATTTTTGTATTAAATTTTCGAAAATAACATAAACAATTAATGTTTTGATTCAAAAATTTGAAGTTTGTTACTTGCTTGTTAAGAAAGATTCAAACTTTAAGTTCTAGAATCATATCTTATGATTTCTTATGAATCAAGTCATTAATTGTGATTTTAAAAATCAAATCTTTTTCAAAAACTAATTTCTATCATATCTTTTTCAAAAAAAAAAAAATATATCTTCTTATCTTATCTTTTTCAAAATTTGATTTCAAAATATCTTCTCTAACTTCCCAACTTCTTATCTTTTCAAAATTTGTTTCAACTAACTAACTAACTTTTTGTTTGTTTCTTAACTTTTTCAAAACCTCCTAACTAACTCTCTCTCTCTCATTTTCGAAAATATCTTCCTTCTTTTTCAAAAATATCTTTTCAAAATATCTTTTCTAACTTCCTAACTTCCTATCTTTTCAAAATTTGTTTCAACTAACTAACTAACTTTTTGTTTGTTTCTTAACTTTTTCAAAACCACCTAACTAACTCTCTCTCTCTCAATTTTCGAAAATATCTTCCCTCTTTTTCAAAAATTTCTTTTTAATTAACTAATTATTTTTATTTTTTATTTTTGAAAAAAAAATTTCGAAAAATACTAACTAATTTTCAAAAACCAATTTTCAAAAATCACTAACTCTTTTTCAAAATAATTTTCGAAAATTATTCCTCCCCCATCTCATTCTATTTATTCATTCATATCCTAACATCTCATCTCACATTCCAATCCTCACAGTTGTGTTTCTTCCTTTACATCACATCCTTTATCTCCCTCTCTTCTTCTACTTACAAAAGGATCCCTATACTGTGGTATAAAGGATCTCTATTATTATTATCATTTTTCTGGCCATTCTTCCTTGTCATATGAGCAGGAGCAAGGATAAGAACATTCTTGTGGAAGCAGATCCAGAACCTGAAAGGACTCTGAAGAGAAAATTAAGAGAAGCTAAAATACAACAATCCAGAGATAACCTTTCAGAAATTTTCGAACAGGCAGAGGAGATGGCAGCCGAAAATAATAATAATGTAAGAAAGATGCTTGGTGACTTTACTGCACCTAATTCCAATTTACATGGAAGAAGCATCTCCATTCCTGCCATTGGAGCAAACAACTTTGAGCTGAAACCTCAATTAGTTTCTCTAATGCAGCAGAACTGCAAGTTTCATGGACTTCCATCTGAAGATCCTTTTCAGTTCTTAACTGAATTCTTGTAGATATGTGATACTGTTAAGACTAATGGAATAGATCCTGAAGTCTACAGGCTCATGCTTTTCCCTTTTGCTGTAAGAGACAGAGCTAGATTATGGTTGGATTCTCAACCTAAAGACAGCCTGAACTCTTGGGATAAGCTGGTCACGGCTTTCTTAGCCAAGTACTTTCCTCCTCAAAAGCTGAGCAAGCTTAGAGCTGATGTTCAAACCTTCAGACAAAAAGAAGGTGAATCTCTCTATGAAGCTTGGGAAAGATACAAACAGTTGACCAAAAAGTGTCCTTCTGACATGCTTTCAGAATGGACCATCCTGGATATATTCTATGATGGTCTGTCTGAGTTATCTAAGATGTCATTGGACACTTCTGCAGGCGGATCCATTCACCTAAAGAAAACGCCTGCAGAAGCTCAAGAACTCATTAACATGGTTGCTAATAACCAGTTCATGTATACTTCTGAAAGGAATCCTATGAATAATGGGACGCCTATGAAGAAGGGAATTCTTGAGGTTGATACTCTGAATGCCATATTGGCTTAGAATAAAATATTGACTCAGCAAGTCAATATGATCTCTCAGAGTCTGCATGGAATGCGAGCTGCATCCAACAGTACTCAAGAGGCATCTTCTGAAGAAGAAGCCTATGATCCTGAGAACCCTGCAATAGCAGAGGTGAATTACTTAGGTGAACCTTATGGAAACACCTATAACTCAACATGGAGAAATCATCCAAATTTCTCATGGAAGGATCAAGAGCCCCAACAAGGCTTTAATAATGGTGGAAGAAACAGGTTTAGCAATAGCAAGCCTTTTCCATCATCAACTCAGCAACAGACAGAGAACTCTGAACAAAATGCTTCTAATTTAGCAAATCTAGTCTCTGATCTATCTAAGGCCACTGTAAGTTTCATGAATGAAACAAGGTCTTCCATTAGAAATCTGGAAGCACAAGTGGGCCAGCTGAGTAAAAGGATCACTGAAATCCCTCCTAGTACTCTCCCAAGCAATACAGAAGAGAATCCAAAAGGAGAGTGCAAGGCCATTGACATAAGTGCCCTGGCCGAACCTGTGAGGAGAGGAGAGGACGTGAATCCCAAGGAGGAAGACCTCCTGGGACGTTCAGTGACCAATAAGGAACTTCCCTCTGAGGAACCAAAGGACTCTGAGGCTCATATAGAGACCATAGAGATTCCATTGAACCTCCTTATGCCCTTCATGAGTTCTGATGAGTATTCCTCTTCTGAAGATAATGAGGATGTTACTGAAGAGCAAACTGCCAAGTTTCTTGGTGCAATCATGAAGCTGAATGCCAAATTATTTGGCATTGATGCTTGGGACGCTGAGCCTCCCTTGTTCATCAATGAACTAAGTGATCTGGATCAACTGACATTGCCTCAGAAGAGACAGGATCCTGGAAAGTTCATAATCCCTTGTACCATAGGCACCATGATCTTTAAAGCTCTGTGTGACCTTGGTTCAGGAATAAACCTCATGCCCCTCTCTGTAATAGAGAAACTGGGAATCTATGGGGTGCAAGCTGCTAAAATCTCACTAGAGATGGCAGACAGCTCAAGAAGATAGGCTTATGGACAAGTAGAAGATGTATTAGTAAAGGTTGAGGGCCTTTACATACCTACTGATTTCATAGTCCTGGATACTGGAAAGGAAGAGGATGAATCTATCATCCTAGGAAGACCTTTCGTGGCCACAGCAAGAGCTGTGATCGATGTTGACAGAGGTGAAATATTCCTTCAATGGAATGAGAACTCCCTTGTATTCAAAACTCAAGGATCTCCCTCTGCAACCATGGAGAGGAAGCAGCAAAAGCTTCTCTCCAAGAAGAGTCAACCAGAGCCCCCACAGTCAAACTCTAAGTTTGGTGTTGGGAGGCCACAACCAAAGTCTAAGTTTGGTGTTGAACTCCCATATCCAAACTCTAAGTTTGGTGTTGGAGAGTCTCAACAAAGCTCTGCACATCTGTGAGGCTCCATGAGAGCCCACTGTCAAGCTATTGACATTAAAGAAGCGCTTGTTGGGAGGCAACCCAATGTTTATCTAATTCTTATTTTTATTGTTTTTCATGTTTTCTTAGGTTAATGATCATGTGGAGTCACAAAATAAATATAAAAATTGAAAACAGAATCAAAAACAGCAGAAGAAAAATCACACCCTGGAGGAGCATCTGTCTGGCGTTCAAACGCCAGAACAGAGCATAGTTCTGGCGCTGAACACCCAGAATGGGAGCATCCTGGCGCTGAACGCCCAGAACAAGTATGGTTCTGGCGTTCAACGCCAGAAATGGCAGCAAAGGGGCGTTGAACGCCCAAAATGGGCACCAACCTGGTGCTGAACGCCCAGAGTTGTGTGCAAGGGCATTTTACATGCCTAAATTGGTGCAGGGATGTAAATGCCTTGACACCTCAGGATCTGTGGACCCAACAGGATCATCTCAGGATCTGTGGACCCCACAGGATCCCCACCTACCTCATCATCTCTCTTCCCATTCATGATCATCCCTTCTACTTTCCATTTACCACTCACATCCATACACCCACTACCTTCAAAATTCAACATCTCTCTCCCACCCAATCCCACCCATATGGCCGAATACACACTCCCATCCATCTCCTCCATATCTTCTTCTTCTTTCTTCTTTTGCTTGAGGGCGAGCAACATTCTAAGTTTGGTGTGGTAAAAGCATAGCTTTTTTGTTTTTTTCCATAACCATTGATGGCACCTAAGGCCAGAGAAACCTCTAGAAAGAGGAAAGGGAAGACAAAAGCTTCCATCAAGGGTCTAAAGCTCAGTGGTAGAACATTTGACTGCAAATCAAGAGATCCCTGAGATACCTCAGGGGATACATTTTCTTCCACACAATTATTGGAAGCAACTAAGGGTGGAACATCAAGAGCACTCCATCATCCTTCATGAAATCAGAGAAGATCTAAAAGCAATGAAGGAGGAGCAACAAAGACAAGGAAGAGACATAGAAGAGCTCAAAGACATCACTAAGGTGGACTCATTCCTTGTTCTTACTTTCTCTGTTTTTCGTTTTCTATGTTATGTGCTTATCTATGTTTGTGCCTTCATTACATGATCATTAGTAGTTAGTAACTTTGTCTTAAAGTTATAAATGTCCTATAAATCCATCACCTCTCTTAAATGAAAAATGTTTTAAATTCAAAAGAACAAGAAGTACATGAGTTTCGAATTTATCCTTGAACTTAGTTTAATTATATTGATGTGGTGACAATGCTTCTTGTTTTCTGAATGTATGCTTGAACAGTGCATATGTCTTTTGAAGTTGTTGTTTAAGAATGTTAAATATGTTGGCTCTTGAAAGAATGATGACTAGGAGACATGTTATTTGATAATCTGAAAAATCATAAAAATGATTCTTGAAGCAAGAAAAAGCAGCAAAGAACAAAGCTTGCAGAAAAAAAAAAAAATAGGCGAAAAAAAATAGAAAGAAAAAGAAAAAGCAAGCAGAAAAAGCCAATAACCCTTAAAACCAAAAGGCAAGGGCAATTAAAAAGGATCCCAAGGCTTTGAGCATCAGTGGATAGGAGGGCCTAAAGGAATAGAATCCTGGTCTAAGCGGCTAAACCAAGCTGTCCCTAACCATGTGCTTGTGGCGTGTAGGTGTCAAGTGAAAACTTGAGACTGAGCGGTTAAAGTCAAGGTCCAAAGCAAAAAAAAAAAAAAAAAGAGTGTGCTTAAGAACCCTGGACACCTCTAATTGGGGACTTTAGCTAAGCTGAGTCACAATCTGAAAAGGTTCACCCAATTATGTGTCTGTGGCATTTATGTATCCGGTGGTAATACTGAAAAACAAAGTGCTTAGGGCCACGGCCAAGACTCATAAAGAAGCTGTGTTCAAGAATCATCATACTGAACTAGGAGAGTCAATAACACTATTCGAAATCTGAAGTTCCTATAGATGCCAATCATTCTGAACCTCAATGGATAAAGTGAGATGCCAAAACTATTCAAGAGGCAAAAAGCTATAAGTCCCGCTCATATGATTGGAGCTCTGTTTCATTGATAGTTTGGAATTTATAGTATATTCTATTCTTTTTATCCTATTTTGATTTTCAGTTTCTTGGGGACAAGCAACAATTTAAGTTTGGTGTTGTGATGAGCGGATAATTTATACGCTTTTTGACATTGTTTTTAGTATGTTTTTAGTAGGATCTAGTTACTTTTAGGGATGTTTTTAATAGATTTTGTGTTAAATTCACATTTCTGGACTTTACTATGAGTTTGTGTGTTTTTCTGTGATTTCAGGTATTTTCTGGCTGAAATTGAGGGACTTGAGCAAAAATCAGATTCAGAGGTTGAAAAAGGACTGCTGATGCTGTTGGATTCTGACCTCCCTGCACTCAAAGTGGATTTTCTGGAGCTACAGAACTCGAAATGGCGCTCTTTCAATTGCGTTGGAAAGTAGACATCCAGGGCTTTCCAGCAATATATAATAGTCCATACTTTGGCCAAGCATTGATGACGTAAACTGGCGTTCAACGCCAGCCTTCTGCCCAAATCTGGCGTCCAGCGCCAGAAAAGGATCCAAAACCAGAGTTGAACGCCCAAACTGGCACAGAAACTGGCGTTCAACTCCACAAATGGCCTCTGCACGTGTAACACTCAAGCCCAAGCCCAAGCACACACCAAGTGGGCCCCAGAAGTGGATTTGTACATCAATTACTTACTCATGTAAACCCTAGTAGCTAGTTTATTATAAATAGGACCTTTTACTATTGTATCAGGTATCTTTTGATCATCTTAGGATCTTAGGATCATCTTTGGATGCCTGGTTCTTAGATCAGAGGGGCTGGCCATCTCGGCCATGCCTGGACCTTCACTTATGTATTTTCATACGGTAGAGTTTCTACACTCCATAGATTAAGGTGTGGAGCTCTGCTGTTCCTCAAAGATTAATGCAAAGTACTACTGTTTTCTATTCAATTCTTCTTATTTCGCTTCTAAGATATCCATTCGCACCCAAGAACATGATGAAGGTGATGATTATGTGTGACGCTCATCATCCTTCTCCTTTATGAACGCGTGCCTGACAAACACTTCCGTTCTACGTGAAATAAAGCTAGAATGAGTATCTCTTATATCTCCTAACCAGAATCTTCGTGGCGTACGCTAGAATGATGGCGGCATTCAAGAGAATCCGGAAGGTCTAAACCTTGTCTGTGGTATTTTGAGTAGGATTCAATGATTGAATGACTGTGACGAGCTTCAAACTCTCGATTGTTGGGCGTTAGTGACAGACGCAAAAGGAGGGTGAATCCTATTCCAGCATGATCGAGAACCGACAGATGAATAGCCGTGCCGTGACAGGGTGCGTGAGCATATGATTCACTGAGAGGAGGGGATGTAGCCACTGACAACGGTGATGCCCTTGCATACAGCCAGCCATGGAAAGGAGTAAGACTGATTGGATGAAGATAGCAGGAAAGCAGAGGTTCAGAGGAACGAAAAGCATCTCCATTCGCTTATCTGAAATTCCTGCCAATGAATCTACATAAGTATCTCTATCCCTTTTATTGTTTATTTTAATCTAATAAAGTATCATGTTTAAATCCGCCTGACTGAGATTTGCAAGGTGACCATAGCTTGCTTCATACCAACAATCTCCGTGGGATTCGACCCTTACTCACGTAAGGTATTACTTGGACGACCCAGTGCACTTGCTGGTTAGTTGTACGGAGTTGTGTCCACACATAGAGCCATAATGAGGATTCAATACAATTATATATTGTTAATCTCACACAAGTACAAAGAACATGGAACACAATTTCGTGCACCAGCTACCGTCCGTCCTCTCAGTGAAAATGGTCTAAGTGCACTGTCACTGCACGACTAATCAGCTGTTGGTTCTCGATCATGTTGAAATAGGATCCATTGATCCTTTTGCGTCTGTCACTATGCCCAACACTCGCGATTTTGAAGCTCGTTACAGTCATCCCATCCCGGATCCTACTCGAAATATCACAGACAAGGTTTAGACTTTCCGGATCTCAAGAATGCTGCCAATTGATTCTATCTTATACCACGAAGACTCCGATCTTTCGGAATGGAGGCTAAGAGATAAACACTCAAGCTATTGCAGATAGAACGGAAGTGGTTTTCAGGCACGCGTTCATAGGCGAGAATGATGATGAGTGTCACGGATCATCACATTCATCAGGTTGAAGTACGAGTGAATATCTTGGAATAAGAATAAGCTTGAATTGAATAGAAAAATAATAGTACTTTGCATTAATTTATGAAGAACAGCAGAGCTCCATACCTTAATCTATGGGGTGTAGAAACTCCACCGTAGAAAATACATAAGTGAAAAAGGTCTAGGCATGGCCGTGAGGCCAGCCTCCATAGTCTAAGGACTAAACGTCCAGAGATGAAAATACAATAATGAAAAGTCCTCTTTATACTAAACTAGTTACTAGGGTTTACTGAGATAAGTAAATGATGCAGAAATCCACTTCCAGGGACCACTTGGTGTGTGCTTGGGCTGAGCATTGAGCTTTACACGTGTAGAGACTTCTCTTGGAGTTAAACGCCAGGTTGCAGCCTGTTTGTGGCGTTTAACTCTGGTTTGTAACCTGTTTTTGGCGTTTAACTTCAGAATAGGGCAGGAAGTTGGCGTTTGAACACCAGTTTGCATCGTCAAAACTCGGGCAAAGTATAGACTACTATATATTGATGGAAAGTCCTGGATGTCTATTTTCCAACGCAATTGAGAGCGCACCAATTGGGTTTCTGTAGCTCCAAAAAATCCATTTCGAGTGCAGGGAGGTCAGAATCTAACATCATCTGCAGTCCTTTTTCAGCCTCTGAATTAGATTTTTGCTCAAGTCCCTCAATTTCAGTCAGAAAATACCTGAAATAACAGAAAAACACAAAAACTCATAGTAAAGTCTAGAAATATAAATTTTGAATAAAAACTAATAAAAATATACTAAAAAGTAATTAAAACATATTGAAAACTACCTAAAAACAATGCTAAAAAGCGTATAAATTATCCGCTCATCACAACACCAAACTTAAATTGTGCTTGTCCCCAAGCAACTAAAAATCAAATAGGGTAAAAAGAAGAGAATATACTATTAAATTCCAAAATATCAATGAAACTTAGCTCCAATTAGATGAGCAGGACTAGTAGCTTTTTGCCTCTGAACAGTTTCGGCATCTCACTTTATCCTTTGAAGTTCAGAATGATTGGCATCTATAGGAACTCAGAATTTAGATAGTATTATTGATTCTCCTAGTTCAGTATGTTGATTCTTGAACACAGCTACTTTATGAGTCTTGGCCGTGGCCCTAAGCACTTTGTTTTCCCGTATTACCACCGGATACATAAATGCCACAAACACATAACTAGGTGAACCTTTTCAGATTGTGACTCAGCTTTGCTAGAGTCCCCAATTAGAGGTGTCCAGGGTTCTTAAGCACACTTTTTTTGCTTTGGATCACAACTTTAACCGCTCAGTCTCAAGCTTTTCACTTGACACCTTCACGCCACAAGCACATGGTTAGGGACAGCTTGGTTTAGCCGCTTAGGCCAGGATTTTATTCCTTTGGGCCCTCCTATCCACTGATGCTCAAAGCCTTGGATCCTTTTTACCCTTGCCTTTTGGTTTAAAGGGTTATTGGCTTTTTGCTCTTGCCTTTTGGTTTAAAGAGCTATTGGCTTTTTCTGCTTTCTTTTTCTTTTTCTTTCTTTTTTTTTGCCATTTTTTTTCACAAGCCTTGTTCTTCACTGCTTTTTCTTGCTTCAAGAATCAATTTTATAATTTTTCAGATCATCAATAACATTTCTCCTTTTTCATTATTCTTTCAAGAGCTAACAATTTTAACATTCATGAACAACAATATAAAAAATATGCACTGTTCAAGCATTATTCAGAAAACAAAAAGTGTTGCCACCACATCAAAATAATTAAGTTAACTTCAAGGATGAATTCGAAATTCATGTACTTTTTGTTCGTTTGTTTTTAGAAAATTTTTCATTTAAGAAAGGTGATGGATTCATAGGAAATTTATAGCTTTAAGGCATAGACACTAGACACTAATGATCATGTAATTGAGACACAAACATAAATAAAAATAAAGCATAGAGAACGAAAACAGAAAACATAAACAGACAAGGAGATTAAGGAACGGGTCCACCTTAGTGAGGGTGGCGTCTTCTTCCTCTTGAAGAACCAATGGTGCTCTTGTGTTCCTCTATGTCTCTTCCCTGCCTTTGTTGCTCCTCCCTCATAGCTCTTTGATCTTCTCTAATCTCATGGAGAATGATGGAGTGCTCTTGGTGCTCCACCCTTAGTTGTCCCATGTTGGAACTTAATTCTCCTAGGGAGGTGTTGATTTGCTCCCAATAGTTTTGTGGAGAAAAGTGCATCCCTTGAGGCATCTCAGGGATTTCATGACGAGGAATTTCCTCATGCTCTTGTTGAGGTCCATGAGTGGGCTCTCTTGTTTGCTCCATCCTCTTTTTAGTGATGGGCTTGTGAGATGAATCTCTCCATCTCTCATGACTCGGAGGTGGAAGCAATTGCCTTCCCTTTCCTCTTTCTAGAGGTTTCTCCGGCCTTAGGTGCCATTAGTGGTTATGGAAAAACAAAAAAGCAATGCTTTTTCCACACCAAACTTAAAAGGTTTGCTCGTCCTCGAGCAAAAGAAGAAAGAAGAGAGGAGAAGAAGAAGAAAATGGAGGAGATGGAGAGGTGTGAGTGGGTTCGGCCAAGGGGGTGATAGTGTGTATGAGAGGTTGGGTTTGGGAGGGAAATAGTTTGAATTTGAATGGGTAGGTAGGTGGAGTTTATGATGGATGGATGTGAGTGGTGAAGAGAGTATGGAGAAGAGGGTAAGATTTGATAGGTGAAGGGTGGTTGGGGAAGAGGTATTAAGGTGTGAAGAGGAGAGAAGAAGAGGTGGGGTAGGTGGGGATCCCGTGGGGTCCACAGATCCTGAGGAGTCAAGGACTTAGCATCCCTGCTCCATTTAGGCGTGCAAAACGCCCTTAGAGTGCAATTCTGGCGTTAAACGACAGGTTGCTGCTTGTTTCTAGCGTTTAACACCAACTTGATGCTCTGTTCTGGCGTTAAACGCCAGTCTGGTGCCTGTTTCTGGCGTTAAATGCCCAGAATGGTGCCAGATTAGGTGCTTAATGCCCATTCTGCTACTCTTACTGGCGTTTAAACGCCAGTAAGTTCTTCCTCCAGGGTGAGTTATTTTTAATGCTGTTTTTCATTCTGTTTTTGATTTTTCACAAGTTTTTGTGACTTCACATGATCATCAACCTAAAGAAAACATAAAATAGCAATGGAAATAAATAGATATAATTAAATAACATTGGGTTACCTCCCAACAAGCGCTTCTTTAATGTCAATAGCTTGACAGTGAGCTCTCATGGAGCCTCACAGATAATCAGAGCATGGTTGGGGCCTCTCAACACCAAACTTAGAGTTTGGTTGTGGCCTCCCAACATCAAACTTAGAGTTTAAATGTGGGGGTTTTGTTTGACTCTGTATTGAGAGAAGCTTTTCATGCTTCCTCTCCATGGTTATAGAGGGAGACCATTGAGTCTTGAATACAAGGTAGTCCTCATTCAACTGAAGGACCAACTCTCCTCTATTAACATCAATCACATCTTTTGCTGTAGCTAGGAAGGGTCTGCCAAGGATGATGGATTCGTCCTCATCCTTCCCAGTGTCTAAGATTATGAAATCAGCAGGGATGTAAAGGCCTTCAACCTTTACTAGCAGGTCCTCTACTAGTCCATAAGCCTGTTTCATTAATTTGTCTGCCATCTCTAATGAGATTCTTGTAGCTTGTACCTCAAAGATTTCCAGTTTTTCCATTACAGAGAGTGGCATGAGGTTTATCCCTGACCCCTGATGGGAGAATTTGGAAAACGAATTCCAACACCCTAACTAACCGGCAAGTGTACCGAGTCATATCAAGTAATAATAACTCACATGAGTGAGGTCGATCCCACAAAGATTGAAGGATTGAGCAATTTTAGTTTAGTGGTTGATTTATTCAAGCGAATCAAGTATTGGTTTGAGTGGTTTGTAATTAACAGAAGCTAAATTGCATGAAATGTAAAGGGAGAGGGGTAATTAACTGAAAATTAAAGTGCATAGAAATTAAAGAGGCTGAATCTTAAAATGCAAGGAATATAAATTGCAGAAACTTAGATTGCAAGAAATGTAAATGACTGAATCTTAAAGTGCAAGAAATGTAAATGACTGAATCTTAAAGTGCAAGAAATGTAAATTACTTGAATTGTAAAGGGAATTGGGAACTAGGATTGCGGAATTTAAATAAGAACAAGGGAATTGCAATAAACAGAAGAGTAAAAGGTGAATTGAAGTAAAGTAGATCTAAACAGAAAAGTAGAAATGCTTTGAGGAAATAAAACAGAAAGTAAATGTAGCTCAATTGCAGAAATGAAAAGAGACATTAAAAATCTCAGGAGTGGAAGAGACTAGAAAACAAGTCTAGATCTCAAATCCTTCCTTGATCCAACAAGAACAATTGCGTAAGAAATAGAAAAGTAAGTTGCAGAAGTAGTAGAAGAGAAGAAGCAGTAAACAGAATTTGAATTATGCAGAAAGATAAACAAAGAGATCTCTTGAAACAGAATTTCTTCAATTCTCCACCAAAGATCCAAGACAAGAAGTAAAGAGTGCTCAAGCAAGAACAAGGAAGAAGCGAGATCAATTCTCCTTTCAAATTTTCTAAGATCCAAATTCAAAGTAAAAAGCTCAAAATTACAAAAAATGAAAATTCTCAAAGAAGCCAAAGGTCTTGTCTAAATCAAACTATCACCTATTTATACACTTCCTACTTTAGATCTAAGAATTTGGGTGGGCTTTAAAATTTGGTGAAGAAATGAATTAAATTGGATTTTTGGTGGATTTTTGGTCTAAGGTCCACCTCCCAGGGGGGGGGGGACGGCTCAGTTGGAAAACCAAACTGAGCACCCAATGTTGCCTTGCTTGTCCAATTTGGTGTGCGTTCAGCCTTGGCCATGTTGCATTACAATAGAGCTCAGTTGGAATTTTGAACTGAGCTCTATGTCTTGGCTGTGTCAATGTGCGCGGAAGGCTTGCTCCTTGGTGCTTTTTGTTGCGCCAAAATGTGGGGAGTGGGGGAAGAGTAGTGCTCAGTTGGGAAAACCAACTGAGCTCCCCATTTGTGGCGCCTTGCTTTGGACTTCAAGCTCCCAGGTTCGAATCTTGGTGGAAGCAAATAGATGCAAATTTCCTTGGAAGAGTGGACGCTCCCTCCTTGCCTTTCATGAAGCTTCTTGGTTCGATCCTTGGGAGAGCCATCTTGGCTCATTTTCTTTGCACTAAAAGTGGCACTCCTCCCTTATTCTCCAAGGAGTTCCCAGGTTCGAATCTTAGCCAAAGCACCTTGGCTTAATTTCCTTGCAAGCTTGGTAGTATGAGGTTCCTTGTTCGAACCTTGGAGGAAGCTTTTTGGCCATTTCTTCTTGATTTTCCTTGCAAGGGGCGTTCCTTGCCTCCCTTGGGTCATTAGTTCGAAACTTGGTGGCTCCATTCCTTGAAGTTGCATCTTGAATTAATTTTGAAAAGCCCCCGATAAAGCTCACTTAGTGAACTGAGCTTTATGTCTTTGCCTTGCTTTCTTTGATGCTCAGTTCACTAAGTTAACTGAGCTTTGTGCCTTGCTCTCTCCCATTTTTCCTTGTAGAGCTCGGTTCATTCTCCCAACTTAGCTTCCATTCTTTTTTGATGTTGCTACGCTTTTCTTCTCTTAGGCACGCTTCTTGCTTCCTTTGGGCACGCTCCTTAGGCCACGCTTTTCTTATTTTCTTCTTTCTTCACCTACAAGTAATCAAATCAACCAATCAAAGTATCACCAAATTCACAAAGTTTAAAATTCATTCATAATTCAATTAATTTTAGCTTAAACCTCATGATTTTGTATCAATTAAAGGATGGTTGGTTGATTCAAAGAAACCATGCAATTTCACTCCAAATTACTTACTTACAATGCAAGAAAGTGCATAAAACCTAATAAAAACAAAGAAAAAGACTAGTGAAACTAGGCTAAGATGACTTGTCATCACAACACCAAACTTAAAACTTGCTTGTCCCCAAGCTAGAAAAGAATTATGCTCAAAGGTTCTTTCAATTAGAATGGATTTGAAGAATAACATGTAGTGTCCTGTAAGTGAAGTGATTAAGTGACAATGGGGTGAACTCTAAATTATATGCTCATGTAAGGGCTTCAGTGCTTGCTAGTCCCTACATCTTGGAAGTCTTAGGTCTTAGGACTTTCATTCAAATGGTATCATAGAGATCTCTCTATAGGTAATCACCTTGAAGCAGCTTATAATTATTGTGTTTTGGCCTTGACTCTAAGTGTCATGTCTCAAAGCGGCTCTTTAAATAAGCTTTCAATCAATACTCCTAAACCAGTTGATTTTAAGGTATTAGGTGTTGAAGCACCCCTGAGGATTTACTTGCTTAAGCCTCTCTCTTTGACACAATTCGACCACAAGCATTTACTAGGATAACAGCCCTTTTGTTTCTTTCTTCTTTTCTCCCTAGTAATTGATGCTCAGAGCCTTGGGCCATGTTCTTTTGTTTTTATATCTTCTTTATTTTCTTTTGTTTGCTGCTTCTTGGATTAATAAATGTTTGAGAATCTTCACAATACTTCTTTGAACTCTATGTCCTGCCTATGAGCTCCCATGCAAGTTTTCACAAGCATGCAACCTCAATGCATAATCATACAACTAGAACCACCACTTCTCCTAATCTTTTGCTTGCCTCAAAACTATTTAATTCTTTAATCCTTCTTTTCAAAGAACTGTCATGTGATGCCTTTTTGAGATATTGAGTGCAAACAAGTTTGGAGAGTATAGGGTTATGAATAATCAAGCATCTTAATTATTGTATTACAGAGAGATTATACTAGACAGAAAGACAGATAGGGGTATAATATCACTTTCAATCATAGCAGTGATGTAAAACAATCACTTAACAATACAACCTTTTGGAGTTTGCTTGCTTTACTCCTCCTCATCATCATTGCTGGTCCTTACATTCCTTTTTCCTCCTTTTGGTTGATGATGCTTAATCCTTCCAAAAATTTGTATGATACTCTGCAATGATATTGAAAGTTGCTTATTTCCAAGCACTTAAAAAAATGGTTAGCATGCATGAGTTATTTGTGGGCTTTTGAACTTACTTTGTTGTGGGAACACCAAACTTAGTACCTTGCCAATGGTTCTCATGCATCCAATTGACCATATGTGGAACTCTTTTTCTTTGCTACAGGTAATAGAACTAAAAACTAGGAAACAGTGGAATAGCTAACTAGTTTATCTAAATGCTTGAAGCTAGCATTATGCAGAAAGTGAGAATGCATTTTATGATGAGATTTTGGTGGAACACCAAACTTAGAATCCTTCATTCTCCCTTATATTGTTTTGGTGTACAACACCAAACTTAGCTTCTTGCAGTATAGATAAAACAAATTGACCTTTTTATTAAAATAGCTTTGAAAAGATAACTACCTCAGGTTGGGTTGCCTCCCAACAAGCGCTTCTTTATTGTCACTAGCTTGACATCCTCCATCCTCTGATCATGGAAGTTGAGAATTCTATTGCTTTTGATTTTCTCCTCTTACTGTGGGCTTTCTTTCCTCTATTTCTTCTTGAGGAACTTCTCTGTGGTGCTTCTCTTTGATGATCGTTTCTTTTTCCGTAGCCCTCTCACTTTCCTCTATGATTTCTTTCCATTTCTCCCACCTAGCAACTTTCTCATTGTCTTTCAGGTTGTCTTCAGTGGCTCTGGGGAAAGTATTTGCTCTCTTCTCACCCATTTCTACTAGGTTCTTAGCCAGTTATTCTATTTGCCTCTCAATTCTTCTGATTGAGGTTTCTTGGTTCTTTGTTGTCACCTCTTGGTGCTTCATCATTCTCTCTATCAAGATCTCTAAGTTGGTGATCCTCTGAGAGTCTTGTGAGATTGGTTGGTTGTGGGGTGTTGAGGGTTGGAAGGGTGAGTATTGTGGTGGTGGTGTGTAGTGATTGTTGTTGGTATGGTGGTGTTTTTGCTGGTTTGGGAAATTGGGGTTGTTGTAGTTGAGGTCCCTCGATCCTTGATTTTGGTGCTCACTTCTCCTCCAGTTGGGATGAGTTTTCCAGGGCGGGTTGTACACATCACCCTAAGACTTGTGTTGGAACATGCTTGAGGTACTGTTTGGAGAGTGTAATCGCTCATGGCCTTATTTCTCATAGTTAATTGCTCCAAAATCTTTTCAGATTGATTCCAACCATGTGAATTTTGAGGTAGGTTATGTGCATTTGCTACAGCAGTTCGCAGCTCATCGATTTTTCTGTCCATCAGTTCTAATTGTTGCTGAAGTTGTTGATGTATCTGCTTGCTTTGGGCCATGATTGCACTTACACCTTCAATTTCCACCACTCCCATCTCTTGTATGAATGATTGCACTTCTACCTTCAGCTTATCAATTCCATGGGGTTGTTTCAACTTGGCCAGAAATTCACTCATTAGATCCTTCCATCCGATTATGTTTCCCTGTGGGAAAGCTTCAAGCCACTGAGCAACATCGTTCATGGTGATGAGCAAATGCTTCAATTCATGGGTTACATTGTCATCTGGGGTGAGGACACTACTCCCACAATAACTAGGATTTGTTGGGTTCTTCTCCATAATCTTTACAGCCACAAACAGTCCAAATGAGGATTTAGTATACTCATGTCAAAATGTGATTAGAAGATTAGTTGACACAATATGTCAAACAGTTAATAGACTTGAAAGATCAATAGAAGAAAATTGCTTCTCTCGTATATTCAACAAGCAAAATCATAAGATTCACACAAAACCAGAGAAACTAGAAGAACTCCACTCTATTTCTAAAGTGGGGTTTTAGTTAGCTTAAGCAAAAATTCAAACAGTTAGTGGGTTAATCAAAAATTAAAGAAACAGAAAAGAAAAAAATGCTTGATCTAAATCTCCATTTCACTTAATCATTGTCAATCTAATCAATCCCCGGCAACGGCGCCAAAAACTTGATGGGGGAATTTGGAAAATGAATTCCAACACTCTAACTAACCGGCAAGTGTACCGGGTCGTATCAAGTAATAATAACTCACATGAGTGAGGTCGATCCCACAGGGATTGAAGGATTGAGCAATTTTAGTTTAGTAGTTGATTTATTCAAGCGAATCAAGCATTAGTTTGAGTGGTTTGTAATTAACAGAAGCTAAATTGCATGAAATGTAAAGGGAGAGGGGTAATTGACTGAAAATTAAAGTGCAGAGAAATTAAAGAGGCTGAATCTTAAAGTGCAAGGAATATAAATTGCAGAAACTTAGATTGCAAGAAATGTAAATGACTGAATCTTAAAGTGCAAGAAATGTAAATTGCTTGAATTGTAAAGGGAATTAGGAACTAGGATTGCGGAATTTAAACAAGAACAAGGGAATTGCAATAAACAGAAGAGTAAAAGGTGAATTGAAGTAAAGTAGATCTAAACAGAAAAGTAGAAATGCTTTGAGGAAATAAAACAGAAAGTAAATGTAGCTCAATTGTAGAAATGAAAAGAGAAATTAAAGATCTCAGGAGTGGAAGAGACTAGAAAACAAGTATAGATCTCAAATCCTTCCTTGATCCAACAAGAACAATTGCAAAAGAAATAGAAAAGTAAGTTGCAGAAGTAGTAGAAGAGAAGAAGCAGTAAACAGAATTTGAATTATGCAGAAAGATAAACAAAGAGATCTCAAGGTGAGATTGAAACAGAATTTCTTCAATTCTCCACCAAAGATCCAAGACAAGAAGTAAAGAGTGCTCAAGCAAGAACAAGGAAGAAGAGAGATCAATTCTCCTTCCAAATTCTCTAAGATCCAAATTCAAAGTAAAAAGCTCAAAATTACAAAAAATGAAAATTCTCAAAGAAGCCAAAGGTCTTGTCTAAATCAAACTATCACCTATTTATACACTTCCTATTTTAGATCTAAGAATTTGGGTGGGCTTTAAAATTTGGTGAAGAAATTAATTAAATTGGATTTTTGGTGGATTTTTGGTCCAAGGTCCACCTCCCAGGGGACGGCTCAGTTGGAAAACCAAACTGAGCGCCCAATGTTGCCTTGCTTGTCCAATTTGGTGTGCGTCCAGCTTTGGCCATGTTGCATTACAATAGAGCTCAGTTGGAATTTTGAACTGAGCTCTATGTCTTGGCCGTGTCAATGTTGTGCGCATCATGGCATCCTTGGCCGTGTCAATGTACGCGCAAGGCTTGCTCCTTGGTGCTTTTTGTTGCGCTAAAATGTGGGGAGTGGGGGAAGAGTAGTGCTCAGTTGGGAAAACCAACTGAGCTCCCCATTTGTGGCACCTTGCTTTGGACTTCAAGCTCCCAGGTTTGAATCCTGGTGGAAACAAATGGATGCAAATTTCCTTGGAAGAGTGGACGCTCACTCCTTGCCTTTCATAAAGCTTCTTGGTTCGATCCTTGGGAGAGCCATCTTGGCTCATTTTCTTTGCATTAAAAGTGGCGCTCCTCGCTTATTCTCCAAGGAATTCCCAGGTTCGAATCTTAGCCAAAGCCCCTTGGCTTAATTTCCTTGCAAGCTTGGTAGTATGAGGTTCCTTGTTCGAACCTTAGAGGAAGCTTTTTGGCCATTTCTTCTTGATTTTCCTTGCAAGGGGCGTTCCTTGCCTCCCTTGGGTCATTAGTTCGAAACTTGGTGGCTCCATTCCTTGGAGTTGCATCTTGAATTAATTTTGAAAAGCCCCGATAAAGCTCACTTAGTGAACTGAGCTTTATGTCTTTGCCTTGCTTTCTTTGATGCTCAGTTCATTAAGTTAACTGAGCTTTGTGCCTTGCTCTCTCCCATTTTTCCTTGTGGAGCTCGGTTCATTCTCCCAACTTAGCTTTCATTCTTTTTTGATATTGCTACGCTTTTCTTCTCTTAGGCACTCTTCTTGCTTCCTTTGGGCACGCTCCTTAGGCCACGCTTTTCTTATTTTCTTCTTTCTTCACCTACAAGTAATCAAATCAACCAATCAAAGTATCACCAAATTCACAAAGTTTAAAATTCATTCATAATTCAATTAATTTTAGCTTAAACCTCATGATTTTGTATCAATTAAAGGATGGTTGGTTGATTCAAAGAAACCATACAATTCCAGTCTAAATTACTTACTTACAATGCAAGAAAGTGCATAAAACCTAATAAAAACAAAGAAAAAGACTAGTGAAACTAGGCTAAGATGACTTGTCATCAACCCCAGGTCACACAGAGCCTTCTCAAAGGTCATGGTGCCTATGGTACAAGGTATGAAGAATCTTCTAGGATCCGGTTTCTCCTAAGGTAATGTCTGCCTCATTAATGCACTCAGTTCATTCGTGAACAAGGGGGTTCATCCTCCCAAGTCTCATTACCAAATAACTTGGCATTCAGCTTCATGATTGCTCCTAGATATTTAGCAACTTGCTCTTCAATGATGTCTTCATCCTCTTCAGAGGAAGAATATTCACCAGAGCTCATGAATGGTAGAAGGAAGTTCAATAGAATCTCTATGGTCTCTGTATGAGCCTCAAATTCCTTTGGTTCCTCAAGGGGAAACTCCTTTCTGTCCAGAGGACGTCCCATGAGGCTTTTCTCACTGGGATTCACGTCCTCCTCACTCTCTCCAGGTTTGGCCATATTGGTCATGGTTATGGCCTTGCACTCTCTCTTGGGATTTTCTTCTGTATTACTTGGGAGAGTACTGGGAGGAGTTTCAGTAATCTTCTTACTCAGCTGACCCACCTGTGCCTCCAAATTTCTAATGGAGGATCTTGTTTCATTCATAAAACTTAGTGTGGTCTTGGATAGATCAGAGACTATGGTTGCCAGGCCAGAATGGCTCTGTTCAGAATTCTCTATCTGTTGCTGAGAAGATGATGGAAAAGGCTTGCTATTGCTAAACCTATTTCTTCCACCATTATTGTTGAAGCCTTGTTGAGGCTTCTGTTGGTCCTTCCATGAGAAATTTGGATGATTTCTCCATGAAGGATTATAGGTGTTTCCATAGGGTTCTCCCATGTAATTCACCTCTGCCATTGCAGGGTTCTCAGGATCATAAGCTTCTTCTTCGGAAGATGCCTCTTTAGTACTATTGGATGCAGCTTGCAATCCATTCAGACTCTAAGAAATCATATTGACTTGCTGAGTCAATATTTTGTTCTGAGCCAATATGGCATTTAGAGTATCAATTTCAAGAACTCCCTTGTTTTAAGGCGTCCCATTGTTCACAGGATTCCTCTCAGAGATGTACATGAACTGGTTATTTGTAACCATTTCAATGAGTTCCTGAGCTTCTGCAGGGGTTTTTAGATGAAGAGATCCTCCTGCAGAATGGTCCAATGACATTTTTGACAACTCAGACAGACCATCATAGAATATACATATGATGCTCCATTTTGGAAGCATGTCAGTTGAACACCTTTTGATCAATTGCTTATATCTTTCCTAAGCTTTATAGAGGGACTCACCTTCCTTCTGTCTGAAGGTTTGGATTTCCACTCTAAACTTGCTCATCTTTTGAGGTAGAAAGAATTTGGCCAGGAAAGCACTGACTAGCTTATCCCAAGAGTTCAGGCTTTCTCTAGGTTGTGAATCCAACCATGTTCTAGCTCTGTCTCTTACAGCAAAAGGGAAAAGCATAAGCCTGTAGACCTTGGGATCAACTCCATTGGTCTTGACAGTGTCACAGATTTGCAAGAATTCAGCTAAAAACTGATGAGGATCTTCCATTGGAAGTCTATGGAACTTGCAATTCTGCTGCATTAGAGAAACTAATTGAGGCTTAAGCTCAAAGTTGTTTGCTCCAATTGTAGGAATTGAGATGCTTCTTCCATAGAAGTTGGAAGAGGGTGCAATAAAGTCACCAAGCATCTTCCTTGCATCTCCACCATTATTATTAGGTTCGGTCATGTCTCCTTCTTTTTCGAAAATTTCTGTCAGGTCTTCTCCAGAGGGTTGTGCCTTAGCTTCCCTTAGCTTTCTCTTTAGAGTCCTTTCAGGTTCAGGATCAGCTTCAACAAGAATGTTCTGATCTTTGTTCCTGCTCATATGAAAAAGAAGAGAACAGAAAAGAAGAGAAATCCTCTATGTCACAGTATAGAGATTCCTTTGTGTGAGTAGAAGAATAGAAGATTAGAATGAAGCAAAGAGAAGATGAAGAATTCGAACACAGAGAGGTAGAGAGGGTTTGAATTATGAATAGAAGAAGTGGGTTAGTAGATAAATAAATAAATAGAAGGAGATGAGAGAGGGAGAGAGAATTCGAATTTAATTTAAAATAAAAGAAAAATATTTTATTTTTTATTTTTATTTTAAAATGTAGTTAGAATTCGAAAATTAATAAGAGAAAAAAAATAAAATTTGAAAAAGATAAGAAATAGTAAACTTTTAAAATCAAACAAAAAGATAAGATTAATTGAAAAAGATTTGAAAATCAATTTTTGAAAAGATAGGAAGTTAGAAAAGATTTTGAAATTGATTTTTGAAAAAGATATGATTAAAATTTATTTTGAAAAAGATTTAAAAAAGAAGTACAAAAAGATTTGATTTTTGAAATTAAAGTTGATTACTTGACTAACAAGAAACTAAAAGATATGATTCTAAAATTTAAAGATTGAACCTTTCTTAATAGGCAAGTAACAAACTTAAAAATTTTTTTTTGAATCAATCACATTAATTGTTAGTACATATTTTGAAATTATGAAATGAAATTAAGGAAAAGATTTTGAAAATCAATTTTTTAAAATTTTCGAAAAATATGAAAGAAAAATGAAAAAGATTTGATTTTTGAAAAAGTTTTGAAAAGATAGGATTTTTAAATTGAAAATTTGACTTGACTCATAAGAAACAACTAAATTTTAAAATTTTTTGAATAACTCAACTCAAATATTCGAAATTTTTGGGAAGAATAAGGGAAAGATATTTTTTTGATTTTTGAATTTTTAATGAGGAGAGAGAAAAATAACTAAATGACTCAAAACATAAAAATTATGAATCAAAACACACAATGCATGCAAAAACACTTTGAATGTCAAGATGAACACCAAGAACACTTTGAATGTCAAGATGAACATCAAGAACTTATTTTTGAAAGTTTTTAAGAAAAGAAATACATGCAAGACACCAAACTTAGAAATTTTCAATGTTTCGACACTAACAAATTGAAAATGCATATGAAAAATAAGAAAAGACACAAAACATGAAAATGCAAAGATCAAACAAAGAAGATCATCAAGAACAACTTGAAGATCATGAAGAACATAATGCATGAATTTTCGAAAATTTTTTTTAGGAAATTAAAAAGATGCAATTGACACCAAACTTAAAATTTGACACAAGACTCAAACAAAAACACAAAATTTTTGGTTTTTATGATTTTATTAAATTTTTTTGGATTTTTTTCGAAAATTAATTTGAAAAAGAAAATAAAGAAATTCAAAATTTTTAATAAAAATTCCAGGAATCATGCAGTGTTAGTCTAAAACTCCGGTCCAGGAATTAGACATGGCTTACTAGCCAGCCAAGCTTTTAGTGAAAGCTTCGGTCCAAAACACTAGACATGGCCAATGGCCAGCCAAGATTTAGCAGATCATTACATTCAACAGCAAGATTGATAAAAATCAACAAGCTCTTGTGATGATAAGTTGAAACCTCGGTCCAAAAGATCAGACATGGCTTCACAGCCAGCCAGACTTCAACAGATCATCATGAAATGCTAGAATTCATTCTTAGAAATTCTGAAGCCATAGAATAATTATTTTTATTTTATATTTTTTTTTGAAAATTTTTTTCAAAAAATAAAAAGCTTAAAAATAAAATAAAAGTACCTAATCTGAGCAATAAGATGAACCGTCAGTTGTCCAAACTCGAACAATCCCCGACAACGGCGCCAAAAACTTGGTGCACGAAATTGTGAATTCAACTGCGCCAACAACTTGGTACGCACGTTCATAATCTCAATTCTTTTTCACAACTCCGCACAATTAACCAGCAAGTGCACTGGGTCGTCCAAGTAATAAACCTTACGTGAGTAAGGGTCGATCCCACGGAGATTGTTGGCTTGAAGCAAGCTATGGTCATCCTTGTAAATCTCAGTCAGGCAGATTCAAATGGTTATGGGATTTTGATAATTAAAATATAGTTAAAACATAAAATAGGATAGAGATACTTATGTAATTCATTGGTGAGAATTTTAGATAAGCATATAGAGATGCTTTGTTCCTTCTGACTCTCTGCTTTTCTACTACCTCCATTCAATCATTCATACTCCTTTCCATGACAAGCTGTATGTTGGGGGATCACCGTTGTTAATGGCTACCGTCCGTCCTCTCAGTGAAAATGGTCCAAGTGTGCTGTCACCGCACGGCTAATCAGCTGTTGGTTCTCGATCATATTGGAATAGGATCCATTGATCCTTTTGTGTTTGTCACTACGCCCAACACTCGTGAGTTTGAAGCTCGTCACAGTCATCCCATCCCGGATCATACTCAGAATACCACAGACAAGGTTTAGAATTTTCGGATCTCAAGAATGCTGCCAATTGATTCTAGCTTATACCACGAAGACTCCGATCTTTTGGAATGGAGGCTAAGAGATAAACACTCAAGCTGTTGCAGATAGAACGAAAGTGGTTGTCAGGAACGCGTTCATAGGCGAGAATTATGATGAGTGTCACGGATCATCACATTCATCAAGTTGGAGTACGAGTGAATATCTTGGAATAAGAATAAGCTTGAATTGAATAGAAAAATAATAGTACTTTGCATTAATTCATGAGGAACAGCAGAGCTCCACACCTTAATCTATGGGGTGTAGAAATTCCACCGTAGAAAATACATAATTGAAAAAGGTCTAGGCATGGCCATGAGGCCAGCATCGATGGTCTAAGGGCTAAATGTCCAGAGATGAAAATACAATAGTGAAAAGTCCTCTTTATACTAAACTAGTTACTAGGATTTACAGAGATAAGTAAATGATGCAGAAATCCACTTCCGGGGCCCACTTGGTGTGTGCTTGGGCTGAGCATTGAGCTTTACACGTGTAGAGACTTCTCTTGGAGTTAAACGCCAGGTTGCAGCCTGTTTGTGGCGTTTAACTCTGGTTTGTAACCTGTTTCTGGCATTTAACTTTAGAATAGGGCAGGAAGTTGGCGTTTGAACGCCAATTTGCGTCGTCAAAACTCGGGCAAAGTATGTACTATTATATATTTCTGGAAAGCCCTAGATGTCTACTTTCCAACGCAATTGAGAGCGCACCAATTGGGTTTCTGTAGCTCCAAAAAATTCATTTCGAGTGCAGGGAGGTCAGAATCCAACAGCATCTGCAGTCCTTTTTCAGCCTCTGAATTAGATTTTTGCTCAAGTCCCTCAATTTCAGCCAGAAAATACCTGAAATCACAAAAAAACACACAAACTCATAGTAAAGTCCAGAAATGTGAATTTTGAATAAAAACTAATAAAAATATACTAAAAAGTAATTAAAACATACCAAAAACTACCTAAAAACAATGCCAAAAAGCGTATAAATTATCCGCTCTTCAAAGCACAGTTCTTAATCGATGAAAATTTAGCTTATCAATTTAGAAAGAATTGTCACAAATTGAGAATAAAATACTGGGAGTAGAATTCCCAGGTAGTCTCCCAACGAGTTGACAAAAGAGTGCAATTTATTGGTCAGGGGTTTTCCGAGAAATTTTAGAGTTGGAGAATGGAAAAATAAATGATTATAAATTAAAGTAATCAAAATTAACAAGAGGTTTTATGCAATTGAAATAAAAAGCCTTGACCAGGAGAAGATTAATCGGAAGTTCTATCCTTGTTGGATTTTCCCAAGTGTAATAGTAAGAGGTTGTTGTTTTTACTTAGTTAACCTTTACCGAATAAAAGAAAGTCAAGTAATTGACCCAACTCTGATTCACAAGTCCTAATCCTCTCCTACGGAAGGATTAGCATTAGTGACTAGAGAGTAAGCCAACAACTTCCAATTACAAATTACCACTTGAGTATTCCAACTCAAGGGTCTCCTATTAATCAACTCCAAAGTCAAGTTAAGAGCCTACTCCATTGACATGGATGCCAATTTTGGACACATGTAAAGGGAATAGAGAAGAGACATGGTAACTAAAATTAAATTAATAAAAGCTAATTTTGAAATAATAAATTAAGGAAAGATGATACTCAAACCAATAATGAAATTAAATGTAAAAATAATTCTTGTATTAATACTTTCCAAAATCAAAGATATCCATATGTAACGCTGAACACGGTAAATGGGCAATAAAAGAGTAATGAAATAAGGAAACAAACGAGAATGATAAAGACTTCAACGGAGGTGGTAACTCTTCTCAATATCCAATCCAAAAGCATAAAATTAGAAATCTATGAATATGAAGAACCCTAGAGGAGGTAGTGTTCTCTCTAAGATTCAAGAACTAAAAACTAAGAACTAAGTGAATGAGAATGTGTCTCGAGTCTGTGCTTGTCCCCTGGCTCTAGTCTGTGTTTTTGGGCTGAAAACTGGGTCCAAACTCAGCCCAAAATCGCCCCCAGCATCTTCTGCAATTTTTGCACGTGACGCACGTCATGCGTACACATCAGTCACGCATACACGTCGATGGTCTTCTTCGTGTGTCACACGTACGTGTCAGGTACGCGCACACGTCGCTGTGGAATATGCCAAGTCACGTGCACGCGTGAGCCATGCGTGGGCGTCGATCCTCGCTGGTCAGCTCCGTAGTTTCTGTGTTCCTTCCATTTTTACAAGCTTCATTTCCATCTTCTAAGCCATTCCTGCCCTATAAAGCCTGAAAACACTTAACACACAGATCACGGCATCAAATGTTAAAAGGGAAATTAAAAATTGGTAATTTAAAGGCTTAGGAAGTAAGTTTTCAATCATATAACAAAATTGGGAAGGAATTGTAAAACCATGCAAATTGTATGAATAAGTATGCAAAGAATTGATAAAAAGCACTCAATTTAGCACAAGATAAACCATAAAATAGTGGTTTATCAATGTGCTAAAATTAAGAACAAAAGGGATTATAATAGGCTCAAAATTGGCTAACAATGGTTGATAAAAGGTAGGCTATTCGGGTAAGTGAGCTAATTGAAACAATGACCTCAATCATATAAATGCATTCACACATGGAATAATGGACATATATAATCAAACAAATCAAAGATTACAATCATAGAAAGAGAATAATGCACACAAGAATAGAAATAAGTGGTTATATGATGTAACCACACAATTAGGCTCAAAACTCACATGCTTGTGTTCTTATCTCAAAAAATATGTTCCAAAATAAATTCTTCAAACAAGTTCAACAAAAAATTTTTTCAAATTGGTAGGGTGCCCTAAAAACAGCTTTCTTGGAAAAGAAATCATCACCCTAACCAAGTAGTCTTAACATAAAAAGAAGTGGTAAAATATATACAAATTCTAACTAACATACACCCTATCATGTAGTGCAACAACTAGCTAACATTGGTGTTGAAAAAAAGGAAGTGGTTACCCACGGAGATTGGTCGGACGACCTCCCCACACTTGAAGATTGCACCGTCCTCGGTGCTTGCAAAGAAGAGCAAGGTGGATGGGTTGCTACAACTAATGAGTTCCTTCAAAAGATTGTGCAGAGGGACTTGTTTATTGCCCCATTTTGAAGCTTTTCCTTTTCCTTTCGGTGACCAACCTAAAAGGAAAGAGAAAGAAAGAAAATTAAGCCTATAACAAAGATATCAAAGCAATAGAACATAGGTGGGGGCTAATGCCAAATAAGAGTAGGGTTCTCACTACATGTTAGCTACGCATGTAAGTGAGAGAGCAATACAGGCAAAGGGCATATCAACTAATACTTGATGCAAGAGTAAAGTCAAAGCATGAAGAGCATGTTGAGCATCAAGTTCAAACAAGAAAGAGTGGGTCATGAAAAATAATAGAAGTTCATATCAATGCACAAAGGATGCAAGAATCATCAAAGATTAAGCATCGATTTAAAAGCTTCATCACCCAACAATATCAAACAAGTCAAGAAGCACCAAGATTAACCAAGAAATTCTCAACAATTGAGTAAGAGAATTCAACACCATTATTAAAATAAGAAGTTTAGTAAAGAAAATAAGAACAAGCTATAAAAACAAAATTAAAATGCAATGAATGAAAATAAGTAAATGCAACAAATAAAAAAATAAAAAATAAGAAAAATGAGAAGTGGAGATTCGAAAAGAGAGGAAGAGAGAAAGTAAGAAAGGAAGAAGAAAGAAGAAGAAAGGAGAGAAAAAGGAAGAAGAAATTAAAAGGAAAGAAGAAGAACGGAGAAAGAAGAAAGAAGAAAGAAGAAAGAAGAAAGAAGAAAGAAGAAAGAAGAAAGGAGAAAGAAAATAAGAGAAGAAGAGAAAAGAAAACATGGCAAAGCAGTGCAAACAGGGTGCGGAAAGTGACGCGTGCACTTCAGCGGCGCATACGCATCGGTAGGCAAGATGGTGGATCGACGTGTGAGCGTCGTCTATGCGTACGCATGGATCGCAGAGAGTACATGTGACGCGTAGGCGTCATCCACGCGTACGCGTGGGTCCAATTTGTGCTACTCGCACAGTTCTCGCACAAATTTCACACAACTCTCTAGTTTTTGTACCAGGAGTTGCGGAGGTGCAATCGACGTGTACACGTCGGCCACGCTTATGCGTGGCTTGCACTCTCTCTCTTTTTTTTTTTAACATATGAAAACAGAAATAGGGCACTCCCCTATTCTACAAGCATTCTAAAACAATCAAAATTCAAATTTAACAACAAATCTTTTGATTTTTGAAAAAATTTCAAATATAAAACAAACAAAACTTACACTTCAAGTAAAACACTACTCAACAACAACTACTCTATAACTTATGGCACAAATATAATCAAACAAACTAGCAACCAAAACACTAAAACAAGAGTATGCAAAGAAGAAAACTACCTAGCAATGGCAACTCAATTCATTCATTGATTATATATACAAGAGAATGGAAAGAGTTTACCATAGTGGGGTGTCTCCCACCTAGCACTTTTAGTTTAAGTCCTTAAGTTGGACATTTGGGAGGCTCCTTGTCAAGGTGGCTTGTGCTTGAATTCTTCTTGGAACGTCCACCAATGCTTGGTTCTCCATTGTGCTCCAAGATTTCTAATGAGTTGCACCAAGTCTTGATGGATTCCTTCACAAGCTTGGAGCTCCCAAAGTTGATCCTCATATTGTAGTCCGGGATCCTAAACCTTGTTTTCACACCCATCTTCTATTTGATCATCATGGTTCCACTTGGGTGGTAGGCGATCCGAATTCTCAATTGAGCACCCAAACACTCTCCTAGGCCCAAGCAATCTAGCTCTACACCAACCATTGCTCCTAAACCTTGAGCTTCCAACTATAATGAACCTAGAGTGACGTCTCAAACCACTAACCATCTCCCTTTTCCTCTTAAAGCCACAAAGAGCTCTAAGTTGCCCATCTGTCTCAAGCAAACCATATTCAAGTGGGATAATAAAGCATAGAAATGAGAGATTTACACACTTGAATGAAAGAATGGATGGTGATGGCTTGGGGAGAGGTATCTCCAATGTCCTTGCAAGCTCTACTCCCCTATGTTCTTCTTTGACAACTTTCACCTCCTTGTAAGCTTGATGAGAGGACTTTTGCGTGGTCTAGAAATTTGTAGATAAATCCTCGTTGCAAGTATAGTTTCTAAACCTTCAAAAGTCCTTTCATACAAACGTTTTGGTTGTCACAAGTAACAAACTCCTTTAAAATTGATAACCGAGTATTTAAACCTCGGGTCGTCTTCTCAAGGAATTGCAGGGAGGTATGTTCTTATTATTGGTTATGAGTTTGTAAATTGGGATTTTGGAAGTAAGGAGGGAATATGTTATATGACAAGTAAAATAAAATAATAATAATAAAATCTCTTGGCAAGGTATAAGAATTGGAATTCCTATCCTGGTTATCCTTATCAGGTGTGAAGAGAATTGGGTTTTAATCCCACTTGGTCAGCCTTTATTAAACAAAGGAAGGTTAAATGGACTGATTTGCTTGATTCTCAAGTCCTAGTCAACTCTTGTGGAGAGACTAGTGTTAGAGCAATCCTAGCTCAAGCAGAATCTGCCAATTTCAATCACTTGCTGAGTTTGATAACTCAAGTACTACCAATTACTTGACCAAAGCCAAAAGGGAGAGAAATATCTAAATTAAATTAAAAGCATCAATATAAATGAAGCAAAGCAATCTTAAATCTGAAAATACCTCGAATTGCATTAACAAAAGAAATTAAATCTGGCATAGATGTTCATAAATTAAATTGAGAAAATAAAAAGAACATTGAACTTGGGATCGAGAGTCACTCCTAAAACTAAGAGAAATCCTAATCCTAATCCTAAGAGAGAGGAGAGAACATCTCTCTCTAAAAACTACATCTAAATCCTAATTGTGAATATGAAAAGCTTGTTGATGAATGGATGCATTCTCCCATTTTATAGACTCTAATCTGTGTTTTCTGGGCCGCAAACTGGGTCAGAAACAGCCCAGAATTCGCTGGTTGCGAATTCAAACATGCTGATTTTCGTCACTGCAATGCGGCCGCATGGAGCACGCGGTCGCGTTGCCTAGCATCAGAGAAACTATGACATATTAAATATCAAATCGAAGCCCCAGACGTTAGCTTTCCAACGCAACTAGAACCGTGTCGTTTGGACCTTTGTAGCTAAAGTTATAGCCATTTGAGTGCGAAGAGGTCAGGCTGGACAGCTTAGGAATTTCTCCAACTTCTTGTATTCCTTCCACTTTTGCATGCTTACTTTCCATCCTCTGAGCCATTCTTGCCCTGTAATCTCTGAAATCACTTAACACACATATCAAGGCATCTAATGGTAATAAGAGAGGATTTAAAAATAGGGAACTTAAGGCCAAAGAAGCATATTTTCAATCAAAGCACATAATTAGGAAGGTAAATGTAAAACCATGCAAATAGTATGAATAAGTGGGTAAAGAGTTGATAACATCCACTCAATTAAGCACAAGATAAACCATAAAATAGTGGTTTATCAACCTCCCCACACTTAAACATTAGCATGTCCTCATGCTAAGCTCAAGAGAAGCTAAAAAGATGAAGAGGAATGGTAGAATGTGTGAAATGCAACCTATCTATATGAATGCAACTATATGCAAAATGTTTCTACCTACTTGGTTAAAAATAAATAAAGTCTCCAAGACAAATATAAATCAGATTCCACTAATTCAAATCATACAAAATAAGGTACAAGTAAACTTGTAAGAAGATAGCTCATGAAAGCAGGGAACATAGAATTTAGCACTGAACCCTTACTGGTAGTGTATATCACTCTAACTCTCAAGTGTCTAGGGTCAATCACTCTACTCTTCTCTAATCATGCTTTCTAAACTTTGTTCTTCATTTAACCAATCAACATTATTTAATGTACCAATGCAAACATCATGAGGTCTTTTCAAGGTTGTAATGGGGCTAAGGTAAAGGTAAGGATATATGTATGGCCAAGTGAGCTATAATATGAATCTTTAATTAACCTAAACTTTCACCTAACATACATATACTCTATATAATTCTAATTGGGTTAAGTACTGAAATCGTCCTTAAGGTAAGGGGCGAAAATCAAATTCGTCCCCGACCTTTTTTTGTTATTAAAATCATCCTCAATGTTATAAAACGTTATAAAATCGTCCTTTTTACCAATTTTATTTTTTAATTACCAAATTACCCTTTATTCAAAAATTATAAAATAAAAAAAGAAAAGAAAGGCTGATTCGGGGGAAGGGGGAAAGGGGGGGGACGAGAAAGAGAGGGGGGTGGGGAAAAAGGAAGAGGGGAAGGGGAAGGGGGGAGGGGGGACGGCGCTGGCGAAGGGGGGAAAGAAGAAAGGACGCGGGTTGGGGTGGGGGAAGGGGTGAGGGGGAGGAGGAGTGGGAAGGGGAACGGGGGAGGGGATCGCCGCCATCGCGCCAGTCACTGCCGCGCCTTCGTCGCCGTTCCTCGCCGCCTCCGCCTCCGCCATCTTCTCTCCTCGCCGCCGCCACCGGTCTTTACGTACGCCACCGATCTTCGCTGCCGCAGCCACTGCTGCACCGCCTGCCCTGCACTGCTACACCGACGCCACTTCTTCTTCTTCTTCTTCTTCTTCTTCTTCTTCTTCTATAAATTGGATTTTTGTTGTAGAATTTCTGAATTTTTTGTGAATTGTTGCTGAGTTTTGATTATTGCTTATTGCTGAATTTTGATTATTGTTGTTGCTGAGTTTGTTGAATTGTTGCTGAGTTTTGTTGAATGTTGTTGCTGAGGGAGGGGGTTACGGGAGTGGGGTGAGGGATGTTATAGGAAGGGGGAGGGGTTGGGGGGGTGAGGGAGTGGGCTGAGGGGGGAGGCGGGAGGGAGTGAGGGAGGGAGGGAGGGCGAAGGGGGGAGTGAGGGAGGGGGGAGGGCGAAGGGGGGGAGGGGTGGGGTGAGGGAGTGGGCTGAGGAGGGGAGGCGGCAGGGAGTGAGGGAGGGGGGAGGGCTGAGGGGGAGGGTTGAGGGGTGGGGGTGAGGGGGGAGGGAGTGAGGGAGGGCGGAGGGGGAGGGTTGAGGGGTGGGGGTACGGGAGTGAGGGAGGGCGAAGTGGGGAGTGAGGGAGGTGGGAGGGCGAAGGGGGGGTGGGGGTGAGGGAGTGGGCTGGGGGGGAGGCGGCAGGGAGTGAGGGAGGGGGGAGGGCTAAGGGGGGAGGGGGAGGCGGAGGGCGGAGGGTTGAGGGGTGGGAGTTTGGGGGGTTTGTTTTAATTTTTTTAATATTATTTTAAATTATTTTTATTAATAATGAAGGGTAATATGGTAAAAAAAATAAAATTGAAGTGGAAAAGGACGATTTTATTACGTTTTGTAACGTTGAGGATGATTTTAATAACAAAAAAAGGCCGGGGACGATTTTGATTTTCAGCCCAGACCTTAGGGACGATTTCAGTACTTAACCCATTCTAATTCATGCCTAGCTACCCAAGATTTCCACTTTTACATCACATACTCATGTATCAACTTTTTCTTTTTAATTTATCACATGTGCATTGATTTTTTTCATTAACTCAACATTGAGGTAATTTTGTCCCCTTATTTATTTATTTATATATATATTTTTTTTCTTTTTTTGTTTTCTTTTGTTTTCTTTTTTTTTTTCTCTTTTTTTTGAATCATAACTTATCAATGCACATGGATTTTTCATTATTTTTCTATTTTGGTTTTTCATGAGTAGGTTCCCAAATTTTCCATATTCAAAAAAATTAGAAACATGATACATTCCCTTATTAACCCATGTTCCCACAGTTTTCCCACACTTAATTGTTACATAATCCCTATCTTAAGCTAACTAAAGATTCAATTGGGATATTTAATTGTTTTTCTGCTTTAAGGCTAGTGATGTGGTAAAATACAGAATAAATAGGGATTAAAAAGGCTCATAGTGGCTGACAAGGGTGATTTAAAGGGTAGGCTTATTTGGGATAAGTGAGCTAAAATCAAACAATGGCCTCAATTATATGCAAGTATGTAAATACACTAAATAATGGACATATAGATTGGGACAAAATATAGATTACAATCATAGAGAAGGAAACACACAGGAATAAAATATTTATGGTTAAATAATGTAACCATATAAATAAGCTCAAAATCTCACATGTTGTGTGTTCTTTGGCTCAAAAACTATGTTCCAAATACAACTTCAAAAAAGTTTTATCACAAAAAATTTTAATAATTGATTTAAATTAGCGAAAATTTTCAAAAATAGGGTCTTAAAAAGAAACTTATTATTTTAACCAAGCAGTGGCTAAATGCATAAAATCAAATAAACATGCAATTAAATATGCAAATGCAATAATGAAAAGAAAATAAAATAATGGTGTTGAGATAGAAGAGTGACTAACCCATGGAGATCGGTATCAACCTCCCCACACTTAAAGATTGCACCGTCCTCGGTGCCTGCTAAGATATACAAGTGGACGGGCTGCTCCAACTGATGCCTTTCTCTATAGATTGTGCAGATTGACTTGCTGTGTCTCCCCATGTAAACGTCTTCCGGTTCCCTTTCGGGTGGCCATCCTAAAAGAAAAAGGGAAAAAAAGTAACCCAAAAATAAAGATAGAAAATAAATGAAGTATGGGTGGGTTAATGCCAAATAATGAGGGTCTCAATTACATGGTAGCTACAACATGCAAGTGAGAAAACAATAGAAGCCATGGCATGCCAGTGGTGCAAGATTTGAAACATAGGGGAGGAGAGTGTGGGTAATGAAAGATAGTAGAAGCTCATGTCAATGCAAAAAGGAATACAAATATCATAAAAGAATAGCATTGATTTAATATTACCCAACAGTGTAAACAAGTCACTAAGCACCAAATAATACCAGAAAAGTTGCAACAGTTAAATAAAAAAATCAACACCAAAGGAAAAATAATAAATGTAGAAAAGAAAAGAAAAATATGCACTAAATTAAAATGCAATGAATGAAAGTACGCAAATAAATAAAATAAAATAAAAGAGAAGAAGAATGAGAATGAAAAGAAATAAAGTAAGAGAGAAAGAAGAAAGAAGAAAAGATAGAAGAAATTAGGATTGGGGAAGAAAAGATAAGATATTTGGCAAATTAGGATAAGTTGTGCGGCGCAATCGACGTGGACGCGTCGGGCACGCGATCGCGTGACTTGCACTTATAAGGATTGACGCAGTCGCATCGGTCACGCGGTCGCGTGACACAGTTTATGCTACTGGCGCGAAGGCAGCCTCGCTCTCGCACAACTCTCTGTTCAAAAATCTTTAATTGCCAAATATTGGGTGACGCGATCGCATGGAGCATGCGATTGCGCGAGTGGCTACTTAGTAGGATGTGACGCGGCCGCGTGGGGCACGCAGTCACGTGAGATGGGCTGCGTGTCCAGCGCCAGTCCAGCACTACTCTAGCACAACTTTCGGCTGTGCACCATTGTTATGTCGAAATCCTGGTCACGCGGTCGCGTCATCGACGCGGTCGCGTGGGACGATTTGTGCCATTGGCACGCCTCCAGCCACGCTCTCGCGTGACTCTCTGTTTACTTTTCTTTTCTCCTAATGCACTTGGGACGCGGACGCGTCAGCAACGCTGCCGCGTCGCGTGCGTTTTTTTTTTTTAATGCAATATGAAGAATGCAATGCTTAATGTGAATGCTATGAAAACTTCCAGGTTCAATGAAAATTAAAATAAAATAAAAACAAACAACATGAAATAAAATTGAAAAAGAAACGATCATACCATGATGAGTTGTCTCCCACCTAGCACTTTTAGTTAGAGTCCTTAAGTTGGACATTTGGTGAGCTTCCTGTTATGGTGGCTTATGCTTGTATTCATCCAAGAATCTCCGCCAATGTTTGTGATTCCAATGGCCTCCGGGGTCCCAAACTAGGCGCAGAAAGCCTTCAAGTAAGTTAAAGCAAGTGACAAGGCCCCAAGAGTGTTGATTGTTGGAATGAATTCCAGGGTCCCAAACCTTGCTTTTGCACCCGTCTTCAAGTTGATTATCATGATTCCATCCGGGTGGTTCAGCTTTAGAATTCTCACTGAAGCGTCCAAACAACTTCCTAGACCCATTCAATTGAGCTTTACACCAACCTTTGCGTTTAAACTTAAAGCTTCCAACCATAATGAACCTTGCAGGATAATTCTTACCACTGACCATCTTCCTCTTACTCTTAATGCCACAAAGAGACCATCCGTCTCCAGTAGCCCATATTCAAGTGGAATTAGAAAGCTAAGGGATATGAATTTTACCCACTTGAATGTTGTGAAGGATGATGGCAACTTAGAGGGAGGTATTTTTAATGAAATTGCAAGCTCCACTCCCTTGTGCTCTTCTCTGATAATTACCACCTCTTTGCAAGCTTCTTTAATTTCAACCTCTTCCTCTTGGTAGCTTTCTTCCAATTCAATCTCCTCTTCATTGCTTTCCAAGGGCATGGGAGGTTGTGCTTCTTCTTCTTGAATCTCCATCTCTTGATCAACCTCTTCCAAGTCTTCAACTGTGATATGCCTTGGAGGTTGTGCACCCTCCTCAGCATCAATTTCAAACGTCTTGAAAGGGGGTTCTATGACTGGACTTTCCCATGGAGGTTCTGCATCTCCTAAGTCTGCAACCACTTCTTCTTCTTCGATAATTACTGCTTCCTCCACTTGTTCCAGTATAAAGTCATGCTCCGTACTGTCCACTAGAGTTTCTAATATCTCCTTCATGCTACGTTCTTCATTAGATTGCCCACATGAAGCCATGGGAGCACTTTGAGTGTCCGAGCGTCGGGAACCTAATTGACTTATCGCTTGATTTAGTTGATATAGAGTTGCATGAAATCGATCCGCTGCTTCCTTGAGATGATCCCTTGATTCTTCCTTCACTAATTCTTCAACCACTCCTTCGACTTCAAGGATTTTTACTACCTTCAACTTTAGGGCCTCCTCTAGCTCCTTATGAAGTATGGATTCGCGAAGATGATCCCTTCTCTCTTGTTCCATGTCAATAGCATCATTGAGATCATGTTGCTCTTGGATTGATGGATGTGGGTGCTCTTCCATGGATGGTGGTTGACTGTTGAAGGTATTTGGTGGTCCGATTTGGGCGAAGATAGCTTGTATAGTAGAGTTTAGATCGGCAAGTGCTTTCTCCATGGAGGTTTGGGGTGGATCTGTGTATGGTTCATTTGGGGTATAGGGTGGTTGGTATGGTGGATACGGGTTAGGGTCATATGGAGGTGAATGGTTGTAGGTGGCTTGTGAGTATGGTGGTTCAAAGCTGTGTTGAGGAGAGGGTTTATAGGCATATGGTGGTGGTTATTAATAGTCCATTGGAGGTGGTTGTTGCCATGAGGGTTGATCAAATCCTTGTGGCTCCTCCCATCTTTGATTGTTCCTACCTTGATGCCTGTTCTCATTGTAATTTCCTCTTCCTATAATATAATGGTAACCAGACTCATAGCCAAAGGGGTGAGAGTTCATAGTAGTAAATAAAAATTAAAAACGAAAATAAAAATAAATTTAAATTAAAAGGTTATTTAAATTTTGAATTTGAAAATTAAATTTTGAAATTTGAATTTTGAAAATTTTTAAATTTGAATTTTGAAATTTGATTTTTGAAATAAGATAAGATAAAATAAAAATTTTAAAATAAAAACCAATAACCTCTTAACTTAAGAAAAAAGCAAAAATAAAAACAAAAATAAAAACAAATAAACAAGCAAAAATAAAATATTTACAATAACCAATAATAAGGCACACGTTTGCAATTCCTCGGCAACGGCGCCATTTTGATGAGAGGACTTTTGCGTGGTCTAGAAATTTGCGGATAAATCCTCGTTACAAGTATAGTTTCTAAACCTTCAAAAGTCCTTTCATACAAACGTTTTGGTTGTCACAAGTAACCAACCCCTTTAAAATTGATAACCGAGTATTTAAACCTCGGGTCGTCTTCTCAAGGAATTGCAGGGAGGTATGTTCTTATTATTGGTTATAAGTTTGTAAATTGGGGTTTTGGAAGTAAGGAGGGAATATGTTATATGACAAGTAAAATAAAATAATAATAAAAAAATCTCTTGGCAAGGTATAAGAATTGGAATTCCTATCCTAGTTATTCTTATCAGGTGTGAAGAGAATTGGGTTTTAATCCCACTTGGTCAGCCTTTATTAAACAAAGGAAGGTTAAGTGGACTGATTTGCTTGATTCTCAAGTCCTAGTCAACTCCTGTGGAGAAACTAGTGTTAGAGCAATCCTAGCTCAAGCAGAATCTACCAATTTCAATCACTTGCTGAGTTTGATAACTCAAGTACTACCAATCACTTGACCAAAGCCAAAAGGGAGAAAAATATCTAAATTAAATTAAAAGCATCAATATAAATGAAGCAAAGCAATCTTAAATCTGAAAATACCTCGAATTGCATTAACAAAAGAAATTAAATCTGGCATAGATGTTCATAAATTAAATTGAGAAAATAAAAAGAACATTGAACCTGGGATCGAGAGTCACTCCTAAAACTAAGAGAAATCCTAATCCTAATCCTAAGAGAGAGGAGAGAACCTCTCTCTCTAAAAACTACATCTAAATCCTAATTGTGAATATGAAAAGCTTGTTGATGAATGGATGCATTCCCCCACTTTATAGCCTCTAATCTGTGTTTTCTGAGCCACAAACTGAGTCAGAAACAGTCCAGAATTTGCTGGTTGCGAATTCAAACACGCTGATTTTCGTCACTGCGACGCGGCCGCATGGAGCACGCGGTCGCATCGTCTAGCGTCAGGAAAACTATAGCATATTATATATCAAATCGAAGCCCCGGATGTTAGCTTTCCAACGCAACTTGAACCGTGTCGTTTGGACCTCTGTAGCTAAAGTTATAGCCGTTTGAGTGCGAAGAGGTCAGGCTGGACAGCTTAGCAATTTCTCCAACTTCTTGTATTCCTTCCACTTTTGCATGCTTCCTTTCCATCCTCTGAGCCATTATTGTCCTGTAATCTCTGAAATCACTTAACACACATATCAAGGCATCTAATGGTAATAAGAGAGGATTTAAACATAGGGAACTTAAGGCCAAAGAAGCATGTTTTCAATCAAAGCACATAATTAGGAAGGCAAATGTAAAACCATGCAAATAGTATGAGTAAGTGGGTAAAGAGTTGATAAAATCCACTCAATTAAGCACAAGATAAATCATAAAATAGTGGCTTATCAAAGCTTCTTCAATTTCAACCTCATCCTCTTGGTAGCTTCCTTCCAATTCAATCTCTTCTTCATTGCTTACCAAGGGTATGGGAGGTTATGTATCTTCTTCCTTGATCTCAATTTCATGTCCAATGGGGGAGGATTCAATTGTAGATAGGAATTCCTCAATGATTAAATCCATCACTTGATCAACCTCTTCAAAGTCTTTCACCATGATATGCTTTGGAGGTTGCGCACCCTCCTCAACATCAATGTCAAGCTTCTTGGAAGAGGGCTCTCTAATTCTACATTCCCATGGACTTTCAACATATCTTAAATCTTCAACCACTCCTTCTATTTCAATCATCTCTACCTTCTCCTCTTGTTGAACTCCTTGCCTTAACTCCTCTTCTTTACCTTGAAGCTCCAAACTCACCCACTCACTATACTCCTTGATTGCTTCTCCACATTCCACAATGGGAGTGCTTTGATCGCATAGGCTTAGGCGGGAGGAGACCATGTTGTGAACAGCTTCTGCTACGGTGACAAGCACTGCTTCTATCTTCTTGAACTCCTTTTGTGTCTCTTCTTGCCTTTGGAGGTAAGAGCTAATATCTCTTTGTTGTTCTAGCTTGAAGGCATGGAGAGACTCATCCATTAGAGGTGGTGTAATAGAGGGTTCATTGTTTGGGAGAAAGGGTTCATAATTGGAAGGTGGTTCGTCTTGGTAAGGGTATGGAGATGGTGTATCTTGAGGTGGGTTTTGGGAGTAATTGTGTTGGAATGGTGGTGGTTCCATGTATGGCTCATAAGGTGTTTGGTATGGTGGATAAGGATTATGGTCATATGAAGGTGTTTGGTGGTAAGGGGCTTGTGAGTAAGATGGTTCAAAATCACATTGAGGAGATGGTTCATAGGCATATGGTGGTGGTTGCTGACAACTACAATGAGGGTCACAACATACATTAGATTGGTATGCATTAGGAGTGGAATTATACCTATAAGGGACTGGAGGAGGTTGTTGCTAAGAAGGTTGATCAATCCCTTGAGGCTCCTCCCATCCTTGATTCCCAAATCCTTGATGCACATCCTCATTGTAGCTCCCATTTCCTACAACATAGTTGTAACCAAACTCATATCCAAAGGGATGAGAATTAATAGTAGCAAATAAAAATAAAAGCTAACAAAAATAAGCAACAAAGTCCTAAACCTAACAAAACTTAGCAAACAAACAAAAGGCAAACATATTCACATATTCACAATAGCCAATAATATAACACCATTGCAATTCCTCGGCAACGGCACCAAAAATTTGATAGATACAAAACCGTCGGCTAAGAATTTTTTCTCGGTTAAAGGAAATAACTTCGTTGCAAGTATAGTTCCCAATCGACAAGCAATGCTCAATCAAAGTTTAATTTGGTTGTCACTAGTTCAACCTCAATAAAATAACCGAGAGTATTAATCCCGGTTTGTTCTCCCTAGGAATGACAATGAAGTGCTTTATTATTGGCTATGAAGGGATGTTTTGGGGTTTTTGTAATAAGGAACAAGAAATGTAAATAACAAGAATTAATAAAAGAAAGGAAGGAACTCTTGGCTAAGCATAGGAATTTGAGATCACCATCTTTGTCAACAAACCATATATTGACAATTATGAGGGACCAACCCATGAAGTCTATCTCTATGCTTGAAGTAAGTATAATGTCTACCTCAATACATTAAGTACGTCAAATAGGTTTGATCAACATCAATCCATAAGTCCTAACCTAGCTACTAATTGTCTTAGTAGTAGGCTAGAGTCAATGGTTATCAAATTGACCACATAGGGTTCTCAAATCACCAATTCAATGAGACCCAATGACTCAAGGTCACCCAATTCCCTTAGCCTAGGCCAAGAGTAAGGAAAACTACTCAAAATTAGAGAAAACATTTTATCAAACACCTAGGGTGCAATAAAACTAAACATCACCAAATGCAAGAATTAATAAAAGCTATAACTAACATGAGCAAGAAATCAATAATAGCAACTAAGATCAACATAAAAGAAACATGGGAACATAAAATTGCATTAAAAGGAAATTAAATCCACAAGGTTCATAAACATAAGAGCAACAAAATAAAGGAAACGAACAAGTAAAACTAGAAGAGTAAAGATATAACAACAAGAAATTAAAAGGGGAAACTAAATCAAAACAAGAATTGAAAGTTGGATCTAAGGAAATTTAACCTAAACTACCCTAAATTCTAGAGAGAAGGGAGAGCTTCTCTCTCTAGAATTCTACCTACAACATGATGAAAACTACACTATGAGTCTCCCCCAATCCCTTGCCTTCCTTGGGTTCAAAAGCATCAGAAATGAGTTGGATTTGGGCCTCCTTGAGCTCAAAAATTGCCCCCAATATTTTGCCTTTAAGTGAGTCACGTGACCAACATCACGCGTGCGTGTGGATGACGCGTGCGCGTCGCTGGCACTTTTCCTGGTCACGCGTGCGCGTGGGGTGACTCGTGCGCATCGCTTGCGAATTTCCATTTCACGCGTACGCGTGGGTGATGCGTGCACGTGGCCTTCAGTTCAGCAAATCCTTATTTCTTCATGAATTTTCCATTTTTACATGCTTTTTCTTCATTCCTTCAACCCAATCTTTGCCTTCTTATCTTGAAATCACTTAACAAACATATCAAGGCATCGAATGGAATTAAAGTGAATTAAAATTATCCATTTTAGGGTCTAAAAAGCATGTTTTCACTCTTAAGCACAAATTGGGAGCAATTCACAAAACCATGCTATTTCATTGAATAAAAGTGGGAAAAGGTGATAAAAACCTCAAATTAAGCACAAGATAAACCACAAAATTGGAGTTTATCACTGCGCCACTCTGATAGCTTGGATGTTACGACGACTCTAAACATATTTAATACTATAATAGGAGCCTGTTTAAAACTTAAAACATGAAAACTTTTAAAATAAACTTTTTAGGTTGAAAAACATAAATATGTACACATAGACCATAAACAATACTTAAAATTTATATATATACATAGCAATAACTTACAAACATACATATCACAAATTCCTATCCCTCTTACAAAATTGGTAAAGATAAATGTGAGGAAAAATAATAATAACTAAGATAATACAAGAATATCGAATAAACAGAAAATGAAATAAACTCTTTTGAAACTTCGCCGCCCATATCCTGAAAAGGAAAAACTTGTAGGGGAGTGAGAACAGAATTGCGATAGAGTTACAGAATGGCTATAATAAGATATATAAAATAAAATTATTTTTAAAGTACCACATCATTGCTCGTCTTATGTATCTTCTCAAATACCAGGGTTCACATTCAAAAATCCAAAAATCCTTTTTAAAGAGAACTTGATTAATTCCTCAAAATCCAAAACCTTTTTCCTTTCTTATAAAATCTTAAAAGTTTTTCCTAGACAGTATGAATGACCAACCTGTTCCAAGCATAGGTTCATTAAGTCTATGCTGAACCAGTTTGATTTTTCATACCTTACTAAACAATATACATAAAGGGAGTTACCTAAGCTGTATAAATGATCATCCTATTCCAAGCATAGGTTCATTAAGTCTATGCTGAACTAGTCATATACTTTATACAGAACTATACTTCAAACACATACCAGCCACGGCCTCAGGCCCATCACATCATCAAACACGGCCCCCGACCCAAGCAACTCAATCATTAACCAATCACCACAATTCAAACAATTTCAGTCACAAACACAAGTAAAGAGGTTCATACACAATCAAACCAGTTACATCAAGTATAGTAATTAGCAGTTAAACATAATTATTCATGTAGGCAAACCAATTACAATATGCACACCCAAACAATGTCACATAGATGCATATGATGAATGTCTGTCCTACTGGCTGTGATATCACATTGTCGGTTAAACTGCCAACCCGACATATTCCCATGGGAATTTCACTTTCGGTTACGTTTATAAAATAGGGTACCCTCCCCCGGGTTATAGTGCCTGGCCACTTTTCCAGAGATATAGTGCTCGACTCACTCTTATAACCGAAAGATTGTTCGGCATACGGGATTAATCACCGAAAGTTAGTTTTTATTAGTACTTATTAGTATTTGTTTTTGTTTTTATTTGCTATTATGAATTCTCATCCTCACTTTGGCTATGAGTTTGGCTCAAATTATGTTATAGGGAATGGAAGCTACAATGATAACATGCATCAAGGATGGAACAATCAAAGGTGGGAGGAGCCTCAAAGGATTGATCACCCTTCTAGGCAACAACAACTTCCGGATTCTTATGGGTATAATTCTAATCCTAATGCATATCAATATAACCCTTATTATGATTGTCAAAAACCACCCCCACATGCCTATGAACCACCCCCTCAACATGATTTTGAACCATCATACTCACAAGCCCCATACCACCAAACACCTTCATATGACCATAATCCTTATCCACCATACCAACCACCTTATGAACCATATGAACCATACATGGAACCACCACCATTCCAATACAATTACTCTCAAGAACCACCTCAATATATACCACCTCCATACCCTTACCAAGATGAACCAACTTTTGATTATGAACCTTTCCTCCCAAACAATGAACTTTCTCTCCCACCATCACCTCCCGATGAAGCCCCCATGCAAGAACTAAGAGATCTTAACTCTCAATTCCAAAGGCAACAAGAGGGGATGGAAAAGAAGTTTAAGGAGCTAGGAGCCAAGATGGCTATCCTAGTGGAAGTCGTTAGCAATATGGCCTCCTCCCAACTAAGCAATAAAGGAACTTCTATTGTTGAATGTGGAGTAGTAATCAAGGAGCATAGTAAGGGAGTGAGTTTAGAGCTTTAAGGTGTAGAGGAAGGAGTGAAACAAGGATTGCCACAAGGGGAGGAAGTCAAGATAATTGAGCCGGAAGAAGTGGTTGAAGCCTTTGAAGAGGTTGACCAAGAGATGGATTCAATCATTGAAGAATTTTTATGTACAATTGAATCCTCTCCAATTGGGTTTAACATAGAGGGTAAGGAAGAAGATACCTCACCTCCCATACCCTTGGTAAGCAATGAAGAAGGGATTGAATTGGAAGGAAGCCACCAAGAGGAGGAGGTTGAGCAAGAAGCAAGCTCCACCATTGAAGATGATTCCACACCAACTAATGAATCTTTTGGAATTGATGAATCTCCCTCATTGTGTTATGAAATTAATGACAAGGAGGACCATGCACAACCTCCAACATATGGTTTGAGCAATGAAGGGTGCATAGAAGAAGTCGGTGAGCAAGGAATTGAAATTAAAAAAGCTTGCAAAGAGGTGGAAGATACAAAGAAAGATCACAAGGGAATGGATCTCACATTGGCTAAGTATGGGGAGGTCCCCCTTCCTAAGTCACCATCATCCAACACAACATTCAAGTGGGTAAAATTCTTATCCCTAAGCTTCACTTTCTTACTTGAATATGGTTTGATTGAAAATGATGGTCAACTTAGAACTCTTTGTGGAGTTAAGAGTAAGAGAGAGTTGTGTAGTGGTTGGAAACATCACTCTAAGTTCATGATGGTTGCATGCTCGAAGTTGAATAGCAATGGTTGGTGTAGAACCAAATTGCATGGGTCTGGGAGAATGTTTGGATGCTTACATGAGAATTCGAATCACTTCTCACCCAATTGGAATTGTGATGATCAACTTGAAGATGGGTGTAGAAACAAGATTTGGGATCCGGGAATATATGAAGACCAATTTTGGAAGCCCTTAGCTTGTGTGGAACTTCATCAAAGCTTGGTGCCATTGATCTTGAATTTTTGGAGCTTACTTAAAGTCCAATCATTAGTGGAATTTTCAAGACGAGTTCAAGCATAAGCCACCATGACAAGGAGCTTCCCAAATGTCCAACTTAAGGACTTAAACTAAAAGTGCTAGGTGGGAGACACCCCACCATGGTAAACTCTTCCATTCTCTTGTAAATATAATCAATGGATGAATTGGGTTGCCATTGTTAGGTAGTTTTCTTCTTTGCATACTCTTGTTTTAATATTTTGGTTGTTGGTTTGTTTGCTTAGATTTATGCCTTAAGTTGTAGCTTAGTTGTTGTTGAGTAGTGTTTTGCTTGTAGTATAAGTTTTGTTTTTAGTGTGTTTGAAAATTTTTCAAAAACCAAAAATATTGTGGTTGAATTTAATTTTGGTTATATTAGAATGCTTATAGATTAGGAGAATGCCCTGTGTTTCAAAAAAAAAAAAAAGGGCATCGGTGCGCAAGCACGCTGTGCGCGCGCGCGCCGGTGTTATTTCACAACTCCTAGTACTAAAACCCGAGAGTTGTGCCCACTTTATGCCTACTTTGTGCCAGGCGATCCGCGCATAAGCACGCATGGCGCATATGCGCGGATTTGCACCCTGTTTTTCTCCTTTCTCCTTTCTCCTTCTTTCTTCTTTCCTTCTTCTTTCTTTCTAATTTTTTTCTTTCTTCTTCCTCTCTTGGAATTTTTTTTTCTTTTAAAAAAATAATAATAATAATAATAAATAATTAAAAAAAATTAAAAAAAATTTTAAAAAGTAATAATAAAATTTTTTTTCTTTTCTTCCATTTTCTTTTATTGTATTTCCTTGTTTTCATTCATTGCATTTTAATTTTATTTTTGTAACTTGTTTTCCCTTTTATTTTCTAAGTTTCTTGTTTTAATAATGGTGTTGGATTCTTATATTCAATTGTTGAGAATTTCTTGGTTAATCTTGGTGCTTTGTGACTTGTTTGGCATTAATCGTAATACTTGCTCTATACACAAGATTAGTTCTTTAGTTCTTCCTGACTCATGATCCCTTGTTTTTGTACCTTATCATCATTGAGTTGGGATGGGACCAAATGCTCTCATGCTTATCATTAATCTTGTTTGTGTCAATTATTGATTAAGCTTGATGCAACATGCTCTTCATGTCATTTGCCTATGCTTTGACTTTACTCTTGCATCAAGTATTAGTTGATATGCCCTTAGCTTATATTATTTTCTCACTCACATGTTGTAGCTACCATGTATTTGAGAACCATACTTTTAATTGGCATTAGCCCCGCCTATGTTTTAATTGCTTTAATATCTTTGTTGTAGGCTTAATTTTCTTTCTTTTTCTCTCCTTTGAGGTTGGCCACCAAATGAAGGAAAGGAAAAGCTTTTAAATGGGGCAACAAACAAGTTCACCTGCACGACCCTTTGAAGAAACTCATCAATCGTAACAACCCGTCCACTTTATTCTTCTTTGCATGCACCGAGGACGATGCAAATTTCTAAGTGTGGGGAGGTCGTCCGACCGACCTCCATGGGTAACAACTTCCTTTTTCAATACCAATTTTTTATTTTTGTCTTTGTTAGATTAGTTGTTGCATTGCATGATAGGTTGCATGTTAGTTAGAATTTGTACATATTTTCACCACTTTCTTTTTATGTTAGGACTACTTGGTTGATGATTTCTTTCCAAGAAAAATTATTTTTAGGGCACCCTACCAATTTGAAAAAAAAAATTGTGTTGAACTTGCTTGAAGAATTTATTTTGGAACATGGTATTTGAGCTAAGAACACAAGCATGTGAGTTTTGAGCCCAATTGTGTGGTTACATCATATAACCACTTATTTTCATTCTTGTGTGCATTATTCTCTTTCTATGATTGTAATCTTTGATTTGTTTGATTCTTTATGTCCATTATTCCATGTATACATGTATTTATATAATTGAGGCCATGATTTCAATTAACTCACTTACCCAAATAGCCTACCTTTTATCAACCATTGTTAGCCAAATTTGAGCCTATTTAATATCTTTTGTTCTTAATGTTAGCACATCACTACCCTTAAGTGAAAAATAATAAATGTCCTTAATTTGGATCTTTGATTAGGTTAGGCTAGTGAGGGTGTGTATCATTTGCATATGGGAAACTTGGGACATTGGTTGAGACAAAAATGTGTTTTTGTATTTTGTTGAAGATTTTTGGGAATTGGGTACATATTCATGCACCATATGTAAAACCATATGCATTGATACGTTTGTATATACTTTAAAAAAATGATAAAGAAAAAAATATATATATATATAGAAAAAAAAAGAAAAAGAAATAAAAAGAGAAAAAGAAATAAAAAAAGGGGACAAAAATGCCCCAAAGTAAAGTTCAATAAAAATCAATGCATATGGAATGTGAATTAAAAAGAATGCATGAGTATGTGAACAAGTGGAAATCATGGGTAGCTAGGCATTGTATTAGAATTGTATAGGTTGTTGTATGTGTTTAGTGAGAGCTTAGGCTAATCAAACATACAAATTTCAAGCTCATTTGACTATATTCATCCTACATTTACCCTAGCCCCAATACAACCTATGAATAAGTACTCATGATGAACGTATGCATGCATTGAATAATTGTTAATTGTTAGATGAAAAACAAATCATGGAAAGCATGATTAAAAGAGAATTGAGTGGATCGACCCTATACACTCGAGCGACTAGAGCGGATACACATCCGGTGTGGGTTCGATGCTCAATTCCTTGTTCCCGGCTTTCATGAGCTTTCTTCTTGCAAGTCTATTTGAACTTCATTTTGATATTTGAATTGGTAGAGTTTATGAGTTGTCATATGACCTTTGCCCTACTTGCTGATATATATTCTTGGAGATTGATTTAATTTTGACCAAGTAGATAGATTCATATTGCATTTAGTTGCATGCATATAGATAGGTTTATATAGTTTATTTGCATTGAATAAATGTTCATACCCCTTTTCTTGTCCTTCTTTATTCTTAGCATGAGGACATGCTTAGTTTAAGTGTGGGGAGATTTAATAAACCCCGATTTTGTGGTTTATCTTGTGCTTAATTTGGGGGATTTTATCAACTTTTCTCACATTTATTCAATGAAATAGCATGTTTTTGTAATTCTCCCCTGATTTGTGCCTAAATGTGAAAACATACTTTTTAGGCCTTAAAATAGCTAAATTTAATCCACTTTAATTCTATTCGATGCCTTGATATGTTTGTTAAGTGATTTCAGGTTCATAAGGCAAGTATTGGATGGAAGAAGTGAAGAGAAAAGCATGCAAAGTGGGAGAACTCATGAAGAAATGAAGGAACCGTAAAGCTGTCAAGCCCAACCTCTTCGCACTCAATCGACCATAACTTGAGCTACAGAGATCCAAATGAGGCGGTTCCAGTTACGTTGGAAAACTAACATCTGGAGCTTCAAAATAATATAAAATTTGCCATATATTACTTCGCGTATAGGGGTGCGCACGCGCCATGTACTTGTGCGCGCCGATGCTGCTCGTGGGTCCACTTTAAGCAATTTGTTGGGGGCGATTTCTAGCTCATTTTGGGCCCAATCCAACTAATTTCTGATGCTATTGAACCCAAGGATTTGAGGGGGAATAAACCAAGTAGTCATATTTTAGTTTTCATCATGTTTTAGAAGTAGAATTCTAGAGAGAGGCTGTCTCCTCTCTCTAGATTTAGGATAGAATTTACGGTAGAGTTATGTTAATCACTCTCAAATTTCTATTTCAATTCTTGTTTTGATTTCAACTCTCTTTACATTTTAATATTTTATTGTCTTAATCTTCTTAGTTTCTTTTGTTAATTTCTTGTTTTGCTCTCTTTTATGTTGATGAACATTGTTGGATCTAATTTTCTTTTAATGCAATTTCATGTTTCTATGTTTCTTTTATGTTGATCTTGCTTTCTATTATTGATTTCTTGCTTGTGGTAGTCATGGGTTTCCTTTAATTCTTGCATTTTATGATGTTTACTTTTCTTGCACACTAAGTGTTTGATATAATGTTTCCTTTAGTTCTTGAGTAGTTCTCTTTGCTCTTGGCCTAGGCTAAGGGAATTGAGTGACCTTGAGTCATTGGGTCACATTGAATTGATGATTTGAGAACCCTTGGTGATCAATTTGATACAAATTGATGCCAACCCACTACTAATCTAATTAGTAGGTAGGTTGGGACTTATCGGTTGATGTGATCAAGCCTATTTGACATACTTCAAGCCTAGGAGTAGATATTACGTACTTAAGGCTTTGGAAGTAGACTTAATAGGTTGGCCTCTCATAACTATCAATATATGGTTTATAGACAAGGATGGTGATCTAAATTACCTAGGTCTAGCCAAGAGTATCTTTCTATTTCTTCTAATAGTTCTTGTTATTTTACTTTCTTGCTTTTATATTTTCTTGTCAATCATCAAAATTAAACCCCCTTACCTCCTCTATAGCCAATAATTGAACATTTCATTGTAATTCTTTGTGAGACGACCCGGAGTTCAAATACTTCGGTTAATTCTTATTTGGGATTTGTTATTTGTGACAAAACTATAAATTTAATTTGATGTGAGAGTTGTTTGTTGGTTTGGAGCTATGCTTACAACGAAATTCTTCTTTCTATAAGAGAAATTCCTTAACCAACGACGATTTTTGCTATCAAGGTTCCCAAATCAGTCTCAAATCATAATCAAACTCATCCTTGGCCCATTCACTTTCAAATAACAAACATATTAAAGAACCACTTTTTCTTAAATCAATTTCCTTTCACAACAAAACCACTTTTTGTGACATCTTTCCAAAACTCCCAAACGACTTCAAAACCATGCTAAATTCAAAATCTCTTCTGAAAGACTCAAAATTATTCATTCTAAATTAGGATTTGGTCTTAAATTCCCCAGCAGAGTTTCAAGACTTTAGGGGGGAATAACCTAACTCATTTTTTAAATTCATTGAAAACCTCTAAAACCTTAGCTTCTAGATTTGAATAAAGAAAATAGAATTTAAACCAAAACCAAGTCATGTATCCAAATATTCCGAACAAATTTCAAAACCAACTTACTTAAACCAAAACTAAATCATTTAAACCAAAAACCAATTTTCAATTTCATTCTTAAATCTGTTTCCAAAGGCTCGGAAATTGTTTCAGTTTTGCTAAATCAAAGTTCTAGAGAATATTTCAAACTTTTCCTGAAACGTCGTCAAGTGAAATTAGCTAATCGAAATTCAAGTTTCTTTTAAATCCACTAAAACTCCTCCAAATCTATTTACTTAAATCAAATTCCAAAACATAAGTATTTTCATCTTTAAATCGACTTTAAAACATAATTCACTTATCAATAATTCAATTCAAAGCATAATTCATTATTTTTAAAATAACGTTTCAAACAAAGTCTCGGATTTTATAAAAATTTTGGTAGCATCTCCCTTAAAACTTGGACTTTGCCACCCTTTTCGGATCCCAACCAAACCAATCCTCAACCATTTCCAATGGGTTCAAGACCAAATCAGTTTCCAATAAAACAAAATTTAGACTTTCAAATATTAAAATCATTTCAAATCAAACCAATTAGAAATCTCCAATTTAACAAAATTAGACCATATTTCAATAAAATAGACAACAACGTTCATCCAAGACAAATCATACAATTCATAAGACTTACATAATCACCAGAAATGCATTTCGCACATTATATCAATTTATAACAATTTCAATTTAAAATAAATTAGTTTTTATAAAAGCCACTACCTCGACAAGTCAAAATCATAACCCAAACGTGTCAACTGAACTCTTTTCTCTCAGCCCAAAATTAACGGCAACTTCAATTCACAGCTCATCACACTTTTGCAATGGCATAAACAGCTTTAAAACACAACATGTAACCTCGGTTACAAACTCCTAGAACTATTAACGTCGCAAAAACCTTAACAACATACAACAGAATAGTGACAAATAGAGTTCGAAACTGAAACAAGGAATAACTTACTGTACTAAAGAGGAACGACTAAATGGAGCAGCCGCAACAACAACAACACGCTACAACAATGGCTCAAAGCAAAGGTGACAGAGAAACTCGTGGTGACTATATAATCTGACACAGACAACCTTAGCGACAACTCTCACAGTAATAACCAACTTAACGGACAAAGAAGATCTGAGGCAAGGTTAGAGCTTACCAAGCAAACATAGGCCTCAGCGGCGGTTTCCGGCGGCAGCAGCGGCAGTGTGGAGCTTCGGTGACGCAGCGGCGGTGTGGAGCTTCGGCGATGCAGCAGCAACACGAGCATAACGACGGAGAGCCCAGCAATGCGCCAGCGACGGCAGCTCAGCGACGGCTCCCTCTCGCGCGTTGGTACGCGAATTTATGACTCGCACAACTGAACCAGCAAGTGCACCGGGTCGTCCAAGTAATACCTCAGGTGAGTGAGGGTTGAATCCCACGAGGATTGCCGGATTGAGCAAGCTGTGGTTATCCTGCAGATCTTAGTCAGGCGAATAGAAAGGTAGTTATTGTTTGTTGTAGGCGCATAAACAAGCAATAACAATAAAATGTAGAAAGAGTAATAAAAGATTAGCTAAGGCTTCAGAGATACTTCTTCTTCTGAATTAACACATCATACTCACTACTCCAATGATGAATGATTCCTTCAATGGCAAAGCTGTAAGTGATTAAGCCATTGGTCGTGGTCATAAATCTCCTTAATTCCAAACCATACACCCGAACAGGCTAGATCAATCTGGGAGAGGGTTGAAAGAGTGTTATCGTCGGTTAGGAATTTCACACAAAATAATTTCGTTGCTAGTATAGTTCCCAACCAGCAAATAATACTCGATCAAAGTTTTAATATTTGGTTGTCACAAGTACAAACTCTATTGAAAATTAACCGAAGTATTCAAACCTCGGGTTGTCTCACAAGGAATTGCAATGAAGTGATCAATTATTGGCAGGGACAAGGGGGGTTTGATTTGTAATTAGCAAGAAAATATAAAAGCAAGAAAGTAAATGACAAGAACTAATAAAGAAAGGGAAAGAACTCTTGACTAGACATAGATAATTGAGATCACCATCCTTGTCTACAAACTAAATATTGACAATTATGAGAGACCAACCCATTTAGTCTACTTTTATTCTTGAAGTAAGTACAATGTCTACCCCAACGCTTGAAGTACGTCAAATAGGCTTGATCAACATCAATCTATAAGTCCTAACCTAGCTACTGATTGACTTAGTAGTAGGCTAGCGTCAATGGTTCTCAAATTGACCACTAAGGGTTCTCAAATCACCAATTCAATGAGACCTAATGACTCAAGGTCACTCAATTCCCTTAGCCTAGGCCAAGAGTAAAGTAAACTACTTAATAACTAGAAAAAGCATTTTAACAAACACCTAGTGTGCAATAAAAATAAACATCACAAAATGCAAGAATTAATGGAACCCATAGCTAACACAAACAAGAAATCAACAATAGCAATTAAGATAAACATAAAGAGACATAGAAACATAAAATTGCATTAAAGGAAATTAAAATCAACAAGAGTGCATCAACATAAAGATAACATAAAAATGGACTTAACAACAAGAACTAGAAGAATAAAGATATAACAACAAGAAATTAAAAAGGAAAACTAAATCAAAACAAGAATTAAAAGTTGGATCCAAGATGATTTGACGTAAACTACCCTAAATTCTAGAGAGAAGGGAGAGCTTCTCTTTCTAGAATTCTAACCTACAACATGATGAAAAATCTACTATGATTGCTCCCCCCTTTCCCCCTTCAGTTCCTGGGTATTTTCCATGCAGAGTCAAGTTGGATTTGGGCCTGAAGCCTCTCAGAAATTGCCAGTCACGAGTTCATTAATAATGTCATGTGCTGGGCATCACGCGTGCGCGTCGGCCACACTTGCGCGTCATCTGAGTTTTGCGAGCCATGCGTACGCTTCAGGCACGCGTACACGTCGGTGGGATTTTGCCAAGCCACGCAAGTGCGCCAGTCTTTGTGCGCCAGTGCCAGCTACATGCATCCACGCGTGCGCTTCGGCCACGCGTGCGCGTCGCTATCAATTCTCCAAAGCTCCATTTTTCATGTTCCTACCACTTGTGCATGCTTCCTTTCCATCTTCTAGGCCATCCTTGCCCTATAGATCCTGAATACATTCAACAAACACATCACGGCAACGAATGGTAATAGAAGTGGATTAAAATATAACATTTTTAAGGTCAAAGAAGCATGTTTTAAACCATGAAGCAAAATTAGGAAGGAAACATAAAACCATACAGTTTATATGAATAAGTGCGAAAAACATTGATAAAACCCCCCAAATTCTACACAAGATAAACCACAAAATTGGGGTTTATCAAGGGTGAAGCGCACGCAATTCAATCTCTTGATGATCCTACTCAAAACACCACAGACAAAGTCGGATCTTCTGGATCAGAGACTGACGCTCTATGATTCTAGCCCTTAGATCCACAGGAACCTCAATTACCCCTGACTAACGAGATTTTATGTCACATACCCAATTAGCCCAGATAACTTGTTGGAACCCGTGATGCATTCTAAAGCTGTAGCTCAATACTATCTGTGTCAGGACTCGTAAGAAACTCATGTAGAATCGAGATTCATAAGGATGAAGAACGACAATGTATCAAAGAATAGAATCAAACATAGATTGAAGTAGAAAAGTAATTGCATTAATCCATAGGAATCATTAGAGCTCCTAACCTTAACCTAAGATGTTTAGTTGCTCATGCTTTACAGAGAAAATAGAGAAAGTAATGTGTCTATGCTTCTTCTCTCCTAGGAGGCATAGTCATCAGGAGGAAGGAAGTTTGTTATTTATAATAAAAACTATAAGACTAAACCTAAAAGATATTATTTTTAATTAAAAATTACAAAAAGGGAAATAAAATAAGCTAAGGAGTGCTAAAATCCACTTTGAGGCCCACTTGGTAAGTGTTTGGGCTGATGCCTGGCATTCAAATCAAGTTCTGGGCATTTCCTACTCTCTGGCTGGTGTTGAACGCCAGTTTGGGCGTTCAACTTGGGAGGTTGGTCCTATTTAGGCATTGAACGCCAGAAAGGGAGTAAGTCGGGTGTTTAACGCCTGTTTTGGGCAGTTCTTTCCACTGAAAAGTACAAACTATTATATATTGCTGGAAAGCACTGGAAGTTAGCGTTCCAACGCCATTGAGAGGGCATCAATTGGACTTCTGTAACTCCAGAAATGCTCATTCGAATGCACGGAGGTCAGGATCTGATAGCATCTGCTATCCTTTATGTGCCTCTGAATCAGACTTTGCCAAAAGTTGTCAAATTCACCTAAAAATCACCTAAAATCATAGAAAAACTACAAAAAACTCAAAGTAGCATCCAAAAAGTAATTTTTTCATGAAAACCTACTAAACCATAATAAAACTCAACAAAATATACTAAAAACACTAAGAAAGCAGTGCCAAAAAGCATATAAAATATCCACTCATCAGAACACCAAACTTAAACTGTTGCTTGTCCTCAAGCCAAAAACAAGTAGGACTAAAAAGAAGAGAGAAAAAAACAATAAGTCTTAGAGTTTTCCATGAAGCTCAGTTCCAAATAATTGCATGGGGCTATTAGCTCTTTACTTCTGAATAGTTTTGGCATCCCACGTTCCTTTGAAGCTCAGAAATATTGACATCTCTTAGAACTAGAATGCGGATGATATTATTGATTCTCTTCTTTTAGCTTTTCTTGATTCTTGAACACAACTTCTTGTTGGTGCTTTGCACCTTTGAGCCTAGCCGTGACTCTAAGCGTTTTGTTTTTCTGTATTACCACCGGATACATAAACGCCACAGGCACCTAACTAGGGGAACCCTTTGGATTCGAATTTAGCTTTGCTTAAATTCCCAAGCAGTGGTGCCCAGAGTTCTTAAGCGTACTCGTTAGGTCTGGATCATGACTTTAACTGCTCAGTCTCAAGCTTTTTACTTGACACCTTCACACCACAAGCATATAGTTAGGGATAGCAACTCAATTGAGTTTTTAGGCCAATTTTTAACCCTCCTAACCATTGATGCTCAAAGCCTTTGATCTTTGCTCCTTTCTTTTTTGAGCTTTTTATTTTTTCTTTTTCTTTTATATATAATTTTTTTGCTGCTTTTCCTTACTTCAAGAATCAATATTTTTTATTTTTTGGAGAATCAATAATACTTCTCTAAATTCGCTGTTCTTCAAGAACCAATATGCTCAACTTCAATATCAATTATGTACAATTAATTCATACATTTAGAAAGTAAAGGCAAGGATACCATATCTAAATAATTAGAATAACTTATGATGTAACTCAAGATCTCATGTATGTTACTTCTTCTTTTTCAAAAATTTTCTTTTAAGCATGGTGGGGGATACATAGGATATCTTATAACCAAAACAAAACAAAGAAAATGAACTACTAAAGCAAGAAAATTCTAAAAGTGATCATGAGAAAGTTAGAATAGAAAATACGAAATAAGATAAAGGAAGGGATAATGAAACTTAACCACCTCAGTGATGGTGACTGCTGATTGAAAGAGTATAACCGTCGGTTAGGAATTTCTTCTTGGTAAAAGAGAAATAACTGCGTTGCAAGTATAGTTCCAAACCGACAAGTAATGCTCAATCAAAGTTTAATTTGTTTGTCACAAGTGCAAACCAATAATAATAACCGAGAGTATTAGATCTCGGGTCGTCTCTCAAAGGAATTGCAGTGAGGTGTGTACATTATTGGTTATAGTATCCAATGGGTGGTTTGCAAATAAGGGGACAAGAATTAAATGGAAAGAAAATAAAGCAAACAACTAAAGAAAGCAAGTGATAAAGAGAGACATTCATGGCAAGGATTGAGGATCTAGGCTTTCTATCCTAGTCAATAATCATATTACAATAATTATCAAGAGCTAATCTTATTTAGTTATCTCCAACATAGGAAGAAGGTATAATGTTATCTTCACTTGAAAGAAAAGTCAAATAAGACTAGTTAATCTCAATCCAAAAGTCCTAATTAACTCAACTAATTGAATTAGCAAGAGATTAGAGTCAATAGAAATAATATTAACTAACAACTTTAGATCACCAACCTAAGTTGGGTGTTAATGACTCAAGATTGCCTAATTTCTCTTTCCAAGCCAAGAATGCTCAAAAAGCTACTCTAACATCCAACCAAGCATTTTGTCAAACACTTGGAAGACATAAAAGGAAAGCATCATAAAATTGCAAGAATAATAAAATCTACAACTACCCAATTGCATGGAAGTTAACAATAAAAACTCAATCAAGCAACAATAAAAAAAGAAACATCAAATTGCATTAAAAGGAGATTGAAATTGACAAGAGTTCATCAACATAAAAAGAGTCATAAAAGAGAAATTAACAAGAGGAACTAAGGAAATTGAAGGAAATCAACTAGGAAACATAAGAGAAACTAAATCAAAACAAGAAATTAAACCTAAATCTAAAATGAAATAAACTAAGAACCCTAATTTCTAGAGAGAAGAGGGAGCTTCTCTCTTTAGAACTAACCTAAGACATGCTTCCTAACCTAAACTAATTGCTCCCCCTTGACCCATCTTGAGTTATGCATCAAATAGCTTCAGAATTGAGTTGGATTTGGGCTTAGAATGCTCAGAAATCGCCCCCAGCATTTTCACTTTAATGAGGTCACATGATCAGCGTCACGCGTGCCTGTGGTAGACATGTGCGCGTCGCTGGTAGATTTCCTCCTCACACGTACGCGTGGGTGACATGTGCGTGTGGCCATGAACCCTCCAAATGCTCATTTCTTCATGAATTCTCCACTTTGCATGCTTTTCTCTTCACTTTTTCCATCCAATACTTGCCTTTTGAACCTGAAATCATTCAACAAACATATCAAGGCATCTAATGGAATTAAAGTGAATTAGATTTAGCTATTTTAAGGTCTAAAAAGCATGTTTTCACTCTTAAGCACAAATTTAGGGAGGATTACAAAACCATGCTATTTCATTGAATAAATGTGAGATAATTTGATAAAATTCCCTAAATTAAGCACAAGATAAACAACAAAATTGGGGTTTATCACTGATCTTCCAAGAAGATGATTCTCCTTCCTTTGGTGCTACTGATGATAACATAAACTCAGAGCTTGCTCTACAACACCAAACTTAAGAACTTTGCTCGTCCTCGAGCAAAGAACATCAAAAGAAGAGAAAAATAGTAGAGGGAAAGAGAAAAAAGCTAGAGAAGGAAGGGCGAGTAGGATAGGTGGGGTGGTGAAAGTTGGGGGGGTCCTACTGGCTTGTGACTTTGAAATCTGAGGTCTCCTGCCCCTGCCTGGGCATTGAACGCCCAACTTCTTCTCCTATTCTAGTGTTCAACGCCAGGAAGTATTCCTTCATGGGCATTGAACACCCAACTCCTCTCTAGTCTGGCGTTCAACTCCAACAAAAGTTCCTCCTTGGGTGTTGAACGCCTATTGGGGGTCAAAAAGCTGGCCCTAGCTTCTCTTGTATGGGTGTTGGACCCCTATATTGCTCCTATTCTAGCGTTCAATGCCAGTGATATATCCTTGATGCGCATTGAACGCCCAACGTCCCTCCTTGACTGGCGTTCAACGCCAGTAAGGGGCTCTCCCCAGGGTGTTCTGTTTTCTCCTCTGAATATCTCTGCCTCCATTCTAAGTGCTGCATATGATCACAAACGTTGAAAAGTAAGGGAAAAACTATGGAATTTGATAGAAAATAACTAAAATGAAATCAAATAAGAATAAACAAAGTAACGAAAAATAATAGTACTGTACTCATGGTTGGGTTGCCTCCTAACAAGCGCTTTTTTACTGTCATTAGCTTGACACTTGATTGTTGAATTTCTTCCTTTTCTTCCTGTTGGTTAAAAGAAAGGACTCCAAGGGAGAAGAGGAGGAGAATAGTGCCCTTGGATGTGAATTTCTCCTAACAAGCTTTCTCTTATTGTTATCAGCTTAATTTTCCTTGCTTGTTAGGGTAGGGGTTGGATTGTTTCTCCATCCCCTATTGGTGCACGAAATTGTGATCATCAACAATGGCGCCAAAGACTTGGAGCCCTCAAACGTGAATCACACTTTGTCACAATTCCGCACAACTAACCAGCAAATGCACTGGGTTGTCCAGGTAATACCTTACGTGAGTAAGGGTCGATCCCACGGAGACTGTCGGCTTGAAGCAAGCTATGGTTATCTTGTAAATCTCAGTCCAGCAGATTCAAATGGTTATGGATGATTGATAATTAAAAGATGAATAAAACATAAAGTAAAGATAGAGATACTTATGTAATTCATTGGTAGGAATTTCAGATAAGCGTATGAAGATGCTTTGTTCCTCTTGAACCTCTGCTTTCCTATTGCCTTCTTCCAATCATTCATACTCCTTTTCATGGAAAGCTTTAGGTTGGGCATCACCATTGTCAATGGCTACTTCCCGTCCTCTCAGTGAAAATGTTCTATGCACGTTGTCACCGCACGGCTAATCATCTGTCGGTTCTCGATCATATTGGAATAGGATCCATTGATCCTTTTGCGTCTGTCACACGCCCAACACTGGCGAGTTTGAAGCTTGTCACAGTCATCCCTTCCCAGATCCTACTCAGAATACCACAGACAAGGTTTAGATGTTCTGGATCTCAGGAATGGCCGCCAATAATTCTAGCCTATACCACGAAGGTTCTAATCTTAGATTAGAAACCCAAGAGACACACATTCAAGCTTGTTTGCATGTAGAACGGAAGTGGTTGTCAGGCATGCGTTCATAGGTGAGAATGGTGATGAGTGTCACATAATCATCACATTCATCATGTTCTTGGGTGCGAATGAATATCTTGGAGAAGAAATAGACTTGAGTTGAATAGAAAAACAATAGTAATTGTATTAATTCATGAAGAACAGCAGAGCTCCACACCTTAATCTATGGTGTGTAGAAACTCCACCGTTGAAAATACAAAAGTGATAATGGTGTAAGCATGGCCGAATGGCCAGCCTCCAAGGTCTAGGGACTAAACGTCCAAAGATGAAAATACAATAGCAAAAGGTCCTATTTATAGAAAACTAGTAGCCTAGGGTTACAGAAATGAGTAAGTAATGCATAAATCTTCTTCCGGGCCCACTTGATGTGTGCTTGGGCTGAGCATTGAAGCTCCCATGTGTAGAGACTTTTCTTGGAGTTAAACGCCAGCTTTTGTGCCAGTTCTGGCTTTAAATGCCAGAATTCTTGAGCTGACTTGGAACGCCTATTTGGGCCATCAAATCTCAAACAAAGTATAGACTATTATATATTGTTGGAAAGCCCAGGATGTCTAATTTGCAACGCAATTGAGAGCGCACCAATTGGGTATCTGTAGCGCCAGAAAATCCACTTTGAGTGCAGGGAGGTCAGAATCCAATAGCATCTGCAGTCCTTTTTCAGCCTCTGAATCAGATTTTTGCTCAGGTCTCTCAATTTCAGCCAAAAAATACCTGAAATCACAGAAAAACACACAAAATCATAGTAAAGTCCAGAAGAGTGATTTTTATTTAAAAACTAATAAAAACATAATAAAAACTAACTAAAATATACTAAAAACATACTAAAAACAATGCCAAAAAGCGTATAAATTATCCGCTAATCACAACACCAAACTTAAATTGTTGCTTGTCCCCAAGCAACTAAAAATCAAATAGGATAAAAAGAAGAGAATATACAATGAATTCCAAAAACATCTATGAAGATCAGTATTAATTAGATGAGCGGGGCTATTAGCTTTTTGCTTCTGAACAGTTTTGGCATCTCACTTTATCCTTTGAAGTTCAGAATGATTGGCTTCTATAGGAACTCAGAATCCAGATAGTGTTATTGATTCTCCTAGTAAAGTATGTTGATTCTTGAACACAGCTACTTTATGAGTCTTGGCCGTGACCCTAAGCATTTTGTTTTCCAGTATTACCACCGGATACATAAATGCCACAGACACATAACTGGGTAAACCTTTTCAGATTGTGACTCAGCTTTGCTAGAGTCCCCAATTAGAGGTGTCCAGAGCTCTTAAGCACACTCTTTTTGCTTTGGACCACGACTTTAACCGCTCAGTCTCAAGTTTTCACTTGACACCTTCACGCCACAAGCACATGGTTAGGGACAGCTTGGTTTAGCCGCTTAGGCCAGGATTTTATTCCTGTGGGCCCTCCTATCCACTAATGCTCAAAGCCTTGGATCCTTTTTATCACCCTTGCCTTTTGGTTTAAAGGGGTATTGGCTTTTTCTGCTTGCTTTTCTTTTTCTTTCTCTTTCTTTTATTATTTTGTTCGCTTCTTTTTTCGCTTCTTTTTTTTTGCAAGCTTTTCACTGCTTTTTCTTGCTTCAAGAATCAATTTTATAATTTTTCAGATTATCAAATAACATTTCTCCTTTTTCTATCATTCTTTCAAGAGCCAACAATTTTAACATTCATGAATCAACAATATCAAAAATATGCACTGTTCAAGCATTAATTCAGAAAGACAAAAGTATTGCCACCACATCAGAATAATTAAACTGTTTTAAAATTTGAAATTCATGCACTTCTTTTCCTTTTCAATTAAAACACTCTTTATTTAAGAAAGGTGATGGATTCATTTTCATAGCTTTAAGGCATAGACACTAAGACACTAATGATCATGTAATAAAGACACAAACATAGATAAACATAAGCATAAAAATTCGAAAAACAGGAAAATAAAGAACAAGGAAATTAAAGAATGGGTCCACCCTAGTGATGGCGGCTTGTTCTTCCTCTTGAAGATCTTATGGAGTGCTTAAGCTCCTCAATGTCTCTTCCTTGCCTTTGTTGCTCCTCTTTCATGGTTCTTTGGTCTTCTCTAATTTCATGGAGGAGGATGGAATGCTCTTGGTGCTCCACCCTTAGTTGTCCCATATTGGAACTTAATTCTCCCAAGGAGGTGTTGATTTGCTCCCAATAGTTTTGTGGAGGAAATTGCATCCCTTGAGGCATCTCAGGGATTTCATGATGAGGAAATTCCTCATGCTCTTGGTGAGGTTCTCTTATTTGCTCCATCCTTTTCTTAGTGATGGACTTGTCCTCATCAATGAGAATGTCTCCCTCTATGTTAATTCCAACCGAATTGCAGAGGTGACAAATGAGATGAGGGAAGGCTAACCTTGCCAAAGTAGAGGACTTGTCTGCCAGCTTGTAGAGTTCTTGGGATATAACCTCATGAACTTCTACTTCCTCTCTAATCATGATGCTATGAATCATGATAGCCCGATCTATAGTAACTTCAGACCGGTTGCTAGTGGGAATGATCGAGCGTTGGATGAACTCCAACCATCCCCTAGCCACGGGCTTGAGGTCATGCCTTCTTAGTTGAACCGGCTTCCCTCTTGAATCTCTCTTCCATTGGGCGCCCTCTTCACAGATGTCCATGAGGACTTGGTCCAACCTTTGATCAAAGTTGACCCTTCTAGTGTATGGGTGTGCATCTCCTTGCATCATGGGCAAGTTGAATGCCAACCTTATATTTTCCAAACTACAATCTAAGTATTTCCCCCGAACCATTGTAAGCCAATTCTTAGGGTCCGGGTTCACACTTTGATCATGGTTCTTGGTGATCCATGCATTGGCATAGAACTCTTGAACCATTAAGATCCCGACTTGTTGAATGGGGTTGGTGAGAACTTCCCAACCTCTTCTTCGGATCTCATGTCGGATCTCCGAATATTCGCCCTTTTTGAGCTTAAAAGGGACCTCGGGGATCACCTTCTTCTTGGCCACAACTTTATAGAAATGGTCTTCATGCACCCTTGAGAGGAATCTTTCCATCTCCCATGACTCAGAGGTGGAAGCTTTTGCCTTCCCTTTCCTCTTTCTAGAGGTTTCTCCGGCCTTTGGTGCCATAAATGGTTATGGAAAAACAAAAAGCTTTAGCTTTTACCACACCAAACTTAGAAGGTTTGCTCGTCCTCGAGCAAAAGAAGAAAGAAGAGAGTAGAAGAAGAAGAAATAGAGGAGATGGAGGGGGCTTTGTGTTTCGGCCAAGGGGGAGAAGTAGTGTTTAGGTTGTGTGAAAATGAAGGAGTGAAGATGGATTTATATAGGAGTGGAGAGGGGGGTATGGTTTGGCCATGTATGGGTGGGTTTGGGAGGGAAAGTGATTTGAATTTGAATGGTGAGGTAGGTGGGGATCCTGTGGGGTCTACAAATCCTGAGGTGTCAAGGATATCTCATCCCTGCACCAAGTGGCGTGTAAAAATGCCTCTTTCTGCCAATCCTGGCATTAAACGCTAGGCTGCTGCCCATTTCTGGCATTTAACGCCAGCTTCTTGCCCTTTTCTGGCGTTAAACGCCAGTCTGGTGCCCATCTCTGGCGTTTAACGCCCAGAATGGTGCCAGACTGGGTGTTTAACGCCCATTCTACTACCCTTACTGGCGTTTAAACGCCAGTAAGTTTCTCCTCCAGGGTGTTCTATTTTTAATACTACTTTTCCTTCTGTTTTTGCTTTTTCAATTGTTTTTGTGACTTCACCTGATCATTAACCTACAGAAAACATAAAATAACAAAAGAAAATAGAAATTTAACATAGATAATTAAAGATTGGGTTGCCTCCCAACAAGAGCTTCTTTAATGTCAATAGCTTGACAGTGAGCTCTCATGGAGCCTCACAGATGTTCAGAGCAATGTTGGAACCTCCCAACACCAAACTTAGAGTTTGAATATGGGGTTCAACACCAAACTTAAAGTTTGGTTGTGGCCTCCCAACACCAAACTTAGAGTTTGACTGTGGGGGCTCTGTTTGACTCTGTATTGAGAGAAGCTCTTCATGCTTCCTCTCCATGGTTACAGAGGGATATCTTTGAGCTTTAAACACAAGGGAGTCTTCATTCACTTGAATGATCAATTCTTCTCTGTCAACATCAATCACAGCTTTTGCTGTGGCTAGGAAGGGTCTGCCAAGGATGATGGATTCATCCATACACTTTCCAGTCTCTAGGATTATGAAGTCAGCAGGGATGTTGTGGCCTTCAACCTTTTCCAAGACATCCTCTACAAGTCCATAAGCATGTTTCTTTGAATTGTCTGCCATCTCTAGTGAGATTTTAGCAGCTTGTACCTCAATGATCCCTAGCTTCTCCATTACAGAGAGAGAGGCATAAGGTTTATACTTGATCCCAGGTCACACAGAGCCTTCTCAAAGGTCATGGTGCCTATGGTACAAGGGATTGAGAATTTTCCAGGGTCTTGTCTCTTCAGAGCTAATTTCTGCCTCGTCAAGTCATCCAGTTCTTTGATGAGCAATGGAAGTTCATCCTCCCAAGTCTCATTACCAAAAAACTTGGCATTTAGCTTCATGATTGCTCCAAGGTACTTAGCAACTTGCTCAGGCTCTCTGTGTGAGCCTCAGATTCCCATGGTTCCTCATCAGGGAACTCCATGGAGGCCAGTGGACGTCCATTGAGGTCTTCCTCAGTGGAGATCACTGCCTCTTCCTCCTCTCCAGGTTCGGCCGTGTGGGTTGTGGTTATGGTCTTGCACTCTCTTTTTGGATTCTCTTATGTATTGCTTAGGAGAGTACTAGGAGGGAGTTCAGTAATTTTCTTACTCAGCTGACCTACTTGTGCCTCCAAATTTCTAATAGAGGACCTTGTTTCAGTCATAAAACTTTTAGTGGTTTTGATTAGATCAGAGACAATGGTTGCTAAGTCAGAGTGGCTCCGTTTAGAATTCTCTGTCTGTTGCTGAGAAGATGATAGAAAAGGCTTGCTATTGCTAAACCTGTTTCTTCCACCATTATTATTGTTGAAACCTTATTGAGGTCTCTGTTGATCCTTCCATGAGACATTTGGATGATTTCTCCATGAAGGATTATAGGTGTTTCCATAAGGTTCTCCCATGTAATTCACCTCTTCCATTGCTGGGTTCTCAGGATCATAAGCTTCTTCTTCAGAGGAAGCTTCCTTAGTACTGCCTGTTGCTGCTTGCATTCCAGATGGACTCTGAGAAATCACGTTGACTTGTTGAGTCAATATCTTATTCTGAGCCAATATGGCATTCAGCGTATCAATCTCAAGAACTCCTTTCTTCTGAGTTGTCCCACTATTCACAAGATTCCTTTCAGAAGTGTACATGAATTGGTTATTTGTAACCATTTCAATGAGTTCCTGAGCTTCTGCAGGCGTCTTCTTCAGATGAAGAGATCCTCCAGCAGAGCTATCCAATGACATCTTGGATAGTTCAGACAAACCATCATAGAATATACCTATGATACTCCATTCTGAAAGCATGTCAGAAGGACACCTTCTGATCAATTTCTTGTATCTTTCCCAAGCTTCATAGAGGGATTCACCTTCCTTTTGTCTGAAGGTTTGGACTTCCACTCTAAGCTTACTCAATTTTTGAGGTGAAAAGAACTTTGCCAAGAAGGCATTGACTAGCTTTTCCCAAGAGTTCAGGCTTTCTTTAGGTTGTGAGTCCAACCATGTCCTAGCTCTGTCTCTTACAGCAAAAGGGAAGAGCATAAGTCTGTAGACTTCAGGGTCAACCCCATTGGTCTTGACAGTGTCACAGATTTGCAAGAATTCAGCTAAGAACTGATGAGGATCTTCCAATTGAAGGCCATAAAACTTGCAATTCCGTTACATTAGAGAAACTAATTGAGGCTTAAGCTCAAAGCTGTTCACTCCAATGGCAGAGATTGAGATGCTTCTCCCATAGAAGTCAGGAGTAGGTGCAGTAAAGTCACCCAGCACCTTCCTTGCATTGTTGGCATTGTTGTTTTCGGCTGCCATGGCTTCTTCCTCCTTGAAGAGCTCTGTTGGGCCCTCTAGAGAGAGTTGTGCTTTAGCTTCTCTTAGCTTTCTCTTCAAGGGCCTTTCAGGTTCAGGATCAGCTTGAACAAGTATGCCTTTATCTTTGCTCCTGCTCATAAGAAAGAGAAGAGAACAAGAAAGTAGGAAATTCTCTATGTCACAGTATAGAGATTCCTTGAGGTGTCAGAGGAAAAGAAAAATAGAAGGAGGAGGTAGATAGAAGAGAATTCGAACTTATCAAGAGGGATATAGTTCGAATTGCACCTTGAAGAGGAATGTTAGTCCCTTGAATAGAAGGATGTGAGAAGAGGGGAAGAATTTTCGAAAATAAATTAAAAAGATTTTAAAATAATAAAAAGAAATTTGAAAATTTGATTGAGATTTTCGAAAATTAAGATTGGGAAAGAAATTAAGTGATTTTTGAAAAAGATTTTGAAATTAGAAATAAAAAAGATATGATTGAGAGTTAATTTTGAAAAAGATGTAATTAAAAAGATATGATCGAGAAGATATGATTGAAAATAAAAAAAAAAAAGAAAGTTTTAAAATTAAAGTTGATTACTTGACTAACAAGAAATTAAAAGATATGATTCTTAAAATTTAAAATTTGATCCTTTCTTAAAAGGCAAGTAACAACTTGGAAATTTTGAAGTAAATCATTAATAGTAGCAAGGATTTTTGAAAATAATAAAAAATGGAAAGAAATTGATTTTGAAGAGATATGATTGAAAAGATATGATTTGAAAAAGATTTGATTTTGAAAAATTATGAAAATTTGAAAAAGATTTGAATTAAAAACAAAATCTTCCCTCTAGTGTCCTTCTGGCGTTAAACGCCCAAAATGCTACCCTTTTGGGCGTTAAACGCCTAGCCAGGTACCCTGGCTGGCGTTTAAACACCAGTTTTCCTTCTTCACTGGGCGTTTTGAATGCCCAGCTTTTTCTGTTTGATTCCTCTGCTGAATGTTCTGAATCTTCAATTCTCTGTATTATTGACTTGAAAAGACATAGTTTTGAAATTTTTTTTTTGAATTTTTCAATGATGAGAAACAATTAAAATACAACTAATCTTAGGAAACTCAAATCAAACAAACAATGCATGTAGGACACCAAACTTAAAAATTTTCATATAAGAGACACTAACAAATTGAGAATGCATATGAGAAACAACAAAACACAAAACAAGAGAATTTAAAGATCAGAGCAATGAAATCATCAAGAACAACTTGAAGATCAATGAAGAACAATATGCATATATTCGAAAAATGCAAGAAGAAGAAAGTCATGCAATTGACACCAAACTTAAAAATTGACACTAGACTCAAACAAGAAACATAAAATATTTTTGATTTTTATGATTTTATAAATTTTTTTTTGTGGTTTTTCGAATATTGAGTGGAAAAGAAAATAAAGGGATTCAAAATTTTTAATAAGAATTCCAGGAATCATTGCAATGTTAGTCTAAGACTCCGGTCCAGGAATTAGACATGGCTTACTAGCCAGCCAAGCTTTCAGTGAAAGCTCCGGTCCAAAACACTAGACATGGCCAATGGCCAGCCAAGCTTTAGCAGATCATTGCTCACAACAGCAAAATTAATAGAAATCAACAAGCTCTTGTGATGATAAGTTGAAACCTCGGTCCAAAAGATTAGACATGGCTTCACAGCCAGCCAGACTTCAACAAATCATCATGAAACTCTAGAATTCATTCTTAAAAACTCTGAAGAACAAAATAGAAAAAAAAAATTCGAAAGTAAAATTACCTAATCTAAGCAACAAGATGAACCGTCAGTTGTCCAAACTCGAACAATCCCCGGCGACGGCGCCAAAAACTTGGTGCACAAAATTGTGATCATCAACAATGGTGCCAAAGACTTGGAGCTCTCAAACGTGAATCACACTTTGTCACAATTCCGCACAACTAACCAGCAAGTGCACTGGGTTGTCCAAGTAATACCTTACGTGAGTAAGGGTCGATCCCACGGAGACTGTCGGCTTGAAGCAAGCTATGGTCATCTTGTAAATCTCAGTCAGGCAGATTCAAATAGTTATGGAGGATTGATAATTAAAAGATGAATAAAACATAAAGTAAAGATAGAGATACTCATGTAATTCATTGGTAGGAATTTCAGATAAGTGTATGAAGATGCTTTGTTCCTCTTAAACCTCTGCTCTCCTATTGCCTTCTTCCAATCATTCATACTCCTTTCCATGGCAAGCTTTATATTGGGCATCACCATTGTCAATGGCTACTTCCCATCCTCTCAGTGAAAATGTTCTATGCACGCTTTCACCGCACGGCTAATCATCTGTCGATTCTCGATCATGTTGGAATAGGATCCATTGATCCTTTTGCGTCTGTCACACGCCCAACACTCGCGAGTTTGAAGCTCGTCACAGTCATCCCTTCTCAGATCCTACTCAGAATACCACAGACAAGGTTTAGACGTTCCGAATCTCAGGAATGGCCGCCAATAATTCTAGCCTATACCACGAAGGTTCTAATCTTAGATTAGAAACCCAAGAGATACACATTCAAGCTTGTTTGCATGTAGAACGGAAGTGGTTGTTAGGCACACGTTCATAGGTGAGAATGGTGATGAGTGTCACATAATCATCACATTCATCATGTTCTTGGGTGCGAATGAATATCTTGGAGAAGAAATAGACTTGAGTTGAATAGAAAAACAATAGTAATTGTATTAATTAATGAAGAACAACAGAGCTCCACACCTTAATCTATGGTGTGTAGAAACTCCACAGTTGAAAATACAAAAGTGATAATGGTGTAAGCATGGCCGAATGGCCAGCTTCCAAGGTCTAGGGACTAAACGTCCAAAGATGAAAATACAATAGCAAAAGGTCCTATTTATAGAAAACTAGTAGCCTAGGGTGACAAAAATGAGTAATTAATGCATAAATCTTTTTCTGGGCCCACTTGGTATGTGCTTGGGCTGAGCATTGAAGCTCCCATGTGTAGAGACTTTTCTTGGAGTTAAATGCCAGCTTTTGTGCCAGTTTGGGCGTTTAACTCCAGCTTTTGTGCCAGTTCTGGCGTTAAACACCAGAATTCTTGAGCTGACTTGGAACGCCTGTTTAGGCCATCAAATCTCGGGCAAAGTATAGACTATTATACATTGCTGGAAAGTCCAGGATGTCTACTTTCCAACGCAATTGAGAGCGCACCAATTGAGTATCTGTAGCTCCAGAAAATCCACTTCGAGTGCAGAGAGGTCAGAATCCAACAGCATCTACAGTCCTTTTTCAGCCTCTGAATAAGATTTTTGCTCAGGTCCCTCAATTTCAGGCAGAAAATACCTGAAATCACAGAAAAACACACAAACTCATAGTAAAGTCCAGAAGAGTGATTTTTATTTAAAAACTAATAAAAACATAATAAAAACTAACTAAAATATACTAAAAACATACTAAAAATAATGCCAAAAGCGTATAAATTATCCGCTCATCACCTATACATCCTCCTCTTGGGACCTTCCTCCATGGTGGGTAGTGACTGCCCAACTCCAAATTTAGGTTTGATGTCTGAGAAAACTGTATGAGTTTTTACCATGGGAGGAGGCTTCAGCATTGCAATCTGCATGCAGGTACCTCCTTTGTCAGGGGGTCTTGGAGGTTTAAAGACCTTGAAAACCATGTAATCCTTATGTAACCTCCGCATCAATTCGTCTCTCAGCATCAATGAGGTTTCTTCCATTAGAGAGAGTCTTTTCCTCCAAAATCTTAGCAAAAAGAATATTGATTTGTAACTTCTTAGAGCCTTCCAAGGATTTTGAGTAGTGCTTGGTGCACGAAATTGTGATCACACTTTTCACAACTCCGCACAACTAACCAGCAAGTGCACTGGGTCATCCAAGTAATACCTTACGTGAGTAAGGGTCGATCCCACAGAGATTGTCAGCTTGAAGCAAGCTATGGTCATCCTGTAAATCTTAGTCAGGCGGATTCAAATGGTGGTGAGGTTTTGATAATTAAAAGATAATTAAAACATAAAATAAAATAAAGATACTTATGTAATTCATTGGTGAGATTTTTAGATAAGCGTTTGGAGATGCTTTGTTGCTTCTGAACCTCTGCTTTCCTATTGTCTTCTTCCAATCATGCATGCTCCTTTCCATGGCAAGCTGTATGATCCTCTCGGATGAAAAATACCAGGTACGGTTTCTGCACGGCTAATCAACAGTCGGATTTCTCGTTTCGGATGAAAAATACCAAGTACAGCTACCGCACGGCTAATCATCTGTTGGTTCTCACTAGCGTCGGAATAGGATCTCTCTATCCTTTTGCACACTGTCACTGCGCCCAACATTCGCAAGTTTGAAGCTCGTCACAGTCATCCTTTCCCAGATCCTACTCGGAATACCACAAACAAGGTTTAGACTTTCTGGATCTCAAGAATGCTGCCAAAATTGGTTCTAGCCTATACCACGAAGGTTCTAATCTCACGGATTTGGATGCTCTATTGTCAAGAGAGGCAATGCAAATTGTGGATTAGAGACCCAAGAGAATATACTCCGGCTGTCGTCCAATGACTACGTTGAACATCATGTAGACCGCTTGTAGTTGTCAGGCACGCAGATCTTAGCTAAACGAGTAACGAAGATAGTGGGTGATTGTCACGGGTCACCCCTTCATTCTGACTTAACTAAATTAAGTACGGGAGTATATCTTGCAGAAGAAGTAAGCATGAATTGAAAGAGAAACAATAGTACTTGCATTAATTCATGAAGAATAGTAGAGCTCCTCACCTTAATCTATGAGGTGTAGAAACTCCACTGTAGAAAATACAAAAGAGAAAGAGATCTAGGCATGGCCATGTGGCCAGCCTCCATGGTCTAAGGACTAAACATCCAAAGATGATAAAAGTTGCGAATACAATAGTAAAAAGTGCTATTTATACTAAACTAGTTACTAGGGTTTACAAAAAATAAGTAACTAAGTGCAGATAGTGCAGAAATCCACTCTCGGGGCCCACTTGGTGTGTGCTTGGGCTGATCATTGAGCTTTACACGTGCATGGACCATTTCTAGAGTTAAACTCTAGCTTGGGTGCCAGTTTGGGCGTTTAACTCCAATTCTTGTGCCAGTTCTGGTGTTTTACGCCAGAAAAGGGTCTCTAGCTAACGTTTAATGCCAGTTTGGGCCATCAAATCTTTGGCAAAGTATGGACTATTATATATTGCTAGAAAGCTCAAAATGTCTTCTTTACAACGCAATTGAGAGCGCACCAATTGGGCTTCTATAGCTCCAGAAAATCCACTTCGAGTGCAGGAGGGTCAGAATCCAACAGCTGCAGTCCTTTCTCAGCCTTTGAATCAGACTTTTGCTCGGGTCCCTCAATTTCAACCAAAAAATACCTGAAATTACAGAAAAATACACAAACTTATAGTAAATTCTAGAAATGTGATTTTTGCATAAAAACTAATAAAAATATAATAAAAAGTAACTAAAACATACTAAAAACTATGTAAAAACAATGCCAAAAAGGGTATAAAATATCCGCTCATCACAACACCAAACTTAAATTGTTGCTTGTCCCCAAGCAACTAAAAACAAAATAGGATAAAAAGAAGAGAAAATACAATAAATTTCAAAAATATCAATGAAGATTAGTTTCAATTAGATGAGCGGGACTAGTAGCTTTTTGCTTTTCAACAATTTTGGCATCTCACTTTATCCTTTGAAGTTCAGAATGATTGGCATCCATAGGAACTCAGAATTCAGATAGTGTTATTGATTTTCCTAGTTTAGTATGTTGATTCTTGAACATAGCTACTTTATGAGTCTTGGCCGTGACCCTAAGCATCTTGTTTTCCAGTATTACCACCGGATACATAAATGCCACAGTCACATAACTGGGTGAATCTTTTCAAATTGTGACTTAGCTTTACTAGAGTCCCCAGTTAGAGGTGTCCAGAGTTCTTAATCACACTCTTTTTGTTTTGGATCACGACTTTAACCACTCAGTCTCAAGCTTTTCACTTGGACCTTCATGACACAAGCACATGGTTAGGGACAGCTTGATTTAGCCGCTTGGGCCTGGATTTTATTCCTTTGGGCCCTCCTATCCATTAATGCTCAAAGCCTTGGATCCTTTTTACCCTTGCCTTTTAGTTTAAAGGGTTATTGGCTTTTTCTGCTTGCTTTTTCTTTTTCTCTTTTTTTTTTCACCATTTTTTTCAAGCTTTGTGTTTTTCACTGCTTTTTCTTGCTTCAAGAATCAATTTTATGATTTTTCAGATTATCAATAACATTTCTCTTTTTTCATTATTCTTTCATAAGCCAACAATTTTAACATTCATAAACTTCACTATAAAAAATATGCATTGTTCAAGCATTCATTTAGAAAACAAAAAGTATTGCCACCACATCAAACTAATTAAGCTAATTTCAAGATAATTTTCAAAATTATGCACTTCTTCTTCTTTTGTAAATAAAAATATTTTTCATTTAAGAAAGGTGAGAGATTCATGGAATCATTCATAGCTTTAAGACATAGACTCTAAACACTAATGATCATGTAATGAAGACACAAACATAGACAAAACATAAAGCATAGAAACGAAAAATAGAAAAATAAGAACAAAGAAAATAAAGAACGGGTCCACCTTAGTAACGGCGGCTAATTCTTCCTCTTGAAGATCCTATGGAATGCTTGAGCTCCTCTATGTCTCTTCCTTGCCTTTGTTGCTCCTCTCTCATGGCCTTTTGGTCCTCTCTGATTTCATGGAGGATGATGGAGTGCTCTTGGTGCTCCACTCTTAGTTGCTCCATGTTGGAACTCAATTCTCCTAAAGAGGTGTTGAGTTGCTCCCAATAGTTGTGTGGAGGGAAATGCATCCCTCAAGGCATCTCAGGGATTTCTTGATGAGGGACTTCCTCATGCTCTTGTTGAGGTCCATGAGTGGGCTCTCTTGTTTGCTCCATCCTCTTCTTAGTGATGGGCTTGTCCCCTTCAATGAGAATGTCTTCCTCTATGATAATTCCTGCTGATTTGCACAGGTGACAGATGAGATGAGGAAAGGCTAACCTTGCTAAAGTGGAGGGCTTGTCAGCCACCTTGTATAGTTCTAGAGATATGATCTCATGAATTTTCACTTCCTCTCCAATCATGATATTATGGATCATGATAGCCCGATCCACAGTTACTTCGGACCAGTTGCAAGTGGGAATGATAGAGTGTTGGATGAACTCCAACCATCCCCTAGCCACGGGTTTGAGGTCAGGCCTTCTCAATTGAACCAGATTGCCTTTTGAGTCTCTCTTCTATTGTGCTCCTTCTACACAAATGCCTGTGAGGACTTGGTCCAACCTTTGATCAAAGTTGACTCTTCTAGTAAAAGGATGAGAATCTCCTCTCATTATTGGCAAGTTGAATGCAAACCTTACAGTTTCCGGACTAAAATCCAATTATTTTCCCCGAACCATTGTGAGCCAATTCTTTGGGTTCGAGTTCACACGTTGATCATGGTTCTTAGTGATCCATGCATTAGCATAGAACTCTTGAACCATTAAGATTCCGACTTGTTGGATGGGGTTGGTGAGAGTTTTCCAACCTCTTCTCCGAATCTCACGTCAAATCTCCGGATATTCACTCTTTTTGAGCATGAAGGGGACCTCGGGATCACCTTTTTCTTGGCCACAACTTTATAGAAGTGGTCTTGATGGACTTTTGAGATGATTCTCTCCATCTCCCATGACTCGGAGGTGGAAGCAATTGCCTTCTTGATGACATGTCAACATGTCATGTTTTTCTATGCTTTTTCATACAAGAAATTGATGATTAGTGCTTAAATATTGCATTCTTTTATGCTTAAATGGTATATTTCCTTGATCTTTTAATTTTATAAATTTGGTAGGAAATAAGAAGAAAAAGAAGCAAAGAAGCACAAAATAAGCTAAAAAGGAGAAAAAAAGAGCTTTGGGGCACACTTTGAAGTTAGAGCACACTTTAGAGCCTTAGGCCACGCTTTTAAAAGCATGGCCCATGACCAAATCAAGGAAGCATGAACAATCAGCACACAAAGCTCAGTTCACTAAGTGAACTTAGCTTTGCCGTACAAGAAAAATGTGTTTGGAGGCAAGAAATTTCGCTATGTTAAAAGTGGGCGTTTATAGCATGACCATGCCTCCTTCAAAGGGCAATAACTTGAGCTACAGACGACCAATTGATGTGCTTCCAGTTGCGTTGGAAAGCTGACATTCAGAGCTTTCCAACGATGTATCATAGTCCATATTTGGCATGAAATTGGGGCACGAGTGAAAGGCATCTTTAAGGACTAAAAACAAGCAAAAATAAACCAAAGTGGCTTCACCAAGGCTCGAAGGGGGAGACACAAGGAAAGCAAGGCAAGAGCAAAATAGTGCTCAGTTCACTTTTCTAACTTAGCTTTATCGGGCTCCCACTCAAGAAAATTCAAGGAAAAGGCTCACAAAACTTCTTCCACCAAGAGTTGAACTTGGAACCTTGAAGACAAAAGCAAGGTGCCACAAGGGGAGCTCAGTTGGTTTTTCCAACTGAGCACTATCTCCCCCCTTTCCCCACATTTTGACACGGACCAAAGGCACCAAGCAAGCCTTGTGCGCACAATTTTGGCACACAACCAAGGCCAACCAAACCCATTTCTCCTCAGATCCAAAGCAAGCAAAGCCCACATCATCACTCAAAGGCACAAGAACAAGCTAGAATTAGGATTTTCATTTAATTTGTTTTTCATTTCAATTTCATTTTATTTTTGTAAAAGCCTATATAAAGGCATCATTCCCATTTTCAAAGGGGAGCTCCATTGGAGGGTAGAGGGGCTGGCTCCATTTGAGAACTCTCTCTTTAGTTTTCATTTTCTGTTTTGAATCTTGGTTGGAGAATTGAAGAAATTCTGTTTCAATCTCACCTTGAATTCTCTCTTGTTCTTTTACTGCATAATTCAAAATTTCATTTGCTGTTTTAAATCTTCTTCTTCTGCAATCTGTTCTTTAACTTTTCTGCAATTATTCTCTTGTTGGATCTAGGAAGGGAGTGAGATCTAGACTTGTTTTCTAGTCTCTTTGATTCCTTGAGATCTTCAACCTTCTTTTAAATTGCTGCAAATTAAGCACTGCTTTCCTGCTTTTAAATTCTTCAAGTCATTTTAATTTGCTGTTTTAATCCTTCACTGAAATTTTCCCTTTCTGTTTAGATTTGCTGCAACTCTCAATTTACTTTCCTGCACATTTACCTTTACTGTAATTGTTCTGAATTTGATCTGTTGCTCTCTTTAAATATTCTGCACCCAACCCCCTTTACTTTTCATGCAATTTACATGTCTTGTCATTTAAGATTCTTGCAATTTACTTTTCTTGTTCTTTAAGTTTCTGCACATTTACTTTCTGCACTTTAAATTTCTTATCATTTACATTCTGTTGGCTACAAATTCACACAATTCACTCAATGTTAGCTTGACTAAACTAATCACCCACTAAAGTTGCTTGATCCATCAATCCTTGTGGGATCGACCTCACTCTAAGTGAGTTTTACTACTTGATGCGACCCGGTACACTTGCCGGTGAGTTTTGGGTGTTTTGGAAAATTCAGTTTTCCACAAAAATACCATCAAGTTTTTGGCGCCGTTGCCGGGGATTGATTTAGATCAACAATGATTAAGTGGGTGAGAAGTCTAGATCAAGCATTTTTTATATTTTTGTTTTCTGTTTTAGATTGAAACCAAGGTGTTTGAGTTATTGCCTCACTAAGAAATTCATCTCTGAGATATGAATTTCAATTTTCCTTGGTGTTGTGTTTTCCAAAATTCAAATGGAGTACAACTCATCTTATGATCAAACAAATTTTATGGGATATTACCCACCATCACCAATCTCTAATGATGGCTGGGAATATCACCACGAGAATACACATTCTGAGCACTCCAATTCATGGAGATTTGCTTCAGAGACACAAGATGAGCAAGAAAATCATATGGGATATCTTCCTCCACCACAAAATGATGCAAGTTGCTATTCTAATGATGGTTGGGGGGAGCAAAACCAGAAAACATTTGAGAGCCCATATTCCACTTATCAAGAGCCATCTTCACTCGAACGTACTATCAATTCACTTATACAAAATTTTCCAACCTCACCTTCTAGTTTTTCATCTGAAAATTCTTCATCACTGGACTTTGTCTCCACACAAACTTCCATGAACCAAAGACTCTCAAATCTTGAGTCCATGCTCAAAAGAATTGCGGAGGAGAAAGAGAAATACCAGAAAGAACAAGAGAACTCCCTCAAAAACATGGAAGCGCAATTAGGCCAACTGGTGAGTGCAATGAAGAAGAAGGAAAAACAAGAGGAAGAGGCTACTGAGTCAAGTAAATTTTTAGTAAAAAAGAAAGAGGTGGTGAAAATAGTTGAAAACGAAACTGCACTTGAGGTGACAAAAGAACCTGAACACTCACAACCTCCTCAAACCCCCCTGGACCAAAAAGTCTCAACAATTGAATCTGAGATTAAAAGATATGAAGAGGAGATGAAGAAATGTTGGGAAGATCAACAAACCTCCTCCATGAAAGAGCTATTAAAACAAATGTTGAGTGTAAAAGAGGAAGTGGAGGAGCAAGAAAGTGAGGAAGTCATTCCAAACTCAAGTGAGGCAGAGAAGTACATGAAGGAGGAGTTCATGGAACCACCAGTTCAAAAGGCTCTGGATGGATACAAAACTCCAATAATCACACAGCAACCAAGTCTTGAATCCAAAGAAGTGAAGGCAACTAGCAAGAACACCAATTCTGTCCCTAATCCAGCAAGCAAGATCAATCAAGCCATTTGCAAAAGAAAGCTTGCTGAGGAAAGGCCAAGACAAGGGACACTAGCTGAATCTTTTCCTCCTTTGAGGTCATACCTCCTAACAAACTGGAAGAAGAGGAAGAGAGTGAAGAACAACATGTCAAGCTAATGACACTAAAAGAGCACTTGTTGGGAGGTAACCCAACCATAGGTATAATTTCTCTTCTCTGCTTTGTTTTCTTTCTTTGCTTTGTTTAAATTCAATAAATTGGCATATGGTTACATTCTAAGTTTGGTGTTGCCATGCAACACATTGTTTTCAATCTTTTTGGATGATTGCAACAAATCAAAAAATGAAAGTGACACACCAAGATTCTAAGTTTGGTGTGCCACCTATTTTTCTATGCAAATCATTCAACAACACCACTTGTCTGCATAACCATAATGTCTTTGCAGTGATAATTTTATTTTGGTTTGGTATTTTGTTATTCTGTTTACTTTAGTTAATTTTTTGCTTTTAATGCTTTTATTTAGTTTGCCACTTAACTGTTTTTGTTAATACATCACCAAGAAATCATTATTCATGACAGGATTCTTGGCTTGGTGATTGTATTTAACATACAACAGTTTCATTTAGTTTTATTTCAAATAAAATGGACATAGGATTGCATTCTAAGTTTGGTGTTGCTATGCAACAAAATTTGGTTCAAATTCTTACAAGATACTTGCATTAATTCCAAGTGAAAGTGTCACACTAAGTTTGGTGTGCCACTTATCTTTTATGCAATGTATTGTGCTCACCTTCTTAAGTTTGCAATCACAATGTCTCTGTCTCTTGTGCCTTGATTATTATCTTTAGATTTGCTTGCTTAAAACACATGTGCTACTAACATTTCATTGTATAAGACATTCATGATCCATCTTAGCCCCATAGCCATTGTTCTAATTGTTGCTTGAGGATGAGCAAGCATTCTGAATTTGGCAAGGGAAAGGGAAGAATAAGAGGAAAATGACGACAATAATGAAGATGAACTACAAGGTTGTAGAGTTCCTTTTCTTCTCATTTGTTTCCAACACTTAAATTGCACGATTGTCTTCATCTTTTCTGTATGCATGTGTGGTATGAATAAGCATAGTTTGAATTTGGATTTTTAACCTGTTGCTATGCCATTATAATTACCAACTTGAGTTTTGTAAAGTTCAAAGCAGTAAAGCATCATGATCATAAACAAACAAGGCATTAAAGAAGATTTTAGCATGTGCATACAAGTATTGGAAGGCTAGTGTGGTTAATTGTTGCTCAATTGCATTAGATTTTAATTAATTGAAGTTTTCATCTAGTACATTTTGTGAAATCTTTTGAAAACATGAAAACCTTGAAAAGGCAATTGCAAATAAAGCAAAAAAAAAAAAAAAAAGGGAAAGAATGAGAAAGCTGAAGGCTCTGAGTACCAATGACAATTTGTTAAGTACTTGTGGTGTTTATGTATCAAGCCAAATGCTTGAAAACAAAACACTTAGAAGTCAAGGCTAGGCTCAAGTGCAAAAGCACTCCCTCAAAGCTCAAGGTTCTGAGCATCAATGATTAGAGAGTCAAGAAAAGAAAAGAAAAAAATGAGCTTAATGAAGTCCTCTAATCAAATGCTTGTGGTGCTTATGTATCAAGTGGTAATACTTGAAAACAAAGCATTTAGAATCGTAGCTTTGTTATTAACTCATGGGGCAAAGCACCCAAAAGGAGAAGCTAATAAGAAAATCAAAAGCTTGTTTCAAGGAAGGAATATAAGGAAAAGATTTCATAAATTGAGCTAGATAGAAGCATCAATCATTTATATTTCTTTTGTGATTGTAGCATGCATAGAAAACTAGCTTGCCATGAACATTAACTTGCTATTCTTCTCACCTTGAATTGTCACACTTTATTGCATGATTCTTTTCTTGCTTGGGGACAAGCAAGGTTTAAGTTTGGTGTTGTGATGACATGTCAACATGTCATGTTTTTCTATGCTTTTTCATACAAGAAATTGATGATTAGTGCTTAAATATTGCATTCTTTTATGCTTAAATGGTATATTTCCTTGATCTTTTAATTTTATAAATTTGGTAGGAAATAAGAAGAAAAAGAAGCAAAGAAGCACAAAATAAGCTAAAAAGGAGAAAAAAAGAGCTTTGCGGCACACTTTGAAGTTGGAGCACACTTTAGAGCCTTAGGCCACGCTTTTAAAAGCGTGGCCCATGACCAAATCAAGGAAGCATGAACAATCAGCACACAAAGCTCAGTTCACTAAGTGAACTTAGCTTTGCCGTACAAGAAAAATGTGTTTGGAGGCAAGAAATTTCGCTAAGTTAAAAGTGGGCGTTTACAGCATGACCATGCCTCCTTCAAAGGGCAATAACTTGAGCTACAGACGTCCAATTGATGTGCTTCCAGTTGCGTTGGAAAGCTGACATTCAGAGCTTTCCAACGATGTATCATAGTCCATATTTGGCATGAAATTGGGGCACGAGTGAAAGGCATCTTTAAGGACTAAAAACAAGCAAAAATAAACCAAAGTGGCTTCACCAAGGCTCGAAGGGGGAGACACAAGGAAAGCAAGGCAAGAGCAAAATAGTGCTCAGTTCACTTTTCTAACTTAGTTTTATCGGGCTCTCACTCAAGAAAATTCAAGGAAAAGGCTCACAAAACTTCTTCCACCAAGAGTTGAACTTGGAACCTTGAAGACAAAAGCAAGGTGCCACAAGGGGAGCTCAGTTGGTTTTTCCAACTGAGCACTATCTCCCCCCTTTCCCCACATTTTGACATGGACCAAAGGCACCAAGCAAGCCTTGTGCGCACAATTTTGGAACACAACCAAGGCCAACCAAACCCATTTCTCCTCAGATCCAAAGCAAGCAAAGCCCACATCATCACTCAAAGGCACAAGAACAAGCTAGAATTAGGATTTTCATTTAATTTGTTTTTCATTTCAATTTCATTTTATTTTTGTAAAAGCCTATATAAAGGCATCATTCCCATTTTCAAAGGGGAGCTCCATTGGAGGGTAGAGGGGCTGGCTCCATTTGAGAACTCTCTCTTTAGTTTTCATTTTCTGTTTTGAATCTTGGTTGGAGAATTGAAGAAATTCTGTTTCAATCTCACCTTGAATTCTCTCTTGTTCTTTTACTGCATAATTCAAAATTTCATTTGCTGTTTTAAATCTTCTTCTTCTGCAATCTGTTCTTTAACTTTTCTGCAATTATTCTCTTGTTGGATCTAGGAAGGGAGTGAGATCTAGACTTGTTTTCTAGTCTCTTTGATTCCTTGAGATCTTCAACCTTCTTTTAAATTGCTGCAAATTAAGCACTGCTTTCCTGCTTTTAAATTCTTCAAGTCATTTTAATTTGCTGTTTTAATCCTTCACTGAAATTTTCCCTTTCTGTTTAGATTTGCTGCAACTCTCAATTTACTTTCCTGCACATTTACCTTTACTGTAATTGTTCTGAATTTGATCTGTTGCTCTCTTTAAATATTCTGCACCCAACCCCCTTTACTTTTCATGCAATTTATATATCTTGTCATTTAAGATTCTTGCAATTTACTTTTCTTGTTCTTTAAGTTTCTGCACATTTACTTTCTGCACTTTAAATTTCTTATCATTTACATTCTGTTGGCTACAAATTCACACAATTCACTCAATGTTAGCTTGACTAAACTAATCACCCACTAAAGTTGCTTGATCCATCAATCCCTGTGGGATCGACCTCACTCTAAGTGAGTTTTACTACTTGATGCGACCCGGTACACTTGCCGGTGAGTTTTGGGTGTTTTGGAAAATTCAGTTTTCCACAAAAATACCATCACTTCTCTTTCATCTTTCTAGAGGTTTCTCCGGCCTTATGTGCCATTAATGGTTATGGAAAAACAGAAAGTAGAGCTTTTTCCCACACCAACTTAAAAGGTTTGCTCATCCTCGAGCAAAAGAAGGAAGAAAGGAGAAGAAGAAGAAATAGAGGAGATAGAGGGGTGTTTTAGATTCGGCCAAGGGGGGTTTTAAGTGTTTATGATGTGTGAAATTGAAGGTGGTAAGGAGGGGTATTTATAGGGTAAGAGAGAGAGGGAAGTCGTGTATGAAGGGGTTGGGTTTGGGAGGAAAATGTTTTGAATTTGAATTGTAAGGTAGGTGGGATTTTATGATGGGTTTTGGGGAATAGTGGATGGATGTGAGTGGTGAAGAGATTATGGGTAAGAGGGTAGGATTTGATAGGTGAATGGTGTTTGGGGAAGAGTGTTATGGAAAGGTGTGAAGAGGAGAGAAAGAGAGGTGGGGTAGGTGGGGATCCTGTGGGGTCCACGGATCCTGAGGTGTCAAGGAATTTTGGTCCCTGCAGCTTTCTGGCATTTAAACACCCTCTGTGTGCCAATTCTGGCATTTAACGCCATCTCTGCTACCTTTCCTGGTGTTAAACACCAGGCTGATGCCCTTTTCTGGTGTTTAACACCAACCAGACACCCTTTTCTGGCGTTAAACACCAGTCTGTCTGCCAATTCTGGTGTTAAACGCCGGTCTGTCTGCCAATTCTTGCGTTTAACGCCCAGAATGCTGCCAGACTGGGCGTTAAACACCCATTCTACTATCCTTACTGGCGTTTAAATGCCAGTAAGCCTGTCCTCCAGGGTGTGCTATTTTTGATGTTGTTTTTGACTCTGCTTTAATTCTGCAGCTGTTTTTATGACTCCACATGATCATCAACCTAAAGAAAACATAACATGGCAATGGAAAATAAATGTCTAAAAATATAATTAAATAACATTGGGTTGCCTCCCAATAAGCTCTTCTTTAATGTCAATAGCTTGACAGTGAGCTCTTAAAGAGCTTCACATAGACTCAGAGCTTAATGGTGGCCTCCCAACACCAAACTTAGAAGTTGAGTGTGGGGGCTCTGTTTGACTCTGTATTGAGAGAAGCTTTTCATGCTTCCTCTCCATGGTTACAGAAGAAGATCCTTGAGCCTTAAACACAAGGTAGTCCTCATTCAGTTGCAGGACTAACTCTCCTCTGTCCACATCAATCATAGCTCTTGCTGTGGCTAGGAAGGGTCTTCCAAGGATGATGAATTCGTCCTCATCCTCCCCAATGTCTAGGATTATGAAGTCAGCAGGGATGTAAAGGCCTTCAACCTTCACAAAGACATCCTCTACAAGTCCATAAGCATGTTTCCTTGATTTGTCTGCCATCTCTAGTGAGATTCTTACAGCTTGTACCTCAAAAATCCCTAGTTTTTCCATTACAGAGAGTGGCATGAGGTTTATACCTGACCCCAGATCACACAGAGCCTTCTCAAAGGTCATGGTGCCTATGGTACAAGGTATTAAGAATTTTCGGGATCCGGTTTCTTCTGAGGTAATTCCTGCTGAGCCAAGGCATTCAGTTCATTGATGAGCAATGGAGCTTCATCCTCCCAAGTCTCATTACCAAATAGCTTGGCATTCAGCTTCATGATTGCTCTAAGATACCGAGCAACTTGCTCTTCAATAATATCTTCATCCTCTTCAGAGGAAGAATCTTCATCAGAGCTCATGAATTACAGCATTAAGTTCTATGGGATCTCTATGGTCTCTATATGAGCCTCAGATTCCTTTGGTTCCTCAATATGGAGCTCCTTAGTGGTCAGTGGACATCCATTGAGGTCTTCCTCAACTGAAATCACTGCCTCTTCCTCCTTTATAGGTTCGGCCACTTTAGGTATATTGATGACCTTGCACTCTCTCTTTGAATTCTCTTCTGTATTGCTTGGGAGAGTACTAGGAGGGATTTCAGTAACTCTTTTACTCAGCTAACCCACTTGTGCCTCCAAATTTCTAATGGAGGACCTTGTTTCAATCATGAAACTGTGAGTGGTCTTAGTTAGATCAGAGACTATGGTTGCTAAGTCAGAGAGGCTCTGCCTAGAATTCTCTGTCTGTTGCTGAGAAGATGATGGAAAAGTTTTGCTATTGCCAAACCTATTTCTCCCACTATTATTATTATTGAAGCCTTGATTAGGCTTCTATTGATCCTTCCATCAGAAATTTGGATGATTTCTCCATGAAGGATTGTAGGTGTTTCCATAGGATTCTTCCATGTAATTCACCTCTCCCATTTCAGGATTCTCAGGGTCATAAGCTTCTTCTTCAGAGGAGGCTTCTTTAGTACTGCCAGATGCAGCTTGCAATCCAGTCAGATTCTGAGAAATCATATTAACTTACTGAGTCAATATTTTATTCTGAGCCAATATGGCATTCAGAGTGTCAACCTCAAAAACTCCTTTCTTCTGAGTCATCCCATTATTCACAGTATTTCTTTCAGAAGTATACATAAATTGGTTATTTGCAACCATTTCAATGTGGGCTTCTGCAGGTGTTTTCTTCAGATGAAGGGATCTACCAGCAGAGTGGTCCAATAACATCTTGGATAATTCGGACAGACCATCATAGAATATACATAAGATGTTCCATTCTGAAAGCATGTCAGAAGGATACCTTCTGATCAATTGCTTGTATCTTTCCCAAGCTTCATAGAGGGATTCACCTTCCTTCTGTCTGAAGGTTTGGACTTCCACTCTAAGATTACTCATCTTTTGAGGTGGAAAGAATTTGGCCAAGAAAGCATTGACCAACTTTTCCCAAGAGTTTAGGCTTTCTTTAGGTTCTGAGTCCAACCATATCCTAGCTCTATCTCTTACAGCAAAGGGGAAAAGCATAAGTCTGTAGACCTCGGGATTAACCCCATTGGTCTTAACAGTGTCACAGATTTGCAAGAATTCAGCTAAAAACTAATGAGGATCTTCCAAAGGAAGTTAATGAAGCTTGCAATTCTACTGCATTAGAGAAACTAATTGAGGCTTAAGCTCAAAGTTGTTTGCTCCAATTGCAGGAATTGAGATGCTTCTTCCATAGAAGTCAGAAGTTGGTGCAGTAAAGTCACCAAGCACCTTCCTTGCATCTCCACCATTGTTATTGGGTTTGGCTGCCATGTCTACTTCTTTTTCGAAAATTTCTGTAAGGTCCTCTCCAGAGTGTTGTGCTTTAGCTTCTCTTAGCTTCCTCTTCAGAGTCCTTTCAGGTTCAGGATCAGCTTCAACAAGAATGTCTTTATCCCTAATCCTGCTCATATGAAAAAGAAGAGAACAGAAAAGAAGAGGAATCCTCTATGTCACAGTATAGAGATTTCTTTATGTGAGTAGAAGAGTAGAAGAATAGAAGAATGAGGTAGAGAGAATAAGAAGAATTCGAACATAGAGAGAGGAAGAGGGTTCGAATTATGAGTAGAAGAGAAGTGTTAGTAAATAAATAAATAAATAGAAAGAGATGAGAGAGGGAGTATTCGAATATTAATTTAAAAGAAAAGAAAAATATTTTTGCTTTTATTTTAATTAATAGTTAGAATTCGAAATTTAAGAAAAGAAATAAAGGCAAATTGAAAACTAAATAAATTAATTAATTAAAAAGATTTTTGAAAAATTTGTTAGTTAGTTTTCGTAATTAATGAGAGAGAAAAGTAGTTAGGTGGTTTTGAAAAAGATAAGAAATAGTAAAATTTTAAAATTAAAACAAAAAAAAAGTCAAGTAGTTAATTGAAAAAGATTTGAAATTTTTGAAAAGATAAGAAGTTTGAAAAAGATTTTGAAATTAAAATTTTGAAAAAGATATGATTTGAAATTTATTTTGAAAAAGATTGAAAAGGAAATTAAGAAGATTTGATTTTTAAAATTAAAGTTGATGACTTGACTAACAAGAAACTAAAAGATATGATTCTAGAGTTTAAAGATTGAACTTTTCTTAACAGGAAAGTAACAAACTTGAAATTTTTGAATCAAAGCATTAAATGTTAGCAATAATTTCGAAAATTATGAAATAAAATTAAGAAAAAGATTTTTAAAATTTGTTTAAAGATTTTTGAAAACATTAAAAGAAAAATGAAAAAGATTTTGAAAAATTTTAAGAAAGAATTCGAAAATATTAAAAGAAAAATGAAAAAAGATTTGATTTTGAAAAGATAGAGTTTTTAAATTGAAATTTTGACTTGACTAATAAGAAACAACTAAATTTTAAAAATCTTTGACTAAGTCAACCCAAAATTTCAAAATTTATGAGTAAAATATGGAAAAGATATTTTTTTGATTTTTTTTGAATTAATGAAGAAAGAGAAAAATATAAAAATGACACAAGACATAAAAATTTAAGATCAAAACAAGAAAAATATGCAAAAACACTTTGAATGTCAATATGAACACCAAGAACACTTTGAAGATTAAGATGAACATCAAGAACATATTTTTAAAAATTTTTAAGAAAAGAAACACATGCAAGACACCAAACTTAACAATTTTTGACTTTTAAACACAATGAATTCGAAAATGCACAAGAAAAACAAGAAAAGACACAAAACAAGAAAATTTAAAGATCAAACAAGGAAAATCATCAAGAACAACTTGAAGATCAAAGAAGAACACAATGCATATATTTTCGAAAATTTAAGAACAATTTAAAACATGCAATTGACACCAAACTTAAAATTTGACACTAGACTCAAATAAGAAACACAATTTTTTTTTCTTTGGTTTTATGATTTTATTGAATTTTTTTTGTATATTTTTCGAAAAATATTTGGAAAAAGAAAATAAAGAAATTCAAAATTTTTAATAAGAATTCTAGGATTCATGTAATGTTAATCTAAAGCTCCAGTCCAAAAGATTAGACATGGCCGAATGGCCAGCCAAGCATTAGCACAGAATTAAAATTGAGAATCCAAAGGCTCATGCAATGTTATTCTAAAGTTTCGGTCCAAAAGAATTAGACATGGCCAAATGGCCAGCCAAGCTTTAGCATAACAAATACATACAACAATCCAATGAATAAGAATTCAAAGGCTCCTTCAATAGCTGCAATGATAAGTTAAAGCTTCGTCCAAAAGATTAGACATGGCTTAAGAGCCAGCCAAGCTTTAACATATCATCATGAAGCTCGAAGGTGGAATTCATTCTTAAAAATTTTGATGAATTTTTAGAAAACTAAATATATATTATTTTTCGAAAATAAAAATAAAAAAGATTAAACATAAAATAAAATTACCCAATCTATGCAACAAGATGAACCGTCAGTTGTTCAAACTCGAACAATTCCCGGCAACGGCGTCAAAAAATTGGTGCACAAAATTGTGATCACACTTTTCACAACTCCGCACAACTAACCAGCAAGTGCACTGGGTCGTCCAAGTAATATCTTACGTGAGTAAGGGTCGATCCCACGGAGATTGTCGGCTTAAAGCAAGCTATAGTCATCCTGTAAATCTTAGTCAGGCGGATTCAAATGGTTATAAGGTTTTGATAATTAAAAGATATTTAAAACATAAAATAAAATAAAGATACTTATGTAATTCATTGGTGGGAATTTCAAATAAGCGTTTGGAGATGCTTTGTTACTTCTGAACCTCTGCTTTCCTATTGTCTTCTTCCAATCATGCGTGCTCCTTTCCATGACAAGCTGTACGATCCTCTCGGATGAAAAATACCAGGTACGGTTTCTGCACGGCTAATCAACTGTCGGATTTCTCGTCTCGGATGAAAAATACCAGGTACAGCTACCGCACGGCTAATCATCTGTCGGTTCTCACTAGCGTCGGAATATGATCTCTCTATCCTTTTGCACACTGTCACTGCGCCCAACATTCGTAAGTTTGAAGCTCGTCACAGTCATCCCTTCCCAGATCCTACTCGGAATACCACAGACAAGGTTTAGACTTTTCGGATCTCAGGAATGCTGCCAATTGGTTCTAGCCTATACCACGAAGGTTCTAATCTCACAAATTCGGATGCTCTGTTGTCAAGAGAGCCGATTCAAATCATGGATTAGAGACCCAAGAGAATATACTCCGGCTGTCGTCCAATGACTACGTTGAACATCATGTAGACCGCTTGTGGTTGTCAGGCACGCGGATCTTGGCTAAGCGAGTAACGAAGATAGTGGGTGATTATCACGGGTCACCCCTTCATTCTGACTTAACTGAATTAAGTACGAGAGTATATCTTGGAGAAGTAGTAAGCATGAATTGAAAGAGAAACAATAGTACTTGCATTAATTCATGAAGAACAGCAGAGCTCCTCACCTTAATCTATGAGGTGTAGAAACTCCACCGTAGAAATTACATAAGAGAAAGAGGTCTAGGCATGGCCGTGTGGCCAGCCTCCATTGTCTAAGAACTAAACGGCTAGAGATGATAAAAGTTGCGAATATAATAGTAAAAAGTGCTATTCAAACCAAACTAGTTACTAGGGTTTACAGAAAATAAGTAACTAAGTGCAGATAGTGCAGAAATCCACTCCCGGAGCCCACTTGGTGTGTGCTTGGGCTGATCATTGAGCTTTACATGTGCATAGGCCATTTCTAGAGTTAAACGCCAGCTTGGGTGCCAGTTTGGGTGTTTAACTCCAATTCTTGTGCCAGTTCTGGCGTTTTACGCCAGAAAAGGGTCTCTGGCTGGAGTTTAAAGCCAGTTTGGGCCATCAAATCTCGGACAAAGTATGGACTATTATATATTGCTGGAAAGCCCAAGATGTCTTCTTTCTAACGCAATTGAGAGTGCCCAAATTGGGCTTCTGTAGCTCCAGAATATCGACTTTGAGTACAGGAGGGTCAGAATCCAACAGCATCTGCAGTCCTTTCTCAGCCTCTGAATCAGACTTTTGCTCAGGTCCCTCAATTTCAACCAGAAAATACCTGAAATTACAGAAAAATTCAAAAACTCATAGTAAAGTCCAGAAATATGATTTTTGCATAAAAACTAATAAAAATATAATAAAAAGTACTAAAACATACTAAAAACTATGTAAAAACAATGCCAAAAAGGGTATAAAATATCCGCTCATCAGTGCTCGTCCTTGGTCTCCTTTTGGGGCATCTAAGGGTGTGAAACTTCAGGATTTCTTCCCATAAGAGAGTGTGTAACAGTATGCTTCCATCCTTTTCTTGAGCTTTTTCTTCATTTAGTTCCTCAATAGTGTGTACCACCTTAGGCTCAGCCTCTTTGGTCGTGATGAGGGCCTTACTCTCTTCTCTTGGATGCACCTCTGCATCTCTGGGGAGAGTGTTAGGAGGTTTTTAAAGTGTCTGATGGTATGGCAACTCGGCTCTGTACTATGGGGCCTTGAGTGATGCAGGATAAGCGTCCAGAGTAACTGGAAAGGGATTTTCAGGATGTCTAGGGGGGATGTCCTCTGAATTGGTGCTTATGCCTTCCCCCCTCTCTGGGAGTTGGACGCCAGTGCCATCCCTCTCTGGGCGTTCAACGCCCCTGTTGCTCCCTTTCAGGCGTTCAACCTCCTCTCTGCCCCCTCCGGGGAGTTCAACTTCAATCCTGCCCCCTCTGGGGCATTCAACTTCAGCTTCGCTGGAGTGATTCCTCCACCCTTGATATTTCTTCCTAACTGGAGTCCTCTCAGATGAGTATAAGTATTGGTTATTGGCAACCATCTCAATGAGCTCATCTGCCTCTTTGTGTGTCTCTATAAAGTATAGAAAACTGCCTACAGAGTGATCTATTGACCACCTGGCCATCTCAAAGATAGCTTCATAAAGATTACTGTCTTGCCCCAACCTGAGAACATATGGGGAGAGGGGGCAATTTCTGAACATCAGCTTGTACCTCTCCCAACCATCATAGAGGGACTCGCTCTCCTTCTGCCTGGAGGTCTGAACACCTGTCATTAGCTTAATTAATTTCTGCGAGGGAGAGAACTTGTTCAGAAATTTTTTAACAACCTTATCCCAAGTGGTTACACTTCCTCTGGCTTCAATATTCCACCATCTCTTTGCTTGATCCTTCAAAGTAAATGGGAAGAGTTTTAGCCTGTGGATTTTAAGGTCCATTCCATCGGCCTCTATAGTGTCACAGAACTGCAGGAAGCCAGAGATGAATTTACTTGGGTCTTCCTGTAGGTGTCCATAAAACTGGAACTTTTGCTGCATTAGCATGATTAGGTCTATGTTGACCTTAAAGTCATCTAAGTTAATAGGAGGTACATTAATACTCCTTCCATAAAAGTTAGGAGTATGAAATGTATAGGAGCCCAGAGTTCTCCTGATTTGTGTATTTCCCTTCAGATCCATAATGACTTTGGTGTTTTTGCATATACAAATAAGAAACAAAGGAAAATGGGAGTCTCTATGTCATAGTATAGAGAGCTCCCAGTGAGATATCCTAAAGAAGGAGAGATTTAAATTTTTTTGTTTTTTTTAATTTGAAATTAAATAATTAAAAAAAATAAAAAACTAATCCAAAAATAAAAATTACTTTAGAAATTTTGAAAAATAAATAAAAATAAATTAGAAAGAAAGAGGTTTAGAAATTTTTCAAATTCAAAGAGAATTGAAAGAGAAAATACTAAAGGAATACCAATCTTTAAAATTTGAATTTTAAATAAAAATAAGATAAGATAACAAAATTTGAAAATCAAGAAAACTTAGAAAGAAAAAATCAAATAAAGATTTTGAAATTCAAATTGAAAGGAAGAAAGACTAAAATACTAAAATACTAAACTTTTAAAATTTGAATTTAAAATGAAGATAGGATATCAAAATTTAGAAATCAAGGAAAAAGATAAGATTTGAAAAATTAAGATATTTTGAAAATTTTTGAAAATTAAAAATGGAGAGTCAATCAGAAATTTCAAAAGAAAGAAACACCAAACTTGAAATTAAAACAAGATAAAACAAATAAGTAACTAACTAGATTTGAAATCAAAATAAGAGATTTGATTTTGAAAATTTTTGAAATTTAAAAAGAAAGTGTCAATCAAAGATTTTAAAATTTAGATTTGGAAAGAAAAAGTCAAACAAAAAAAGATAAAATTTTAAAAATTTAAAGATTTTAAAATTCAAATTTAAAAGAAAAGAAAAACAAACAAAGTACTAACCTTTTAAAATTTGAATTTAAGTTAAAGATAAGATAAGGCTTTTTTTTGTTTTGAAAATTCAAAATTTTAAAAGAAAGCAAAACTTACAAGACATTAAAATTTAAAGTTTTAAATTTGAAACAAAATTTTGGAAATCAAAGAAAAAGATAAGATGAAGATTTTAAAGATAAAAAGGTTAAGCAAGAAAAACAAGATTACTAATTAAGACACTAAACTTAAAACTTTTGAATATAAATTGAAAAATTTTCGAAAAATTTAAAAGGAGAAACAAACACTAACAAGACACCAAACTAAAAAATTTTGAATCAAAGATATTATTTTCGAAAATTTTGAAGGAAAAACATTAAATGACACCAAACTTAAAGATTTTGAGATCAAACAAAGAAAAATACCAAGAAAAGTTCGAACACAAAAATAGAAAAGTAAGAATAATTTTCAAATATTCAAGAAAAGAAACAAAAACCAAAAGGACACCAAACTTAAGACTTGCAAAAGACTCAAACAAAAGAAAAAATGACTAAAGATAAATTTTTGAAAAAGATTTTTAGAGAGTTTTCGAATTTTAACAAGAAAAGACAACCAGTAGTTTGTCAATAACGAACAATCCCTGGCAACGGTGCCAATAACTTGGTCCGCAAATTTGTGACTCGCACAACTGAACTGGCAAGTGCACCGGGTCGTCCAAGTAATACCTCAGGTGAGTGATGGTCAAATTCTACGAGGATTGCCAGACTGAGCAAGCTGTGGTTATCCTACAGATCTTAGTCAGGCGAATAGAAAGATAGTTGTTGTTTGTTGTAGGCGCATACTTTCTATTACTGCTATTTTTTTTACTTGTTACTTTACTGGATAACTAACCAATTCAACTCTTTCTTCAAAAAAGGGGGGTAACAACAAGAAAACATCTTCCACAACCACTCTTTCCGGATTTGGCATCTAATTGAATTGGAGAAATAAAATAGGAGAATCTATGTCATGAATTATCAAAAACAAATACAAGTCAGTCCATGGGAGTCACAATTTAATTGATCTTCGGTTTGTAATCCAAAGCTAATATTGAATATATATTAATTAAAGCAATAACAATAAAACGTAGAAAAATTAATAAAAGATCTGTTAAGCCTTCGGAGATACTTCTTCTTCTTAATTAACACGTCATACTCACTACTCCAATGATGAATGATTCCTTCAATGGCAAAGCTATAATTAATTAGGCCATTGATCGTGGTCATTAATCTCCTCAGGTCCAAACTAAACACCCAAATAGGCTAGATCAATCTGGGAGAGGGTTAAGCGCACGGAATTCGATCTCTTGGTGATCCTACTCAAAATGCCACAAACATGGTCGGATCATTCGGATCAGAGACTGACGATCTATGATTCTAGATCTTAGAGCCACGGGAACCTTAACTATCCCTGACTAATGAGATTTTATGTCACATACTCCAATTACCCAGATAACTTGTTGGAACCCGTGATGCATTCTCATACTGTAGCTCAATACTATTCGAGTCAGGACTCATAAGAAACTCATGTAGAATTCAGATTCATAAGGATGAAGAATGACATTGCATTATAGAATAGAATAAAACATAGATTGAAGTACAACAGTAATTGCATTAATCCATAGGAATCAACAGAGCTCCTAACCTTAACCTAGGAGGTTTAGTTGCTCATGCTTTACAGAGAAAACAGAGAAAGTAATGTGTCTGTGCTTCTCCCCTCCTGGGAGGCATAGTCCTTAGGAGGAAGGAAGTACCTTATTTATAATAAAAACTCTAAGATTAAACCTAAAAGATATTGTTTTTAATTAAAAATTACAAAAAAGGAAATAAAATAAGCTAAGAAGTGCTAAAATCCACTTTGGGGCCCACTTCGTGAGTGTTTGGGCTGATGCCTAGCGTTCAAATCAAGTTCTAGGCGTTTCCTACTCCATGGCTGGCATTGAATGCCAGTTTGGCGTTCAACTTGGGAGGTTGGTCCTGTTTGGGCGTTGAACGCTAGAAAAAGAGTAAGTTGGGCGTCAAACGCCCGTTTTGGGCAGTCCTTTCCACAGAAAAGTATGAACTATTATATATTAATAGAAAGGTCTAAAAGTTGGCTTTCCAACGCCATTAACAGCACCTTAATTGGACCTCTGTAGCTCCAGAAATACTTATTCGAATACACGAAGGTTAGGATCTGACAGCATCTGCTATCCTTTCTGTGCCTCTGAATCAGACTTTGCTAAAATTTGCCAAATTCACTCAAAAATCACCTAAAATCATAGAAAAAGTACAAAAACTCAAAGTAGCATCCAAAAAGTGATTTTTGCACTAAAACCTACTAAAACATAATAAAACATAACAAAATATACTAAAAACACTAAGAAAATAGTGCCGAAGAGCGTATAAAATATCCACTCATCACGCGTCTTTTGTTCGTGACTCCAACATCGGCAGCAGTAGGCATAAACGACGGTGGGCAGATTGGCAAGGGCGGCATCCTTCCAGCAGCGGCGGGCTCCAGTGGCGACGGTGATGAGACTCGACAACGGTGATGCGTGGTGGCGGCGCGGACAGCTCCTCCCCCTCCACCAGTGCCCTCTCCCCTCTCAGATCTCCTTCTCGTCTTTTCCCCCTTTTTTCTTCCTCGAGCCCCCTTCCCCATTTCACTTTTCTTTTTCTTTCTTCTTTCTTTTTGCGTGCGTGTGTGGGTATTATGTGTGTGTTGGTGGTAAGTGTGGGTGGCTAGGGTTTTGCTTAGGAAAAGGGAAAAATGTGTGTTAATTAGGGTTAAGGTTTTTATTTGGAATCGGAAATTTTGGGGTTTAATTTGAAAACTAATTGAATCCTTAAAATTATTTTAAAATATTATTTGTTGTATCAAATTTCTATGTGATTTTCACTCAAATATTCTAATTGAAAATATAATACAACATAATTAATTCTCTTTATTAACAAAACTTAAAGTATTTAATTATGAAAATATTATCATATAAAAATCTTATTATTCTACAACTACTAATTTTATAATTTAAATATAGAAAATAATTCAACAATTATAAAATTAGATAAAATTCTAATTTAAATAGCCAAATCTCATTATTTTCAAATTTTTAAAATTTTAAATCATAAATAGAAAAATAATCCATAATTATAGAATTTAGATAAAAACCTTAATTTGTTTCAAATCCAATTAATCAAAACTGCCTTTGATTGTCCTCAATGAAATAATTTCTGAAATTAAAACTGTAAATAAATGTATAATTTAAAATTAGTTCATTATAAATTTTCGAAAATTCTAGGTCTTACAATCGTCATTCGTACGACGGACGGTAGTGGAAAGACATCTGGCTGAGACCAGTGAGAGAATTTTGGCACTACGGTGTCTGTTGCTGGAGGTGGCATCATCGTCGAAGTAGTGAGCTACTAAGTGGATGGAGGTGGGAGAGGAGTCCAGTCTAGTGAAGCAGCTGGACGACTTCCTGGTGGCAGGAGTGGCAGCAGAAGCAGCTATGTTGTTGGGGTTGGGACCATGATGAACGCTTGATCTTATGCACTCATTGCCTATGACGTTCTAAGGTTACCAGTAGACACCCACCCTCTATCCCAATCATGAGACCGATTTGTGACACCTCTGCCTGTAGTCATATCTGCAAAGAGTATACCATCAAACACATAAGTCATAAAAGTAATTATTACGAAAGTAATTATTAAAAATAAACCAATATGACATTATATCACGACATATACATCAAAAATTTAATTATTACAAATATTTACATCTAAAGCAATCTACCATCACAATTATTCAATACCACAAGATTAATTTATTTCTAATATAACCTAAAATCAATTAAATATACAAAATTGACATAATTAAGTTATATAACATTATTTTTATTAATCTTGTATTATTGGACAAAGTCTCAATTATTTAAAAATTAAAAATTTTAGTCAATTAAAAATACATCACATTTAATTATCAATGCATAATAACAAGAAAAATATGAAAGAAAGAATTAATTTTTAAGAATAAAATTAAAATTTTAGGAATAACATTAAGATAGAGAGTCAATTAAACTTACTGATTCATTTTTTAAATCTTAAAAATTTAAAATTTAAATGAGCTATTATTTAAACTAAAATAATTTTAAAACTTAAAATTTTAATGCATATAACTGATCCGATTTAATTAAATCACAATATTTGAGTTAGGATAATGTTTTTTTAATTATCTTTTGTTATTATTTTTATAGTGGATTGTAACTTCAATATCAAATGAGACAAATCTGGTAAATATAACTGAAAATATTAACAATGACTTTTATTAATAATTATTACGATTATAAAATGGATCACTTTATGGTACAGATGCAAGTTGGTATAGATGTACGATATTTCTTTTGTTTCACTACTAGAATGACAAGTGAAAATTGGTGTCAGGACTTGTCTGGTGCGACGGTAGCTGTGGCTGAGCCAAAGCTGTCTGTTACTAGTGTTAGTTAGTAGATTTTTGGATTGAACTGTGGTAACATTAAAATGGAAATCTCAAATAATGAATTGAACTTCAAATGTTTGGATTTGTTAATAGGGAAAATTCAACAATCAGCAGTAACAATGGAGCCTCAAATAAATATTTATACTACCTTGATGTCAATTTATTTTTTAAGAAAAATACTACTTATACAACAAAATTCAATCTTTGGTCAGTCTTTAATATTATTTAATTATTTTTTATTAAAATATATCCCTATTTTTTAGATATATATTTATAATTAAACTTAATTTAAATTTTAAAAACTAAAATTTTTCTAACTTTCTACGCACTTCATAGTTAGTTATTGTTTTTTCTTCTTTTACGTTACTTCATATAAGAAACACGGTTTCTTCTTCTTTCTTTTACGTTACATTTTTAATGGTGATAACACGCAGAAGCATCCTCTCATCTTGGAGCTCAACCAGAACTTCCTCGTTAGTGAAGCCAGGTAGCACCCTCTTCTTCTTTCTTTATTATTATTATTATTATTATTATTATTATTATTTGTCCCGTTGTTTATGTGATTATCTAGTTTGTATTTTTATTTATTTTATCCTAGTTTTTTAAGAAATATCATGTTGAGCTTCTTTAATTATATTTAAAAATAAACATAGTAATCTATTTTTATTTAATTGGAATAAGGTTGATCTTATTTGGTTTTAATAATAGAGTTGTTACAAATAAAGTAATTCATACTTAATTAGTTTGATTAAAGATGCACAAAAAATTGAAAGTTTACGTAAGAAGATGTAGATGGTAGGTTCATAATTTTTTTTTTTCAATTATAACACATCTAAAAGTATGATGTTATATATAAATTAATTTTGAAACACATCCAAAATCATAAATTCAAGCATTTAAATATAAACGCTAAAAATATAATTAATCTTTTGATATTTGATTTGATAAAATGCATCTAATATTTATTATTTTATTATTAGTTAGATTTTTTCGTTACGTATTTGAACATTAACGTTTTCAAAATTATTAAAATTAATAATTAAATTAAATTTTTTAGATCTTATGAATAAAAATATATGTAACATGTATTATCGTAGTATTAGTTGGAATTTTTATTATTTATTTGAGTATTAGTATTTATTCATTTTAATTTTTTAACTGATGTTATTGTTTGGTGTTTTAGCTAATGTTTAAAATTAGTTTATTACACATACAAAATAATACAATCATACTCAAAATATTTTTAGAATACATCCAAAAATCTATCAAACAAATATAAAATTCCACAATAAAATACCATATCTCATCTCATTATTACTTGACATAACACGTATCAACATGCATATGTTGGGTGTGAAGAAGAGACACATGTATCCTTTCTTATTTCAATGCTATGAGCACAAAAAAATAATTTAGAAATAGATATAGTTTTATTGTATTAAATAAAAATAAATAGATAAATTGATAAATAGCTCATAATTAATAAGTATATAGATAAATAGATCGATCTAGGTTGTTTAAGTTTTGAATTTTAAGATATGCAAATTTTTTAAGTTAATTGTTAATTAGTTTTTATGATAAATATTTATTAGCATGGATACCATACTGATGCTCATTAATGTCAATGGATTGATAAATTAGTTAAATTATCACATTCCATACAAAAACAAAACCTTTCACTATTGCTATCGATTTTGGTCCTGAACTGATCCAATATTTTTTTTTGTCTTACTGATCCAAAATGTTTAACCAATATGAATACCTAGTTATTAATTTGTGTATATTTTAATTAATTATAATGAACATAATTTTATTTATAATCTTAGACATATACATAGCATTTGTGATAGACTTGAACACACAGCCGTTGTCAGAATAAATTGACTCGTTTGATACCCATATTGATATAGACGATATAAATATTTATAATAGTTCAAGCAATTTTACTATAGAAACTGAGTGCACGACTGAGATAATTGACATTTTTTCTTTTGGAATTTTTGATAATGTAATAATCTATTCTTCTAATATTTATGACCGATTTTTTTACTTGCATGCTAATTGTAGGTTATATTTTAATATATGCATGTGAACATATCCAAATTTTGAACAACAGCATTATAAATATATATATGAATGTTTGTATTATTTTGTCATTTTTGTGCTACAATCCTTGTCATTATGTTTTGTTTTTTTAGGTCATAATTCATCCCACCATTTCTGATCAGGAGATTCCAAAAGCGGGGATGTTGTTTGGAACCCTCGAAGATGCACACCAATTTTACTACAATTATGCCAATAAAGTGAGATTCGAACCTCACATAAGAACTACTAACTTCGACAAGAACGGAAGGACACCCATTAACCAATTCATACAGTGCAATAGAGATGGATATCGAACAAAGAAGAATCCGACAATCCAAAGGTCAAACACAGTCTCATCTGTATACTGTAAAGCTCGCATCTATGTAAAACTTGACACAGAGCTTGGACAATGGAGACTGTCCAAGGTAGAATTAGTTCACACGCACCGGTGTGATCTCAATTTGTCATGGATGTTTAAGAAAAATAGAGAACTCTCCATGCACGTTAAGGATGTCATTGAGCGCAATGACCAGGCTAGTATACGACCTTCGAAGACTTTTCAGGCACTTACTGATGAAGCTGGTGGTCATTCTAATCTAAAATTTTTGGAAAAGGATATTAGAAATTATATATCTGGTAAACTCCGAATCCATGGAGATGATACTGATGCACAAGAGATGCTGGACTATTTTACGAGGATGAAAGAGCAGAACTCGAATTTCTTTTATGACATTTGTGTCTATAGTGACAACAATCTCAAGCATGTAATTTGGATGGATGCTCGATCAAGAGCTGCTTACGAATATTTTGGTGACTGGTGTCATTTGACACCACATATAAGCTTAGCAAGTAACTACTTTTTCTTGGTTTATTTTTTTATGGATTCATTAATTTACAAGTTCACTGATTGCCCAATGTGTTAGTTTTTTATAGGTTTGAGATTCCAATTGCAGCATTTGTAGGCGTCAATCACCACGGAAGGTCATGTCTTTTCGAGTGTGCTCTATTGGGTAATGAAGAGAATGAATCCTTTGAATGGCTCATGCAAACATTCGTAAAATGTATGGAAAAAACACTAGATGGCATCTTAACTGGCCAATGCGGGGCCATGGCAACAGCTATTCAAAATGTCATGCCAAACACCAGGCATAAATTGTGCATCAGGCACATCACAAAGAAGATATGACATAAACTTGCACGGTTGAGCTGATATGAAGAAATTAAGGTTACAATGAATGGGATTATTTATGAGTCTCGTTTGCGAGAATCATTTGAAAGTTCGTGGTATGACTTCATTGAAGAGTACACCCTTCATGACAAAAACTGGCTTAATGAAATTAATACACATCCAAAACTTGATTGATCTGTTTATTCGTCGTTTTAAGTGTTGACCAGATTTTGTAAAAGAAATGAACTTATACTAAATATCCTTTCATACATGTTTAGTGTCACAACATAGGTGAGTATTTTAAAAGCAAATATGTATTTCAAAATGCAGATATCTATCGTATTTGCAATATATGTGTCCCTGTTCTTCTAGAGCACGAATTTTGGGCTAGCTTGATGAGTACACAACGGAGTGAGAGCATGCATGCTTTCTTTGATAAGTACCTAACGTGTAGGAGCAACTTAATTTAATTTGTGCACCAGTATGACAATTGTCTTGCAGATAAAGAATAGCAGGAGTTGGGATGCGATGCAGCAGATAATAGGGGCCTGATCCTATGTGTATCGAACTCTCCTATTGAGAAGTAGTTCCAATATGAGTACCCCAACTGCATATTTTGCGATGTTCAAGCTGAATTTATCAAAAAGTACGACTGCAACCTGTCTCCAAGGGTAGTGAAGGACAACCAATACTTCTATGAAGTGACTCAACAGAAGATAGTAAAGGGGATGTCTGTTCATAGCGAGTATGAAGTTGTGTTTTGTCCTATTTTGCATCAGGTTAGGTGCAACTGCTTTAGGTTTGAGTCATATAGTATCCTTTGTTGCCATGTCCTACCGGTTTTATCCCATTGTAGGGTTGACAAGGTTAACTCGTCCTATATACTATCTCGGTGGAGCAAGAATGTTTATCAGAAGCACACCTACATTAGAAGTAGTCACAACTCATGGTGCATTGATGAAAGCATGAATATATTTAGGGGACTGTGTGTTGACTTCTACAATGTGGCCCAGGACTTTGTGCATGACAAGGAGGAGGCTGATATATTGTGTTCCTCTTTTGCGAGTGCTAAAGTGGTACTTAGCGAACATCGGGCAAAACATTCAGAAAGTGTACACACAATTGAGTGTCCTAATGGATTAAATGCTCTACGGAGCGCTCCTCATGTGGTACCTAGGGGGCGTCTAAGCTTCAAGAGACTCGAGGCAGATATGGATCGGAAAATTAAGAAGGCTACTAAGAAACGTCAAGCTAGTAGTAAACATCCAAAGGTTAGTTATGATAGCCATGGTTTACACAATTATCTTGCTCTGTTTATAATTTCATGTGTTTAGCCTGTTGAATTTAAGATATTTTCATATGTACAGAAAATTGTAGCTGTTGAAGGAGACAAACATTTAAACAAGGCTTCCGAGAGACGCATTACTGCTAGCAAACACCCTAAGGTTTATTTTAGTGTTTATTGATGGAGAATGTATTATAAGTTTTGTATTCTGTAATTTAAATAGTGTTCATGTATGGATGCAAGATTTTTTGTTCCTATTAAAAAAGACTGTTTCACCGACAACACCTTTTCTTGTATCCCTGAACATTTTCATCATACCACAACATTGCTGAATTCATTCTAGACCCTTCTATTCATGTAAGATTTTTGCCTCAGAGAACTTTTTATTTATATATTAAGTTGTATTCATTCATTCTTTCTTGACATTAGTTTGTTGTATTTGTTTATAGGTGCATTCTTATAGGAATAATGACTAAAGGATAACACATGCAATAGCAGCTCCGGCATTTACATATTCCAAATCCCAATTTCATATTGGGGTGCATCCTGATTTTTATTTTTTATTCGTTGACAATTTCATTTGTATTTATGAATTTTGGATATGATCTATTTCTTTTTTATAGAACTAGAATATTATTTTTGATGTGTCGTAAAAGGGTAGAGTATGTTACTTATTTTTTAAATAGCAATTTGTTTAATTAATATAGAGGACGTTACTTATGTTATATTACTTAATAGTTGTAAAGACTAGGTTCATTGGTTCAAATGAATGAGTTTTAGATGTGCGTAGGAACCAAGGTTGCGAGAACCGGACCGGTCAATAAACCGGTGAGGTCACTGATTCAATGGTTCACTGGTTTGACCGAGGTTCAACCGGGGTTCACTGGTTTTATTAAATATTAAATAAAATTATTAAAAAACCTAAAAATAATTTTAAATATATAAATTCAATAATTTCTAACTTAATAAAATTTAAAATTTCACATAATAAATTATCCATAACTTAATATTAGAGGTTCACAAACAATTTCAAACATCAAAGTTTATAATTAAAAAAAAAACGCACATAATGACAAACCCATAATGTTCTACATTCAAAAGAAACAATTACTAGCAAGTTTTCAACTAATCAAAGGTACAACTCATCAAAAATCATAATTATCATTAAGTGTTCCAATATCTCCATTATAAACAGGTAATCCAAAGCCACAATCATCAGAAGTACCACCAAAAGAAGCTGTATTTGAAGAATCATTGACATCAGACAAATCCACATCATAACAATCACTTGTAAATTTTCTTTTTTTCTGCCTTATTTTTTTTTGTTTTTCTCCAAAAGCCTTTTGAATTGAAGTTCAACATCTTCAGTTACTTTGTTACAAACTTTAATTTGTCCAGGGATTTTTGCAAGATAATATTTCATTCTATATATCCCCCCTCCATTGTAAGTATTCAAGCAGAAAATACATGTATATTGAGCCTTGTTATTTTTGTCATACTTCACTGTAAAATATTGCCAAGCTGGATCAGATTTACCTCTAGATAAACCAGTTTGAGAATCTTGAACAGCATTATCTTGTGGCTATGGGTTACTTTGTGATTGTTCCATCTGTAACAATCAGAAAATCAAAAACAAAAAATTACCTTAGAAAATTATGAACAAATAAATAATTCAGCAACCAAAATCATGAAGCAGCAAACAAATAAATCATGAACAAATAACCTCAGAAAATCAAAAAGCAAAATCATGAATCCAGGAAATCAAAATCAAAATCATGAATCCAGAAAATCAAAATCAAAATAAAAAACCATGAACAAATAAATAATTCAGCAACCAAAATCATGAAGCAGCAAACAAATAAATCATGAACAAATAACCTCAGAAAATCAAAAATCAAAATCATGAATCCAGCAAAATCAAAATGAAAATCATGAATCCAGAAAATCAAAATCAAAATCAGAAAACCATGAACATCAAAACCAACAGAGTATTACTTACCGGCGGCGAGTAACGTCGAGTAACCATGGTAGGAACTAATTTGAATGATGGGATATTATTTTGGATGTGTTGCAAGTCAATCTAGTTAGCGTTTGGAAAAAATTTTACCTGCTATAACCAAGTATATTTTATGTACAACGAATGAATAATTAACAAAAAGATAAATATAGCAAAATATTTAAGGTTAATTGAGTATCCTAACAACATCAAAAATAAAGAGATGACATCCTAGATTAAAGAGTAAAATATGTCCATTTTGATAACTAATTATATTTGAATGGAACTGCAAAAATCCTTTCTTCCTCAATTAAATGACTAATAAATTGTAGAACTAAAAAAATCACGTGAAAAGTCCTTTAGAGGACAGTAGGTCTCAAGGTTTTTTTTTTTTATATATAAATTTCAAGAATCAAATATGAGTAAAAAAAATAAAATAAGTAAATTGAATCGTACCAGTATCAAATTGAATCTAGTTTACTTTTATACTCATCTCAAATCTGGTAAATTGAATTCTACCCATTCTAGTTTCCAAACATCCACTATATTATGAACACAACTTTTTATGAAAATGAAGTACATAAATACTACTCAAATTCTGTACACAATTCCATATATTATGCAAGAGATGAAGAAGGAAAATTGTTTTGGATGTGTTACAAGTCAATTTAGTTGGCGTTTATAAAAAATTTTACCTGCTATAACCAAGTGAAATTTATACACAATGAATGAACAACTAACAAAAAAGATAAACATAGCAAAATAACTAAGGCTAATTGAGTCTCCTCACTACATGAAAAATAAAGAGATGATATCCTAGATTAAAGAGCAAAATATGTCCATTTTAAAAGCTAACTATATTTGAACAGTGTTATATTTTTCTGTTTCACCTATTGGCCTTCCCGCATGCTGCCTCTTCTGCTCTTCTTGTTAGCTCAGCAGTGTTTGGTGTAACACCCTAATTAGCCTAAGCTTTACCTCGCGTCGTAAAGCAAAGATTAATCAGAGATTACGACAGTTCTAAGCTCATACGTAATATATTTATAAAAAGAATAATATAACTAGAAGCCCGATGAAGGATATAGCTCAAAAATAGGATTTCAAAGCGCAAAATGTACTAATGAAGTGTCTAACTTAAGGTGCAAGAAATAGATAAGATATAGCCAAAAATAAGTATATAATATCATAGGAAACTAGCCACGGCTCGCGGAGTTTAAGCAGGCTAGTCATATACAAGTATACAGAAACATAACAGTTTAAATACAGCTTATACAAGTTTTTCTCTCATAATACAAGCCTCTAGGCAAGGACAAAATACAAAAGTGAGAGACATAAAAACAAAATAAACCAAAAAGACTCCAAAAAAATCCATGATCCTCCGCTTCTGTCACCATTCAAAGCAACTCACCGAGGTGGGTTGCGACCTGCATCTGAAAAACACAACAGAAATATGGTATGAGAACCGGAGATTCTCAGTATGGTAACAGTGCCCAGTGATGTAGGATATAAGACCCCGGAATGCCAAAGGCAATCCTAAGCTCCATATCCGTCACAAGATTCAACTTAAAGCATTCTAAAACAAATAGGCATAATCATATCAACATTAACTTAATTAAACAGGTGATCTATCTTAGGGACTTCTACTCTAACCAAACACCGCTGTCCCACAGCCTTCACCAACCTATCCTCCATGTGATCCCATCACCATCGCCTTCCGAATCTCCTCAATCCCAGCAGAAAGCACAAATAATATACAATGCAAGTAAAACACAAGTCTTGACATATAAAGCAATTAATTCAAATAGCAATTAGGCATGTTATACAAATAGGAAAGCCATTACAAGTAGATAAAGCATACAAATAGATAGAAAATGCAAATGATGAATGCCTGCCCTACTGGCTGTGATATCACATTGTCGGTTCAACTACCAACCTGACACATCTCCATGGAGATGTCGCCCTTCGGAGTCGTCAATGGGAACCCCCGAGATATAGTGCTCGGACCACTGTCCAGGGTTTTGCGCCTGCACACTCTATTGATCCGAAGGGATGTGAGCGGGATACTCTTGCCTCAGACCTCACATCTCAACGTAAGCGGGATTAACCACCATCCCTGCCGGGCGCATAGCGTCTCATAATCTCAGTATAAACAATACTTCAGTGGTTTTCAGAAAACATTTTTAGTATATATATCGATCCATCGTCTCAATCAGAGTCCTTGACTCACCACAACCACTGTAATTTCACATCTCATTTCCAAACTCAGTAGTTCCTCAATTCTTGTCTCATACATCAAACATACAACACATAACACCAAGCCATCCTTAGCATGCCGGAAACCTAGGGCTCTATTTTCTAATTTATCATAAAATCATATACTAGAACCCTTAAGTTATATCCCATGTTCTTATACTCAAAACTAGGCCCAAAAGTCTTAAAATGGTTTTAGAGAAGCTTACAACCATGTTGGGAAGGTAGGATAGTTGAAAAATAAGTAAAATTTGAGAAACAGGGCGTGTGCGGCCGCACAGGGTTGTGTGCGTGTGCACGCCCAGGAAATTTTTAAAAGTGTGCGTACGCACAGGGGTGTGTGATAAACCACTATTTTATGTTAATTCTTGTGCTCAATTGAGTGATTTTTATCAAGTCTTTACTCACTTATTCATATAAATTGCATGGTTTTACAATTCCTTCCTTATTCCTTAATATATGTGAAAATATGTTTCCTAGTCCTTAAAACTGTTAACTTTAATTATCCTTTATTACCATTCGATGCCGTGATCCGTGTGTTGAGTATTTTCAGCCTTTATAGGGCAGGAATGGCTTAGAGGATGGAAAGAAAACATGCAAAAGTGGAAGGAACAATAAAAATGAAGTATTTGAGGAACTGGTAGCGCACGCATGGACGACGCGGATGCGTGACTCACGCAGAACACAAGCAATGCGTACGCATGACTGACGCATACGTGTGGCAAGGAAAATCTCCAAATGACGCACACGCATGACCCACGCGCACGCGTGACAGACGTCACGTGCAGAAAAATTCAGAAGATGCCCTCAGCGATTTCTGGGCCCCTTTTCGGCCCAGATCCAAGCCCAGAAACACAGAATAGAGGCTGGAGAATGAGGGAATCAAATCATTCATTCGTCATTCATTCAACACTGATAGAACATACACAATTTTAGGTTTAGATGTAGTTTTCTAGAGAGGGAGGCTCTCTCCTCTCTCTTAGGTTTTAGGATTAGGATTTCTCTTAGTTTATGGTTATTTCTTCATTCCAGTTCAATGTTCCTTTAATTTAGTTTCTCTTCTACTTTTATTTATTCTATTATTTTAGTTGATTACTTCATGTTGCCAATTTGGTTTATGGATTCCTATGTTTAATTTGATTTTCTATTTAATATAATTTGAGGTATTTCAGAATTATGATTGCTTTCTTCCATTTATGATATAAATAATTTGGATTTTTCCCTTTTGGCTTTGATTGAGTAATTGGTGATACTTGAGTTGTCAAACTCAGCTTTTGATTGAAAATTGGAATTTGCTGATTGATTTGGATCCCTCTAAAGCTAGTCTTTCCATAGGAGTTGACTAGGAGTTGACTAGGACTTGAGGAATCAAGTTAATTAGTCCACTTGACTTTCCTTTATTTAGTAAGGGTTAACTAAGTGGGAGCAATAAACAATTCTCATTACACATGATAAGGATAACTAGGATGGGATTTACAGTTCTCATACCTTGCCAAGAGATTTTTTAATTATTAATTTATTTTTCTTGTCATTTAAATTACTTGTTCCTTATTTCAAAAACCCAAACGATACTTTTCCATAACCAATAATAAATCATACTTCCCTGCAATTCCAATGTTGTTGTAAGGAATGGAAGCTATAATAGGAACATGCATCAAGGTCGAAATAATCAAAGATGGAAGGAGCCACGAGGATCTGATCAACCCTTTCGGTAGCAACACCCTCCAAGGTACCATGGACAATGATGAGCGGATAATTTATACGCTTTTTGGCATTGTTTTTAGTATGTTTTTACTATATTTTAATTAGTTTTTATTATATTTTTATTAGTTTTTAAATAAAAATCACTCTTCTGGACTTTACTATGAGTTTGTGTGTTTTTCTGTGATTTCAGGTATTTTCTGGCTGAAATTGAGGGACCTGAGCAAAAATCTGATTCAGAGGCTGAAAAAGGACTACAGATGCTGTTGGATTCTGACCTCCCTGCACTCGAAGTAGACTTTCTGGAGCTACAGAAGCCCAATTGGCGCGCTCACAATTGCGTTGGAAAGTAGACATCTTGGGCTTTCCAGCAATATATAATAGTCCATACTTTGCCTGAGATTTGATGGCCCAAACAGGCGTTCCAAGTCAGCTCAAGAATTCTGGCGTTTAACGCCGGAACTGGCACAAAAGCTAGAGTTAAACGCCCAAACTGGCACAAAAGCTGGCGTTTAACTCCAAGAAAAGTCTCTACACATGGAAGCTTCAATGCTCAGCCCAAGCACACAACAAGTGGGCCCAGAAGAAGATTTCTGCATTAATTATTGATTTCTGTAAACCCTAGGCTACTAGTTCTCTATAAATAGGACCTTATACTATTGTATTTGGGAGAATCTTTGGACGTTTAGTCCCTAGACCTTGGAGGCTGGCCATTCGGCCATGCTTACACCATTATCACTTTTGTATTTTCAACGGTAGAGTTTCTACACACCATAGATTAAGGTGTGGAGCTCTGCTGTTCTTCATGAATTAATGCAAAGTACTATTGTTTTTCTATTCAACTCAAGTCTATTTCTTCTCCAAGATATTCATTCTCACCCAAGAACATGATGAATGTGATGATTATGTGACACTCATCACCATTCTCACCTATGAACGCGTGACTGACAACCACTTCTGTTCTACATGCAAACAAGCTTGAATGTGTATCTCTTGGATTTCTAATCTAAGATTGGAAACTTCGTGGTATAGGCTAGAATTATTGGCGGCCATTCCTGAGATCCGGAATGTCTAAACCTTGTCTGTGGTATTCTGAGTAGGATCTGGGAAGGGATGACTGTGATGAGCTTCAAACTCGCGATTGTTGGGCGTGTGACAGACGCAAAAGGATCAATGGATCCTATTCCAACATGATCGAGAACCGACAGATGATTAGCCGTGCGGTGACAGTGTGCGTATAACATTTTCACTGAGAGGACGGGAAGTAGCCATTGACAACGGTGATGCCCAACATAAAGCTTGCCATGGAAAGGAGTATGAATGATTGGAAGAAGGCAATAGGAAAGCAGAGGTTCAGGAGGAACAAAGCATCTTCATACGCTTATTTGAAATTCCAACCAAAGAATTACATAAGTATCTCTATCTTTATTTTATGTTTTATTCATCTTTTAATTATCAATTCTCCATCACCATCTGAATTTGCCTGACTGAGATTTACAAGATGACCATAGCTTGCTTCAAGCCGACAGTCTCCGTGGGATCGACCCTTACTCACGTAAGGTATTACTTGGACGACCCAGTGCACTTGCTGGTTAGTTATGTAGAATTGTGACAAAGTGTGATTCACGTTTGAGAGCTCCAAGTCCTTTGGTGCCATTGTTGATGATCACAATTTTGTGCACCAAGTTTTTGGCGCCGTTGTCGGGGATTGTTCGAGTTTGGACAACTGACGGTTCATCTTGTTGCTTAGATTAGGTACTTTTCTTTTTATTTTTCAGAATTTTTAAGAATGAATTCTAGAGTTTCAAGGTGATGTTCTTATCATCACAAAAGCTGATTGATTCTCATCAATTTAGCTATTGAATGTAATGTCCTGCTGAAGCTTGACTAGCCATGTCTAATCCTTTTTGGACTGAAGCTTTAGACTAACATTGCATGATTCGTGGAATTCTTATTAAAAAGTTTTGAATCTCTTTATTCTCTTTTCTATATAATTTTTGAAAAATCACAAAAAATTTTAAAATCATAAAAATAAAAAATATTTTATGTATCTTGGTGTCAATTCTTAAGTTTGGTGTCTTGCATGCATTGTTTATTTGATCTTAGTTGCATTTTTATTGTTTCTCATCATTAAAAATTCAAAAATATTTTCAAAATTGTGTCTTTTCAAGCTAATAATACAGAGAATTAAAGATTCAAAACATTCAGCAGAGGAATCAAACAGAAAAAGCTGGGCGTTCAAAATGCCCAGTGAAGAAGGAAAACTGGCGTTTAAACGCCAGCCAGGGTACCTGGCTGGGCGTTTAATGCCCAAAAAGGTAGCATTTTGGGCGTTAAACGCCAGAATGGATGTCATTCTGGGCGTTTAATGCCAGCATGACACTAGAGGGAAGATTTTGTTTTTAATTCAAATCTTTTTCAAATTTTCATAATTTTTCAAAATCAAATCTTTTTCAAATCATATCTTTTCAATCATATCCTTTCAAAATCAATTTCTTTCCATTTTTTATTATTTTCGAAAATCCCTGCTATAATTAATGATTTACTTCAAAATTTTCAAATTGTTACTTACCTATTAAGAAAGGATCAAATTTTAAATTTTAAGAATCATATCTTTTAATTTCTTGTTAGTCAAGTAATCAACTTTAATTTTAAATCTTTCTTTTTTTAAATTGATTTTCAATCATATCTTCTCAATCATATCTTTTCAATCACATCTTTTTCAAAATTAACTCTCAATCATATCTTTTTGATTTCTAATTTCAAAATCTTTTTCAAAAATCACTTAATTTCTTTCCTAATCTTAATTTTCGAAAATCTCAATCAAATTTTCAAATTTCTTTCAAAATCTTTTCAATTTATTTTCGAAAATTCTTCCCGTCTTCTCACATCCTTCTATTTAAGGGACTAACACTCCTCCTCAAGGTGCAATTCAAACTCTATCCCTCTTAATAAGTTCGAATTCTCTTCTATCTACCTCCTCCTTCTATTCTTCTTTTCCTCTGACACCTCAAGGAATCTCTATACTGTGACATAGAGGATTTCCTACTTTCTTGTTCTCTTCTCTTTCATATGAGCAGGAACAAAGATAAAGGCATACTTGTTCAAGCTGATCTTGAATCTGAAAGGACATTGAAGAGAAAGCTAAGAGAAGCTAAAGCACAATTCTCTCTAGAGGGCCTAACAGAGCTTTTCAAGGAAGAAGAAACCATGGCAGCCGAAAACAACAATGCCAACAATGCAAGGAAGGTGCTTGGTGACTTTACTGCACCTACTCCCGACTTCTATGGGAGAAGCATCTCAATCCCTACCATTGGAGCAAACAACTTTGAGCTTAAGCCTCAATTAGTTTCTCTGATGCAACAGAATTGCAAGTTTCATGGACTTCCATTGGAAGATCCTCATCAGTTCTTAGCTGAATTCTTGCAAATCTGTGACACTGTCAAGACCAATTGGGTTGATCCCGAGGTCTACAAGCTTATGCTTTTTCCCTTTGCTGTAAGAGACAGAGCTAGAACATGGTTGGATTCACAACCTAAAGAAAGCCTAAACTCTTGGGAAAAGCTAGTCAATGCCTTCTTGGAAAAGTTCTTTCCACCTCAAAAATTGAGCAACCTTAGAGTGGAAGTCCAAACCTTCAGACAGAAGGAAGGTGAATCCCTCTATGAAGCCTGGGAAAGATACAAGCAATTAATCAGAAGGTGTCCTTCTGACATGCTTTTAGAATGGAGCACATAGGTATCTTCTATGATGGTCTGTCTAAACTGTCCAAGATGTCATTGGACAGCTCTGTTGGAGGATCTCTTCATCTAAAGAAGATGCCTGCAGAAGCTCAGGAACTCATTGAAATGGTTGCAAATAAACAATTCATGTACACCTCTGAAAGGAATCCTGTGAATAATGGGACAAGTCAGAAGAAAGGAGTTCTTGAGATTGATACTCTGAATGCCATATTGGCTCAGAACAAAATATTGACTCAGCAAGTCAATATGATTTCTCAGAGTCTGTCTGGAATGCAAGCAGCAACAGGCAGTACCAAAGAAGCTTCATCTGAAGAAGAAGCTTATGATCCTGAGAACTCAGCAATGGAAGAGGTGAATTACATGGGAGAACCCTATGGAAACACCTATAATCCTTCATGGAGAAATCATCCAAATCTCTCATGGAAGGATCAACAGAGACCTCAACAAGGTTTCAACAACAATAATGGTGGAAGAAACAGGTTTAGCAATAGCAAGCCTTTTCCATCATCTTCTCAGCAACAGACAGAGAATTCTAAGCAAAGCCACTCTGACTTAGCAACCATTGTCTCTGATCTAACCAAAACCACTCAAAGTTTCATGACTGAAACAAGGTCCTCCATTAGAAATTTGGAGGCACAAGTGGGTCAGCTGAGTAAGAAAATTACTGAACTCCCTCCTAGTACTCTCCCAAGCAATACAGAAGAGAATCCAAAGAGAGAGTGCAAGGCCATAAACACGTCTCACATGGCCGAACCTGGAGAGGAGGAAGAGGCAGTGATCTCCACTGAGGAAGACCTCAATGGACGTCCACTGACCTCCATGGAGTTCCTTGATGAGGAACCATGGGAATCTGAGGCTCACACAGAGACCATAGAGATTCCATTGAATTTACTTCTGCTATTCATGAGCTCTGATGAGTATTCTTCCTCTGAAGAAGATGAAGATGTTACTGAAGATCAAGTTGCTAAGTACCTTGGAGCAATCATGAAGCTAAATGCCAAGTTGTTTGGTAATGAGACTTGGGAGGATGAACCTCCATTGCTCATCAAAGAACTGGATGACTTGACTAGGCAGAGATTACCTCTGAAGAGACAAGATCCTGGAAAGTTCTCAATACCTTGTACCATAGGCACCATGACCTTTGAGAAGGCTCTGTGTGACCTAGGGTCAAGCATAAACCTCATGCCTCTCTCTGTAATGGAGAAGCTAGGGATCATTGAGGTACAAGCTACTAGAATCTCACTAGAAATGGCAGACAATTCAAAGAAATAGGCTTATGGACTTGTAGAGGATGTCTTGGTAAAGGTAGAAGACCACTACATCCCTACTGATTTCATAATCCTAGAGACTGGAAAGTATATGGATGAATCCCTCATCCTTAGCAGACCCTTCCTAGCCATAGCAAAAGCTGTAATTGATGTTGACAGAGGATAATTGATCATTCAAGTGAATGAAGACTCCCTTGTGTTTAAAGCTCAAGGATATCCCTCTGTAACCATGGAGAGGAAGCATGAAGAGCTTCTCTCAATACAGAGACAAACAGAGCCCCCACAGTCAAACTCTAAGTTTGGTGTTGAGAGGTTCCAACATTGCTCTAAACATCTGTGAGGCTCCATGAGAGCTACTGTCAAGCTATTGACATTAAAGAAGCGCTTGTTGGGAGGCAACCCAATCTTTAACTATCTTGAATTTCTATTTTCTTTTGTTATTTTATGTTTTCTATAGGTTGATGATCATGTGAAGTCACAAAAACAATTGAAAAAGTAAAAACAGACGAAAAAACAGTATTAAAAACAGAACACCCTGGAGGAGAAACTTACTGGCATTTAAATGCCAGTAAGGGTAGCAGAATGGGCATTAAACGCCTAGTCTGGCACCATTCTGGGCGTTTAACGCCAGAAATGGGCACCAGACTGGCGTTTAACGCCAGGAATGGGCAAGAAGCTGGCGTTAAATGCCAGAAATGGGCAGCAGCCTGGCGTTTAATGCTAGAATTGGCAGTAAGGGGCGTTTTGCACGCCACATGGTGCAGGGATAAGAAATCCTTGACACCTCAGGATCTGTGGACCCCACAGGATCCCCACCTACCCCACCTCCCTCTCTCTTCTTCACCCATTCACCAATCACCTCAATACCTCTTTCCCCAAAACCCCTCACGTATCAAATCCGACCATTCTCTTCACCACTCACATCCATCCTTCATAAAACCCCACCTACCTCACCATTCAAATTCAAACCACTTTTCCACCCAAACCCACCCATAATGGCCGAACCATGCCCCCCTCTCCACTCCTATATAAACCCATCTTCACTCCTTCATTTTCACACAACATACACACTACCCATCCCCCTTGGCCGAAACACAAAACCCCCTCCATCTCCTCTATTTCTTCTTCTTTCTTCTTTTGCTCGAGGACGAGCAACCTTCTAAGTTTGGTGTGGTAAAAGCTAAAGCTTTTTTTTTGTTTTGTTTTTCCATAACCATTAATGGCACCAAAGGTCGGAGAAACCTCTAGAAAGAGGAAAGGGAAGGCAAAAGCTTCCACCTCTGAGTCATGGAAGATGGAGAGATTCCTCTCAAGGGTGCATCAAGACCACTTCTATGAAGTTGTGACCAAGAAGAAGGTGATCCCCAAGGTCCCTTTTAAGCTTAAAAAGGGCGAATATCCGGAGATCCGAAGAAGAGGTTGGGAAGTTCTCACCAACCCCATTCAACAAGTCGGAATCTTAATGGTTCAAGAGTTCTATGCCAATGCATGGATAACCAAGAACCATAATCAAAGTGTGAACTCGGACCCTAAGAATTGGCTTACAATGGTCCGAGGGAAATACTTAGACTTTAGTCTGGAAAATGTAAGGTTGGCATTCAATTTGCCTATGATGCTAGGAGATGCACACCCATACACTAGAAGGGTCAACTTTGATCAAAGGTTGGACCAAGTCCTCATGGACATCTGTGAAGAGGGCACTCAATGGAAGAGAGATTCAAGAGGAAAGCCGGTTCAACTAAGAAGGCATGACCTCAAGCCCGTGGCTAGGGGATGGTTGGAGTTCATCCAACGCTCAATCATTCCTACTAGCAACCGATCTGAAGTTACTATAGACCGGGCTATCATGATTCATAGGATCATGATTAGAGAGGAAGTAGAAGCTCATGAGGTTATATCCCAAGAACTCTACAAGGTAGCGGACAAATCCTCTACTGTGGCAAGGTTAGCCTTCCCTCATCTCATTTGTCACCTCTGCAATTCAGCTGGAATTGACATAGAGGAAGACATCCTCATTGATGAGGACAAGCCCATCACTAAGAAAAGGATGGAGCAAACAAGAGATCCCACTCATGGACAAGAGCATGAGGAAACTCCTCATCATGGAATCCCTGAGATGCCCCAAGGGATGCAATTTCCTCCATAAAACTATTGGGAGCAAATCAACACCTCTCTAGGAGAATTAAGTTCCAACATGGGACAACTAAGGGTGGAGCACCAAGAGCATTCCATCATCCTCCATGAAATTAGAGAATACCAATGAACCATGAGAGAGAAGCAACAAAGGCAAGGAAGAGACATTGAGTAGCTCAAGCACTCCATAAGATCTTCAAGAGGAAGAACAAGCCGCCATCACTAAGATGGACTCGTTCTTTAACATCCTTGTTCTTTATTTTCTGTTTTTCGAAAATTATGCTTTGTGTTTATCTATGTTTGTGTCTTTATTACATGATCATTAGTGTCTACGTATCTATGCCTTAAAGCTATGAAAATGAATCCATCACCTTTCTTAAATGAAAAATATTTTTAATTGAAAAGGAAAAGAAGTGCATGAATTTCAAATTTTAAAACATTTTAGTTATTTTGATGTGGTGGCAATACTATTGTTTTTCAGAATGAATACTTGAATAGTGCATATTTTTGATATTGTTGATTCATAAATGTTAAAATTGTTGGCTCTTGAAAGAATGATGGAAAAGGAAAAATGTTATTTGATAATCTGAAAAATCATAAAATTGATTCTTGAAGCAAGAAAAAACAGTGAAAAGCTTGCAGAAAAAAAAAGAAAGAAAAAAAGAAAAGCAAGCAGAAAAAGCCAATACCCCTTTAAACCAGAAGGCAAGGGTGATAAAAAGGATCCAAGGCTTTGAGCATCAGTGGATAGGAGGGCCCATAGGAATAAAATCCTGGCCTAAGCGGCTAAACCAAGCTGTCCCTAACCATGTGCTTGTGGCGTGAAGGTGTCAAGTGAAAACTTGAGACTGAGCGGTTAAAGTCGTGGTCCAAAAGCAAAAAGAGTATGCTTAAGAGCTCTGGACACCTCTAATTGGGGACTCTAGCAAAGCTGAGCCACAATCTGAAAAGGTTCACCCAGTTATGTGTCTGTGGCATTTATGTATCCGGTGGTAATACTGGAAAACAAAATGCTTAGGGTCACGGCCAAGACTCATAAAGTAGCTGTGTTCAAGAATCAACATACTTAACTAGGAGAATCAATAACACTATCTGGATTCTGAGTTTCTATAGATGCCAATCATTCTGAACTTCAAGGGATAAAGTGAGATGCCAAAACTGTTCAGAAGCAAAAAGCTAAAAGCCCCGCTCATCTAATTAATACTGATCTTCTTAGATGTTTTTGGAATTCATTGTATATTCTCTTCTTTTTATCCTATTTGATTTTCAATTGCTTGGGGACAAGCAACAATTTAAGTTTGGTGTTGTGATGAGCGGATAATTTATACACTTTTTGGCATTGTTTTTAGTATGTTTTTAGTATATTTTAATTAGTTTTTATTATATTTTTATTAGTTTTTAAATAAAAATCACTCTTCTGGACTTTACTATGAGTTTGTGTATTTTTCTGTGATTTCAGGTATTTTCTGGCTGAAATTGAGGGACCTGAGCAAAAATCTGATTCAGAGGCTGAAAAAGGACTGCAGATGTTGTTGGATTCTGACCTCCCTGCACTCAAAGTGGATTTTCTGGAGCTACAGAAGCCCAATTGGCGCGCTCTCAATTGCGTTGGAAAGTAGACATCTTAGGCTTTCCAGCAATATATAATAGTCCATACTTTTCCGGAGATTTGATGGCCCAAACAGGCGTTTCAAATCAGCTCAAGAATTCTGGCGTTTAACGCCGGAACTAGCACAAAAGCTGGAGTTAAACGCCCAAACTGGCACAAAAGCTGGCGTTTAACTCCAAGAAAAGTCTCTACACATGGAAGCTTCAATGCTCAGTCCAAGCACACACCAAGTGGGCCCGGAAGAAGATTTCTGCATTAATTACTGATTTCTGTAAACCCTAGGCTACTAGTTCTCTATAAATAGGACCTTATACTATTGTATTTGGGGGAATCTTTGGACGTTTAGTCCCTAGACCTTGGAGGCTGGCCATTCGGCCATGCTTACACCATTATCACTTTTGTATTTTCAACGGTGGAGTTTCTACACACCATAGATTAAGGTGTGGAGCTCTGCTGTTCTTCATGAATTAATGCAAAGTACTATTATTTTTCAATTCAACTCAAGTCTATTTCTTCTCCAAGATATTCATTCGCACCCAAGAACATGATGAATGTGATGATTATGTGACACTCATCACCATTCACCAACATAGTTTTGAACCATCATACTCACAAGCCACCTACCACCATTCACCTCCATATGACCCTAACCTTTATCCACCCCAATTCCAATCCGATCACCCCCCAAGAACCACCACTTCCATATGCACCATGTCCATATTCATCGACTCAAGAATCACAGGGGCGTCTCAAGGAAACAGTGGATAAATTTCATGCAACCCTTCACCAACTGGAGCAAGCAATCAATCAATTAGCTTCCCGACGTTCGGACACTCTAGGAACCCCCATGACTTCATGTGGAGAATCTAATGAAGAATGTAGCATGAAGGAGATACTAAAAACTTTGGTGGACAATAAGGAGCATGACTTTATATTGGAACAAGTGGAAGAGGCCAGAATTATCGAAGAAGAAGAATTAGTTGAAGACTTAGGAGATGCTGAACCTCCATGGGAATCAAGAATTGTAGAGAATTCCGCCAAGCAATTTTTAGTTGATGCTAAGGAGAATACTGCACAACCCCCAAAGCATGTATCTTATGAAGAACTGGATGGAACAAATCAAGAAGCAAGTTTCCTTGGTAATGATAATCATGAATCAAGCTCTCCTGGTAATGAACTTGCATCCGCAAGGAAATTCTTTGAGATGGAAGAATCTTCCTCAAGTGAATATGAAGATGATGTGGAGGTAGATTTTTCTCAACCTCCAACTTATGACTTGAGTGATGAGGAAGAAATCGAAGACTTTGATCAAAACGTGGTTGCAGTTGAGGAAGAATTCACAGAAGAATACAAGGGAGTAGAGCTTGCAAGACCACTGGAAACACCTCTCCCAAGGCCATTACCACCCAACACAACCTTCAAGTAGGTAAAATCCTTAGCCTTTATCTTCACCTTCTCACTTGAATATGGTTTGCTTGAAACAGATAGCCAGCTTAGAGCTCTTTGTGACTTTAAGAGTAAGAGGGAAATGGTTAGTCATCGGAGTTGGTATGCAAGATTCAATGAGGTTCCACGCTTCAATTTGAGGTGCAAGGATTGGTATAGAGTTCGATTGAATGGGTCTCGGAAGATGTTTGGTCATCTTAGTGAGAGTTCAAATTCTATACTGCCCGGCTGGGATAATATAGATCAAAGCAAAGACGGGTACAAAAGCAAGGTTTGGGATCCTGGAATTCATTCTGATAATCAATACCCCTGGAGCCCGATCACCTGCTTTAACTTGCTCAAAGGCTTTACGTGCCTAGTTTGGGATCCTGGAGGCTATTGGAATTGTAAACATTGGTGGAGATTTCTGGATGAGTTCAAGCACAAGCCACCATAACAATGAGCTCATCAAATGTCCAGCTTAAGGACTTTAACTAAAAGTGCTAGGTGGGAGACAACCCACTATGGTATGATCGTTCCTTTTCAATTTTAGATTTATTTTGTTTTGTTTGTTTCTAGTTTTATTTTATTTTGTTTTCCCTAGTATCATTCATGACATCCGCATCAGCATCTGCATTTTCCGTTCTGCATATTTAAAAAAAATGCCTTACCACGCGTGCGCACAGGCCACGCGTAGGCGTCGATTCCAAATCGGCATCACAATCCGACGCCCAAAAACTTGGGCTAGAATCGTGCAACTGGCGTGCGAGAGGCACAAATTAGCCCACGCATTCGCGTCGATGACGCGTCCGCATCGCTTACATTTTGGCACATCACACGTGAGCGTGGGCGACGCGCACGCATTGCCTAGAATTATATGTCCCCTCAAACCAAACAGATTGTTGCACCCAAACGGTGCTGAACTCGTGCGTTTAGCACAATTCTTGTCGACGCACTCGCATGCTTCACGCGTGCGCGTCATCTTCACCCATCCCTACTCACATGTTCGCGTCAATGACGCCTTCGTGTGGTTGCACTTTCGCCTCATCCACGCTGTCACGTCATCCACGCGTTCGAGTGGATTTGAAATCACTTAACCACGCGAAAACCCTAGCCCCAGCGTCACTTTCACCCCTTCCTCCCCAACATTCCATCTCCATAGCCGCCGCGACCCGCCGCCACCACCACAGCGCCGCCGTCGCCACCCCTTGGCCGCCCCACCCCCCTTCTCTCCTCTCCCCCTTCTCCCCCTACCCCCCTCTTTCGCCCCCTGCCCTGTCGCCAACCCAACCCCTCCGCTCCACCCAGACCACCGGCAACCACCACCCCCAACGCCACCGTTCCCCCCTCACCCCTCCTTCCCCCCTTCTTCCCCTTCTCAACTACAACCAACCGAACCCTCACCACTACACCTCTGCCGCGCCGCCCTGCACCATCGTGAGAACCGCCGCCACCACAGCGCCACCGTGCCACACCGTATCACACCCTCTCTCTTCGTTTCCATTTCTTTAACTCCACCCCTTCCCAGGTTCCATTGCACTCCAATTTCTTTCCTGTTCAAGTTAGTTAGCTTTCATATTTTATTCTGTATAATTTAGGTTAGTTAGAAATGCATGTTTATAGTGGATTTTAGGTGGTTAGGTAGCTAGAATGTGGTTAGAGGATTTTAGGTCTGATAAGTGCTCCGTATATGCTGTTTGATTTATCTGCTCTTTACTATTGGTTGGCTGTTGATGTTGCTATTCACTGCAGTTTCATTACTGTTCGATACTATTTTGTTTCATTGGATCTTAATTGAGTGTTACCAATGCCTATATAACTGCACATACATTAGCATTCTTGTTGACATTTGCTTTATCCTCGTTGATTCAGTAAGCTGAATACATTGCATCCATATTCTAAATTCTTGCTTGCTTTCTGAATTTGCTAAAGCCAGGCTGATTACATATACCTGATTATTGCTATTGTGGATTGGCTAAAATTGCTTATTGCTTATACTTGCTATTTTTGGTCTTACCTGTTCTAGGTTCATATAAGCTGCTAATCTTGCTTAAAAGTGCTGCTACTTGCATTATTATGCTGTTTAATTTTCCGGGAACGTTCCTTTTACAGCCAGAATGCTGCCCAAATTTTTTCAAAAACCAATCATATTTAACTGCTATTCATGACTCACCTTTGGTACTTTCACATTGTGCTTTCCTTGGTTTACACCAAAGTCACCTCATGACATGATGGGCTAGCATTTACTATCTCTTTTGGTTCCCTTCCAACTTCAATTGCATTATTGATGATTCTTAATCCTTTTTATGCTTCTTTTATTTTCATGTTTATCATCAATAATCTGCAATATCTGCTTGAATGTGAGTTACTTGTTTTTCAAGTTTATGCAATTCTTGTTAACTAGGAACCACAATACCTTGCCACTAACTCTAACTTCACTTTTTAACTCTTAACTTCATTAATTTTCTAACTTCTCTTTTAGCTTTCAACCAAATACTTTCAACCTATTTCAAGGCATGTTTATTGTTGTTCACTGACTAACAAGCATTCTGCACTTCATTTAATAGTGTTTGGATTGTGCTTTCTACTTAAAATTCTTTGAATCTTATCTTGCATTCAATCCAACATTCTATATAATTCTGACTCACTTCATGCTTATATTGCTATTTTATTCATCTTTTGCCCATCTATGCTTATGTTGCTTGAATCCTATTTGCCTTCCTGTTTTCCTGCTTTAGTTTAATAAATTGTATCTTGGAACCTCTGCTTTTCAGGATGTCTGACCCTAAACGGAAAGAAAAAGCTAAAGCAAGCACAGGCAAAAGAAAAAGAGGAGAATCATCTACCACTATTTTAGATATCCTGCATGATGATTCCTGGCAGAAGAAGAACTTTACTCCGCAGGAAAAGGCTGATCAATTAGTGCCTGCAACTGACCCAGTCAAGTTTGCAAACCGATACTGTGAACTGAAGTATCCAGTCTTTGCAACTTTAAGGAACTTATACCTAGAAAAGACCCTCAAAATTCCAGCTGAACTACAACAGTACACTATAGAACAGATAAAACAGAGAGGCTGGTTCTTTCTAGAAAGGAATTTGACGGAGGTTAATGCATCTTGGGTCCGGGAATTCTATTACAACTTTTATAAGACGACCCTGGATGCAATGCAGCTCAGAGACAAATAGATCCTAGTTACTGAGGAGGCTATTGAGGATATCCTTAATTTCCAACCTAAATCTGATTAGCCAGATGGTTACCAGCAGGCTGAGGAATCCATGAGGTCCATGAGCTTTGATTGGGAGGCAGTAAAGCGCACCATTGTCATCGATCCAACTGTCCCATGGGTTATGGGAAAGTCAACAGTAACTCCAAAAGGCATAAAAATTATTTATCTGAATGATGAGGCTCGGCTATAGCAACAAATCCTGAGCAACTATGTGATGCCGAGCACTCACGAGATCGAGGTGCCAGCTGCCATGATTACTCTTATATGGTGCGTCATGGAGGGCAAGGAACTGTACCTTCCCTGTTTTATCCGGTACTACATTGCCAGGGTTCATGTCCGAGGCACTCTGCCCTTCCCCTATCTAATTACTCAGTTGGGCTGCCGAGCTCAGGTACCTTGGGAGCTTGTGGATGAGAAGCCACCAGCCGCCGACTGCAAGAAGATCATCCCACATGGCAGGAACTTCGTGGCTCTGGGCTACAGACCGCCCTCTCTTACTGCCTCCGCTGATGCAGCCACATCTTCTACTGCCCCTTTAGCACCTGCTGCACCACCCACATCCAGAGCATCCTCACCTACTTCCTAGCCCATCTACCACCTTGTGCACCACCTATTTGAGCGCCTAGACCAGATGGAGCGCCGCAACCAGCGGCGATATGAGCGGTCTGAGCGTCGTAGCAAGCGATGCTATAAGCATTTGAAGTTGATGATCCGGTCGGGCCACACTGACATCTCTTCCGAGCCTGACACACCATCGGAGCCATCTGAGGAGGAGGCGGATGAGCATGAGGAGGATGCACAAGCAAAGGATGAGCAGGCAGAGCACCAGCAGGCAGGATCCCAGCAGGCAGAGCCCCAGCATGAGGAGCCTCCGCAGACACAGTCGACAGACCCACAGGCACCTATACAGGCAGAGCTTCAAACACTTTCACTACCAGAGCCCATCGGGACAACACCAGCACACCCCTCTGGAGGTGACGACTCTTCACATCCAGCCTGATTGAGCATCGAGGACGATGCTATTATCTAAGTATGGGGAGGTCGCCATCTCTGGCAAACTTTATTTTGGTGAACTACTTTCAGACTCTTTATCCTATTTTGTTTCTTGCTCTGTATTTTTATTTCATTTTATTTTATCTTATCTTATTTTCCTTTCAGTATTTGCACATTTTCTTTTACTGTACTTTTGTTTATTTATACTTTATTATATTTTTCACTTTGGGCTGTATATATCTTAGATATTTAGCTTGATTTGCACTCTTAGCTTATTAGTTGTGATAGAAAATATGGATTATTTAGTTTAATTTACCCTTTTAGCATATGAGAATTTGGTTTAATTGAAAATAGAGAGTAAACTAGAGATTTTTAAGTTTTTCATAATCACAACAATCCACTTAGTATATATATATATATATAGCAATAAATGTTGGTAAATTGACAACATTTTTCAAAGAATATACTTATTTTTATAAGAGCCATTCAAAGATTCACATTGAGTTGAATGGAAACTCTTGATTTCTACTTGCATGTTATACATAACTGATATATGGTTTTTGAGCCAAAGAACACACAACTCGTGACCTTAATTGCATGGTTACATTATTTAACCATAATTTTCATTCCTGTGTGTTTCTCGCTTCTTCACTATAATTGCAGACTTTACTTTGTTTCATTCTATATGTCCACTATTTAGTGTATTTACATGCTTGCATATGATTGAGGCCATTATTTGTTATTACTCACTTAATCCTAAATAGCTTACCTTTTATGTCACCCTTGTTAGCCACCTTGAGCCTTTTAATCCCCTTCTGTTCTATAACCACATCACTAGCCTTAAGCGGAAAAATAAATTAAATATCCCAAATTGAATCTTTGGCTAGTTTAAGATAGAGATTGTGTATCAATTAAGTGTGGGGAACCGTGGGAACTTGGGTAGATAGGAAGGTATTAAAATTGATAAATTATTTAAATTTTGGGTGCATTCTCATGTGAGACCAAAATAATTAAAATACCTTGTGCATTGGTATGTTATGTTTATATTTCAAAAGAAAATCCAAAAATATTCAATAAATAAATAATTAAATAAGGGGACAAAAAAATTACCCCAATATTAAATTTAGAAAAAGATCAATGCACATGTAATAAAACTAAAGATAACTTGGTATATAAGTATGTGATACAAAAGTGGAAAAATTGTGTAGCTAAGCACAATTTAAAATTGTATAGAGTATGTATATGTTAGGTGAGATCTTAGACTAATCAAGGATTCAATTTATAGCTCACTTAGCCTTATATATATACCCTTACCTTTACCTTAGCCCCATTACAACTTTGAAAAGACCTCATGATATTTGCATGTGTACATTAAATATTTGTTGATTGGTTAGATGAAGAACAAAGTCTTAGAAAGCATGACTAGAGAAGAGTAGAGTGATTAACCCCAAACACTGAGTGATTAGAGTGTATATACAAATCCAGTGAGGGTTCAATAGCTCATTTCCATATATCCATGTTTAATCATTGCTTGTCTTGCAAGTTTGTGAACTCTTTTGATTAACTCAACTCAATTGTGAACATATTTTAATAAGGCTTGGCCCTTGGTTGTGCATATATGAATCCTTGAAAAATTTGACTTAATTTGACCACATGTAAGCTCTATGTGTATATAAGTGGATAGTAATTAGAATTGCATGATTCATTTAGGTAGCTTGCATTTAGATAGATTACATTGCACAGATTCCACCATTCTGCCTTTACTCTTTTTCAATTTCTCTTGAGCTAAGCATGAGGACATTCTAATGTTTAAATGTGGGGAGGTTGATAAACCACTATTTTATGATAATTCTTGTACTCAATTGAGTGGTTTTTATCAAATCTTTACTCACTTATTCATATAAATTGCATGGTTTTACAATTCCTTCCTTATTCCTTAATATATGTGAAAATATGTTTCCTAGGCCTTAAAACTATTAACTTTAATTATCCTTTATTACCATTCGATGCCGTGATCCGTGTGTTGAGTATTTTCAGATTTTATAGGGCGAGAATGACTTAGAGGATGGAAAAGAAACATGCAAAAGTGGAAGGAACAATAAAAATGAAGTATTTGGGGAACTGACAGCGATGCACACGCATGGACGACGCGGACGCGTGACTCGCACAGAACACAAGCGACGCGTATGCGTGACTGACACGTACGCGTGGCAAGGAAAATCTCCAAATGACGCGCACGCGTGACCCATGCTCACGCGTGACAGATGCCACGTGCAGAAAAATTCAGAGACGCCCTCAGCAATTTCTGGGCCCCTTTTCGGCCCAGATCTAAGCCCAAAAACACAGAATAGAGGCTGGAGAATGAGGGAATCAAATCATTCATTCGTCATTCATTCAACATTGATAGAACATACACAATTTTAGGTTTTAGATGTAGTTTTCTAGAGAGGGAGGTTCTCTCCTCTCTCTTAGGTTTTAGGATTAGGATTTCTCTTAGTTTATGGTTATTTCTTCATTCCAGGTTCAATGTTCCTTTAATTTAGTTTCTCTTCTACTTTTATTTATTCTATTACTTTAGTTGATTACTTGATGTTGCCAATTTACTTCAATTTGCTTTCTTCCTTTTATGATATAAATAATTTAGATTTTTCCCTTTTGGCTTTGATTGAGTAATTGGTGACACTTGAGTTGTCAAGCTCAGCTGTTGATTGAAAATTGGAATTTGTTGATTGATTTGGATCCCTCTAAAGCTAGTCTTTCCATAGGAGTTGACTAGGACTTGAGGAATCAAGTTGATTAGTCCACTTGACTTTCCTTTATTTAGTAAGGGTTAACTAAGTGGGAGCAATAAACAATTCTCATCACACCTGATAAGGATAACTAGGATGGGATTTCCAGTTTTCATACCTTGCCAAGAGATTTTCTAATTATTAATTTATTTTTCTTGTCATTTAAATTACTTGTTCCTTATTTCAAAAATCCAAACAATACTTTTCCATAACTAATAATAAATCATACTTCCTTGCAATTTCTTGAGAGACGACCTGAGGTTTAAATACTTCGATTATAAATTTTATTGGATTTTGTTACTTGTGACAACCAAACTTTTGTACAAAAGGATTCTCTGTTGGTTTAGAAACAATACCTACGTGATTATTTTTATGAATTTCTTTACAGGCAGAAATCAGTTCGTCAGTGTGCGTACGCATAGTTGTTAAAACTTAAAATAGTTTGTTCACTCGCATAACCTGTGCCAGCACCCCAACAGACTGGCCTTCCCAACGTGTGCATCTGTACAGGTTGAATTCCTCCTTAGATATGTGCACGCACACACTGTGCCAGCGCTGCAAACAGAACGCACTTCCCAGCCTGTTCATGCGCACAGGTCTGTGCATCTGCACAGGTCAAAATTCTTGCAGGGTGTTCGTCCGCACGAGGGTGTGCGCCCGCACATATTAGAAAACATGAAATTCTGCAACTTTGCATAATTTCAGATTTTTAATACCAACTTTGAATGATCATAACTTCCTCTACAAAATTCCAATTTTTCCAAACTTTATATCGATTTAAAGGGTTTTCAAAGATCTTTAATTCTAAACCAATTTCATTCAATTTCGAAAACCGAGGCAAAAGTTATGATCAAACAAAGTTCATCAAAATTTCTAATTTACCAAAATTCACCATATACACAAATTCTTACCATACACATTCCAAATCATACCAAGCCATTCACACGCCCATCTTTCATCAAAACGAACTTGTTGTGCCATAATACGCCAATATTACCACATTTTCCTTCACATATCATCCTCCTCTTTCTCAATATCAATATATCACATAATACACATTCTAATCAATCTTCTCTCATATTTTCCAACCACTTTACCAATTCATCAATTCCAACATCATACATTTTATTATAATTCACTTATCAAATTCATACAATCAATCATCATCACCATATCATCACGAATTCACAATAAATCATCATACATCAACATTCACAACTCATCAACCATTATCATTCATACCTATCCTATAGGTCACTAGCCTAAGTGTCCATGAATATTATATAATACATAGAGGAAGCCGAAACTATACCTTGGCCGATTCCCAATATGACCTTAATCCAAAGTTGAGCATAAGCTAGGTTTTTTCAACACAATTCAAGCCACCAACAATCACCAACAAGCTCCAACAAATTCAAATACTCACCACTTCAAGCTATACCACACATAATTCACAATAATTCAACCTAGGGTTTCCATTTAAACATAAAATCACAAGGGTTTTGTGGCTCTTACCTCTTCCAACAGATGTGGATGTCAAAATCCAAGGCTAAGCAAGGCTTAGAGCAAACTTAAACATAAAAAATCACAAAAACTAATTTAACCACAAAGCCCTAGGAACCAAAATTTTGGAGAGAATAATAGAAAAGATTTCATGGTCATCTCTCCAATTTTCTGTATGAGTTTTGTAGAGCTCTTCACGAGGAACACGTAGCCACAAACGGTGCGGTGATCGGAGCTCTCTAGCTCAAGATATGAGCTCCGGAAGATTGAGGTGAATAGTGCTTCTTCTTCCTCTCTTCCCCTTTCTATTTTCTGAAGTGTGTGTGTGTGTTTAATGGGGTTGTGGCTGGTTTGGTTCACTTAAAATTAACACCTTTTATATGTTGGACTTGGTCCCAACTTGGGCCCGGTCCAATCCGTTAGTGTTTTTAGCCCGCTTAGCCCAACTTCGGGCCAAACCTTTAAAATTAACGTCTGGTTTTCCATTTCTAATGTTTTTCTAAAGTTTTTGGCTGTTTTCAGTTTTTCTCATGTGGTACTGGGCAGACATGAACCGGTTCAACTGCCGATTTGCAGTTTTTTACGGTTTTTTGCAGAAAGCACATTTTCTGACTCAGAAAGACCTACTGAGTCCGAAAATCACCTTTAAATCCTCAAATTCTCATTATAAATTTTCAAAATCTAATTAGGGCAATTAATCACTTAATTAACCAGTTGATTAGTTGCAGTTCTTACATTCTCCGCACCAAATAAGAAATTTTTGCCCTTAAAATTTGAATTACCTGAGAAAAGCTCGAGAAAATCCTTTCGCATTTCAGACTCTAACTCCCAAGTATGCTCTTCAATTCCAGCCCGCCCCCAAGCAACTCTAACCAATGGAACATCCTTTCCTCGAAGCTTCTTCACACTAGTGTCATCAATCCTCACTAGCGTTGCTTGGAAGGTTAAGTTCTCCTTCAATTCGACCGATTCAGGCTCCAACACATGAGCCGCATCCGACGTGTACTTACGAAGTTGCGACACGTGGAATACGTCATGCAAGTTAGACAGATGAGGTGGCAAAGCTACTTGATACGCTACCAGCTCGAATCTCTTCAAAATCTCAAACGGTCCTATATATCTTGGGTTCAAATTTTTGGTCTTGATTGCTCTTCCAATCCCAGTCGTCGGTGTAACCTTAAGGAATACGTGCTCTCCCAATTCAAACTCTAATGGTTTCCTCCTCTGGTTCGCATAACTTTTCTGTCGACTTTGAGCAGTTAGAATCCTTGCACGAATCTTCTTAATGTTCTCAGTAGTCTCTGCTATTACATCAGGACCCAAAACACTTGCTTCACCAAATTCATACCAACAAAATGGAGACTGACACTTCCGTCCATACAAGGCTTCATATGGAGCCATCCCAATGCTCGCATGAAAGCTGTTGTTATACGCAAACTCCACTAATGGCATGTATCGGTCCCAATTTTTGGGTTGATCTAGAACACACACTCTCAGCATATCTTCCAAGGTTTGAATAGTCCTTTCCGACTGTCCATCGGTTTGCGAATGATATGCGGTACTGAGACATAGCTTCGTACCGAAAGCTCTTTGGAAAGCTCCCCAAAACGTTGATCTGAATCGAGGATCACGGTCCGACACTATGCTCGATGGCACACCATGAAACCTTACTATCTCTTTGATGTACAATCTTGCCAACTCCTCCATCGAACAGTTTACTTAGATAGGTAGAAAATGAGCGGATTGGTTAAGCGATCCACGATCGCCCAAATCGCATCAAATCCCGACCTAGTCTTCGGTAAACCGGTCACAAAATCCATCGCGATTCCTTCCCACTTCCACTGAGGAAACTCAAGTGGTTGTAGCATTCCCGACGGTTTTTGATGCTCTATCTTCACTTTCTGACAAGTCAAACACTTGGATACCACTGTTGCTACATCACCTTTCATCCCAGGCCACCAGAACATCTTCTTTAGGTCATAATACATCTTCACGCTTCCGGGATGAATAAAAAACCCATTGTTATGAGCCTCCGACAACAAGTCTTGTCTCAAACTTCCAACATCCGGTACACAAATTCTCCCCTTATATCTCCACAATCTTTCACCATCCTTACTGAATTCTTTACGCCTCTTGTCACTAACTAGTTGAAACAATTGCTGAAGCTTCTGCTCATCTTGCTGAGCCCTTCGTATTTCTGATTTAAACGTGCTTGAGATTTGTAGCTGGTTCAAACAAGCTCTTCCGGCAACTTCACCAATATCTAGCTTAATATCAACAAACTTATTGATAAACCACTATTTTATGGTTTATCTTGTGCTAATTTGAGTGGTTTTCATCAGCTTTTCACCCACTTATTCATATGATTTGCATGGTTTTACAATTCCTTCCTAGATTTATTCTATGATTGAAAACGTGCTTGACGCGAACGCGTGGATTTGAATCCACACAAGTGACGCGAACGCGTGAACAACGCGTACGCGTGGCAAGGAAAAATGCTGAATGACACGCACGCGTGGACAACGCATACGCATGACCTGCGCGATCTGCAAAAATAACAGAATAGGCTGGGGGCGATTTCGGGCCGCGTTTTGACCTAATTTTCGGCCCAGAAACACAGTTTAAAGTCTGGGAACATGCAGAGACTCAGGATATCAGCTCATAATTCATAATTTTTAATTTTAGATGTAGTTTTAGAGAGAGAGAGAGAGATGCTCTCTCCTCTCTCTTAGGATTTAGGATTAGGATTCCTCTTAAAAGATTTAGGATTTCTTATTATTTCAACTTACAATTTCTTTTGAGTTCCAGGTTTAATATTCCTTTTATTTATTTTCTCAATTTAGTTTATGAACTCTTTATGTTTAGATTGATTTTCTATTTAATATAATTTGAGGTATTTCAGAATTATGATTGCTTTATTTTATTTATATAAATAATTTAGATTTTTCCCTTTTGGCTTTGGTTGATTAATTGGTAACTCTTGAGTTGTCAAACTCATCGTGATTGATAATTGTTATCTTTGCTGATTGATTTAAATTCCTATAACTCTAGTCTTTCCTTAGGAGTTGACTAGGACTTTAGGTGTTAAATTGATTTATCCACTTGACTTACCTTCATAGTTAGAGGTTGACTGAGTGGGAGCAAAAATATAATTTTCATCACCATTGATAAGGATAACTAGGATAGGACTCCCAGTTTTCATACCTTGCCAAGAGTTTTCTTAGTTATTGATTTACTAATTCCTGCAATTTATTTCTCTTGTTCAAACCTTTTCAAAACCTAAAAATACTATTTTCCATAACCAATAATAAATCATACTTCCCTGCAATTCCTTGAGAAGACGACCCGAAGTTTAAATACTTCAGTTTATAAATTTTATTGGGTTTGTTACTTGTGACAACCAAACTTTTGTACGAAAAAATTTTCTGTTGGTTTAGAAGCTATACTACCAACGCGATTATATTCTTATACAAATTCTTTACTAGCAGAAAATTAGTTCGTCACTTATCTACTAGCTCTTCTTCCTTAATCCTCATCCAAGCTATCATTAAGGATTTCTGACTCAAAGCGTCTGCTACTACATTCACCTTTCCAGGATGATAACTCAGCTCGAAATCATAATCTTTCAGCAACTCCATCCACCTCCTCTGACGCATATTTAGCTCTTTCTGATCAAATATGTACTTGAGACTCTTATGATTAGTAAAGACGCTAAACCTCACTCTATACAAGTGGTGTCTCCAAATCTTCAATGCAAACACAATCGCCGCTAATTCCAAGTCATGAGTGGGGTAATTCACCTCATGCGGTCTTAGCTGATGCGATGCATAGGCCACCACATTCCGATGTTGCATCAATACGCAACCCAAACCTTTCAGTGATGCATCATAATATACTTCAAATGTTTCATGCGGCTCCGGCAAGATCAAAATAGGTGCTGAAGTTAACTTCTGCTTCAAAGTCTAAAAATACTCTTCGCACTCCGACGTCCACACAAATGGCACCTCTTTCCTTGTTAACTTCGTCATTGGTAGTGCAATCCGAGAAAATCCTTCAATAAACCTTCGGTAATATCCGGATAAACCCAAAAAGCCCCTGACTTCTGTCACGATCGTCGATCTTTCCCATTCCATCACCGCTTCTACCTTCGAAGGGTCTACGGCTATTCCTCCTTTGCTCACCACATGACCTAAAAACTTCACTTCCTCCTTCCAAAACTCACACTTCGACAACTTAGCGTACAACTTTCGCTCCTTTAGGATTTGCAGCACAATCCTCAAGTGCTCCTCATGCTCTTTCACCGTCTTAGAATAAACTAAGATGCCATCTATGAAAAATACCATGAATTTGTCCAAAAAGGGACGAAACACTCTGTTCATGTAATCCATGAAAACAGCAGCTGCATTCGTTAACCCAAAGGACATTACCGCAAACTCGTAGGTCCATAGCGTGTTCTGAATGCAGTCTTAGGGATATCATCCTCTTTCACCCTTATCTGATGGTAACCGGATCTCAAATCTATCTTAGAAAATACTCCAGCTCCTTGCAGTTGATCCATCAAGTCATTTATTCTTGGCAGCGGGTACTTGTTCTTCACAGTCACTTTGTTCAACTATCTGTAATCCACAAACAATTGCATTCCTCCGTCTTTCTTTTTCACCAATAAAACTGGTGCTCCCCACAGTGATACACTCGGTCGAATGAACCTCTTGTTCAGAAGCTCTTTTAACTGAGTCATTAACTCTGCCAGCTCTATCGGAGCCATTCTATACGGCGTAATCAATACTGGTCTGGCTCCCGGCACCAATTCAATCGCAAACTCAATTTTTCTTTGAGGTGGAAATTCAGGAATATCATCCAGAAACACTTCCGAAAAATCTCTAACCACCGGTATCTGATCCAGGTTCTGAGCATCACCCAACGCATTAGCAGCCAACAGAATATAACCCTGATACTCCTTCCCACTACAATACACCATTACAGAGTTCAGGTAATTCCCCGTAGCTACCACTGCTCTATTCTCTCTTTCCGGCATAAACCGAATAGTCCGTTCAAAGCAATCCAACAAAACCCGATTCTTTGATAACCAATCAAACCCTAAAATCATCTCCAATCCAATCATTGGCAAATAGATCAAATCATGGATAAAGTCTCTACCCTCGAGTTTGAAACCTACTTGTCTACAACCTGACCTAGTCATAACTATCTGATGCGGAGTATGTACATGCAGATCAAAAGGTAACTCCGACACTTTCAAGCCTAATTCCTCAACTTTAGCAAACAAAATAAACGAATGCGAAGCTCCAGTATCATATAATGCAACTAAGGATTTATCACCAATTAGACATATACCTCTCATCAACGGATCTACCTTAGAAGCATCTTTGGTGTTCACAGCAAAGACTTGACCTTAATGCTGACTCTGGCCCGCATTCTGGTTCCTCCCACGAGTGCAATCCCTTGCAATGTGGCCAGGCAACCCACAATTGAAACAACCACCTAAACCAATTTTGCATGAGTCATAAGGATGGAAATTCCCACAACGTACACAAGTCAAATCCAGAGAATTCTTACTCTGATTTCCTCTCCCTTTAGCATACTGAAATTGAGTCCGAGTGTTCTTCCTGAAACTTCCTTGACCTTGAGGCGTATATCCGCCTCTTTTAAAGCTTTGACCTCTAGGATGGAAGTACATGCCACGCCCCCGACTAGAGCTCCCTCCATAAGTGTTCTTGGATGCCGCCACTGTCTTGGCATACTCCTCCACCACTCTAGCCTTATTCACCAAGTCGGAGAAGACACGGATCTCCATAGGCGCCACAACAGTCATAATGCTATCCTTTAAACCCCGCTGGTACTTAATGCACTTCCAGCTCTCGTAAGTCTTCAGGGCACCTTGACATACCCTAGAAAACCTACAGAGCTCCTCAAACTTGTTGGTATAATCTGCCACAGACATGGAACCTTGCTTTAGCTGCATCAGCTCCATCTCCTTCGCTTTCCTTGCAGACTCAGGGAAGTACTTCTTGTAAAAGTCCGTTCAGAACATATTCCACAGAACATCAGCATTCTATAGTTGTAACAAGCAACACTCTGCTTGCCACCAGGGCTGGGCCATTCTCGCAAGTTGATAAGCGGCAAACTCTATATACTGATTGAGTAGAACATGCTACGCCTGTAAAGCACGCTCCATGGCTTGGAACCAGTGATTTTCTTCAGTAGGATTAGTTGATCTTCGGAATGTTGGTGGATGAACCTTGAGGAAAGTCGCCAAAGTCATCAGAACACCTCCAGTGTTGTCTCCGTTTCCCTCTGCGTTATCATGAGCATTCCCTTCGCCGTTCCCATTTCTGTTGCCGTTCCCGGCCGGTTGACCTAGACTCTGCACAGCTTGCAGAGTCACAGCAGCATTTACTTCCATGGTATTAGCGAGATTCGCCATTGCTGCCATGAATTCGGCATGATTGTCAGCTGGTTGCTCATTCCTACTTTCTCAGGTACGCATTCGACCTCGCCCACGAGTGGCCATGTAGGGTTCCTGTCTACACCAAGCAATCGATATCAAGGTGATCAGTCTTAATATCAAAAGTATAGTGCTTCAATTATCCCAAACAGGCACTCACAAACAAGCATGCTATGCAATATCAAGCAGATAACCTAATAGCATCAAAGAAAAGACACACAGAGTATGCAATGAAGCACAATCGGTCCATCCCTCAGGCTCACGAGGACGAACCGCTCTGATACCACTAAATGTAACACCCTAATTAGCCTAAGCTTTACCTCGCGTCTTAAAGCAAAGATTAATCAGAGATTACGATAGTTCTAAGCTCATACGTAATATATTTATAGAAAGAATGATATAACTAGAAGCCCGATGAAGGATATAGCTCAAAAATAAGATTTCAAAGCGCAAAACGTACTAATGAAGTGTCCAACTTAAGGTGCAAGAAACAGATAAGATATAGCCAAATATAAGTATATAATATCATAGGAAACTAGCCACGGCTCGCGGAATTTAAGCAGGCTAGTCATATACAAGTATACAGAAACATAATAGTTTAAATATAGCTTATATAAGTTCTTCTCTCATAATACAAGCCTCTAGGCAAGGACAAAATGCAAAAGTGAGAGACATAAAAACAAAATAAACCAAAAAGACTCCAAAAGAATCCAAGATCCTCCACTTCTGTCACCATCCAAAGTAACTCACCGAGGTGGGTTGCGACCTGCATCTCAAAAACACAACAGAAATATGGTATGAGAACCGAAGGTTCTCAGTATAGTAACAGTGCCTAGTGATGTAGGATATAAGACCCCGAGATGCCAAAGGCAATCCTAAGCTCCATATCCATCACAAGATTCAACTTAAAGCATTCTAAAACAAATAGGCATAATCATATAAACATTAACTTAATTAAACCAGGTGAAATATCTTAGGGATTTCTACTCTAACCAAACACCGCTGTCCCACAGCCTTCACCAACCTATCCTTCATGCGATCCCATCGCCATCGCCTTCCGAACCTCCTCAAACCCAGCAGAAAGCACAAATAATATACAATGCAAGTAAAACACAAGTCTTGACATATAAAGCAATTAATTCAAATAGAAATTAGGCATGTTATACAAATAGGCAAGCCATTACAAGTAGACAAAGTATACAAACAGATAGAAAATGCAAATGATGAATGCCTGCCCTACTGGCCATGATATCACATTGTCGGTTTAACTGCCAACCCGACACATCTCCATAGAGATGTCGCCCTTCGGAGTCATCAATGGGAACCCCCGAGATATAGTACTCGGACCATTTTCCAGGGTTTTGCGCCTGCACGCTCTATTGATCCGAAGGATGCAAGCGGGATACTCTTGCCTCAGACCTCACATCTCAACGTAAGCGGGATTAACCACCATCCTTACGCCGCCGCCGCTACCTCGATGGGCGGGATTAACCACCGTCCCTGCCGGGCGCATAGCGTCTCATAATCTCAGTATAAATAATACTTCAATGGTTTTCAAAAAATATTTTCAATATATATATGGATCCATCATCTCAATCAGAGTCCTCGACTCACCACAACCACTGTAATTTCACATCTCAGTTCCAAACTCAGTAGTTCCTCAATTTTCGTCTCACACATCAACCATACAACACATAACACCAAGCCATCCTCAGCACACCAGAAACCTAGGCCTCCGTTTTCTAATTTATCATAAAATTATGTACTAGAACCTTTAAGTTATATTCCATGTTCTAATACTCAAAACTAGGCCCAAAAATCTTAAAATGGTATTAGAAAAGCTTACAACCGTGTTGGGAAGGTAGGATAGTTGAAAAACAAGTAAAATTTGAGAAACAGGGCATGTGCGGCCGCACAGGATTGTGTGCGTGCGCACACCCAGGAAATTTTTAAAAGTGTGCGTATGCACAGGTGTCAAAACTCAAAATAATCTATTCACTCGCACAACCTGTGCCAGCACTTCCAACAGACTGGCCTTCCCAAGGTGTGCCCACACGCTGTGCCAGCACTGCAAACAGAACGCAGTTTCCTGCCTGTGCATGCGCACAGGTGTGTGCATCCTCACAAGTCAAAATTCTTGTAGGGTGTGCGTCCGCACGAGGGTGTGCACCCGCACATATCAGAAAACATGAAATTCTGCAACTTTGCAGAATTTCAGATTTTTAACACCAACTTTGAATGATCATAACTTCCTCTACTAAATTTCAATTTTCACAAACTTTATATCGATTTAAAGGATTTTCAAGGATCTTTAATTCTAAACTAATTTCAATCAATTTTGAAAACCGAGGCAGAAGTTATGATCGAACAAATTTCATCAAAATTCCAAATTTACCAAAATTCACCATATACACAAATTCTTACCATACACATTCCAAATCATACCAAACCATTCACACGCCCATCTTTCATCAAAACGAACTTGTTGTGCCATAATACACCAACATTATCACATTTTCCTTCACATATCATCCTCCTCCTTCTCAACATCAATATATCACATAATACACATTCTAATCAATCTTCTCTCACATTTTCCAACCACTTTACCAATTCATCAATTCCAACATCACACATTTTATCATAATTCACTTATCAAATTCATACAATCAATCATCATCACCATATCATCATGAATTCACAAAAATCATCATACATCAACATTCACAACTCATCAACCATTATCATTCATACCTATCCTATAGGTCACTAGCCTAAGTGTCCATGAATATATATAATACATAGAGAAAACCGAAACCATACCTTGATCGATTTCCAATATGCCCTTAATCCAAAGTTGAGCACAAGCTAGGTTTTTCCAACACAATCCAAGCCACCAACAAGCTCCAACAAGTCCAACTACTCACCACTTCAAGCTATACCACACATAATTCATAATAATTCAACCTAGGGTTTCCATTTAAACATAAAATCACAAGGTTTTTGCGGCTCTTACTTCTTTCAACAGATTTGGATGTCAAAACCCAAGGCTAAGCAAGGCTTAGAGCAAACCTAAACATCCAAAATCACAAAAATTGATTTAACCCCAAAGCCCTAGGAACCGAAATTTTGGAGAGAAGAATAGAAAATATTTCAAGGTTACCTCTCCAGTTTTTTGTATGGCTTTTGTAGAGCTCTTCACGAGAAACACGCAGTCGCAAACGGTGCGGCGATCGGAGCTCTCTAGCTCAAGATATGAGCTCCGGAAGATTGAGGTGAATAGTGCTTCTTCTTCCTCTCTTCCCCTTTCTATTTTTTGAAGTGTGTGTGTATGTTTAATGGGGTTGTGGCTGGTTTGGTTCACTCAATGAGCCTTTTATATGTTGGGCTTTGTCCCAACTTGGGCCCAATCCAACCCGTTAGTGTGCCCGTTTGGCCCAATTTTGGGCCAAACCTTTAAAATTATCACCCGGTTTTCCATTTCTAATATTTTTCTAAAGTTTTTGGCTGTTTTCACTTTTTCTCATGCGGTACCGGGCAGACATGAACCGGTTCAACTGCCGATCCACGGTTTTTTACGGTTTTTTGCAGAAAGTACATTTTCTGACTCAGAAAGACCTACTGAGTCCGAAAATCACCTTTAAATCCTCAAATTCTCACTCTAACTTTTCAAAATCTAATCAGAGCAATTAATCACTTAATTAACTAGTTGATTAGTTGTAGTTCTTACATTCTCCCCACCAAATAAGAAATTTTTCCCTCAAAATTTGAATTACCTGAGAAAAGCTGGGGAAAATCCTTTCACATTTCAGACTCCAACTCCCAAGTATGCTTTTCAATTCCAGCCCGCTCCCAAGCAACTTTAACCAACGGAACATCCTTTCTTCGAAGCTTCTTCACACTAGTGTCATCGATCATCACTGGCGTTACTTGGAAGGTTAAGTTCTCCTTCAATTCGACCGATTCAGGCTCCAACACATGAGCCGCATCCGACGTGTACTTACAAAGTTGTGACACGTGGAATACGTCATGCAAGTTAAACAGATGAGGTGGTAAAGCTACTTGATACGCTACCGGCTCGAATCTCTTCAAAATCTCAAACGGTCCTATATATCTTGGGTTTAACTTTTTGGTCTTGATTGCTCTTCCAATCCCAGTCATCGGTGTAACCTTAAGGAATACGTGATCTCCCACTTCAAACTCTAATGGTTTCCTCCTCTGGTCCGCATAACTTTTCTGTCGACTTTAAGCAGTTAGAATCCTTGCACGAATCTTCTTAATGTTCTCAGTAGTCTTTGCTATTACATCAGGACCCAAAACACTTGCTTCACCAGATTCATACCAACAAAATGGAGACTAACACTTCCGTCCATACAAGGCTTCATATGGAGCCATCCCAATGCTCGCATGAAAGCTGTTGTTATACGCAAACTCCACTAATGGCATGTATCGGTCCCAACTTTCAGGTTGATCTAGAACACATGCTCTTAGCACATCTTCCAAGGTTTGAATAGTCCTTTCTGACTGTCCATCGGTTTGTGGATGATATTACGGTACTGAGACATAAATTAAATTCCACTAATTCAAAACATTAGCATGTCCTTATGCTTAGCTCAACGAGATAAAATAGATGAGTAGGGAAAAGTAAGACTCATGCAATGCAATGCAACCTATGTATGAATGCAACTATATGATTCTATCTACTTGGTTAAAAGTAAATAAGTTCTTCAAGACAGACATAAATTAAATTCCACTAATTCAAAACATACAGTAAAGACAAGTAAACTGTAAGAAGACAGCTCATGAAAGCAGGGAACATATAATTAAGCATTGAACCCTCACTGATGGTGTATATGCACTTTAATCACTCAAGTGTATGGGGTTAATCCCTCAACAAATATTTAATGTACCAATACAAACATCATGAGGTCTTTTCAAGGTTATAATGGGGCTAAGGTAAGGGTGAGGGTATATATATGGCTAAGTGAGCTATAAATTGAATCCTTGACTAACCTAAGCTCTCACCTATATACACACTTTACATACTTTTAAATTCATGCCTAGCTACCCAAAATTTCCAATTTTGCATTACATACTCATGCATCAACTTTTCTTTTAACTTTATCACATATGCATTGATCTTTTCATTAACTTAACTTAGCATTGGGGTAATTTTGTCCCCTTATTTATTTACTTATTTATTGTATATTTTTATATTTACTCAATGCACATGGATTTTTTTAATTTTTTTCTGGTCTCACATGAGTAGGTACCCAAATTCTCAATATTTTATCATTTAAACATTGTATACTTTCATTAACCCAAGTTTCCACAGTTTTCCCACACTTAATTGGAACACATCCTCTATCTTAAGCTAACCAAAGATTCAATTTAGGGTATTTAATTATTTTTCTGCTTAAGACTAGTGATGTGGTAAAGTATAGAACAAATGGGGATTAATAGGCTCAAAGTAGCTAACAAAGGTAAGTGAAAGGGTAGGCTATTTGGGATAAGTGAGTAAAACAAGTAATGGCCTCAATCATATGCATGCATATAACACATTAAACATTGGACATATAGGATGGAACAAAATAAAGATTACAATCATAGAGAAGAAAAACACACAAGAATAAAATTTTATGGTTAAATAGTGTAACCATGTAATTAAGCTCAAGTCTCACAGGTTGTGTGTTCTAGCTTTTAAACCATGTTCCAAATACAACTTCCAACAAGTTTAACAATAAAGTTTTGATTTAAATTAGTGAAATTTTTCAAAAATAAGGTCTTAAAAAAGAAACTTATTGTTTTTCAACCAAATAGAACATGCATGCAAATAACTATTACTATGCAATTTATCCTATCCTAACAAAAGAAAAATAAATAAATATCCTATTGGTGTTAAGAAAGAGAAATTACCTCCGGAAGTCAGGTGCTGACCGACCTCCCCACACTTAAAGCTTTGCACCATCCTCGGTGCCATCAGTCAGGAACAAAGGGGGCTGGTAGCAGAATCTCCATAGTTGGGAACGTCATGGCTCCCTGTGCTGGTAAATGAACTGGTGTCCGGGGTGTCTGGGTGTTTGTCAGGTGGGTGGTTACCAACAAGCAGCTCTTTGAGGTATGTAAATCGGCGCTTGTTACGGTGCTCTCTTCGCTTTCCCTGCCGGTCAAGCCGTTCCAACCTCTCAAGTATCTGAAGGAGCAATTGATTTATTGAAGGTGCTTGTGATGTGGAAGGAGAAGGGATATCTCCGGTTGGTTCTGCAGGCCGGCTAGTAGTTACTGCTGAAGGTCTGATGTATTTCCCGTTGGGGACGATCTGATCATCCCGTGGAATCATGTCCTTGGTGTTCCCAGTTCTGTAGGAGACTCCGGCTACGGAGAGGAGATTTGAAACCAAGGCGAAAAAAGGTAAGTTACCCACAATTTGTACGTGTCCCATGGCATGCCGGATATGTCTTGGTAAGTTGAGGGGCTGGTCTGTAAGGATACACCAGAGGAGAACAGCCATGTCTGCAGTGAAGGAGGACTCGTGAGTGCTCAGAAGAATGTAATGGGACATAATCTGTGCCCATACTCGAGCCCCCAAAGTGAGTACTGAAGCCAATATGCCCTTAGGTCGGGATTGATGGTATCCCTAGATCCATCTGCTGCCAGGTTGTGCGATAATTCTGAGAACGGCGTCCCAGTCCAATTGGTATGTCTGGCGCTTGAATGAGGCTTCTTGGAATGCGTCCAATCCTTCTGGAGTAGGGGGAAGATCTAGAGCTTGCTGAATAACCTCTTCAGTGATGGGGACTTACTTCTGACGGAGATAGACAGCCTGCAGGGTTGGCATGTGAAAATTGGAGTAGAATTCAACTACCCATGAAAGATTAACCTGCCGTGACTGTCTCTGTAAGAATTCTCATTGTCTGCGCTCAATCCGGGCTCAACAAACTCAACAACGTTGGTTAGGAGGATGAAAAGGGGCTCATTGTTATAGTTCCTCTCAGCCAGGATGGGAAACATCTGCTCACAGTAGCGGTTAGTGAACCGCACAGTGTCCTTGGCTGGAAAGGCTTTCTCTGTTTCATTGACCTTAATGATCCTCTTGACTCTCTTTGTTATCGGTTTTACTGCTGTTGAGAATGGTTCCGCAGCTTGTGCTTTTTTTGTTCCTCTCCTTGCCGGTGGTTTGGGAGTAGCTTTCTCTTTACCCTTCTTGGTGGCCATCCTGAAAAAGGAAAAGGAAAGTTACATTTAAAGCTAAGGGTTAAAGCAAGGAAGAGCACAGTACAAGTGATAATCAATGCCAAGGTAATGAAGATGTTGTGAACACATGGTCGCGACTACATGTGATCAGTTCATCAATGGAAATATAGTAAGTGCATGTTATGGCAATTATATGCAAGATGTTTTTTAGCATGCCGACAAAGGCAAGAGTAGCATAGGTCAAGCATTAATTGCCCAATTTGATTATCAAATATTTCAAACTAATAATCTGTTTTTGTTGACAATTAAATTCAATCAATAAAAAATTGAAAGGGATTTTTTGAAAAACAGGCATTAGAGTAGAAGAATAGAATAATTTAAAATTGCATAATGCCATACGGGCTTTTTCAGAAACACTTAGCATGCATCGTAAATATGTTATTGAAAGTATTAAATTTGAACATGCAAGTAACCCTTAAGAAGTAATATTAATTGTCAAACAATTCTTCAATAATCCACAAGCAAAATATAGAAGCAAATAATCACCCAATTAAATTTCTAACACCAATTAAAAGGATGTAAAAAGAAAAAGAAAAATAAAGAAAACATAGATAATGAAAGTAGAAAGAAGAAAGAAGAAGAAAACATAAATAAAAGTAATAATGGAAAAGTAAAAAGGGAAGAAGAAAAGAAAAGAACCTTGATTGATGAAGATTAAGAGTGAAAGAAGAAAGGAAAAAATAGAAAGGAATAAAGAAGAAAGAAGGAAGAGGGAAGAAAGAATTAGGATTGGGGGAGAAAAGATAAGATTTTTGGCGTACACCTAGTAAAACTGTGCGTCGCATGTGACGCGGACGCGTGCATCACGCATTCGCATGGGTTGTGCAATTTTCAAGTGACGCGTACGCGTGGGGCATGCGTACGCGTGACATGATTTGTGCTATTGGCGCAAGAGCAGCCTTGCACACGCACAACTCTCTGTCTCATACGCACTATTGCCACAAATTCAACTGACGCGTAGGCATGTGGGACGCGCACGCTTCGATGGCCTGGTTGGAAAAAATGACGTGAACGCGTCAGGGACACGTACGTTCGATACGGCTTGTACTTCCAGCACCATTCCAGCACCAGGCCATCACAACTTTCTGTCTAAACACATTTTTACGCCGAATAGCAGGGTCACGCGTACGCGTGGGCGACGCGTACGCGTGAATGGCTGATTTTCGAATGACGCGAACGCGTCAGGGACGCATTCGCATGGGCGTGTCTGTGCCTAAGGCACGCCTCCAGCCATGCTCTCGCATAACTCTCTGTTCAATCCCCTTTTTCACGCATGCACATATGACGCGAACGCGTCATCGACGCTTGCGCGTCGTGTGCTATTATTATTATTTTTTTATATATATATGCAGAATGCAAAATGAAGATGCTAATACAGATGTTATAAATGACACTAATAAACATAAAGAAAAATAAAACTAAGACTAAAAAGGAACGACCATACCATGGTGGGTTGTCTCCCACCTAGCACTTTGCTTTTACGTCCTTAAGTTGGACGGTCTTCAGGCTCATGCTGCTTATGTTGGTGGGTCTTCCAAGAGGAAGACCTCTAGTTCTTTGTGTTCCTTCATCTTATCACCATGATAAGGATTTAGGCAATACCCATTGACCTTGATGAAATTGGGACTTGAAGGATGACTCAGGTGGAAGACTCCATATGGCTCTGCCTTCTCGATTCTGTAGGTTCCTTCCCATCTAGATCTCAGCTTTCCTGGCATGAGTCTCAGCCTGGAGTTGTAAAGGAGAACCAAATCTCTAGGTCTGAACTCTCTTTTCTTAATATGCTTGTCATGCACAACCTTCACCTTCTCTTTGTATAATCTGGCATTGTCATAAGCTTCGAGGCGAAGGGTTTCTAGTTCTGCCAGTTGTAGCTTCCTTTCAGCGCCAACTTTCTCAAATCCCATGTTGCACTCCCTCACAGCCCAGAAAGCCTTGTGTTCTACCTCTACTGGAAGGTGGCAAGCCTTTCCGTACACTAAGCAGAAGGGGCTCATCCCAATGGGTGTCTTGTACGCTGTCCGATATGCCCAGAGCGCATCAACAAAGTCTGGTGCTCTAGTCCTTCCTATGAGGCTTTACTATCTTCTCTAGAATGTGTTTTATCTCTCTGTTAGGCACTTCTGCTTGTCCATTGGTCTGGGGATGATAAGCTGTTGCTACTTTGTGAACTATCCCATGCTTTTTCAGTAGTCCTGCTAATCTCCTGTTACAAAAGTGAGTGTCTTGATCACTCACGATTGCTCGTGGTGATCCAAAGCGACAAATAATATGGTTTCTAACAAAGGAAATAACAGTGTTAGCATCATCAGTACGGGTAGGAATGGCTTCCATCCATTTAGAGACATAATCTACAGCTAACAATATATAAAGGTAACCATTAGTGTTTGAAAATAGACCCATGAAGTCAATGCCCCAAACATCAAAAATTTCACAGAAAAGCATAATTTCTTGAGGCATCTCATCCCTCTTGGATATATTACCAAATCTTTGGCATGGGGAACAAGATTTGCAAAAGGCAGCAGCATCTTTAAAAAGAGTAGGCCACCAGAATCCACAGTCTAAAATTTTTCTAGCTGTTTTTTGAGGGCCAAAATGTCCTCCACTCTTAAAAAGTGGCAGGTCTCTAAAATGGACTGAAATTCTGATTGGGGCACACACCTTCTAATTACCTGGTCAGCTCCACACCTCCATAAATATGGGTCATCTCATACATAATATTTGGACTCGCTTTTCAGCTTGTCTCTTTGATGCTTAGTAAAATTAAGAGGGAAAGTATGGCTAACTAGATAATTAGCTACAGGTGCGTACCAAGGAACTACTTTAGATACTGCATGCAAGCTATCAAATGGAAAAGCATCATTGATAGGAGTGGAGTCATCCTTAATGTGCTCAAGGTGACTCAAGTGGTCTTCCACTAAATTCTGGTTACCACTCCTATCCTTAATTTCTAAATCAAATTATTGCAGCAACAGTATCCAACGTATTAGCCTTGGTTTAGACTCTTTTTTAGCTAATAAATACTTTAGAGCTGCATGGTCTGAGTACACTACCACCTTAGTACCAAGTAAATAGGCTCGAAATTTATCCAGAGCAAAAGCAATAGCCAGAAGTTCTTTCTCAGTGGTGGTGTAATTAGACTGAGCAGCGTCTAAGGTCTTAGACACATAAGCAATTACGAAAGGATCCTTACCTTTGCGCTGAGCCAGCGTCGCTCCTACTGCATGGTTGGAGGCATCACACATAATCTCAAAAGGCTGGCTCCAGTCTGGTCCTCTCACAATTGGAGCTTGAGTTAGGGTGATCTTCAGCTTATCGAATGCTTGCATGCAATCCTCACTCAGCTCGAACTCAATATCTTTCTGCAGCAATCTGGATAAAGGCAATGCTACCTTACTGAAGTCCTTGATAAATCTCCTGTAGAAACCTACATGGCCCAAGAATGAACGGACTTTCCTCACAGAGGAGGGGTAAGGTAAACTAGAAATGGGCATCTACCTTTGCTGGATCTACAGAAATACTGGTATTAGAGACAACATGTCCTAGTACAATACCTTGTTTTACCATAAAGTGACATTTTTCAAAATTTAAAACAAGGTTTGAACTGACACACCTGTCTAATACTCTAGATAAACTATCCAAGGAAAGGCTAAATGAATCACCATATACGCTAAAATCATCCATGAAAACTTCCATACAGATTTCAATAAGATCTGAAAAGATACTCATTATGCATCTTTGGAAAGTAGCCGGTGCATTACATAAGCCAAATGGCATCCTTTTGTATGCATACGTTCCAAAGAGACATGTAAAAGTAGTCTTCTCCTGATCTTCAGGAGCTATATGAAATTGAAAGTAGCCTGTATAACCATCCAAAAAGCAATAATGCGATTCACCTGACAGTCGATCAAGCATCTGATCAATAAAAGGCAAGGGGTAATGATCCTTGCGAGTAGCTTGGTTGAGACGCCTATAGTGAATGCAAACTCTTCATGAATTCTGGACTCTAGTTGTCAGGAGCTCTCCATGCTCACTCTTTACCGTTGTGACTCCAGACTTCTTGGGCACCACTTGTACTGGACTGACCCATTCGCTGTCTGAGATGGGATAAATGATATCTGCTTCAAGTAGCCTGGTCACTTCTTTCTTGACAACTTCTAAGGTGGTGGGATTCAATCTTCTTTGTAGTTGACGGACAGGCTTTGCTCCCTCTACTAAGAATATTCTGTACTCACAAACTTGAGGGCATAAGCTCCACCCAATTGCTTTCTTATGTTTTCTCAGCACATTAAGCAGCTGCTCCTCTTGTTGGGAAGTGAGTTCCCTTGCAATGATAACTGGGAGCTTCTAATTATCCTCAAGATAAGCATACTTGAGGTGGGGTGGAAGGGGCTTTAATTCTAATTTCTGCTCATGGCTAGGCTCTGGATTATCTGGAACTAGTGATAATGGCAAAGTGCCCTCATTGTGTTCAGAGGGTGTCCCCACACTTGGACCTTACTCCATGTACTTCTCTTCTACTTCTTCTTGGTGAACTTCAGCTGCAGTTTCATGAATGATGTCGCATTGGAAGATAGAATGATCTTTCGGAGGGTGCTTCATAGCTTCATTTAAACTGAAACTCACTGCTCTGCCATCTATCTCAAAGGAGTAAGTTTCTGAGAATGCATCCAGCTTGAACTTTGAAGTCTTCAGGAATGGTCTTCCAAGAAGGATTGATGATGGTCTTCCTGAGTCATTAGGGGGCATTTCCAAGATATAGAAGTCAATGGAAAATGTGAGCCCCTTAATGCTCACTAGCACTTCTTTAGCAATTCCGACTACTGTAATAATGCTTTTATCTGCTAACACAAAACGAGCTGCCGACCTTTTTAAGGGAGGGAGCCTCAAAGCATCATATATAGACAATGGCATTATACTAACACACGCTCCTAAATCACACATACAGTCAGAAAATATTACACCTCCAATGGTACAGTTAACTATGCATGGACCTGGGTCACTACATTTTTCAGGTATACCCCCCATTAAAGCAGATATAGAACTACCTAAAGGAATAGTTTCTAATTCATTAATTTTATCTTTATGTATGTACAAATCCTTCAGAATCTTTGCATATTTAGGCACTTGCTGAATAACATCAAAAAGGGGAACAGTTACCTCAATCTTTTTGAAAATTTCTACCATTTTGAGATCAGGTTCTATCTACTTTCTGGGCTTCCGTGCAAGGTGTGGAAATGGGATAGAAATGGCACCACTTGTAGCTTCTGCGTTTGTTGGTGCTTCATTCCTTGGTTGACGAGGGGGCATGTTCTGGTGGGTTTGGCTCCTCCTAATTTCTTTGTTGCAGTGTAGTTCTGGACCTCAAAGTGATGGAATTGATGCCACCCTTGGGGTTAGGTAAGGGTTAAAAAGAAATTCCACTGGAGCTTGAAGGATGGTTGGTGGAATTAGGTAATGAATCTATCCGGGAGACGAGATCTTGTAAAGTGGCATTCAGACCATTTAAGGTAGAGTTCGGTGTAGTCTGCATGTCTTGTTGTCCTTGTGCAAGAGAATGGAGCATCTCGTCATTTGATGAGGAAGTAAGATAAGTGATCTGAGGAACCTGTTGTTAGTTGTGCTGGGGTCCTTGGGATTGCCTTAGGTGAGGTGCTCTGTAAGGCTGGTTCTGATTCTGCTATCTGTTGTTGTTATTCCACCTCTGATTTCCATTGTTGTCTCTGCCTCTTCTGTTATAGTTGTCCCTCCAGCCATGGTTGAAATTATCTCTCCAGCCCTGGTTGGAGTTGTCCTGCCACCCTTGGTTATAATTTTTACCTTGGTTGTAATTGTCGCCCTGTTGATTCTATCATTGATTCGGGCGGTCATAGAAGTTATGAGTGGCGGCTACGGCGTTGTCATCTTGTTGGAGCTGCGGGCACTCATCAGTGTAGTGACTATAATCAGCACAAATTCCACATACTCTTTGGGGGACCAACTGTTGACTTTGTTGTGGTGGGGAGGTTGTTGTTGTTGTTGTTGATTCAACTGCATCTGCTTCAGTAGGTTGGTCATTTCACATATAGCTGGTGTAACGGCAGTAGTCTCAGTGCTAGAGGAAACCTCTGTAATAGCCTTTGAGTGGCTGTTCCTATGCCTATGATTCTGAGTGGACTCAGCTAAGTCGCTGATCAGTTGTCATACTTCATCTGCGGTCTTGTACTTTTTCAGAGAACCATTACTAGCACCATCCAATGTAGTCTTATCCCGAGACTTCATGCCTTGAGTGAAGTAGCTGATCAACACTAGCCTGTCAATCATGTGGTGAGGGCATGCGTCTAGTAGGTTCTTGAAACGCTCCTAGTACTTATAAAGAGTCTCCGATTTGCCTTGAATAATGCAGGAGATCTCCATCCTCAATCTATCTGTAACTTCAGCTGGAAAGTATTTTTCCAAGAATTTTCTCCTGAGCGTGTCCCTGTTGGTAACAATTGTTTTAGGTTGGGAGTTGTACCACTCCCTCACCTTTCCCTCAAGAGAAAACGGGAAGGCAGTTAACAGAATAGAAGTTTCATCTGCACCATGACGCCTAACAGTAGAACAGGCTGTCTGAAAATCCCTGAGGTGCTTGATAGGCTCCTGAGCATGGTAAGCCATGAAACTTGGGCATCAAGTTGATTAATGCAGTCTTCAATTCAAAATCTGCAGCCAGATTTGGGTGACGCACTTGATACGGTTGCAGGGTAAAGTCTGGGGATCCCGCCTTCTGGAGAGTGATCCTCCTAGGTGCTGCCATACTATTTGTACGTGAATCAACTGAATCAGTAGTAGAGAAGCTTGTTTCTCCCTCAGATGGCAGTTCAGATTCGCCTTTAGATGAGACTGGTGAATCGATAACAATCACTTCACCACCCTCAGAGGCTAACCGACGCCGAGCTCACCTAATACGTGAAATAGTTCTTTCAATTTCAGGATCAAATGCGGCTAAGCTCGGATCAGGCAGTGAACGCGTCATTCAATGAAAGAAACATATAGCTCAAGGTAAATAAATAAAATAAAATATGCAAATAAATAAAATTAAAAATATTTACACCAACTAATAATTTAGCACACAATTGCAACTCTCCGGCAACGGCGCCAAAAATTGACGAGGGGGCGGAAGTCGGCCAATTAAGAAATCAATATAGGAAATACGTTGCGAGTATAGCTCTTAACCAGCTAAAATCCGCCTCGTCAATTTAGAAAGGTTGTCACAAAAGTTTAGAATAAAAATACTGGGAGTATGAGTCCTAGGTCGTCTCCCAACGAGTTGCCAAAAAGGGTGCTAATTTATTAATCAGCGGTTTTCCGAGAGATTTTGAGAGTTGAATAACAGAAAATAAACAATTGTAAATAAATGAAATGAAAATTAAAAGGAATTTATATTATTCAAAATAAAAAGCCTTGACTGGGGGAATGATTAATTGGAAGTTCTATCCTTGTTGGAATTCTCCCAAGTGTAGTATAAAGAGGTTGTTGTTTTCACTTAGTTAACCCTTACTAAATAAAGAAAAGTCAAGTGATTGAGCTGACTCTTATTCACAAATCCTAGTCCTTTCCCTTAGGAAGGTCTAGCGTTAGTAAATACAGAATCAGCCAACAACTTCCAATTTAACTAATCACTTAAGCATTCCAACTCAAGTGTCTCCTTTTAATCAACCCCCATGTCAAGTAGGGAATCTACTCCATTGACATGAAAATAATACTCATAAAAATATAAGAAGAAGACATGATGAATTAAATGAAATAGGGATTGAAAATTAATTAAAGGGAAAAGTAATTCTCTGTATTAATAAATCCAAAATGCAACATACCTATCTGAATAGGGTTAATAAGTAATTGAAAGAGTAAAGGAATAAGGAAACAAACTAGAATAGTAACTTCAACGGAGGTGATGACTCTTCAATATACAAATCCAAAGCGAAAGCATAAAACTAATAAACTATGAATGTAAAGAAAACCTAGAGGACGAGTAATTTCTCTTTAGATTCAGATCTAAAACTCTAAAACTATCCTAATGTGAATGTGTGTTGAGTCTCCGCATGTTTCCTGGCTTTAGTATGTGTTTCTGGGCCAAAAACTAGGTCAAAATTCGGCCCAAAATTGCCCCCAGCGTCTTCTGTTAATTTTGCAGATCGCGCATGTCACGCGTACGCGTCAGTCACGCGTATGCGTCGCTGGTCATTTTGGCGTGTCACGCGTTTGCGTCAAGCACGCGCATGCGTCATCTTGCAGAACTCCAATCAACGCGTACGCGTCAGGCACGCGCACGCGTCACCGCAAATTTCTCCATGTCGCGCGCACGCGTGAGCCATGCGTGCGCGTCGATGCTCGCTGGTTATCTCCTTAGTTTCTTGTGTTTCTTCCATTTTTGCAAGCTTCCTCTCCATTTCCTAAGCCATTCCTGCCCTATAAAGCCTGAAACACTTAACACATGGATCACGGCATCGAATGGTATAAAGGAGAATTAAAATACACAATTTAAAGACTTCTAGGAAGCAAGTTTTCTACCATAGAACAAAACTAGGAAGGAATTGTAAAATCATGTAAATCATATGAAAAAGTGGGTAAGGACTTGACAAAAATCACAAAATTGAGCACAAGATAAACCATAAAATAGTGGTTTATCAACCTCCTCACACTTAGATATTACCATGTCCTCATGCTTAGCTCAAGAAGATAAAATAGATGAGTAGGGAAAAGTAAGATTCATGCAATGCAATGCAACCTATGTATGAATGCAACTATATGATTCTGTCTACTTGGTTAAAAGTAAATAAGTTCTTCAAGACAGACATAAATTAAATTCCACTAATTCAAAAAGTACAGTAAAGACAAGTAAATTGTAAGAAGACAGCTCATGAAAGTAGGGAACATAGAATCAAGCATTGAACCCTCACTGATGGTGTATATGCACTTTAATCACTCAAGTGAATGGGGTTAATCACTCTAGTCTTCCTTAGTCATGCTTTCTAAACTTTGTTCTTCACCTAACCAATCAACAAATATTTAATGTACCAATGCAAACATCATGAGATTTTTTCAAGGTTGTAATGGGGCTAAGGTAAGGGTGAGGGTATATATATGGCTAAGTGAGCTATAAATTGAATCCTTGACTAACCTAGGCTCTCACCTACGTACACACTTTACATACATTTAAATTTATGCCTAGCTACCCAAAATTCCCAATTTTGCATTACATACTCATGCATCAACTTTTCTTTTAACTTTATCACATATGCATTGATCTCTTCATTAACTTAACTTAGCATTAGGGTAATTTTGTCTCCTTATTTATTTACTTATTTATTGTATATTTTTGGATAAAAATTTTTATTTTTATTTTTTTTATAAATAGAAAAATAAACATAACTTATCAATGCACATGGATTTTTTTAATTTTTTTTTGGGTCTCACATGAGTAGGTACCCAAATTCCCAATATTTTATCATTTAAACATTGTATACTTTCATTAACCCAAGTTTCCACAGTTTTTCCACAGTTAATTGGCACACAATCTCTATCTTAAGCTAACCAAAGATTCACTTTGGGGTATTTAATTGTTTTTCCGTTTAAGGCTAGTGATGTGGTAAAGTATAGAACAAATGGGGATTAATAGGCTTAAAGTGGCTAACAAAGGTAAGTGAAAGGGTAGGCTATTTGGGATAAGTGAGCAAAACAAGTAATGGCCTCAATCATATACATGCATATAACATATTAAACATTGGACATATAGGATGGAACAAAATAAAGATTACAATCATAGAGAAGAAAAACACATAAGAATAAAATTTTATGGTTAAATAGTGTAACCATGTAATTAAGCTCAAGTCTCACAGGTTGTGTGTTCTAGCTTTTAAACCATGTTCCAAATACAACTTCCAACAAGTTTAACAATAAAGTTTTGATTTAAATTAGTGAAATTTTTCAAAAATAGGGTCTTAAAAAAGAAACTTATTGTTTTTCAACCAAATAGAACATGCATGCAAATAACTATTACTATGCAATTTATCCTATCCTAACAAAAGAAAAATAAATAAATATCCTATTGGTGTTAAGAAAGAGAAATTACCTCTGGAAGTTAGGTACTGACCGACCTCCCCACACTTAAAGCTTTGCACCGTCCTCGGTGCCATTAGTCAGGAACAAACGGGGGCTGGTAGCAGTATCTCCACAGTTGGGACCGTCATGGCTCCTTGTGCTGGTAAATGAAGTGGAGTCCGGGGTGTTTGGGTCTTTGTCAGGTGGGTGGTTACCAACAAGAAGCTCCTTGAGGTATGTAAATCGGCGCTTGTTACAACGCTCTCTTCGGTTTCCCTGCCGGTCAAGCCGGTCCAACCTCTCAAGTATCTGAAGGAGCAATTGATTTATTGAAGGTGCTTGTGCTGTGGAAGGAGAAGGGATATCTCCGGTTGGTTCTGCAGGTCGGCTAGTAGTTGCTGCTGGAGGTCTGATGTATTTCTCGTTGGGGACGATCTGATCATCCCGTGGAATCATGTACTTGGTGTCCCCAGCTCTATAGGAGACTCCGGCTACGGAAATGAGATCTGAAACCAAGGCGGAAAAAGGTAAGTTGCTCACAATTTGTACGTGTCCCATGGCATGTTGGATTTGTCTTGGTAAGTTGAGGGGCTGGTCTATAAGGATACACCAGAGGAGAACATTCATGTCTGCAGTGAAGGAGGACTCGTGAGTGCTCGGAAAGACGTAATGGGACATAATATGTGCCCATACTCGAGTCCCCAAAGTAAGTGCTGAAGCCAATATGCCCTTAGGTCAGGATCGATGGTATCCCTAGATCCATCTGCTGCCAAGTTGTGCGATAATTCTGAGAACGGTGTCCCAGTCAAATTGGTATGTTTGGCACTTGAATGAGGCTTCTTAGAATGCGTCCAATCCTTCTGGAGTAGGGGGAAGATCTAGAGCATGCTGAATAGCCTCTTCAGTGATGGGGACTTACTTTTGACGGACATAGACAGACTGCAGGGTTGGCATGTGAAAATTAGAGTAGAATTCAACTAACCATGAAAGATTAACTTGCCGTGGCTGTCTCTGCAAGAATTCCCATTGTCTGCGCTCAATCCGGGGCTCAACAAACTCAACAATGTTGGTCGGGAGGATGAGAAGGTGCTCATTGTTATAGTTCCTCTCAGCCAGGATGGGAAACATCTGCTCACAAAAGCGGTTAGTGAACCGCGCAGTGTCCTTGGCTGGAAAGGCTTTCTCTGTTTCATTGACCTTAATGATCCTCTTGACTCTCTTTGTTGTCGGTTTTACTGCTGTTGAGGATGGTTCTGCAGCTAGTGCTCTTTTTGTTCCTCTCCTTGCCGGTGGTTTGGGAGTAGCTTTCTCTTTACCCTTCTTGGTGGCCATCCTGAAAAGGGAAAAGGAAAGTTACATTTGAAGCTAAGGATTAAAGCAAGGAAGAGCAGAGTACAAGTGATAATCAATGCCAAGGTAATGAAGATGTTGTGAACACATGGTCGCGACTACATGTGATCAGTTCATCAATGGAAATATAGCAAGTGCATGTTATGGCAATTATATGCAAGATGTTTATTAGCATGCCGGCAAAGGCATGAGTAGCATAGATCAAGCATTAATTGCCTAATTTGATTATTAAATGTTTCAAACTAATAATCTATTTGTATTGACAATTAAATTCAATCAATAAAAAATTGAAAGGGGTTTTGTGAAAAACAGGCATTAGAGTAGAAGAATAGAATAATTTAAAATTGCACAATACGATACGGGATTTTTCACAAACACTTAGCATGCATCGTAAATATGTTATTGAAAGTATTAAATTTGAACATGCAAGTAACCCTTAAGAAGTAATATTAATTGTCAAACAATTCCTTAATAATCCACAAGCAAAATATAGAAGCAAATAATCACCCAATTAAATTTCTAACACCAATTAAAAGGATGTAAAAAGAAAACAAAAAATAAAGAAAACATAGATAATAAAAGTAGAAAGAAGGAGGAAGAAGAAAACATAAATAAAAGTAATAATGGAAAAGTAAAAAGGGAAGAAAAAAAGAAAAGAACCTTGATTGATGAAGATTAAGAGTGAAAGAAGAAAGGAAAAAATAGAAAGGAATAAAGAAAAAATAAGGAAGAAGGAAGAATTAAGAAGAGAGAAGAAAGAATTAGGATTGGGGGAGAAAAGATAAGATTTTTGGCGTACACCTAGTAAAATTGTGTCGCATGTGACGCGGACGCGTGCATCACGCGTTCGCGTGGGTTGCGTAATTTTCAAGAGATGTGTACGCGTGGGGCACGTGTACGCGTGACATGATTTGTGCTATTGGCGCGAGAGCAGCCTTGGGCACGCACAACTCTCTGTCTCATACGGACTATTGCCACAAATTCAACCGACGCGTGCACGTGAGGGACGCGCACGCGTCGATGGTCTGGTTGGGAAAAATGACGCGATTGCTTCAGGGACGCGTACGCGTGATACGGCTTGTGCTTCCAGGACCATTCCAGCACCAGGCCATCACAACTTTCTGTCTAAACACATTTTTACGCCGAATAGCAGGGTCACGCGTATGCATGGGCGACGCGTACGCATGAATGGCTGATTTTCGAATGACACGGACGCGTCAGGGACGCGTTCACGTGGGCGTGTTTGTGCCTAAGGCATGCCTCCAACCATGCTCCCGCATAACTCTCTGTTGATTCCCCCTTTTTCACGCATGCACATATGACGCGAACACGTCATCTACGCTTGCGCGTCGTGTGCTATTATTATTTTTTTTATATATATGCAGAATGCAAAATGAAGATGCTGATGCAGATGTTATGAATGACACTAATAAACATAAAGAAAAATAAAACTAAGACTGAAAAGGAACGAACATACCATGGTGGGTTGTCTCCCACCTAGCACTTTACTTTTACGTCCTTAAGTTGGACGGTCTTTAGGCTCATTCTGCTTATGTTGGTGGGTCTTCCAAGAGGAAGACTGATAAACCCATATTTCATGAGTTCTTTTGTGCTTAATTTGAGTGATTTATACAATCCTTCACCTACTTATTCACATTAATTGCATGGTTTTACTCTCCCTTCCTTATTACGTGATGTATGTGAACAACATGTTTCCTAAGCTTTAAAATTAATTATTTTAATTACCTTTATTTCCATTCGATGCCGTGATTAGTGTGTTGAGTAGTTTCAGATTTTCTAAGGCAAAATGACTTAAAGGATGGAAAAGAAAACATACAAAATAGTAAGGAGAAGGCAAAACGGAGCTTTAAAGAAACTGGTATCCACGCGACCGCATGGACGAAGCGATCGCTTGCCAAGCCCGAATCAGCAGCAACGCGGCCGCATGACTGACGCGACCGCGCGCCTTAAGCAGAACGCACATGACGCGGTCGCATGACTGACGCGACCGCGTGGCAAGGAAAAGCTCCGAATGACGCGACCGCGTGACCCACGCAGACGCGTGACAGAGGCCACGTATCAGAATTTGCAGAAAACGCTCTTAGCGATTTCTGAAGCCCTTTTTGGCCCAGATCCAAGTACAGACAGCATAGACCAGAGGTTATAAAGTGTGGGAATGCATCCATTCATAGAGGGCTTGCATATATTTTACTTTTCAATGATTTAGATTTAGTTGATAGGGAGATCTTCTCCTCTCTCTCTTTTAGGATTAGGATTTAGGATTTTTTCTTGCTTTAAGAGTGTCTCTCAATCCAGGTTTTACGTTCCTTTGTTTTAGCTTCCTTTTACTTTTATTTATTCCAGCACTTGAATTGATCAGTGAATTTATGAATTTCTTCCATGTTATAGATTGTTATTTGAATTAATGATAATTGAGGTATTTTCAGTTTATGATTGTTCTCTTGAATTAAGTTACCATTGCTTCCCATCTAAGGATATTTTTATTATTCCAACAATTTTACTTTTTCCCCTTTTGGTCCTGGTTAAGAATTCAGTAATTCAACAGTTATTAAACTCAACATAATTGATAATCGTTATCTTGCTAATTGAGCTGAACTTAAGTAATCCCAACCTTTTCTTAGGAAATAAATAGGATTCAAAGGTCAATTTAATTAGTCCCTTGACTTTCCGTTGCCCTAGTACAGGTTGATCAAGTGGAGTTTAGATTCAACTTTCATTATAGTTGAGAGAAATAACTACGTTGGACCTCCAACTTCTCTTACCTTACCAAAAGTCTGCTTTACAGTATTTATTTATTTTAATTGCCATTTACTTTACTTGTCATTTAAATTACTTGCTTCTCATCTTCTAAACCCCTATTACAACCTTTATAGCCAATAATAAGAACATACTTCCTCGCAGTTCCTTGAGAAGACGACCCGAGGTTTGAATACTCGGTTAACAATTTTTAAAGGGGTTTGTTACTTGTGACACCCAACACGTTTGTGTGAAAGGACTTTTGTTGGTTTAGAAGCTATACTTGCAACGAGGATTTATCCGCAAATTTCTAGACCGCGGAAAAGTTCTCTTATCAAAATGGCGCCGTTGCCAGGGAAGTGCAAACGTGTGCCTTATTATTGGTTATTGTAAATATTTTTCTTTTGCTTGTTTATTTATTTTTGTTTTTCCTTTTTATCTTTATTTGCTACTATGAACTCTCACCCCTCTCGCTTTGAGTTTGGTTCTAATATTGTTAAAGGAAATAGAAGTTACAGTAGGAATGTGTACCAAGGTCAGACCAATCAAGGATGGATGAAACCAAGTGGATCTAATCAACCCTTTTGGCAGCAACACCCTCCGAGATATCCTGGACAAAGACCATTCTACAGTGCATACCCAGCTGAAAGACATGGTGGACAACCTTGTAACTACCAACAAGCCCCACCCCGTGCATATAAACCATCCTTTCAACATAACCTCGAACCACCACACTCACAAGCTTCTCTTCACCATTCGCCACCATATGATCCTTCCTTACCCCAATACCAATCCGATCATTCCCAATCACCACCACTTTCCTTTGTATCATGTCCAAGTCCAGCAACCCGAGAAGCAGAGGATCGCCTAAAGGAAACAGTACATAAATTTCAAACAACCATTCAACAACTGGAGCAAGCGATAATTCAATGGGTTTCTAGGCGCTCAAATACACAAGGATTAGCCACAGCCCCATGTGGACAGCCCAATGAAGAGCAGAGCATGAAGGAATTGCCAGAAACTCCAGTGGACAAGACAGAGCATGAATTTGTACTAGAACAATTAGAAGAAGCTGTCATTGTTCAAGAAGAAGAGTTGGTTGAAGACCTAGGAGATGCTGAACTTCCATAGGAATCCAGAATTGAGGAAAACTCCGTCCAGGATGCTACAGTTGATGCTAAGGAGGATACTGTACAATCTCCAAGGCAAGTCATTTATGAGGAATCAGACGGAATAATCCAAGAAACAAATTCCCTTGATGATGATAGTCACAAGTCCAGCTCTCTTAGTGATGAACTTGCATCCGCAAGTGAATTCTCTAAGATCGAAGAATCTTCCCCAAGTGAATATGAAGATGATACGGAGGTAGATTTCTCTCAACCTCCAATCTATGACTCAAGTGATGAGGAAGACATAGAAGACTTTGACCAGGACACAGACACAATTGAAGATCTTTGCAAAGAAGTGGAGGAATTCACAGAAGAGCACAAGGAAACGGAACTTGCAGAACCACCAAAAACACCTATCCCAAGGCCATTACCACCTAATACAAGCTTCAAGTGGGTACAATCCTTAACTTATAATTTTACTTATTCACTTGAATATGGTTTGCTTGAAACAGATGGCCAGCTTAGAGCTCTCTGCGGCTTTAAGAGTAAGAGGGAAATGGCTCGTACCCAGAGCTGGTGCACAAGGTTCAATAAGGTTCCACGCTTCACCTCGAAGTACACGAATTGGTATCATGCTCAATTACATGGATCACGGAAAATGTTTGGTCACCAAGGTGAGATTCTACTTTTTAACCCGCCCGAATGGAAACATGTAGATCAAGACGGAGGCGGATTTAAAAGCAAGGCTTGGAATCCTAGACTCTATCCTGACATTCGTCGTCCCGGGAGCCTGAAAATCTGTTTGGAGCTGCTCAGAAGCTTTGCATGCTTGGTTTGGGACCCCGGAGGCTATTGGCATTCCAAGCACTGGTGGAGATTTTTAGATGAATTTAAACATAAGCCGCCATAACAGGATACTCCTCCAATGTCCAACTTAAGGACTTTAACTAAAAGTGCTAGGTGGGAGACAACCCACCATGGTATGGTCGCTTCTTTTTCAATTTATTTCTTGTTAATTGCTTTCATTTTTTCCTTTTTCATTTTAATTTATTAAACCTGGAATCATGCATAGCATTCATGTTAATCATTGCATTCTGCATTTTTCATGCATATATATAGAAAAAAAGGGGTGCACGACGCGACCGCATGCCTCATGCGATCGCGTCATATTGCGAGAAACACCACCCACGCGACCGCATGACCCACGCGGCCGCGTGATATATATATCAGCGTAATGATCCAACGAACAGAAAGTTAGGCTGGAATCATGCGGCCCTTGTGCGTTTTGCACAAATTGGCCCACGCGATCGCATGCCCCATGCGATCGCGTCACTTGCACAATACCAATCGCACGCGACCGCGTGAGCGACGCGATCGCATCGCATGGATTGCACATCACCTCAAAAAGAGACAGAGAGTTGCGCTAAAATGGCGCTGGAGTCGTTCGTTTAGCACGAATTCCAGCGACGCGATCGCGCGACCCATGCGATCGCGTCACCCTTCTTTTTCCCCCTCTCATGCGATCGCGCGCCCCACGCGATTGCGTTACTCCCATTTTTACCCCAACCACGCGACCGCGTGCCCCGCGCGGCCGCGTGGATTCGAAAATATAACCCCCCAGCCACGCGAACCCTATCAGTCGCGCAGCCCCACCCCCAGCCCTCTTCTCCCTCTCTGCTTCTTCTTCCTCTAGCCACCACCCAGCACCACCCAGCCGCCACCGCGCCACCACCCAGACGCCGCCGCCGTCCAGACACCGCCGCCGCAACCCCATCCCCTCCCTTCTTCTCCCTTCTTCCTCTCTCCTCCCCTCTCCACCACTGCCCTCCGCGACCAGCGCCCACCACCGCCGGCCATCCAGCCACGCCCCCTCTCTCCGCCACCCACCCGCAAACCCCCCTTCTTCTATCACTAACCCTAAACCCTCTCTCTGCCACTGCCCCCCTCAGCCGCCACCGCGACGCCGTGCCCCGCCACCGCGCCGGACGCCGCCGCAGCCACCTTCTTCCCCGTTCCACCCCTCCCGCCTACCAGGTTCCGCAAAACGCAACCCCTTTTATCCGTTCGTCATTTTTCTGTAATTTTTTCCGTTTCTGTTCATCATTAGAATAGATAGATATGCATGCTGTAGTGGATTTTTAGGTTGTTAGGTAGCTTAGGCTGTGGTTAGTGGATCTAGGTCTGTTTACTTGCACTGTTCCTGCTTATATTTTATCATAACTGCAATTCTGTTGTTCCTGTGACCTCGTTCATATGCTATGATTTCTTGCAATTGCTGCTTGTTACTCTAAATTTTCCTGTTTTTATTCATTACTGGTAACTGCAGCAAGTTTTTAATTCATATGAACTGCTATGATTGCTGTTTATTTTCCGGGACAATCCAATTTTAGCCGGAATGCTGCCCAAATTTTTTGTAAATTATTTTCATTCATGTTTTGGTTTGGCATTTCTGAACTCTGTTTTACTCTGCTTTACCCAAACTATTTCATGAATGCTATGGCAGACTTTCTTATCCTCTTTGATTTCCTGGTTCATAAACTGCATTTGTGATTCACTGATTCCAATTTTTGCTTTCTTTATTTCTATTCGAATCAGCATCACCCTGTTTTCCTTGTTCGATTTTGAGTACTTCTATTCTTACCTGTGAATCCTTGTTATATAGAATTTTGCTATGCCACTTACTTTAACCCGCACTTTACTAACTCACTAATTTTAATTTACTAATTTCTTTTTCAAATTCTAACCATACTAACCCTTTTAATCTCTTTTCTGATTATTTTCACTTTCCTCTAACTTTCTCACCATGGCATATTGATTATTTTTCCATTTAACATAAATTCAATCACATTTCATTTACTCATTTTCCTTATTCTATCTCTCCCTTGCCGCTTTGAGTTTCCTTTGTTTAATTGCCTATTTGCTTTCCTATTTTATCCATATCCTGGTTTTCTGTTTTTCAGGATGTCTGCCTCACAAAGGAAAGGAAAAGGCAAGGCTACTGGCAAGCGCAAGAGAGGAGATTCCTCCCAGTCCATCATTGCTCTAATGCACGATTCTTCATGGCGGAAGAAGAACTTCACACAGTAGGAAAAGGCTGACCAGCTGCTCCCTGCGCATGATCCTATAAAATTTGCAAACCGGTACTGTGAGCTGAAGTACCCGGCTTTTGCAAACTCCAGAAATCTATACCTGGAACGAACTCTAAAGATTCCAGAAGCACTCCAGCAGTACACCACTGAGCAAATCAAGCAAAGGGGCTAGTTCTTTCTGGAGAGAACACTAACAGAGGTCAACGCATCTTGGGTCTGGAAATTCTACTGCAACTACTACCTCACCACCCTAGATGCCGTGAACCTTAGAGGAAAACAAATTCTGGTCACTGAGGAGGCCTTAGAGGACATTCTCTGGCTTTCAGCCAAGTCCGATCAGCCTGATGGTTATTCAAAGGCTGAGGAGGACATGCGTCAAATGCAGTTTGATTGGGATGCCGTGAAGGCACGGATAGCTCTTGACCCGACTGTTCCTTGGGAGATGGGTCAGGACACTACCATGCCTAGAGGGATCAAGAGAGCATACTTAAACGATGAGGCTCGGTTATGGCACCAGATCTTGAGTAATTATGTGATGCCAAGTACTCACGAGACAGAGATCCCGGCTGCTATGATCACCCTCCTTTGGTGTGTGCTGGAGGGTAAGGACCTTTATCTGCAACGTTTCATTCGGCACTATATGGCCAGGGTCCACGTCCGAGGCACCCTCCCTTTTCCATATCTGGTTACACAGCTAGGCCGTCGAGCTGACGTGCCATGGGAGGATGCCGATGAGAGACCACCAGCGGCGGATTGCAGGAAGATCATTTCGCACAGCCGAAACTTCTTAGCCTTGGGCCACAGACCACCACCATTAACTACTACTGATGCAACAGCTCCACCGTCTGCTGGACCCTCTTCCTCCACTGCTGCACCACCTACCCCTACTACCACCACTACACCTCCACCTGCCACAGAGCCCGTCTATCATCTGGTGCACCGCTTGTTCCGACAACTTGACCAGTTGCGACGCTATGAGCACCTAAAGATGATGATACGATCCGGTGACATCTCCTCCGAGCCTGACACACCATCCGAGGCATCTGAGGAGGAGGCGGATGCGCCCGAGACAGAGACCCATCCCCAGGGAGAGGCAGCGCCGGCCGCACCATAGGCAGCGGTCACACATCATATTGAGGCTGCGGATCTTGAGATCCCGATCCAGTCAGCCCCACCTCTACAGCAGCCAGACTCCTAGCCTACCACCACTGAGACTCCAGCTACCATCCCTCCCAGTGATGACACTCCTTCACACCCGGCTTGATTGAGCATCGGGGACGATGCTTTCTTTTAAGTGTGGGGAGGTCGCCATCTCTGGCGTTTATTTTGGTGAACCACTACATCTTTTTTTCTTTTATTTTGGATATTTTTCTGTATTTTTCTTTTTACTGTTATTTTTTGAGTACTTATACATTGCTCTTATGTATTTTTACTCTATTTTCTGCATTTTGCATCTTTAGTTCATATTTTAGCCATTTAGTTTATTTTAGTTATTTAGTTTAGTTTACAATTCTGATTTATTAGTTGATTAATTAGTATAGTTTACCCTTTTTTTAGCATAAGATAGTATAGTTTAAATTGAAAAATATAAAAAGGAAGTAAGCTAGGAAATTGAACATATCAGATTTAAATCCATAAACCTTGTATATAGCATTACATGATGTAGTTAAGCTGACAACATTTCATCAAGGAGGAACATTGAAACTTTAAAAGCTACCCTAAATAATTTTTTTTATGAGAATAATGGGAATTTTTAACTAAACCTGCATAACATATATGAATGATATATGATGCTTGAGTTAGAGAACACATAGCCTGTGAGTCTTGAGCTTAATTGTATGGTTGCATTCAAACCATAATTTCATTTCTGTGTGTTTCATTTCTTTTTATTCTGATGTTCTTTACTTTGCTTTAATCTATATGTCCAATTATAGAATATAGAATAGATACATATCAAGAGAATGATTGAGCCCATCATTTAATTTTAGCTCACTTACCCCAAATTAGCCTACCTTTTACATCACCTTTGTTAGCACCCTTGAACCTTTTAAAACCCCTTTATTCTATTTAGCCAAATTACTAGTCTTAAGCAGAAAAACAAAAGAAAATCCTAAGTGAATCCTTGGTTAGCTTAAGATAGAAAATCATGAATAGAGTTAAATGTGGGAAACCTTTTGGGAACATGGATGATAGAAACAAAAAGGTAGAGAAGTTAAAAGAAATAAAATAAATTTGGGAAGCTTGCTCATGAGAAAATCAAAGTGATTTAATTGCCATGTGCCTTGATTTAAAAAAAAAATTTAGCATTTAATAAAAGGGGATACAAAAAAAAATTCCCCAATGCAAAATAAAAGCAATGCACATGGAATAAAAAAAAAATAAATAAAAAGTGAAACATGAGCATGTAACAATAAGTGGGATAATATGGGAAAATAGGTAAAGAGATTTTTGTTTTACTAAATATGTATATTAGGTGAGATCTTAGTCTAATTAAGGATTCACTTATTAGCTCACTTGACCCTATACATAAATCCTTACCTTTACCTTGACCACATTACAACCTCAATTAAAGACCTCATGACTTTTTGGTATGACTATATTCTATAATTGTTGATTGGTTAGATGAAGAACAAAGCTATAGAAAGTAAGAATAAAAAGAAAAATAGAGTGAATAAACCCAATAAACACTGAGTGACTAGAGAGTAAACACAAAATCCAGTGAGGGTTCAGTAACTCATCAACATATATCTGTGCTTAAATTTACTAATTGTTTTGCAAGTTTGTACAATATTTTCTTTCCCATCTCATTTGCTAAAATGCTTTATTATTTAAGGGTTGGCTATATATATATACATGACTCCTTGAGAATGTGAATTAACTTGGCTACATGTAAGCTTTATATATGAGTGAATAAATTAGAGTTGCATGATGCATCATTCATTTAGGTAGTTGCATTTAAATTAGGTTACATTGCATGACATTCCATCACTTTAACCTTAATTATTTACCTTGGATTTAGCATGAGGACATGCTAGTGTTTAAGTGTGGGGAGGTTGATAAACCCATATTTTATGAGTTCTTTTGTGCTTAATTTGAGTGATTTATACAATCCTTCACCTACTTATTCACATTAATTGCATGGTTTTACTTTCCCTTCCTTATTACGTGATGTATGTGAACAACATGTTTTCTAAGCTTTAAAATTAATTATTTTAATTACCTTTATTTCCATTCGATGCCGTGATTAGTGTGTTGAGTAGTTTCAGATTTTCTAAGGCAGAATGACTTAAAGGATGGAAAAGGAAACATACAAAATAGGAAGGAGAAGGCAAAACAGAGCTTTAAAGAAACTGGTATCCACGCAACCGCATGGACGAAGCGATCGCGTGCCAAGCACGAATCAGCAGCGACGCGGCCGCATGACTGACGCGACCGCGTGGCAAGGAAAAGCTCCGAATGACGCGACCGCGTGACCCACGCAGACGCGTGACAGAGGCCACGTATCAGAATTTGCAGAAAACGCTCTTAGCGATTTCTGAAGCCCTTTTTGGCCCAGATCCAAGTACAGACAGCATAGACCAGAGGTTATAAAGTGTGGGAATGCATCCATTCATAGAGGGCTTGCATATATTTTACTTTTCAATGATTTAGATTTAGTTGATAGGGAGATCTTCTCCTCTCTCTCTTTTAGGATTAGGATTTAGGATTTTTTCTTGCTTTAAGAGTGTCTCTCAATCCAGGTTTTACGTTCCTTTGTTTTAGCTTCCTTTTACTTTTATTTATTCCAGCACTTGAATTGATCAGTGAATTTATGAATTTCTTCCATGTTATAGATTGTTATTTGAATTAATGATAATTGAGGTATTTTCAGTTTATGATTGTTCTCTTGAATTAAGTTACCATTGCTTCCCATCTAAGGATATTTTTATTATTCCAACAATTTTACTTTTTCTCCTTTTGGTCTTGGTTAAGAATTCAGTAACTCAACAGTTATTAAACTCAACATAATTGATAATCGTTATCTTGCTAATTTAGCTGAACTTAAGTAATCCCAACCTTTTCTTAGGAAATAAATAGGATTCAAAGGTCAATTTAATTAGTCCCTTGACTTTCCGTTGCCCTAGTACAGGTTGATCAAGTGGAGTTTAGATTCAACTTTCATTATAGTTGAGAGAAATAACTATGTTGGACCTCCAACTTCTCTTACCTTACCAAAAGTCTGCTTTACAGTATTTATTTATTTTAATTGCCATTTACTTTACTTGTCATTTAAATTACTTGCTTCTCATCTTCTAAACCCCTATTACAACCTTTATAGCCAATAATAAGAACATACTTCCTCGTAGTTCCTTGAGAAGACGACCCGAGATTTGAATACTCGGTTAACAATTTTTAAAGGGGTTTGTTACTTGTGACACCCAACACGTTTGTGTGAAAGGACTTTTGTTGGTTTAGAAGCTATACTTGCAACGAGGATTTATCCGCAAATTTCTAGACCACGCAAAAGTTCTCTCATCAAAGACCTCTAGTTCTTTGAGTTCCTTCATCTTCTCACCATGATAAAGCTTTAGGCGATGCCCATTGACCTTGATGAAATTGGGACTTGAAGGATGACTCAGGTGGAAGACTCCATATGGCTCTGCCTTCTCTACTCTGTAGGGTCCTTCCTATCTGGATCTCAGCTTTCCTGGCATGAGTCTCAGCCTGGAGTTGTAAAGGAGAACTAGATCTTCAGGTCTGAACTCTCTTCTCTTAATATGCTTGTCATGCACAGCCTTCACCTTCTCTTTGTATAATCTGGCATTGTCATAAGCTTCGAGGCGAAGGGTTTCTAGTTCTGCCAGTTGCAGCTTCCTTTCAGCGCCAGCTTTCTCAAATCCCATGTTGCACTCCCTCACAGCCCAAAAAGCCTTGTGTGCCACCTCTACTGGAAGGTGGCAAGGCTTTCCATACACTAAGCGGAAGGGGCTCATCCCAATGGGTGTCTTGTACGCTGTCCGATATGCCCAGAGCGCATCAACAAGTCTGGTGCTCCAGTCCTTCCTATGAGGCTTTACTATCTTTTCCAGAATGCATTTTATCTCTCTGTTAGACACTTCTGCTTGTCCATTGGTCTGGGGATGATAAGCTGCTGCAAATTTCTCCATGTCGCGCGCACGCGTGAGCCATGCGTGCGCGTCGATGCTCGCTGGTTATCTCCTTAGTTTCTTGTGTTCCTTCCATTTTTGCAAGCTTCCTCTCCATTTTCTAAGCCATTCCTGCCCTATAAAGCCTGAAACACTTAACACGCGGATCATCAAATGGTATAAACGAGAATTAAAATACACAATTTAAAGACTTCTAGGAAGCAAGTTTTCAACCATAGAACAAAACTAGGAAGGAATTGTAAAATCATGTAAATCATATAAATAAGTGGGTAAGGACTTGACAAAAACCACTCAATTGAGCACAAGATAAACCATAAAATAGTGGTTTATCAGCCCGGTCTAACCCGTTAGCATTTTTAGCCCGTTTGGCCCAACTTCGAGCCAAACCTTTAAAATTAACGCCTGGTTTTTCATTTCTAATGTTTTTCTAAAATTTTTGGCTGTTTTCACTTTTTCTAATGCGGTACCGGGCAAACATGAATCGGTTCAACTGCCAGTTCGCAGTTTTTCACGATTTTTCGCAGAAAGCACATTTTCTGACTCAGAAAGACCTACTAAGTCCGAAAATTACCTTTAACTCCTCAAATTTTCACTCTAACTTTTCAAATCTAATTAGGGCAATTAATCACTTAATTAACCGATTGATTTGTTGTAGTTCTTACATTTGGCGCAGTCCAAGGATTTCTCAAATTTTTTCTTTTATTCCTTTGCGGCACACGACGTAAAAGGGCATAAGCAACAGCCTCCACGGTATTCAGATAATCATTCCATAGATCAAGCACAATGTCTAGTAGATACTTCCTTCTCATTCTAGCCATGTCTTCCTGCATGCATTAATTTTCAATGTCACCAAACAGTAATATCATAAAAAATGTTAGAAATATTATTCTAAATAGATGTATGACCTAACATTGTCCAAACTGGCACACCATAATCATCCATGTCAAGAGTTTCTGTATCCCATGAGTCCATGAATTTAATGACAAAAACTTTGCAGTTATAATTATTGAAAAACTCCAATTTTGTGGTTTATCTTGTGTTGAATTTGGTGGGTTTTATCAACTTTTCTCACATTTATTCAATGAAATAGCATGATTTTGTAATTCTCCCTAATTTTGTTCTTAAGAGTGAAAACACGTTTTTTAGGCCCTTAAATTGATAAATTTAATTCTCTCTAATTCCATTTGATGCCTTGATATGTTTGTTGAGTGATTTCAGGTTCATAAGGCAAGTATTGGATTGAAGAAGTGAAGAGGAAAGCATGCAAAGTGGAGAATTCATGAAGAAATGAGGATATGGAGAATTGAAGGCCACGCGCACGTGTCATCCATGCGTACGTGTGAGGAAGAGATCTGCCAGCGACGCACACGTGTCAGCCACGCACATGTGTGAGGAGAAATTTCGCAATGCGACACGCACGCGTCGACCACGCGCACGCGTGACGTTAGGCATGTGACCTCATTAAAGTGAATACGCTGGGGTAATTTTTGAGCTTTCCAGACCCAAATCTAACTCATTTCTGAGGCTATTTCATGCAGAATTGAAGATGGGTCAAAGGGGGAGCAATTAGATTTGATTGGGACCATGCTTTAGGTAGTTTCTAGAGAGAGAAGCTCCCTCTTCTCTCTAGAATTAGGTTAGGAATCATGTAGGTTAGTTTTCTAGAGGGAGCTTAGTTTTCTAGAGAGAGAATTTCCCTCTTCTCTTTAGAATTAGGGTAGAATTAGTTTAGATCTCCTTTTGATTTAGGTTTAATTCTTGTTTTCATCTTGTTTTCCTTTCAATTTCTTGTTATTACATCTTTGCTCTCTTAGTTCTCTTGTTAATTTTCCTTTTATTTCATTTTTATGTTCATGCACTATTGTTGGATTTGGATTTTCTTTTAATGCAATTCATGTTTTATATTCCTTTATTGTTTAATTGAGCTTTTATTGTTAATTTCTTGCATTGGGTAGTAGTAGATTTTATTATTTCTTGCAATTTATAATGCTTTCCTTTTATGCCTTCCAAGTGTTTGATAAAATGCTTGGTTGGATGTTAGAGTAGCTTTTTTATCATTCTTGGCTTGGAAAGAAAAATTAGGGAATCTTGAGTCATTAAGACCCAACTTATGTTGGTAATCTAGAGTTGTTAGTTAATATTATTTCCATTGACTCTAATCTCTTGCTAATTCAAATAGTAAGTTGATTAGGACTTTTGGATTGAGATTAACTAGTCTTATTTAATTTTCTCTCGTGTGAAGATAACATTATACCTTCTTCCATTGTTGGAGATGACTAAATAGGATTAGCTCTTGTTAATCATTGCATGATAATTAATGACTAGGATAGAAAACCTTGATTCTCAATCCTTGCCATGAATGTCTCTCTTTATTATTTGCTTTTTTAGTTGTTTGCTTTAATTTCTTGCCATTTAATTTCTTGTCCCCTTATTTGCAAACCACCCCTTGGATACCATAACCAATAATGTGCACATCTCACTGTAATTCCTTTGAGAGACGACCTGAGATCTAATACTCTCGGTTATTGTTATTGGTTTGCACTCGTGACAAACAAATTAAACTTTGATTGAGAATTACCTGTCGGTTTGGAACTATACTTGCTACGAGGTTATTTCTCTTTTACCAAGAAGAAATTCTTAACCGACGGTTTTGTTATTTAACTCATCAATCTTCCGAATTAGGCCCTGTTAACACTATTTATTATTTCTCAAGAATAGGTCTGGTGCACGAAATTGTGTTCTCTAGCAACGGCGCTAAAAACTTGGTACGCACGTTTATAATCTCAAATTCTTTTTCACAACTTCGATACAACTAACCAGCAAGTGCACTAGGTCGTCCAAGTAATAAACCTTACGTGAGTAAGGGTCGATCCCACGGAGATTGTCGGCTTGAAGCAAGCTATGGTCACCTTGTAAATATCAGTCAGGCAGATTCAAATGGTTATGGGATTTTGATAATTATGATATAAAATATAAAATAGGATAGAGATACTTATGTAATTCATTGGTGAGAATTTCAGATAAGCGTATGGAGATGCTTTTGTTCCTTCTGAACCTCTGCTTTCCTACTACTTTCATCCAATCATTCATACTCCTTTCCATGGCAAGCTGTATGTTGGGCATCACCGTTGTCAATGGCTACTTCCTGTCCTCTCAGTGAAAATGGTCCAAATGCGCTGTCACCGCACGGCTAATCATCTGTCGGTTCTCGATCATGTTGGAATAGGATTCATTGATCCTTTTGCGTCTGTCACACGCCCAACACTCGCGAGTTTGAAGCTCGTCACAGTCATCCCATCCCAGATCCTACTGGGAATACCACAGACAAGGTTTAGACTTTCCGGTTCTCAAGAATGGCCGCCAATAATTCTAGCTTATACCACGAAGACTCCGATCTTTCGGAATGGAGGCTAAGAGATAAACGCTCAATCCAAGGTAGAACGGAAGTGGTTGTCAGGCACGCGTTCATAGGTTGAGAATGGTGATGAGTGTCACGGATCATCACATTCATCATGTTGAAGTGCAAGCGAATATCTTAGAATAGGAATAAGCTTGAATTGAATAAGAAAACAATAGTACTTTGCATTAATTCATGAGGAACAGCAGAGCTCCACACCTTAATCTATGGTGTGTAGAAACTCTACCGTTGAAAATACATAAGTGATGAAGGTTCAGGCATGGTCGAATGGCCAGCCCCCTAAACGTGATCTCTGAACATAAAATTACTCAAAGACTAACCAGAGATGTGAAATAAATCACTAAAAGTAGTTTTTATACTAAATTAATAGCTAGGGTTACATAAGATAAGTAAATGATGTAGAAATCCACTTTCGGGCCCACTTGGTGTGTGCTTGGGCTGAGCATTGAGCTTTCATGTGTAGAGACTCTTTTTAGAGTTAAACGCCAGGTTGTAGCCTATTTCTGGCGTTTAACTCTGATTTTAAACCTGTTTTTGGTGTTTAACTCCAGAATAGGGCAGGGAGTTGGCGTTTTAATGCCAGTTTGTGTCATCAAAACTCGTGAAAAGTATGAACTATTATATATTGCTGAAAAGTCCTGGATGTCTACTTTCCAACGCAATTAAGAGCGCGCCAATTGGATTTCTGTAGCTCCAGAAAATCCACTTCGAGTTCAGGGAGGTCAGAATCCAACAGCATCTGCAGTCCTTCTTCAGCCTCTGAATCATATTTTTGCTCAAGTCCTTCAATTTCAGCCAGAAATTACCTGAAATCACAGAAAAACATACAAACTCATAGTAAAGTCTAGAGATGTGATTTTTATTTAAAAACTAACAAAAATATACTAAAAACTAACTAAATCATACCAAAAAGTATGTAAAAATAATGCCAAAAAGCGTATAAATTATCCGCTCATCAAGGTCCATAGTAAAAAAATTAAATACATGCATATTTTTATCTATACCGATTCTCAAACTTGTTCTTCCTTTACTACTTCTCTAAGCTCAGCAACAGTCCATTCCTTTGTCCATGGTTCAACGCCGCCAGAATAGCCCCTAACATCCCCGTGTTTGTTGGTATTTAAGTAAAGTATCTGTACAAAAACACATGAGGAAATTAGCACTACCGTTCAAGCGAATCAAGGTATAACAAGTGATATGGCTCAACCTACCAAGAGAGCAAACACGCATCCATCAATAGTTCTTATACAATCTTCCTTATATTTTCTTAAGCCCTCCTTAACACAGTCATAGATGTGTCTACTCCAAAAAAATCTCATTGGATTACGTACATCTATCATGCCCGGGATGAATGATGTAGTAACATACTTATTACTGGAAGCAAACAGAAAGGCCTTCATGACAAACATTATGAAGTAGCACTGAAACTCCTCCTTTTCTACTTCTGTTGTAACCGAGCATCTAATAACATGGTTCTTAACCTCTTTTTGGATTCTACCTTCAAAGGTCTCTATAAGGTAACGATGCTTCTTCATATCTAATTTTGGGAAGCTATCACCTGTAAAATGGAAGCACATGGTTGAGAGAAGTATTACTAGATCCAAAAAACACTAACTAGCAATAGGCTTACTAGGCACCGTATAAGAAAACATATACGCACTTTACATTAAATATATATTTTACGTATTACCTTTTACAGGGAGACCCAATGCTTGACTTATCAATCATGCATTAACCAGTATGTCTCCGGTCTCAACCTCCAAATGCATTCGATCCTTGTTATGTGACCGCACTAGGGCGACTATCAAATCTTTGTTCATCGACTACCTTGGGATGTGCCTCAAGCATCCAAAACCCATTTTCTCAACTTCTTGGTATTTGATTAGATCTTTATCTTTTAAATGTTCCATCATATCTGCAATGGCAGTTCGAGAGCAATGGGTATCAAGTGTTTTCTAAAAAATTGAGCCACTAGTTAGTATATGTGAAATTGTGTATGTCACTTGCTATCCTTGAAAGTTTTTAAAGTGAGAAATAAACTACCTTTTTAGGACTCTCTGGTTTCTTCGGCCTTCCAACTTTCTTTTTGACATTATTATCATTAGATTCATCAAGTCTGCCATCGAAAGCCTTACTAGCTGCTGATTTTCTTTTCTTTGAACCAGCCGAAGTACGTTTTCTAATTGGCATTATGATTCTAGACTGCACATTGTTCATATCATAAAGTTAAACAAAAACTTTTGACCAAAAACACTTGTAGAATTGAGGAAACAACATAAACACATCCTGAATCATAATAATCTATGCTAATTATTTCATCAACACATCCAAAACTCATATACCTATGATAAGATTACAAATCCAAATTTATAGGATTACACATCCAAAATTTATACCTATTACATATCCAAAAATTGAAAATATTAAACATCCATATTTATACGTTTACACAACCCAAATCACCAAATAACTGCCAGCTAAAGAAAACACGACTTGCATATACAAAGTTAGACATCAGTAGAACTCTTGGTCATCATCAAAGTTTTTGAAAGAATAATGCCTCAATTATTGAGCATTTGCTTACTGGTATTCTATTTCAAAACTACTCAAATTTTATAATAATAAAATGATTAGCTGTGTAGTACGTAAATCAATAAATAATTGATGATAAGTTGATTAATCGCTTTTTGGCTAAAGATTGAAATTTTGCAGGAAAAATCCTCAACAAAAAAATAAACAATAAAAACAAATAAATCATCAACACAAGTATGAGAATAGAACAACTAAGCAGTAGTAAGATTCATAAATTACTCCCCGCAGACAACTAAAACTCACGTAAACACATCAAAAACTTAGTGAAAAACGTAAACACTTCTAAAATACAGAAATTGTTCATGCAAAAAAAATTTATCATTGCAATATATATGAGAATCTCTTCAGGCTATTTTATTTGATTTTTTATTTCAAAAAAAAAATAAAAAATTCATCCATTTATCCTTACAGTTCTTAGTTGTCGGCTCAGACAGCAAAGAACATTGAAGGTACCAGATTATTTGACATATCTGGTTTTTTTTTGTGTGAGTAAAAAATGACCTATTTTTTAATATGAAATTGTTATTATGCTTGTATTGCTCAGAGTATATGCTACAAAAGTTTGACATAGAGCCTGCTGAACTCCCTGAAGTGAACAAATCATTACATAAGATTTATGGGATAACAATGGCTGGTCTGAGGGTATGATTTAATCAAACTTTATATTTGATCTATTTTTTAAATATACTTTTACAGTTGTTGATTAATGAACAAGTCATTTCCCTTTTGTCTATTAATATATCCTTCCAGGTAATTGGCTATGATTTTGACTTGGTGACTTTCATAGGTAATACACATATTTGTTTGTCCATTTTATTGTTCTCCACATTCATATCAAGTTGAATTATTTTAAATAGGTATCTAAAACAATTTTGTGTTGTACAGATTTGTTTTTGGGAAATTACCATATCACTTGCTGAACCCAGATCCAGTTCTAAGGGGGTATTTTGCAGAGCCTCCCTATTAGGAAAGTGGTAAGGTCTTCTTCGTAAATTTTGAAGGAAAAAATAAAAAATTACCAATAAAAATAAATAAATCCTCAACACAAGTATGGCAATAGAACAACTAGGCAGCAGTAAAATTCACAAAATACTCCCCTACAGACAACTAAAAGTTGAGTAAACACATCCAAAACTCAGTGAAAAACGTAAACCCTTCCAAAATACAGAAATTGCACATGCAAAAATAATTTAACATTGCAATATATATATATATATATAAGAATCTCTTTAGCCCATTTTATTCGATTTTTAATTTTAAAAAATTCAAAAATTTATCCAGAATAATAAGAAAAGTAATGGTATTAGAAAATACACAAAGAAAAATTCTATAAACAGATACCCATCCAAACCTTAGTCATGATGAGAGAACCAAAAAATATAAAAAATTGAGAATAGCATTTATAGAAAGGTACCTACTTTTGGCGATTCAACACATCTGGATTCATAGATCCATCTAAAAGCCTAAACAAAATATGAAACTCAAAACCAGAAATAAAACATCGTGAGCAGATGCATAGATTTGGATATATGATTACAGTCACAAAAAAGGAGGCATTTTGAGAGAGAGCCAGAAAAGAAGATCGAAAAGGGTAAGTGAATCTAATAGAAAGAGAAGACCTGAAAGTAGCCATTGGCAGCAGCGATGTGAAGGGGAAAGTGGCAGTCATAGACAGTGGTGTGGTGCATGCGAGTTGGGTGTGTTTGAAGCGTTGACGAGGAGGAGGAGGGCGGCGACGAAGATGAGCGTTGACGAAGAGGAATGCAGCGTTGTGGATGAGTGCGGAGGAGGAGGAATGCAGCGTCGAGGATGAGCGCCGAGGAGGAGGGTGGCACGGATCAACGGTAGTAAAGGATGACTTCTCTGGGTTTTCGATGTGCGCCTCTGGGTTTTAGAATGTGACTTTTCTTATTCCTTCAAAATTTTGTATAGGATTAGTTAATAATTAGATGATTTAAGGTTTATTTTAGAATTTTAAAATCTAAAATTTTGAATTTTAATTAATTTGATTTTTGGATGTGTATTTAAATTGTAATATATTAATAATTAAATATATTAAATCTGAAACAAAAATTTAAAATTTAAAATTTAAAATTTTGTTTTATTTAGTTTGTATTTAAGATGTGTATTTAATTTTAAAAAGACACTAAATCTAATAATAATTTTTAGATGTGTTTGTTTTATTTTTTTTAAAATTGTTGTAATAAAAGGCTGAATATTATACCATATTTAAAGGATACCTAGTTGAATTGTTTTTTTAATACCTTCTAATTCATTTAATATTTATATGGTTTGGAACAATTTATTTTGATTTCGAAAAATTGAAATGATTTAAAAAAATTCATTTTAAATTCATTTTAAAATAATGAAATTTATATAAAATTTAATTTAAGTTGTAAAAAATTTTAATGATTGAAACACAAAGATGGAAAAATTAATATCCAAAATTTATATATAGCTTCCAATGATCTTTTCTTCGTAAGCTTTTAAGAGAGTAGTTTCCAAAACTATTTTCTAAGATTATAAAGTTAGCATTTAATACCAATAATTTTAAAATATATTATATTAAATTTATAATTATAAAAATAAAAATAAGTTTTTAAATTTTAAATCCATCATCGAACACATGATCCTTCAAATACTACCCACAACATCAACCCCATCAGGTCAAGCTTCTCTACAATGAAACACAAACACATCAGCCATTGGCGTATAGGTCCAGTGACCCATTAAGACATTTGGTCCATTACAATTAGCCTAATTCTTATGAAGAATGCCCCCAACAGTATACTGATTAGACTCAGCCGCTGGAGAATATTGTTCATTACTGTTATAGAGTCGGTTGATTGAGGCGTTGTGGTTGGAGTGGATACACAGGCTACAATTGGGTGGTGTAGTAGTCGCAGATCCTTGCCCATTGCCGGCGACATCTTCACTGCTCGCCTTTGTTGGTTCTCTCTCCAATCGGGTCTGCTTCCGACTGCGTTTGCCGAGGAGAATACGACGCTATTTCTTTGAGCTGTTGGACCTTCTCGCTGAAGCATTGCCCACCATTCTGCTCGCCGTCCATGACCGCGAGCGTCTTGTTCCTTCAGCTCGTTGCCTGTTGTCTTTTCTTCGTCTTCTCAGCCACACTTTCGCTGTCGTCACGGTCAGTTGCTTCTGTCATCGTCTGGTCGTTGCCATGCTCGAAGTCTCGAACCGCTTTCTGCATTCACCAATGGCAACTCCTTTCTCAATCTCCGAGTCTCGTCGTTTGGATGTATCTCTGCTGAATAGCACTTCTGTCGCCATCCGTCATCGTCCTCCGTCGCTCTGAATCACCTTGGGTCATAACAACAATTATTAAGTATACATCAATTTGAGATAATAAATTAAAAAACATGTTCAATAAAAATTGTTGGGTATACATATGTTCCCAAGAATCAGAACCCAACTCTCTATGTTCTTTTTGGAATTGCCAAAACCACACATAAAATACAAGTATTGAAAGATCCATTCACCAACCCAACAAAAGTATCCAGTAGGCATCCATTAACGGGCCAAATACGAGCCCATTAACTCGTCACGTCACTCTCAGCTCGGTTTGCCCCTTAGTCAACATCCAGCCATTACATACCCCTGCAGCAACCTCTGCAAGCTGCTTCCCCACTACCAGCATAAATCCACGTGTCTGCATGACATTCATTCCAAAAAAATATCTGTAAAAAAATATCTATATACTATAACTTGAGTACAACCCGTGCTACGTGCGGTTATATAATTTATCTATATGGCTAATCATACATAAAAAATTGATATTAAAGAAATAAAGAAAAAGTCTAAATTTAAACACAATGATATAAACATGTATAATGATAAAAGTCAATCTTTCAATTTAAATATGTTAATGTATGTCGAGAAGCTTCACTTCTTTACGAATAATAAATGTCTAGTTAGCTGCATTATAATGTTACTTATTTTTTCGTTTAAATTTTTTCAAATTTTATTATTTTATTTGTTGATGTATGATTATATTTTTCTTATCTAAACAAAGTGGAACTGAAGACAGTTGAAAATAATTTATAATGTTGTTTAATTTGTTATTTCAATTTATATAAATTGTTTGAAATATAATTTTTTTTTGTATTAACATATAATTCATCACGTGAAAAATTTTGTTTAATTAATTATATACTTAAATTATAAAAATACCATTTAAGAGTTAGTGCATTATAGTTATTCATCCTTTTTATACCAATCTTATTTAAAAATCAGGATAATGGTCCTACTTATATTTTGAACTACAGATATTCTATTGTACTAATATAGTATATAGTAAATAGTTACTTTACTATGAATTTTCTTTAATATGATAATCATCAATGTATAGTGGACTAATATAGTATATAATAATTGTAATAATATAATAATTTTATAATAATTGTAGTAATATAATAATACAGTGCCAATACTTATAGTAATATAATATGTACTAATATAGTAGATGATAATTTTAAAATGCATTTGCATATAAAATGAGAATGACAATGCTTAAAACTCACTTAGGTGTCAACTCTTTAATTCATTATATTTTCTTTATGTCATGTGTCACCTCAATAACAAAGAGCCCAATTAGCTTATAAAAAAGACATTTTAACATTTTGACAGATGTCAACTATTTGTAATAAATTTTGATAAAAGATTACACATGTCCTCCTTTCTTCTTCTAGTAGATCACAGCTGTGTCTTGATTATATCATTAGTTACTAAAACCATCTCTACCTCCCATACATTTAATGAAAATAAATTCTCACCTACCATTTCACCGCATGGGTGCCACTAAATCAAGATGACCCACTATATATATAATGAGTAGCTGCAGATACTTGTAATTATAATTACTTTGAAGAAGTCCTTTTCTTTCCTTCGAAATTGATATTTCAGAATCAATCATGTATTGTTGAATGCGATATCACTAAAGACGTTGAAAAACTCGCTCAAGGCTGGCTTGAACACAGTTTTTGGGGGTAGCTTGCATGCATCAGGTACGATTCAGTGATCGGCTTGAAAATTTTTTGGGATCTGCATTTTCATATTACAATTGTAAAAAGAGTTAACTTTTGTATGTCTGTTATGGTTTCATAATATTTGAATTTAATTGTGTGTTCCAAATTGATCAGTTTGGCCGAGCATAAAAATGGTGGTGAAAAAGATCATCGAAACTTAATTGAGGTGATGTGTGATCTCTTTATTAATTTACTTTTTAGTCTTGATTATTGCTAATATATTATCGAAAACAGTATACTGGTCACCATTCTGGTCACCATTCTGACATAACTGATCCTGATATAAGTTGATAGTAACAATTTGTTGTTTGTAAAAATAACCATTGAAAAAATGTTATAATTAGTAGTTGCTTTGGTAAAATTGTGATCTGATTAAGCTTCAACTATTTTAAACTTCATTTATGGTGGTGTTACTATTTGCTTGTGTGCATTGGTGTGTTTGTTCGGGTGAAGAGTATTTTAGATGATGTTGTTGTCTCCGTTGTTGAAGGTTTATTTGAGTGAAAATGCGGCTCAGAAGATGAAAATAAATTGTGGTCTTATATAAGATCTGTGGAGGTTCAATGCTACTTATATTCATGCTGGACAGGTTGTTTTTCCTTTTCTATGAATGTTGATTTTTCTTAATTTTATCTATCTCTTCTATGATGCTCATAATAGTAATTTTGATATTTTTGTTATGGCTGTTGGTATTGTTGAGCGTTGATTTGAGCATAGATGCTGCTCAGGAGATGAAAAGGGATTCTGAACTTCATAAGAGATTTTGATATCTAATGCCAGTTGTGTTCGCTTCAAACAGGTATTTTTCCATTTATACTCTATTATAATCACTTTCCATTGTTTTGCGAGAATGTATACAAATGCAATGTTCTATTTTGAAGTTGAATAAAAATGCCAAGAGTAATCTGCTGGTGCTGTTAGTTTTGGCTTGTGTGCATTGGTGTGTTAGTTCGGTTGAAGAGTAATTTTGATGGTACTTTCACCATTGATATTGTTGTAGGTTTCTTTGAGTGAGAATGGAGCTCAAAAGATGAAATGAAATTTTGAATTTACAGCAGATCTGTGGAGCTCTGATGCTGTTGGAGACGTGTTTTTCCTTCTTTTCAAGTAATGTTAAATTTCCTTTTTTTTCTCTCTCTCTTTTATGATGCTGTTGGTATTCTTAATTGTTAATTTGAGTGAGGATCTTGCTAATAAAATGAAAAGGAATTGTGAACTTCATTAAGAGATCAGATTTGGATTTCTAATTCTACTTGTCAATTGGTTTTTAAAAATGTGTTTTTCCATTTAGAATATTTTATAATCACCTTCCTTTGTTTTTCCATTTATACTATTTTATCAACTGAAGATGATATAAAGCAAAGAGGCTCAAACGAAGAATCCTTCTAATGTAAGGCTTGCCAAAAGTTGCTGGTATAGAGAAAGACAACTTTGATATGGTCCCGTGATATAAAGTTTTGACATGTATGCAATATAGTTATGCAGCGGTCTAAATTAAATAGCCATCATCTTTTATATTTTAAAATAACTCACGAAGAATGAGTTGTTAGCGTAGTGAAACTTTTATCTTTTTTTCTCTAAATTATACATGTGTTTGATCATCGTTGCTCTAAATTGTTGTGCAGCTTGGGAAGTTGCTAAACCAACTATACTCAAGATCTGCGAAATGTATTGTGCAAGTATTATAACATATCTTTTACCCTCCTTTTAGTGTATGAATATCTGAAAGGAGATATCCTTTTGAATCATTGTGTCTGTCCATTCTTGTTTGACACAGCGGTAGCTTGCTGTAGACTTTCTAATTTAATGTATAAAGGAACAAATATATAAATAACCAAGACTTTCTAATTTAATGTTTAATATATAAAGGAACAAATATGGGTTAACGCTCATATAATGTCGAGTTTTGGTTTAGCGTATGTGTTTGCTAGCACGGTATTTTACCAAGCAGGTGTTGATATATATATTACTCTTGAATGGTAACATTGTTATGAAATTTTAGATAGTCTTCTGCATAATCACATATCATTTTTTCGTATTATGGATGCTAAATTCTGATAGAGTGATTGCCTCAATGTTATAAAAAGACATTTTTAAGAAAATAACTTTATCAAATAATGGATAATAAAGTTATATCCTCACAGTTCTAACAAATTTTGAATTTAGACTTCATATATTCTGTTTTGACACGCACTAAAATTAACATGAATTAACATGACTCGACTTATGAAATGCTAACTAATGCTCTCGTAAAGTCATAAAAAACCAAAATGCACCATCTTTTGAGGTCAGATTGATCGAGGGGGATATTATATAGTTATTCTACTTGTGTGACTCCTTTTCTGGGGTTTAATATGAAATTCACCTGAAATAAAAAAAATGCTACCTTTTTTAACTGTTAGAAAAAATCACAAAATGTGACATGAGTTCCGTTGATGAATTTGAAAGAACGACAGCTGAGCATATACTTTTAAAATGTTTAATGCCAACCTAACTGATTGACTTGCTAATATAGTAGGATTAGAGCTATTTCTACAAGCGTTTGTGAACTTTTATTCCAAAATGTCATTTTTTTGGATCCTTGCTCTCTTTTTCTACTCAACATATCTGGTTTGAAAATATCACCTGCAAAAAGAATGATCTGTTCTGTTAGGTTAATTATGATGGATTTGTGGTATATTGTTATAAGAATGGTCTGCCATCGCATATAGAGATCATTTTGAATTTTTTTTATGCACATTACAAAATGCACTTCTATCTTTATGAAGTTATATATATATATATATATATATGTTCGAATGGAATTTATTTTAATGGAATGCTACATTTAATACTTTACTGATCCTATATGTTTGCTTTTTTTATTGACTTATAAAAACTTGATTTACTAACCAGCAACCAAGAATTATAAATTGATACGCTCATCTAAAAACCATGAAATTAGAACATATCCATTATATTAAAAACATATGAGGATCTTGAACTAAGAAGCATGCAATTAGGACAAGCCTTATGGGTGGTACTCGCAGAATAAAGCTACTTAGACAACGTTTCTAAATACTTCTTTGAACACCACATTGTTTGTTTCTTTCTTCTCATTTTCTAAACTGCAACATATAGTTGTATATAGTTGTCCATGTGTGAATACAGGTTTTTTTAATATCAATCCAACATGTGACGATGACTGCCCTTAACTCTTGTTAATTGTCATTGCATAAGAAACCATGATAGGAAATTGTCGCTTTTGAAATTTAAATGGTATCTTATGATCAGAAGGGGTTAGGATCATTCTAGGAATAAACACTTTTTGGCCAGTTCCCTTCCTTTGTTAAATTTTTTGCTTTTATTATGTATTTTCCAAGTTTGGACACAACCAATTATGTGCCATTACAAAGACCTGCTGAGTGATCTATGTTTCTTAGTAACATGATTGGTGTCCCTACCTTAACAGTTATCTCATGGTTTGGTACACCTGAGCATCTAATAGTGTTTAGGAACTCTAGTGTGTGAATTGATGCCAAAATATCAATCTTTGTTTTAGATTTAGAACTATAATAAGTCCGAGCTTTGGATGGGTTCAAGCTCATCATATAGTTGTTGATTTCATCCACCGGTTATAGTGTCGGTGCGAGGATGGCTTTGTCTTTTACATGTGAAACTGATGAATCCAATTCACATCCCATTCAAAGAATGGTGAATCAATTCTTTTGGCAAGCGTACCAAAATTATTGTCAAGTAATAACCCACAGTGGAGTGGGATCATATCCATAGAGATTAGAAAATTCAAGCAGTTTTAATCGATTGATGAATTAGTCAAGCGGAACAAATAGATTGTGATTGCAGAATTATAAATGGCAGAAATGTAAATGGCTAGAATATAAAAGAAAGCAATAAAGTGCAGAAATGGAAATGGCAGAATGTAAAGTGCAGAATCATAAATGATTTGAATGTAAATGGGAGTGGGGAATTAATGAATGTAAAATTAAGCTATAAAGAAAGGGATAGATAAGAATGGGAAAATTCATTGAGATCAGGAGATGTTGTCTCTTTGGATCAATTTCAGCTTATATCTTCTTCAATCATGCAACTCATTGACTTCTTGGCAATCATGATTGATTGAGCTCCAATCCCTTGGTGACTCAATCTTTCAGATCTTGATCAATAGTCAATTCCTTGGTCTAATTGCTCATGAAGAGAGATATGCTTGGTCCCTGATTATACCACACACCATCATAGGTCCAAGTAGAGGGAGGATTATATGTCACATATCCAAACACCAAAATTCAGATCTTACTCAAATGTGAGAAGGGATTTCAAGCATGGTTTCATGTTTCCTTTTCCAAGGTTCCCATGAAACTCATTTTGCATTCAATCTCTTTCCCAAGATAATTGAACACTAAGCATTAAGAACGAAATTCCTTCTAGCAAATCAAAGAGAAGATGAAGAGAAGAAGAATTTCACTATCATCAATCTATCAAGTACAACAGAGCTCCCTCTCTCAATGAGAGAGAATTTAGCTAATCATAACTCAAGGAAAGTACTCAAAAGTAAAGAAGATGATGAAGTGTAAAAGTGAATCTAAAACTAATATCTCTAACTGCTTAACCCCCTTCTTCAGTACTCCTTAGGGGTATTTATACTACTCCTAGCAAAAATAAAAGAATTACAAAAGTGAAAAAATAAAATTACATTTTAGAGGGAAAAGAAACTCAATAAGTGTGACTTCCCAGCTAGCGTGTGGTTGGCGCTCTAGTGGCGTGTCACGTGCTCCCTCAATTCTGGCTTGGCATGCCACGCCAAGTCCCTCAAGTGGCACGCTCATCTTTATAACAACCTTGGCATGCCAAGCCTTTGAGCTCAAGTGGCACGTCCTAGCCTCTCTCCATTTCTCTTTGTCTCTGGAAACTTGAACTAGCGTGGCACGCCTAGGGTATGGCATGCCACGCCCTTGCTACATGCTTGACCAAGCTTCTCTAGAAAGTTGAACTAGCGTGGCACTCCCAGGGTCTGGCATGCCACGTCCCTTTGTGAACAAGTGACTCTTCTGTTTGGCGTGCCACGCCACGAACTCAAGTGGCACGCCCCAATGGTTTTTGCTCTCTGAATGACACTGGCGTGCCACGCTTGGGGATCAAGTGGCACGCCCAAGTGAAGAGTAATGGATGGCGTGCCACGCCTTCGACACCAAATGGCGCACCCCATGTATTTGGCCTCCTTCATCCTCTCTGGAAACTTATACAAGCATGCCACGCCTAGAGACTGGCGTGCGATGCCCATGATCTTGACTTGGTTCCAGTAGCTGGCGTGCCACGCCTTAGCCTTCAAGTGGCATGCCCAGCCCTTGCTTTGGCCTCTTTGTCCATTGGCGTGCCATGCCTGGTCGCTCAAGTGGCACGCCTAAGTGAGATTGAGAGCCTAGCGTGCCACGCCTTCGACCTCAAGTGGCACGCCCAGCCTTCAATTGCCTTCAGCCCCTTCTTTGGATTTTTGTACCAGCGTGCCACGCCATGCTGCTCAAGTGGCACGCCCATACATTTGTGGACTTTTCAAGTTTGGCGTGCCACGCCTGGATCTTCAAGTGGCACGCCCAAGTGACTTTTTGGAGCTGGCGTGCCACGCCTTCGATATCAAGTGACACGCCATAGTGAAGGTTCCTCCTGGATTGATGAGTTGGCGTGCCACGCCCCTTGGCTCAAGTGGCACGCCCATAGTAGCTGATGGGTTAGGCGTGCCACGCCCAACCTGGCATGCCACGTCCCTTTTGTGTCCTCCATTGTTGCTCTTTGGAACTTTGTACTAGCGTGCCACGCCCACATGCATGCTTGAACTTCTCCTCTGGAATTTAGTACTGGCGTGCCACGCCTAGTTCCTGGCATGCCACGCCAGTGCATTTTTGTGGCATTTGCTCCAAAGTGGCACGCCAGTTTCACACGCCCAGCTTCTTTGTTGCTTTCTTCCCATTTTTATGCCTTTTTCACCTGAAATTCAGCACAACTCATCTCAAAGTAGTGTACCATAATATTCATCAAATAATGCATGAATTGTACTGATCAAATGAGATTTATGCTCTTTTATGATCCTCTTTATGCAAGAAAGAAGGGTAGATGATGCAAGTCATCACAACACCAAACTTAAGCTTTGCTTGTCCCAAGCAAATCAATGTGAGTAAGCCTTTATAACTTGAGGTCTTGGCCTTGAATGATTGCAACATGACTAAGGGTAGGACTAAGTATTCAACACATGTATGAATGTTTTAATGTCATGAAAAACTCTTAGATCCTTGAGGGTTCTTTCAAATATAGGCCTCGGGGGTCCTTTCTATTGATTGTCACTTTGAAGTAGTAAGAGTTGTTTTGCTTTCTCTTTGGTTGTGCTTTCTTGACCACGACTATAAGTGTTTTGTCTCAAAACAACCCTTTAATTAAGCTTTCAATTAGCACTCCCAAACCAGTTGGTTTTAGGGTACTGGGTGTTGAAACACTCCTAAGAATCTACTTGCGCATGTCTCTTCTTGACACATCTTCACCACAAGCATCTACTAGGATCCTTAACTCCCTTTTTTGAGCTTTTTTAATGTTTCTTTTCCATTCAAGTAGTTGATGCTCAAAGTCTTGGGTCTTTATTGCTTACTACTTCTTGGTTCTATGGATATTCAAGGAACACCCCTTTACCTTTTCTTGTCATACCTTCTAAGACTAGTTGCTTTCCATGACTCATTTTCTTTTTAGTTCATTCAAGGTTCTACACTTAATTTTTTATTTCTTAGTTTGTTGGATGATCTATCTTGGCCTTGGTTTCTCTTACTCTTATTTTTCGCACAACTCACAGTAACTCTTATGGAGACAAGCTCTACTTTTATTTATGTTAGAAATGAAGACTTGAAATACATTGCATTTTCTTTCTTGTAATCTAAAGGACTCATAAAGACTTCAAACATGAAATAAAACTAAGTAGAAAACATAAACTATCCTAGCATGATTATTTATTCTGACAGAAAGTAAATCAAACAAAAGCTTAAACATGATTTCAGAAATTAGGGAGTGTCAACTATGGGGCTTAACAACTTTGAGCAGATTTATCTTCAGTTCATTGGCTCCTTTCCTTTGTCCTTCTTCTTGGAAGGGGAGAAGCCACCTTCATCTTGCTTGGAGGAACCTTCTTGTGCCTTAGCATCCTTAGGCTTCCAGAATCCTAGCCTCCTCATATAATTCCTTTCATCTTCCTTATGTTTGGCTAGAATTTCCTCTTGTCTTGCACTCAGCTCCTCCATTCCTTGCATGAAGGTTGGGTATCCTGGGTTTAGAGCGGCCACGGTATTACACAAGTGATTCAGATTCGCTTGTGTATTGATGTCATACTGCCTCCTGGATATGGTTCTGGCATCATAGAGATTTCTGAATTCAGCCAGGTTTCTCTGTTGCCATTTGCCTTGCTCTACTATTTTATCCAGTGCACTTCGCACCTCTTTCCAGTGAAATTGTTCTTGCTGCTTCTTCCTCATATGCTCCCAACTCCATTGGAGTTGTTGTATGTTTTGGTTCACTTGGCTCCATTGTTGTTGCTGAGTCTCCTTGAGTTGGTTGACATCTTCCCTCAAGTGGTGTAGGTCTCCCTTCATTTGGTGTACATCTCCTTGCAGTTATTCCCAGTTGAATTCCTCGGGAAATTATTGATATTGGTAGTGTGGTGGTGGTGGTTGAAGTGCTAGAAAGTGTGGTTGCTCTTCTGCCTCTTCCTCTTGTTGTTGTTGTTGTTGTGGCTCATGAGAATGAACTCTTTGTTTTCTCTGAAGTGGGTGAACAGCCACTACTTTGGCCATCTTTTTGGCAGTTATGAATTTGTCTTGCTTTACTAGCACCTCATCAATGATCTTTTCAACTCCAGCTTCATCACATAACCTCTGTATGATGCTGGGGAATGCTAATCTTGTGTTGTCACTAGTGCTTTTTAGCACTTTGTTAATGTTATTGGCAATCATCTCTCCCATATTGACATTCTCACCTTTCATAATGCTGTATATGAGCACAGCTCTCTCCTTGGTCACCTCTGAAGTGTTGGATGTGGAGATTAGGGACCTCCTCACAAATTTCAGCCACCCTCTAGCTTGGGGTTCAAATCCCTTCTTCTCAATTGGTTGGGTATCCCATCCTTGTCCTTGATCCATTGCACATGCAGCACGCAGATCTCGTTCAGGATCTCATCAAATCCAGGGTCTTGCTGCTTCATTCTTTCCTCATAGCTCCGGGTGGAGCTTGTCCTCTTCACCATTAGCATCCTTTCTATGCTGGAGGGACTATAGTCAATGGACTTCCCCCTCACATAGCTAATGTAGCCATAGGGTTGTCCTGACTGAGGCACAGCATTGGCATAAAATTCCCTCACCAAGCTCTCTACTACCTTCCTTGGTGGGTTGCATAGGATTGCCCAGCCCCTATTGTTAATCTCAATGTTGATCTCAAGATGCTCGTTCCTCCCTAATTGGAACCCAACCTCTGAAATGATTTTCCTCTCACTCACCCAACCATAGAATTGATTTTGGTTGAATGCGGAGAGGAACTTGTAGTCATTGAAAGATGAGATTGAAGATCCAGAAGTTGGTTCCTTGGTTTTTCTTTTCTTTGAGGCTGAGATTTTTGGTGGTGCCATCAGGTTGAGAGGGTATGTTTGAGGTTATAAAAAAAATTTGGGGAAGAGGCAAGCAAAATAAATTTTGCTCCAACACCAAACTTAAGACTTGATTTTCCCAATCAAGAGAAGAGAGGTAGTAGAAGGCAAAAAGAGAAAGGGAGAAGAAGGGTGTATGGATTCTCTTCGTGTGTGATCAGGGTTTTGGAGTGGGAGAAAAGTTGGGAGTGTGAGGCTTTTATAAGGGGTGAAGGGTGTGATTTGAATGGTGGGAAATAAAAAGGGTTATGTTTTCCCACTTGGGGAGTGGCGCCTAGCGTGGGAAGAGGCGCCAACTCTTATCTCATTGTGCCTTCTGCATGTGTTGAGTTCCAAAGTGTACGTACACTTTGACTTCCTTGCTTTGTAAGTTGTTCACCATGTGGGCCCCACCTTTTCTCCTGAAATTGAAACTGAACCTATTAGTAATGACAAAAAAAGCCTTCACATTCCTTCTTATCATGGGTAATTCGGATTGCAACTGATGGGTGTCCCTTGGGACACCAAACTTGATCCTTTAGCATCTTAATAAATTGGTTCCATCATTGTGTATTTAATGTGTTCATAAGGATGAAATAACTCTAATCTTTTCATTTTTTTATTCTAACCTCCTCTTAACACATTAAACCATGTTCATGCTCTAGCCCAAAACATTAGGTAATTTCAAATTGGGTAAACTTGGGCCTGCTAGGAGATCCTTGGTGGTGGCCACACCAAATTTAATCTCTGAACTTACTCTTCGAAATTAAGCTATTAAATTAGTTGTAAGCCTAGATTAAGTGGGTGAGTGGCCACACCAAACTTAGCATTTTAGCTAGTTTTCAGCCCATTTACTCATCATTAGTAATGCATTCATCAAGTTACAATTCCAGAATAAAAAGAATTAAAAGAGTGTAAGAGTATTCTAACTACCAAAGCTAGTATGGCAATCTAATTCTAATTGGTAATGTAACACAAATGTCAGACTGAAATTTAAACTATCTAAAGCAATGAATTTTAAACTACTTCTAAGAAAAACAGTAAATCAAAAAAGGATAAAGTGTTGGGGTGCCTCCCAACTAGCGCTTCTTTATTGTCACTAGCTTGACACTCCTCCATCTTTAGTTAAGCTTGTAGCTCACTCTCTGCTCCTCTAAGGATCATCCCAAGTAGTGTTTGAGTCTATGGCCATTGACAGTAAAAATTCTCTGAGTCTTGTCCTCCATGAGCTCTACATGACCATAGGGAAACACCTTGAGTTTGGTGAAGGATCCTGACCATCGAGACTTAAATTTTCCAGGGAAGAACTTGAGCCTTGAATTGTAGAGTAGCACCTTCTGTCCTTCAGTGAACTCCCTTCTTGCTATCTTTTGATCATGCCACCTTTTTGTGTTCTCTTTGTAGATTTTTGAATTCTCATATGCTTGATTTCTAAACTCCTCCAGCTCATTGAGTTGCATTAATCTTCTTTCTTCAGTAGCTTGCTCATCATAGTTTAGCATTTTTAGAGCCCAAAACGCTCTATGCTCAAGCTCAACTGGTAAGTGACAAGCCTTGCCATATACCAGTTGGTATGGAGACATCCCAATGGGTGTCTTGTAAGCTGTCCTGTAGGCCCATAATGAAATCATCCAGCTTCTTAGACCAATCTTTTCTTGAGCTTCCAACAGTTTTTTCTAGGATTCGTTTTAGCTCTCTGTTAAAAATTTCAGCTTGCCCGTTGATCTGTGGGTGGTATGGAGTTGCCACCTTGTGCTTGACTTCATACCTGAGAAGGAGTGTCTCAAGTTGTTTGTTGTAGAAGTGTATCCCTCCATCACTAATGAGAGCTCTAGGAACTTCAAATCTGCTAAAGATGTTCCTTCTCAAGAAGCTTATCACAACTTTGTTGTCATTTGTTGCAGTGGCTATGGCTTCTACCCATCTTGAGACATAATCAACAGCCACCAATATGTAGCTATTTGAGTAGGAGGTTGAAAAGGGTCCCATGAAGTTAATCTCCCATACATCAAATAATTCCAGTTCTAGTATGAATTGCTGTGGCATCTCATTTCTCTTGGTTAGATTACTAGCTCTTTGGCACTCATCACATATTGACACCAATTCCTTGGCATCCTTAAACATTGTTGGCCAGTAAAATCCGGATTGAAGCACTTTTGATGCTGTTCTTTCTCCACTGAAGTGGCCTCTGTATGCGGATCCATGGTACTGCCACAATACTTCTTGCCCTTCTTCATAGGATATACACCTTCTCAAGATTCCATCAGCACACTTTTTGAACAAATAGGGGTCATTCCAGATGTAGTGTTTGGCATCCTTGATTAGCTTTCTCCTCATGTGTTTGTTGATGTTGGTTGGTAGTTCCCCAATAGCCTTGAAGTTAGCTATGTCTGCAAACCAAGGGGCTACTCGAATCATCATCAATTGCTCATCAGGGAAGCTTTCATTTACTGCTACTTGATGCATTTCTTCTTCTTGTGGGATCCTTGAGAGGTGATCAGCTACCTTATTCTCTGCTCCACTCCTATCTTTAATCTCAATGTCAAATTCTTGGAGCAGCAGAATCCATCTTATTAATCTGGACTTAGATTCTTGTTTGGTAAGTAAGTATTTGAGTGCTGCATGATTAGTGAATACAATTACTTTCGAGTCAATAAGATATGATCTAAACTTATCAAAAGCAAAGACTATGGCTAAAAGTTCTTTCTCCGTGGTGGTATAGTTCCTTTGATTCTCATTAAGGACCTTGCTAGCATAGTAAATAACATGTACTAGCTTGTCTTTTCTCTGTCCTAGAACAGCACAACAGCAAAATCAGACGCATCACACATTAATTCAAAGGGAAGATCCCAACTTGGTGGTGCTATAATAGGTGCAGAGGAGAGTCTCTTCTTAAGCTCATCAAAGGCTACCATGCACTCTCTATAAAAAACAAAGGAAGTATTTGAGACAAGTAAGTTGCTAAGAGGTTTTGCAATCTTTGGAAAGTCTTTGATAAACTTCCTATAGAACCCAGCGTATTCCAAGAAACTTCTGATTGCCTTGACATTGCAAGGTGGAGGTAATTTCTCAATCACTTTCACTTTTACCTTGTCCACTTCTATACCATTTTTTGAAATCTTGTGACCAAGAACTACCCCTTCAGTTACCATATAGTAGCACTTCTCCCAGTTCAAAACCAGATTGGTTTCTTGGCACCTTTTTAGCACAAGGGCAAGATGGCATAGGCAATCAGAATATGAGTTTCCAAACACAGAAAAGTCATCCATGAATACTTCTATGAACTTCTCAATCATGTCTGAAAAGATGGAGAGCATGCACCTTTGGAATGTTACAGGTGCATTGCACAATCCAAAGGGCATTCTCCTGTAATCAAAAATACCATATGGACAAGTAAATGAAGTTTTTCCTAATCCTTGGGGTCTACAATAATTTGATTGTAGCCCGAATACCCATCCAGAAAGCAATAATATTCATGTCCTGCCAATCTTTCAAGCATTTGGTCCATGAAGGGTAGGAAAAAGTGGTTTTTTTCGGGTGTCTTCATTGAGTTTCCGGTAGTCAATGCACATATGCCATCCGGTCACTGTCCTTGTGAGTATTAGTTCATTTTTCTCATTTGACACAACAATGATCCCTCCTTTCTTAGGGACTACTCGCACCGGTCTTACCCAAGGGCTGTCTGAGATGGGATAGATCACCCTTGCTTGCCACAATTTTAACACTTCTTTCTGAACCACTTCATTCATAGTTGGGTTCAGCCTCCTTTGTTGTTACCTTGAAGGTTTGGCATCTTCTTCAAGTAGGATTTTGTGCATGCACATTGAAGGACTGATCCCTTTTAAGTCTGCAAGTGTCTAGCCTATGGCATCCTTGTGTTGTCTCAGCACTTGGTTAAGCTCCTCTTCTTGCTCCTCACTCAGACTTGAATTTATGATTACTGGGTGAGTGTTGTTGGTACCCAAATATGCATATTTCAAGCTGGGTGGTAAGATTTTCAATTCTAGTTTTGGTGCATCTGCTTCTTTGTTATTTGTGGTGGTTGGTATGATTGGATTCTTCATGGTTCCTTGTGGTAGTTCTCTGTTTGAAGCTTGTTCCAGCTCAATAGTTCCTTCACATTGTTCTTCTTCCAGGACCCCTTGAACTATCTGTTCCATGGTGTCTACTGGTGCACGAATTGTGAATCACACTTTTCACAACTCGTACCACTAACCAGCAAGTGCACTGGGTCGTCCAAGTAATACCTTACGTGAGTAAGGGTCGAATCCCACAGAGATTGTTGGATTGAAGCAATCTATGGTTATTTTATAAATCTTAGTCAGGAAGTCAATTATGTTTATCAGTTGAATTGTGAATAACCAAGAGAGCATAAATTAAAGGTTACTTGTTGTGCAGTAATGGAGAATATGTTGGAGTTTTTGGAGATGCTTTGTCTTCTGAATCTCTGATTTCCTCTGTCTTCTGATTCACGCACGCACGTCCTCCTATGGCAAGCTGTGTGTTGGTGGATCACCGTTGTCAATGGCTACCTTCCATCCTCCCAGTGAAAACTACGCTCACGCGCTCTGTCACAGCACGGCTAATCACCGGTTGGTTCTCGATCCGGTTGGAATAGGATTTACTATCCTTTTGCGTCTGTCACTAACGCCCAGCCTTCAGGAGTTTGAAGCTCGTCACAGTCATTCAATCCTTGAGTCCTACTCGGAATACCACAGACAAGGTTTAGACTTTCCGGATTCTCATGAATGCCGCCATCAATTCTAGCTTATACCACGGAGATTCTGATTAAGGAATCTAAGAGATACTCATTCAATCGGATATAGAACGGAGGTGGTTGTCAGGCACACGTTCGTGGTTTGAGGAAGGTGATGAATGTCACGGGTCATCACCTTCATCACAGTTAAGCGCGAATGAACATCTTAGATAGGAACAAGCGTGTTTGAATGGAAAACAGAAATACTTGCATTAATTCATCGAGACACAGCAGAGCTCCTCACCCCCAACAATGGGGTTTAGAGACTCATGCCGTCAGAGAATACAAAGTTTTGATCTAAAAATGTCATGAGATCCAAAATAAGTCTCTAAAAGTTGTTTAAATACTAAACTAGTAGCCTAGGGTTACAAAATATGAGTAGACTATGATGGATGATGCAGAGATCCACTTCTGGGGCCCACTTGGTGTGTGCTGGGCTGAGACTTAAGCAATTCACGTGCAGAGGCCATTTGTGGAGTTGAACGCCAGTTTTTAGCCAGTTTGGGCGTTCAACTCCAGCTTTTGATCCTTTTCTGGCGCTAGACGCCAGAATTGGGCAGAGAACTGGCATTGAACGCCATTTTACGTCGTCTATCCTTGTGCAAAGTATGGACTATTATATATTGCTGGAAAGCCCTGGATGTCTACTTTCCAACGCAATTGGAAGCATGTCATTTCGAGTTCTGTAGCTCTAGAAAATCCACTTTGAGTGCAGGGAGGTCAGAATCCAACAGCATCAGCAGTCATTTTTCAGCCTGAATCAGATTTTTGCTCAGCTCCTTCAATTTTAGCCAGAAAAATACCTGAAATTACAGAAAAATACACAACTCATAGTAAAGTCCAGAAATATGAATTTTTCCTAAAAACTAATAAAAATAGACTAAAAACTAACTAAAACATACTCAAAACTATATGAAATTATCCCCAAAAAGCGTATAAAATATCCGCTCATCACAACACCAAACTTAAACTGTTGCTTGTCCTCAAGCAACTTAGACAAATAAAATAGAAGACTAATAAATTGAGAAGCAATAATATCTCAGAGTTTTTGAGTGAAGCTCAGATTCTAATTAGATGAGCGGGACTAGTAGCTTTTTGCTTCTGAACAGTTTTGGCATCTCACTTTATCCATTGAAGCTCAGAGTGATTGGCATCTATAGGAACTCAGAATTCAGATAGTGTTATTGAGTATCCTATTTCAGTATGATGATTCTTGAACACAGCTATTTTATGAGTCTTGGCCGTGGCCCTAAGCACTTTGTTTTCCAGTGTTACCACCGGATACATAAATGCCACAGACACATAATTGGGTGAACCTTTTAGATTGTGACTCAGCTTTGCTACAGTCCCCAATTAGAGGTGTCCAGAGTTCTTAAGCACACTCTTCTTTTTGCTTTGGACCTTGACTTTAACCGTTCAGTCTCAAGTTTTCACTTGACACCTTCACGCCACAAGCAAATGGTTAGGGACAGCTTGGTTTAACCGCTTAGACCAGGACTTTATTCCTTTAGGCCCTCCTATCCACTGATGCTCAAAGCCTTGGGATCCTTTTTATTTGCCCTTGCCTTTTGGTTTTAAGAGCTTTTGGCTTTTTCTGCTTGCTCTCTTTTTTTTTTTTTTTTTGCAAGCTTTATTCTTTGCTGCTTTTTCTTGCTTCAAGAATCATTTTTATGATTTTTTAGATTATCAATAACATGTCTCATGTTCATTATTCTTTCAAGAGCCAACATATTTAACAGTCTTAAACAACAAATTCAAAAGACATATGCTCTGTTCAAGCATTCATTCAGAAGATAGAAAGCATTGCCACCACATTTAACTAATTAGAATTTCTTTTATTAAAACTCGAAATTTTATTGCTTCTTTTTCAAAAGATCTACTATTTTATTCATGTTTAATGATGATGAGAAATATAAACTATAGCTCGATTGGAGATAAAATCAAATAGATACTAATTACTATTATATGACTTCTAAGGTAAACTTTTATAAGGACACTGTCACAGAGTTAAGGCAGAAATTGGAAATTAACAACCTTTATTTTGGGGGCACGGGGGTTCCTCTGATCCTTGGGGTGCTTGGTCCTACAAGAGAAGACTTTTGGCACTTCAGTTCCCTTAAGTCACGCCCCTGCTCCTCTTGTTCTTTAAACATATAGGTCAGCATTTGACTGTGTTCCTTCTGTTCTTTTATTATTTGCTCCATAGCTTCCTGTATCTTGGTGACGGACGTCTCAAGATATTCCCAGTATTCAGTTTGCGGTATCTCTGGGAGGAATTCCTGTGCTCTCTTCTTGATGGGATCCTCCTGTACTTGTTGTCTCTCCATTGATGCTTTGATGATTGACTTTTCAATTAGGATATATTCAGTTATTCCCATCTTTACTCCAGCGTCCTTGCAGAGCAGAGAAATCACGCTTGGATAAGCCAACCTGGCCTCTTTTGAATTTTTATTAGCAATCTTGTAGAGTTCAGTGGAAATCAGCTGATGAACCTCCACTTCCTTCCCCGTCATGATGCAATGAATCATCACTGCTCTTTTAACTGTGACTTCAGAACGGTTGCTAGTGGGCAACAGAGAACGCCCAATGAAGTCCAGCCATCCTCTGGCAACTGGTTTGAGATCCTCTCTCTTGAGTTGATTTGGGACGCCCTTTGTGTTGGTGGTCCACCTGGCTCCAGGGATACATATGTCCTCTAGAATCTTCTCCAGGCCAATGTCTGCTCTCATCATCCTCCTGTTGAAGGAGTCTGGATCATCCTTTAGCTGAGGTAGCTTTAATATCTCTCTGATCTTGTCGGGGGTGGTATGAACAATCTTTCCCCTGACCATGGTCCGAAATTCGTAGCAGGCAGTTCCAGATAGTCTTTGCTTGTCAGTCTACCACATATTAGCATAGAACTCCTGGACCATGTTCCTTCCTACTTTCGTTTCGGGATTAGCTAGGACTTCCTAGTTCCTGATTCGAATTTGCTCCTGGATCTCCGGATATTCATCTTCTTTCAGATCGAATCTCACTTCCGGGATCACTGATCTCAGACCCATTACTTTAAGATAATGGTCTGAATGTTCTTTAGATAAGAACTTCCCTTGATTCCAAAGTGATTTTGGAACGCTCTCTTTCTTGCCTCTTAGAGTGGATTGTTTTCCTTTGGGAGCCATGATCTTAGTGATCTCGGATAAACACACCAAACTTAGAGGTTTTCTTGTCCTCAAGCAAAAGAAAAGAAAGGAGAGGGATAGAAGGGATCGAGGTGTACTTGTTGATGGAGGAGGGGGGAGGCCAAACCCAATTTTAAAGGGGTGGGGGGGTGGTTTTTTCGAAAAATTGGAAAAGATAAGATAAAAAGATTGAGTTGACAAAGATAAGATAGAAGATATAGTTTAATTTTGAAAAGATAGGATAGATTTTTGAAAAAGACAAATCTGGATTTTGAAAAAGATAATATGAAGATTTGAAAAAGATATTGAAAAGATTTTAGAGTAAAAAAGATAGATTTGTTTTTGGAAAAGATTTGAAAAGAGTTGGATTGAATTTGCAAAGAGGGTGTGTGTTTATGAATTAAGATACATTTGATATTTTGAAAGTAGGATTTTTAGAAATCAGGGTTCTTGACATGTTTATGTAAATAAAATCATGCATTGAAACATAAAATTTTTAATTAGAATGGAAAAACGTGTGGAAAAATGAATTTGGCTCCTCCCTGCCTTCCTGGCGTTTGAACGCCCAAACACTGCTTGTTTTGGGCGTTCAGCGCCCAAATGCTGATCTCCTGGGCGTTCAGCGCCCAGTTGCTGTCATTCCTGGCGTTCAACGCCCAATGGGTGGCCATTTCTGGCGTTGAACGCCCAGATTGCTACCATTACTGGCGTTCAGTGCCCAGTGGATGCCCATTTTGGGCGCTGAACGCCCAAAATGCCCCTTTACTGGCGTTTTCTTGCCATTGAGCTCCCTATCTCTGTTTTGTGTGCAAATTCCTTCTGTAACCCTGTAAACTTATGCAAATGATTCTTTACCTTAGTGTCAGTAAACTTTATATAAACAAATAAAAAGAAAAATAGGGCAAAATGCTTAGAGGATTAATGCCCCACGGCTGGGTTGCCTCCCAGCAAGCGCTTCTTTATTGTCTTTAGCTGGACCTTGCTGAGTTTTTAATCTAGCTTCAGCCTTGAGCATTCTTGCTCAATGTTGCCCTCAAGATAATGCTTGATTCTCTATCCATTGACAATGAACTTCTTATCAGAATCAAAATCTTGAAGCTCCACATAACCATATGGTGACACACTTGTAATCACGTATGGTCCCCTCCACCGGGACTTCAGTTTCCCGGGGAATAGCCTGAGTCTAGAGTTAAACAACAGGACCTTCTGTCCTAGTTCAAAGATTCTAGATGACAGCTTCCTGTCATGCCATTTTTTTGATTTTTCTTTATAAAGCTTGGCATTTTCGAAAGCTGTGAATCTGAATTCCTCTAGCTCATTTAGCTGGAGCAATCGTTTTTCTCCTGCTAATTTGGCATCAAAGTTTAGGAATCTGGTTGCCCAGTAGGCCTTATGTTCCAGTTCCACGGGCAAGTGGCATGCCTTACCGTACACGAGTTGGTATGGAGAGGTCCCTATAGGGGTCTTGAATGCTGTTCTGTAAGCCCACAGAGCATCATCTAAGCTCCGTGCCCAATCCTTTCTACGGGTATTTACTGTCCGTTCCAGGATTCTTTTTAATTCTCTGTTAGAGACTTCAGCTTGCCCATTGGTTTGTGGATGATATGGAGTGGCCACTTTGTGGCGAATTCCATACCGAACCATGGCAGAGTAAAGCTGTTTATTGCAGAAGTGAGTGCCCCCATCACTGATTAACACTCTAGGGACACCAAACCTGCTAAAGATATATTTCTGGAGGAACTTCAGCACTGTTTTATTATCATTGTTGGGTGTGGCAATAGCCTCAACCCATTTTGATACATAGTCAACTGCCACCAGAATATAAGTGTTTGAGTATGATGGTGGGAAAGGTCCCATGAAGTCAATTCCCCATACGTCAAACAACTCTATTTCCAAGATCCCTTGTTGAGGCATGGCATAACCATGAGGTAGATTACCAGCTCTTTGGCAACTGTCACAATTACGTACAAACTCTCGGGAATCTTTATAGAGTGTGGGCCAATAGAAGCCACATTGGAGGACCTTGGTGGCTGTTCGCTCACCACCGAAATGGCCTCCATATTGAGATCCATGGCAATGCCATAGGATTATCTGTGCTTCCTCTCTGGGGACACACCTACGGATAATTCCGTCTGCACATCTCTTAAAGAGATAGGGTTCATCCCACAAGTAGTACTTTGCATCAGTAATTAATTTCTTCTTTTGTATACTATTGTACTCCTTGGGTATGAACCTTGCAGCTTTATAGTTTGCAATATCGGCAAACCATGGTGCTTCCTGAATGGCAAACAGATGCTCATCAGGGAACGTCTCAGAGATCTCAAGAAAGTGGAGGGACGTCCCTTCCACTGGCTCTATCCGGGACAGATGATCAGCCACTTGGTTCTCTGTCCCTTTTCTGTCTCTTATTTCTATATCAAACTCTTGCAGAAGCAATACCCATCTGATGAGCCTGGGTTTTGAATCCTGCTTTGTGAGTAGATACTTAAGAGCAGCGTGGTCAGTGTACACAATCACCTTTGATCCTACTAAGTAGGATCTGAACTTGTCAATGGCGTAAACCACTGCAAGTAATTCCTTTTCTGTGGTTGTGTAATTTTTCTGGGCATCATTTAAAACGCGACTAGCATAATAAATGACATGCAGAAGCTTGTCATGCCTCTGTCCCAATACTGCACCAATAGCATGATCACTGGCATCACACATTAGCTCAAATGGTAATGTCCAGTCGGTGCAGAAATAACTGGTGCTGTGACCAGCTTAGCTTTCAGCGTTTTAAACGCCTGCAGGCACGCTGTGTCAAACACAAATGGCGTGTCAGCAGCTAGCAGATTGCTTAGAGGTTTTGCGATTTTTGAAAAATCCTTTATAAACCTCCTATAGAATCCTGCATGTCCCAGAAAGCTTCTGATTGCCTTAACATTGGCAGGTGGTGGTAATTTTTCAATTACCTCTATTTTTGCTTGATCCACCTCTATTCCCTTGTTTGAGATTTTATGCCCAAGAACAATTCCTTCAGTCACCATGAAGTGACACTTTTCCCAGTTTAAAACTAGGTTGGTTTCTTGGCATCTTTTCAGAACAAGTTTCAGGTGATCAAGACAGGAGCTGAATGAGTCTCCATATACTGAGAAGTCATCCATGAAGACTTCCAGAAATTTTTCCACCATATCAGAGAAAATAGAGAGCATGCATCTCTGGAAGGTTGCAAGCGCATTACATAGCTCAAATGGCATCCTCCTATAAGCAAACACTCCGGATGGACATGTGAATGCTGTTTTCTCTTGATCCTGGGGATCTACTGCAATCTGGTTATAGCCTGAGTAGCCATCCAAAAAGCAGTAGTACTCATGACCTGCTAGTCTTTCTAGCATCTGGTCTATGAATGGTAAAGGAAAATGATCCTTTCTGGTGGCTGTATTGAGCCTTCTGTAGTCAATACACATGCGCCACCCTGTGACTGTTCTTGTAGGAATCAGTTCATTTTTTTCATTATGAATCACTGTCATGCCTCCCTTTTTTGGGACAACTTGGACAGGGCTCACCCAGGGGCTATCAGAAATGGGATAAATAATCCCAGCCTCTAGTAATTTGGTGACCTCTTTCTGCACCACTTCCTTCATGGCTGGATTTAGCCGTCTCTGTGGTTGAACCACTGGTTTGGCATTATCCTCCAATAGGATTTTGTGCATGAATCTAGCTGGGCTTATGCCCTTAAGGTCACCTATGGACCACCCAAGAGCTGTCTTGTGTGTCCTTAGCAATTGAATAAGTGCTTCCTCTTCCTGTGAATTTAAAGCAGAGCTTATGATCACTGGAAAAGTGTCACCTTCACCCAGAAATGCATATTTCAAGGATGGTGGTAGTGGCTTGAGCTCGGGTTTAGGAGGTTTTTCCTCTTTCAAAAGAAAGTTCAGAGGCTCTTTCATGTCCCCTGAATCCTCCAAATCAGGCTGAACATCTTTAAAGATGTCTTCCAACTCTGATTCGAGACTCTCAGCCATGTTGATCTCTTCTACCAAAGAGTCAATAAGATCAACTTTCATGCAGTCTGTTGATGTGTCTGGATGCTGCATGGCTTTGACAGCGTTCAACTTGAACTCATCATCGTTGACTCTCAGGGTTATTTCCCCCTGTTGGACGTCAATGAGGGATCGTCCAGTTGCTAGGAAGGGTCTTCCTAAAATGAGAGTAGCACTCTTGTGCTCCTCCATTTCCAGCACAACAAAGTCAGTTGGAAAGGCGAATGGCCCAACTCTGACAATCATGTCTTCAATCACGCCTGATGGGTATTTAGTGGAACCATCAGCAAGTTGGAGACATATCCGGGTTGGTTTAACTTCTTCAGTTAAACCAAGTTTTCTGATAGTGGATGCAGGTATTAAGTTGATGCTTGCTCCAAGATCGCATAACGCTGTCTTGGTGCAATCACCTTCTAATATGCATGGTATCAGAAAACTCCCAGGGTCTTTAAGCTTTTCAGGAAAGCTTTTCAAAATGACTGCACTGCATTCTTCAGTGAGGAGAACTCTTTCTATTTCTCTCCACTCCTTTTTATGACTCAAGATCTCTTTCATGAACTTGGCATAAGAGGGTATTTGCTCAAGCGCCTCTGCAAATGGAATCTTTATTTCAAGAGTCCTTAGATAATCTGCAAAGCGAGCAAATTGCTTATCCTGCTCCTCTTTCCGGAGTTTTTGAGGATAAGGTATCTTGGCTTTATATTCCTCAACCTTAGTGGTTAAAGAGGCCTTTTTAGAGGGGTTGTTATCAGCACTTGTGTGTGTCTGATCCCTCACTGGCAATTGAGTACCAGAGTCAGAAGCTGGAGTGACGTTAGACGCCAGCTCACTGTCTGTTCCTGGCGCCTGAACGCCAGAAATGTACCCATTTTGGGCGTTCAACGCCAGATTCTTGCCCATTTCTGGCGTTGAACGCCAATTCTGCCTTGTTTCTGGCGTTGAACGCCAGTTTTGGGCATGGTCTGGGCGTTCAGCGCCAGCCTTCCACCCATTTTCTGGCGTTTTAGCGCCAGAATTATTTTTCCCTGGGCTCTTACTGTCCTCAGGTGAATCTTTGGTGGGTTGCTCATTTCTTGAATTTTTGATGCCTTGAGGTGGGGTATTTAATGTTTTCCCACTCCTTAATTGAACTGCTTGGCATTCTTCTGCTATTTGCCTTGATAGCTGCTGCTTTGTTTGCTTAAACTGTTCGTCCATATGTATATTAGTTATCCTTGTCTCCTGTAGCCTGTCCTTGAATTCAGCTAGCTGCTTTGTTAGAAAATCCAATTGCTGATTGAATTCAGCAGCTTGTTTTACAGTACTGAATTCAGCAGTTACTGTTTTAACCTCTTCATTCATGGAAGGGTTGCTGCTTAGGTACAGATGCTGATTCCTGGCAACTGTATCAATGAGCTCTTGAGCCTCTTCAATTGTCTTTCTCATATGGATAGATCCACCAGCTGAGTAATCTAGAGACATCTGAGCTCCTTCTACAAGCCCATAGTAGAAGATGTCTAACTGAACCCACTCTGAAAACATTTCAGAGGGGCATTTTCGTAGCATCTCTCTGTATCTCTCCCAGGCATCATAAAGAGATTCATTATCCCCTTGTTTAAAGCCTTGGATGTCCAGCCTTAGCTGTGTCATCCTTTTTGGAGGAAAATACTGATTCAGGAATTTTTCTGTCAGCTGTTTCCATGTTCTTATGCTGGCCTTAGGTTGGTTATTTAACCACCTCTTAGCTTGATCTTTGACAGCAAATGGAAACAGTAATAGTCTGTAGACATCCTGATCTATTTCCTTATCATGCACTGTGTCAGCAATTTGTAAAAATTGTGCCAGAAACTCTGTAGGTTCTTCCTGTGGAAGACCGGAATACTGACAACTTTGCTGCACCATGATAATGAGCTGAGGATTCAACTCAAAGCTACTAACTCCAATGGAGGGTATGCAGATGCTACTCCCATATGAAGCAGTAGAGGGGTTAGAATATGACCCCAGAGTCCTCCTGGACTGTTCATTTCCACTTATGTCCATGATGGATAAAGGGATATAACTTGGATTGATTTACCTTTTTATTTATTTTATTTTATTTATTTAAATTTTTTTTTAAAATGATTTTCGAAAAAGATGCTTTAAAAATAGAGGGAAAAGATATTTTTGGATGTTTAAGGGAAAAGGGAGAAACAAAAAGATAGCACAGAATTTAAAATTTTTAGATCTAATGCTCCTTATTTTTTGAAAATTTTTGGAGGGAAAACACCAAGGAACACCAAACTTAAAAATTTTTAGAAAACCAAACCAAAATTTTCGAAAATCAAAGGAAATCAACAGGAAAACACCAAACTTAAAGTTTGGCACAGGATTTAATAGAAAAATTATTTTTGAAAAAGGTTTTAAAAATATGATAGCCAATTACCATGAATATAAACACCACGTTCTAACTAACTGAGTTATAAATTTAAAGTGTTTTAACAAGGGATAAATAATAAAAGACTCTAAACCAAAAAAAGAGAAATTTTTCCTAATCTAAGCAACAAAATAAACCGTTAGTTGTCCAAATACGAACAATCCCCGACAACGGCGCCAAAAACATGGTGCACGAATTGTGAATCACACTTTTCACAACTCGTACCACTAACCAGCAAGTGCACTGGGTCGTCCAAGTAATACCTTACGTGAGTAAGGGTCGAATCCCACAGAGATTGTTGGATTGAAGCAATCTATGGTTATTTTGTAAATCTTAGTCAGGAAGTCAATTATGTTTATCAGTTGAATTGTGAATAACCAAGAGAGCATAAATTAAAGGTTACTTGTTGTGCAGTAATGGAGAATATGTTGGAGTTTTTGGAGATGCTTTGTCTTCTGAATCTCTGCTTTCCTCTGTCTTTTGATTCACGCACGCACGTCCTCCTATGGCAAGCTGTGTGTTAGTGGATCACCGTTGTCAATGGCTACCTTCCATCCTCCCAGTGAAAACTACGCTCACGCGCTCTGTCACAGCACGGCTAATCACCGGTTGGTTCTCGATCCGGTTGGAATAGGATTTACTATCCTTTTGCGTCTGTCACTAACGCCCAGCCTTCAGGAGTTTGAAGCTCGTCACAGTCATTCAATCCTTGAATCCTACTCGGAATACCACAGACAAGGTTTAGTCTTTCCAGATTCTCATGAATGCCGCCATCAGTTCTAGCTTATACCACGGAGATTCTGATTAAGGAATCTAAGAGATACTCATTCAATCGGATATAGAACGGAGGTGGTTGTCAGGCACACGTTCGTGGTTTGAGGAAGGTGATGAATGTCACGGGTCATCACCTTCATCACAGTTAAGCGCGAATGAACATCTTAGATAGGAACAAGCGTGTTTGAATGGAAAACATAAATACTTGCATTAATTCATCGAGACACAGCAGAGCTCCTCACCCCCAACAATGGGGTTTAGAGACTCATGCCGTCAGAGAATACAAAGTTTTGATCTAAAAATGTCATGAGATCCAAAATAAGTCTCTAAAAGTTGTTTAAATACTAAACTAGTAGCCTAGGGTTACAAAATATGAGTAGACTATGATGGATGATGCAGAGATCCACTTCTGGGGCCCACTTGGTGTGTGCTGGGCTGAGACTTAAGCAATTCACGTGCAGAGGCCATTTGTGGAGTTGAACGCCAGTTTTTATGCCAGTTTGGGCGTTCAACTCCAGCTTTTGATCCTTTTCTGGCGCTGGACGCCAGAATTGGGCAGAGAACTGGCGTTGAACGCCAGTTTACGTCGTCTATCCTTGTGCAAAGTATGGACTATTATATATTGCTGGAAAGCCCTGGATGTCTACTTTCTAACGCAATTGGAAGCATGTCATTTCGAGTTCTGTAGCTCTAGAAAATCCACTTTGAGTGCAGGGCGGTCAGAATCCAACAGCATCAGCAGTCCTTTTTCAGCCTGAATCAGATTTTTGCTCAGCTCCTTCAATTTCAGCCAGAAAAATACCTGAAATTACAGAAAAATACACAACTCATAGTAAAGTCCAGAAATATGAATTTTTCCTAAAAACTAATAAAAATAGACTAAAAACTAACTAAAACATACTCAAAACTATATGAAATTATCCCCAAAAAGCGTATAAAATATCCGCTCATCATCTACCATCATGCATTCTCCTATGGATTCTCTGGGGTAACTCATTGCTTTAAAGACGTTAAAGACCATCTTCTCTTCATGCAATCTCAAGACTAGTTTCCCTTTTTGCACATCAATGATGGCTCCAGCAGTAGCTAGGAATGGCCTTCCTAGGATGATTGATGTGTTGGCCTCTTCTTCCATGTCCAGCACAACAAAATCGGCTGGGAAAATGAATTCCCCCACTTTTACTAACAAGTCTTCCACCACCCCATGTGGAAACTTAAATGTTCTATCAGCCAATTGGAGTGCCATTCTTATTGGTTTGGCTTCCTCAATCTTCATCCTTCTCATCATGGTTAAGGACATGAGATTTATGCTAGCTCCCAAGTCACACAAAGCTTTCTCAATAGTGATATCCCCTATGATGCAGGGGATTTGGAAACTCCCTGGATCCTTCAGCTTCTGAGGCAGCTTCTTTTGTATGATGGCGCTGCATTCCTCAGTTAATACTATGGTCTCCTGATGAGATATTTTGGTGAGAAACGAATCTCTCCCAAAACACCACAAATCTAACCGGCAAGTGCACCGGGTCGCATCAAGTAATAAAAACTCACGGGAGTGAGGTCGATCCCACAGGGATTGAAGGATTGAGCAATTTTAGCTTAGTGGTTGATTTAGTCAAGCGAATCAAGTGTTGGTTGGGTGATTTGTGATTTGCAGAATGTAAATTGCATGAAATTAAAGAGAGCAGGAAATTGAATTGCTGAATCTTAAAGAACAAGAAATTAAATAGCAGAAACTTAGAGTGCAAGAAATGTAAATTGCGGAATCTTAAAGTGCATGGAATGTAAATTGCTTGAAATGTAAAGGGGATTGGGATGTGGATTTGCAGAATTTAAACAAGGAAAAATTAAATTGCATCAAACAGAAGAGTAAAAGGGAATTGGGATTGAACCGGATATGAAGCAGAAAAGTAAATGAACATAAGAAGCAGTAAACAGAGAATTGAAATGGGAAATTCAGATCTCAGGACCCAGAGACTAGAAAAACCAAGTCTAGATCTCAATGCCTTCCTAGATCCAACAAGAACAATTGCAAGGAAATTGTAAATTGCAAAGAAAAGAGATGAAGAGCAATTAACCGGAAATGAAATTCAATTAACAGTAAAGAAACAGAGAGATCCAAGATTGAGATTGAAACAGAATTTCTTCAATTCTCCAATCCAAGATCCAAGACAAAAGTAGAAAATGAAATTGAAAGCAATGGAAACAAAGAAATTAAAGTTCACTCAAAAGTTCTCCGAAAACTATTATGAAAATTCCAAAAGGAAAGCTCCCCGAAGAACTTGAATTCTATCATATTTATACACTTTCAAAAATGATCTTCAAGCCTTGAGTTGGGCCTTTGCTCTTGGTGGAATTGGGTTGAAAGAGGCCTTGGTTGATTGCTCTTGAAGTTTGGAGAAGAACCGAAGTGAACCAATTGAACCGGTTTTGAGGTTAGCAAAAGTTGGACCAAAAGTTTGAGCCAAAATTAGGGGTCTAACTTTGGCTCCAACTTTTCATAGCAGCAAACACATTTTTCTGGTATGCACGTTGGTGCCAACGTTAGGGGTCTAACTTTGACCCTAACTTTGGCCTTCCCTTATATGCTAATGGCGCCAACGTTAGCCTCCAAGTTAGGCGGCTAACGTTGGCGCAAACGTTGGCCCTTCTCCCTTATGTTTTCATGTGCCAACGTTAGCCTCCAAGTTAGGGGGCTAACGTTGGCGCAAACATTGGCTAGCCAGGGAGGAATTCATGTGCCAACGTTAGCCTCCAAGTTAGGGGGCTAACGTTGGCGCAAACGTGGGATGGCCAGGGAGGAAATTTCAAGTTCCAACGTTAGCCTCCAAGTTAGGGGGCTAACGTTGGGGCTAACTTCTTGCTTCCTGGTTCAATTTCACTTATTCCATTGTCCTCTCCTCACTCCTAGCCATTCCTCTTTGCTTCAACCTTTCTCCAAGCTTTCTTCACCTATCATTAATCAACCAAACTCATCAAATCTATGCTCAAAATCATGAGATATTCATTCTTTCATAATATGCAACAAATATAGCATAAAACCTCATGAAATGGCATAAATTCATATATGGTTGGTTCAATCAAGGGAAACATGAAAATCTACTCAATTAGCTTGCTTGTAGCTCAAGAAAGTGCATAATTCTAATGAAAACAAAAGAAAAAGACTAGTTAAAATAGGCTAGGATGACTTGTCATCACAACACCAAACTTAAAGCTTGCTTGTCCCCAAGCAAGAAATGAATTATTGAGGAGAAAGAATGAAATGGAAGAGGAAGTTCATGCTAGCAGAGTATTATTGATAGTTCATGGGGTTTTGTGTGGATATGCAAATACTCACTTCTTATTGACTCCTAGGCCTAGATAGTCTCCTTCAAGCTTTAAGTGACATACTGCTATGACTTCTCATTATTCCTTTATCCTTGGCTATTACTTTGTTCATAAGCCTTATTTGAGTGTCATGTGTAGCAAGTTCATTTTCTTTTCTTTATACTTGACACATTATTCACCATAGACACTTGGCTCACATTCCTTCTTAAAACATTGATGCCCAGCACCTCTTTGGGCTACTAAATGCCTTGTAGTTAGGTTGCTCTTGATAGTGGACTTTCAGCTGATGATCCCGGGTTAGTTAACCCAAGTCACCAAGTGTTGAGGCACTCCTAAGAGCTTACTAATCCAAGCAGATCCTAGTACAAAGACATCACAGGCATATATTTTAAGGTTCAAGCTATTGGTGTCCAGCTTTGTTTCTTTTTGTTTTTCTTTTGTTTTGCCACTTTTTGGCTATCTTTTTCTTCTTTCCTTCTTTTTGTTTTTCTTTCTAACCAAGGAATTTAATTCAATTGAGATTCCTAGACAGTAGGCCACTTCTTTACTTAGAAGGAGATATCCTAGCTCTTTATTCACTAAAAGTGAGCTATTATACAATCACACATATACCACCACTTACTTTTATTTCACTTCTAACTAACAGAGACTATCTTGCTTCACATTCAAACTGTTCTTTTATTGAATTTAAAGATGCAGGGGACAACACATGCTTCTTGTCAAGTGAAAATAAACACACAAGCACACACATAAACTAGCCTACTTATTTTAAAAGAAACAAACATAATGCAAAGACTTTTAAGAAGAACTACTTAGAAATGCAAAGACAACTTAGAACAGATAGAATGCATGCTTTTTTTCTTTGTAGTGATGAACAAGGAGCAAGTCCACCTTTCATTTGTCATGCCTTTTCTTTCTCCTTTCATACACTTGGCTGCTAGTGTTCCCACCTTCCTTGTTTGGTGCCTGTTGATCTTGCCAAAAGCCAGCCTTATTCATAGCCTCATCCACTCTATCTTCGAGTCTCATAGCTCTGCTCACTTCTACCTCACTTCTCATTTTGAAGAATTCATCAAAAGTTGGGAATGTCGGATCCATGTTATGCAAATGTTCTCCAATATAGTTCAGTTTGATTTGGCTATTGATGTTGTAATCGGCTTGTACTTCATACCTTGCTTCTTGGAGTGTTGTGAACTCCTTGAAAGCCTTCAAACTTTCAGCTTGCATTTGTTCCAACTTCCCAAAAGATTCATGAGATTGAAAGGCATGTTCTTCTTGCATCGCAAGAAATCTTGACTCGAATTCATTTTGTTTGTTTATTATTCTTAGCTCTCTTTCTTCTTGTGCTTGTTGGTTTTGCATGTACAGAGAATGGTATTCCTCTTGCCTCTCTTGGATTCTCGTGTACTGTTGAGACAATCTCCCTATTGCTTCTTGCATTTGAGTCATATCCATATTGCCATGTGGGAAAAAGTGTGGCTGCTCCTCCTCCTCTTGTGGCTCTTCTTCTATGTGTGGCTCATCTTCTTCCATTGGTTCTTCTCTTTCCCTTCCTCCATGTGGTCTTCGGCCTTGATGTGCTTCAAGGGGCATCATCATTCGTTCAATGGTTATGGGCATGCCTTGGCTTAACCACATTGGATTCTCCTCTTCCAATGGAACTTTAGCCTTTGCACACAACCTCCAAATGGTGCTCGGATAGTACAACCAAGATCCGGCCGAATTCTTTTCAGCTATCTTTTGAATGTCTCTTGCAAGGATTTCATGAACTCTTATCTCTCCACCCACCATGATACAATGCAGCATTAAGGCTCTCTCCCTGTTAACTTCTGAGGTGTTCACTGTCCCCAGAATTGACCTTTTCATCAACTCATACCATCCTTTTGCTTCCGGAGTGAGGTTACATCTCTTCAGGAACTTGTATCTGTTCTTGTTATCTCCTTCCCATTCTGAGTTCTCAAAACAAATGTCTCTTGCAATCTCCTCATAATCCTGCTCCTCATTCAATCTTTGTTGGTACCCCGGTTCATCAAAGCGGACTGATTTTAGTTTCAAGACTTTCTTGATTGCATCCGGGCTAAAGTCTACTTCCACCCCACGCACATAGCTCTTGTACGTTGGGGGTTCACGCATGTCAATCCTTGGGACATTTGCATAGAACTCTCTTATGATATTGGTATTAATTCGGGTGGCTGGTGATGTAAGTTCCTCCCATCTCCTCTTCCGGATTTTGTTCTTTATTTCTTGACATCCATCCTCCGGCAACATGAATGGGATTTCAGGATAGATTCTTTTCTCGTTCATCCATTGAATTTGCATTTGATGAGACCAAGACTTGAACCTCCGTTGGTCATATTCATGTGTTTCTTCCTCCACTATTGGATCTTTTCCTTTTCGTCGTTTGGTTCTTGAGGAGGATGCCATGATCACTTGGTTGGTTGAGAGGGAATGTGAAGAATGTTGGAGAGTTTGATGTGTGTTTGGAGGAAAAAGAGATTAGGTCCGAACTTGCTATGACAAGAAGTTATGAAGAGAAGTTTAAGTGGTTGGAGTTTAAAGTAGAAGAAAGGTTGCACAAGGCTTGTTATGTTGAGGAGTGATTCGGTCATGTGCATGGCTTGAAGGTGGTATGCTTTTAAATGAGCAATGAAGGGCTAGGATGCAATTAGACACTATGGAGATCAAAGGTATGCATGTAAGGATGAATGAAGACAAAATTTGCTCCTTCCCTTGCCTTTGCCGTGATCATTCTCAAGGAGTGGCAGATTTCTTCCTTGAAGCATGTGATAGGATTTTGTCCTTATGCTATGCTTTCCTTTGTCTTGTCTTTTTCATTGAAGATTCTTTGACCTCCTAGTCATCACAACAAGACAACATACATTAGTCTTATCCGACCGTAGCAATATTGTTCTTTTTAGTAAAAATATGTGAACCATCAATTCTTATCTCATGTGAACCGTGACACTCTCTTTGGAGGACACCAAACTTAGTGTTTGGTAATGTATAAAGAAAATGAGTTTCTTCCTCCAATTGGTAAAGTTCAAATGTTAAATGTTCATAAGAATTGTTTTCATCATACTTTCTTTTTCTCTTTTTTTTTTTTCATGAAGGATTAATTGTATCCTTGAATCGGTGCATCAAGGTTTGATGAACACCAAACTTGTTTCTTGTCAAAGGGTACATCACAATTAATGCCTTCATTATCGAATAAAAAAATTTTCTATTTATAAGGTTTTGGAAAATAACAAATGTATGATTATTGATGCATGAGTTTCAAATTTTCATGAAGCTATATGGACACCAAACTTAGTGTTCGGCCATATGCTCTATCAAAACATTTTAAGCATGTGAAACAAAATCCTTTGTAATATTGGTTAAGTGTGCTTGAAGATACACCGAACTTAGTATATGTTTCAAAATAGTGCATGCAATAAATGGACATGTTCATGAAAAGAGAAAAGAATTCATGCATCAAGTGATCATAATTTATTGAATGTAAAATGACATGAATCTTAAAGCATGGGTTGCCTCCAATGGAGCGCTCTTTTATTGTCACTAGCTTGACATTGAGGCTTTCTTTTATGGTGGTTGGTGCTTGTAGGGCCTCAATTTGTCTCCCCTGACCATGATCCTCTTCTTTGTTCTCTGGTGTTCAATTTCAGCATGCTCTAATGATGGTATGTTGCTGACAGTGTAGTAATCCTCGGTTTGTTGATTTGCCCCCAACTGTTGATATATCAGTTGCACTTTGTCACCTTTAGAAAGTCCCTCTGTTGGAATCTTTCTATTCTTCCAGCCCCTTTTTGCTTTGTTTCTGCGCTTCATCTTTCCTTTTGTTGATCTTTCTTTTCTGGCTGTAGGCTTTCCTTGGGGACCTCTCTTCTCAGTGGCCAGTACTCTAATATCCTCTTGGGCTTTTTCATCAGTCTGCACAATCCTTAGCATTGGGATGTTGCTGTGACTTTCCTGGTCATTTTTCATATAGTCTTTCTTTTCCTTGCTAATTTGTGCCTCTGGTAAAACCTTCAGAGTGACACTCTGGTCATGCATCCTGAGAGTTAATTCCCCTTCCTCTACGTCTATGATAGCTCTAGCAGTGGACAAGAATGGCCTTCCCAGTATAACAGAGTCACCATCATCATTGTTTGATTCTAGAACCACAAAATCAGCAGGGTATATAAAACTGTCCACCTTGACCAAAAGATTTTTAATTACACCCCTGGGGTATACCATTGACTTGTCTACCAGCTCCAGAGACATTTGTACTGGTTTGACCTCCTCTATATGCAGCTTTTTCACCAAGGAGGATGATATTAAGTTAATACTTGCTCCGAGATCACACATTGCTTTAGTGATTGTCAATTTCCCAATGGTGCAAGGCAATAGGAAGCTTCCTGGGTCCTCAAGCTTGGGAGGGAGCCCCTTTTGAATCAAGGCCCTGCATTCCTCAGCAATCATTATGGTTTCTTTCTCATCCCAGCTTCTTTTCTTGTTGATAAGATCCTTCAGAATCTTGGAATATAGAGGCATCTGTTCAAGTGCTTCAGCCAAGGGAATATTGATTTCCAGCTTCTTAAAAATCTCAAGGAATTTGTGAAAATGTTGGTCTTTAATCTCTTTGTTAAACCTCTGGGGATATGGTAGTGGAGGTGTGATGCTTTTTCCTATTTGCTGCTGTCCCTGAGCTACTTCCTTCGGGCTATGTGGCTTGTTGTCCTTCTCTTTAAGTTTCTCAGTGCTTTTGTTTGGCATCACAACTTGCTCCTTATCCTCATCTGCGTTTGTTTGATTCTCATCCTCTGTTGGGTTTTTGATGTTCTCTGCTTGCTTCTTTGTAGAGTCATTGTTGCTTATCAATGTTCTCCCACTCCTCAATTGTATTGCCTTGCATTCCTCCTTGGGATTTGGAATTGTGTCACTGGGCAGTGAGTTTGAAGGTCTCTCAACAGATACTTGCTTGGAGAGTTGCCCCATCTGTCTCTCTAGGCTCTTCATAGAGGCTTCCTGATTCTTGGCTACCATTTCTTGGTGTTTCAACATTTTGTCTATCATGGCCTCCAAGTGAGTGATTCTTTGGGCTTCAGGTGATATTTGAGGTGGGTTATGAGATGTGGGTGGTGGATGGTAGGCATTTTGGTTGGTGGATTGGTTATTAGATTGGTATTGGTTGAGGTTGGGGTAGTTGTTTTGAGGTTTTCTGTAGGGGTTTTGGTTAGTCAGCTGCTGGTTGTGATTTTGGTTGCTTCTTGGGTTGTGTTGGTTTGAGTTCCTCTGCCATGGTTGTTGGTTTTGGGCATGGTTATCTCCCCATCTTAGGTTTGGTGGTTCTTCCAGGATGGATTGTATGTATCACCATACACTTCATTTGGTCCTTGGTTGTGCATATACTGTACTTGCTCTTGTTGTTGTTCTTCTTGAGTTTCTTCACTCTGTCCCCATGTGGTTGATGATTGGCTAGTGTTGACTGCTGCAACTTGGAGACTATCAATTCTCTTGGCCATTTGCTCAAATTGTTGCTGAATTTGCTGCTGCATCATCTTGTTTTGAGCTAGGATTGAATCCACTCCTTCTAGCTCCATTACTCCTCTCCTTTGTGATGGTTGGCGGCTTCTTTGATGAGCAAAGAAATATTGGTTGTTGGACACCATATCAATGAGTTCTTGAGCCTCTTCTGCAGTTTTCATGAGTTGCAAGGAACCTCCAGCTGAATGATCCAAAGCTTCCTGGGATTTCAGTGTCAAGCCTTCATAGAAGTTTTGAAGCTTCTCCCACTCATTAAACATGGCAGGGGGACATTTCCTGATCAGAGCCTTGTACCTTTCCCATGCCTCATAGATGGGTTCGGCCTCCATTTGTGTAAATGTTTGTACCTCAGCCTTTAACCTTATAATCCTCTGAGGTGGATAAAATTTGGCAAGAAACTTAGTTACCAAATCATCCCAGTTGTTGATGCTGTCCCTTGGAAAGAATTCCAACCATTGAGTGGCCTTGTCCCTGAGAGAAAATGGGAATAGCATCAGCTTGTAACTGTCAGGGGGCACTCCATTAGTTTTAACAGTGTTGCATATCCTCAAGAAAGTGGACAAATGTTGGTGTGGGTCCTCAAGTGGTCCTCCACCAAAAGAGCAGTTGTTCTGAACCAAAGTGATGAGTTGTGGCTTGAGTTCAAAATTGTTAGCATTGACATTTGGAGCCAAGATGCTGCTCCCACAATGTCTAGGATTTGCAAAGGTATAGGAAGCCAAAACTCTCCTCTGGGGTGGGTTGCCATTGTTGTTGTCTTCTCCACCTGGTGGATTGGTTAAATGTTCATCCATCTCTTGGAATTCTTCGTCTGATTCCTCTTCTCCAACAATACTTTTCCCTCTTTCAGCTCTTCTTAACCTCCTGAGAGTTCTTTCGTCTTGTTCATGAAAATTGGGTATGGTTCTTCTTGTACCTGACATACAAGCAGAACATGAGAAATGCACAAAACTAGTGACACTTCAATTTACTTCCAGATTGAAGTTTTAGTTAGCTTAAGCAAAAAATCAAACAGTTAGTGGGTTAATCAAAATTAAAGAAAAAGTGCTTGATCTAGATCACCACCTCACTTAATCATTGTCAATCTAATCAATCCCCGGCAACGGCGCCAAAAACTTGATGAGATATTTTGGTGAGAAACGAATCTCTCCCAAAACACCACAAATCTAACCGGCAAGTGCACCGGGTCGCATCAAGTAATAAAAACTCACGGGAGTGAGGTCGATCCCACAGGGATTGAAGGATTGAGCAATTTTAGCTTAGTGGTTGATTTAGTCAAGCGAATCAAGTGTTGGTTGGGTGATTTGTGATTTGCAGAATGTAAATTGCATGAAATTAAAGAGAGCAGGAAATTGAATTGCTGAATCTTAAAGAACAAGAAATTAAATAGCAGAAACTTAGAGTGCAAGAAATGTAAATTGCGGAATCTTAAAGTGCAAGGAATGTAAATTGCTTGAAATGTAAAGGGGATTGGGATGTGGATTTGCAGAATTTAAACAAGGAAAAATTAAATTGCATCAAACAGAAGAGTAAAAGGGAATTGGGATTGAACCGGATATGAAGCAGAAAAGTAAATGAACATAAGAAGCAGTAAACAGAGAATTGAAATGGGAAATTCAGATCTCAGGACCCAGAGACTAGAAAAACCAAGTCTAGATCTCAATTCCTTCCTAGATCCAACAAGAACAATTGCAAGGAAATTGTAAATTGCAAAGAAAAGAGATGAAGAGCAATTAACCGGAAATGAAATTCAATTAACAGTAAAGAAACAGAGAGATCCAAGATTGAGATTGAAACAGAATTTCTTCAATTCTCCAATCCAAGATCCAAGACAAAAGTAGAAAATGAAATTGAAAGCAATGGAAACAAAGAAATTAAAGTTCACTCAAAAGCTCTCCGAAAACTATTATGAAAATTCCAAAAGGAAAGCTCCCCGAAGAACTTGAATTCTATCCTATTTATACACTTTCAAAAATGATCTTCAAGCCTTGAGTTGGGCCTTTGCTCTTGGTGGAATTGGGTTGAAAGAGGCCTTGGTTGATTGCTCTTGAAGTTTGGAGAAGAACCGAAGTGAACCAATTGAACCGGTTTTGAGGTTAGCAAAAGTTGGACCAAAAGTTTGAGGTCTAACTTTGGCTCCAACTTTTCATAGCAGCAAACACATTTTTCTGGTATGCACGTTGGTGCCAACGTTAGGGGTCTAACTTTGACCCTAACGTTGGCCTTCCCTTATATGCTAATGGCGCCAACGTTAGCCTCTAAGTTAGGGGGCTAACGTTGGCGCAAACGTTGGCCCTTCTCCCTTATGTTTTCATGTGCCAACGTTAGCCTCCAAGTTAGGGGGCTAACGTTGGCGCAAACGTTGGCTAGCCAGGGAGGAATTCATGTGCCAACGTTAGCCTCCAAGTTAGGGGGCTAACGTTGGCGCAAACGTGGGATGGCCAGGGAGGAAATTTCAAGTTCCAACGTTAGCCTCCAAGTTAGGGGGCTAACGTTGGGGCTAACTTCTTGCTTCCTGGTTCAATTTCACTTATTCCATTGTCCTCTCCTCACTCCTAGCCATTCCTCTTTGCTTCAACCTTTCTCCAAGCTTTCTTCACCTATCATTAATCAACCAAACTCATCAAAGCTATGCTCAAAATCATGAGATATTCATTCTTTCATAATATGCAACAAATATAGCATAAAACCTCATGAAATGGAATAAATTCATATATGGTTGGTTCAATCAAGGGAAACATGAAAATCTGCTCAATTAGCTTGCTTGTAGCTCAAGAAAGTGCATAATTCTAATGAAAACAAAAGAAAAAGAGTAGTTAAAATAGGCTAGGATGACTTGTCATCATCTCCCTTGCCTCCTAGTTCCTCTTTTTTGTTATAAGCTCTTTCAAGAATTTGACATAGAGTGGAATTTGTTCCAATGCCTCAGCAAATGGTATGTTGATTTGGAGCTTCTTGAAGATCTCTAGGAACTTAGAGAATTGGCCATCCTTCCCACCTTTTCCCAGCCTTTATGGGTATGGTGCCTTTGGCACATAAGGCTTTAGGACTGGTTTTGATGAAGGTTGAGCAAGGGTCTCTTCTTTATTCTTATTCCCATGCTTTTCTGCAACTTCTTCTTTATGGTTGTCTTTGCTTGGGGTTCCTTCCTCCACAACTTTCCCACTTCTTAGTGTAATGGCCTTGCATTCTCCTCTTGGGTTGGCATGGTATCACTAGGGAATGTGTGTGTGGGCAGTGGAATTTGCTTGGATAAGATCCCCACTTGTGCTTCCAAATTTGATATTCCTGCGCCTTGATTTTTCAGATTTGACCTGTATTCTTCTTGATTGGCGTCTATCCTTCTTTCAGTCTGTGCTTGTCTCTCCATAAGGGTGGAGACTGCTCCTATAATTTGTGATGACAGTTGTGCTATTGCAGCCTCCATCCTCTCAAAGTTGCTCTTGATTTCACATGGTTGCTGATGCGCATAAACTTGTTATGCTACGATTTAGGAAATTGCACGATCGGCAAAATTCCTTCCGGCAAGTGCACCGGTTATCGTCGTCAAGTAAAAACTCACAATAGAGTGAGGTCGAATCCCACAAGGATTGGTTGAGTGAGCAATTCGGATTAGAAGTGTGTTCTAGTTGAGCGGAATCAAGATTTGAGATGAGAATTGCGGAATGTAAAATTGGCGGGAAAAGTAAATGACAAGAAAATTAAATGGCTGAATCTTAAATTGCATGAATTAAAGAGCAGAATGTAAATTGCTGAAATTAAAAGGGAATGGGGGTGATTGCAAGAATTGAGTTGCAGAATGTAAAGAGAAAGTGGAAATCAGAAATGGGGAATTCATTGGGTTATAGGAGATATTGAGATCTCCGAATCAAAACATGTTTATCTCTTCCTCAACCAATGCGTTCATTGAATTTTGCTTGGCAATCTTATATGATTGGATCCCAATTCCTTGGCTCACCAATGCTCTCTAAAAACAAACAAATTCCCAATCCCTTGGTTTAAATGTTTATAAGAAGAGATGATGCTTGATCACTGATTATACCACACAATTTCATGAACCACAATTTGGTAGGATTACATGTCACAATATCCATCCAAACCCCAATCCAATCCACTGTGAGAAAGCTTCTCTAGCATGAATCCTCCATTCCTTTCCCAAGGCTCCGAAGGATTCCAAGTATGAGTAGTTTCTTTCCCAAGACAACTACTCAATGGAATTAGATCGAGAAGCTTTCTAACAAAATTCAAGAGAAAAGATTGAAGAAGAAGATAAACTATTATTGATTCATTGAATTACAATAGAGCTCCCTAACCCAATGAAAGGGGGTTTAGTGAATCATAGCTCTGAATTCAATTACAAAGAAAAGGAAAACTAGCTAAAAGTGAAAGTAAAAGTCCAAGTCCCCATCAGGGGCTGGATTCCCCTTCAATCCCCCCCCTTCTAAATGCAGAAACTAAGGCCTTTAAATAGGCTCCCTAAATTACAAAATGAAAATGAAATTCAAAGCAAATTACAATCAAATGAAAATAAACTATTCTAGATGATTCTTGTGGCCTTGATTTGGTGTTGTTGATGGGCCTTGCTTGCTTGAAGGGCTGAGTGACATAATTGATCCAAAAAGGATAATGATCCATTAAACTACACTCAAATGTTGCACCCCCTTTCTTGAGTCGTCACTTTGTTCTCTTGTCAACCTTGCCAATTTGATGCCAAATATAGACTATTATACCTCGTTGGAAAGCTATGGATGTCAGCTTTCTAACGCAACTGGAAGCACCTCAATTGGATCTCTACAACTCGAGTTATACTCCATGGAAGGTGAAGAGGTCAGCTGGCCTGATTGCATGTTGGTACTATGCTCTTCTATGCACATTACGGGGCTGTTTTCTCCCTCAATTTTTAGTATCCACCATGCATGCCATATATGCTTGGAAAGCTCTAGAAGTCTTCTTTCCAATGCATTTTGAATCACCTCATTTGGAGTTTTGTAGCTCAAGTTATTTATGTTTGAAGAAGGCATGGTCAAGCTGTTCCATATAACACGTTTAAGCTTCAGTTTAAGGTTAAACTGAAGCTTAAACGTGGAAATGGAAAAGGTAGCCCTGGAGGTCGAACACGTTTAACCTCCAGTTTGAGGTCAAACTGGAGGTTAAACGTGGAAGCTTAGAATGGTAGCCCTGGAGGTGTCGAACACGTTTAACCTCCAGTTTGAGGTCAAACTGGAGGTTAAACGTGGAACTCCTTCCTGAGTGGCATTATTATTCTGGCGTTTAACCTCCAGTTTGAGGTCAAACTGGAGGTTAAACGTGGAAATGCTTCTTTGGTGAGACCTTCCATTCTGGCGTTTAACCTCCAGTTTGAGGTCAAACTGGTGGTTAAACTTCATTTCCAGCATTTCTTATCCTTCATGATTTTTGGCGTTTAAGCTCCAGTTTAGGCTTAAACTGGAACTTAAACTCCACATGTGATATTCAAGCTTCCTTTATTGATTTTGTTGCTTCCTTGCCTAGCCTCTTCTTCCCTGAAATCATCCAAACAGTTGCATCAAAGTCTTGCTAAAATTCATGAGAATTCTTCCATTCATAGCATTCAAGGAATATAACTAAAAACTCATGGAATTTGCATCAAAATCTTCATGTTGAATGATTTAAGACAAGCATGACTATTTGGCCCAAAATGATTACTTAAGGCTCAAGAAAATGCATAAAACAACTAAAAATAAAAGAAAAAGGCTAGTGAAACTAGCCTAAGATGCCTTGGCATCACAACACCAAACTTAATCCTTGCTTGTCCCCAAGCAAGTTCTGAATTATTGAGAAGAAAGAATGAAACAGAAAGTAAATTCATTAGCCATATCAGTAAGTAATTGACATTGATTAATGGGGTGTTCATGCAGAAAGTTGTTGCAGCATCACTTTATTGTTTCTTAGGTAAGAATGTCACTTTTTATGTTCCCACTAAAACACTGCTATGGCCTCTTGTTATTCACATATCCTTGGCAAGTTTCTTTTCTTTGTTTTTCTTTTCCTTTGAGCTTATTTGCTCCTTGTTGCTCAGTGTCATGTGTTGCACAAGCCTTTGGCATTTTCTTTTTCTTATCAGTGCACTACACATATCCACTACAGGCATTTTAGTTCACATTTCTTCTTGAGACATTGGTGCCCAGCACCTCTTTGTGTGACTAAATGTTTTGTATTTAGGTTGCTCTTGATAATGGACTTTTGGTTGATAATCCCGGGTTAGTTAACCCAAGTTACCAAGTGTTGAAACACTCCTCAGAACCTATTCATCCGAGCATATCCTTAATACATAAACACCACAGGCATTTGTCTCAGAAGTTCAAACCATTGGTGCCTAGCTTATTTTCTCAATTTTTTTTTTTTTGGTTGCCCTTTTTCAGTGGCTTTTTCTTCTTCTTCTTCTTTTTCTTTCTTTTTCATGGCCAAAGACATTTATTCATCAAGATCCACAGACAGCATTCTAATTTTCACTAAAAGTGACAATTCTAACTTTATTTCTTAGTGAGCTGACTATTCAATCAAACATGCATACCACCACTTAATCTTATTTGATTTCTTACCAAATGGAATTGAGTTACTTTTGTTCAAACTTTTCTTTTATTTTTGGAAACAGAACAAGCATGGCAAGCATACATTTAAGCAAGTGAAGTTTATCCAGACACTTAGACTATCACTTATTTGGAAATTAAACAAACAGACAAACAAAAACTGCAATGACTCAAACTTAAAGCAGGGGTGCATGCAAACTTCCAATATCAGCAATTCAAAGTACAAGCAATTAAGTGACAATACAACCTTTTAGCATCTTCTTTGTTGTTCATCATCCTTCCTAGCCTTGGTGTTCTCTTTGATGATGATGTATATTCCTTCCATGAGATTGATTGTCTTCCTGCAAAGCTATTAGAAGTTGCTTGTTCCCCAAGCACTTTGAGAATTGGTTAGCATGCATGTATGTTTGTGGGCCTCTGAACTTAGATTGGTGTGTGAACACCAAACTTAGTTCCTTGCCATATGCAGCAATTTGGATCATATGCAGAAAACCTCATGTGCTTTTATTAAGAAAATAACTATGAACTAGAAAAAGAAACTATGAACTAGAAATTAAACTATTGTTTAAGTAGTTTCCCTGATTGGTTGGAGCTAGTGACTAGTCATGCTGAGGTAGAAATGTGCTTTTAATGAAGTTTTTGGTGGAACACCAAACTTAGAATCTCACATTCACCCTTGAATTGTTTTGGTGTGCAACACCAAACTTAGCTCCTTGCAATACAGATAAATCTACTTAATTCTTTTATTGAAATAACTAGAAAAAAAAAACTACCTTTGGTTGGGTTGCCTCCCAACAAGCGCTTCTTTAACGTCATTAGCTTGACATGCTGTTCCTGACTTTCTTCCTCTTCCTCCAGTTTGTTAAGAGGAATGACTTCAAGTGGATAAAGGAGCTAGTTAGTGCCCCTTGTTGTGAATGCCTCTTTCCAGCAAGCTTTCCCTTGTGATTGGCTTGAGTGAACTTGCTTGTTGGCTCAGGAGTTGGATTGTTCTTCGACCTTCTCTTCTTCATGGATATGGTCCTTTGTTTCTCGGTCACAATCCTCATTTTAGTGCTTGTTTCTACTGCCTTCACATCCTTGATCTCAGAACTTGGTTGTTGTTGGACAGTTGGAGTATCCTGTTCATCAAAAGCTTCCTGAATTTGTGGTTCAATGAACCCTTCCTCTTTGCAACTCTCTGTTTCATTGGAGTGTGATCTCCCTTGATTGACTTTCTCCCTTTCTTGTTCTTCTGATTCCTCCCTTGGGTTTGCCATGGTATCACTAGAAGAATTGTGGGTAGGGATTTGCTTTGATAGATATCCAATTTGTGCTTCTAGCTTTTGAATGGCATCACCTTGATTTTGTAAGTTGGATATCACTTCTTCCTTAAAGCCTTTCAAATCAGCCACATCTCTGCTCATAGTTGCAAGTATTCCTTCTATCCTGTTTAATTGATCTTGAAATTGTTGGCTCAGATTAGGTTGGGCAGGTTGATTATTTTGGCCATGATATGGTGGTTGAGAGTAAGTGTTTTGTGTGGCTTGGTATGATCTTTGGTTGGAGTGTTGGTAGTGGTATGACTCTTGTGTGTAGTGGAATGAGTCTTGTGGATAGTGAAATGAATTGTATGAATTTGAGAAGGAATTTTGTGCTGAGAAATGCTCAAGTGATGAAGAATTTGGATATGTAAAACTAGGAGGTGAGGTTGGATAATTCAGAGGTGATGGCTCTTGATGAATGGGGTGTGAATAAGTGAAATCTCTTTGGTTTTGATCTTCCCAGCCACAACTTGAGTAGTGATCAAATTCACCAAAACATGGACCATTTTGTGGCTCTGGGAAGTACCCCGTTTCCTGTTCCTGATACTCCCACCCACCATGAGCATAATAACATGAATCATTCTGTGGTGGTGGAGAGTTTCTCATGGATTTTGATTGACCAAAAGATGATGGATACTCCTTTCTTTTTTGCAATGTGCCCAGTCTCAAACAATACTCATCCAAAGATAGTGGAAATCCCATAGTGAGGCAATATCACAAACAGCTAGTGGTTAGTATGCTAACAAGTGAATAAGCAAAGAAAACAAATTAAAATTTGCAGAAATTAGCAGTAATAAACTGAAACAAAAACTATTAACAAAAGAAAAGAAAAATTGCTCAATCTAGTTAACTTCCAATTGGAGAATTGTCAATCGAAAACCAATCCCCGGCAACGGCGCCATAAACTTGATGCGCATAAACTTGTTATGCTACGATTTAGGAAATTGCACGATCGGCAAAATTCCTTCCGGCAAGTGCACCGGTTATCGTCGTCAAGTAAAAACTCACAATAGAGTGAGGTCGAATCCCACAAGGATTGGTTGAGTGAGCAATTCGGATTAGAAGTGTGTTCTAGTTGAGCGGAATCAAGATTTGAGATGAGAATTGCGGAATGTAAAATTGGCGGGAAAAGTAAATGACAAGAAAATTAAATGGCTGAATCTTAAATTGCATGAATTAAAGAGCAGAATGTAAATTGCTGAAATTAAAAGGGAATGGGGGTGATTGCAAGAATTGAGTTGCAGAATGTAAAGAGAAAGTGGAAATCAGAAATGGGGAATTCATTGGGTTATAGGAGATATTGAGATCTCCGAATCAAAACATGTTTATCTCTTCCTCAACCAATGCGTTCATTGAATTTTGCTTGGCAATCTTATATGATTGGATCCCAATTCCTTGGCTCACCAATGCTCTCTAAAAACAAACAAATTCCCAATCCCTTGGTTTAAATGTTTATAAGAAGAGATGATGCTTGATCACTGATTATACCACACAATTTCATGAACCACAATTTGGTAGGATTACATGTCACAATATCCATCCAAACCCCAATCCAATCCACTGTGAGAAAGCTTCTCTAGCATGAATCCTCCATTCCTTTCCCAAGGCTCCGAAGGATTCCAAGTATGAGTAGTTTCTTTCCCAAGACAACTACTCAATGGAATTAGATCGAGAAGCTTTCTAACAAAATTCAAGAGAAAAGATTGAAGAAGAAGATAAACTATTATTGATTCATTGAATTACAATAGAGCTCCCTAACCCAATGAAAGGGGGTTTAGTGAATCATAGCTCTGAATTCAATTACAAAGAAAAGGAAAACTAGCTAAAAGTGAAAGTAAAAGTCCAAGTCCCCATCAGGGGCTGGATTCCCCTTCAATCCCCCCCCTTCTAAATGCAGAAACTAAGGCCTTTAAATAGGCTCCCTAAATTACAAAATGAAAATGAAATTCAAAGCAAATTACAATCAAATGAAAATAAACTATTCTAGATGATTCTTGTGGCCTTGATTTGGTGTTGTTGATGGGCCTTGCTTGCTTGAAGGGCTGAGTGACATAATTGATCCAAAAAGGATAATGATCCATTAAACTACACTCAAATGTTGCACCCCCTTTCTTGAGTCGTCACTTTGTTCTCTTGTCAACCTTGCCAATTTGATGCCAAATATAGACTATTATACCTCGTTGGAAAGCTATGGATGTCAGCTTTCTAACGCAACTGGAAGCACCTCAATTGGATCTCTACAACTCGAGTTATACTCCATGGAAGGTGAAGAGGTCAGCTGGCCTGATTGCATGTTGGTACTATGCTCTTCTATGCACATTACGGGGCTGTTTTCTCCCTCAATTTTTAGTATCCACCATGCATGCCATATATGCTTGGAAAGCTCTAGAAGTCTTCTTTCCAATGCATTTTGAATCACCTCATTTGGAGTTTTGTAGCTCAAGTTATTTATGTTTGAAGAAGGCATGGTCAAGCTGTTCCATATAACACGTTTAAGCTTCAGTTTAAGGTTAAACTGAAGCTTAAACGTGGAAATGGAAAAGGTAGCCCTGGAGGTCGAACACGTTTAACCTCCAGTTTGAGGTCAAACTGGAGGTTAAACGTGGAAGCTTAGAATGGTAGCCCTGGAGGTGTCGAACACGTTTAACCTCCAGTTTGAGGTCAAACTGGAGGTTAAACGTGGAACTCCTTCCTGAGTGGCATTATTATTCTGGCGTTTAACCTCCAGTTTGAGGTCAAACTGGAGGTTAAACGTGGAAATGCTTCTTTGGTGAGACCTTCCATTCTGGCGTTTAACCTCCAGTTTGAGGTCAAACTGGTGGTTAAACTTCATTTCCAGCATTTCTTATCCTTCATGATTTTTGGCGTTTAAGCTCCAGTTTAGGCTTAAACTGGAACTTAAACTCCACATGTGATATTCAAGCTTCCTTTATTGATTTTGTTGCTTCCTTGCCTAGCCTCTTCTTCCCTGAAATCATCCAAACAGTTGCATCAAAGTCTTGCTAAAATTCATGAGAATTCTTCCATTCATAGCATTCAAGGAATATAACTAAAAACTCATGGAATTTGCATCAAAATCTTCATGTTGAATGATTTAAGACAAGCATGACTATTTGGCCCAAAATGATTACTTAAGGCTCAAGAAAATGCATAAAACAACTAAAAATAAAAGAAAAAGGCTAGTGAAACTAGCCTAAGATGCCTTGGCATCACATGCATAGTTGAGGGTGGTGTGTCTTGATGGAGGTTGTTGTGTATTAGTTGGTTGCAATGGTATGATGTGTTTTGTGAGTTATGGTAGGGTTTATGGTTGCCTGCTTGATGGTTGTGAGTGTTGTGTTGATTTGATGGATAAGGTTTGTTGTGGTCCTGGTTGTGGTTTTGCTGATTTCTCCACCCAAAATTTGGGTGGTTCTTCCAACCTGGGTTGTATGTCTTAGAGTTTGGATCATATGGTGGTCTGGATGAGTTGTTCACATAATTAGCTTGTTCCCAGTCACCTTCAGCTTCTGATGCATTTCCTTCTTATTGAAGAAGTTTGGTTTTGCATGGCTGAGACTTGATTAGCCTCCATCTTCTTGGTTAAGGTTGCTATTTGTGCTGCAATTGCCTTGTTTTGAGCTAACAAAGCATCTACAGAGTTGAGTTCTAGCACTCCTTTCTTCTGAGTCCTTTCTGAAGCATAGAAATACTCATTTCCAGCTACAATCTCGATGACTTCTATGGCTTCTTCAATGGTTTTCTTCTTGTTGATTGAGCCTCCTGAAGAAAGATCCACGGCCATCTTTGATTCATAGGATAGCCCTTCATAGAAGATGTGTAGTTGTACCCACTCATTGAACATTTTTGGTGGGCATCTTTTTGTTAAATCTTTGAATCTCTCCTAGGCCTCATAGAGTGTTTCTCCATCTTGTTGTCTGAAAGTTTGCACCTCAGCTCTCAGCCTGTTGATTCTTTGTGGAGGGTAAAATCTTGCAAAGAATCTGCTTACAATATCATCCCATGTGGTTAAGCTCTCTTTGGGAAATAATTCCAACCACTTTGCTGCCTTATCTCTGAGTGAGAAAGGAAACAAGAGTAGCTTGTAGATGTCAGGGTGTACCCCATTGGACTTTACAGTATCACATATCCTCAGGAATGTGTTGAGATGTTGATTAGGGTCTTCTTGGTTGCTTCCTCCATATGAGCAGTTATTCTGAACAAGTGTGATGAGTTGCGGTTTCAACTCAAAGTTGTTAGCATGAATTGTTGGCTTTAGGATGCTGCTGCCACAATTTCCTAGATTTGGGTTGATGTAGGAGCCTAAGACTCTCCTTTCTTGCCCAGCATGATTGCCAGCTTCCTCTTCAACATGGTTATGTGCTTCTTCTTCCATGGTGGTTTCTAGATCTTCCTCCACTAGTTCCTTTTCAACTATGCCTTTTCCTCTTGCTTTCCTCCTTAGTCTAAGGAAGGTCCTCTCAATTTCACTATCAAAGGGAGATGAAGTCTCTCCTCTTCTACCTGTCATACACTTGGCAAATAACCAGCAGAGAACAAGTGAAGTAAGAAAAATCTTGTTGAGATTAGTGGTTAGCTTTGTTGATGCAATTAATCGAATAGTTAGAAGAGTGGAAATATGGACAATGAGTAACTAAAATAATCAAAGAAAAAAGAAATAGAACTCAGAGCAGAGATGAAAGAAAAATAAAAAGTGCTAGAAAAATAAAATAAAATAAAATAACAAGGAAATTATATTGCTTAATCTAGCTCTCCAATCAATTTAATCACTGTCAAATTTAAGCCAATCCCCGGCAACGATGCCATAAAACTTGATGAATCCAATTCACACCCCCATTCAAAAAAGGTGAATCAGTTCTTTTGGCAAGCACACCGAAATTATCGTCAAGTAATAACCCACAGTGGAGTGGGATCGTATCCACAGAGATTGGCAAATTCAAGCAGTTTTAGTTGATTGATGAATTAGTCAAGCGGAACAAGTAGATTGTGATTGCAGAATTATAAATGGCAAAAATGTAAATGGCTAGAATATAAAGTAAAGCAATAAAGTGCAAAAATGGAAATGGCAGAATGTAAAGTGCAGAATCATAAATGACTTGAATGTAAATGGGAGTGGAAAATTGCTGAATGTAAAATTAAGCTATAAAGAAAGGGATAGATAAGAATGGAGAAATTCATTGAGATCAGGAGATGTTGTCTCTTTGGATCAATTTCAGCTTATATCTTCTTCAATCATGCAACTTATTGACCTCTTGGCAATCATGATTGATTGAGCCACAATCCCTTGGTGACTCAATCTTTCAAATCTTTATCAATAGCCAATTCCTTGGTCTAATTGCTCATGAAGAGAGATATGCTTGGTCCTTGATTATACCACACACCATCATAGGTCCAAGTAGAGGGAGGATTATATGTCACATATCCAAACACCAAAACCCAGATCCTACTCAAATGTGAGAAGGGATTTCAAGCATGGTTTCATGTTTCCTTTCCCAAGGTTCCCATGAAACCCATTTTGCATTCAATCTCTTTCCCAAGATAATTGAACACTAAGCATTAAGAACAAAATTCCTTCTAGCAAATCAAAGAGAAGATGAAGAGATAAAAAATTTCACTATCATCAATTCATCAAGTACAACAGAGCTGCCTCTCTCAATGAGAGGGAATTTAGCTACTCATAGCTCAAGGAAAGTATTCAAAAGTAAAGAAGATGATGAAGTGTAAAAGTGAATCTAAAACTAATATCTCTAAATGCTTAACCCCCTTCTTCGGTACTCCTTGGGGGTATTTATACTACTCCTAGTAAAAATAAAAGAATTACAAAAGTGAAAAAGGAAAATTACATTTTGGAGGGAAAAGAAACTCAATAAGTGTGACTTCCAGCTGGCATGTGGTTGGTGCTCCAGTGGCGTGTCACGTGCTCCCTCAATTCTGGCTTGGCGTGCCACACCCAGTCCCTCAAGTGGTACGCTCATCTTTATAACAACCTTGGCGTGCCACGCCTTCGAGCTCAAGTAGCACGCCCTAGCCTCTCTCCATTTCTCTTTGCCTCTGGAAACTTGAACTAGCGTGGCACGTTCAGGGTATGGCGTGCCACGCCCTTGCTGCATGCTTGACCAAGCTTCTCTGGAAAGTTGAACTAGCATGGCACGCCCAGGGTCTGGCGTGCCACGCCCCTTTGTGAACAAGTGACTCTTCTATTTGGCGTGCCACGCCACAAACTCAAGTGGCACGCCCCAATGATTTTTGCTCTCTGAATGACACTGGCGTGCCGCGCCTGGGTTCAAGTGGCACGCCCAAGTGAAGAATAGTGGATGGCATGCCACGCCTTTGACACCAAGTGGCACGCCCCTATGTATTTGGCCTCCTTCATCCTCTCTGGAAACTTATACCAGCGTGCCACGCCTAGAGGCTGGTGTGCCACGCCCATGATCTTGCCTTGGTTCCAGTAGCTAGCGTGCCACGCCTTAGCCTTCAAGTGGCACGCCATAGTGAGATTCTTGGGTTGGCGTGCCACGCCTTCGACATCAAGTGGCACGCCCAGCCCTTGCTTTGGCCTCTTTGTGCATTGGCATGCCACGCCTGGTCGTTCAAGTGGCACGACTAAGTGCGATTGAGAGCCTGGTGTGCCACGCCTTTGACCTCAAGTGGCACGCCCAGTCTTCAATTGCCTTCAGCCCCTTCTCTGGATTTTTGTACCAGCGTGCCACGCCATGCTGCTCAAGTGGCACGCCCATACATTTGTGGACTCTTCAAGCTTGGCGTGCCACGCTTGGATCCTCAAGTGGCACGCCCAAGTGACTTTTTGGAGCTGGCGTGCCACGCCTTCGATATCAAGTGGCACGACATAGTGAAGGTTCCTCCTAGGTTGATGAGTTGGCGTGCCACGCCCCTTGGCTCAAGTGGCACGCCCATAGTAGCTGATGGGTTAGGCGTGCCACGCCCCTTTTGTGTCCTCCATTGTTGCTCTCTGGAACTTTGTACTAGCGTGCCACGCCCAGTCCCTGGCGTGCCACGCCCACATGCATGCTTGAACTTCTCCTCTGGAATTTAGTACTGGCATGCCACGCCTAGCTCCTGGCATGCTACGCCAGTGCATTTTTGTGGCGTTTGCTCCAAAGTGGCACGCCAGTTTTACACGCCCAGCTTCTTTGTTGTTTTCTTCCCATTTTTGATGCATTTTTCACCTAAAATTCAGCATAACTCATCTTAAAGCAGTGTACCATAATATTCATCAAATAATGCATGAATTGTACTGATCAAATGAGATTTATGCTCTTTTATGGTCCTCTTTATGCAAGAAAGAAGGGTAGATGATGCAAGTCATCCACAACTTGAACCGCAAAATAATTCAGGGTAAGTTGCTTTACATATCGAACTAATAGGATCATCCAAATCATGTATCAATATATCATCTGGGATCTTTATCTTATCAATACCATCTATAGATGATCCACACCTGCCATCTCCAACGCTTAAAATCCAATCAGTAAATTCTCTTAAGTCATTGTTTTCACAATTGCTGTTGTCTGCTTGTAAGCGCATGTTTTTGTCAAAGTCAATAGCTTACAACTATCCCATATATATGATGAGTTAATTGTAGCATTGACAATTTCTTGCCTACTACCTTTGGGTATTACTGGTAGTATTTGTCGAAAATCACCACCAAAAACCACTGTCTTTCCTCCAAATATTTTATCCAAGCTTGCAATATTGTTGAACCTCAAAATACTTCTCATGTAACACCCTAATATTCAAATCCTTATGCTTGAGTCATAAGTCAATGTTTACGGTGGTACGACTCTCATGTGGATCTTTAATATATAAATATAAGGGTAATTGAAAGGAGTATTAATCGAGGAGCGTGACAAGAGTAGAAATAAAATCGCGAAGACGTATCACTCACGTTCGACAACAGAAGATAAACCGTGAAGTTGAAAGCGATATACGGATAAAGGTATAAAGAGATAGATAACAGATAGATATTCATAACATAAGTAAATAGCCATTAGTCGCGACCCGCGAAGTTTAGGTCGACTAGGGTATAGTATGAAAGTAGTTGACAACAGTATCTCTTAGTCTCTCCCAAAAGAAACATAAGAGCCTCTATAGGCAAGTTTAAAAGAGCTCAATACATAATATAAGTTCTTCAAAATAAAAGTGGAGAGATTCTAAGCAAAATATAAAGTAGAGAATATAAAAAAATATTCGCCGTCTCTCAGACGAACGGCAGCTCACTTCTGAGCACCTGAACCTGTATCTGAAAAACAAGAGATATATACGGAATGAGAACCCCCGACCCATGGGTTCCCAGTATGGTAAAAGTGCCAAATAAATACAATGCACTACAATAAAAACTCACTAAGCATCCTAAACTCCTTTTCACCAAGTATTCATCCTATGTTCTCGCTAATCCATGAATAGCCAACTGTCATAAGGGAATGCTAAATCTAATTCATCTTTCTCATGCTTCTCAACTTGCTAACTATCCAACAAACCAGGACAAGAATTATAAAGAAAACCATCACCAGTTATTCTGTCTCAGCAATACTATGTCAATATATCATATCCTCGCCTGGAGCAAGTGAATTCACTTCACTGCGTCTACCCAGAGAACACAAATTATCTCATTCAATGATCCTCATCATTATTCAATCACATCATCAATTCATTTCATCAAGAACAGCCCTCAGCGTTCATCGACACCAGCATGAGGGACCTCTCAGTTGTACAAACACAAGCAATACAGACAAGTAATACACAATTAAAGTGCAAGTAGAACAAGAAGCACATAATCAGGTAACATAGCATATATGATATAACAATCCAAAACAAATAGGCAAACCCAAACAAATCAAACATATGCAAATGATGTATGCCTGCCCTATGGCTGATGATATCATCTGTCAGTTATATAGCCAACCCGACATCTCCTGGTAGCTAACCATGGACAGAAACACCCATCACGGAGCAAGTAGGTTTGAGCTACAACCACTTTGCTACTATCCGCTCAACCCAGAGCCAGTGGAATAACCACAACTGCGGCTACTACCCAGGCGGGTGTTTAAAAGCTCAACTTGGAGCGAGTGGAATCACCACTACTGCCGCTACTATCCAAGCGACACAATCTCTGACCTGGAGCAAGTGAGACAAACCACAACCCTTGCTACTACCCAGGTATCTCAAGCATTGGCCTGGAGCAAGTGGGACGAACCACAACCCTTGCTACTGCCAGGTATCTCAAATATATATTCATTCAATCTCAATTCATATTATCAATCTTCATTGTTACCAAATCTCAAACATTAACCTGCAGCAAGCAAAATAAACCACAACCATTGCTACTACCCAGGTATCACAAATACACATTCATTCATAATCACACTCCATTATTACCAATTTTCAAATAATGACCCGGAGTAGGTGTGACGAACCACGACCCTTGCTACTACCCAGGTATTACAGACATACATTCTTTCCAAACTCCATAATTAAGCTCATTTATCATAATCCTTTATCCCATCTCATACCCGGAGCAAGTGGACAATGACACTGCCTATTACCCGGGGTCACAAATCACATTCAACACGTTCCATCATTATTCCTTTACCATGTTTAGTCATTAATTATATACATAGACATACTCAGCCATAATTCAATTCTTATCACAGCCCTCCGGCTCATACTATACTCGATACATTTACCTTCATCCTTAGCAACCCATACAATTATCATTACTCATCATTCATCATTGGTTCTCACTTTTCATTACTATGCATGCTATAAAAATTTAGGGCTTAAAGGATGAAAGTGGAGGCTTAGAAGTATGAAATTTGGCTTTAGAAACTCAAAAATCAACATTTGCTGAAAACAGGGTCACGCGTGCGCGTCGCCCACGCACACGCGTGGAACGCAGTAAAACACAATGACGCGTACGCATCCCTCCACGCGTATGCGCGGATGGGAGAAAAGGCCAGTGACGCCTACGCGTCAGCTACGCGTACACGTGGGTACGTTTTGTGCCCCAGGCACAAAAGTGGCACAAATTAGGCACAACTCTTTGGAATTTTAACTGGGCAACTATTTTAGTTCATCGACGCGTACGCGTGAGCCACGCGCACGCGTGGGTTGTGAAACTTTAAAAACGACGCGTGCGCATCGGCCACGCATACGTGTGGGAGTGCGTTCTGCCAAAAATTTTACTAAGTTAAAAAGCTGCAGAATTTCATTTTTAAACCCCATACTTCCACCACACATAACTTCTTCTACAAAAGTCTTTTTTCAACCATTTTTGGACCGTTGGAAAAATCATTGAATAAACTTTCATAAAATTTCATTTTTGAAGAATTCCAAACTCCGTGGTCCGAGTTACAGGCTGCCAAAGTTGGTCAAAAATCAATTTCTTACCCTAACATAGAAATCACTAATTTTTCCAATGTTCACAAGCCAAATTCATTTCCACTCATCCAAATAATCACAACCCAACCACATTCACATAATTACACTCAACCAAACCAAACCTACCTCCTCTGCACAATTTCATCCAAAACTATCCACATTCCACACCTCAATTCCTCAAGCCTTATTATTCAATAACCAAACCAATTATTCACACATTCAATATCTAAATCCATCCAATATCTCATATAATCACACAAAATACAAATCAACTTACCTTCCTTACCTCTTTCCGGCCTCTAGTCCAAAATTCATGGCCTCCGGCCCAAATTCACAATTTAAATGCATAGTCCACAAAACAATATTCATTATTCAACTCATCAAATTCTCAACACACCATACATACAAATTCACACAATTCTCAACCCAATCATTAATTTACATTACATATCAACTATGTCTATTAATACCAACCATTCACACAATCCAAACTTAATCCTAGGAGCATCTAGCCTAGGAATTATCATCACACCACACGGTACTTAAATGAAACTTAAATCGTACCTCTTGTAGCCAAAATAATTGAGCTCTTCTTGGAAGTCTCCACCAATCCTTAGCTCCAAGCTTCACCAAAACTCCACAAGCAACACCACTCTCCCAATTGTGCACCAAAATCACCAAATACACTAACCTAACCAATTTTACATATATACATTAACCTAGGGCTCATCAAAATGATAAATCACAAGAGTTTGAGTACTTTTTACCTAAGCCCATATGAAATACAGATAGAACCTACTTAGAATCCATGTTAGAGTATTCCTAAACAACCAAAATCACAAAATTTTAACACTAACTACCCAAAAAGGTGTAACAGTGGGGAATTTCGAAAACTGGGTAGAGATGAATGGAATACTCACCACAAAATTTAGATATAATTGTAGAGAATGAGAAGAGTGACGCGTGGCCGCAAACGGCCCATTAATCGGAGCTCCGTAGCTCAAGTTATGGTGATTTGAAGATCAAAGAGAGTTAGGTTTTCTCTCTTCTTCCTCACCTCTTCATTTCAGGGCCCCACACCCTTTCTTTAGGGTATGATGAGCTGAAATGCTCATAACTAATGTTTATATATGTTGGGTCTTGGACCCGCTTAGGCCCGATTCACTTATTTTTGTCTGTTGGCCCAATTTTGGGCCAAAACCCTTAAGATTAGCGCTCTAAATCGCACTTTAAATATTTCTACATTCCCTAATTATAATTCCTCATTTCTTAACCTTATTTACTTATAATGTATTTTCTCAGCTGCAGTACCAGACAGATCTCAGTCGGTGCTACCGGCCAAAATTCCACTACGCATTTTTACGCGGAAAACTATATTTTCCGACTCAGAAAAATTCACTGAATTCAAATATCATATTTAAATTATCAAATTCCAATTGCTCAATTTCCGAACCATATTCACTCATATCTAATTTATTATTTAATTAGTTACGGTTTGACCGGGTTTCACATTCTACCCCCTAACAGAAATTTTTGCCTTCGAAAATTCCATCCGCCAACACGAGTATGTGAGTGTAATCTGCCGTTATATCTAACGCATAATAGTTCCAAAGTCTTTTTACCCTGGGCGCTTCCGTTGCCGCGCTCTGATTCCTCTATCCCCGAGGGTCTTGATCATTCGTCCAACGCCGACCAATAGTCTCGTTTGTTACTTTTGTCATCTCATCGACTCACATCTTATTAAATCTCAAGTCATGTCATCAATAATATTACCATCATCTTTAATCATACTCCATCCTTATCCTTTCTCTTTGCCAAGCCAATTACCACTAATCACAGCTCGACTCTAAGCATAACCTCCAGACTTACTTTCTTATTCCTAAACCCTCAAATTTATATATAAATTTCTATCTTAAAGTCTTTGACTAATCAATCAAAGCTCCATTCGTTTTTAGAATTCAAATGAGTTTGAGATAACAAGCTAACAAAATCATAAGAATCTGCTTCCCTTTAATAATCTATAAAAGCATTCGAGACACATCTCTTTTGTTAGAGTTACCCAAATGAAAAATCATTTTCAAAACCATAACCAACACTCTCTCAAATTCTTGGGTGAATTTCGACAGCACCTCCCTTAAAAACTAGAGTTTACCACCCGTCACGGGTTCCCTCAAACCGATCTCAGTACCACATCAACATTTCAATTTAATGGTTTTTCATATTCGCCTTTCAAAACCAATCATTATAAATCTCAATCTAAATCCAAGGTCACCAAGACCAAATATCATAGTACTCATCTCTCAAACACGACAACTTGCACTCACTCATCATCTAAATTCGATTACGCATCAATGATAATTTCCTCATCCATCTCAGAACCATCAAGGCTCACAGCCGCAATCAATTCCAATTATCTAGAATCATTATCTGCATAAGCTCACTAACCTTTTAAGTACTCAAAGCATAAAGTATTTCTAATCATACCCCACTTTTCCTTATTATTACCATACTATGCTAACACTTTAGCAAGTTTCCGCTATGCCACTCTGATTTCTTGTCTAGTATTAGTTCTATCACTTATTTCCTCAAGTACTAAACCACTACTTAGCATGACTGGCATTCACTAGATTTTCTGGCTAGTGTAGGCCAAAACCAATTACCAACTTAGTCGTACCTTTAACACGTTGTTACCGATCCTTCACTTACCTATTCCCAAACCGTCGGATCTAACGCTATCACCTGTCGTCGTAGTGAACACACGACCTTGTTGTTGGCCCTTGGTAGTATTTCGGTTGACCTTCTTAGGACAGTTCTAGGACATGTGTCCAGTTCATCCACAAGTATAGCAAAGTCTTAATCCAGCCCAACATGGAGTTCCCAAATGATAGATTTCACATCACCTATAAGTGAATTTATTCTGAAGTTGCTTTCCATACCTCCTACCTTGGTGATTGTTGTTGTTGTTCCTTCGAAAATTGTCTCGAAAAAAATCTCTCGTATAGGGATTTGGTCTCGTCTTCACTTGCCCCTCAAACGATGAGCAAGTAAAGGCTGAATCAGCTCTATTCTCTCTTTTTGCAGTTCACTGTCATTGGGTTTCAAACAATAACTCCGTACAGTTCTCAACATTTTTTATTCCCTTAGATATAATCCAACTCGCTTCTGCTGTGTCACTCTTATTCTTAACATTTAAGAGTCTAGCTACTCCTCTAAGTTAACTAAATATCGCTTCGTCTCAGCAACTAATGGTCCTCGACTAATCGTCGACTTAGACTCTACGATTATCAATACTTGTCCTTCATTACGAACGAATATTACATATTAATGATATACAGGGGAGTCAAAAATTCAACTGCTAGTTTACAATTACCTCGGGTATGAGAATCGAATTCAGTTGCATTCCGGCTTTCTCTGTAGGGACAATTCCAAGACATATGCCCTGATCTCCAACACTCGCAGCATACACCTAACCGCAATCAGCACGGCCTATTTGGGTGATGACTTTTACATCTCTGACAGCTCAAAACATCTGAAGCAGCCGCTGTCTGTTTTCCCTTACCGTTCCCTTGGGACTCCTCATTCGTTGCAAAGTTATTCCGTCCTTGGGGAAAGCGTTGTATGTATCCTTGGTTGTACTCCCTATGACTTCCTTTCTCTGCAGCCACCTTTTTAACACACTCTTCAGCAACGTTGCTCTTATTCCTCCTTAAGCATAACACCATGGCCTTACATACTAAGCATCTGATGAATCACATTCATTATAACTACATGCACATGCCGGTCAATATCAAACTCGGCCAAGTCCAAGCCCAATTCATACTCTACCTACCTCAACACTTAACAATTCGCCATCTACCCAATGTTATTCCAATTCATATCCTAATCATTCGAGGCCTATAACATACGTCTTTTGATAAGTAGTCATTTCTCAATTCCTACACGAGTATTCAATTTCACAAACTTTCATTCCCATTTAAATCCAACTATTCCAATGTCAATTATAAGCCCCTTCTACCCTAAATCATCAGATTCCAATCAACTCAAACCTACTTAAACAAATCGTTCAAGCAACTATCCAACTCTAGTGTCCACTCATCAATCCAAAATCAATACACCATTCTAATATATACCACTGCCAAGATTCCTATCACGACGTTCTCTCACCGGTTCGTTCTTGGGAATTCCTCTTTCTGATTATTTCTTTCATGTCCATGAGACACCATTCGGATCTTGTCCACACTAAACAAGCGATATCGAGGTGATCTGACTCAATATCTCAAGTTAAGTGCTTCAAATTACCAAAGGTATACTCATGAACTTCATGCAAGATGTATCGGTTAGATACCCTAACTAGCACAGACACAAACTCAGAGTATGCATTGAAGCATAAGCAGTTCCATCCCTCAGGCTCACGAGGACGAATTGCTCTGATACCATAATGTAACACCCTAATATTCAAATCCTTATGCTCGAGTCATAAGTCAATGATATTATGGTGGTACGACTCTCAAGTAGATCTTTAATATATAAATATAAGATTAATTAAAAGGAGTATTAATCGAGGAGCCAGAAAATAGAAGAAATAAAATTGCGAAGACGTATCACTCACGTTCGACAACAAAAGATAAACCGTGAAGTCGAAAGCGATATATGGATAAAGGCATAAAGAGATAGATAACAGATAGATATATATAACATAAGTAAATATCCACTCGTCGCGACCCGCGAAATTTAGGTCGGCTAGGGTACAGTATGAAAGTAGTTGACAACAGTATCTCCTAGTCTCTCCCAAAAGAAACATAAGAGCCTCTATAGTCAAGTTCAAAAGAGCTCAATACATAATATAAGTTCTTCAAAATAAAAGTGGAGAGATTCTAAGCAAAATATAAAGTAGAGAATATAAAAAAATCTTCGCCGTCTCTCAGACAAACCGCAGCTCACTTCTGAGCACCTGAACCTGTATCTGAAAAACAAGAGATATATATGGAATGAGAACCCCCGACCTATGGGTTCCCAGTACGGTAAAAGTGCCAAATAAATACAATGCACTCCAATAAAAACTCACTAAGCATCCTAAACTCCTTTTCACCAAGTATCCATCCTAGGTTCTCGCTAATCCATGAATAGGAAACTGTCATAAGGGAATGCTAAATCTAATTCATCTTTCTCATGCTTCTCAACTTGCTAAGTCTCCAACAAACCAGGACCAGAATTATAAACAAAACCATCACTAGTTATTCTGCCTCAGCAATACTATATCAATACATCATATCCTCGCTTGGAGCAAGTGAATTCACTTCACCGCGTCTACCCAGGGAACTTAAATTATCTCATTCAATGATCCTCATCATTATTCAATTACATCACCAATTCATCTCATCAAGAACAGTCCTCAGTGTCCACCGACACCAGCATGAGGGACCTCTCAGTTGTACAAACACAAGCAATACAAACAACTAATACACAATTAAAGTACAAGTAGAACAAGTAGCACAAAATCAGGTAACATAGCATATATCATATAACAATCCAAAATAAATAGGCAAACCCAAACAAATTAAACATATGCAAATGATGTATGCCTGCCCTATGGATGATGATATCATTTGTCGGTTATATAGCCAACCTGACATCTCCTGGTAGCTAACCATGGACAGAAACACCCATCACGGAGCAAGTAAGTTTGAGCTACAACCCCGTTGCTACTACCCGCTCAACCCACAGCTAGTGGAATAACCACTGCTGCAGCTACTACCCAGGCGGGTGTTTAAAAGCTCAACCTGGAGCGAGTGAAATCACCACTACTGCCGCTACTACCCAAGCGACACAATTTCTGACCTGGAGCAAGTGAGACGAACCACAACCCTTGATACTACCCAGGTATCTCAAGCATTGGCCCGGAGCAAGTCGGACGAACCACAACCCTTGCTACTGCCCAGGTATCTCAAACATATATTCATTCAATCTCAATTCATATTACCAATCTTCATTGGTACCAAATCTCAGACATTAACCTGGAGCAAGCGGAACGAACCACAACCCTTGCTACTACCCAGGTATCACAAATACACATTCATTCCTAATCACACTATATTATTACCAATTTTCAAACAATGACCCGGAGCAAGTGGGACGAACCACGACCCTTGCTACTACCCAGGTATTACAGACATACATTCTTTCCAAACTCCATAATTAAGCTCATTTATCAAAATCCTTTATCCCATCTCATACCCGGAGCAAGTGGACAATGCCACTGCCTACTACCCAGGGTCACACATCACATTCAACATGTTCCATCATATTCCCTTACCACATTTAGTCATAAATCATATACATATACATACTCACTCAAATTCAATTCTTATCACAGCCCTCTGACTCATACTGTACACGATACTTTCACCTTCATCCTTAGCAACTCATCATAAATCATTGGATCTCACTTTACTTCATCCACAAGTTACCACATGTTCTAGCTCATTTTTATTACTAGGCATGCTATAAAAATTTAGGGCTTAAAGGATGAAAGTGGAGGCTTAGAAGTATGAAATTCAGCTTTAGAAACTCAAAAATCAAGTTTTGCTGAAAACAGGGTCACACGTGCACATCGCCCACGCGCACGCATGGAACGTAGCAAAACACAGTGATGCGTACGTGTCCCTCCACGCGCACGCATGGATGGGAGAAAAGGCCAGTGACGCCTACACGTCAGCCACGCGTACGCATGGGTACGTTTTGTGCCCTAGGCACAAAAGTGTCACAAATAAGACACAACTCTCTGGAATTTTGGCTGGGAAACTATTTTAGTTCAACGACGCGTACGCGTGTCCCACGCACACGCTTGGGTAGTGAAACTTTGAAAACGACGCGTGCGCATCGGCCACGCATACGGGTGGGAGTACGTTCTGCCCAAAATTCTACTAAGTTAAAAATCTGCAGAATTTGTTTTTTAAACCCCAAACTTCAACCACACATAACTTCTTCTACAAAGTCTTTTTTCAACCATTTCTAAACCGTTGGAAAGATCTTTGAATAAACTTTCATAAAAATCTATTTTTGAAGAATTCCGAACTCCGTGGACCGAGTTACAGACCGCCAAAGTTGGTCAAAAATCAGTTTCTTACCCAAACATAGAAATCACCAATTTTTCCAATGTTCACAAGCCAAATTCATTTTCACTCATCCAAATGACCACAACCCAACCACATTCACATAATTACACTCAATCAAACCAAACCTACCTCCTCTACATAATTTCATCCAAGACTATCCACATTCCACACCTTAATTCCTCAAGCCTTATTATTCAATAACCAAACTAATTATTCTCATATTCAATATCTAAATCCATCCAATATCTCATATAATCATACAATACATAAATCAACTTACCTTCCTTACCTCTTTCCGGCCTCCGAGCCAAAATTCATGGCCTTCGGCCCAAATTCACAATTTAAATGCATAGTCCTCAAAACAATATTCATTATTCAACTCATCAAATTCTCAACACACCATACATACAAATTCACACAATTCTCAATCTAATCATTAATTTACATTACATATCAACTATGCATATTAATACTAATCATTCAGACAATCCAAACTTAATCCTAGGGGCATCTAGCCTAGGAATTCTCATCATACCACACGGTACTTAAATGAAACTTAAACCGTACCTCTTGTAGCCAAAATATTTGAGCTCTTCTTGGAAGTCTCCACCAACCCTTAGCTCCAAGCCTAACCAAAGCTCCAAAGCAACTCCAATCTCCCAATTATGTACCAAAATCACCAAATACACTAACATAACCAATTTCACAAATGTACATCAACCTAGGGCTCATAAAAATGATAAATCACAAGGGTTTGAGTACTTCTTACCTTAGCCCATATGAAATAGGGATAGAACCCACTTAGAATCCATGTTAGAGTATCCCTAAACAACTAAAATCACAAGATTTTAACACTAACTATCCAAAAATATATAACAGTGGAGAATTTCGAAAACTGCAGAAATGAATGGAATAATCACCACAAAAATTAGATAGAATTATAGAGGATGAGAAGAAAAACGCATGGCCGCAAACAGCTCGTCAATCGGAGCTCTGTAGCTCATGTTATGGTGATTTGAAGATCAAAGAGAGTTAGGTTTTCTCTCTCCTTCCTCACCTCTTCATTTCAGCGCCCCACACCCTTTCTTTTGGGGTAAGATGAGCAGAAATACTCATAACTAATGTTTACATATGTTATGTCTTGGCCCCACTTAGGCCCGGTTCACTTATTTTTGTCTATTGGCCCAATTTTAGGCCAAAACCTTTAAGATTAGTGCTCTAAATCGAACTTTAAATATTTCTACCTTCCCTAATTATAATTTCTCATTTCTTAACCTTATTTACTTATAATCAATTTTCTCAGCTGCAGTACCAGACATCTCAACCGGTGTTGCCGGCTAAAATTCTACTGCGCGTTTTTATGTGAAAAACTATGTTTTTCGACTCAGAAAAATTTACTGAATCCAAATATCATATTTAAATTATCAAATTCCGATTGCTCAATTTTCAATCCATATTCACTCATATCTAATTTATTATTTAATTAATTACGGTTTGACCAGATTTTACATCTCATGGTCCCATCGAGTGCTTCAATACAATGTTTGTTGACCATAGGAGCTTCATCCCACACAATAAGCTTAGGTCTGATTATTAATTCAGCCAATGGAGTATTTTGCTTTATGTTGCATGTTGAAAATTCATCTAAATTGAGTGGTATTGCAAAGCGAGAATGTGTCGTCCTACCACTGGGTAATAAGAGGGATGCTATGCCACTTGATGCAACTGTCAACACGATTTGACCTTTGGACCTAATAGCGGCAGCAAGTGTCTTCCAATGAAAAGTTTTTCCCGTACCACCATAACCATATAGAAAGAAAACACCACCCTGCCCACTATTCACTGCTGTCATCACTTCTTCATAAGCTCTCTTTTGCTCTTTGTTAGTTGTTTTACATACACTTCATGTTCAGCAGTCAAAATTTGTTTATCGTACCGAAGTTCATCAGAAATCAACTTATTGTTTCCCCCATTCATAATTTGTATCAAACTTGTATCAATATTAGGGAATGGCATTGATGGAAAATCTCTTAAGCTCTTGTTATAACTCTTGAGTAGTTTTTTAATTTCTATCAACGTCAAATCCCATAATTCTTCATCTGTAATTTGTAACTTTGTTCAACAAAGTGCATATACTGTTGTAAGTAATAATATGATTTTGTAGAAGATAAAATTTTGCAATAAAATACATATATCAATTACATTTACATCTGTTCTATTATGACCAAGATCATTATTTAGTTAAATATACATTTGTTTTACCTCATGTAGTTGATTCTTATATTTCCCACATCTATATTGGATATTTTGAACTCCGCTATTTGGATGTATATTGTCTATATAGCAATATGTTTCCAGCTTCTTATGATACCTTCAATGCTTAATAGAATTGGATTTTTTGCATGGCATATATAAAGCAAGATGCAGAATAAAGAAAAAGGATACACCCTATTGTACACTTCCATATAAGCATTGATAAACCACTATTTTATGGTTTATCTTGTACTCAATTGAGTGGATTTCATCAACTCTTTACCCACTTATTCATATTATTTGCATGGTTTTACATTTGCCTTCCTAATTATGTGCTTTGATTTAAAACATGCTTCTTTGATCTTATATTTGCTTATTATTAATCCTCTCTTATTACCATTAGATGCCTTGATATGTGTGTTAAGTATTTTCAGATATTATAAGGCAGGAATGGCTTGGAGGATGGGAAGAAAGCATGCAAAAGTGGAAGGAATGCAAGAAGTTGGAGAAATTGCTAAGCTGTCCAGCCTGACCTCTCTGCACTCAAACGGCTATAACTTTAGCTACAGAGGTCCAAACGACGCGATTTCAGTTGTGTTGGAAAGCTAATGTCCGGGGCTTCGATTTGATATATAATATGCTATAGTTTCCCTGACGCTAGGCAACGCGACCGCGTGATCCATGCGGCCGCGTCGCAGTGACGGAAATCCAGCGTGGCAAAACTCGAAACCAGCGAATTCTGGACTGTTTTTGACCCAGTTTGCGGCCCAGAAAACACAGATTAGAGGCTATAAAGTGGGGGAATACATCCATTCATGAGGAGGCTCTCACATTCACAATTTTAGGAGTAGATGTAGTTTTTAGAGAGAGAGGTTCTCTCCTCTCTCTTAGGATTAGGATTTAGGATTTCTCTTAGCTAGTTTTAGAAGTGACTCTCAATCCCAGGTTCTTTATTTTTATTTATTTTTCCAATCTAATTTATGAACTCTTCCATGTTATATTTGATGTCTTTATTAGAGTTAATTGAGGTATTCCAGACTTATGATTGCTTTTTTTAATTTATTAAAGTTCTCGATTTATCCAAATTATTTTCATTCAAGTAGAATTTCTCCCCTTTTGACTTTGGTTAAATAATTGGTGACTCTTGAGTTATCAAACTCATTGTTGATTGAGAATTGGAATTCTTCAAGAATTAATTCATCCACTTAACTTACCTTCATAGTTAGAGGTTAATAAAGTGGGAGAAAAATCCAATTCTCATTACAATTGATAAGGATAACTAGGATAGGATCTCCAATCTTCATACCTTGCCAAGAGTTTATTTTATTATTATTATTTTCTTTTATTCTTTTTGTGCAACATACTGCTTCCTTACTTCCAAAACCCCCAATTTACAATCTTCATAACCAATAATAAGAACATACCTCCCTGCAATTCCTTGAGAAGACGACCCGAGGTTTAAATACTCGGTTATCAATTTATTAAGGGGTTTGTTACTTGTGACAACCAAAACGTTTGTACGAAGGGATTTTTGTTGGTTTAGAAACTATATCTACAACGCGACTGTTTTTATGATATTCTTTACTGGCAAAAAATCCCGACGTCAAAATGGCGCCGTTGCCGGAGAATTGCAAACGTGGCCCTTATTATTGGTTATTGTAAATATTTGCTTTTTGATTTGTTTTTATTTTTATTTTTATTAAATTAAGAGGTTATTGATTTTTATTTTAAAATTTTTATCTTATCTTATCTTATTTCAAAAGTCAAATTTCAAAATTCAAATTTAAAAATTTTCAAAATTCAAATTCAAAAATTTTCAAATTTCAAATTTCAAAAATTCAAAATTCAAAAATTTAAAATTCAAAATTTCAAAATTTAAATAACCTTTTAATTTAAATTTGTTTTTATTTTTATTTTTAATTTTTATTTGCTACTATGAACTCTCACCCCTTTGGCTATGAGTCTGGTTACAATAATGTTGCAGGAAGAAGAAATTACAATGAGAACAGGCATCAAGGTTGGAATAATCTAAGATGGGAGGAGCCACAAGGATTTGATCAACCCTCATGGCAACAACCACCTCCAGTGAACTATCAACAACCACCACCATATGCCTATGAACCCTTTCCTCAACATGACTTTGGACTACCATACTCACAAGCCCCTTTCCACCATTCACCTCCATATGACCCTAACACTCAACCACCATACCAACCACCTTATGAGCCATATGAACCATATATAGAACTACCCCAATTCCAATCCAATCACTCCCAACCACCACCACTTTCTTTTGTAGCATGTCCAAGTCCGGCAACCCGAGAAGCAGAGGTTCGCCTAAGGGAAACAGTAATTAAATTTCAGGCAACCGTTCGACAAGTGGAGCAAGCATTAATTCAATGGGCTTCTAGGCGCTCAAATATACAAAGATCAGCCATAGCTCTATGTGGACAGTCTAGTGAAGAGCGTAGCATGAAGGAGATACCAGAAACTCCAGTGGACAAGACAGAGCATGAATTCATACTGGAACAAGTAGAAGAAGCTGTCATCGTTCAAGAAGAAGAGTTGGTTGAAGACTTAGGAGATGCAGAACCTCCATGGGAAAGTCCAGTCATAGAACCCCCTTCCAAGACGTTTGAAATTGATGCTAAGGAGGGTGTACAACCTCCAAGGCATATCACAGTTGAAGACTTGGAAGAGGTTGATCAAGAAATGGAGATTCAAGAAGAAGAAGCACAACCTCCCATGCCCTTGGAAAGCAATGAAGAGGAGATTAAATTGGAAGAGAGCTGCCAAGAGGAAGAGGTTGAAATTGAAGAAGTTTGCAAAGAGGTGGTAATTATCAGAGAAGAGCACAAGGGAGTGGAGCTTGCAATTTCATTAAAAATACCCCCCCCCCCAAGTTGCCGTCATCCTTCACAACATTCAAGTGGGTAAAATTCATATCCCGTAGCTTTCTAATCCCACTTGAATATGGGCTACTGGAGACGGATGGTCAACTTAGAGCTCTTTGTGGCATTAAGAGTAAGAGGAAGATGGCCAGTGGTAAGAATTGTCCTGCAAGGTTCATCATGGTTGGAAGCTTTAAGTTTAAACGCAAAGGTTGGTATAAAGCTCAACTGAATGAGTCTAGGAAGCTGTTTGATAGCTGCAGTGAGAATTCAAATTACTTATCACCAGGCTGGAAAAATACAGATCCCGACAAAAATGGGTGTAAAAGCAATGTTTGGGATCCTAGAATCTGTTCTGACATCCAACACCCCGGGAGCCTAAGAATCTTTTTGAAGCTGCTCAAGGGTTTTACATGCCTAGTTTGGGACCCCGGAGGTTACTGGAATCACAAACACTGGTGAAGATTCCTGGATGAGTTCAAGCATAAGCCACCATAACAGGAAGCTCATCAAATGTCCAACTTAAGGACTTTAACTAAAAGTGCTAGGTGGGAGACAACCCACCATGGTATGATTGTCCTTTTTCATTTCTATTTAGTTTTATTTGTTTTTGAATTTTATTTTATTTTGTTATATTGAACCTGGAGTTTTGCATCACATTCATATTAACACTGCATTCTGCATTTTTCAGATTACAAAAAAAAAAAGAAGCGAGCACGCGACGTGACCGCATCAGCGACGCGTCCGCGTCGCAAGGAGATGGGAGATAATATTAATATGAACAGAGAGTTTCGCAGGACCAGCGCTGGAGGCGTGCCAATGGCACAAATCACCCTACGCGACCGCGTCACCGACGCGTCCGCGTCCCATGGGAACTTTGGCCTCCCACGCGACCGCGTCACCCACGCGGCCACGTGACCTGAAAATCGACATCAAAAGGGTGCATGGCCGAAAGTTATGCTGGAGTTGGGCTGGACTCGTGCTGGAAGCCCAAGCCCTCCCACGCGAACGCGTGCCCCATGCGTCCGCGTCACCTGACCTTCTTGCGCACCACACGACCGCGTCACTCACGCGTCCGCGTCACAAGCGGCGCACAGATTATCCAGATCAGCCAAATTTCTTATCTTTTCTTCTCTAATCCTTATTTTTCTTATCTTTTCTTATTTCTTTCTTCTTCCTTTCTTATCTTCTTTCCCTTCTCATCTCTCTTATTTTTCTTTTTATTTTATTTTAGTTTATTTACATACTTTTATTCATTGTATTATTTTCATTGGTGTTAGAAATTTATTTGGGTCATTATTTCTATATTTTACTTGTGGATTATTAGAGGAATTATTTGACAATTATATATATTTATTTTTAAAGGGTTGCTTGCATGTTCAATTTATTATTTTCATTAGATTATTTAACATGCATGCTATGTGTTTGTGAAAACGCCCGTATGGCATTGTGCACTGCTTTTCAGTATCTTTTATCCTACTACTCTGAATGCTTGCTTTTCATAAACTCCCTTTACTATTGTATTAATTGAAATTAATTGTCAATACAAACGTGATGGTTTGTTACAAAGTATTGCTTGGTCTATGCTACTCATGCCCTTTGCCGGCATGCCAATAAACACCTTGCATTCACTTGTCTTTACATGCACTAGCTATTTCCCATTGTTGGCTTTTCACATGTACTCGCGAGCATGTGATAATGTCAGTTATATCTTAATGTGCATCCATCACCACCTTTTCCGTTGTCTTCCTTGCTATATATATCTCTTTGAATTTAATTTACTTTCTCTTCCCTTTTTCAGGATGGCCACCAAGAAAGGAAAAGAGAAAGTCATTCCCAAATCAATAGCAAGGAAAGGAACAAAAAGAGCCCCAGCTGAGGAACCACAACCCCCATCCACTTGCACATCTTAGCATGCACCGAGGACGGTGCAATCTTTAAGTGTGGGGAGGTCAATACCGATCTCCATGGGTTAGTACTTTCTTGTCTCAAACACCAATATTTTATTTTCTTTGTTAATTGTTGCATTTGCATATTTAATTGCATGTTTATTTGATTTTTGCATTTAGTTACTTCTTGGTTAAAATAATAAGTTTCTTCTTAAGATCCTATTTTTTGAAAATTTTCACTAATTTAAAACCAAAATTTTTGTGTTAAACTTGTTTGAAGTTGTATTTGGAACATGGTTTTTGAGCCAAAGAACACACAACCTGTGAGACTTTAAGCTTATTTACATGGTTACATTATTTAACCATAAATATTTTATTCCTGTGTGTTTCCTTCTCTATGATTGTAATCTGTATTTTGTTCCAGTCTATATGTCCTTTGTTTAGTATATTTACATGCTTGCGTATGATTGAGGCCATATTTGATTATCAACTCACTTACCCCAAATAAGCCTACCTTTTACATCACCTTTGTTAGCCCCTTGAGCTTTTAATCCCCTTCTGTTCTATAACCACATCACTAGCCTTAAGCGAAAAACAAATTAATTATCCCAATTGAATCTTTGGTTAGCTTAAGATAGAAATTGTGTAGCAAATAAGTGTGGGGAAATTTTGGGAACATGGGTTGATAAGGGAATGTAACATGTTTCTAATTTATTTGAATATTAGGAATTTGGGAATCTACTCATGAAAAACCAAAATAGGAAAATAATAGAAAAATCCATGTGCAGTGATAAGTTATGTTTATTTCTCTACAAAAAAAAGAGAGAAAAAGAAAAAAAATATATATATAATATAAATAAATAAATAAGGGGACAAAATTACTCCAAATATTAAGTTTAATAAAAGATCAATGCACATGTGATAAAAATTAAAGAAAATTTGGTACATGAGTATGGGAATTATACAAAAGTGAGAATTATGGGTAGCTAGGCATGAATTTAAAAGTATATAGAGTATATGTATATTAGGTGAGAGCTTAGGTTAATTAAAGATTCAATTTATAAAGCTCACTTAGCCATATATATACCTTTACCCTTACCTTAGCCCCATTACAACCTTGAAAAAGACCTCATGACGTTTGCATTGGTATATTAAATATTGTTGATTGGTTAGATAAAGAACAAGGTTTAGAAAGCATGACTAGAGAAGAGTATAGTGAATAACCCTATACACTTGAGAGATTAGAGTGATACATACTACCAATGAGGGTTCAATGCTTGATTCTATGTTCCCTGCTTTCATGAGCTGTCTTCTTACAAGTTTACTTGCTTTTTATTGTATGATTTGAATTAGTGAAATCTGGTTTATGTTTGTCTTGAAGAGCTTATTTACTTTTAACCAAGTAGGTAGAAACATTTTTTTTGCATGTAGTTGCATTCATATAGATAGGTTGCATTTCATGCATTCTACCATTCCTCTTCATTTCTTTATAGTTTCTCTTGAGCTTAGCATGAAGACATGCTAGTGTTTAAGTGTGGGGAGGTTGATAAACCACTATTTTATGGTTTATCTTGTGCTCAATTGAGTGGATTTCATCAACTCTTTACCCACTTATTCATATTATTTGCATGGTTTTACATTTGCCTTCCTAATTATGTGCTTTGATTGAAAACATGCTTCTTTGATCTTATATTTGCTTATTATTAATCCTCTCTTATTACCATTAGATGTCTTGATATGTGTGTTAAGTGTTTTCAGATATTATAAGGCAGGAATGGCTTGGAGGATGGGAAGAAAGCATGCAAAAGTGGAAGGAATGCAAGAAGTTGGAGAAATTGCTAAGCTGTCCAGCCTGACCTCTCTTCACTCAAACGGCTATAACTTTAGCTACAGAGGTCCAAACGACGCGGTTCTAGTTGTGTTGGAAAGCTAACGTCTGGGGCTTTGATTTGATATATAATATGCTATAGTTTCCCTGATGCTAGGCGACACGACCGCGTGATCCATGCGGCCGCGTCACAGTGACGGAAATCCAGCGTGGCAAAACTCGAAACCGGCGAATTTTGGATTGTTTTTGACCCAGTTTGCGGCCCAGAAAACACATATTAGAGGCTATAAAGTGGGGGAATACATCCATTCATGAGAAGGCTCTCACATTCACAAATTTAGGAGTAGATGTAGTTTTTAGAGAGAGAGGTTATCTCCTCTCTCTTAGGATTAGAATTTAGGATTTCTCTTAGTTTTAGGAGTGACTCTCAATCCCAGGTTCTTTTTTTTATTTATTTTTCCAATCTAATTTATGAACTCTTCCATGTTACATTTGATGTCTTTATTAGAGTTAATTGAGGTATTCCAGACTTATGATTGCTTTCTTTAATTTATTGAAGTTCTCGATTTATCCAAATTATTTTCATTCAAGTAGAATTTCTCCCCTTTTGGCTTTGGTTAAATAATTGGTGACTCTTGAGTTATCAAACTTATTGTTGATTGAGAATTGGAATTCTTCAAGAATTAATTCATCCACTTAATTTACCTTCATAGTTAGAGGTTAATAAAGTGGGAGAAAAATCCAATTCTCATTACAATTGATAAGGATAACTAGGATAGGACCTCCAGTCTTCATACCTTGCCAAGAGTTTATTTTATTATTATTATTTTATTTTATTCTTTTTGTGAAACATACTGCTTCCTTACTTCCAAAACCCCCAATTTATAATCTTTATAACCAATAATAAGAACATACCTCCCTGCAATTCCTTGAGAAGACGACCCGAGGTTTAAATACTCGGTTATCAATTTATTAAGGGTTTGTTACTTGTGACAACCAAAACGTTTGTACGAAGGGATTTTTGTTGGTTTAGAAACTATATCTACAACGCGACTGTTTTTATGATATTATTTACTAGCAAAAAATCCCGACGTCAAGCATTCATGACCATGGAGACAATGTGTGCATAGTCAACTTCAGATATAATTTGTGGCTCAACCACCTCGAGGCAAGTATGCCATTTTAAAAGAATTTATTTTGTTCCATGTGTATATTATTTTGTTAGTAATGCTTATTGTTAATTTTGGGAATTGTGTCCATGTCTTTTTGTTTTGTATGAGATTCATACTTTATTTTGCGAAGTAAAAATATATTAAAATCAGGCACATTCATAAGTGAACTAATATTTATTTATTGAGTTATACTGATAGTTGTCTAGTAACATTAATAGTATTGACAAAATGATACAAAGATAAGAATACTTATTTTTCTACAATTAATAATAATAACTATAACAGCATACCTTGATTGTTGAGTAACCTTCTTTGTCGGTGAAGAATGTCATCGGATAGCATTCTCCGTGTGCTTTCCCATACATGCTCCGGCCTAGCCATCGAGTTAGAAAACAGGAGTGTTGCATAAAGCCTTCTTAAACATTCTCCTGAGCCCCAGTGACTTGCTTCCTGTATAGCATCAATGTATTCTTTATCATCAGCCAAAAGTCCATATGCATAGCATGCACCTCGAAATGTCGAGTAGACAACACCATCAATAGTTTTAATCTGTTCATAACTGGTAGATCCTCTAACAAAATTTAGAAGTAGTCTTAGGTAGTAAATCTCTCCTGATCCTGGAAGTACAAAGAAAATTCAGCCAATAACTACATGAGATTTTCTTAGAAACTATTTTCTAGTATTAGCCTTCCATACGAACTTAGAAGGAAACTCCACATACGTCAAACATCTAGCTTCAGCGTATTTTTTGTTTGCCTTGAACCATCCCAAGAACATGGATTCTTTCACAGACTCTTTCCTAGCAACATCATCCAAGTTTTCATCGTCCTTGAATATCACTGGTTGTTCACCAGGAAGGTGAAAGCCTAGCCTTACCACAGAAGGGTTCCTATAATGAATGCTATATCCAAAAATTCTCCATGAAGCTTCGCACGGGGATATGTACCTACAATCATAATACATACTAACTTCATCACACTTATCATTATCTGTAACACTTGTGGCACTTCTGTAAAATGAAGCTGTTACACAGTCGTGGCCTTTATTGACATATTTAAATAGATACTTAATCGATCTTGACTGGTTACACCATTCAACATTTATGTGAGCACCATATTTCAATAATAACTTCCTATTGTGAGGCACGACATATCGGTTGTCAAGTTCCACACCTGATTTGGTTATTGTTTTGCCATCGTCCTTGCGCCTATTAACTGGATAACCGTCTTCATCAATCATAGTACTCGCAACAAATCTCTTAGGAAAGTGCCGCATGCATTGACCATTTTCCATTCATGGTGAATCTTTCCTAATACTACCACATGAACCATGCATCATGTGCTTTTCCACTGCTTCGTAATATAGTGGATCGTTGACCTTGTCGGGTATCTCAGCACTTATGATCCGGTCTATGTCTTCTCCCGTTGGAAACTTGTCATCATGATGTAGAAACAACAGAATATGTGTGTGAGGGAGACCGCGCTTCTGAAACTCAATTGTACACACAACTGCAAAGGAGAATATATACAAACACATTTATACAGGTTTTTAGACATTTAATACTTCCCATTATTTAATACAGGAGACATTTTTACACAGTTATATGATGAAAAACGACAATGCTGGTTAATTTCATAAATGATTGTCTCTTTATTCATACAAATCCAGCAAACTCTGTATAATTGAATGGAATTCACAATTTATAAAGTTTCAAAAACTTCACTGGAATTGAAATATATAAAAAACGTAGCCATCTTGGCTGCAGGTTAATTCTACAATAATTTAGTTTCCTATTTTTACAGTTTCATATTTTCTTTTCATCCAAAAATTTTCACATCACGCATTTTAATTTATAAAGGGTTTTGTGTATATGTGGTAAACTATTTTTTTGGAAATAGAAATTTCTAGTGCAGATTTGTTTAAAAACGTGTGATAGAAGAAGTTAGAGATTTATTATATAAAATGATTGGTTTCATTAAAAATCAAAATATCTCCACAACGAACATACACATGTACTGGAAAAGCTAAAAAAACATGCATATTAATATTACGGAGTAGGTTACGGGACATTGTTTACCTACACTAACGCGCCCAAATATTTGGTTTTTTCTGATATCTTGGATAAGTTTGTCCAACTTAAATTTGAAAGCTCTACATACCATATCTGGTCGGTCTTCTACATGTAGTTCTCTATTCTTAAGAAAATCTTCTAATTCAGGCCATTTCGGATTACATGTAAATGTAAGAAAAAGGTATGGATAATCAACCGCCCTGCAAATCGCCATTGCATCTTGGTAGTTCTGTATCATGTACCTAGGCCCTCCCATGAATGAAGAAGGCAATATGATACGTTTTTCTCTTGACACATGTCTAGTTTCCCCACTTAATACTGCTTCGGATAAGTCCTTGTACATTTCACACCTAAACTTTTCTTGATCAAGCCGAATATAATTTAATCTGGCTGATTCAATCATGGAGAATCCATCTACCAAGAATTTCTGAAATAACCTTCTTAAATAAAGCAATGGAGATGCATCGGCTACCCTTTCTTGGATTCTGAACGCAAAAAACTCCTTCACTGAGACCTCTTGCCTACCCTTATCTTCTTTACCACTTTTTTTATTTCGAGGAATGTCTTCCTTGTAACCATCATCTCCGTATGGAAACAATAAAGGGTACTGCAATGCCAAATAGGCTCGATTTAGCTAATTTATTCGTTGTAGCCTCCCACTTTGTGTTTCAACCACAATGTCTCTATCAGTTTTGGCGAAATCAAAGTCGCCTACTATCAGCGCAGCAACCTCATTAGTGGATGGTAGGTTATACCGCCTACCATCTTTGCCCCGTTTTCCAAACAACTTCAACTTCACTGTGGATGTGTAGTCAGATCCTATAGACTCCCAAACCATTCGAAATGCCTTCACCAACACGTTATCGTCCAACATCTTCTTCAAATCTCTGACAATATCTTCATGTATCTTGTTGTTGTCTTTTTCTCTGTATCATGTCAAATCATTTTCAAAATCTATGTTAGTTAAATGAATAGTTCCTTACTGATTTACTCAACACATAATAACCATGGCTATATGTTAATTCCGTTACGCACCTTATCACTGCTATACAATTTTAAATTTTATTTTGTGTATCGTACACATATAATTATGCAAATCTTGCCATGCACCCCTCTTCGGGTATAAGGCTACCCATTAGATGATAATTCTCTCCATATAGAATAAACGTGCGTGGCCCTTTGCTGTTTGTTATAGTTTGATCAATCTTGGCACCCATCGAGGTGAATTAGAACATAAAGTTATAGGTCCTAATGTTGTCACGGAAATACTTGCTTTTGATGTCATCGCCATATAACAACTCATACAAAATCTTGGGTACTTCTTGGAGCTGAGAAATTTCAACTTGTCCTCCTCTACAACAGAGAGTATATGTAGGGGTAGATGTGTTGTATTGTTTTTGTGACATTTCATCGTACCAAAACAAAGCATGGCAATATTGACATTCATGAATTGCATCTCCCATGTGCCAGTATTTTACATGATAATAGACAACTTAGCCAAATTGTCTGAAAACTAAAATTCAATACATACTTGTGGCACATTAAGGTAGATTAATTTCTGCCTTATATCTTTGTTAGGATTATTTGGAGGCATGCTTGTGCATGCGTCATTAATAGCTACTCGATTTGCTGCATAATAGATAAAGTTAAGATATAGTTTGCGGAAAATCTGATCTTATGTCACTTGGTTAGATTATTCCTCCAAAAAGTCTGTTAGGTTTATGCATGTATAGTGTTTGGCATTCTGTAAAACTAATTGATGAAACACAAATGTTATTGCTTATAGTCATTAAATTAAAAAGGTATTTTTACTCTGACTTAACAAAAATAAACTTCAACAAATTCAAGAAACTATCTTTTCAAATTTAATTTTGATAAACTACCCTTGAAAAAATATTGTTACCAAACCAAATCTGTGTGTTTGAATTATTTTCAGTATGTTTATATTTTGGTCTATCAAGTAAACAATATACTCGACATTTTAATGTTACTTAATTATTTAGGCAGCCTTAGTTTAAAGGAATGTAAACTAAATCCAATGCATAACCACTTAAAAGTTGAAGTTGGAACATTTTTGCATTCTTTTCAAATTTGGAAAGATACTTTTGGATGTTGAATAATTTTTTATATTTGGTTTGAAAAAATATCTGTTATCAGTTAAAGCTAACCTTTTTTAATTGGTTATCTTATTTTGGAAGAACTTTCTGGAACAAAATACTCTTTTTCATTTTGTTCAACAAAAAATTGTGTTACAACATTATTAAAAAAATATATTTTAAAAGGCAAATTTGATAAGCTAGTTACTTCGAATAAAAGGCTGCAGAATCCAAGCTTTTGTGTCTGTGAGAATCACTTTTAGGTGATGCTTTGGATTTCTTAAAATAACAGCCAGTTTTACTAAGTAATTTTAGTTTATTATTTATGCAGAGTTAGTTTAAAGGAATATGAAGTAAATCCAATACATAACCACTTTAAAGATGAAGCTAAGACATTTTTTCTCAATTTTTTTACTAAACACAAAATTAATAACGAATCCTTCTCTAATTTCTGCCACTATATATTGTATATAAATTTTCTTACCCATTGCTACATTGCTCTTGTCCATAGAGCTAACCTCGTCATGACCTGAGCCATTTGAAATTGAATTAAAAATTTGTGACAATCTAGTTTTTGCTGTGGTTCTAATTGAGGTTGGAGTTCGCTTATTCACCTTGGAATATGTTTCTGCAATAAAATTTTTCAATTGTAAAAATGGTAGTAAGATTTGAGTGTATTTATTTAGTTTATAGTTGAGGAACTAAATAGTCTCGAAGCAAAAGCCCCTAAATAAAAGAAGATTATCATCTGAGTGTGTGTACATTGTGTGAGAAGACTTGATGCCCTACGACTATACGCGTTTGTATAGTACACTAAAAATTATCTATCTTTTGAACCATATCCACTTGGACCAAACCTTTTGCATCAGTCTCGTTAAAAATGATTGTACTCAACATAAATAGCTTGGAACTAACCTGATCGAGTATTCACATTTCTTTTTTCAGCCAACTTAAGAGCCCTTTCCCTCCTACAAATTTTTGTCGTCTCTGCACATATGTTACCTACAGGGTTAACACAATACATGTCATTTCCAAGCTTTACATCCCACAAAATTTTTATCTGCTGACTTCATAAAAATCCCGTAGCTGAGAATAGTTGTGTCCAGAATTGCTATTTACCTAATAATCAAGTTGTGACTTATTATTACGAAAAATAGTTCAACCTGTTGGAAAGTTTACATGTCCAGGTCTAATAATCAAGTCGTGACTTATTATTACGAAAAACAGTTCAACCTGTTCGAAAAATCTATACAAAATGAGTCAACCATATAAAAATAGCTAACTTCTCGAATGAGCACCGTGACCGCTGTCACCCACACACTCATGATAAATTGATGTAGTGATTGATGGGGACCTTTTGGACGTACCTAAGCTGCTAGAGTCTATGTAGTGGTGTCTTGCAATATCATAATTTTCCTTATCCTTATAATGAGTTCCATAATGAGTTTCTTCTCCTGTTTCCAAAATTTCTACATAGAAATTGAGTATAAAGTGAATCCATGTTTGTAAGATAGTTTGCTAATCTAAAGAACTTCAAATGTTATGTTACTCGTTGCTTCATTATGCCTTTGTTCTTTCTCTTCTACTGTAACACTTGAGATAGAAGACCTTGAGCTTCTTCCAGTCAGCCTTTGTTCAAGTTTATCTGGAAAAAAATCCATCTTTCTTATGTTTTTGAGGCATGTTGATATCCCATACACTGTTACATAGCATATTCCATACACTTCAGAATATCATGAACCTTATTAAGAATACTATCAAATTTTCGTCTTTTGGATATTATCTGAGTGGACATTATATAGTGATGAACATTGCACAAATTTCACTATTTTTTCTTCAAAATTTATGCACCTGATTCTTGTGAAGATGAGCTAAGGAAGATTTGCTGTAGAGGTAATCGAGTGTACAATGTCCTCTGATAGTCCAATTGTGATGTCTTCAACTTCTTTCCCTTGTCATCTATGATAATCTTCTTTTTACACCTAGATATGAATGAGGAGTTTTAGTCCATTTAAACAGTAGTCCTACATATAACTTCTAGTTTTAAAGTTTCTTTAACCACACACGGTCAGCCACAGTATTCTGTTAGCTACACATGTATTGTTAAAATCTCTACTAGTTTGGATATTTTGGTAGACATCTTCACTCACTAAAGTAACCTAAACTACTATCTCAATGCTGGTGTTTTCTTTGTTTCTTATATGTCCCACTGTATTTGTTTTTTTCACTTGCCTTTTGATCTAGTTTTTACGATGATTAATTTTTTGATTGACCACTATATCGTGCTAATATATGTATTTATGGTTTAATACAATTGGCATTAATATTCTGGTTTTAACCATATTGTTTTTTATGAATTGTTGATGTATAGACTTTGGGGACTATAAAACACAATATATTAATAACTAAAAAGATCTTGTTTCTTTTAGGGGCTTTATTTATCTTTTAATTACTTATTCATTTTTTACTTCTATTTTGACCCTTTTGATACTATAAACTTAACCATTAAAAATATTCAAAAAATTTCTAATATTATCCAAGCTTACTCATTTTTGTATTATGTTTTGATAGTCTTTTTATAACCTGATGATACCTTTAATATCTAAGTAATCAACTTTCTTAGTAACATAGCCTCCATTACAGTGTTTTAATCCTACCATATTTGTTGTGGCCAAGCTTATTGTGACTATCTGCAAAACCATTTCTAAATGGTTTATATTCCTTTATGTTTAACTTAGTTATTATCAACTGTAGAAGCTCAAATTAAAAATTCATATGAGTGTTTAGAGATATGACTGATTGTGTGGACATAAACACTCGCAATACTGGTGTTACAACCAAATCTTATAACTATTTATATTAATGAGTAGATACTAAGCCAAGACACTCTAGGAAATCACACTAAGCACTGACCTAATACACTATAATATAATACCCTACACACTATATTCTGCTTTCCTATGAAATCATGGAAACTTAGTGAGTTTCTTTAACAATAGCATACACTCAAAACCAAGATAAATAAGAAACTAACTATCATTATGCATCCATTATAGAAACTGAGGATGTTCTGACTTAAAACAAAATACAGTAACATAGACAGACACAAAATAAATTTTTTGGAAACATAAGCTTGAGACCTAGTACCTAAAGTTGTGAAACATTGGATGAGTTTTCACATAGGTGTGGGGTAACTGGTTACACAATATAGAGACTTTCAGAGTGCATGGTCATGGACTTGACGTGTACATTTTGTTGCCAAGTACGGTGCATCAGGTGCTCCGTCCTAGTTCTGTTTCACTTAAGTCTTGAAAGCAAAAGATCTGTCCTATCAGCATCATTGGATCCTCCAAAACGACTCCTACACTCCATGATGAAAATGATATCCTTTCTGATGAACATAGATGGGTTGTAAGGGATGCCAAGTCCTGTAACTCGGATCCTCTTATCCCAACAAAGCTTGTCCTATCCATCATGCTTAATGTCCCAAACTATAACTTCCCTTGAGAAGCCTATATTACGGTAGGATATAAAACCAACCCCATGCAGATTTGTAAGAGAGTGATAGGTTGATCTTGCATCAATTGGAATAATGCTTTCAAAAACCTACCTTTGTATCATGGAGAAAGATATTATCAGTGATGGTTCAGTAAAGTTGGTTCCTTCCTAGCCAATCCAGTAAACAATTCCATCAACAACGATAGACTTTGGTCCCAACTTTTGCACGTCACTGGTGAATGATTCGGAATCACACTTGTCATTCACAAATGAAAAATATAGACTCCAGCCCATGGTCCTATGTATGTAATGGCACTTAAAGACATGCACAAATACATATTTCATCAAATATATTTCATAGCATACAAATTGATACATAGAATCATACAAATACCCAAATGCATAAACTAAAACAGCATGACGATAGTGTTTTTTGGACTCATCAAATACATATTTCATCTTTCCAGTGAGTGGATTTCATATGAGTAGCCTTGAGTTAAGTCCTCCTTGAGATAATTTTATACAAAGAACTCCATGGTCTGAGCTAATAAGTGAGTAAAAACCAAGCTGGTTGATCACAATTGGGAGGTTGAGCTGCAGGTGCACTCTATCATTTACATCAGCACGAATGAACCGTTGAGAATTTTTGTCTGCTGGAGGGTTCCCAACACCAACAATGACCTTGGTGTTTTGACCCCTTTGTTCAGCCCAGTTCCGCTTCACAAAGTATGGTGTGTTAAGCCTGAAATTCCAAGACTTGTTGAGTGTCCTACATCTACCAACAGTCTTAGGATTAGCCTTAGTTAAGATCTTCCACACTAAGTCATCACCAAGATATGGTAACAAATATTTTTTTGGAGAAATGTCACTCATTTGTGTAATGCAGCTTGAAAATTTCTTAGTGAAGTTTCTAAGTAAAGAGGAGTGTTTATGTTTTGTGCTTGTGTCCATTGGATTGGATGTCGTTTATATACAAAATGATAGGAGGTGTATTTCATGCAATCCTAAATCTATTTTGAGGGTTTAGACTACTTCATAATACATATATTCCTTTTGTTTATTTACGTTGTAGTTGATTGGTCTATAACAACTATCTACTACATGCATCGATACTTGCATCATATCTATATAGTGATTTTCAAATACCCATGGCTTTTCTTTTGTTATAATCTGTCAATGCTTTATTTATATGTTTGTTAACCTAAAATATGAAACATGTTAAGTGACGTGACATAACATCTGGTTTGCACATTTAACCAAGACGATATACACATTGCCATTTGCTAATTCTCCCTATATACTTGGGACTTTTTTACTTAATTATTAATTGTCACTATTAACTTATAAAGCTAAAAAAATAATTGTTTAATAGACCGAATGTGTAGTCTCCAAAAACTACATATAGTGGTTGGTAACTATGCTCATCCTTGCATACTTTTGTGCAATGTGCTTTGAGTTGACTAAAGACAGGAAAGACTGATTATATGTATAAATAAAACCAGTAAAATCAGCTTTCATTTTCTTATATTTGAATGCTTAGAAAAGTAAAAAAACTTTTTGGCTAATGTATATATACTTTTATATATATGATTACTTAATATGTATATGTTGTGCAATGAGCTTTGAGTTGACTAAAGAAAAAAGACTAATTATATGTATAAAGAATACCAGCAAAATCAACTTTCATTTTCTTATATTTGAATACTTTGAGAAGTAAAAGAACTTTTTGGCTAATGTATACATACTTATATATATATATGATTACTTAATATGTATATGTCATAATGATTTTACTGCTATCTCTGTATACCCTCTTCGAAAAAAATTTTTTTTGATGAGAATGGACTACAAACTCTTGGTAAAAGTAAATGAGTTTGAATATATATTAAAATATTTATGTGGATTCGTGCTTGGATCACTGGAAATAGATGATAGTGATTATGATTTGATTGCCAGTCTTATGTGTTTTATGACTGATAAACCCCATTTTGAGGGTTTATCTTGTATCGATTTCAGGGGTTTTATCAATGATTCCACACGCTTTTCATATGAAAATAAAAGACTTTGTGTTCCTTTCCTAACTTTTGCCTCATGGATGAAAACATGCTTATTTTGCACTACATTAGATACATTTCTAATCTTCTCTTGGTGCCATTCGATGCCGTAACCTGTGTGTTAAGTGGTTTCAGAATATAGGGCAGGGATGAACCGGAAGAGGGAAGGAGAATGGGCGCGAAGGAAAGGAGCATGAGAAATTGAGCTTTGGAAACTTCAGCAAGGGCGCGTGCGCGTACTTGGCGTGCCCGCGTGGATTGCGCGGCTAGGAGCCAAGCCACGAGCCGGCTTGTGTAGCGGCTAGGCCACAACCCCCATGGGCGCGCACGCGTACGCTGCGCCTCCGCTCACATTGCAAGATACCCCAGTGGCGCGCACGCGTGCTTTGCGCGTGCGCGCCGATGCTCGAACATGATTTTTTTAGAAGTCACGTGACCTAGGCGTGGAGACAGTTGGAGATCTCATCTTGGGGGAAGTGCCTTGGCGAGAAGAGCTTAAGAAGACCAAGGGTTGAAGGGTTAAGGACTTTTGGCTCATTTTTAGATGGTTCTAGGTTTTTTTTTGGCATTTTTAGTTACACTCTTGGGTAGAGAGAGAGAGGGAGATTCTAAGCTCTCATGAGGGTTCATCTTTATCCATTTTCTGAATTTTCCATCACACTTTGGTGAGATCCATTGCAATTCTCAATTTACTTGTTCATGTTATAGATCTTCTTCTCCAATTTCAATTAGTGCTTGTAATTGCTCCATCCTCATAGATCCTAGATTCAACTTTGTAGTTTTGGATTTTTTCCCATTTCTTGAGAAGTTCATTTCCATTGTTGTTCTTTGTTAATTGTTGATAGTTCCTTGCGTTGAAGCACTTTCAATTCTACTTCCTTCTCATTTTTACTATGCCTTTTATCCTTGCTCATCAATTGTTTGATAAAATGCCAACATTAGTTATGGAGTAAAAGTTTCTTACTTGGCATAGGGTTTGGGTCATTAGAAAGAGTTGAATAGTTTATGTCAATTGTTGATTTGGAATTAGAAATTGCTAATTGACTTGGAGTGCACTAAAGCTAGATTTCTCTAAGGTGAAAACTAGGACTTGTGACTCAAGTTAGTTATCCTCATTTGACTTTCCTCTATACCTAGGGGTTGACTAAATGAAGCAAGGCCTAATTGTTGTCATCATTGAAGGGACTATAAGGATAGAATTTCTAATGCCAACCCTAGGCCAAGTCTTCTAAAAATTGATTGCTTGTTTGTCATTGATTTTGCTAAACCTTCAAAAGAACCACAACAAGGCTTCCTAATCAATAAGATGCATGCTCTAGCAATTCCAAGGTAGGACGACTCGGGGGACTAGTACTCTCGGTTATAGATTGTAGGATTGTTTGATGCGAAGTTTGAATGTTGATTAGACTATACTCACGATTATATCCATTATTGAATTCTATATCGGCATGACAAATTTCGTTTATCAAAATGGCGTCGTTGCCGGGGATTTTTGCTTAGTGTGCCATGTTATTGCTTAGAGTAGTTATGTGTGCATGCATATAGTTGCATCTTTTTGTGATTCTTTGTCCAAGTGACCAACCCTTCATTGTCACCATGAATTTCACTTCCCCTTCATTGCATGACGCGTTCACAACCGAATCCGAGCTTAGTCCCCTTTGATCCAGAAATAGAACGAACTTTGTTTCACATTAGACAAGCTCGGAAGTGGTTAAGGTTTGGACAAGGTGAAGAGGTTTTCACCACCTCAACCACCTTACTAAAAGTGAACATTGAACCATCACTCAACGAAGGCAATAATCATTCTCCCATCAAAATCACTAATAATTCTTTTTTTGTTTTAGGTGCTAACGCCATGGATGCTCCAGGGAGAGTTACTATCAAGGAAGCGGGTGCACCGGATTATGTCCTTCAACCCCTTCATGTAACTCACCCCAATTTGAATGCAAATTTTGAACTCAAGACCGCTTTGATCAACCTCCTACCCAAATTTCATGGGCTTCCCGCACAAGACCCTATTCGACATCTCAAAGACTTCCATCGTATATGCTCAACAACTAGACGGGAAGGGTCCGATGAAGTCACTATATGGTTGTTCGCTTTCCCTTTTTCTCTTGAGGACAAGGCTAAAGAATGGTTCTACACTTTATCTAGTGAAGTCACCTCCAATTGGGACTTGCTTAGACGAGGATTCTTGGATAAATTCTTGCCCCCGGAGAAGATGGATAGGCTAAGGAAGGAAATGTCTTGTATTGTACAAGGTGAAACGGAACCACTGTACGAGTATTGGGAATGGTTTCGTAAGCTACTAGACGCATGCCCTAATCACATGCTTGACACTCAAGTATTGCTTGGATACATATGTCAAGGGATGCGAGAACAAGATAGAACCCTCTTGGACACCTCTAGCAATGGTTCTTTGTCTAAATATAAAACAACGGAGGAGGCATGGCAACTCATCATTGATTTAGCCGAATCCAATCAACATATGAGACGAAGAGTCAACCGCCCAAGAGCCGTGAATGAGGTATCCACTAGTAGCGAAACCACCGCTCTAACCAAATCCTTGAGCGAAATGACATCCGTCTTGAGGCAACTCCAATTGAGCCAACAACAACCACAACAACCTCAACCTCAACCATATCAACAACACTCTCCACCCCCCTCAACAACACAACCAACAATTGGTCCCTCAAAAAGTGTGTGGCATTTATTCTTGCTATTCCCACTACACGGACGAGTGCCCAAGCCTTCAAGAGGACAACACTTTGGCCGCTACCCACAATTTCTATGACCGCCCATATCAAGGGTACAACCAAGGCGGTAATCCTAACCAAGGGCAACCTTATCAAGGAGGAAGCTACAATTAAGGGAGTGGGTACCACAATCAAAATTGGAGAGACAATCATCAACAAGGAAATAGGGACAACAACAACAATGGAGGAGGTCAAAGATGGAACAACAATTCACAAAACCGGCCACCATACAACCAACACAACCTACCATACAACCAACAAAACCCATAAAGAAACTACCAAACATACCAACCACCACATCAAAGACCACCACCCAACCAATCACAAGCTCCTCAACTCACATATCCAACCGCCCCCTCCAATCAAGATGAAACACTCCGGACCATCATCCAAGGCCAAAAAGAACTACAAAACACACTTGCTTCCGGTCTCACCGGCCTCACCTCTACACTACAAGCTCTTCTTGCATGAATGGACACATCATCAAATCCCACTCCTCAACCCCCAATCCAAAGCGTCATTCCCTCTTAACCTCAACCCAATCCTAAGGGGGGCATCAATGTCATCACCTTGAGATCCGGAACACAATTAAAAGAGAAGGGAGAAAAGGATTTAAAGCCCATCACAATCACTCAAAAGGAGGAGAGAATAGATATAGAAGAGGTAGTGGAAGAGGAGACACCACAAGTCATAGTTGAGGATGAAACTCAACCAACAAAAGAGACTCCCAAGACCAAGAGAACTTTGGAAGAAGAAATTGCTCAACCACTCCCATTTCCAACACTTGCAAAGAAAGCTAGGAAGCGCATAGAACTCGACCCCAAAATGGTAGAAATGTTCAAGAAAGTCGAGGTAACCATCCCCCTCTTTGACACTATCCATCAAGTTCCTAGATATGCAAAATTCCTTAAAGATCTATGCATGAACAAGGATAGAATTCTTGAATTAGAAACCATCCCATTGGGGAGTTCTATTTCCGCTTTAATGGGAGCATTGCCCGAGAAATGTGATGATCCGGGCCCTTGCATGGTCACTTGAACCATCAATGGAGTTCAATTCGTAGATTGTATGTGTGACCTCGGAGCATGTGTTAGCATCATGCCTCTATCCGTCTACAGGGTATTGAAGTTACCACCACTAAAAAGGTTGACGGCGAGATTTGTCCTAGCGGATAAAAGCATAATAACCGTGACGGGTGTCGCGGAAGATGTATTGGTGAATATCAAAGGGTTGGTATTTCTGATTGACTTCTACGTCCTTGAAATGCCATCAAGTGAAACCGAGAGAGCATCATCCATCCTACTTGGAAGACCATTTTTGAGAACTTCTAGATTTAAGCTAGATGCTTACTCGGGAACATACTCATTTGAGATAGATGGGAGAGTCGTAAGTTTTAGCCTAGAAGAAGCAATGAAGCATCCACCGGAAAATTACTCTCTATTCCGGTGTGACCCAATTGACAACATTGTTGCCGAAGTGCACCTTGCAAAGTTAGATGAGAAGTACATGATTGGAGAAGCAAATGAAGATCCAAGCAAATTAAACACCACACACCATACAAACCATCCGGAAACTCAAACATCAAATCATGACAAAAAGATGGAATTGAAGCCACTACCCCCACCTAAGGTACTCATATCTTGATGAAGCCTAAAAGCTCCCCGTGATAATCGCACAAGAGCTAACTCCTCAACAAGAAGAAAAGTTGCTAGAGGTATTGAGAAAAAATAAAAGGGCAATCGGGTGGAGTTTGGCGGATCTAGTGGGAATAAGCCCCCAAGTATGCAAGCACCACATATTCCTTGAAGAAGGAGCAAGACCGGTCCGACAACCTCAAAGGAGACTTAATCCAACCATTCTTGAGGTGGTGAAAAAAGAGGTCACTCGGCTACTTGAAGCGGACATCATCTATCATATCTCGGATAGCGAGTGGGTAAGCCCGGTCCAAGTGGTGCCAAAGAAATCCGGGGTGACCACAATCAAAAATGAAAGCGGTGAACTTATAGCAACAAGAGTGCAAAATTCTTGGAGAGTATGCATAGACTACCGGAGGTTGAATGCGGCCACAAGGAAGGACCACTTTCCACTACCGTTCATCGATCAAATGCTTGATCGACTAGCCGGTAAATCATATTATTGCTTTCTTGATGGTTACTCCGGATACTTCCAAATACACATTGCTCTAGAGGACCAAGAAAAAACAACATTTACTTGCCCCTTTGGAACGTATGCTTACAAACGTATGCCATTTGGCCTATGCAACGCGCCAGCAACGTTTCAAAGATGCATGATGAGCCTATTTGCGGACTTTCTAGAGTAATGTATGGAAGTCTTCATGGACGACTTTAGCGTGTACGGTGATTCATTTGATCATTGCTTAGGTAACCTTGAAAAAGTCTTAGAGAGATGCACCAAAACAAACCTTGTCCTAAATTTTGAAAAGTGTCATTTCATGGTCAAACAAGGCATTATTTTGGGGCACATAGTTTCAAAAGAAGGCATCTCCGTAGATCCGGCAAAAATAAATGTCATATCTAGTTTACCTTACCCCTCCTCCGAGAGGGAAGTCCGCTCTTTTCTTGGACATGCAGGATTCTACCGGAGATTCATCAAAGACTTTAGCAAGGTAGCCATACCTCTCTCTCGGCTACTGCAAAAGGACACTGAATTTGAGCTAAGCAAGGAATGTATGGAAGCATATGACAAACTTAAAGTGGCATTGACACAAGCTCCTATTGTGCGAGGACCGAATTGGGCTCAACCATTTGAAATCATGTGTGATGCTTCGAATTATGCGATAGGGGCCGCGTTAGCACAACGTGAGGGTAAGACTCCCTATGTCATAGCTTATGCTTCAAAAACATTAGACGGAGCCCAATCCAACTACACTACTACCGAGAAGGAACTCCTAGCTATTGTTTTTGCTCTAGACAAGTTCCGAGCCTATCTTCTTGGTTCTAAGGTAGTAGTGTTCTCGGATCACGCGGCACTAAAGTATCTGTTGGCCAAAAAGGAATCAAAACCGAGATTAATTCGTTGGGTGCTTTTGTTACAAGAATTTGACTTGGAAATCAAGGATAGGAGTGGTTCCCAAAACTTAGTGGCGGATCATCTGAGTCGCCTTGAACACACAAAAAGCGACACCACTCCTATCAATGACTACTTCCCTCTAGATAGTTTGCACGCAATCTCGGAAGTGGTTCCTTGGTATGCCCCGATAGCAAACTACTTGGTTTCACGCACCTTCCCTCCCAATCTCAACAAACATCAAAAGGACAAGCTGAAAAGCGAATCCAAATACTATGTTTGGGACGATCCCTTTTTGTGGAGGTGTAGAGCGGACCAAATAGTGCGACGGTGCATACCTCAAACCGAATTCCAAACAATCTTAGACGCTTGCCATTCTTCCGAAGGAGGTGGCCACTACGGCCCCCAAAGAACGGCAAGAAAGGTCCTTGATTGCGGATTTTGGTGGCCAACCCTTTTCAAAGATTCTTCCCTCTATTGCAAATCTTGTCCCCAATGCATTCGGTTTGGAAATATTTCTAAGAAGGACGAAATCCCCCAACAAAATATGCTTTTTTGTGAAATCTTTGATGTATGGGGAATCGACTTCATAGGACCATTTCCAAATTTCAATGGCTTTCTCTACATCTTGTTAGCCGTCGATTATGTGTCAAAATGGGTGGAGGCAATCCCCACCCAGACGGATGATGTCCATGTTGTTTATTCTTTTGTGAGGAATAATATCATTTGTCGTTTTGGCTCCCCAAGAGCAATCATAAGTGATCAAGGATCCCATTTTTGCAACAAAAAAATGGACGGCCTCATGAGAAAGTACGGCATCATACACAAATTCGCCACGGCCTACCACCCTCAGACAAACGGCCAAGCCGAGGTGTCTAACCGGGAAATTAAACATGTGTTGGAAAGGATTGTGAAGCCGAATAGGAAAGATTGGAGCACTAAACTCTCCGATGCACTTTGGGCATATCGAACAGCTTATAAAACACCCATTGGCATGAGCCCTTTTAGACTTGTATATGGTAAAGCATGCCATCTACCGGTAGAAATCGAACACAAAGCTTATTAGGTCATAAAGGAATGCAATATGAATTTGGGTGGAGCCGGAGTAGAGAGAAAGCTTCAATTGGCGGAATTGGAATGCTTGAGATTAGAAGCCTATGACAATTCTAGACTCTACAAGGAGAAGATGAAAGCCATTCATGACAAGAACATTAGGAGAAGGGAATTTGGACCCGGTGACCTAGTGCTCCTTTACAACTCAAGGTTGAGATTACTACCCGGAAAGCTTAGATCAAGATGGGACGGACCTTACCAAGTAGAGAAAGTAGAACCTTACGGGGTCTATCACTTGCGCCACCCATCAAGTCCGGACATTTTCAAGGTGAATGGGCACCGTCTCAAATTGTACCATGGTGAGCAAAGAAAGAACTCCAAGGAATTTGAAGTGTTCCTCTTGAGGGATGCATCTCTTGAACAAGAACTTTGAGCTAATGGACGTCCAACTTAAGGACGGTAAACAAAAGTGCTAGGTGGGAGACACCCCACCATGGTAAGATCTACCATTTGTACATAACCATCGAATTCTTCTTTGATTGATACTTGTTTACTACTTGACTTCATGTTTGGTAGCTAGGTGATCGGTGAAGTTGTAGTTAGATTTCGTTTCAAATTTTGTTTCATTTGTAGAGTTCATTTGGTCCTTTATCATGTCAATACATCCTTCTATAGTGCCTAAAATGGTTGTTTGGAGGGTTGGAATGCTGAAGGTAGTGCGAGAACATGCAAATTTGAAGAAGGCACCCTTTTGCGCGAGCGCGCACCTCACGCGCACGCGCCCATGAAGCATTTCCGACAACCCACGCGGACGCGCGATGTGCGCGGACGCGCGGATTGCACGAAGTACCCCTCCATACATATTCCAGAGAATTAGGCCACTCTCGCGCCTGCACTAAGCCACCAGCCCACCACCTCTGACGCGTGTGCGCACTAGGCGCCAACGCGCCCACATGCCCACAACGCGAGGCACGCGCACGCGCCCATGCCGCGCGCGCGCCGATCGCCCCCTGTGCACTCCTGGTACATATTCCAGAGAGTTAAGCCAACCCCATGCCCACCTCAAGCCTGGGGCATAATCACAGTGCCGCCCGCGCGCACCGTGCGCGCGCGCGCCATCGCTCCGCCCCGCTTCCTTGCGGTAGCGCCCCCGTGCGCGCCCGCATGGATGACCGACGTCAATATAATAGGGAGCACACTTGCCCCCTTCATTCTTCTTCCCCTTTTTTCTTCTTACCTCCTCTACTACCCATTTACCTACTACTACCTCTCCTCCCAAATCACCCCCTACCATCACAAACAACCACCTCCGGCGACCACCTACCTCCGGTGGCCCCTACATTGCCCCCCTCCATTCTCCATCAGTCCAATCCACAACCTTTCCCCCCATACCCCTTTTCCATCTCTCTCGAGGTACTATACTAGGCTCCCCTCTTACTCTACTTCTCTCTTTTGCTTCTTAGTCAGTTAATTTCATTCTCTTTTAGGTAGTCTTTTCTTCCCCCCCTCTTTTGAGCCCCTCATTTCTTTGGGGTGTGTTTTTAGCTCCTTTTCCATTTAACTCTTCATGGGCACTTGGGTCATAACTTCTCTTGCATTGATGGATGAGATGTGTTGCATAATTTTCTTATAACCACTGTGCATTGTAGTGATTAATGTTGGTTTGTGGACTGTTACATTGCTTCCCCCCATCTATTTACATACTACTAAAGGATGCACCCCAAGTGTTTGAAGAAATGCATACATGACACTTTTTGAACTCATTATGACTCATTGCTTCTTAACTAGTCACTTTTGGGCGCACCTTCACATTCTACAATCCACCCACTCACCATTTCATAAACTGCTTCCCACTTTTGGTATTTGAGGGTGTATGCTTCTCATGCCTTCTCTGTGCATGCCTACACTACCCCTATACCACATGCCAATGATTTGCCTTGCTCATCACATGTTATCTTCGTTACATGCTGCAGCTGTCATGTAATAAGGATACCTATATTCTTAAGGCACAATTTCTCATTTGCATAATCACATTCAATTACACTTCTTTGGGTTTGATGTTATCTCCTTTCCTTACTATCACAGGATGGTCATCAAAAAGAGCAACGGGAAGGCCCCGAAGAAGCCAGCATCCAATAGCGCACGCCAGGAACTAATGGCCAAGCCACTCCTAAAGAAGGCTAAGAGCCCCGTTGATGTTCTAGAGAAGGACAACCCTCCGAAGGATCCGAACAAGTTCCCTAACCGCTACTGCGAACTTGTTTACTCAAGGATGATTGAAAGGAATTATCACCCGGAGCCCCTTCTGGTCCTACCGGCTCACCTCACTCCGATAGTGATGCCACACATTGACCGGAGGCAATGGAGGTTCCTCTTGAGGCAACCCAAGGAGGTCAACTTATCATGGGTGGTGGAATTCTACACCAATTACCACTCACCCCTTCTCACATCAATCTTTATGCGCCGGAAGCAAGTGTCAATCACAGTGGAAGCCATCCAAGGAGTCCTTGGGATTGGGCCGTTAGCAGATGGATATGATGCCTATCAAGAAGTCTTGACAGCATGCGCCGACCGTGAGTTCGATTGGAACGCCGTCCTCTGCGTAATTGCTTCACCCGAAGCATGTTGGATTCGGGGGACCATAAAGCGAAGACCAAAAGGTTTAGATGCATGCTACCTCACTCAAGAAGCCACGGCATGGGCCCAAATACTAGCCCACTACGTGCTCCCAAGCACTCATGGGTCATCCATTACCGCCGAGCTTGCCTTATTGATATGGTGCATCTTAACCGAGAGACCGATCGATATTTCGCATGCCATTCGCCAATCAATGGGGCGCATTCATGCCAAGGGAAATCTACCATTCCCCGCTATGGTGACCAAATTAGTGGCGGCAGCCGGCGTCCACCGAGAGACTAAGGATAGGAGGACCTCAATCCCGGTCGAGGGTGATATTATTCTGACCAAGAAGTGCCTCAAGCCTCCGGAAGTCACCAAGGACATTGGACTACCCACTCCTACTCGCAACACCACTACATCCTCCACGCCACAAAAATCAGCCACCCAACGCCTTGAAGACCTTCACAAGAAGTTGGACCGTTATGAGAGGCGTAACCAATGCCGATATGCTCACGTGAAGAAACTTCTGAGCATTGTCACCCCACCTATGGAGGAACCAGATATCTCCACATCCACCGCGACCTCAAGCGGAAGTAGCGATGACAACGGAGATGAAGGACACTCGGGGGTCGGCCATTGCCAACCATTGCGCATCACCTCTAGCACGGAGGACCGTGCTAAGTTTTAAGTGTGGGGAGGTCGGCCGACCGATCTCCGTAGGTAACACCCAAATAAATTTTCGTTTTCTAAACTCCTTTGTAGTAGGATAGGTTGCATGATTAGGTTTTCCATGATATCATTTGCATGATAAGTTTACTTGGTTGGAACAATGAAACTCTCTCTTAGGAAACTAATACTTTGGGGCAACCTTGACATTGCCAATTTTGAATATCTTGATTCCAAATTGCTTGAAGAACTGTATTTTGGAACATGAATTTTGAGTTAAGAAGACAAGCTAGTGAGCTTTGAGCCTTGTTTTGTGGCTACATCGTATAGTCACTTATTTTCCTTCTTGTGTACAGTTGTTTCCTCTCTATGAGTGTAATCCTTGCTTTGTTTGAGTCTATATGTCTATTATTCCGTGTATTCATGCATTTATATGATTGAGGCCATCATTTCATTAGCCCACCTACCAAATAGCCTTACCCTCTATCTTCCCTTGTCAGCCAAAATTGAGCCTACGCTTAACCCACTTGTTCTTTAAATTACCACATTACAAGCCTAAAGCGGAAAACCATAATTGTCCTCATTTGGATCTTTGATTAGCTTAGGCTAGTGTGTGTGTGAGTAGCATTCAAGTGTGGGAACCTTGGGACATTGGGGGAATACAAGGGGTAGTTTTGTATTGCTATTGAAAATATTGGGAAGTGGGTACATACTCATGTATTAGTCAGATGTAAAACCTTATGCATTGATGCTCTTGTAGATAAAAAAAAAAAGAGAAGAAGGAAAAGAAAAGAAAGAAATAAAAAGGGGACAAAATGCCCTAAAGCAAAGTGCAACCTAATAAGATCAATGCATAAGTATTGTGAAATGAAAAAAAAAAAAAAGAAAATACATGAGTACGTGAAAAAGTGAAGAATGGGTAGTTAGAATATAACTCAATTGTATAGGATGTCATAGGTTAGGTGGAAAGCTTAAAGCTTATCAAAGATTCAAATTTCAAGCTCACTTAACCATATATGCATCCTACCTTAACCCTAGCCCCATTACAACCAAAGAAAAGACCTCATGATAGATGTATGCATGCAGGAAATATATGTTGATTGATTAGATGAGGAACAAATCTTGGAAAGCATGATTAGGAGGAAATTGAGAGAATCAACCCTAGACACTCGAGCGAATAGAGTGTAAACACTTCCGGTGAGGGTTCGATGGCTCTAATTCATGATTCCCGGCTCTCACGAGCAGGCTTCATGCAAAGTTGCATATATTGCACTTGATGCTCAAAAAAAAAAAATTAGTGAATCCCATATATTGACCGCCACCGTGCCCTATATGCTTGCATATATCTTAGGAAGGTTGATTTGTTCCTAACCAAGTAGATGGTAGTACTAGTCGTAGTTGCATTCACGTAAGTAGGCTGCACCTCAGGAGTCTTATGCCTTTATGATCCTTCGGTCTTTTACGATTCTCTTGCATTTCTTTAAGCATGAGGACATGCTAGAATCTAAGTGTGGGGAGGTTGATAAACCCCATTTTGAGGGTTTATCTTGTATCGATTTCAGGGGCTTTATCAATGATTCCACACGCTTTTCATATGAAAATACAAGACTTTGTGTTCCTTTCCTAACTTTTGCCTCATGGATAAAAACATTCTTATTTTGCACTACATTAGATACATTTCTAATCTTCTCTTGGTGCCATTCGATGCCGTGACCTGTGTGTTAAGTGGTTTCAGAATATAGGGCAGGGATGAACCGGAAGAGGGAAGGAGAATGGGCGCGAAGGAAAGGAGCATGAGAAATTGAGCTTTGGAAACTTCAGCAAGGGCGCGTGCGCGTACTTGGCGCGCTCGCGTGGATTGCGCAGCTAGGAGCCAAGCCACGAGCCGGCTTGTGTAGCGGCTAGGCCACAACCCCTATGGGCGCGCACGCGTACACTGCGCCTCCGCTCACATTGCAAGATACCCCAGTGGCGCGCACGCGTGCTTTGCGCGTACGCGCCGATGCTCAAACATGATTTTTTTAGAAGTCACGTGACCTAGGCGTGGAGACAGTTGGAGATCTCATCTTGGAGGAAGTGCCTTGGCGGGAAGAGCTTAAGAAGACCAAGGGTTGAAGGGTTAAGGACTTTTGGCTCATTTTTAGATGGTTCTAGATTTTTTTTTGGCATTTTTAGTTACACTCTTAGGTAGAGAGAGAGAGGGAGATTCTAAGCTCTCATGAGGATTCATCTTCATCCATTTTCTGAATTTTCCATCACACTTTGGTGAGATCCATTGTAATTCTCAATTTACTTGTTCATGTTATAGATCTTCTTCTCCAATTTCAATTAGTGCTTGTAATTGCTCCATCCTCATAGATCCTAGATTCAACTTTGTAGTTTTGGATTTTTTCCAATTTCTTGAGAAGTTCATTTCCATTGTTGTTCTTTGTTAATTGTTGATAGTTCCTTGCGTTGAAGCACTTTCAATTCTACTTCCTTCTCATTTTTACTATGCCTTTTATCCTTGCTCATCAATTGTTTGATAAAATGCCAACATTAGTTATGGAGTAAAAGTTTCTTACTTGGCATAGGGTTTGGGTCATTAGAAAGAGTTGAATAGTTTATGTCAATTGTTGATTTGGAATTAGAAATTGCTAATTGACTTGGAGTGCACTAAAGCTAGATTTCTCTAAGGTGAAAACTAGGACTTGTGACTCAAGTTAGTTATCCTCATTTGACTTTCCTCTATACCTAGGGGTTGACTAAATGAAGCAAGGCCTAATTGTTGTCATCATTGAAGGGACTATAAGGATAGAATTTCTAATGCCAACCCTAGGCCAAGTCTTCTAAAAATTGATTGCTTGTTTGTCATTGATTTTGCTAAACCTTCAAAAGAACCACAACAAGGCTTCCTAATCAATAAGATGCATGCTCTAGCAATTCCAAGGGAGGACGACTCGGGGGACTAGTACTCTCGGTTATAGATTGTAGGATTGTTTGATGCAAAGTTTGAATGTTGATTAGACTATACTCACGATTATATCCATTATTGAATTCTATATCGGCATGACAAATTTCGTTTATCAATGACTATTTAATATTATTTATCCTGCTCCATAAAAATTAGTAAGATCCTCTTTTTGCAGCTTGTAAATTTCTTAGTGAAGTCTCTAAGTAGAGAGGAGTGTTTATGTTTTGTGCTTGTGTCCATTGGATTGGATGTCATTTATATACAGAATGATACGAAGTGTATTTCATGCAATCCTGTATTTGTTTTGAAGGGTCTAAACTACTTCATAATACTTATTTTTCTTTTTTTATTTACGTTGTAGTTTATTAGTCTATAACAATGAGCATTTACATGCATCAATCTATAACAATGAGTGATGGGCGAAAAATTGTCGATTAAGAATTTAATATAGAAATAATGTTACAAGTACAGTTCTTAACCGACGAAAATTTCGCTTATCAATTTAGAAAGAATGTCACAAATTGAGAATAAAATACTGGGAGTAGAATTCCCAAGCCGTCTCCCAACGAGTTGACAAAAGAGTACAATTTATTGGTCAGGAGTTTTCTAAGAAATAAAATAAATGATTATAAATTAAAGTAATCAAAATTAACAAGAGGTTTTATGCAATTGAAATAAAAAGCCTTGACCAGGAGAAGATTAATCGGAGTTCTATCCTTGTTGGATTTTCTCAAGTGTAATAGTAAGAGGTTGTTGTTTTTACTTAGTTAACCTTTACCGATTAAAGGAAAGTCAAGTAATTGAGCCAACTCCGATTCACAAGTCCTAATCATCTCCTATGGAAGGATTAGCGTTAGTGACTAGAGAGTTAGCCAACAACTTCCAATTGCAAATCAATACTTGAGTATTCCAACTCAAGGGTCTCCTATTAATCAATTCCAAAGTCAAGTTAAGAACCTACTCCATTGACATGGATGCCAATTTCGTAGACATGTAAAAGGAGTAGAGAAGAGACATGGTAACTAAAATTAAATTAATAAAAACTAATTTTGAAATAATAAATTAAGGAAAGATGATACTCAAACCAATAGTGAAATTAAATGTAAAAAATAATTATTGCATTAATACTTTCCAAAATCAAAGATATTCATATGTAACTCTGAACAGGGTAAATGGGCAATAAAAGAGTAAGGAAATAAGGAAACAAACTAGAATGATAAAGACTTCAACGGAGGTAGTAACTCTTCTCAATATCCAATCCAAAAGCAATAAACTAGAAATCTATGAATATGAAGAACCCTAGAGGACTCATCGGATAAGAAAGAGATGGCCAGTCCCTTCCTAATGCGAAAGAGCTTTATTCCGGTACTTCACACCCAAAGCAAAGCTGCACGGAATAGGGGCCTTACTTGTCCCAGTCCGGGAAGAGGTTAAGGTATTATGGTTCCTCCCACATATCTTTCAACAAGGCATCCTAAGAACCTAAAACAAAAACTAAGTGAATGAGAATCAGTGTTGAGTCTCTGCTTGTTCTCTGGCTCTAGTCTGTGTTTCTGGGTCGAAAACTGGGTCCAAACTCAGCCCAAAATCGCCCCCAGCATCTTCTGCAATTTCTACACGTGATGCACGTCACGCGTACGCATCAGTCATGTGTACGCGTCGATGGTCTTCTCCGCGTGTCATGCGTACGCATCAGGTGCGCGCACGCGTCGCTGTGGAATGTGCCAAGTCATGCGGACGCGTGAGCCATGCATGCGCGTCGATCCTCGCTGGTCAGCTCCTTAGTTTCTTGTGTTCCTTCTATTTTTGCAAGATTTCTTTCCATCCTCTTAGCCATTCTTTCCTTATAAAGCCTGAATAAACTTAACACACAGATCACGGCATTGAATGGTATAAAGGAGAATTAAAAATTGACAATTTAAAGGCTTAGGAAGCAAGTTTTCAATCATATAACAAAATTGGGAAAGAATTGTAAAACCATACAAATTGTATGAATAAGTGTGCAAAGAATTGATAAAAACCTCTCAATTTAGCACAAGATAAACCATAAAATAATAGTTTAACAATGAGCATTTACATGGATCAATACTTGTATCGCATCTATACAATGATTTTCAAATGCCCATGGCTTTGTTTTTGTTATAATCTGTCGATGCTTTGTTTATATGTTTGTTCACCTAAAACATGAAACATATTAAGTGATATGATATAACATCTGGTTTGCACATTTAACCAAGACGATATACACATTGCCATATGCTGATTCTCCCTATATAGCTTTGACTTTTTTTACTTAATTATTAATTGTTACTTTTAACCTATAAAGCTATAAAAATAATTATTTAATAGACCGAATGTGTAATCTCCAAAAACCTATATATAGTGTTGGTAACTATGCTCATCCTTGCATACTTTTGTGCATTGTACTTTGAGTTGACTAAAGACACAAAAGATTGATTATATGTATAAACAAAACCTACAAAATCAGCTTTTATTTTCTTATATTTGAATGCTTAGAAAAGTAAAAATTTTTTTTTCCTAATCTACACATATTTTTATATATATGATTACTTAATATGTATTTATTGTGCAATGTGTTTTAAGTTGACTAAAGACACAAAAGACTGATTATATGTATAACCCAAACCAACAAAATCAGCTTTCATTTTCTTATCTTTGAATGCTTAGAAAAGTAAAAAAAGTTTTTTGACTAATGCATACATACTTTTATGTATATATGATTACTTAATATGTATATGTCATAATGATTTTACTTCTATCTCTGTATATCCTCTTTGAAAAAAACAAAATTTGATGAGAATGGATTACAAACTCTTGGTAAAAATAAATGAGTTTGAATATATATTCCTTAATAATATTTATGTGGATTCGTGCTTGGATCACTGGAAATAGATGATAGTGATTATCTCCTTGGTTGCTAGTCTTATGTGTTTTATGACTATTTAATATTATTTATCCTACTCCATAAAACTTAGTAAGATCCTTCTTTATGCAGGTATAATCCTTGTATTGTATAGGTGGAGAAATTCCTATTAAGTCATATTCTGGAAATTCAATTTGCTTGTCGTTTATATCTTCTTTTAGTGTTTGGAATATAGCCATAAAGAAATATAACTAAAATCCAATTTGACATTCCTTGAAAAATAACCCTATCTTTCCAGGCACTCTAAGTGTAGACGCATTGACTGTTGAAAGCACCTTAATTTTATATTAAGAACTTTACGGTGTCTCGCCCAATAAACTGTCTTCTTTGACCACACTTTCACTTTAGCATTAACGATACTTACTTGCATTAGAAATACATATCGTATCAGGATGGAAAAATATTTTAATGAATCATCTTTTCATTGATAATGGTCATAAACAGTTAGAAACCCGATGAATTTAATTCCAAATGCATGTGAACAACATAAACATAAAATTGGATTTATGGGTGGTAGTGTATGTAAAAGCCAATGCTGCAGCATCCTTGGCTATGCAATATAATGTATCATCTTTGTCAGCTAACTCTTTTTATTGTCTCAACTTGATCGGTTATGCCATTTAAAACTTTCAAAAATTATGCCATTAAAATAATTATCCTTGTTGCAAGTACTTTACCCCTGGTTTACCCTCCTTTTCAAACATTGCTACCTTCATTATAAAGTTTTTAGGATTTATGCGTATAACCTACAAAAGCTGTAGCCAAATTCTATCTAAAAAAATTTCTTTATATTTCTTGTCACTTAGTCGAGCAATTAGTAGATATATTATTGTATTCAACTTATCCAATTTCTTTATGCTTTTAGATCCCTTGATTTTTTGTTTCTAGTTATTTGTGAAACCTATTGAACCATCTCTAAAAATCATATATGGGATCTTTCATCATTGTAATTGTCGAAGAGAAATTTTTTACTTAATCCGTATAAGGATCCATCAACTTTATCTTATTCAATGAGGATCATATTTTGTTAAAAAGGCATCCCTTTATGGACCTTGTCATAGAGATATGTTGAAAGTTTTTATTGGGACTGCTACCATAATTAGTCACAACATAATAGCCTATACTCTTGAACCTTGTTTAGATTTCTTTATAGTAATATATTTGCCCATTACGTGTAGAGAAATGCAAAGTCACCAAATTGCTTTATATTCATAAGAAATCTATGCTAGTTCAGAAATATCATCACTACATTATTTTTTTTAATCTTGAATTCACTTTCTTTTTTTAAAACCAATATAATCTTCTATTTGATTTACCTAATATTTTTTATTATTAAAATTTCTTTCAGCACAATAATTAAACATGGATAAAGAATGAAGTTTAATTAATAATTTCTATTTCTTTTTCATAAATTGAATCCCTTCTCAAAAATCAATTTGCTTTTCTATTTCATTTACCTTGCAATTTGAGAAACACACTTTTAGATATGGCTTTTAAATATAGCTTCTCCAAGGTTAAATTTTATTTTGCACCATAATTATACATGGTTAAAGAATGAAATTTAATTAATAGTTTTTGTCCTTTGTACACTATTCTATAACCCGTGTTAACTATTTTGAGTAGTCTTTCCAAGCATCACATAGATGAGAAATCAACTCTAAAGTAAAATTATATTCTGGATAATTTGGCTATATCAATAGTCGTTCTCAATATGTAAATAGTCTTTGTGAATCAGAAACTCCCATTTAGGTTGTTAGTTGTATTTCATATAATGTCAAATTTGTATTAACATATAATCCATCACGTGAAAAATAAGTTCTAAAATCAATTTCTCTGTTTGTTTTTCATCATGGATTATGTTTAAGGAATATATTCTCATATACCATAACATAATATAAGTCTCATTCAAAATATATTCATGATGATACATCGTTTTTTTGGATATCATTGCACATAAACAAGTTTTCTGATCCCCAAACATAGAACATCTTCCAAAACATATAGTCTATGGTTAAACATATACAACCAATATTAAATAACTTTGTCAACTTTAGTTAAAACTTAATTATCCGCATTAGATGTATGAGACTTTTGTTTTTTCCTTCCTTTTTGGGTGAATCTATTGGTTGAAACCTGGCATTCTTCATCAACAACCGAACCACACTTCAAACTTCCGGCAATTCTTTTAGCTGGTGTTTTGTATTTGAGACTTTCAACACAGTCTTCCATAGAATCCTACACAAAGACATGCATGATAGTTCACTTAGAATATCTTTAGAACCTAAATCACATATTTTTTTATACATTCAAAACACTTGCATATACTGACCATAGTAAGCTAAGGATCATTATCGCTCTTAAGATTAACAACATGTCCGGATATCTCCAGCGTGTTGCTACCTCTATTATCCTATTGTATGGTCTGAAAAACATATCTACTTATTAAAGTGGAATAGGTATACACGTACAGTGATGTTCATAGATGTGCTAACGTCCATTTTCTTAGGCTCGTTCTTCGCAACTGTTTCTTCATCATCACACACTTTCATGACTGTGTAAATTTGATCATAGTGTTTTATTTTGCCACTTTTCACATTGATTTTGAAAAGAACCATTCTATCTATCATGTTGTCCAGACTTTTAGGGTATTCGTCCTATTTAGCACCCTAAAATCCTAACCAATAATTAGATGTAGTTTTGTGTATATAATTTATACTATTTTGAAAAACAGAATTGTAACTTTAATCCCTAATAGTATAAGGATTTGGTGTGCTATATACATCCTCCTCTACAATTTTTTCAACTGCCTTTCCACACAACTGGTTGGTTTCTCTTCCCACAACAACAATGTAATGCTTCCGGTACCATCAACGACCATGACCTCAACCTCATTTCTGTTGTTTTACGTGATAATAGCGACAATAGTTTTAGTATAGGGATCAAAAATATCAAGTAAAATGAAGATGCTAATTGTTAATAATCACTCAAATTAAGAACACACACCTGAGTGTTGCACATCCATGGGTGTGGCCACACTTCTCGCACATTCGTACCTATTCCCTATAGAAGTTTTCACCTTTTTTGGACATCGCCTGCATGCTTTATAAAACCAATCATCCTTCCCAGCATTGATTCAGACAATAGTGCTTGCAATCCAGGTTGGCCCCTCCTGGGAAGCATTACACACATTAAGACCTTTTACCTAATAGCTCATCTGATTTTTGAAACAGCAAATAGGTTCATAATTACAATAACTTTAACAATAAAAACATCAAATTACCTCAACAGACTTCAAAACTTCTTCGATCGTTTTTCACAACAGTCGTGCCATTATTGAGCTCATCAGTCCCAGCCCATGAACTTTGCGTCGACAGATGGCTAATCCTCACTGAAGTTAACTCAGAACCACTGAGTAGGCTGCAACTCATGTGTTAATGGTTAGACAACATTGTTATATGACCACAAAACATTCAACTTCTTTTCAAAATGTGCTGACCTTTTTTTGAATGACATAACTTCTTTTAGTTCTGGGTTGACATGGACCTTGGACAGTTCAAAGTGGCTCTGCACTGAAGTTTTGCCATTCCATCTGGGTGCTTTAAAATATTAGAGGACCACAATAAGCGGTTCAAGTCGATCATCATCAAGGTGGGGGAGTATCTGGTCAACAGTTTCGCCAAAGAGAGTACAACTTAACCTGTTCTTCCTGTCATTAGCCCCAGGAATTCAATCTTACTATATAAATAAGAAAACCGAATAAACAACAGATCTCTCTTAATAAAAACACATAAATAAAAACTTACTCCAAGTCTTCCACAATAACAACCAAGCGCTTAGTCTCTATTCCCTTGCTAGTTACTAATTCTCTTGGATTTTCCTTTCCAACAACTTCTCCAATTATAACTACAAAACAATAAGAAACATACTTTTAGATATGGCTTTCCAAGTGGTTATAAATTTTTTGCACATTTATATATCATTACATATAGTCTTAGACTCACCAAACAGTTCAAGATCCTCTACTTTCTCGACTGTATGCACCTCTGCAAGGTTCCTAAATCGAAATGCTTCCAAAGAAAAAGTTGGATTCTCTATATGTTCAACCCTTGTTCTATGTGAAAGCACAAGTACCCACCTACTGACACCATTTTTTTTCTTGGTCATGTTGTCAACAACTATGAAGTTACTCATAGTATACTTGTAGAACTCAAGAATAACACTAATGTATTTCTTTGCTAGTGATCTTGGTATGGTTGCATAAATCCTGCCACCCTGTGACAATGAAGTGAATACTTAAAGAGTGAGTATATCCTTAACATGTTTAAGTCATAACAATGACATATAAAGCACAGTTATATTTTGTAAAAAATGCTCCTACATGTTTATCTTGAAGAACCATTTCAATGGAGCCAATTTCGTTGACATTGAACTTGTTCGGAGTTGTGCATACCTTTACAACAAATACTTTAAAATTCCATGCAAGTTTTTTGGCGTTCACATCTGATACTAAATCAAAATGTTCATCCATTGCGTTTCAGGTCTTCCACCAGGTTGAGAAGTAGTGACTGGAATGTGAATAATGTTGTGGAGCGTTTCAGGTCTCCCGCCAGGATTGTTTAATGACAAAAAATGGATATTTGAATTATATATATAACTGGTTTACTTCATGTACATTACAATGTCAGATTTATCCATTGTATGTTGCTTAATTTTCCTACTTACCCTGCATGCCACTTGTCATTCAAGAAACTGTTACACGTGTCGAGCATTGAACCCATTACTTGTCTCCTATTATATATTAATAGATTACCCTTATAAAATAGGTCATTTCAATTTCCAAACAATTTTTATTTATTATGATTATAAAATAAAATATAGCAAATAAAATATTTCAAATTGTGGTAGTTTTTTCACATGCCTCAACCCTCAAGTAACATTTTTGCAAAATTTCGTTGTAATCAATAAAATCTAACCAGCAACAAATCAACAAGTATTTTTAAATTACATTTTATACTAATTAATTGTTATTAATTACAGTTTTTTTTTAAGTTTCTCACGGTATCTTCCAACCCGGCAAGTTAAGAATTAATCCGTCGCGGTACTGAGATCCATGTAAGAGTTTGCCGTACCAATAGATTACTGCATGTACAAGATGGAATTCAAACATCTAACACTTATTTAAACGGACTAATAAACTAACTATTAGACTAACTCAACTTAATTCTTAATTACAATTATTTTAAAATTGGTTTACCTATATTTTGCTATTGTGATAAACTAAAAGTATGTATAGTCCAACTTCACCTACTCAGACCAGAAAAAATCCAATGACAGCATCTACATTTACACCAAATTTGTGCCATCCCCACATGATCTATGCGGCTCAAGTCCTCTTTCACTTGGCTACTCCTCACTGCAGCAGCTCTGATTTGTCTGAGACTAAGCTGCAAGCTCCGTCATCCTTCAACATACGTGTCACAACAGCATTTGTTTTCAAAAAATATTTGTATCTCTATTTTTGGTTCTTTACACTATAATTGACCACATATATATAAATATATATATAGAGAGTAATTTAGGTGTGAGAAAAATTAGATAGTAATTAATATACGTAGATAAAGTTATAAAATTCTTTTTATAAAAACGAAGAAAAGAATTCAATACAATAAAGTAGAATATTACTTAACATAAAATTATAAAACCATACAAAGATACCAGTCAATTTATGAATACTACAATTGACAAAATTTCTAATCGAATGATTTATAGCTGACAAAGGTTTGTACGGTTAGAAAATATGTGTCTATTTTTTCGCTACACCTTCCATTCATGTTCATATTGTGATCGAAACATACACAATTCTCAATCTCTTAGATTTTAATTTTTGTTGAAAGTATTTTCCTTTTTTCTTTGTCCTTTCACATTAGAAATAAACACAAACCCGTCATCCTTAGGTGTGGGTTTGTGAGATCATATAGCATCGATCTCAGGGTATACTACCACTCTTGCTTTTTTCTTTTCTTTTCATTTCTCATTTTTTTCAACTGTTTTATGGATAGTATGAGCATATTCCCCCCCCCCACTCTACCCAATGATTTTGAATTCTGGATATTGTTGTTGTGTACTATATCTTTTAATGGATCATGCATGGCTTTCTCCATTTGCGTTTCCTTACATTTTTGAAATATTTCAAAGATAAATATGGGAATTTTTTCTAAAAGTTGCATGGCAATTGATGATCTTGACTATTTTTCTTATATGTGATTATTTTAAAGCCTTCTATGAATTTATTGTGCGCTCTGTTTTCTTTGTGGATACTTAAGATATAACATGAGCAATTTGTTTTATAAGATTAACATAATTTTAATGGAAGTTGTTCTGATCTATTTTTTTTCTTCGGCAGCAAAATTTTAAAAGACATGAAATACATTTGCATGGACAATCTCGACTGCATCCATTTTGGTGTTATTATGCCATTACTTTTAGTTTGTTATGTATTTAAAGCATGATGATAAGAAGTATTATAATTTTACTTTAGAAAACCTAGTGCAAGATTTTGGTTATTGAATCATTTTATTATTATTATTTCCACTAGGTTTTTTCATAATCTGTAATTATAAACAAGTCGGAACATAAATATGTTTGGATTTAGAAAAGCAGCGCCAGCCCCAAATCCTGCTCCTTCTGGTTCAGATCTTGAACCGGAAAAGAAGACAAACCTTACTACAGACAAAAGAACTTCTTCAGAACCTGTCATTGCACCAAAATCCAAAGGAAGCTATTTTGACGATGAGGATGACGACGACGATTATTGGGGGCGAAAGCCTACCACAACCGCATCGTCGCGCACCTCGGCTGCTGCGAAAAACAAGTATAAAAATGATTTTCGCGATTCCGGAGGTCTAGAGAATCAAAGTGTTCAGGAATTGGAGGGCTATGCAGTGTACAAAGCTGAAGAGACCACACAAAGTGTTAACAATTTGGTGAAGATTGCTGAGGACATAAAGGGTGATGCCACAAGGACCCTTGATATGTTGCACCAACAGGGTGAGCAAATAACGAGAACTCACAATATGGTTGTTGAAACTGAAAGGGACTTGAGTCGGGTATGTTTTTCGTCCTTTTAACTTCAAGATTCAATAACTTTGGGTTGCAATTGGAGGAGTGTTAGGCCCGTAAATTTTGTGATTTGTAGTAATCAATTAGTCATTATCAATATTTTTAATAGTGTGAAATTATATCTAATGGTGTGGGATTACTCATTTTTTTTATGATTAAGTATTAGTCAATTTTTAATAAAAGTGCAGACCCTTAAACACTCTCTTTAGATTATTATGTCTCCTTCAAACAAAACTACAAGATGAAGACATTTTTTGTTTTCACTTTGGAAAGTATATTATAAAATACAAGAAATAAATTCCTGTATATGGTAGATATATAAATTTATGCCTTTATTCCTATTTCTATAACTAAAAAAGTTTTTAATTTGTATCTGTTGTCTTTGTATTTTTGTTTCAAAGACAATATTCAAACCTAAATAACCTTAGTAATTAATGGTCTAATGGACAATATCAAATTACTACTTCTTTATGATATCTTTGTTTGAATAATAGAACATTATCATTATATATATATATATATATATATATATATATATATATATCAATGGGGACAGTGGGACCCTTTTCACACTTATGATTTATCCAATTATGATAAAAAAAAATTTAAGAATATAGCGATTCTTTGAGTAAATATGGTAATTCAAATCATCAATTCAAGAAAGGGATTAGTGAAATATATATATATATATATATATATATATATATATATATATATATATATATATATATATATATATCAATGGGACAGTGGGGACCCTTTTCACACTTATGATTTATCCAATTATGATAAAAAAAAAATTTAAGAATATAGCGATTCTTTGAGTAAATATGGTAATTCAAATCATCGATTCAAGAAAGGGATTAGTGAAAGAAAAAAGTAAATACAAATTACACTAATGACTTGATCATATTTGTTTCTCTTTTTATTTTCTAGGTTCTTTTAATTATTATTCCTCTATGATTTATTAATTCAAGAATTTATATTTTGATAATTCATCAGGGTGAAAAACTCCTAAACAATCTTGGTGGCATGTTCTCTAAACCTTGGAGGCCAAAGAAGACAAAGGAGATTACAGGCCCTAAAATCTCACTAGGTTTTTTCACAATCATTTAACTTATATTATAATAAAACATTAAAATGTAATAAGAATTATTTTTATGTCTATTCTTTTATTCTTTTCTACTTTTGGTATAAAAAAAATGAATAATAAAAATAAAAAATTAAAAGATTCATATTTATACTAAAAATAAAAATATACAAAAAATATTTATAAAAGAATGATGTAAATATATTATTAGTTATATTTGATAGTGTGTGTTGTAAGCAGACAATACAAATAAAAAGGGGGAAGCAAATAAGGAAGAGAGGGAGAAGTTGGGGTTGGCTCCTGGGCAAAAGGGACGCTCTGGCTCTAACACACCCCATCCTGAACCAACCAATGCCTACCAACAAATAGAAGTATGCCTTCTTTTTTTCCCCTTACATAAAAGGGAGTGAATGTTATCGTTTCTTAATTAATAATGTCATTATTATTAAAGAAAAGGGTGTTATTATTAAATTAAAATAACACAATATCACTCTCTTCTATCAAAAAAATCAAATTTTATTTTATTATATTCTGTGAAGCAACATAATTATCTCGTTATGTTTCTATAATAAATTAGAATGAAAAAGCAAAACAAGACGAAGGACTATCAGATCTCAGTAATATCTTAGACGATTTGAAGGGCATGGCAGTTGATATGGGAAGTGAACTTGACAGGTACTACACAATTATAGTATTGCCACTTATGAAAATCTGTACAAAATTATTATATGAGTAATTAAACACTCAAATTGGTCTCTAAAAATTTTTAAATCATACATTTTGATCTTTCAAGAATTCTTATTATTTTAAGGTCTTTGAAATAGATTGATCCTTTTATAAAGAAAACTAATTTATTATAATAATATTTATTAGGATCTAGTTATCTTATAATAAAATTTATTAAAACTTATTTGTTCAATATATGCATATTAACCATTTTATTATAAGTCATAAAAAATCAAACTATCTGATAAAATAATATTTAGAAATTTTTAAAATAATAAAAATTTATTAGAAACTAAAATATTTAATTTGGAAATAATTGAGGGCCTATTTAAATATATAATCAAATTATATTGATATCAAATTCCTTATTAACCAACAACAAATATATTTTTACTGTGAAAATCAGAAAACATACAAAGTTTTAAGGAAATTTTTAAATTTGACTAACATGTTAAGAATTACGGATTTTGATTTTTGCTGTTATTACCGCAAAGACAAATTTGTTAAGAAAAAATGATAGAAAACTAGATCGTTTGTTGGAAAATGTTTTCCCTATTTTGTTGAATTCATAAGAGTCTCATGTTAGTAACATATTAATTTTGGATTATTATGTTTTCAATAAAAATATTATGCTAGTAATATTATAATTTTTCTCTCGGTTAAAAACAAGAGACTAAACTGGAAAAAGGATTTGTGTGTCTATTCAAGTTGTCTATTCAAGTTGTGTGGAATGATACAATATAGAAGGGTATTTATAGGGACTAAGAGAATCGTAATAATAAAGACATAATATTCTATAATAAATATTCAGATATACTAAATAATTCTAATTGATCCTAATTGATCCTAATTATATTCTAACATCCCCCCTCAAACTCAAGTGACAACTTGAGTTTGAAACTTATTTAAAACAACGAAATAAAGAGAAAAAAAATGCATAAACTGATAAAACGGATGCAGACGGGACTGCCGGAAGGAAGCGCAGATAGAACTGCCGCTTGTCTGAAGGAAGCGCAGACAGAACTGCCGCTTGTCTGAAGGAAGCGCAGACAGAACTGCCGCTTGTCTGAAGGAAGCGCAGACGGAACTACCGCTTGTCTGAAAGAAGCGCAGCCGGAACTGCCGTTTGTCTGAAGGAAGCGCAGACGGAACTACCGCTATCTGAAGGAAGTGCAGACGGAACTGCCGGAAAGAAATGCAGACAAAACTGCCACAAAGAAATACAGACAAAATGCAGACGGAACTGCCACGAGAAAACGCAGAACTACCACAAGAGAACGCAGATGGAACTGCCACGAGAGAACGCAGATGAAACTGCCACGAGAGAACGCAGAAGGAACTGCCGAAAGAGAGCGAAAACTATATGATTTTCTTTCATGAGAATAGGTAAGCAGTGAATGACAATGGTGTTTGATCATTCAACTAAAAAAAAACATAAGACAGAGAGAACAGGCTAATCGGTGAGGTGAAAAGGTATCAAAGGAGTGACAAAAGGAAAGAAAAAATGGCATAGAAAAAAAAGTGTAAAAACTATGGTGATTTCACCGCAAGGAAAACAACCTATCATCTTCAAGGAGGATACCATGGCTCTGATACCATGTTAGAAACAAGAGACAAAACTGGAGGAAGGATTTGTGTATTATTGAGTATAATTAAGTTGTCTATTTAAGTTGTTTGAAGTGATACAATATAGAAGGGTATTTATAGGGACTAAGAGAATCGTAATAATAACGACATAATATTCTATAATAAATATTCAGATATACTAAATAATTCTAATTGATCCTAATTGATCCTAATTATATTCTAACACTCTCTATGCTTTTATGTTTCTTGATTTTTTTTTAGTGAGTCATGTATAAAAATTATTATGTTTTCTCTCTAGATTTTTATGATTTTTTTAGCTTTTTAGTACTGCTCATGTTTTAACGATCTCTATCTTTTTAGTTGTACATGTTAGATCTTTGTTTAGTTCACTTACGTTCTACATGTAAAAATTGCAGGCAAAATAAAGCTCTTGATCATCTAAGTGATGATGTGGATGAGTTGAACTCTCGAGTTAAAGGTGCAAACCAACGTGCACGCAAGTTATTAGCAAAGTGAAAAGTGATAGTCTCCGACTGTTGCACTGTGAATTTAATTAATGAAATTTATTGGTCCGTCGGTCGGTCATCATGGTGTTTTGACTTGTTAATAATTACGATATGATTTCAATATTGTTTCTTTTCACTATTTTTGCCATTGTATTTTAAGAACATGGCAATTATAGACAAACTTTTTATCATTTATTTATTTATTTTTGTATTTAGCAAGGTTCACAGAGCCGGATCAAACATTGAGTTGAACTAAATACAGTACTGTTTATAATGTTTAGTTCAAAACTAAAATTTTAATCAAAAGCACCAAGTCACACAATATTTAGACTATAAATTGAAATGCTAGATTTATAGTAGAAGGGGATTGAGTACTTTGACATTCTTTTTTATATTTAATAACTTTATAAAAACATACGAAGTTGTTTTACATTTGAACTGTAATACCTTTATTATTAAAATGTTACGCTTTTGGTTGCGTTACTTTGATAATAAGAAGTATTACGATGACTTTAAATACTTAATAATAAAATAGGAGCCTTTGACTCAAAATCGTATCGCTATTTTCTTTGAAAAACTAAAAAAATACTTTATCTTGAAAACAAACAAGCATATTCATATATACAAAGCTTATTACATAAGTAGCTTATAAATATAATATACATATAAAATATATAACTCCTATCCCTCTTATAATATTATAATAACAAAGGCGAGAAAAGAATAATTATCTAACTAAAACAACAATATCGTATAAACAAAACGCAATAAAACTCTTCGTAAGCTCCTTCATTCGGTTCTTGAAAAGGTAAAGTTGTAGGAAGTGAGAACCTAACCACATGATCTCACCACAAAGTTTCAGAATTTGTTATAAGAAGATATTTAAAAAGAAAATCGTTTTCAAACATAATGATCATTCGAAAACCAAAACTCACTTTTCTTATAAAAGAATCTTAAAAAGTTTCCTAACAGTATAAATGACCAACCTGTTCTAAGCATAGGTTCATTAAATCTATGCTGAACCAACTTGATTTGTCATACTTAACTAAACCTCAATCAGAAACTAAACACGGCCTTCAGCCTACCACATAATCAATCAACATTACCATCAACTCATCACCAATCATCAATCACAAAAGTACCACACCAGAAACAAATACAGGCAAAACAGACAAGGAAATCACATGTATAGATAGTAGTTACAGCAAATAGCTTAGATAGCAGTTAATAACAGTTAAGCAATTAGGCAAACCAAAGCAAATTCAAACTCAAACAAAGCATACAGATGCATATGATACATGCCTGTCCTATGGCTGATGATATCATCTGTCAGTTATACAGCCAAACCCGACATGTCCTGGTAGATAACCTTGGATAGAAACACCCATTGCGGAGCAAGTGGGTCTGAGCCACAACCCCTTGCTACTACACGCTTAACCTAGAGCAAGTAGAATAAACCACTTCTACTGCTACTACCCAGGCGAGTGTTTAAAGACTCAACCCAGAGCAAGTGGAATAATCCACGACTACTGCTACTACCCAGGCGTCACAATCACCGACCTAGAGCAAGTGGAATGAACCACAATCCTTGCTACTGTCCAGGTATCTCAGTCACTGACCCGGAGTAAGTAGGACGAACCACAATCGTTGCTACTGCCCAGGTATCTCAATCAAAATCAATTTCATTTTTACATTCATTCTCAATTTCATTCAATTATTAAAAAAATCATACTTTAAAATCAATCCTTATTATCCTCCATTCAAATTCAGCCATCATTGCCATAATCATGTCTCCTTCATTTTCATATTCCTCGAGCTAACTTCAAAACTGTTTTCGAATTTAAACTCTTTTCAAAAGACAAAGAAAAAACATATATTGGTTAAACCCCTCAGCAAGGCCTTTAGACTTTTAGCGGAGCGACAACCAATCTCATTTCAAAATCAAATAATTTAAACTCAAACATAATTCATTTTTTTCTTAAATAAATCAAAATCAAATAAAAAAATTCTTTAATCCAAATTAACCTAAATAAAACTTCTCAAAATTTTTCTAAATAATTTCGGCAACATCTCCCCTAAAACTCGGACTTTGCCACTCTTCTCGAGTCTCATCCAAACAATTTCTCAAGCCATTTTCAAAATCATTTCCAATAAATCCAACCAATTCCAACAGAAAAATCATTTTCAATATATCAAAACCATTTCTAATATCAAAATATTTATAAAATCAAACCAATTAAAAATCAAACCGCTTACAAAATCAAACTATTTTCATATCTCAAATCATATCCAATTCTCAGAATTATTTCCGATAAATCAAACAAACCAATTCCAATATTCTCAAATCATCTTATCATAATCCATAAACCAATTTCAAGAAATCAGTCCAACAATGACCAACTCAACAAAACTAAATCAATAAACCAGAATAATCAGCATCCTCAATAATTCAATAAATCAATAAGATAAATAATCATATCCCTCCAAAATAAGGGTCTATCCCACGAAGATTGATAGATTGAGCAACAATAGTCGAATGACTCACTTAGTCAGGCAAGCAGAAAGTGCTATTTTGAGGGTTGTAAATCACATTAAATAGTACTTCAGAAAGTAAGAAAGCAAACAATAGAATTAGTGTAAATATATGTGAGAGAGTAGTTAAGGTTTCGGAGTTATTTATTCGTCTGGATTAAGTTTTCTTACCAACTATTTTAATCATACAAGATCCATTTCATGGAAAACTGTAATTGACTAAACCTTAATTCTTTAGTGATTTAGTCTCCTCTAACCTAATCAACCGCAAATGTCTTGGTCACTTAATATAGATTAAAGGGCTAGGTTCAATTCTAGTTTATTAGCCACAAAAATCCTAATTACCCAAATATAAGAGGATTATATGTCACGTATCCCGTTAAGTCCAAGTAATTAGCAATTTAGGAGGAATTTACTTTAAAGTTGGTATTTAAGTGAGATAACTTTTCCGAGAATCACAAGAATGATATAGAATAAGGGTTGTTCTGCTGATACCCAGATTCATAAGATGAAGAACGAAAGTAATCCTTGAAACTGAATGAATACATTAATTAAAATAGAACAATAATAGTCTTAATTCATAGAAATAAATAGAGCTCCTAACCTTAACCAAGGAGGTTTGTGGCTCGTGACTCAGAGAGAAAACTAGGATTCAAAAAATGTGAAAGCGCGTAAGAGAGAAGATCCCTCGAAGGGCTGAATCTTTTTCCTTTTATATCTAACCTAATTTGATTTGAAACTAAAATAAAATAATAAATTCTAAACCTAAAGGATTTTGTTTTCAATTAAGAGTAACTAAAATAAAATAAGATATAACAATTAAAAGATAAATCCAACTAAAGATGCTCCATTTGAAAAGTGTGATCTGGATCGTTGGCACTAAACGACAGATTCGGCGTTTAGTGCCTGTTCCGAGGGTTATCTGAAACTGGAGGTCGATCTCGGACGAGATTTTCTGTACTGGTCAGTGCTGACGTGTCCGGCTGGTAAGTGGCGGCCGGAGTTGTCGTGTCCGACTTGTTGATCTTCCTGCACTGCTGATCCTTCGTCACCAGAGGGTGGGGGGTACCTGCAAGAGACTCCGATGCTTAAGTTATCATGGGTATTAAGCAGGTTTTTAGTAGAATCAGAGTATGAGTTATACCTGGGTGCTCCAGTGTATTTATAATGGTTATGGGCTGACCTTCTTAGGTAAGATAAGTTAGTTATCTTATCTTATCTTATCTTATCTTTGGGTGAGGTCAGCTTATCTTTAAGGGAACCACCTTTATCTCTATAGGCTTGGACTGCCTTTGGATATGGGTCGTGTTCCTCTATTTGAGCCCTTTATTGGTCTTTCCTGTCAATTTGGCCGATCTCTTTGAGAAGAGGTCGGATAGTCGGACCTGAAGAGGTCGGTCACCTTGTCACTAAACATCCCGGGTCGGACAGCTCGACCCAGGGTATGAACAGTGCCCCTGCTCGAGCTCGGTCTTTTCTTTTTGAGATCGAGTCTTAGTCTTAGGACTTCGATCCTTCTTGGGTGAAGCCGAACTCAAGCATTTGTCGACTTCTTTCTTTGTAGAATCCTCCTTTTTGAATGCGGAACGTTTTCTTCTGAAAGCGCGCACTTTTGTATTAGCGCTCCGTTCTTGGGAACGTGCGAGGGTTTAATACCCTCATTAATTGGTTTTAATTGCCCCGTTTCTCTTAGCCTCTTTATTTTGAATTTCACATTTCAGAAAAACGGTTTCTCTTCTCCGTAACCTCCCTGTTCTTTCTCTCTTTCTGTTTTCGCCTGGAGTTTGTAGCTTTCGCTTCTTTCCTTGCGACATTGCTTGGTTATTGTTTCCTTCTGACTGTGGAAGGGCGATTCCAGATTCTGCTCCTTTCTTCAACTTTCTCTCGAGGCTTTCTACTTTTTCCAGGTTGGTTTTTTCTTACTTTCTTGTTCTCATCATTTTTCTGGTAAAACTTTGATTCTGAATGTATGTTGGAAAGCTTGAACCTTTTTGTGGTCTTTGTGTTTGTTCGTCACTGTGATGTATTTTTTGGCCTCCTTTTCATCTTTATGCATACTCCTAGTATTTCTGTGGAGGCTTTTTAGGGCTTTGCATGTTTTGCTGCTTGCTCCTGCTTTTTTGGGATAATGGCTTCGGCTTTTAATTCTTCAGGAAAAAGGTTGCATCTTTGATGTCCGTTTTTTGTCGTTTGTTTGAGCTACTATTTTTCTTTGATGACTTTGTTAAAAAACTTCAATGCCAAAAGAAAAATGGTTGCTTTCTTTTGTTGGGAGATGGTGTGGGTTCTTCACTCTGTTATTGCCTCCAAAGGATGCCCCTGGTTCTTTGGGTTGTGTCCTTGGGCTTTCCTTTTTACTGCTGAGTCTGCAATCTGCTGTTTTATTTTTTCCGTTCGAGTTATTTGTCTGTTCTTGAGTAATTTTAGTAATTCATCTTTTCTTTGGTTGTAGGACTAGTTGGCCATGTCTTCTCGCCAAAATATTGTAGAGATGTCCGATTGGCTGGACTCCCTTGTCTTAATGTGTGTTTCTGTGGTGGATGTTGAGTTTTGTGTAGAGCTGAGAAAACATCATAGGGTTTGTGGTAGTGGTGCCCAGGAGAGGGATTATGAGCTTGCAGCGCCTGACTCTGACGAGAGGGTTTGTTTTCCAACCTCGGTCGAGGGGGAGCGTCCCTTCTTCTATGCCTATGAATATTTCTTCAGCCAGTTGAACATTACCTTTCCCTTTACTGCTTTTGAGACCAACTTGTTATGGTCGTGTAATGTTGCTCCGTCCCAGCTTCATCCGAATTCCTAGGGTTTTGTCAAGATCTTTCAGCTGCTTTGTCAAGAGTTAGGTGTCACACCTTCTCAGACTCTTTTCCTCTATCTTTTCGTTTCGGCCAAGCCCGGGGCTTCTTCCAAAAAGAAAGCTTCTTGGGTTCTTTTTAGATCTGCCCAAGGACATAAAGTTTTTCCTATGTACGATGAGTCCTTTAAGGACTTTAAGAACTACTTCTTTAAAGTTTGAGCTGTTGAGGGGGCCCGCCCCTTTTTCCTTGATGAGAATGATGAGCCTGCTTTTCCTCTAGAATGGCAAAAGAATGTGACAGTGTCTCGTTATACTTGGGAGATGCTTGACAAGGTTGAGCGGGCTTTTGTAATTGTTCTTGAAGATATATGGGGGGAACCTCCCCATCTTGATACCAAAAAGTCTCTAGGGGACCCGTCCCTGGTCCGAACTGCGTTGGGTACTGTCTGACTTGTTTTTATCCTTGTTTTTAGCTTTGCTTCCTCTTTTGTGATTGTAACCCATTGCTGTGGTTGATTCTGTTTTTCAGAGATGTCTAAAAATAATGACTCCATGAAGGCCTTCAAGAAAGCAAGAAAGGCTGCTGTTGCTAAAAACATGTCGGCCAACGTGGCAGGAGAGGGATCTTCTCAGGTTCAAGTGAAGCCACCCGTGCCGAGTTCACCTGGGCAGAAGAGGGTGATCCCTACTCCCCGGGTTCGTCTGGCTGAGCCTCTATAAACTTCAGCTGCTGCTTCTGGCGCTCCTCCTCCGAAAAAGCAAAAAACATCTGAGCCCTTTAACTTTGATGCCCCTGATTTTGATGCCGTCGAGTTTGTCGACCAGCAGATTGCCCCCTATGGAGGTCTTCCAATGGATGATGTGTCCATTCTTCATCACCTAGAGTTCATAACTAGAAGTAGTGTGAAGATGGCTCATATGGGTGTGGCTTTTTTTTGAACTGCTCAGGGTATCCCGGTTCATGCTACAAAATCTTTCATGATGGAGGCTAAGTCGGAGTTTGATAGAATAAGGGGTTTGAAGGAGGAGCTGGAGGTAAAGTTGGCGAAGGTGGAGAAAGAATTAGAGGGTGAAAAGGCTAGTTCTGTGGCCTTGGCGGCTTCTGTGAGGTTGGCTGAAGACATAGCGTTGAGGCACAAGAATAGCTATGTTTCAGCCTATAGAGAAGTGGTGCGTCTCAGGGGTGATTTGGAGACTGCCCGAGACAATTATACCGAGCTCCAGGGTCACCTTGTGGGCAGCGTGACTGCTGCTTATGATAACTTAAGGGAGCAGGTTCGGGTTCTGGCGCCCGAGCTCGACCGTACTCTTTTTAGTCTTGACAATATTGTGAGGGACGGTAAGATTGTCCCTGACGACCCTGATGATGATGATGTCGAACATCCTCCTGCACCTGCTGCCAAGGCTTCTGTCGTGCTGACTTCTTCAGCTACTTCAGCCAGAATTGAGTCAGAACCTGACTGTCAAATCTTGAACTGGGAGGATGGGACAGTGGATGCTGTGCCCCTCCAGACTCGTCCTCCTTTGCCCCATGTTGATGCAGCTTCTGGGAAACCTCTGGATCCTCTTTAGTTATTCTTGGTATATTTGTGTATGGCCTTGTCTGCGGGCTTTTGAACTTTTTATTTTTGTAAATGGTATTTTGATGACTGTTGACACTCTTTTAGTTGCTTGTTTAGCAACTTCTCTTTTGAAAAACAAAAAATAGCTTCCAAGTTCTTGGGGCTAACTTAGGTAGCCTCTTTGAGCTTATTCTTATTATAACTTCATGTCTTTTAATATCATGTCGGTCTTTATCTACCTTGGTACCCATTTTAGGTTTTTGGTAGTGCTGGAGCCTTGTTGCTCGACCTCTTTGGATTGCCCTTGTATTTCCTGCTTGTGGCTTTGATTCCTTTGAGGCTTCTGAAGTTATTTCTAGTAATCCTGTTTTGTTTGGGCCTTTTATGTGGTCTCTGCCAGGTATTACTTTTTATAACTTTAGCATACAAAAGGAGGCTGACTTCGTCATGTCGGGTCTTTCTAAGTTATTTTGTAATCCTCTTTCTTGGACCTTGTTCAGGTCTTTTTCAGGGATTACTTTTATAACTTTTATGTTTTGGGCCGACTTCGTCACGTCGGGCCCTTCTAAGTTATTTTTGTAATCCACTTTCTTGGACCCTGCTCGAGTCTCTTTCAGGGATTACTTTTATAACTTTTATGTTTTGGGCCGACTTCGCCACGTCGGGCCTTTCTAAGTTATTTTTGTAATCCTCTTTCTTGGACCTTGTTTAGGTCTCTTTCAGGGATTACTTTTATAACTTTTATGTTTTGGGCCGACTTCGTCATGTCGAGCCCTTCTAAGTTATTTTTGTAATCCTCTTTCTTGGACCTTGTTCAGGTCTCTTTCAGGGATTACTTTTATAACTTTTATGTTTTGGGCCGACTTCGTCACGTCGAGCCCTTCTAAGTTATTTTTGTAATCCTCTTTCTTGGACCTTGTTCAGGTCTTTTTCAGGGATTACTTTTATAACTTTTATGTTTTGGGCCGACTTCGTCACGTCGGGCCCTTCTAAGTTATTTTTGTAATCCACTTTCTTGGACCCTGCTCGAGTCTCTTTCAGGGATTACTTTTATAACTTTTATGTTTTGGGCCGACTTCGCCACGTCGGGCCTTTCTAAGTTATTTTTGTAATCCTCTTTCTTGGACCTTGTTTAGGTCTCTTTCAGGGATTACTTTTATAACTTTTATGTTTTGGGCCGACTTCGTCATGTCGAGCCCTTCTAAGTTATTTTTGTAATCCTCTTTCTTGGACCTTGTTCAGGTCTCTTTCAGGGATTACTTTTATAACTTTTATGTTTTAGGCCGACTTCGTCACGTCGAGCCCTTCTAAGTTATTTTTGTAATCCTCTTTCTTGGACCTTGTTTAGGTCTCTTTCAGGGATTACTTCTATAACTTTTATGTTTTGGGCCGACTTCGTCATGTTGAGCCCTTCTAAGTTAAAGTAATCCTCTTTTATAGGGTTGGCCAGACCTCTTTCCAGTGTTTACTTATAACTTTAGTTGACTTGGTCTGACTTCTTAATGTCGGCCAGTCTTTAAGTTATTATTTAGCAATCCATCTTATTAAGACCTCGTCAGGTCCTTTCTCCGGATCACTTTCGATAACTTCTTGCATTATTCTGTTTTCATCTTAGCCGATTTGTAGAAGGTTGGTTCAATCCTTGTTTAGTCGACCTTTAGATGAATTTGGTTTTCATCTCTGCTGGTCTTTATCGTGATCGTGCAGTGAATTTTATTTTTCACTTTCTGCCGATCTGTTGCTTTATAATCGTGCGATGAATGTTTCAAATTAATGCGTCTTGAAAACTTGTAGAATCATCTAATATATTTTATTTCAAAGAAAATGCAAATATGTACATGCGAAGTTTTTATCCTTTTAAGTCGGATAATTTGTGGATCTCAACTTGATGCCTCATTAAAAAACTTTTTTAGGAAAAAGAGTGCATCCTATGCTGAGATCCTTTACCATCCCTAGCTATAGTACCTTCTTAGGTTGCAGGCGTGCCACGACCTGGGAAGCTCTCGCCCCTCAAGTTCGGACAGTCTGTAGTAGCCCTTCCCAAGTACTTCTTTGACTCGGTAGGGTCCTTTCCAGTTTGCTACCAGCTTTCCTTCTCCAGGTCGAGTTGTTCCGATATCATTTCGGATTAGGATGAGATCATTCTCAGCGAAATCTCGTGGTACTACCTTTTGATTATATCTGGAAGCCATTCAACATTTTAATGCTTCTTCCCTGATCCGAGCTCTCTCTTGGATTTCAGGAAGTAGGTCGAGCTCTTCCCTTTGAAGTTGAAAGTTGGCTTCTTCATTGTAGTGGATCACTCTAGGCGACCCTTCTTCAATCTCTACTGGGATCATTACCTCAATTCCGTACGTTAATTAGAAGGGTGATTCCTTTGTGGTAGAATGTGTCGTTGTTCGATATGCCCATAGGACTTGTGGGAGCTCTTCAGCCTAAGCTCTATTTGTGTCTTGTAATCTCCGTTTTAGCCCAGCCAATATGACTTTGTTGGCAGCTTCGACTTGTCCATTGGCTTGGGGATGTTCTACTGAACTGGTGTTTTATGTTCAAGTCGGCTAGTAATTTTCTGAAGCCTGCATCTGTGAATTTGGTGCCATTGTTTGTGGTGATGGAGTATGGAACCCCGAACCTTGTGACAATGTTCTTATATAGGAATTTTCGACTTCTTTGAGCAGTGGCGTTAGCTAGAGGTTCTGCCTCGATCCACTTTGTGAAATAGTCTACCCCTACTATGAGGAATTTAACTTGTCCCGATCTCTGAGGAAAGGGTCCGAGATGGTCGAGTCCCCATTTTGCGAATGACCAAGGTGAGGTCATGCTGATGAGTTCCTCTGGCGGGGCGATGTAAAAGTTGGCATGTTTCTGACATGGTGGACATGTCTTTACGAACTCCGTGGCTTCTTTTTGTAGAGTTGGCCAATAAAATACTGCTCGGAGTACTTTTTTGGTGAGCGCTTGTGCTCCGAGATGATTGCCACATATGCCATTGTGTATTTCTTCTAGAACTTCGTGTTGGAAGTCGGTACATATTTTAACAATGGTATTGAGATTCCTCTTTTGTATAGAGTATTGTTTATGATAGTGTAGTATTGTGCCTCCCGTTTTAACCTTTTTGCCTCCTTCTCATCTGTAGGAAGTGTTTCTGTTTTGAGGTAGTTAATTATAGGATTCATCCATCCTTGATCTAGACCTGTTATAGCTAGAATTTTTTTCTCTTCCGAGATTGACGGTTCTGTAATATTTTCTAGATGAGGCTTCTATTGTTGCCCCCTGGTTTGGTGCTGGCTAGTTTTGAGAGTGCATCAGCTCGGGCATTTTGTTCGCGGGGTATGTGACGGACCTCATACTCCCTGAGTTGTTTGAGCTATTCCCTGGTTTTATCCAAGTACTTTTTCATGGTGGGGTCCTTGGCTTGGTAGCTTCCTGCTATTTGTGAAGTGACCACCTGTGAGTCGCTGAAGATGATGAGTTTTTGAGCTCCAACCTCTTTAGCCAGCTTTAAACTAGCTAGTAGTGCCTCATATTCAGCTTAGTTATTTGAAGTAGGGAACCCAAATTTGAGAGAGAGTTCGATTTGGGTTCCCTGATTACTTTCAATTATCACTCCCGCGCCACTTCCAGTCTTATTTGAGGAGCCGTCCACGTAGAAATTTCATTCTGTGGGGATTTTCGGGGTGTCTATAAATTCTACAATGAAGTCGGCCAGGTATTGTGATTTGATAGCCGTCCGAGCTTCGTATTGAAGGTCAAATTCGGACAACTCGACTGCCCATTGCAAGATTCTGCCTGCTAGGTCTGTTTTCTGCAATATCCCTTTTATGGGCTGGCTGGTCCGAACCTTAATGGTGTGAGCTTGGAAGTATGGACGAAGTCGTCGAGATGTTAGTATGAGAGCATAGGCAAATTTTTCTATTTTTTGGTAGTTTAGCTCAGATCCTTGTAATGCTTTACTGATGAAGTATACGGGTTGTTGCCCACTGTCGTCTTCTCGAACTAGTGCTGAGGCTACTGCCCGACTTCCTACCGCGAGGTATAATATGAGTGGTTCTCCTTCTCGTGGCCGAGATAGGATAGATGGCTGTGCTAGGAATCTTTTGAAATCTTGGAAGGCCTGTTCGCACTCCGTTGTCCATTCAAACATCTTTCCTTTCCTTAGAGTAGCATAGAAGGGAAGAGATCTTATCGCTGATCCCGCTAGAAATCTGGACAAGGCTGCCAATCTCCTGTTGAGTTGTTGTACCTCTTTGACACAAGTTGGGCTCTTCATGTTGAGTATGGCTTGGCATTTATCTGGATTTGCCTCGATTCCTCTTTGTGTGAGCATAAAACCTAAGAACTTGCCAGCTTCTACTGCAAAGGTGCATTTTGCAGGATTGAGTCGCATGCCATGCTTCCTTATAGTGTCAAACACTTGGACCAAGTCGGACAATAATGTCTCTTCACTTTGTGTCTTTATCAACATGTCATCCACATAGATTTCCATGATTTTTCCGATATGATCTGAAAAGACTTTATTCATTAGCCTTTGATAAGTAGCTCCCGCATTTTTGAGACCAAAAGGCATTACGATGTAGCAGTAGTTTACTTTTGGTGTTAGAAACGAGGTTTTTTCTTGATCAGGTGGATACATTGGGATTTGATTGTATCCGGAATATGCATCCATAAACGAGAGGTATTTATATCCGGAGGAGGCATCTACCAGAGCGTCGATACTTGGGAGTAGATAAGGATCTTTTGGGCAGGCTTTGTTGAGATCAGTGTAGTCGGTGCACATTCGCCACGACGTTAGCTAACCATAGTGGGTACTTGACCTCTCTTATAAATCCTGCCTCCAATAGAGCTTGTACCTGCTCCTCCACAGCTTGGGATCGTTCGGGTCCGAGCTTTCTACGCCTCTGTTGTACTGGCCGAGATCCAGGGTAGACTGCTAGCTTATGACACATTAACTCGGGGTCTATGCCTGGCATGTCTGCAGCCTTCCATGCAAAGAGGTCGACGTTATCTCGTAAGAACTGTACGAGTGATTCTCTTATATCTCCCCTTAGAATCGTGCCAATATTGGTTGTTTTGTCCGAGATGTCTCCGATCTGGACTTTCTCTACTTCACCTTCAGGTTGTGGACGGAGTTCTTCTCGCCTCTGAACTCCACCAAGTTTGATTGTGTGGAATTCTTCTCCTCTGCTTCTGAGGTTTAGACTTTCATTATAATAGCGGTGCGCCATCTTCTGATCTGCTTTTATCGTAGCTATCCCTTCTGCAGTTGGGAATTTTATGCATAGATGTGGAGTTGAGACTATTGCGCCGAGTTGGTTTAAGGTTGTCCGACCTATTAAGGCATTGTAGGATGAACTCACGTCGACCACGATATAGTCTATCTTGAGTGTTCTGGATTGGTTTCCTTTTCCGAAGGTTGTGTGTAGTGGGACGTATCCCAGCGGTTGCCCTGGAGTGTCTCCCAGTCCGAACAGGATGTTTGGATATGCTCTAAGCTCTTTATCTTCTAAGCCGAGCTTGTCGAAAGCAGTTTTGAATAAGATGTCGGCGGAGCTCCCTTGGTCTATTAGTGTGCGGTGGAGATTTGCATTTGCCAGTATAATAGTTATGACCATGGGATCGTCATTTCCTGAGATGATACCGGATGCATCTTCTTTGGTAAACGTAATTGCAGGGATGTCGGGTGCTTCCTCCTTTCCTTTGACATGATATACTTCTTTGAGATATCTTTTGCGAGATGATTTGGAGATTCCTCCTCCTGCAAACCCTCCATGTATCATATAAACATGTCTTTCTGGTGTACGAGGTGATTGCTCAGTTCGTCCAACCTCCTCGTCCCTTCTCCTTTTTCTTTGCTCATCGTCCCGGGTGGCCAAATACCGATCTAGTTTTCCTTCTCTTACTAATTTTTCTATGACATTTTTTAAGTCAAAGCATTCGTTGGTGGAATGCCCACGGACTCGATGGTATTCATAATATTCATTCCAGTTTTCTCCTCCTCTTTTGCCTTTGAGTGGTCGAGCTGGGGGTATTTTTTCGTGTGGCAGATTTCTTTGTAAACATCCACAGGGACACCCGAAGAGGGGTGTAATTATGATATTTTTTAATTTTTTCCCCTTATCGATCTTCCTTCTTTTTGGACTCTTTATCTTTGTCTCGGTAGGTGAATCCGGATTTTGAGGTTTCTCCTAGTCGAGAATTTTCTTCCATGTTGATGTGTTTCTCCGCTCGTTCTTGCACTTCATCCAGAGATGTGGGGTAATTCTTTGATATAGATTGGCCAAAAGGTCCCTCTCGTAGGCCATTGATGAGGCCCATGATGGCGGCCTCTGTTGGTAGGCTTTGTATGTCTAGGCATGATGGTTGAATCTTTCCATGGATTTGCGAAGACTTTCCCGATCTCCTTGCTTGATTCCTAATAGACTGGGTGCGTGCTTAGCCTTATCTTTTTGGATGGAGAATCTAGCCAGGAACTTTTTGGCTAAGTCGTCAAAGCTTGAGATGGACTTCGGAGGTAGGTTGTCGAACCATCTAATTTCTATCTTTGTGAGAGTTGTTGGAAAAGCTTTGCAGTGAACTGCATCTGAGGCGTCCGTGAGATACATTCTACTTCTGAAATTGCTGAGGTGATGGTTGGGATCTGTAGTGCTATCGTACAAAGCCATATCCGGAAGTTTTAAGTCTTTAGGGATTTTGGTCCTCATGATCTCTCTAGTGAATGGATCTTGATCTTTGCGAGAGTTGTCCTCAGGAGTGGATCGAGTAGCTTTGGCTTTGAGATCGGTTTCGAGTTTTAGAAGTTTATCTTCTAATTCTCGGCGTCACCTTATCTCCTTTTGTAGATTGATGAGCGGATATTTTATACGCTTTTTGGGGTTAATTTCATATAGATTTTAGTATGTTTTAGTTGGTTTTTAGTTTATTTTCATTAGTTTATAGGAAAAATCCACATTTTTGGACTCTACTATAAGTTTGTGTGTTTTTCTGTAATTTCAGGTATTTTCTGGCTGAAATTGAGGGAGCTGAGCAAAAATCTGATTCAGACTGAAAAAGGACTGCTGATGCTGTTGGATTCTGACCTCCCTGCACTCAAAATGGATTTTCTGGAGCTACAGAACTCCAAATGGCGTGCTTCCAATTGCGTTGGAAAGTAGACATCCTGGGATTTCCAGAAATATATAATAGTTCATACTTTGCTCAAGGATAGACGACGTAAACTGGCGTTCAACGCCAGCTCTCTGCCCAATTCTGGCATCCAGCGCCAGAAACAAGTTGCAAGTTGGAGTTCAACGCCAGAAAAGGATCCAAAGCTGGCGTTGAACGCCCAAAACAGCCCCAGGCACGTGAGAAGCTTTAGTCTCAGCCCCAGCACACACCAAGTGGGCCTCAGAAGTGGATATCTACACTATCTGTTATAGTTTACTCATTTTCTGTAAACCTAGGTTACTAGTTTAGTATTTGAACAACTTTTATAGATTTATTTTGCATCTCATGACATTTTTTAGATCAAAACTTTATACTCTTTGATGGCATGAGTTTCTAAACTCCATTGTTGCGGGTGAGGAGCTCTGCTGTGTGTCGATGAATTAATGCAAGTATTTCTGTTTTCCATTCAAACATGCGTGTTCCTATCTAAGATATCCATTCGCGTCTAACTATGGAGAAGGTGATGATCAGTGACACTCATCACCTTCCTCAATCCATGAACGTGTGTCTGACAATCACTTCCGCTCTACATCAGATTGAATGAATATCTCTTAGATTTCCTAATCAGAATCTCCGTGGTATAAGCTAGATTGATGGCGGCATTCATGAGAATCCGGAAAGTCTAAACCTTGTCTGTGGTATTCCGAGTAGGATTCTGGGATTGGATGGCTGTGACGAACTTCAAACTCACGAGTGCTGGGCGTAGTGACAGACGCAAAAGGATAGTAAATCCTATTCCAGTACGACTGAGAACCTGCAGATGATTAGCCGTGCGGTGACAGCGCACCTGGACCCTTTTCACTGGAAGGATGGATGATAGCCATTGACAACGGTGATCCACCTACACATAGCTTGCCATAGGAGAACGTGCGTGCATGAATCAGAGGTCAGAGGAAAGCAGAGATTCTGAAGACAAAGCATCTCCAAAACTCCAACATATTATCCATTACTGCATAACAAGTAACTTTTAATCCATGCTCTCTTGTTTATTCGCAACTCAACTGATAAATATAATTGCCTTCCTGTCTAAGAATTGCAAGATAACCATAGATTGCTTCAAACCAACAATCTCTGTGGGATCCGACCTTTACTCACGTAAGGTATTACTTGGACGACCCAGTGCACTTGCTGGTTAGTGGTACGAGTGTGAAAAGTGTGATTCACAATTCGTGCACCAAGTTTTTGGCGCCGTTGCCGGGGATTGTTCGTGTTTGAACAACTGATGGTTTATTTTGTTGCTTAGATTAGGAAAATTTTTCTTTCTGGTTTAGAGTCTCTTATTATTGTTCTTGGTTAAAATTTTACACTTCTTCAAAACAAGTGTTACATTTACTGCCCAATTGGCTGGAGCGTTGGTCTAAGTCCGTGGAAGTTTGGTATACTCTTTTTTTAAAATTCTTTTTCAAAAATAATAATTTCTCTATTAAATTTTGTGCCAAACTTTAAGTTTGGTGTTTTCTTGTTGATTTCCCTTTTGGTTTTCGAAAATTTTAGTTTAGTTTTCTAAAAATTTTAAGTTTGGTGTTCCTTGGTGTTTTCCCTCCAAAATTTTCAAAAACAAGGAGCATCAGATCTAAAAATCCTAAATCTTGTGCCATCTTATTGTTTTTCTCTCTCCTTTTTAAATTCAAAAATATCTTTTCTCTCTATTTTAAAGCAAATTTTCAAAATTTACCTTTAAAAATTCAGATTTTTTTTTTTAAAAATTTAAAACCTTTTTCAAAAATCATCATATCCTTTTAAAAAAAAAACTTCCTAACCACTTTCTCTCTCCTCATTTTTTCGAAAATTTTCAACCATTTTTGTTTATTTTATTTTAATTTATTTCATTTTCAAATTAAATAAATAAATAAATAAATAAGAATAAATTTTTTATTTGACATCATCTCCCTTTCTCCATTATGGATCTAAGTGGAAATGAACAGTCCAGGAGGTCTCTGGGGTCATATGCTAACCCCTCTACTGCTTCATATGGGAGTAGTATCTACATACCCTCCATTGGAGTCAGTAGCTTTGAGTTGAATCCTCAGCTCATTATCATGGTGCAGCAAAGTTGCCAGTATTCCGGTCTTCCACAGGAAGAACCTACAGAGTTTCTGGCACAATTTTTACAAATTACTGACACAGTACATGATAAGGAAATAGATCAGGATGTCTACAGACTATTACTGTTTCCATTTGCTGTAAAAGATCAAGCTAAGAGGTGGTTAAATAACCAACCTAAGGCCAACATAAGGACATGGAAACAGCTGACAGAAAAATTCCTGAATCAATACTTTCCCCCAAAACGGATGACACAGCTAAGGCTGGACATCCAAGGCTTTAAACAAGGAGATAAGGAATCTCTTTATGATGCCTGGGAGAGATACAGAGAGATGCTACGAAAATGCCCCTCTGAAATGTTTTCAGAGTGGGTTCAGTTAGACATCTTCTATTATGGGCTTGCAGAAGGAGCTCAGATGTCTCTAGATTACTCAGCTGGTGGATCTATCCACATGAGAAAGACAATTGAAGAGGCTCAAGAGCTTATTGATACAGTTGCCAAGAATCAGCATCTGTACCTAAGCAGTGACCCTTCCATGAAAGAAGAGGTTAAAACAGTAACTGCTGAACTCAGCCCTATAAAACAAGCTGCTGAATTCAATCAGCAATTGGACTTTCTAACAAAGCAGTTAGCCGAATTCAAGGATAAACTACAAGAGACAAGGATGGCTAATATAAATATGGAAGAACAATTGAAGCAAACAAAGCAGCAGCTGTGAAGACAAATAACAAAAGAATGCTAAGCAGTTCAATTAAGAAGTGGGAAAATATTAAATACCCCACCTCAAGGCAGCAAAGAGCCAAGGAATGAGCAAACCACCCAAAATTCACCTGAGGACAGTAAGAGCCCAGGGAAAAGTAATTCTGGCATTAAAACGCCAGCAATCTAGTGGAAGGCTGGCGGTGAATGCCCAGACGATGCCCAAGACTGGCGTTCAACGCCAGTAACAAGCAAGGACTAGCGTTCAACGCCAGAAACAAGCAAGGATCTGGCGTTGAACGCCCAAAATGGGCACAGTTCTGGCGTTCAGACGCCAGGAACAGACAAAGAGTTGGCGTCTAACGTCACTCCAGCTTCTAACTCTGGCACTCAATTGCCAGTAAGGGATCAGACACACACAAGTGCTGATGACAACCCCTCTAAAAAGGCTTCTTCAACCACTTCTGTAGGAAATAAACCTACAGCAACTAAGATTGAGGAATATAAAGCCAAGATACCTTATCCTCAAAAACTCCGGAAAGAGGAGCAGGATAAGCAATTTGCTCGCTTTGCAGATTATCTCAGGACTCTTGAAATAAAGATTCCATTTGCAGAGGCACTTGAGCAAATACCTTCTTATGCCAAGTTCATGAAAGAGATGCTGAGTCATAAAAAGGATTGGAGAGAAACAGAAAGAGTTATCCTCACTGAAAAATGCAGTGCAGTCATTCTAAAAAGCTTTCTTGAAAAGCTTAAAGACCCTGGGAGTTTTCTGATACCATGCATATTAGAAGGTAATTGCACCAAGACAGCTTTATGCGATCTTGGGGCAAGCATCAACCTAATACCTGCATCCACTATCAGAAAGCTTGGCTTAACTGAAGAAGTTAAACCAACCCGGATATGTCTCCAACTTGCTGATGGCTCCATTAAATACCCATCAGGCGTGATTGAAGACATGATTGTCAGAGTTGGGCCATTCGCCTTTCCCACTGACTTTGTAGTGCTGGAAATGGAGGAGCACAAGAGTGCTACTCTCATTCTAGGAAGACCCTTCCTAGCAACTGGACGAACCCTCATTGATGTCCAACAAGGGGAAATAACCCTGAGAGTCAATGATGATGAGTTTAAGTTGAATGCTGTCAAAGCCATGCAGCATCCAGACACATCAAAAAACTGCATGAAAGTTGATCTTATTGACTTTTTGGTAGAAGAGATCAACATGGCTGAGAGTCTCGAATCAGAGTTGGAAGACATCTTTAAAGATGTTCAGCCTGATTTGGAGGATTCAGAGGAGATGAAAGAGCCTCTGAAATTTCCTCTGGAAGAGGAAAAACCTCCTAAACCCGAGCTCAAACCATTACCACCATCCCTGAAATATGTATTTCTGGGAGAAGGTGACACTTTTCCAGTGATCATAAGCTCTGCTTTAAATCCACAGGAAGAGGAAGCACTTATTCAAGTGCTAAGGACACACAAAACAGCTCTTGGGTGGTCCATAGGTGACCTTAAGGGCATAAGCCCAGCTAGATGCATGCACAAAATCTTATTAGAAGATAATGCTAAATCAGTGGTTCAACCACAGAGGCGGCTAAATCCAGCCATGAAGGAAGTGGTGCAGAAAGAGGTCACCAAATTACTAGAGGCTGGGATTATTTATCCTATTTCTGATAGCCCCTGGGTGAGCCCTGTCCAAGTCGTCCCAAAAAAGGGAGGCATGACAGTGATTCATAATGAAAAAAATGAACTGGTTCCTACAAGAACAGTTACAGGGTGGCGCATGTGTATTGACTACAGAAGGCTCAATACAGCCACCAGAAAAGATCATTTTCCTTTACCATTCATAGACCAGATGCTAGAAAGACTGGCAGGTCATGATTATTACTGCTTTTTGGATGGCTACTCAGGCTATAACCAGATTGCAGTAGATCCCCAGGATCAAGAGAAAACAGCATTCACATGTCCATCTGGAGTGTTTGCTTATAGAAGGATGCCATTTGGGCTGTGTAATGCTCCTGCAACCTTCCAGAGATGCATGCTCTCTATTTTCTCTGATATGGTGGAAAAATTTCTGGAAGTCTTCATGGATGACTTCTCAGTATATGGAGACTCATTCAGCTCTTGTCTTGATCACCTGAAACTTGTCCTGAAGAGATGCCAAGAGACCAACCTAGTCTTAAACTGGAAAAAATGTCACTTCATCGTGACTGAATGGATTGTCCTTGGGCATAAAATCTCAAACAAGGGAATAGAGGTGGATCAAGCAAAAATAGAGGTAATTGAAAAATTACCACCACCTGCCAATGTTAAGGCAATCAGAAGCTTTCTGGGGCATGCAGGATTCTAAAGGAGGTTTATAAAGGATTTTTCAAAAATCGTAAAACCTCTAAGCAATCTGCTAGCTGCTGACACGCCATTTGTGTTTGACACAGAGTGTCTGCAGGCGTTTGAAACACTGAAAGCTAAGCTGGTCACAGCACCAGTTATTTCTGTACCAGACTGGACATTACCATTTGAGCTAATGTGTGATGCCAGTGATGACGCCATTGGTGCAGCATTGGGACAGAGGCATGACAAGCTTCTGCATGTCATTTATTATGCTAGTCGCGTTTTAAATGATGCCCAGAAAAATTACACAACCATAGAAAAAGAATTACTTGCAGTGGTTTATGCCATTGACAAGTTCAGATCATACTTAGTAGGATCAAAAGTGATTGTGTATACTGACCATGCTGCTCTTAAATATCTACTCACAAAGCAGGATTCAAAACCCAGGCTCATCAGATGGGTGTTGCTTCTGCAAGAGTTTGATATAGAAATAAGAGACAGAAAAGGGACAGAGAACCAAGTGGCTGATCATCTGTCCCGGATAGAGCCAGTAGAAGGGACGTCCCTCCCCTCTCTTGAGATCTCTGAGACTTTTCTGGATGAGCATTTATTTGCCATCCAGGAAACACCATGGTTTGCCGATATTGCAAATTATAAAGCTGCAAGGTTCATACCCAAGGAGTACAACAGGCAACAAAAGAAAAAATTAATCACTGATGCAAAGTACTACTTGTGGGATGAACCCTATCTCTTTAAGAGATGTGCAGATGGAATAATCCGTAGGTGTGTTCCTAGAGAAGAAGCGCAGAGGATCCTATGGCATTGCCATGGATCTCAATATGGAGGCCATTTCGGGGGTGAGCGAACAGCCACCAAGGTCCTCCAATGTGGCTTCTATTGGCCCACACTCTATAGAGATTCCCGAGAGTTTGTACGTAACTGTGACAGTTGCCAAAGAGCTGGTAATCTGTCCCATGGTTACGCCATGCCTCAACAAGGAATCTTGGAGATTGAGTTGTTTGACGTATGGGGAATTGACTTCATGGGACCTTTCCCACCATCATTCTCAAACACTTATATTCTGGTGGCAGTTGACTATGTATCAAAATGGGTTGAGGCCATTGCCACACCCACCAATGATACTAAACAGTGCTGAAGTTCCTCCAGAAACATATCTTTAGCAGGTTTAGTGTCCCTAGAGTACTGATCAGTGATGGGGGCACTCACTTCTGTAACAAACAGCTTTACTCTGCCATGGTTCGGTATGGGATTCGCCACAAGGTAGCTACTCCATATCATCCACAAACTAATGGGCAAGCTGAAGTCTCTAACAGAGAATTAAAGAGAATCCTAGAATGGACAGTAAGTACCCGTAGAAAGGATTGGGCACGGAGCTTGGATGATGCTCTGTGGGCTTACAGAACAGCATTCAAGACCCCTATAGGGACCTCTCCATACCAACTTGTGTCCTGCCCGTGGAACTGGAACATAAAGCCTACTAGGCAACCAGATTCCTAAACTTTGATGCCAAATTAGCAGGAGAAAAAAGATTGCTCCAGCTAAATGAGCTAGAGGAATTCAGATTCACTGCTTTCGAAAATGCCAAGCTTTATAAAGAGAAATAAAAAAAAGTGGCATGATAGAAAGCTGTCATCTAGAATCTTTGAACCAGGACAGAAGGTTCTGCTGTTTAACTCTAGACTCAGGCTATTCCCCGGGAAACTGAAATCCCGGTGGAGGGGACCATATGTGATTACAAGTGTATCACCATATGGTTATGTGGAGCTTCAAGATATTGATTCTGATAAGAAGTTCATTGTCAATGGACAGAGAATCAAGCACTATCTTGAAGGCAATGTTGAGCAAGAGTGCTCAAGGCTGAAGCTAGATTAAAAGCTCAGCAAGGTCCAGCTAAAGACAATAAAGAAGTGCTTGCTGGGAGGCAACCCAGCCATGGGGCATCAATCCTCTAAGCATTTTGCCCTATTTTTATTTTTATTTGTTTATATAAAGTTCATTAATAACAAGGTAAAAAAATCAATTGCATAAGTTCACAGGGTTACAGAAGGAATCTGCACACAAAACAGAGAAAAAGAGCTCATTGGCAAGAAAACGCCAGTAAGAGCCTGTTTTGGGCGTTCAACGCCAGAAAAGGGCAACAACTGGGCGTCCCAGGAGAGCAGCATTTGGGCGTTGAACGCCCAAAACAGGCAGCGTTTGGGCGTTCAAACGCCAGGATGATGGGAAGGAGGTAAATTCGTTTCTTCTTCATATTTTTCATTCTAATTTTAATTTCCATGTTTCAAATCATGATTTCTTACATACACATGTTAAGAACCCTGATTTCTAAAATCCTTAATTTCTAAAAATCCTACTTTAAAAATATCAAATGTATCTTAATCCATAAGCACAAATCCTCTTTTTCAATCCAATTCAACTCTTTTCCAAAAATCTTTTCAACTCATCAATATCTTTTTCAAATCTCCACATTATCTTTTTCAAAATCTAGATTTATCTTTTTCAAAAATTTTTCATATCTTTTCAATTTTAAACTATATCCTCTCTTATCATATCTTCTATCTTATCTTTTCCAAATCAATCTTTTTTATCATATCTTTTCTAAATTTTCGAACCCACCCCCCTCCCATTAAATATGGGTTCGGCCTCCCCCCTCCATCAACAATTGCACCTAGCTCTCCTTCTATCCCTCTCCTTTCTTTTCTTTTGCTTGAGGACAAGCAAACCTCTAAGTTTGGTGTGTTTATCCGTGATCACTAAGATCATGGCTCCTAAGGGAAAACAACCCACTTCAAGAGGCAAGAAAGAGAGCGTTCCAAAACCACTTTGGAATCAAGGGAAGTTCTTATCTAAAGAACATTCAGACCATTATTACAAAATAATGGGTCTAAGATCAGTGATCCCGGAAGTTAGATTCGATCTGAAAGAAGACGAATATTCGGAGATCCAGGAGCAAATTCGAATCAGGAACTGGGAGGTCCTAGCTAATCCTGAGACGAAAGTGGGAAGGAATATGGTCCAGGAGTTCTATGCTAACATGTGGCAGACAGACAAGCAAAAACTATCTGGAACTGCTTTCTATGAATATCGGACCGTGGTCAGAGGAAAGATTGTTCATACCAACCCTGACAAGATCAGGGAGATCTTAAAGCTACCTCAGCTGAAAGATGATCCAGACTCTTTCAACAGGAGAATGATGAGAACAGACAAGGGCCTGGATAAGATTCTAGAGGATATATGTATCCCTGGAGCTAGGTGGACCACCAGCACGAAGGGTGTCCCAAATCAACTCAAAAGAGAAGATCTCAAACCAGTTGCCAGAGGATGGCTAGACTTCATTGGGCATTCTCTGCTGCCCACCAGCAACCGTTCTGAAGTCACTGTTAAAAGAGCAGTGATAATCCATTGCATCATGATGGGAAAAGAAGTGGAAGTTCATCAACTGATTTCAACTGAATTCTACAAAATTGCTAATAAAAATTCTAAAGAGGCCAGGTTGGCTTACCCAAGCTTGATTTCTCTGCTCTGCAAGGACGCTGGAGTAAGGATGGGAATAACTGAGTATATCTCAATTGAGAAACCAATCACCAAAGCATCAATAGAAAAACAACAAGCACATGATGACCCCATCAAGAAGAAAACACAGGAATTTCTCCCAGAAATCCCTCAATCTGAATATTGGGAGTATCTTGAAACATCAGTTACCAAGATGCAAGAAGCTATGGAACAAATAATAAAGGAACAGAAGGAACAAAGTCAAATTCTTTGCTATTTGATTAAAGAACAGGAAGAGCAAGGGCGTGACTTGAGGGAATTGAAGCGCCAGAAGTTATCTCTTGAAGGACCAAGCACCCCACAGATCCGAGGAACATCCACTTCCCAGAACAAAGGTAGTTAAATTCCAATTTCTGCTTTAACTCTGTGATAGTTGTCGTTATAAAAGTTTACCTTAGGAGTCATATAGTAGTAATTAGTGTCTATTTTGATTTTACCTCCAATTAAGTTATAGTCTATTTTTCTCATCATCAGCAAACATGAATAAAATAGTAGATCTTTTGAATAAGAGGCAATAAAATTCGAGTTTTTAATAAGAAAAATTCTAATTAGTAACATGTGGTGGCAATGCTTTCTGTCTTCTGAATGAATGCTTGAACAGTGCATATGTCTTTTGAATTTGTTGTTTAAGACTGTTAAATATGTTGGCTCTTGAAAGAATGATGAACATGAGACATGTTATTGATAATCTGAAAAATCATAAAAATGATTCTTGAAGCAAGAAAAAGCAGAAAAGAACAAAGCTTGCAAAAAAGAGAGAGAGAGAGAGAAAGAGAAAGCAAGCAGAAAAAGCCAAAGCTCTTAAAACCAAAAGGCAAGGGTAATACAAAGGATCCCAAGGCTTTGAGCATCAGTGGATAGGAGGGCCTAAAGGAATAAAATCCTGGCCTAAGCGGCTAAACCAAGCTGTCCCTAGCCATGTGCTTGTGGCGTGAAGGTGTCAAGTGAAAACTTGAGACTGAGCGGTTAAAGTCAAGGTCCAAAGCAAAAAGAAGAGTGTGCTTAAGAACCCTGGACACCTCTAATTGGGGACTTTAGCAAAGCTGAGTCACAATCTAAAAGGGTTCACCCAATTATGTGTCTGTGGCATTTATGTATCCGGTGGTAATACTGGAAAACAAAGTGCTTAGGGCCACGGCCAAGACTCATAAAGTAGCTGTGTTCAAGAATCATCATACTGAAATAGGAGAATCAATAACACTATCTGAATTCTAAGTTCCTATAGATGCTGATGAGCGGATAATTTATACGCTTTTTGACATTGTTTTTAGTATGTTTTTAGTAGGATCTAGTTACTTTTAGGGATGTTTTCATTGGTTTTTATGTTAAATTCACATTTCTGGACTTTACTATGAGTTTGTGTGTTTTTCTGTAATTTCAGGTATTTTCTGGCTGAAATTGAGGGACTTGAGCAGAAATCAGATTCAGAGGTTGAAAAAGGACTGCTGATGCTGTTGGATTCTGACCTCCCTGCACTCCAAGTGGATTTTCAGGAGCTACAGAACTCGAAATGGCGCGCTTCCAATTGCGTTGGAAAGTAGACATTCAGGGCTTTCCAGCAATATATAATAGTCCATACTTTGGCCAAGAATTGATGACGTAAACCGGCGTTCAACGCCAGCCTTCTGCCCAAATCTGGCGTCCAGCGCCAGAAAAGGATCCAAAACCAGAGTTGAACGCCCAAACTGGCACAGAAACTGGCATTCAACTCCACAAATGGCCTCTGCACGTGCAACACTTAAGCTCAGCCCAAACACACACCAAGTGGGCCCCGGAAGTGGATTTATACATCAAATACTTACTCATGTAAACCCTAGTAGCTAGTTTATTATAAATAGGACCTCTTACTATTGTATTAGACATCTTTGGACGCCTGGTTCTTAGATTAGAGGGGCTGGCCTCTCGGCCATGCCTGGACCTTTCACTTATGTATTTTCATACGGTAGAGTTTCTACACTCCATAGATTAAGGTGTGGAGCTCTGCTGTTCCTCAAAGATTAATGCAAAGTACTACTGTTTTCTATTCAATTCATCTTATTTCGCTTCTAAGATATCCATTCGCACCCAAGAACGTGATGAAGGTGATGATTATGTGTGACGCTCATCATCCTTCTCCCTTATGAACGCGTGCCTGACAAACACTTCCGTTCTACATGAATTAAGCTAGAACGAATATCTCTTAGATCTCCTAACCAGAATCTTCGTGGCGAAAGCTAGAATGATGGCGGCTTTCAAGAGAATCCGGAAGGTCTAAACCTTGTCTGTGGTATTCCGAGTAGGATTCAATGATTGAATGACTGTGACGAGCCCCGAACTCGCGATTGCAGGGCGTTAGTGACAGACGCAAAAGGATAGTAAATCCTATTCCCGCATGATCGAGAACCAACAGATGAATAGCCGTGCCGTGACAGGGTGCGTGAGCAGATTATTCACTGAGAGGATAAGATGAAGCCATTGACAAGGGTGATGCCTCCAGACGATTAGCCGTGCCGTGACAGGGCATTGGATCATTTTCCCGAGAGATGACCGAAAGTAGCCATTGACAGTGGTGATGTATCACATAAAGCCAGCCATGGAAAGGAGTAAGACTGATTGGATGAAGATAGCAGGAAAGCAGAGGTTCAGAGGAACGAAAAGCATCTCCATTCGCTTATCTGAAATTCCTGCCAATGAATCTACATAAGTATCTCTATCCCTATTCTTTATGTTTTATTTACATAATATATTGTAGCCCATATGAGTCAACTTAACTGAGATTTGCAAGGTGACCATAGCTTGCTTCATACCAACAATCTCCGTGGGATTCGACCCTTACTCACGTAAGGTATTACTTGGACGACCCAGTGCACTTGCTGGTTAGTTGTACGGAGTTGTGTCCACACATAGAGCCACAATGAGGATTCAATACAATTATATATTGTTACTCTCACACAAGTACAAAGAACAGGACAACACAATTTCGTGCACCAAGTTTTTGGCGCCGTTGCCAGGGATTGTTTGAGTTTGGACAACTGACGGTTCATCTTGTTGCTCAGATTAGGTAATTTTCTTTTTGTTTTCTTTTCAAAAATTTTTCAAAAATTTTTCAAAATTTTCTTCTTTGTTTTCGAAAAAAAAAAAAAAATTTGTTTTCAAAATTATATTTTTCTTCAAAATTTTTAAGAATGAATTCTAGTGTTTCAGATAACATGTTTTAGCTTGGCTGGCTATTAAGCCATGTCTAACTCCCAGGATTTTGATTGAGGACTATGAATTCATTGCTTCCTTTTTCCCAAATATTTTCGAAAAAAAAAAATGTTTTCAAAAATAAATTATTCTATGGCTTCAGAATTTTTAAGAATGAATTCTAGTGTTTCATGAAGCATGTTGGAGCCTGGCTGTAAAGCCATGTCTCAATCCTTATACTCAAGAGAAGAGCTTCTTTGTCTTTCTTAGCCAATTGGCTGTTGAATGAAAGGAATGTCAGGCGTGTCATGTCTGAGTTACATACTAAAGCTTGGCTGGCTATTAAGCCATGCCTGACCCTTTGATTGGAGCTTTAGAGCATAAGATTCCTGGAATTCATATTAAAAATTTTGAATCCTTATTTTTCTTTTTTCTAAATAATTTTCGAAAAATATAAGTTAAAAATCCAAAAAAATCATAAAATCATAAAAATAAAAAAATATTTCATGTTTCTTGTTTAAATCTTGAGTCACATTATAAGTTTGGTGTCACTTGCATATGCATCTTGCATTTTTTCGAAAATATCATGCATTCATAGTGTTCTTCATGATCTTCAAGTTGTTCTTGGTAAGTCTTCTTGTTTGATCTTGATGAATTTTTGTTTTGTGTCTTTTCATGTTTATCATATGCATTCTTGAATTCTTAGTGCGTAAGCATTAAAGGATTCTAAGTTTGGTGTCTTGCATGTTTTCTTTGCATTAAAAATTTTTCAAAAATATGTTTTTGATGTTCATCATGTTCTTCATAGTGTTCTTGGTGTTCATCTTGACATTCATAGCATTCATGCATGCATTCATTGTTTTGATCTAAAAATTTCATGCATTGCATCCTTTTAGTGTTTTTCTCTTGCATCATAAAAATTCAAAAATAAAAAAAAATATCTTTCCCTTTTTCTCTCATCAAATTCGAAAATTTGAGTTGACTTTTTCAAAAATTTTTTAAAATCAAATTGTTTCTCATAAGTCAAATCAAATTTTCAATTTGAAAATCTTATCTTTTTCAAAATCTTTTTCAAAAATCAAATCTTTTTCAAAATTCTTAGTTATTTTCGAAAATTTCAAAAAAAATATTTTTCAAAAATATTTTTCTTATTTTTAATCAAATTTTCGAAAATAACATAAACAATTAATGTTTTGATTCAAAAATTTGAAGTTTGTTACTTGCTTGTTAAGAAAGATTCAAATTTTAAGTTCTAGAATCATATCTTGTGATTTCTTATGAATCAAGTCATTAATTGTGATTTTAAAAATCAAATCTTTTTCAAATCTAATTTCAATCATATCTTTTCAAAAATATCTTCTTATCTTATCTTTTTCAAAAATATCTTTTCAAAATATCTTTTCTAACTTCCTAACTTCCTATCTTTTCAAAATTTGTTTCAACTAACTAACTAACTTTTTGTTTGTTTCTTAACTTTTTCAAAACCTCCTAACTAACTCTCTCTCTCTCATTTTCGAAAATATCTTCCTTCTTTTTCAAAAATATCTTTTCAAAATATCTTTTCTAACTTCCTAACTTCCTATCTTTTTAAAATTTGTTTCAACTAACTAACTAACTTTTTGTTTGTTTCTTATCTTTTTCAAAACCACCTAACTAACTCTCTCTCTCTCTCAATTTTCGAAAATATCTCCCTCTTTTTCAAAAATTTCTTCTTAATTAACTAATTGTTTTTATTAAAAAAAAAATTTCAAAAATACTAACAACTTTCAAAAACCAATTTTCAAAAATCACTAACTCCTTTTCAAAAATAATTTTCGAAAATTCCCCCCCCCTCTCTCTCATCCTATTCTATTTATTCATTCATTAACTAACATTACTTCCTCACATCATCACCAAATTCGAACCCCCTACTCTATCTGTGTTCGAATTTCTTCTTCTTTTCTTCTACTAACAATAAGGATCCTCTTTACTGTGACATAGAGGATTCCTCTTCTTTTCTTTTGTTCTCCTCTTTCTTATGAGCAGGGACAGAGAAAAAGGCATTCTTGTTGAAGCTGATCCAGAACCTGAAAGGACTCTGAAGAGAAAATTAAGAGAAGCTAAATTACAACAATCCAGAGACAACTTGATTGAAAATTTCGAACAAGTAAAGGAGATGGCAGCCGAACCCAACAACAATGCAAGGAGGATGCTTGGTGACTTTACTGCACCTAATTCCAATTTACATGGAAGAAGCATCTCCATTCCTGCCATTGGAGCAAACAATTTTGAGCTTAAACCTCAATTAGTTTCTCTAATGCAGCAGAACTGCAAGTTTCATGGACTTCCATCTGAAGATCCTTTTCAGTTCTTAACTGAATTCTTGCAGATATGTGATACTGTTAAGACTAATGGAATAGATCCTGAAGTCTACAGGCTCATGCTTTTCCCTTTTGCTGTAAGAGACAGAGCTAGATTATGGTTGGATTCTCAACCTAAAGACAGCCTGAACTCTTGGGATAAGCTGGTCACGGCTTTCTTAGCCAAGTACTTTCCTCCTCAAAAGCTGAGCAAGCTTAGAGCTGATGTTCAAACCTTCAGACAGAAAGAAGGTGAATCCCTCTATGAAGCTTGGGAAAGATACAAACAGTTGACCAAAAAGTGTCCTTCTGACATGCTTTCAGAATGGACCATCCTGGATATATTCTATGATGGTTTATCTGAGCTATCAAAGATGTCACTGGACACTTCTGCAGGTGGATCCATTCACCTAAAGAAAACGCCTGCAGAAGCTCAAGAACTCATTGACATGGTTGCTAATAACCAGTTCATGTACACTTCTGAAAGGAATCCTGTGAGTAATGGGACGCCTATGAAGAAGGGAGTTCTTGAAGTTGATACTCTGAATGCCATATTGGCTCAGAATAAAATATTGACTCAGCAAGTCAATATGATTTCTCAGAGTCTGCATGGAATGCAAGCTGCATCCAACAGTACTCAAGAGGCATCTTCTGAAGAAGAAGCCTATGATCCTGAGAACCCTGCAATAGCAGAGGTAAATTATTTAGGTGAACCTTATGGAAACACCTATAACTCAACATGGAGAAATCATCCAAATTTCTCATGGAAGGATCAAAAGCCCCAACAAGGCTTTAATAATGGTGGAAGAAACAGGTTTAGCAATAGCAAGCCTTTTCCATCATCAACTCAGCAACAGACAGAGAACTCTGAACAAAATGCTTCTAATTTAGCAAATCTAGTCTCTGATCTATCTAAGGCCACTATAAGTTTCATGAATAAAACAAGGTCTTCCATTAGAAATCTGGAAGCACAAGTGGGCCAGCTGAGTAAAAGGATCACTGAAATCCCTCCTAGTACTCTCCCAAGCAATACAGAAGAGAACCCAAAAGGAGAGTGCAAGGCCATTGACATAAGTGCCCTGGCCGAACCTGTGAGGAGAGGAGAGGACGTGAATCCCAAGGAGGAAGACCTCCTGGGACGTCCAGTGATCAATAAGGAGCTTCCCTCTGGGGAATCAAAGGACTCTGAGGCTCATCTAGAGACCATAGAGCTTCCATTGAACCTCCTTATGCCCTTCATGAGCTCTGATGAGTATTCCTCTTCTGAAGAGAATGAGGATGTCACTGAAGAGCAAACTGCCAAGTTTCTTGGTGCAATCATGAAGCTGAATGCCAAATTGTTTGGCATTGATGCTTGGGAAGTTGAACCTCCCTTGTTCATCAATGAACTAAGTGATCTGGATCAACTGACATTGCCTCAGAAGAGACAGGATCCTGGAAAGTTCATAATCCCTTGTACCATAGGCACCATGATCTTTAAGGCTCTGTGTGACCTTGGTTCAGGAATAAACCTCATGCCCCTCTCTGTAATAGAGAAACTGGGAATCTATGGGGTGCAAGCTGCTAAAATCTCACTAGAGATGGCAGACAGCTCAAGAAAACAGGCTTATGGACAAGTAGAAGATGTATTAGTAAAGGTTGAGGGCCTTTACATACCTACTGATTTCATAGTCCTGGATACTGGAAAGGAAGAGGATGAATCCATCATCCTAGGAAGACCTTTCCTGGCCACAGCAAGAGCTGTGATTGATGTTGACAGAGGTGAAATAGTCCTTCAATGGAATGAGAACTCCCTTGTATTCAAAACTCAAGGATCTCCCTCTGCAACCATGAGGAGGAAGCAGGAAAAGCTTCTCTCCAAGCAGAGTCAACCAGAGCCCCCACAGTCAAACTCTAAGTTTGGTGTTGGGAGGCCACAACCAAACTCTAAGTTTGGTGTTGAACTCCCATATCCAAACTCTAAGTTTGGTGTTGGAAAGTCTCAACAAAGCTCTGCACATCTGTGAGGCTCCATGAGAGCCCACTGTCAAGCTATTGACATTAAAAAAGTGCTTGTTGGGAGGCAACCCAATGTTTATCTAATTCTTATTTTTATTGTTTTTCATGTTTTCTTAGGTTAATGATCATGTGGAGTCACAAAATAAATATAAAAATTGAAAACGGAATCAAAAACAGCAGAAGAAAAATCACACCCTGGAGGAGCATCTGTCTGGCGTTCAAACGCCAGAACAGAGCATAGTTCTGGCGCTGAACGCCCAGAATGGGAGCATCCTGGCGCTGAACGCCCAGAACAAGCATGGTTCTGGCGTTCAACGCCAGAAATGGCAGCAAAGGGGCGTTGAACGCCCAAAATAGGCACCAACCTGGCGCTGAACGCCCAGAGTTGTGTGCAAGGGCATTTTACATGCCTAAATTGGCGCAGGGATGTAAATGCCTTGACACCTCAGGATCTGTGGACCCCACAGGATCCCCACCTACCTTCACTCACTCTCTTCGCTCTTCTCAATCATCCTCTATTCCCAATAAACACTCATCCCTTCTGTCTTCCATTTACCACTCACACCCATACACCCACTTACCTTAAAAAATTCAACATCTCTTACCCACCCAATCCCACCCATATGGCCGAATACACACTCCCATCCATCTCCTCCATATCTTCTTCATTCTTTCTTCTTTTGCTCGAGGGCGAGCAACATTCTAAGTTTGGTGTGGTAAAAGCATAGCTTTTTTGTTTTTTTCCATAACCATTGATGGCACCTAAGACCAGAGAAACCTCTAGAAAGAAGAAAGGGAAGACAAAAGCTTCCATCAAGGTTCTATAGCTTAATGGTAGAACATTTGACTGCAATTCAAGATCCCTGAGATACCTCAGGGGATACATTTTCTTCCACACAATTATTGGAAGCAACTAAGGGTGGAACATCAAGAGCACTCCATCATCCTTCATGAAATCAGAGAAGATCTAAAAGCAATGAAGGAGGAGCAGCAAAGACAAGGAAGAGACATAGAAGAGCTCAAGGACATCACTAAGGTGGACTCATTCCTTGTTCTTACTTTCTCTGTTTTTCGTTTTCTATGTTATGTGCTTATCTATGTTTGTGTCTTCATTACATGATAATTAGTAGTAGTAACTTTGTCTTAAAGTTATAAATGTCCTATGAATCCATCACCTCTCTTAAATGAAAAATGTTTTAAATTCAAAAGAACAAGAAGTACATGAGTTTCGAATTTATCCTTGAACTTAGTTTAATTATATTGATGTGGTGACAATGCTTCTTGTTTTCTGAATGTATGCTTGAACAGTGCATATGTCTTTTGAAGTTGTTGTTTAAGAATGTTAAATATGTTGGCCCTTGAAAGACTGATGACTAGGAGACATGTTATTTGATAATCTGAAAAATCATAAAAATGATTCTTGAAGCAAGAAAAAGCAGCAAAAAAACAAAGCTTGCAGAAAAAAAAAAAAGAAAAAAAAATAGGCGAAAAAAAAAATAGAAAGAAAAAGAAAAAGCAAGCAGAAAAAGCCAATAACCCTTAAAACCAAAAGGCAAGGGCAAATAAAAAGGATCCCAAGGCTTTGAGCATCAGTGGATAGGAGGGCCTAAAGGAATAAAATCCTGGTCTAAGCGGCTAAACCAAGCTGTCCCTAACCATGTGCTTGTGGCGTGTAGGTGTCAAGTGAAAACTTGAGACTGAGCGGTTAAAGTCAAGATCCAAAGCAAAAAAAAAAAGAGTGTGCTTAAGAACCCTGGACACCTCTAATTGGGGACTTTAGCAAAGCTGAGTCACAATCTGAAAAGGTTCACCCAATTATGTGTCTGTGGCATTTATGTATCCGGTGGTAATACTGGAAAACAAAGTGCTTAGGGCCACGGCCAAGACTCATAAAATAGCTGTGTTCAAGAATCATCATACTGAACTAGGAGAATCAATAACACTATCTGAACTCTGAGTTCCTATAGATGCCAATCATTCTGAACCTCAATGGATAAAGTGAGATGCCAAAACTATTCAAGAGGCAAAAAGCTATAAGTCCCGCTCATTTGATTGGAGCTATGTTTCATTGATAGTTTGGAATTTATAGTATATTCTATTCTTTTTATCCTATTTTGATTTTCAATTGCTTGGGGACAAGCAACAATTTAAGTTTGGTGTTGTGATGAGCGGATAATTTATACGCTTTTTGACATTGTTTTTAGTATGTTTTTAGTAGGATCTAGTTACTTTTAGGGATGTTTTCATTGGTTTTTATGTTAAATTCACATTTCTGGACTTTACTATGAGTTTGTGTGTTTTTCTGTAATTTCAGGTATTTTCTGGCTGAAATTGAGGGACTTGAGCAGAAATCAGATTCAGAGGTTGAAAAAGGACTGCTGATGCTGTTGGATTCTGACCTCCCTGCAATATATAATAGTCCATACTTTGGCCAAGAATTGACGACGTAAACCGGCGTTCAACGCCAGCCTTCTGCCCAAATCTGGCGTCCAGCGCTAGAAAAGGATCCAAAACCAGAGTTGAACGCCCAAACTGGCACAGAAACTGGCATTCAACTCCACAAATAGCCTCTGCACGTGCAACACTTAAGCTCAGCCCAAACACACACCAAGTGGGCCCCGGAAGTGGATTTATACATCAAATACTTACTCATGTAAACCCTAGTAGCTAGTTTATTATAAATAGGACCTCTTACTATTGTATTAGACATCTTTGGACGCCTGGTTCTTAGATCAGAGGGGCTGGCCTCTCGGCCATGCCTGGACCTTTCACTTATGTATTTTCATACGGTAGAGTTTCTACACTCCATAGATTAAGGTGTGGAGCTATGCTGTTCCTCAAAGATTAATGCAAAGTACTACTGTTTTCTATTCAATTCATCTTATTTCGCTTCTAAGATATCCATTCGCACCCAAGAACGTGATGAAAGTGATGATTATGTGTGACGCTCATCATCCTTCTCCCTTATGAACGTGTGCCTGACAAACACTTCCGTTCTACATGAATTAAGCTAGAACGAATATCTCTTAGATCTCCTAACCAAAATCTTCATGGCGAAAGCTAGAATGATGGCGGCATTCAAGAGAATCCGGAAGGTCTAAACCTTGTCTGTGGTATTCCGAGTAGGATTCAATGATTGAGTGACTGTGACGAGCCCCGAACTCACGATTGCAGGGCGTTAGTGACAGACGCAAAAGGATAGTAAATCCTATTCCCGCATGATCGAGAACCAACAGATGAATAGCCGTGCCGTGACAGGGTGCGTGAGCAGATTATTCACTGAGAGGATAAGATGAAGCCATTGACAAGGGTGATGCCTCCAGACGATTAGCCGTGCCGTGACAGGGCATTGGATCATTTTCCCGAGAGATGACCGAAAGTAGCCATTGACAGTGGTGATGTATCACATAAAGCCAGCCATGGAAAGGAGTAAGACTGATTGGATGAAGATAGCAGGAAAGCAGAGGTTCAGAGGAACAAAAAGCATCTCCATTCGCTTATCTGAAATTCCTGCCAATGAATCTACATAAGTATCTCTATCCCTATTCTTTATGTTTTATTTACATAATATATTGTAGCCCATATGAGTCAACTTAACTGAGATTTGCAAGGTGACCATAGCTTGCTTCATACCAACAATCTCCGTGGGATTCGACCCTTACTCACGTAAGGTATTACTTGGACGACCCAGTGCACTTGCTGGTTAGTTGTACGGAGTTGTGTCCACACATAGAGCCACAATGAGGATTCAATACAATTATATATTGTTACTCTCACACAAGTACAAAGAACAGGACAACACAATTTCGTGCACCAGATGCCAATCACTCTGAGCTTCAATGGATAAAGTGAGATGCCAAAACTGTTCGGAAGCAAAAAGCTACTAGTCCCGCTCATCTAATTAGAGTCTGAGCTTCACTCAAAAACTCTGAGATATTATTGCTTCTTGACTTATTAGTCTTCTATTTTATTTGTCTAGTTGGTTGAGGACAAGCAACAGTTCAAGTTTGGTGTTGTGATGAGCGGATATTTTATACGCTTTTCGGGGTTAATTTCATATAGATTTTAGTATGTTTTAGTTGGTTTTTAGTTTATTTTCATTAGTTTCTAGGCAAAATCCATATTTCTGGACTCTACTATGAGTTTGTGTATTTTTCTGTAATTTCAGGTATTTTCTGGCTGAAATTGAGGGAGCTGAGCAAAAATCTGATTCAGGCTGAAAAAGGACTGCTAATGCTGTTGGATTCTGTCCTCCCTGCACTCAAAATGGATTTTCTAGAGCTACAGGACTCCAAATGGCGTGCTTCCAATTGCGTTTGAAAATAGACATCCAGGGCTTTCCAGCAATATATAATAGTCCATACGTTTCTCAAGGATAGAGGACGTAAACTGGCGTTCAACGCCAGCTCTCTGCCCAATTCTGGCGTCCAGCGCCAGAAACAAGTTGCAAGTTGGAGTTCAACGCCAGAAAAGGATCCAAAGCGGGCGTTGAAAGCCCAAAACAGCCCCAGGCACGTGAGAAGCTTTAGTCTCAGCCCCAGCACACACCAAGTGGGCCCCAGAAGTGGATTTCTACACTATCTGTTATAGTTTACTTATTTTCTGTAAACCTAGGTTACTAGTTTAGTATTTAAACAACTTTTAGAGATTTATTTTGCATCTCATGACATTTTTTAGATAAAAAATTTATACTCTTTGATGGCATGAGTCTCTAAACTCCATTGTTAGAGGTGAGGAGCTCTGCTGTGTCTCGATGAATTAATGCAAGTATTTCTGTTTTCCATTCAAACATGCGTGTTCCTATCTAAGATATCCATTCGCGCCTAACTATGGAGAAGGTGATGATCAGTGACACTCATCACCTTCCTTAATCCATGAACGTGTGTCTGACAATCACTTCCGTTCTACATCAGATTGAATGAATATCTCTTAGATTCCCTAATCAAAATCTCCGTGGTATAAGCTAGATTGATGGCGGCATTCATGAGAATCCGGAAAGTCTAAACCTTGTCTGTGGTATTCCGAGTAGGATTCTGGGATTGGATGGCTGTGACGAACTTCAAACTCGCGAGTGCTGGGCATAGTGACAGACGCAAAAGGATAGTAAATCCTATTCCGGTACGACTGAGAACAGTAGATGATTAGCCGTGCGGTGACAGTGCACCTGGACCCTTTTCACTGGAAGGATGGATGGTAGCCATTAACAACGGTGATCCACCTACACATAGCTTGCCATAGGAGGACGTGCGTGCATGAATCAGAGGACAGAGGAAAGTAGAGATTTTGAAGACAAAGCATCTCCAAAACTCCAACATATTATCCATTACTGCATAACAAGTAACTTTTAATCCATGCTCTCTTGTTTATTCGCAACTCAACTGATAAATATAATTGCCTTCCTGACTAAGAATTGCAAGATAACCATAGATTGCTTCAAACCAACAATCTCCGTGGGATTCGACCCTTACTCACGTAAGGTATTACTTGGACGACCCAGTGCACTTGCTGGTTAGTGGTACGAGTGTGAAAAGTGTGATTCACAATTCGTGCACCATAGATCTTTCCCAACTTCTCGTTGATGCTGGCTTTCTTTTTCAAGTTGCTTTAAACGATCTTGAAGCGCTTCTATCACTCCCGAATTTGATGAGTTTTTGTCCCTGTTAGATTCTAGGGTGTCTTTCAGTGTTGTGTCTGTATTTTTGTGCGGTGTTCTATCCTCTAGATCTGAATCGTGGTCGTTGTCATGGTCGTCTGCCATGGTGATGGGATGACTTCCAGGTCACCGGCAACGGCGCCAATGTTCCGAGGGTTACCTGAAACTGGAGGTTGGTCTCGGACGAGATCTTCTGTACTGGTCGGTGCTGATGTGTCCGGCTGGTGAGTGGCGGCCGGAGCTGTCGTGTCTGACTTGTTGATCTTCCTGCACTGCTGATCCTTCGTCACCGGAGGGTGGGGGGTACCTGCAAGAGACTCTGATGCTTAAGTTAGCATGGGTATTAAGCAGGTTTTTAGTAGAATCAGAGTATGAGTTATACCTGGGTGCTCCAGTGTATTTGTAACGGTTGTGGGCTGACCTTCTTAGGTAAGATAATTTAGTTGTCTTATCTTATCTTATCTTATCTTTGGGTGAGGTCAGCTTATCTTTAAGGGAACCACCTTTATCTCTATAGGCTTGGACTGCCTTTGGATATGGGTCGTGTTCCTCTATTTGGGCCCTTTATTGGGCTTTCCTGTCAATTTGGCCGATGTCTTTGAGAAGAGGTCGGATAGTCAGACCTGAAGAGGTCGGTCGCCTTGTCACTAAACATCCCGGGTCGGACAGCTCGACCCAGGGTATGAACAGTGCCGTTGTGGACAAAAATGCTTCTATCCATTCTGGCTTGCTGGCGCTAAATGCCAGGTTTGGCGTTTAGCGCCCTAGTGGGCAGAGAGCTCTCTCGCGCTACTGGCGCTTCTAAACTCTTATCTTTTCTTGCACTCGAACTCTGCCAAACCGATTCAGAATTTCACAAATAGAATTTCATCGTCGCAAGTATAGTCCAAACCCATACTTAGCTCTCGATCAAAGTTTAATTCAAGATGTCACAATCAACACAAAATAACCAGGAGTTTAAAGTCCTGGGTCGTCTCCCTCGGACTACGCAAATTAGATGTGACATTCTTGGTTGTGAAGAAAGGGGTTTCTTAAATCAAGGAACGAAAGATTAAAAGAACTAAGAAATAAAAGGACTAGCAAATGATCAAAAAGGGAATTAATGCAGTTAAAAAGGAAACAAGATAAAAACTTAGTGAAAATGCGATAAAAGCACAAAAGAGCCTTGACTTGGAAATGAGAAGTAAGGAATCTTATCATCATCATAACCACAACTATGGCAACTATGATGAGTTAATCTCACTGCGTCAACCCCTAACATTAAGGAGTAAGTCAAGCAAGCATAATTGACCTTAATCCATAAGTGCTAGCTAACTTACTAATTAACTTAGTAAAAAGCTAGCATCAATGGAAACAAGAACCAACTAACAACCCAAAAATTACCACTAAATATCGGACATCATGACTCTAGTACCCTAGGAAATCATTTCCCAAGCCAAGATGTGAAAATCTACTCAAAATCTCCAAGTGGCATTTTCATAAACACTTAGTGGGCAATAAAAATAAAACATGGTAAATTTCAAAGGATAATGAAAACTATAAACAAAATATTCACAATATCAACAATAGAAACTCACTCAATCATATACAAATCATGAAAGACCAAATTCATAAACAAAAGATTCAAAAAATCAAAATTGCATATATTAACAAACTTACTTGAACCATAAGAAAATAAGAGTAAATGTGATGTAAAAAAGAAATTAAAGAGTACTTACAAAAGAGATGAGCAAAATCCAAGATCAAAACTGGAAGTATAAAATTCTACAATGAAACCTAATGAAACCCTAAGAGAGCATTTCTTAATCTACACTACTTCTACTCCTAATGATATTTTTTTAATGTAAAAGTGAGCTCCCTTCATATGTGATGTTCACCCTTTGATATAGCACTCCAAATGGCTTCAGCAACTCCAAAAATTGGGCCAAGAGAGTCCTAAATTTACGAGCCACGTGATACTTTAATGAAGTCAGGCACTGGAACTTTTGCGTACGCATAGGAAGTTGTGCGTACACACACTTGACTGTGTGCTTGGTGCACGAAATTGTGATTCACACTTTTCACAACTCCGCACAACTAACCAGCAAGTGCACTGGGTCGTCCAAGTAATACCTTAAGTGAGTAAGGGTCGATCCCATGGAGATTGTCGGCTTGAAGCAAGTTATGATCATCCTGTAAATCTTAGTCAGGCGGATTCAAATGGTTATGAGGTTTTAATAATTAAAAGATAAATAAAACATAAAATAAAATAAAGATACTTATGTAATTCATTAGTGAGAATTTCAGATAAGCATTTGGAGATGCTTTGTTGCTTCTGAACCTCTGCATTCCTATTATCTTCTTTCAATCATGCGTGCTCCCTTCCATGGCAAGCTGTATGATCCTCTCGGATGAAAAATACTAGGTACGGTTTCTGCACCGCTAATCAACTATCGGATTTCTCATCTCGGATGAAAAATACCAGGTACATCTACCGCATGGCTAACCATCTGTCGGTTCCCGCTAGCATCAGAATAGGATCTCTCTATCCTTTAACACACTGTCACTATGCCCAACATTCACAGGTTTGAAGCTCTTCACAGTCATCCCTTCCCATATCCTACTCGGAATATGATAAACCCCGATTTCGTGATTTATCTTGTGCTTATTTTAGGGGATTTTACCACTTTTTCCCACATTTATTCAATGAAATAGCATGGTTTTGTAATTCTCCCTTGCATTGTGCTTAAGTGTAAAAACATGCTTTTTAGGCCCACGAAGATACTAATCTCACGGACTCGGTCCGTGTATTAGATACCCAAGAGAATATACTCCGACTGTCGTCCAATGACTACGTTGAACATCATGTAGATCGCTTGTGGTTGTTAGGCACGCGGATCTTGGCTAAGCGAGTAACGAAGATAGTGGGTGATTGTCACGGGTCACCCCTTCATTCTGACTTAACTGAATTAAGTACGAGAGTATATCTTGGAGAAGAAGTAGGCGTGAATTGAAAGAAAAATAATAGTACTTGCATTAATTCATGAAGAACAGCAGAGCTCCACACCTTAATCTTTGGGGTGTAGAAACTCCACCATAGAAAATACATAAGTGAAAAGGGGTCTAGGCATGGCCGTGAGGCCAGCCTCCTGGTGCACGAAATTGTGATTACACTTTTCACAACTCCGCACAACTAACCAGCAAGTGCACTGGGTCGTCCAAGTAATACCTTACGTGAGTAAGGGTCGATCCCACAGAGATTGTCGGCTTGAAGAAAGCTATAGTTATTTTGTAAATCTCAGTCAGGAGATTAATGATAATAGTGGTTATATTTATGAAAATAAATAACATGAAATAAACAGTACTTGTGATTCAGTAATGAGAAGCAGGTTGAGGTTCCGGAGATGCTCTGTCATCTGAATCTCTGCTTTCCTACTGTCTTCTTCTCCAAACACGCATGGCTTCCTTCCATGGCAGGCTATATGATCCTCTCGGATGAAAACAAATCCATATGCGCTGTCACTGCACGGCTAATCATCTATCGGTTCCCACTAGCATCGGAATAGGACCCTTGTCCTTTTGCACACTGTCGCTGCGCCCAACATTCGCAGGTTTGAAGCTCGTCACAATCATCCCTTCCCGAATCCTACTCGGAATACCACTGCCAAGGTTTAGACTTTCCGGATCTCAGGAATGCTGTCAATTGGTTCTAGCCTCTACCACGAAGGTTCTGATCTCACGGATTCGGTCCGTGGATCAGAGACCCCAGAGATACGCACTCAAGCTGTCACCCAATGACAACGTTGAGCACAAATAGAATGGAAGTGGTTGTCAGGCACACGTTCATAGATTTGAGAATAATAATGAGTGTCACAGATCATCATGTTCTCCAGATTGAAGTACGAATGAGTATCTTAGAATAGAATCAAGCGTGATTGAATAGAAAATAGTGGTAATGCATTAATCCATTGAAATACAGCAGAGTGCCTCACCCCCACCTATGGGGTTTAGAGACTCATGCCGTCAGAAAATACAATATGAAGTGTAAAAAATGTCATGAGGTACAAAATGAATCTCTAAAAGTAGTTTTTATACTAGACTAGTAACTTAGGTTTACAGAAAATGAGTAACTAAGTGCAGATGGTGCAGAAATCCACTTCCGGGGCCTACTTGGTGTGTGTTTGGACTGAGCATTGAAGCTTTTTCATGCTTAGGCTGTTCCAGGAGATAAACGCCAGCTTTGGTGCCATTTTGGGCGTCTAACTCCAACTCTGGTGCCAGTTTGGTCGTTTTACGCCAGAAATTTTAGGCTGACTTTGAAAGCCAGTTTGGGCCATCAAATCTCGGTCAAAGTATGGATTATTATATATTTCTGGAAAGCCCAGGATGTCTACTTTCCAATGCAATTGAGAGCGTGCCAATTGGGATTCTGTAGCTCTAGAAAATCCACTTCGAGTGCAAGGAGGTCAGAATCCAATAGCATCTGCAGTCCTTTTTCAGCCTCTGAATCAGATTTTTGCTCAGGTCCCTCAATTTCAGCCAGAAAATACCTGAAATCACAGAAAAACACACAAACTCATAGTAAAGTCTATAAATGTGATTTTTACATAAAAACTAATAAAAATATAATAAAAATTAATTAAAACATACTAAAAACTATATAAAAATAATGCCAAAAAGGGTATAAATTATCCGCTCATCACAACACCAAACTTAAATTGTTGCTTGTCCCCAAGCAACTAAAAACAAAATAGCATAAAGAGAAGAGAATATACAATAAATTCCAAACTTATCAATGAAAATTAGTTTCAATTAGATGAGCGGGACTTGTAGCCTTTTTGCTTCTGAACAGTTTTGGCATCTCACATTATCCTTTGAAGTTCAGAATGATTGGCATCTGGTGCACGAAATTGTGATCTCAACTGCGCCAACAACTTGGTACGCACGATTGTAATCTCAACTCCTTTTCACAACTCCGCACAACTAACCAGCAAGTGCACTGGGTCGTCCAAGTAATAAACCTTACGTGAGTAAGGGTCGATCCCACGGAGATTGTCGGCTTGAAGCAAGCTATGGTCATCTTGCAAATCTCAGTCAGGCAGATTCAAATGGTTATGAGGTTTTGATAATTAAAAGATAAAAGAAAATATAAAATAAGATAGAGGTACTTATGTAATTCATTGGTGAGAATTTCAGATAAGCGTATGGAGATGCTTTGTTCCTTCTGAATCTCTGCTTTCCTACTACCTCCATTCAATCATTCATACTCCTTTCCATGGCAAGCTGCATGTTGGGTATCACCGTTGTCAATGGCTACCTCCCGTCCTCTCAATGAAAATGGTCCTCTATGGTTTCTGTACGGCTAATCAACTGTCAAATTTCTCGTCTCGGATGAAAAATACCAGGCACAGCTACCGCATGGCTAATCAGCTGTTGGTTCTTGATCGTGTCAGAATAAGATCCAATGATCCTTTTGTGCACTGTCACTGTGCCCCACAGTCACGAGTTTGAAGCTCGTCACAGTCATCCCTTCCCAGATCCTACTCGGAATACCACAGACAAGGTTTAGACTTTCCGGATCTCAAGAATGCTGCCAATTGATTCTAGCCTATACCACGAAGATTCTAATCTCGGATTCAGATGCTCTGTTGTCAAGAGAGACAATGTGAATCATTGAAGAGAGATCCAAGAGATACGCATTCAAGCTTGTTTTCATGTAGAACGGAAGTGTTTGTCAAGCACGCGTTCATAGGTGAGAATGGTGATGAGTGTCACATAATCATCACATTCATCATGTTCTTGTGTGCGAATGAATATCTTAGAATAAGAATAGGCTTGAATTGAATAGAAAAACAATAGTACTTTGCATTAATTCATGAGGAACAACAGAGCTCCACACCTTGATCTATGAGGTATAAAAACTCCACCGTTGAAAATACATAAGTGATGAAGATCTAGACATGGCCGAATGGCCAGCCCCCTAAACGTGATCAAGAGATCAAGACTGATACAAAGATAGTCTCAAAAATGATCTAAAGATATAAATTGATCCAAAGATGATCAAAAGACCTAAAAATGATCCAAAGATGTAAAATAAATCACTAAAAGTAGTTTTTATACTAAACTAGTAGCTAGGGTTACAGAAAATAAGTAAATGATGCAGAAATCCACTTCCGGGCCCACTTGGTATTTGCTTGGCATGAGCATTGAGCTTTACACATGTAGAGACTTCTCTTGGAGTTAAACGCCAGGTTGCAGCCTATTTGTGGCGTTTAACTCTGGTTTGTAACCTGTTTCTGGCGTTTAACTTTAGAATAGGGCAGGAAGTTAGCGTTTGAACGCTAGTTTGTGTCGTCAAAAATCGGGAAAAGTATGGACTATTTAATATTGATGGAAATCCCTGGATGTCTACTTTCCAACGTAATTGAGAGTGCGCCAATTAGGTTTCTGTAGCTCCAGAAAATTCATTTTGAGTGCAGGGAGGTCAGAATCCAACAACATCTGCACTCCTTTTTCAGCCTTTGAATTAGATTTTTTCTCAAGTTCCTCAATTTCAGCCAGAAAATGCCTAAAATTACAAAAAAACACACAAACTCATAGTAAAGTCCAGAAATGTGAATTTTGAATAAAAACTAATAAAAATATACTAAAAAGTAGTTAGATCCTACTAGAAACTACCTAAAAATAATGCCAAAAAGCATATAAATTATCCGCTCATCACAACACCAAACTTAAATTGTTGCTTGTCCCCAAGCAACTGAAAATTAATTAGGATAAAAAGAAGAGAATATACTATAAATTTCAAAATATCAATGAAACTTAGCTCCAATTAGATGAGCGGGACTAGTAGCTTTTCGCCTCTGAACAGTTTTGGCATCTCACTTTATGTTTTGAAGTTCAGAATGATTGGCATCTATAGGAACTCAGAATCTAGATAGTGTTATTGATTCTCCTAGTTCAGTATGTTGATTCTTGAACACAGCTACTTTATGAGTCTTGGCCATGGCCCTAAGCACTTTGTTTTCCAGTATTACCACCGAATACACAAATGCCACAGACACAGAACTAGGTGAACCTTTTTCAGATTGTGACTCAGCTTTGCTAGAGTCCCCAATTAGAGGTGTCCAGGTTTCTTAAGCACACTCTTTTTGCTTTAGATCACGACTTTAACCGCTCAGTCTCAAGCTTTTCACTTGACACCTTCACGCCACAAGCACATGGTTAGGGACAGCTTGGTTTAGCCGCTTAGGCCAGGATTTTATTCCTTTTGGGCCCTCCTATCCACTGATGCTCAAAGCCTTGGATCCTTTTTACCCTTGCCTTTTGGTTTAAAGGGTTACCAGCTTTTTGCTCTTGCCTTTTGGTTTAAAGAGCTTTTCGCTTTTTCTGCTTGCTTTTTCTTTTTCTTTCCCTTTTTTTCCGTATTTTCTCTTTTTTTCTGCAAGCTTTTGTATTCACTGCTTTTTCTTGCTTCAAGAATCAATTTTATGATTTTTTAGATCATAAATAATAGTTTTCCATTTTCATTATTCTTTCAAGAGCCAACAATTTTAACATTCATGAACAACAATATCAAAAATATGCACTGTTCAAGCATTCATTCAGAAAACAAAAAGTATTGTCACCACATCAATATAATTAAACTAATTTCAAGGATGAATTTGAAATCATGTACTTCTTGTTCTTTTCTTTTTAGAATATTTTTCATTTAAGAGAGGTGATGGATTCATAGGACACTCATAGCTTTAAGGCATAGTTACCAGACACTAATGATCATGTAGTAAAGACACAAACATAAATAAAACATAAGGCTCAAAAGCCGAAAAACAAAAAAATAAGAACAAGGAGATTAAGGAACGGGTCCACCTTAGTGAGGGTGTTGTCTTCTTCCTCTTGAAGAACCAATGGTGCTCTTGAGCTCCTCTATGTCTCTTCCTTGCTTTTGTTGCTCCTCCCTCACAGCTCTTTGATCTTCTCTAATTTCATGGAGAATGATGGAGTGCTCTTGGTGCTCCACCCTTAGTTGTCCCATGTTGGAACTTAATTCTCCTAGGGAGGTGTTAATTTGCTCCCAATAGTTTTGTGGAGGAAAGTGCATCCCTTGAGGCATCTCAGGGATTTCATGATGAGGAATTTCCTCATGCTCTTGTTAAGGTCCATGAATGGGCTCTCTTGTTTACTTCATCCTCTTTTTAGTGATGGGCTTGTCCTCTTCAATGAGGATGTCTCCCTCTATGTCAATCCCAGCCGAATTGCAGAGGTGACAAATAAGGTGAGGAAAGGCTAACCTTGCCAAAGTGGAGGACTTGTCAGCCACCTTGTAGAGTTCTTGAGGTATAATCTCATGAACTTCCACTTCCTCCCCAATCATGATACTATGGATCATGATGGCCCGATCCATGGTTACTTCGGATCGGTTGCTAGTAGGGATGATAGAGCGTTGGATGAACTCCAACCATCCTCTAGCCACAGGCTTAAGGTCCGGTCATCTCAATTGAACCGGCTTGCCTCTTGAGTCTCTTTTCCACTGAGCTCCTTCCACACATATGTCCATGAGGACTTGGTCCAACCTTTGATCAAAGTTAACCCTTCTAGTGTAGGGGCGTGCATTTTCTTGCATCATTGGCAAGTTGAATGCCAATCTTACATTTTCTGGACTTAAATCTAAGCATTTCCCCTGAACCATTGTAAGCCAATTCTTTGGATTCGGGTTCATACTTTGATCATGGTTCCTAGTGATCCATGCATTTGCATAAAACTCTTGAACCATTAAAATTCTGACTTGTTGAATAGGATTGGAGAGAACTTCCCATCCTCTTCTTCTAATCTCTTGTCGGATCTCCGGATATTCGCCCTTTTTGAGCTTAAAAGGGACCTCAAGGATCACCTTTTTCTTGGCCACAACTTCATAGAAGTGGTCTTGATGAACCTTTGAGATGAATCTTTCCATCTCTCATGACTCAGAGGTGGAAGCAATTGCCTTCCCTTTCCTCTTTCTTGAGGTTCTCTGGCCTTAGGTGCCATTAATGGTTATGGAAAAACAAAAAGCAATGATTTTACCACACCAAACTTAAAAGCTTTGCTCGTCCTTGAGAAAAAGAAGAAAGAAAGTAGTAGAAGAAGGAGAAAATGGAGGAGATGGAGGGAGATATGTGGTTCGGCCAAGGGGGTAGAAGTAGTGGTTGTAATGTGTGAAAATGAAGGAGTGGTGAGGGGTTTATATAGGAGTGGGGGGAGGGCTAGGTTTCGTGTATTAGGGTTAGGTTTTAGGAGGGAAAGGATTTTGAATTTGGAGGTAGGTGGGGTTTTTGGGGAAGAGTGGATAGATGTGAGTGGTGAAGTTGTGATGGGTAAGGGTGATGGAGGTGATTGGTGAAGGGTATTTGGGAAAGAGTGTTATGAAAAGGTGGGAGAGAGAGAGTGAGATGTGGGATAGGTGGGGATCCTGTGGGGTCCACAGATCTTGAGGGGTCAAGGACTTATCATCCCTACTCCATTTAGGCGTGTAAACGCCCTTAGAGTGTATTCCTGGCGTTTAACGCCAGACTGCTGCTTGTTTCTGGCGTTAAATGCCAGCTTTTCTCCCTTTCTTGGCGTTTAACGCCAACTTGGTGCTCTGTTCTGGCGTTAAACGCTAGTCTGGTGCCTGTTTCTGGCATTAAACACCCAGAATGGTGCCAGACTGGGCGTTTAACGCCCATTCTACTACTCTTACTGGCGTTTAAACGCCAGTAAGCTCTTCCTCCAGGGTGAGCTATTTTTCATTCTCTTTTTGATTTTTCAGTTATTTTTGTGACTTCACATGATCATCAACCTAAAGAAAACATTAGATGACAATGGAAAATAAATAGATATAATTAAATAACATTGGATTGCCTCCCAACAAGCGCTTCTTTCATGTCAATAGCTTGACAGTGAGCTCTCATGGAGCCTCACAGATAATCAGAGAAGGGTTGGGGCCTCTCAACACCAAACTTAGAGTTTGGTTGTGGCCTCCCATCACCAAACTTAGAGTTTGAATGTGGGGGTTTTGTTTGACTCTGTATTGAGAGAAGCTTTTCATGTTTCCTCTCCATGGTTATAGAAGGAGAATCTTGAGTCTTGAATACAAGGTAGTCCTCATTCAACTGAAGGACCAACTCTCCTCTGTCAACATCAATCACAGCTTTTGCTGTGGCTAGGAAGGATCTGCCAAGGATGATGGATTCATCCTCATCCTTCCCAGTGTCTAGGATTATGAAATCAGCAGGGATGTAAAGGCCTTCAACCTTTACTAGCACGTCCTCTACTAGTCTATAAGCCTGTTTCATTGATTTGTCTGCCATCTCTAGTGAGATTCTTGTAGCTTGTACCTCAAAGATTCCTAGTTTCTCCATTACAGAGAGTGGCATGAGGTTTATCCCTGACCCCAGGTCACACAGAGCCTTCTCAAAGGTCATGGTGCCTATGGTACAAGGTATGAAGAATTTTTCGAGATCCGATTTCTTCTGAGGTAATGTCTGCCTCATTAATGCACTCAGTTCATTGGTGAGCAAGGGGGGTTCATCCTCCCAAGTCTCATTACCAAATAACTTGGCATTCAGCTTCATGATTGCTCCTAGATACTTTGCAACTTGCTCTTCAGTGATGTCTTCATCCTCTTCAGAGGAAGAATATTCATCCGAGCTCATGAATGGTAGAAGGAAGTTCAATAGAATCTCTATGGTCTCTGTATGAGCCTCAGATTCCTTTGGTTCCTCAAAGAGAAACTCCTTTTTATCCAGAGGACGTCCCATGAGGCTTTTCTCACTGGGACTCACGTCCTCCTCACTCTCTCCAGGTTCGGCCATATTGGTCATGGTTATGGCCTTGCACTCTCTCTTGGGATTTTCTTCTGTATTGCTTGGGAGAGTACTGGGAGGAGTTTCAGTAATATTCTTACTCAGCTGACCCACCTGTGCCTCTAAATTTCTAATGACGGACCTTTTTTCATTCATGAAACTTAGTATGGTCTTAGATAGATCAGAGACTATGGTTGCCAGGCCAGAATGGCTCTGTCCAAAATTCTCTGTCTGTTGCTGAGAAGATGATGGAAAAGGCTTGCTATTGCTAAACCTATTTCTTCCACCATTATTGTTGAAGCCTTGTTGAGGCTTCTGTTGGTCCTTCCATGAGAAATTTGGATAATTTCTCCATGAAGGATTATAGGTGTTTCCATAGGATTCTCCCATGTAATTCACCTCTGCCATTGCAGGGTTCTCAAGATCATAAGCTTCTACTTCAGAAGATGCTTCTTTAGTACTGTTGGATGCAGCTTGCAATTCATTCAGACTCTGAGAAATCATATTGACTTGCTGAGTCAATATTTTGTTCTGAGCCAATATGGCATTCAGAGTATCAATTTTAAGAACTCCCTTCTTCTGAGGCGTCCCATTGTTCACAGGATTCCTCTCAGAGGTGTACATGAACTGGTTATTCGCAACCATTTTAATGAGTTCCTAAGCTTCTACAGGGGTTTTCAGATGAAGAGATCCTTCTGTAGAATGGTCAAATGACATTTTTGATAACTCAGACAGACCATCATAGAATATACATATGATGCTCTATTCTGGAAGCATGTCAGTAGGACACCTTTTGATCAATTACTTATATCTTTCCCAAGCTTCATAGAGGGACTCTCCTTCCTTCTGTCTGAAGGTTTGGATTTCCACTTTAAACTTGCTCAACTTTTGAGGTGGAAAGAATTTGGCCAAGAAAGCACTGACCAGCTTATCCCAAGAGTTCAGGCTTTCCTTAGGTTGTGAATCCAACCATGTTCTAGCTCTGTCTCTTACAACAAAAGGGAAAAGCATAAGCCTATAAACCTCGGAATCAACTCCATTGGTCTTGACAATGTCACAGATTTGCAAGAATTCAGCTAAAAATTGATGAGGATCTTCCAATGGAAGTCCATGAAACTTGCAATTCTGTTGCATTAGAGAAACTAATTGAGGCTTAAGTTCAAAGTTGTTTGCTCCAATTGCTGGAATTGAGATGCTTCTTCCATAGAAGTTAGAAGAGGGTGCAATAAAGTCACCAAGCATCTTCTTTGCATCTCCGCCATTGTTATTGGGTTCGGCCATGTCTCCTTCTTTTTCGAGAATTTCTGTCAGGTCCTCTCCAGATGGTTGTGCTTTAGCTTCTCTTAGTTTCCTCTTAAGAGTCCTTTCAGGTTCAGGATCAGCTTTAATAAGAATGTTCTTATCCTTGTTCCTGCTCATATGAAAAAGAAGAGAACAGAAAAGAAGAGGAATCCTCTATGTCACAGTATAGAGATTCCTTTGTGTGAGTAGAAGAAGAGAAGAATTAGAACACAGAGAAAAAGAGGAGGTTCGAATTATGAGTAGAAGAGGAGTGTTAGTAGATAAATAAATAAAAGGAGATGAGAGAGGGGGAGAGAATTCGAATTTAATTTAAAATAAAAGGAAAATATTTTTGTTTTTATTTTAAAATGTAGTTAGAATTCGAAAATTAAAAAGAGAAACAAAATAAAATTTGAAAAAGATAAAAAATAGTAACTAATTTATTTAGTTTTCAAATTTTTAGAGAAAAGATATGATTGAAATAGAAAATTTTTAAAATCAAACAAAAGGTCAAGTAGTTAATTAAAAAAGATTTGAAAATCAAATTTTGAAAAGAGAAGAAGTTAGAAAAGATTTTGAAATTAATTTTGAAGAAGATATGATTGAAATTCATTTTGAAAAAGAATTGAAAAGGAAACTTAAAAAGATTTGATTTTGAAAATTAAAGTTGATTACTTGACTAACAAGAAACTAAAAGATATGATTCTAAAATTTAAAGATTGAACCTTTCTTAATAGGCAAGTAACAAACTTTAAATTTTTTGAATCAATCACGTTAATTGTTAGTAAAGAATTTGAAATTATGAAATGAAATTAAGAAAAATATTTTGAAAATTATTTTTAAAATTTTCGAAAATCATAAATGAAAAATGAAAAAGATTTGATTTTTGAAAAAGTTTTGAAAAGATAGGATTTTTAAATTGAAAATTTGATTTGACTCATAAGAAACAACTAAATTTTAAAAAGTTTTGAAAAAGTCAACTCAAATATTCGAAATTTATGAGTAGAATAAGAGAAAGATATTTTTTTTATTTTTAAATTTTTAATGGAGAAAGAGAAAAACAACAAAAAGACTCAAAACATGAAAATTATGAATCAAAACACACAATGCTTGCAAGAACACTTTGAATTTCAAGATGAACACCAAGAACACTTTGAAGATCAAGATGAACATCAAGAACTTATTTTTGAAAAAAAAAATTTTAAGAAAAGACACACATGCAAGACACCAAACTTAGAAATTTTCAATGTTTAGACATTAACAAATTGAGAATGCATATGAAAAACATGAAAAGACACAAAATAAGAAAATGCAAAGATCAAACAAAGAAGATCATCAAGAACAACTTGAAGATCTTAAAGGACACATGCATGAATTTTCGAAAATTTTTAGAAAATTAAAAAGATGCAATTGACACCAACTTAAAAATTGACACTAGATTCAAATAAGAAACATCAAATTATTTTTGGTTTTCTTGATTTTATTAATTTTTTTGGATTTTTCGAAAATTATTTTGGAAAAGAAAATAAAGATTTCAAAATTTTTAATAAGAATTCCAGGAATCATGCAATGTTAGTCTAAAGCTCCGGTCCAGGAATTAGACATGGTTTACTAGCCAGCCAAGCTTTCAGTGAAAGCTTCGGTCCAAAACACTAGATATGGCCAATGGCCAGCCAAGCTTTAGCAGATCATTACATTCAACAGCAAGATTGATAGAAATCAACAAGCTCTTGTGATGATAAGTTGAAACCTCGGTCCAAAAGATTAGACATGGCTTCACAGCTAGCCAGACTTCAACAATTCATCATGAAACTCTAGAATTCATTCTTAAGAATTCTGAAGACATAGAATAATTTATTTATTTTATATATTTTTTTTTTGAAAATTTTTCGAAAATAAAAAGCTTAAAAATCAAATAAAATTACCTAATCTGAGCAACAAGATGAACCGTCAGTTTTCCAAACTCGAACAATCCCCGGCAACGGCGCCAAAAACTTGGTGCACGAAATTGTGATCTCAACTGCGCCAACAACTTGGTACGCACGATTGTAATCTCAACTCCATTTCACAACTCCGCACAACTAACCAGCAAGTGCACTGGGTCGTCCAAGTAATAAATCTTACGTGAGTAAGGGTCGATCCCACGGAGATTGTCGGCTTGAAGTAAGCTATGGTCATCTTGCAAATCTCAGTCAGGCAGATTCAAATGGTTATGAGGTTTTGATAATTAAAAGATAAAAGAAAATATAAAATAAGATAGAGATACTTATGTAATTCATTGGTGAGAATTTCAGATAAGCGTATGGAGATGCTTTGTTCCTTCTGAATCTTTGCTTTCCTACTGCCTCCATTCAATCATTCATACTCCTTTCCATGGCAAGCTGCATGTTGTGTATCACCGTTGTCAATGGCTACCTCCCGTCCTCTCAGTGAAAATAGTCCTCTACGGTTTCTGTACGGCTAATCAACTGTCGGATTTCTCGTCTCGGATGAAAAATACCAGGCACAGCTACCGCATGGCTAATCAGCTGTTGGTTCTCGATCGTGTCGGAATAAGATCCAATGATCCTTTTGCGCACTGTCACTGTGCCCCATAGTCGCGAGTTTGAAGCTCGTCACAGTCATCCCTTCCCAGATTCTACTCGGAATACCACAGACAAGGTTTAGACTTTCCGGATCTAAGGAATGCTGCCAATTGATTACAGCTTATACCACGAAGATTCTAATTTTGGATTCAGATGCTCTTTTGTCAGGAGAGATGATGTGAATCATTAAAGAGAGATCCAAGAGATACGCATTCAAGCTTGTTTTCATGTAGAACGAAAGTGGTTGTCAGGCACGCGTTCATAGGTGAGAATGGTGATGAGTGTCACATAATCATCACATTCATCATGTTCTTGTGTGCGAATGAATATCTTAGAATAAGAATAGGCTTGAATTGAATAGAAAAATAATAGTACTTTGTATTAATTCATGAGGAACAACAGAGCTCCACACCTTGATCTATGAGGTGTAGAAACTCCACCGTTGAAAATACATAAGTGATGAAGATCCAGGCATGGCCGAATGGCCAGCCCCCTAAACGTGATCAAGAGATCAAGAGTGATACAAAGATAGTCTCAAAAATGATCCAAAGATCTAAATTGATCCAAAGATGATCAAAAGACCTAAAAATGATCTAAAGATGTAAAATAAATCACTAAAAGTAGTTTTTATACTAAACTAGTAGCTAGGTTTACAAAAAATAGGTAAATGATGCAGAAATCTACTTTCGGACCCACTTGGTGTTTGCTTGGGCTGAGAATTGAGCTTTACATGTGTAGAGACTTCTCTTGGAGTTAAACGCCAGGTTGCAGCCTATTTTTGGCGTTTAACTCTGGTTTGTAACCTGTTTCTGGCGTTTAACTTCAGAATAGGGCAGGAAGTTGGCGTTTGAACACCAGTTTGCGTCATCAAAACTCGAAAAAAGTATGGACTATTATATATTGCTGGAAATCCCTAGATGTCTAATTTCCAACGCAATTGAGAGCGTGCCAATTGGATTTTTGTAGCTCCAGAAAATTCATTTCGAGTGCAGAGAGGTCAGAATCCGACAGCATCTGCAGTCCTTTTTCAGCCTCTGAATTAGATTTTTGCTCAAGTCCCTCAATTTCGGCCAGAAAATACCTTAAATCATAGAAAAATAGAAAAACTCATAGTAAAGTCCAGAAATGTGAATTTTGAATAAAAACTAATAAAAATATACTAAAAAGTAGCTAGATCCTACTAAAAACTACCTAAAAACATTGCCAAAAAGCGTATAAATTATCCACTCATCAGCATCTATAGGAACTCAGAATTCAGATAATGTTATTGATTCTCCTAGTTCAGTATGTTGATTCTTGAACACAGCTACTTTATGAGTCTTGGCCGTGACCTTAAGCATTTTGTTTTTCAGTATTACCACCGGATACATAAATGTGACAGACACATAACTGGGTGAACCTTTTCAGATTGTGACTCAGCTTTGCTAAAGTCCCCAGTTAGAGGTGTCCAGAGCTCTTAAGCACACTCTTTTTGATTTGGACCATGACTTTAACCGCTCAGTCTCAAGCTTTTCACTTGACACCTTCCCGCCACAAGCATATGGTTAGGGACAACTTGATTTAGCCGCTTAGGCCAGGATTTTATTCCTTTGGGCCCTCCTATCCATTAATGCTCAAAGCCTTGGATCCTCTTTTACCCTTGCCTTTTGGTTTAAAGGGCTATTGGCTTTTTCTGCTTGCTTTTTCTTTCTCTCTTTTTTGTTTCTGCCATTTTTTTCGCAAGCTTTGTATTCACTGCTTTTTCTTGCTTCAAGAATCAATTTTATGATTTTTTAGATTATCAATAACATTTCTCCTTTTTCATTATTCTTTCAAGAGCCAGCAATTTTAACATTCATAAACAACAAATTCAAAAATATGCACTGTTCAAGCATTCATTCAGAAAACAAAAGGTATTGCCACCACATCAAAATAATTTAACTAATTTCAAGATAGCATTCGAAATCATGTACTTCTTGTTCTTTTGCAATTAAAAACATTTTTTATTTAAGAAAGGTGAAGGATTCATAGGACATTCATAGCTTTAAGGCATAGACACTAGACACTAATGATCATGTAATAAAGGCACAAACATAGACAAAATATAAAGCATAGAATTCGAAAAACAGAAAAATAAGAATAAGGAAGTTAAAGAACGGGTCCACCTTAGTGATGGTAGCTAGTTCTTCCTCTTGAAGATCTTATGGAGTGCTTGAGCTCCTCTATGTCTCTTCCTTGCCTTTGTTGCTTCTCTTCCTAGAGGTTTCTCCGGCGTTAGGTGTCATTAATGGTTATGGAAAGCAAGAAGCTGAGCTTTTCCACACCAAACTTAAAAGCTTTGCTCGTCCTCGAGCAAAATAAGATAGAAGGGAGTAGAAGAAGAATGAGGCAATTAATTATGAAAACTTATTACTGTATACAAGAAAAGTTAAGAAGAGTTGAAAAAAATTTGAAAAGATATGTAAGTTTTGAAAACGTGTTGGAAAGATTTGAAAAGAATTGAAATGAAAAAGTAATTAACATAGATAAATAAGATTGGGTTGCCTCCCAATAAGCGCTTCTTTACTATCTTTAGCTGGACTTTTACTGAGCTATTAATTTAATCTCAGTTTTGAGCACTCTTGCTCAACATTGCCTTTAAGATAATGTTTGACTCTCTGTCCGTTAACAATGAACTTTTTGTCAGAGTCACTATCTTAAAGCTCTACATACCCATATGGTGACACACTTGTAATTATATATGGTTCCCTCTACCGGGATTTCAATTTCCCAGGGAATAATCTGAACCTGGAGTTAAACAGCAAGACCTTCTGTCCTAGCTCAAAGACTCTGGATGACAGCTTTTTGTCATGCCATCTTTTTGCTTTCTCTTTATAAATCTTAGCATTTTCGAAAGCATTGAGTCTGAACTCTTCCAGCTCATTTAACTAGAGTAATCTTTTCTCTCCAACTACCTTAGCATCAAGGTTTAGGAACCTGGTTGCCCAGTAGGCCTTGTGTTCCAGTTGTACTGGCAGATGACAGGCTTTTTCATACACCAACTAGTATGGAGCGGTTCCTATAGGAGTTTTAAATACTGTTCTGTATGCCCACAGAGCATCATCCAGACCTCTTGCCCAATCCTTTCTACGGGTACTTACAGTCCGTTCCAGGATTCGTTTTAGTTCTCAATTTGAGACTTCAACCTGCCCATTTGTCTGTGGATGATATGTAGTTGCCATTTTATGGTTAATTCCATATCGGACCAGAGCAGAGTCAAGCTGTTTATTGCAGAAATGAGTGCCTCCATCACTGATCAGTATCCTAGGGACACCGAACCTGCTAAAGATATGCTTCTGGAGGAACTTCATCACTGTCTTAGTATCATTAGTGGGTGTTGCAATTGCCTCTACCCATTTAGATACATAATCTACTGCCACCAAAATATAAGTGTTTGAGTAGGATGGTAGGAAAGGCCCCATGAAGTCAATACCCCATACATCAAACAACTCAATTTCTAAGATTTCTTGCTAAGGCATGGCATAACCGTGAGGCAGATTACCAGCTCTCTGGTAACTGTCACAGTTACGTACAATCTCTCGGCAGTCTCTATAGAGGGTAGGCCAGTAGAAGCCACATTGGAGAACCTTGGTGGCTGTTCACTCACCTCCGAAATGTCCTCCATATTGTGATCCATGAAAATGCCATAGGATCTTCTGTGCCTCTTCTCTAGGTACACATCTACGGATCATTCCGTCTGCACAACTCTTAAAGAGATATAGTTCATCCCACAAGAAGTATTTTGCATCAGTAATCAGTTTTTTGTTTGCTGCTTGCTGTACTCTTTGGGTATGAATCTCACAGCTTTATAGTTTGCAATGTTTGCAAACCATGGTACTTCCTCAATGGCAAAGAGTTTCTCATCCGGGAAGGTTTCAGAGATTTCAGTAGGAGGGAGGGACGCTCCTGCTACTGGTTCTATCCGGGATAGGTGATCAGCTACCTGGTTTTCTGTCCCCTTTCTGTCTCTTATTTCTATATCAAACTCTTGCAGAAGCAACACCCATCTTATGAGCCTAGGTTTTGAATCCTGCTTTGTGAGGAGATATTTTAGAGCAGCATGGTCAGTGTATACAATCACTTTTGATCTTGTCAATGGCGTAAACCACTGCAAGCAACTCCTTTTCTGTGGTTATGTAGTTCTTCTGTGCGTCATTTAAAACACGGCTAGCATAATAAATGACATGCAGAAGCTTGTTATGCCTCTATCCCAATACTGCACCAATGGCATGGTCACTGGCATCACACATTAGTTCGAATGGTAATGTCCAGTCTGGTGCAGAAATGACTGGTGTTGTGACTAGCTTAGCTTTCAGAGTTTTAAACGCTTGCAGACACTCTGTATCAAAGATAAATGGTGTGTCAGCAGCTAGCAGATTGCTCAAAGATTTTGCGATTTTTGAAAAATCCTTTATAAACCTCCTATAGAATCCTGCATGCCCCAGAAAGCTTCTGATTGCCTTAACATTGGTAGGTAGGGGTAATTTTTCAATTACCTCTACCTTAGCTTGATCCAACTCTATTCCCTTGTTCAAAATTTTGTGCCCGAGGACAATTTCTTCAGTCACCATAAAGTGACATTTCTCCCAGTTTAAAACCAGGTTAGTCTCTTGGCACCATTTTAGAACAAGTGCTAGATGGTTAAGACAGGAGCTGAATGAGTCTCCAAATACTGGGAAGTCATCCATGAAGACTTCCAGAAATTTTTCTACCATATCAGAGAAAATAGAGAGCATGCACCTCTGAAAGGTTGCAAATGCATTGCACAGACCAAAAGGCATCATTCTGTAGGTAAATATCCCAGATGGACATGTGAATGCTGTTTTTTCTTGGTCTTGAGGATCAACTGCAATTTAGTTGTAACCTGAATAGCCATCCAAAAAGCAGTAGTATTCATGACCTGCTAGTCTTTCTAGCATCTGGTCTATGAATGGTAAAGGAAAATGATCCTTCCTGGTGGCTGTATTGAGCCTTCTGTAGTCAATACACATACGTCACCCTGTAACTGTTCTTGTAGGAACCAGTTCATTCTTTTCATTATGAACCACTATCATGCCTCCCTTCTTGGGGACAACTTAGACAGGGCTTACCCAGGGGCTATCAGAAATAGGATAAATAATCCCAGCCTCTAGTAACTTAGTGACCTCTTTCTGCACCACCTCCTTCATGGCTGGATTTAGCCGTCTCTGTGGTTGAACCACTGGCTTAGCATCGTCCTCCAATAGGATCTTGTGCATACATCTTGCTGGGCTAATGCCCTTAAGATCACTTATGGACCAACCAAGAGCTGTCTTGTGTGTCCTTAGCACCTGAATTAGTGCTTTCTCTTCCTTTGGATTTAAAGCAGAGCTTATGATCACCGGAAAAGTGTCACCTTCTCCTAGAAATGCATATTTCAGGGAAGGTGGTAGTAGTTTGAGCTCGGGTTTAGGAGGCTTATCCTTTTCCTGAGGAGTTTTCAGAGGTTCTTCCGTTCTCTCTGGTTCCTCCAGATCAGGCTGAACATCCTTAAAAATGTCCTCTAGCTTTGATTGGAGACTCTCAGTCATATTGACCTCTTCCACCAAGGAGTCAATAACATCTTCGCTCAGGTAGTTTTTTGGTGTGTCTGGATGCTGCATAGCTTTGACAGCATTCAACTTAAACTTATCCTCATTGACTCTCAGGGTTATCTCTCCCCTTTGGACGTCAATGAGGATTCGTCCAGTTGCTAGGAAAAGTCTTCGTAGAATGAGAGTTGCACTCTTGTGCTCCTCCATTTCCAGTAGTACAAAGTCAGTAGGAAAGGCAAATGGCCTAACCTTGATAATCATGTCCTCAATTATGCCTGATGGGATTTTAATGGAGCCATCAGCAAGTTGGAGGCATATCCAGGTTGGTTTAACTTCATCAGTCAAACCAAGCTTTTTGATAGTGGATGCAGGTATTAGGTTGATACTTGCCCGAGGATCACATAGAGCTGTCTTGGTACAAGCATCCTCTAATGTGCATGGTATAATAAAGCTTCCGGGATCTTTAAGCTTCTCTGGTAAGCTTTTCAGAATGACTGCATTGTATTCTTCAGTGAGGAAAACTTTTTCTGTTTCTCTCCAATCCTTCTTATGACTAAAGATCTCTTTCATGAACTTAGCATAAGAGGGTATTTGCTCAAGTGCCTCTGCAAACGGAATCTTTATTTCAAGAGTCCTGAGATAGTCTGCTGATGAGCGGATATTTTATACGCTTTTTAGGGTTAATTTCATATAGTTTTTAGTATGTTTTAGTTAGTTTTTAGTTTATTTTCATTAGTTTCTAGGAAAAATTCATATTTTTGGACTTTACTATGAGTTTGTGTGTTTTTCTATAATTTCAGGTAATTTCTGGCTGAAATTGAGGGAGCTGAGCAAAAATCTGATTCAGGCTGAAAAAGGACTGCTGATGCTATTGGATCCTGACCTCTCTGCACTTGGAATGGAATTTCTGGAGCTACAGGAGTCCAATTGACGCACTTCCAATTGCATTGAAAAGTAGACATTCAGGGCTTTCCAGAAATATATAATAGTCCATACTTTTCTCAAGGATAGATGACGTAAACTGGCATTCAACGCCAGTTCCATGTTGCAGTCTGGCGTCCAGCGCCAGAAACACGTTACAAGTTGGAGTTCAATGCCAGAAATAGGTTACAGCTTGGCGTTGAACGCCCAGAAAAGCCCAGGCACGTGAGAAGCTTTAGTCTCAGCCCCAGCACACACCAAGTGGGCCCCAGAAGTAGATTTTTGCACTATCTATCATAGTTTACTTATTTTCTGTAAACCTAGGTTACTAGTTTAGTATTTAAACAACTTTTAGAGATTTATTTTGTGTCTCATGACATTTTTAGATCTGAATTTTGTACTCTTTGACAGCATGAGTTTCTAAACTCCATTGTTGGGGGTGAGGAGCTCTGCTGTGTCTCGATGAATTAATGCAAGTGTTTCTATTTTCTATTCAAACATGCGTGTTCCTATCTAAGATATCCATTCGCACTTCAACATGAATGTGATGAACGTGACAATCATCATTATTCCCCCACGAACGCGTGCCTGACAACCACTCCCATTCACCGTAGAATGAATGAATATCTCTTGGATCTCTTAATCGGAATCTTCGTGGTATAAGCTAGATTGATGGCAGCATTCAAGAGAATCCGGAAAGTCTAAACCTTGTCTATGGTATTCCGAGTAGGATTCAGGATTGAATGACTGTGACGAGCTTCAAACTCGCGAGTGCTGGGCGTAGTGACAGACGCAAAAGGATAGTAAATCTTATCCCGGTACGATTGAGAACCTGCAGATGATTAGCCGTGTGGTGACAGCGCACCTGGACCCTTTTCACTAGAAGGATGGATGGTAGCCATTGACAACGGTGATCCACCAACACACAGCTTGCCATAGGAGGACTTGCGTGCGTGAATCAGAAAACAGAGGAAAGCAGAATTTCAGAAGACAAAGCATCTCCAAAACTCTAACATATTCTCCATCATTGCACAATAAGTATTTATATTTATGCCCTCTCATTTTTTACAATTGAACTTGAAAAACACTGTTGTTGGCATCCTGACTAAGAATAATAAGATAACTATAGCTTGCTTCAAACCAACAATCTCCGCGGGATTCGACCCTTACTCACGTAAGGTATTACTTGGACGACCCAGTGCACTTGCTGGTTAGTTGTGCGAAGTTGTAAGAGAGTAATGTGAACATTGACATTACAATTTCGCGCACCAAGTTTTTGGCGCCATTGCCGGGGATAGTTTGAGTTTGAACAACTGACGGTGAATCTTGTTGCTTAGATTAGGAAAATTTTGTCTTTTGGGTCAGAGTCTTTTATATTCTTTTCAAAAAAAATTATAATATTTTTTCTTAGTTATTAAAAATACTTTTTCAAAACAAGTGTTACATTTACTGCCCAATTGGCTAGAGTGTTGGTCTGTGTTCTTGGTAATTGGGTACCTTCTTTTTAAAATTCTTTTTCAAAAAATAATTTTTACATTAAATCTTGTGCCAAACTTTAAGTTTGGTGTTTTCTTGTAATTTTTCTTTGGTTTTCTAAAAATTTTAAGTTGGTGTTCTTTCTTCATGTTCTTGTGTTCTTGTGAGTCTTCAAAGTGTTCTTAAGTTTTCCTTGTGTCTTGACCTTAAAACTTTTTAGTTTGGTGTTCCTTGGTGTTTTCCCTCCAAAATTTTCGAAAACAAGGAGCATTAGATCTAAAAATTTTTAAATCTTGTGCTATCTTATTGTTTTTCTCTCTCCTCTTTAAATTGAAAAATATTTTTTCTCTCTATTTTAAAGCAAATTTTCGAAATTTACCTTTAAAATTCAGATTTTTATTTCAAAATTTAAAACCTTTTTCAAAAAAAAAAAATTCATATCTTTTTCAAAACTTCCTAACTACTTTCTCTCTCCTCATTTTTTCGAAAATCTTCACCCATTTTTATTTATTTTATTTTAATTTATTTTGTTATCGAAATAAATAAATAATTAAATAAATAAAAATATTTCTTCTCTATTTTACATCATCTCCCTTTCTCCATCATGGATCTAAGCGGAAATGAACAGTCCAGAAGGACTCTGGGGTCATATGCTAACCCCTCTACTGCTTCATATGGGAGTAGTATCTGCATACCCTCCATTGGAGTCAGTAGCTTTGAGTTGAATCCTCAGCTCATTATCATGGTGCAGCAAAGCTGTTAGTATTCCGGTCTCCAACAGGAAGAACCTATAGAGTTTCTGGCACAGTTTTTACAAATTGCTGACACAGTACATGAAAAGGAAGTAGATCAGGATGTCTACAGATTATTACTATTCCCATTTGCTGTAAAAGACTAAGCTAAGAGGTGGTTAAATAACCAACCTAAGGCTAGCATAAAGACATGGAAATAGCTGACAGAAAAATTCCTGAATCAATACTTTCCTCCAAAACGGATGATACAGCTAAGGCTGGACATCCAAGGCTTTAGACAAGGAGATAATGAATCTCTTTATGATGCCTAGGAGAGATACAGAGAGATGCTAAGAAAATGCCCCTCTGAAATGTTTTCAGAGTGGGTTCAGTTAGACATCTTCTATTATGGGCTTACAAAAAGAGCTCAGATCTCTCTAGATTACTCAGCTGGTGGATCTATCCACATGAGAAAGACAATTGAAGAAGCTCAAGAGCTCATTGATACAGTTGCCAGAAATAAGCATCTGTACCTAAGCAGTGACCCCTCCATGAAAGAAGAGGCTAAAACAGTAACTACTGAACCCAGTCCTGCTGAACAAGCTACTGAATTCAATCAGCAATTGGACTTTCTAACACAGCAGTTAGCCGAATTCAAAGATAGACTACAAGAGACAAGGATGGCTAATATAAATATGGAAGAACAATTGAAGCAAACAAAACAACAACTGTCAAAACAAATAACAGAAGAATGCCAAGCAGTTCAATTAAGAAGTGGGAAAACATTAAATACGCTATCTCAAGGCAGCAGGAAGCCAAGAAATGAGCAAACCACCCAAAATCCATCTGAGGACAGTAAGAGCCCAGGAAAAAATAATTCTGGCGTTAAAACGCCAGAGATTGGGTGGAAGGTTGGCGTTGAACGCCCAGACCATGCTCAGGACTGGCGTTCAACGCCAGAAACAAGCAAGGAACTGGCGTTGAAAGCCCAAAAGAAGCACAGTTCTGGCGTTCAGACGCCAAGAGCAGATGAGGAGTTGGCGTCTAACGTCACTCCAGCTTCTAACTCTGGCACTCAATTGCCAGAGAGGGATCAGACACACACAAGTGCTGATGATAACCCATCTAAAAAGGCTTCTTCAACCACTTTTGTAGGAATTAAATCTACAGCAACCAAGGTTGAGGAATATAAAGCCAAGATACCTTATCCTCAAAAACTCTACCAAGAGGAGCAGGATAAGCAATTTGCTCGCTTTGCAGATTATCTCAGGACTCTTGAAATAAAGATTCCGTTTGCAGAAGCACTTGAGCAAATACCTTCTTACGCCAAGTTCATGAAAGAGATCTTGAGTCATAAGAAGGATTGGAGAGAAACTGAAAGAGTTCTCCTCACTGAAGAATGCAGTGCAGTCATTCTGAAAAGCTTTCCTAAAAAGTATGAACATGTATGAACATAGAAAAAATTAGCATTTCCTCATGCTCAATTGAAGGAGATAAAATAAACAAGTATGAACATGTAGAAACTCATGCAATGCAATGCAATCCTATATATATGAATACAACTATATGATTCTTGCCCACTTGATCGAAAGTAAATAAACTCTTCAAAACAATTACAAATCAAATTCCACTAATTCTATCATTATACAGTAAGACAGACAAAGGTGCAAGAGGATAGCTCATGAGAGCAGGGAACATAGAAATTCAAGCATTGAACCCTCACTGATGATGTATGTACGCTCTGATCTCTCTAGTGTATAGGGTAATCACTCTTTCCTTCTCTAATCATGTTCTCTAACTTTTATTCTTCTCCTAACCAATCAACAACAGTTAACATACCAATGCAAACATCATGAGGTCTTTCTAGGGTTGTAATGGGGCCAAGGTAGAGGTAGGGGTACATGTATGGTCAAGTGAGTTTATAAATTGTATCTTTAATTAACCCAAGCTTCAACCCAACCTATATAACTTGCATAACCTTAGAATTCATACCTAGCTACCCAGAATTCCCCTTTTACATTCCATACTCATGTATCAACTTTTTATTTTAATTTTTATCATATGTGCATTGATCTTTGAATTCTCAATTCAGCATTGGGGTAATTTTGTCCCCTTATTCATTTATTTATAAATTTTTTTTAATAGAGGCAAAAATAAACATAGCTTATCAACGCACATAGATTTTTAATCTTTATAGTTTCACATGAGTAGGTATCCAAATTCCCATTAAATTTTCATGACACATTCCCTTAATAACTTTTGTTCCCACAATTTCCCATACTTAACTAGCACACACAATTCTATCTTAAGCTAACCAAAGATTCAATTTGGGATATACAATTGTTTTTCCGCTTAAGGCTAGTAATGTGGTGAAATATAGAACAAATGGGATTTAAAGGCTCAAAGTGGTTAACAAAGGTAATTGAAAAGGGTAGGCTTAATTTAGATAAGTGAGTTTAAACAAATAATGGCCTCAATCATATGCAAGAATACAAATATAATAAATATTGGACATATAAGATAAAACAATATATAGATTACAATATAAGAGAAGTAAACACACAAGAATAAAATAATTATGGTTAAATAATGTAACCATGCATAAAGGCTCAAATCTTCACAGGTTGTGTGTTCTTTAGCTCAAAAATCATGTTCCAAATACAACTTCAAGCAGATTTATCATAAAAAATTTTTAAAAATTAGTGAAATTTTGTTCCAAAGATAGAGTTTTAGAAGAAACTTATTGTCTTTTCAATCAAGTAGAGCATGCATGCAACTAACCTATTACTTTGCAATTTAACCTATGCTATAAAAGAAAGAAAATCTAACTAAAATATCCTATTTTATTGGTGCTAGGGAAGAGAAATTACCTCCGGAAGTCAGGTACTGACCGACCTCCCCACACTTAAGGCTTTGCACCGTCCTCGGTGCCATCTATCAGGAACAGGGGTGGGCTGATTGCAGTATCTCCACAGTTGGGACCATCATGGCTCCCTGTGCTGGTAAAGGAAGTGGAGTCCGGGGTGTCTGAGTCCTTGAAGTGTCCCTTGAGTAGCTCCTTGAGGTGTTTGAATCGGCGCTCGTTACGGCGCTCTCTTAACTTCACTTTCTGTTCTTGCCGATCCAATCTTTTGATTATCTGCTGGAGCAGTTCATCTGTTGTAGGTGCTTGTGGTGTTGAAGAAGGAATATCTTCAACTGGAGCAGTAGGAAGGCTTGTAGTGGCTGCTGAAAGTCTGAGGTATTTCCCATTAGGGACATACTGATCATCACGTGGGAGCATGGCTTTGGTGTCTCTAGCTCTGTAGGAGACTCCGGCTGCTGAGACAAGATCTGAAACCAAGGCGGGAAAAGGTAAGTTGCCCGCAATTTGTACGTGTCCCATGACATTCCGGATATGTCTTAGTAGATTCAGAGGCTGGTCTGTAAGGATGCACCATAGTAGAACGGCCATGTCCGCAGTGAAGGAAGACTCGTGAGTGCTCAGAAAGACGTAATAGGACATGATCTGTGCCCATACGCGAGCTTCCAAGGTAAGTGCTGAAGCCAATATATCCTTAGGGCGGGTACGATGGTATCCGTAGATCCAACGACTGCCAGGTAGTGCGATAACTCTGAGAACAGCTTCCCAGTCAAATTGGTACATCTGGCGCTTGAGTGCGGCTTCTTGAAAGGCGTCCAATCCTTCTGGAATAGGGGGAAGACTCAAAGCTTGTTGAATAGCCTCTTCTGTAATGGGGACTTGCTTCTGACGGACAAAGACAGACTGCAGGGTAGGCAGGTAGAAGTTAGAGTAGAACTCGACTACCCAAGAAAGATTGGCCTGCCTTGGTTGTCTCTGTAGGAAACCCCATTGTCTTCGTTCAATTTGCGGCTCAACAAAAGTAGTATTATTGGGCGGGAGGATAAGAAGGTGTTCATTGTTGTAACTCCTTTCAGCTAGAATAGGGAACATCTGCTCACAGTAGCGATTTAGAAATCGCGCAGTGTCCTTTGCTGGAAAGGCTTTCTCCTTTTCATCAACCTTTATGATCCTCTTAACTCTTTTTGTTGAGGGCTTGACTGCAGTTGAAGAAGGCTCTGCCGCTAGTGCTCTTTTAGTTCCTCTTCTTGCTGGAGGTTTGGGAGTAGCTTTCTCTTTTCCTTTCTTGGTGGCCATCCTGAAAAAGGAAAGAGAAAGTAAATTAAATTCAAAGAGGTATATAGCAAGGAAGAGAACGAAAAAGGTGGTGATGGAAGCACATTAGGAGGTAACTGACATTAACACACGCTCATGAGTACATGTGAAAAGTCATGAAAGGAGAATAGCGAGTGCATATAATGACAAGTGAATGCAAGATGTTTATTGATATGCCAGAAAAGGGCATGAGTAGCATAGACTAAGCAGTATTTTGTAACAAACCATCACGTTTGTATTGATAATTAAATTCAATTAATATAATAGTATAGGGAATTTGTGAAAAGCAAGCATTGAATATTAGAATAACATAGAGAAGTGCATAATGCCATATGGACTTTTTCACAAACACATAGCATGCAAGGTAAATAAAGTATAGAAAGTATTAAAGTGAACATGCAAGTGACCCTTTAAAGAAAATAATATATAATTGTCAAGAAATTTGCAACAATCCACAACCATCTAAGGAAGAATAAGGACTCAAATAAAATTCTAACACCATGTAAAAAGGAAAGAAAAAGAAAGAAAATATGAATAATGAAAAGAAAAAAAAGGAAAGAAAAGAAAAGAACATATAAAATAAGAAGAATGAGAGAAAAGGAAAGAGGGAAGAAGAAAATAAAACCTTGGTAATGGAGGTGAGAGAGATAGAGAGTGAAAGGTGAGATAGAAGGAAGAAGGGAGGAGGAAGAAATAAAGAGGGAAAAGAAAAATTAGGATTTGGAGAAGAGAAAGATATGATATTTGGCAAAATTAAGAAAACTGTGCGCCGCAAGCGATGCAGTTGCGTGGGCCATGCGGTCGCGCGACTTGCGCTTAAGGTGATGGACGCGGTCATGTCGGTCACGCGGTCGCATGACCCAGTTTGTGCCAGTGGCGCGAGGGTTGCCTCGCACTCGCACAACTCTCTGTTCAAAATCATTAAATGCTAAATTTTAGGTGACACGATCACGTGGGGTATGCGATCGCGTGAGTGGGCAGTTTATGGGGTACGACGCGGCCACGTGGGGCACGCGTTTATGTAAGGGGGATTGCGCATCCAGCGCCAGTCTAGCACCACTCTAGCACAACTTTCAGCTGTACACTCTTTCTACGTCGAAAATCAGGGCATGCAGTCGCGTGGGCTGATTTATGCCACTGGCACTCCTCCAGCCACGCTCCAGCATGACTCTCTGTTTGTTTTTAATTTCTCTCCTCTCCTTGCCACGCGGACGCGTCGCTGATGCAGATGCAGATGCATGAAAGTACTGATAAAGAGAAGAGTTATTGAATATGAAAAACTAAAAATAAAGAAAAGAACGATCATACCATGGTGGGTTGTCTCCCACCTAGCACTTTGCTTTAACGTCCGTAAGTTGGATGCTCCACTAGCTCAATCTTCTGCTATGTGGGGATCTTCCAAGAGGAAGATCTCAAGCTCCTTATTTTTCTGCATCTTCTCGCCATGGTATAGCTTTAGGCGTTGTCCATTAACTTTGATAAGTTTAGAACTTGAAGGATGACTTAGGTGATAAACTCCGTATGGTTCGCCCTTCTCCACTCTGTATGGACCTTCCCATCTGGATCTCAACTTGACTGGCATGAGCCTCAAACGAGATTTGTACAGGAGGACTAAATCCCCAGGTTGGAACTCTTTCCTCTTGATGTGCTGATCATGTGCAACCTTCACCTTTTCCTTGTATAGTCTTGAGTTCTCATAAGCTTCAAGGCGAAGGCTTTCCAGTTCTTGTAGTTGTAACTTCCTTTCAGCTCCGGCGTTCTCCATCCCCATGTTGCACTCCTTGACTGCCCAAAAGGCTTTGTGCTCTACTTCAACAGGGAGATGACAAGTTTTTCCATAAACTAAGCGGAACAGACTCATCCCAATGAGTGTTTTGTATGCTGTTCTGTATGCCCAGAGTGCATCTTGTAGCCTAGTGCTCCAGTCCTTTCTATGAGGTTTGACTATCTTCTGCAAGATACGCTTTATCTCTCTGTTCAACACCTCGGCTTGCCCATTGGTCTGAGGATGGTATGCTGTTGCAACCTTATGAATTATCCCATGCTTCTTCATTAGTCCTGTTAGTCTCCTGTTACAAAAATGGGTGCCTTGATCGCTCACGATTGCTCGTGGGGATCCAAAGCGACAGATAATATGGTTTCTCACAAAGAAAACAACAGTGTTAGCATCATCAGTGTGGGTAGGAATTGCTTCCACCCATTTGGAAACGTAGTCCACAGCTAATAATATATAAAAATAACCATTAGAATTTGGAAATAGACCCATGAAGTCAATGCCCCAAACATAAAAAATTTCACAGAAAAGCATAATTTGTTCAGGCATCTCATCCCTCCTGGATATATTACCAAATTTTTGGCATGGGGGCAAGATTTACAAAATTCAGCAGCGTCTCTAAAAAGAGTAGGCCACCAGAATCCACAGTCCAAGCTTTTTCTAGCAGTTCTTTGAGGGCCAAAATGTCCTCCACTCTCAGATGAGTGACAGGCCTCTAAGATGGACTGGAATTCTGATTGAGGCACACACCGTCTAATTACCTGATCAGCGCCACATCTCCATAAATATGGGTCATCCCATATATAATATTTAGACTCGCTTTTCAGCTTGTCTCTTTGATGCTTAGAAAAGTTAGGAGGAAATGTGCAGCTAACTAGATAATTAGCTACAGGTGCATACCAGGGAGATACCTCAGATACTGCTTGCAGGTTATCAAATGGAAAATTATCATCTATAGGAACAGAATCATCCTTAATGTGCTCAAGGCGACTCAAGTGGTCTGCCACTAAATTTTGGTTACCACTCCTATCCTTTATTTCTAAATCAAATTCTTGTAATAGCAGTATCCAATGTATAAGCCTTGGTTTGGACTCTTTTTTAGATAATAGATACTTTAAAGCTGCATGGTCCGAATACACTACTACTCTAGTACAAAGTAAATAAGCTCGGAATTTATCCAGAGCAAAAACAATAGCAAGAAGCTCTTTCTCAGTAGTAGTATAATTGGACTGGGCAGCGTCTAAAGTCTTAGATGCATAAGCTATAACAAAAGGGTCCTTACCTTCACGCTGAGCCAGCGCTGCTCCTACTGCATGGTTGGAAGCATCGCACATGATTTCAAATGGCTGGCTCCAGTCTGGTCCTCTCACGATTGGAGCTTGAGTCAGGGCGGCTTTCAACTTATCAAACGCTTGTTTGCAATCCTCACTGAACTCGAACTCAATATCCTTCTGTAGTAATCTGGATAAGGGAAGTGCTACCTTACTAAAGTCCTTAATAAATTTCCTGTAAAAACCTATATGTCCAAGAAACGAACGGACTTCCCTCACAGAAGAGGGGTAAGGTAAACTAGAAATAACATTCACCTTTGCTGGGTCTACAGAAATGCTATTATTAGATACCACATGTCCTAATACAATCCCTTGTTTTACCATAAAATGACATTTTTCAAAATTCAATACAAGGTTTGTATTAACACATCTATCCAATACTCTAGATAATCCATCTAAGCAAAGGCTAAAAGAATCACCATAAATGCTAAAATCATCCATAAAAACCTCCATACAGTCCTCAATAAGATCAGAGAAAAGACTCATCATACACCTTTGGAAAGTAGCTGGTGCATTGCACAAGCCAAAGGGCATTCTCTTGTAAGCATAAGTCCCAAAAGGACATGTAAAAGTGGTCTTTTCCTGATCCTCAGGAGCTATATGAATCTGGAAATAACCTGTGTAACCATCTAAAAGGCAATAATGTGATTTACCTAACAGGCGATCCAGTATTTGATCAATGAATGGAAGTGGGTAGTAATCCTTACGGGTAGCTTGGTTGAGATGCCTGTAATCAATGCAGACTCTCCAAGCATTCTGAACTCTAGTTGCTATGAGCTCTCCATGCTCATTCTTCACTGTAGTGACTCCAGACTTCTTGTGCACCACTTGTACTGGGCTAACCCATTCACTGTCTGAAATGGGATAGATGATACCTGCTTCCAATAGTCTGGTCACTTCCTTTTTGACAACTTCCAAGATAGTGGGATTCAATCTTCTTTCAGGTTGACGGACAGGTCTTGCTCCCTCTTCTAAAAATATTCTGTGCTCACATACTTGAGGGTTGATGCCTACTATGTCTACCAAACACCACCCAATTGCTTTCTTATGCCTCCTCAGTACATCAAGTAACTGCTCTTCTTGTTGGGAAGTGAGTTCCCTTGCAATGATAATGGGGAACTTCTGCTCATCTTCAAGATAAGCATATTTGAGATGTGGAGGAAGAGGTTTCAGTTCCAACTTCTGATCATGGGTAGGCTCTGGATTGTCTGGAGCTTATGAAAATGCTGAGGTGCCCCTCATTGTCAGTCAAGAGGGTCCCCACACTTGGACCTTGTCCAATGTGCCTCTCTTTTAACTCTTCCTTGTGGACTTCAGCAACAGTTTCATCTATGACATCACACTGGAAGATAGAATGATCTTCTGGAGGGTTGTTTATGACTCCATTCAGATTGAAGATTACTATGCGGCCATCTATTTCAAAAGAGTATGTTCCTGAAAAAGCATCCAATTTGAATTTTGATGTCTTCAAGAATGGTCTTCCAAGTAGGATTGATGATGGCTTATCTGAGTCATTATGGGGCATCTCCAAGAAGTAAAAATCAGTGGGAAATATAAGCCCTTTAATGTTCACTAAAACATCTTCAGCAACTCCAACCACTGTAATAATGCTTTTATCTGCTAACACAAAACGAGCTGCCGACCTTTTTAAGGGAGGGAGTCTCAAAATATCATATATAGACAAAGGCATTATACTAACACATGCTCCTAAATCACACATGAAATCATAGATTACTACTCCACCAATAGTACAACTAACTATACAAGGACCTGGGTCACTACACTTTTCAGGTAATCCCCCCATTAAAGCAGATATGGAACTACCTAAAGGAATAGTTTCTAATTCATTAATTTTGCCTTTATGTATACATAAATCTTTTAGAAACTTTGCATATTTAGGTACTTGTTGAATAACATCAAAAAGAGGAACGGTTACCTCAACCTTTTTGAATATTTCTACCATTTTGGGATCGGGTTCCAGCTGCTTCCTGGGCTTCCTTGCAAGTTGTGGAAATAGAATGGGAGTGGTGTTTTCTGCAGTGTCTGCGCCTTTTGGTGCTTCCTCCTGTGGTTGGGCTTCTTCTTTTTCAGCTATGTCCTGTATGTCCTCTTTCTCTTCAACATCTTCTATTTCTACTACCTCTTCAGCTGAGGCATGTTCTGGTAAGCTTGGTTCCTCCTGATTCCTCTCCTGCAGTGTGTTTCCGGACCTTAGGGTGATGGCATTAATGCCCCCCTTCGGATTGGGTAATGGTTGAGAGGGAATTCCAGTGGAACTTGAAGGTTGGTTGTTGGAATTTTGCATTGATCCAATCTGTGAGACAAGAGCTTGCAAAGTAGCGGTCAGACCATTCAGACTGGCATTAATGTTATTTTTCATGGTCTGTTGGCTTCGCTAAAAAAATTTAGTAACTCTTCATTAGGAGACGAAGAAGGGTGAGTAAATTGAGAGGTCTGCTGTTGGGTATTCTGTGGTCCTTGGGACTGCCTCAGGTGAGGTGCTCTGTAAGGTTGGTTCTGCTGCCTGTTGTTGTTATTATTCCACCTCTGATTTCCCTGATTATCTCTGCCTCCTCTGTTATTGTTGTCCCTCCAATTCTGGTTAGAATTGTCCTGCCATCCATGGTTATTATTTCCACCTTGATTGTACCCTTGGTTGGGGCGATCATAGAAGTTATGAGTGGATGCCACCATGTTGTCTTCCTGTTGGAGTTGCGGACATTCATCAGTATAATGGCTATAATCAGCACAAATTCCGCAAACTCTCTGTGGGACTAACTATTGGTTTTGCTGTGGTGAAGGAGGTTGAGCTTGCTGAACTTGTTGTTGATTCAATTACATTTGCTTCAGCAAGTTGGTCATTTCACAGATACTCTGAGTCAGAGCAGCAGTCTCCCTGCTAGAGGATACTTCTGCAACGGCTTTTGAACGGCCTTGCTTCTGTCTGTGGTTCCCAGTAGATTCAGCTAAGTGATGACAAGTCATCTTAGCCTAGTTTCACTAGTCTTTTTCCTTTGTTTTCACTTGAATTGTGCACTTTCTTGAGCTACAAGTAAGCTAATTTGGGTAGATTTTCATGCTTCCTTTGATTGAATCAACCATGTATGAATTCATGCTATTTCATGAGGTTTTATGCTATAATTGTCACATATTATGATAAAATGAATATCTCATGATTTTAAGCATAGCTTTGATGTGTTTGGTTGATTAATGATAGGTGAAGAAAGCTTGGAGAAAGGTTGAAGCAAGAAGGAATGGCTAGGAGTAAAGAGAGGACAATGGAATAAGTGAAAATGAACCAGGAAGCAAAAAGCTGGACTAAAAGTTAGCCTCAAACTTTTACTCAAACTTTTGCAAAACTTCAACCCGGTTCAATTGGTTCACTTTGGTTCCTCTCCAAACTCCAAGAGCAATCAACCAAGGCCTCTCTCAACCCAATTCCACCATGAGCAAAGGCCCAACTCAAGGCTTGAAGATCATTTGAAGAAAGTGTATAAATAGGATAGAATTCAAGTTCTTAGGGAGCTTTTCCTTTTTAATTTTCATAATAGTTTTCGGAAAACTTTGGATATTGAGTGATCTTTAATTTCTTAGTTTCGGGGAAGGAGAATTCCACTCTCTTCCTCTTAGTTTTATTGCTTTCAATTTCAATTGCAATTTTCTTGGATCTTGGGTTGGAGAATTGAAGGAATTCTGTTTCAATCTCATCCGAAGATCTCTCTGTTTCTTCTACTGCTTATTGAATTTAATTTCTGTTAATTGTTCTTCATCTACTTCCTTTGCAATTTACAATTCCTTTGCAATTGTTCTTGTTGGATCTAGGAAGGCATTGAGATCTAGACTTGGTTATCTAGTCTCTTGGGTCCTGAGATCCAGATTCCCCATTTCCCATTCCCTGTTTACTGTTTTCATGCTTATTTACAATTCTGTTTTTAGATCCGGTTCAATCCAAATGTTCTTTTACTTCTCTGTTGGTTGCAATTTACTTTCCCTCGTTTAATTTCTGCAAATCCAACTCCCAATTCCCTTTACAATTCAAGCTATTTACATTTCTTGCACTTTAAGATTCTGCAATTTCCATTTCTTGCGTTCTAAGTTTCTACCATTTAATTTCTTGTTCTTTAAGATTCAGCATTTAAATTCCTGTTCTCTTTAATTTCATGTCAATTACCCATTCCCTTTACTTCCCATGCAATTTAAATTCTGCAAATCACAAATCACTCAACCAAATCTTGATTCGCTTGACTAAGTCAACCACTAAACTAAAATTGCTCAATCCTTCAATCCCTGTGGGATCGACCTCACTCCCGTGAGTTATTATTACTTGATGCGACCCGGTGCACTTGCCGGTTAGTTTTGGGTGTTTTGGAGAAATTCGTTTCTCCACAAAAATATCCCATCAAGTTTTTGGCGCCGTTGCCGGGGATTGATTAGATTGACAATGATTAAGTGAGGTGGTGATCTAGATCTAGCATTTTTATTTTCTGTTCCTTTAATTTTCAATTAACCCACTAACGGTTTGAATTTTTGCTTAAGCTAACTAAAACTTCATTCTAGCAATAGATTGAAGTGTCACTGGTTTGTGTGTTTCTTATGTTCTGCTTGTATGTCAGGTACAAGAAGAAATACACCCATCTTTCATGAACAAGACGAAAGAACTCTTAGAAGGTTAAGAAGAGCTGAAAGAGGGAAAAATATTGTTGGAGAAGAGGAATCAGAAGAAGAATTCCAAGATATGGAGGAACATTCAACCAATCCACCAGGTGGAGTAGACAACAACAATAACAATCCACCCCAGAGGAGAGTTCTGGCCTCCTATACCTTTGCAAAAGCTAGACATTATGAAAGCAGCATTCTCACCCCTAATGTCAATGCAAATAACTTTGAATTAAAGCCACAACTCATTACATTGGTCCAAAACAACTGCTCGTTTGGGGGAGGACCATTGGAGGATCCAAATCAACATCTGTCTACCTTCTTAAGGATTTGTGACACTGTCAAGTCCAATGGCGTGAATCCTGAGACCTACAAGCTTCTGCTGTTCCCGTTCTCATTAAGGGACAAGGCCGCACAATGGCTTGAAACTTTTCCTCAAGGAAGCATCACTAGCTGGGATGATTTGGTGACTAAATTTCTAGCCAAATTCTATCCACCTCAAAGGGTTAACAGGCTGAAAACTGAGGTACAAACATTCACACAATTGGATGCTGAAAATCTGTATGAAGCATGGGAGAGATACAAGGCTCTGCTGAGGAAATGTCCACCAGAAATGTTCACTGAGTGGGACAAGCTACAGAACTTCTATGAAGGACTCACCCTAAAGGCTCAAGAATCACTTGACCACTCAGCTGGAGGTTCCTTGCAACTCATGAAAATTGCAGAGGAAGCTCAAAATCTCCTTTATATGTTGGCTAACAACCAATATTTCTTTGCTCATCAAAGAAACCGCCAACCATCACAAAGAAGAGGAGTAATGGAGCTAGAAGGAGTGGACTCAATCTTGGCTCAAAACAAGATGATGCAGCAGCAAATTCAACAACAATTTGAGCAAATGGCCAAGAGGATTGATAGTCTCCAAGTTGCAGCAGTTAACACTAGTCAACCATCAACCACATGGGGACAGAGTGAAGAAACTCAAGAAGAACAACAACAAGAGCAAGTACAGTATATGCACAACCAAGGACCAAATAAAGTGTATGGTGATACATACAATCCATCCTGGAAGAACCACCCAAACCTCAGATAGGGAGATAATCATACCCAAAACCAACAACCATGGCAGAGGAACTCAAACCAAAACAACCCAAGAAGCAACCAAAACCACAACCAGCAGCAGACTAACCAAAACCCCTACAGAAAACCTCAAAACAACTACCCCAACCCCAACCAATACCAATCTAATAACCAACCCACCAACCAAAATGCCTACCATCCACCACCCACATCTCATAACCCACCTCAAGTATCACCTGAAGCCCAGAGAATCACTAACTTGGAGGCCGTGATAGACAAAATGTTGAAACACCAGGAAATGGTAACCAAGAATCAGGAAGCATCCCTGAAGAGCCTAGAGAGACAGATGGGGCAAATCTCCAAACAGATTTCTGTTGAGAGACCTTCAAGCTCACTGCCGAGTGACACAATCCCAAATCCTAAGGAAGAATGCAAGGCAATACAATTAAGGAGTGGGAGAACATTGATGAGCAACAATGACACTACTAAGAAGCAAGTAGAGAGCAGCAAAAGACCAATAGAAGAGGAACAGCCAACACACACAGAGGAAGCCAATGATGATGATGCAATGGCAAGCAAGGAAGCTTCAAAGCAAACTCAGGCAAAGGTGGAACAATCAAAAATTCCGAAAAAAGGGAATGAAGCAGTTGAAAAGCCAACCAAGAATCAAAAGCAACAAGTAGAGAAAACCTTTGTACCTCCACTGCCATATCCCCAGAGGTTCAACAAAGAAACCAAGGACCAGCATTTTTACAAGTTCCTTGAAACTTTCAAAAAGCTAGAAATCAATATTCCTTTTGCTGAAGCACTTGAGAAAATGCCTCTGTATGCCAAGTTTTTGAAGGAGCTTATCAACAAGAAAAGAAGTTGGCTTGAGAAGGAAACCGTGTTACTCACCGAGGAATGCAGTGCTTTGATTCAAAGGGGCATTCCACCAAAACTCAAGGATCCAGGAAGCTTTGTAGTCTCATGCACAATTGGCAGAATAATTCTCAACAAAGCTCTATGTGACCTTGGTGCCAGCATTAACTTAATGCCTCTCTCAATGATGAGAAAACTTGCTATAGAAGAGCTTAAACCCACCAGGATGTCATTGGTCATGGCTGACAGATCAATCAAAACACCCACTGGAATTGTGGAAAATCTGTTGGTAAAGGTTGGGGAGTTTATTTTCCCAGCAAATTTTGTGATTTTGGATACTGAAGAGGAAGGAAACAATTCAATCATTTTAGGAAGGCCATTTCTAGCCACAGCAAGAGCCACTATTGATATAGAAAAAGGAGAAATGATCTTCAGGGTCCACAATGAACAAATGGTCATAAACGTCTTCAAGTCAATGCAACACATTCCTGAGCAAGAGGATTATGTGAGAGTGGACATGATAGAGAGTTTGGTGGAAGAAATGCTGGAAGAAAGTCCTCAAGAGCAAGAAGGAAATCAAGGGGCAACAAAGGAACAAGTAGCTGAGACTTCCATTGAGCAAGATGAAAAACAAGTCAAGAAGGAAGAAGTACGAAAACAAGAACTGAAACCACTACCCACCCATCTCAAATATGCATTCCTTGGCACATCGGAGAGCTTCCCAGTAATCATTAATTCATCCCTGACAAAGAAGGAAGAAGGAGAACTTCTTGATGTACTCAGAGCTCACAAAGATGCTTTAGGATGGACCATTGATGACCTGAAGGGAATCAGCCCTGCAGTATGTATGCATAAGATCCTCTTGGAAGATAATTCCAAACCAGTGGTTCAACCACAAAGAAGGCTAAATCCCACAATGAAAGAAGTTGTCCAGAAGGAAGTAATGAAGTTGTGGAATGCAGGGATAATCTTCCCAATATCTGACAGCCCATGGGTAAGCCCGGTTCAAGTTGTACCAAAGAAAGGAGGAACGACGGTCATCACTAATGAGAAGAATGAGTTGATCCCTACTAGAACAGTGACTGGGTGGAGAATGTGCATAGACTATAGAAGATTGAATGATGCCACCAAGAAGGATCATTTCCCTCTCCCATTCATTGATCAGATGCTGGAAAGGTTGGCTGGCCATGCCTATTATTGCTTTTTGGACGGATATTCTGGGTATAATCAAATCGTGGTGGACCCCAAGGACCAAGAGAAAACTGCCTTTACATGTCCATTTGGAGTCTTTGCATACCGGAGGATGCCCTTTGGGCTCTGCAACGCTCCTGCCACATTTCAAAGGTGTATGCTCTCCATTTTCTCTGATATGGTCGAAAAGTTTTTAGAAGTCTTCATGGATGACTTCTCTGTTTTTGGTGATAATTTCAATGCTTGCCTAAACCATTTAACCCTTGTCTTAAAATGGTGCCAAGAAACTAATTTAGTTTTGAACTGGGAGAAATGCCACTTCATGGTACCCGAAGGGATTGTTCTTGGCCATAAAGTTTCAAGAAAAGGGATAGAGGTTGATAAGGCAAAGGTTGAAATCATAGAAAAACTCCCTCCACCAATTAATGTGAAATCTGTTAGAAGTTTCTTGGGGCATGCCAGATTCTACAGAAGGTTTATCAAGGATTTTTCAAAAATAGCTAAACCTTTGAGTAATCTACTAATGCTTGATAACCCTTTTATTTTTTATGAAAACTGCCAGCAAGCCTTTGAAACTTTAAAAAACAAACTCACAACAGCACCAATAATCACACCTCCGGATTGGGAGTTACCCTTTGAACTCATGTGTGATGCAAGTGACCTTGCAATTGGTGCTGTACTTGGGCAAAAGAAGGGCAACTTACATCATGTCATATATTATGCAAGTAAAGTGTTGAATGAGGCCCAAAGAAATTACACCACAATGGAGAAGGAGTTACTAGCTGTAGTTTATGCTTTTGATAAGTTTAGATCATACTTAATAGGATCCAAAGTTATGGTTTATACTGACCATGCTGCACTTAAGTATTTGATGTCAAAACAGGATGCTAAACCAAGACTTATCAGGTGGATATTGCTCTTACAAGAGTTTGACATTGAGGTAAGAGACAGGAAGGGCACTGAAAACCGGGTTGCTGACCATTTGTCGAGGCTACCACATGAAACAATTCAACAAGCATCTCAGCCCATGAACGAAAGCTTCCCAGATGAGCACCTTTTGCAGATCTAGCAAGCACCCTGGTTTGCTGACATAGCAAACTACAAAGTGGGAAGAAAGATACCTCAAGACTTTTCTAAGCAACAAGTGAAGAAGTTAATCAATGAGGGAAAGAAATTCTTATGGGATGAACCCTTCCTGTTCAAGAGATGTTCTGATGGAGTAATTAGAAGGTGTGTCCCTGAGAGTGAAATGAGGGATATCCTGTGGCACCAGCTTATGGTGGACACTTTGGCCCAGAGAAGACAGCTGCAAAGATATTGCAGAGCGGCTTCTATTGGCCAACTATTTTCAAGGATGCCAGAGAATATGTCCACCAATGTAATGAATGCCAGAAAGCAGGAGGATTAACAAGAAGGAATGAGATGCCTCAAAATTTCATCTTGGAACTGGAATTATTTGATCTATGGGGAATTGATTTCATGGGGCCCTTTCCCCCTTCCTATTCTTTCAGATATATCTTAGTCGCAGTAGAATATGTCTCAAAGTGGGTGGAAGCCATAGCTACGACCACTTGTGATGCACAGATTGTCCTCCAATTCCTTAAAAAGCACATTTTCACAAGATATGGAGTGCCCAAGAGTCTTATCAGTGATGGTGGAAGTCACTTTTGCAACAAACAGATGGAGAAGCTCCTCCACAAATATGGAGTAATCCATAAAGTGGCTACACCTTACCACCCTCAGACTAATGGCCAGGCTGAACTAGCGAATAGGGAGTTAAAGAAGATCCTAGAGAAAACAGTGGGAAGCACAAGAAAAGATTGGACTAGGAAGCTAGAAGATGCATTATGGGCATACAGGACAGCTTTCAAAACTCCTATTGGCAAGTCACCCTTTCAGCTATTGTATGGCAAATCCTGCCATCTCCCTGTAGAGCTTGAACACAGAGCTTTTTGGGCCACCAAACTCCTCAACCTTGACTCCCAAGCTGCAGGAGAAAAAAGGTTGTTGCAACTAAATGAGTTAGATGAATTCAGGATAGAAGCTTATGAGAGTGCTAAGATATACAAGGAAAGAGCTAAGAGGTGGCATGACAAAAAAATCACAAAGAAGGAATTCAAGCCAGGACAGCAAGTGCTCCTGTATAATTCAAGGCTTAAGATTTTCCCTGGCAAACTGAAGTCAAAGTGGACTGGTCCATACTTGGTGACAAAGGTTTTTCCTTATGGGAGCATTGAACTGCTAGATGAAGCAACAAAGAATCAATTCACAGCAAATGGTCACAGAGCAAAGCTGTACTTGGGAGGACAATGGGATAAGGAAAAAGAGGTCCAGAACCTACAGCCTTCTTGAAAGGAATCGAAGGATGTCAAGCTAATGACAATAAAAAAGCGCTTGTTGGGAGGCAACCCAACCTGAGGTAGTTTCCTTTTCATAGCCTTTTCAATAAAAATGTTGAATAATTGATATGTATTGCAAGAAGCTAAGTTTGGTGTTGCACACCAAAAACAACTTAAAGGAGAATGGAGGATTCTAAGTTTGGTGTTCCACCAAAACCTCATTCAAAAGCACATTCTAATCTCCTGCACATTGTTAGCTCCAAGCAATCGAACAGATTATTCAACCACTTAACTGCTTTTTAGTCTTAACCTCATAACCTTTAGCAAGGATACAAGATTTTTGCCTAGAGTTAACCTGCTGTATCCAGAGAAGTGGCAAGAGCTTAAGTTTGGTGTCCCCACACCAAATTAAATCCACAAGCCACACTCAACTCATGCATACTAACTGGTCATCTAAGGGCTTGAGAAGCAAGCAACTGTTGAGAATTATGCAGGGAATTCACCACCAGTTGAAGACACTATGCATCATAACTCAAAAGGGCACAACAGAAGGAAGGACAAAGGAACTGCAAACCAATAGGTTGTATTTACACTTAACTCTTGCTGTTGAAAAATGCTTTGACTTGTGTTTTGTTAAAATGTTCATCTAATACAAGTAGAATCAATCTTAGAATAAGTAAGCTAGTCTATGTGTGTGCTTGTGTGTTTACTTTCACTTAGCAAAAAGCATGTTTTGTCCCCTGCATCTTTAAGTTCAATAAAAGAAATGTTTGAATGAGAAGTAAGATGGTCTCTGTTAGATAGAAGTAGAATAAAAGTAAGTGGTGGTATGTATGTGATTGTATAATAGCTCACTTTTAGTGAATAAAGAGCTAGGATGTCTCCTTCTAAGTATAGAGTGGCCTACTGTCTATGAATCTCAATCGAATAAAAATCCTTGGTTAGAAAGAAAAACAAAAAGAAAGAAAAAAAGAAGTGGCAGAACAAAAGAAAAACAAAAAAAGAAACAAAGCTGGACACCAATAGCTTGAACCTTAGAATATATGCCTGTGGTGTCTTTGTATTAGGATCTGCTTGGATTATTAAGCTCTTTGGAGTGCATCAACACTCGGTGACTTGGGTTAACTAACCCGGGATCATCAGCTGAAAGTCCACTATCAAGAGCAACCTAACTACAAGGCACTTAGTAGCCCAAAGAGGCGCTGGGCATCAATGTTCTAAGAAGGAATGTGAGCCAAGTGTCTATAGTGAATAATGTATCAAGTATAAAGAAAAGGAAATGAACTTGCTACACATGACACTCAAATAAAGCTTATAAACAAAGTAATAGCCAAGGATAAAGGAATAATGAGAGGTCATAGCAGTATGTTACTTGAAGCTTGAAGGAGACTTTCTAGGCCTAGGAGTCAATAAGAAGTGAGTATTTACATATCCATACAAAATCCCATGAACTATCAATAATACTCTGCTAGCATGAACATCCTCTTCCATTCCATCCTTTCTTCTCAATAAATCTTTTCTTGCTTGGGGACAAGCAAGCTTTAAGTTTGGTGTTGTGATGACAAGTCATCTTAGCCTAGTTTCACTAGTCTTTTTCCTTTGTTTTCACTTGAATTGTGCACTTTCTTGAGCTACAAGTAAGCTAATTTGGGTAGATTTTCATGCTTCCTTTGATTGAATCAACCATGTATGAATTCATGCTATTTCATGAGGTTTTATGCTATAATTGTCACATATTATGATAAAATGAATATCTCATGATTTTAAGCATAGCTTTGATGTGTTTGGTTGATTAATGATAGGTGAAGAAAGCTTGGAGAAAGGTTGAAGCAAGAAGGAATGGCTAGGAGTAAAGAGAGGACAATGGAATAAGTGAAAATGAACCAGGAAGCAAAAAGCTGGACTAAAAGTTAGCCTCAAACTTTTACTCTAACTTTTACTCAAACTTTTGCAAAACTTCAACTCGGTTCAATTGGTTCACTTTGGTTCCTCTCCAAACTCCAAGAGCAATCAACCAAGGCCTCTCTCAACCCAATTCCACCATGAGCAAAGGCCCAACTCAAGGCTTGAAGATCATTTGAAGAAAGTGTATAAATAGGATAGAATTCAAGTTCTTAGGGAGCTTTTCCTTTTTAGTTTTCATAATAGTTTTCGGCAAGCTTTGGATATTGAGTGATCTTTAATTTCTTAGTTTCGGGGAAGGAGAATTCCACTCTCTTCCTCTTAGTTTTATTGCTTTCAATTTCAATTGCAATTTTCTTGGATCTTGGGTTGGAGAATTGAAGGAATTCTGTTTTAATCTCATCCGAAGATCTCTCTGTTTCTTCTACTGCTTATTGAATTTAATTTCTGTTAATTGTTCTTCATCTACTTCCTTTGCAATTTACAATTCCTTTGCAATTTACAATTCCTTTGCAATTGTTCTTGTTGGATCTAGGAAGGCATTGAGATCTAGACTTGGTTATCTAGTCTCTTGGGTCCTGAGATCCGGATTCCCCATTTCCCATTCCCTGTTTACTGTTTTCATGCTTATTTACAATTCTGTTTTTAGATCCGGTTCAATCCAAATGTTCTTTTACTTCTCTGTTGGTTGCAATTTACTTTCCCTCGTTTAATTTCTGCAAATCCAACTCCCAATTCCCTTTACAATTCAAGCTATTTACATTTCTTGCACTTTAAGATTCTGCAATTTCCATTTCTTGCGTTCTAAGTTTCTACCATTTAATTTCTTGTTCTTTAAGATTCAGCATTTAAATTCCTGTTCTCTTTAATTTCATGTCAATTACCCATTCCCTTTACTTCCCATGCAATTTAAATTCTGCAAATCACAAATCACTCAACCAAATCTTGATTCGCTTGACTAAGTCAACCACTAAACTAAAATTGCTCAATCCTTCAATCCCTGTGGGATCGACCTCACTCCCGTGAGTTATTATTACTTGATGCGACCCGGTGCACTTGCCGGTTAGTTTTGGGTGTTTTGGAGAAATTTGTTTCTCCACAAAAATATCCCATCACTAAGTCACTGATCAATTGCCATGCCTCATCAGTGGTTTTGTACTTCTTCATAGACCCATTGCTAGCACTTTCCATTGTGGTCTTATCTTGGGGCGTCATGCCCTGTGTGATATAGCTGAGTAATACTATCTTGTCAATCCTGTGGTGGGGGCATGCTTCCAGAAGATTATTGAAGCGCTCCCAGTATTCAAAGAGAGTCTCGTTGTCATCTTGAACAATTGTGGAAATGTCTTTCCTCAGTTTATCAGTAACTTCAGATGGAAAGAATTTCTCCAAAAACTCTTTTCTGAGCGTATCCCAGTTGGATACATTTGCTAGGGGTTGAGTATAGTACCACTCTCTTGCTTTTCCCTCAAGAGAAAACGGGAAAGCTTTCAGCAAAATTGAAGTTTCATCAGCACCATCACGCCTGACAGTAGAACAGGCTGCCTGGAAATCTCTCAGGTGCTTGATAGGCTCTTGAGCAGGTAAGCCATGAAACTTGGGCATCAAATTGAGCAGTGCGGTCTTTATTTCGAAATCTGTAGCCACCACTAGGTGATGCGCTTGAAATGGTTGCATTGTAAAATCAGGGGCTCCTTCCTCCTGGATGGTAACTCTCCTAGGTTCTGCCATGTCGTTTGCACGTGAATCAAATGAATTAGTAGAACGGGGGCTGGTCTCTTCCTCAGATGGCGTTTCAAATCCGCCCTCAGAGAGGACTAACCGACGCCGAGCTCGCCTTATTCATGAGATGGTTCTTTCAATCTCAGGATCGAATACTGGCAAGCGTGGTTCAGAAAGTGAACGCGTCATCTAGCGAAAGAAACATGCAGCTCATAGTAGCAAAATAAAATAAAATGCAAATAAATAAATTCTAATTAATAACTTTAGCACTCTATTGCAACTCCCCGGCAACGGTGCCAAAAATTGATGCGGGCAGAAATTGGCGAATTAAAATTGTTAAAATATATACGTTGCAAGTATAGTTCTTAATTCGCCAGAAATCCGCCTATCAATATAGAAATGTGTCACAGAAAATTGAAATTAAAATACTGGGAGTATGAATCCCAGGTCGTCTCCCAACGAGTTGCAGAAAAGTGTGCTATTTTATTAATCAGAGGTTTTCAAAAAGGTTTGAATTGGGCAAACAGGAAATTAAATTGGTGAATTTGAATAATGTAAATAAAAGCCTTGACTGGGAATTGATTAGTTGGAATCCCTATTATTGTTGGAATACTCTCAGGATTAATTGACAATTAAAGATTATCCTGTTTAGTTATCCTTCACTAGGTGAAAGAAAGTCAAACATGTTGGAATGCTACGTCCATTCACAAGTTGCAATCCACTTAATTAAAAGGGATTGGTGTTAGTGATTAGGAGGCAATCTAACCATAAACCCAATTACAATTTTTCTTTCAAGCCTTCCAACTCAAGGGTTCCTTTCAACCAATTCCCCATCAAGTTAGGGAACTACTCACTCATTGTGAATGTAAAATTCATAGCATATAAAAAGGAATTAAAGGAAGACATTGTAAATAAAAATTAAAAGTCAATTAAAAATAAAAGTGATCCTTGTATTAAATAATCCTAAAAATATTCCAATGGTAAAATTAAACAAAGCAAAGAACATGGAAGAGTAAACCAAGTAAAGAAAACGAACTAGAATGACGAAGTCTTGATGAGGTAATAACTCTTCTCAGTGCTCCAATGCCCAAAAAAGGAAGAGAAACTAAAATCCTAAGAACTATGAATGTGTAGAGAGAAAACCTAGAGGAGGAGTAAAAACTAGATCTAAAAACTAAAACTGTGTAGAATGAATGTTGTCTTTGGTTTCTGCATGTTCTCTGGCTCTAGTTTGCTGTTCTGGGCCGAAAACTGGGTCAAAATAGGGTCCAAAATTGCCCCCAGCGAATCCTGCAGATTATGCAGATCGCGCATGTCACGCGATCGCGTCGCTCATGTGGACGCGTCATTCGCGTTTCGCTTCACCACGCGGGCGTGTCGTCCACGCCTCCGCGTCGCTCGTGCTTTTCCATTTCCCGTGGTCGCGTCATCCATGTGGCCGCGTCACTGCGATTTGATCTTCTCCGCCCGGTCGCGTCGTCCATGCGGCCGCGTCGCTTCTCGCTGGTCATCTTCTCAATTTCTTGTGTTCCTTCCATTGTTGCTAGCTTCCTTTCCAATCTCCAACTCATTCTTACCCTATAAAGCCTGAAACGCTTAACACACAGAGCACGGCATCGAATGAAATAAAGGAGAATTAAAATGTATAATTAAAAGTCTCTAGGAAGCAGTTTTCACTTATGTAATAATTTCAGGAAGGAAATATAAATGCATGCTATTTTAATGAATAAGTGGGTCAGGATCATGATAAAACCATACAACTAAACACAATATAAACCATAAAATAGTGGTTTATCAACCGGCAACAAAAGTTCTTTGAAAGAAGAGGTCACAAAGAGCAGGGCAACATCAAAAGGGACAAAGAAGAAGGCACCAAGGAGGTGGAGAAACAAGAAGATCCCTACAAAGGATTTCTCTCCAGGGGATAAAGTGATCTCATCTTACTTCCTAGATATCCCACCTCATCTCCCCACCATCCTATCTCAGCTACCTAAGGTTTTCACCATCAACAAAGTTCTCTTCCTAGAACATGTAGAGATCCTTGATGAGGCCAATGGATATAGGTTTACTGCAAGAGGGGAAGATTTGGAGCATTACCAACCACCCTGACAAAGGGCAGAACGTCAAGCTAGTGACGCTAAAGAAGCACTTCATGGGAGGCAACCCATGTTTTATATGCTTTTAAAGTAATTAATAATGCAAGGTTCATGAATTCTAAATCAGCTTTTACATATCCTTGAATGAATCCTTTTATGCAACATATAGTGGAGAACAATTCTTTTTACACCACATGACCACAAACTAAGTTTAGTGTCACCAATGTTGCATATATGGGCAATTAATTAGTCAGTTGGTTTGCATTCATGAATAACACTTAGTTAGTTAAAAACAAAAATAAAAAAAAATTGTTTTTCTTCTTTTTGAAAAGTAGTTATCCCACTTTTCCAATATTTGCCGCCAACTTTCAATCTTATTAATTTTGTTCTTTTATCTTGTAGGAGAAATGAGAGGAGGATTGGAAAGAATTGATTGGACAACTGAAGAAGGAGGATTCGGCCACCACAAAAGGAGAGTACTATACACGTGTTTTCAAGGGGGATGCATTGGGAAATGTTGCCATGCAACATTGGAAGAGTGACACGCTTGGAAATCGAACCAACCCCCCTCCATAAAGTTGATGATCCTTGTGCTCATCCTATGCTGAACCCCATCCATTCATCACAAAACCACTCCATCAATCCACACCTTTCATTCACTCACCATCTCCCTATATAAAGTGGTTCTTATTCCATACCCCTTCCACATTCCAAATTCTCATTCTTTGTTCTTCTAACTTTCAGAACCCAATACCTCTTACCTCATCAAAAACACTCTCATTCACTCCCTTCACTACACCCCATCTTAACCGGCCAAAGCCCATTATCCACACCCGTTACACCTTCACATCACAAAAAGTCACTAATGGCATCATTGAGCTCCAAGAGGAAAAAGAGAAAGGAACCGGTGGAGAGCATCCCTTTTGACGAAGGGAGATTCAAAACGGCATTCCATGAACTTGAATTTGAATGGATAAAGCTCAAAAAGATACTACCTGAGTTAACATTCCAGTTCAACGAGGACGAGTGCCCACTGATTCGAGAGAAGATTGAACAAAAGGGTTGGCTAAGGCTCACGAACCCAGAAGCAAAGATAAATGCCTCATCAAAGAATTCTATACAAATGTGGTCAGAGAAGACAAAACCAAGGCCCCCACTTTTAAAAGTTATGTGAGAGGAACAGAGGTGAATTTCAGCCCCAATGCCATAATAAGGACTCTTCAGCTGAAATCGCCACATTTTGATGAGCCCATTTATCAGGTGAGAATAAGTAATGGCCCCAACAATGATGAACTCGAAAAAATTGTGAACGATATATGTGTTATAGGATCTGACTGGGAAAGGTATTTGGATAGAAGACCCCGGTTCATCAGGAGAGGAGACCTCATCCCGGGAGCCAAGGGATGGTTTGAGCTCGTGAGGAGATCTATCCTCCCAGCCGCAAACAATTCTGAGGTCAACATTACTCGAGCTACTATGGTACATTGCTTAATAAGGGGAGGAGACATCAATGTGCACGAAATTATAGCTGAGGAGATTCAAGAATCAGCCGAGAAGAATGATCCAGGTGCTAGACTTTGGTACCCCAGCACCATCCTTAGGCTGTGTACGAAAGCCAAGGTAGTCTTTGAGGACAGCAATCCAACTTGGGTAAACTCTGGAAGGATGGTTACGCTCCAACGTATAACTTATGTGGCACCCGCCCAACAACAAAGAAGGTTTCAAATAGGGAAAAGAACATCACAAGAAGGACCTCACCAAGAAGAACCTCATCAGGAAGAATACCAGCAAGAAGAGTACTATGACCCAACCAATATAAATCTGGGTCACATTCAAGGAGCCATTAAGGACTTGGCAAGGAGATATATGAAAGGGCAAGAGCAACAACTACACATTCAATCCCAAAGGATGGATCGTCAAGAAGAACTCCTTTCTAATTGGATGAATCAATAAGGGGAGTGGCAAAAACAGCAAATGGAACACTACTCCCAGCTCACTCAAGCCATCAATCAAGTGACTGAAAGGCAAGAGCGTCAAGACAAACGCCTTCAAGAACTCAACCAACGTCAGCTAGCTCAGACGAAGGCATTCAATGAGTTTAGCGTGCTTAATGAAGGACGGCAACTACATAGGGAGGAGTTCAACATAAACACTCAAGCCAAGTTGAACTATATGTCTGGTCATATGCACAATCTGCACTCTGCAATCCCTAGGTATGATGTAGTCCAAAAAGATCTAACAGAACAAGAAGAAAGGAAGGTGAAACAGCAGAAGGAAACATTGAAAAAGAAGATGGAAGATGCTGGTTTCTGGAAAAAGTTGATTGGAAAAGGAAAGGAAAGTGGGAGTTCAAGCACTCAAGAAAAACACAAAGAGGACAAGCAAGAGGGAGAGCATGAGCAATCCCATGAGTAAAAGGTGGTGGAGTTCCCTTATTATCCCATCTTTTTCAAGTTTTAAATAAGAAAAATCATGTATGAAATAGAACATGTTTCCATGGTAGTTTAGGATTTTTAAATTCTGCCTTTAAGTTTTCATTGCTTAGGTCTATGCTTGCTAGTCTAATGTCACTGCTGCATCTTCACCTTGCTCACTTGTATGCTTGTCCCTGAAGTCAAATAAAAAAAGGAGATGTTATGAAAGACCAGAGTGATGATCAATTGTGGAGTAGGTTCTTAAGCTTGTGGTGTAGTAATCACTTAGCTAAGTTGGTTCACCAACAAGGTAGGAAGGCAACTATCTGTCCTGAAGTCATATGCTTGAAACACACCCCATGAGACTAGCTAAATAACAAGATCCTAATAAGAAAAAGGAAAAGAACAATAAGAGTTGAAAAAGAAAGAAAAGTAATAAGAAATAAGGCTAGGCACCAAGGGCTTAACTCTTGAGGGATGTGTCTGTGGTGCTCTTGTACCAAGGATCTGCTTGGATGAATAAGTTCTTAGGAGTGCTTCATCACTTGGTAACTTGGGTTAACTAACCCGGGATTATCAACTGAAAATCCACTATCAAGAGCAACCTTGCTACAGAACATTTAGTAACCCAAAGAGGTGCTGGACACCAAGGCCTCAAGGAAAGAAAATAACAAACCATGTGCATGTGGTGTGCATGTACGGGGGAGAGAGACTTGAGAGAGTAAGTCCTTGGGGGTGTTTCAACACCTAGCACCTTGAACCAACTGGTTCGGGAGTGTTGGCTGAAAGCTTATTTTAAAGAGTCGCCCCCTCACAGAGCACTTAGCCTAAGGATGCAATAAACCTTGAAAAGACAAAGGGATCAACAAATAAAAGTCTCAAGGGGGTGCAATCAAGTGAGTATTTCAGGGTATGATAAAGGTCTGAAAGCCAGTAAAGGAATGAACCAAAGTTGCTATGTATGAAACCCCATAAAACCAAGGACATGACTTCCACAATAATGATTCATTCCTCATTTCATTTCATTCATCATTCTCATGTTTCAGTACTTGCTTAGGGACAAGCAAGCTTAAGGTTTGGTGTTGTGATGCCAGGGCATTTCGGCTAGTTTCACTGACCTTTTCTTTACTGTTTTAGGGTAGTTTCATGCATTTTCTTAGGAAATAAGCAAGTTTTGGGTAGAATTTCACTTACATCTTGATTCAAGCAAACATTGTGAATTTTATATGATTTCATGAGAATTATGCATGAATTTAATGACAAATTGGATGATGCATGACTCATAACTTGGATTAGAGCTTTGATGCACTTTATTTGCTTGATTTCAGGACAAAGGAAGCAAGGAAAAGCCACGTTAGTAACCACGTTAGTCTAACTAACGTGACCACTAACGTGGAATGGGAGCTAGCTTGCAACATTAATGAGAAAAGTAATTGCCAATAACATCTTCGAAGCCATCATAGCCCACGTTAAATACCACGTTAACTACATTAACGTGGTAGTTAACGTGGAGGAAAAGGAAGCTCCAAGCATTAGTGGTAAAAGTGAGTGCCACTAACACTCTAAAAGGGCAATTGGCCATGTTAAGAGTCACGTTAACTCAGTTAACGTGAACTCTAACGTGGAAGAGAAAGATAATGCCAACGTTAGTGACACTCACCTTTGTCACTAACGTTGGACTAAGCCCATATTGGCTACGTTAAGAGCCACGTTAACTTAGTTAACGTGAACTCTAACGTGGAAGGAGCAAGGAATCGCCAACGTTAGTGACACTCACTTTTGTCACTAACGTTGGACTAAGCCACTATGAGCCACGTTAGTTACCACGTTAATTACATTAACGTGGAAGCTAACGTGGAGGAAAGGGATAATGAGCCAACGTTAGTGACACTCACCTTTGTCACTAACGTTGGAGATGGCAATCAACACCACGTTAGTGGTCACGTTAATGTAATTAACGTGAGGCACTAACGTGGGAATGGGGCGTTTTGGAGCGTTAGTGAAAAAGGTAGGTGTCACTAACGCTCTCGAAGATTTGGCAAGCCTACGTTAAAGGTCACGTTAACTATACTAACGTGAACTCTAACGTAGGGAGAAAGGGGTACGCTCAACGTTATTGGGAAAGGTAAACCCCAGTAACGTTTGCGAAGGGCCGAGAGGCAACGTTAGTGGTCACGTTAGTACCACTAACGTTGAAGTTAATGTGGACCATTTTGGGTTAGGAACGTTAGTGAAAAAGGTGATTATCACTAACGTTCTCGACCCCATACTTTCACTTAACGTTAACACCACTAACGCCCTAAGCTAAAGTCCATGTCTACTGCACACTTTCTCTGCAAGTGAAGCTGAGCCCACTAAAGATGATAACTGCTTCAACTCAAGATCCAAAGGCCCATATCCAAGACTTGAAGAGCCAACTAGAAGATCAGAAGAGTAGTATAAATAGGAGTAGTTTTGAACTAGAAAAGAGCTTTTGGAATGAGGGAACTACTCTTTGTATAATTTTACTTTCTCTGCAACTTCTAGTTTTACTTTCAGAATGCATTCTCCACCTTGATCATGGTTCTTAGTGATCCATGCATTAGCATAGAACTCTTGAACCATTAAGATCCCGACTTGTTGGATGGGGTTGGTGAGAGTTTCCCAACCTCTTCTTCGAACCTCACGTCAGATCTCCGGATTTTCACTCTTTTTGAGCATGAAGGGGACCTCGGGGATTACCTTTTTCTTGGCCACAACTTCATAGAAGTGGTCTTGATGGACTTTTGAGATGAATCTCCCCATCTCCCATGACTCGGAGGTGGAAGCAATTGCCTTCCCTTTCCTCTTTCTAGAGGTTTCTCTGGCCTTAGGTGCCATTAATGGTTATGAAAAAACAAAAAGAACAAACTTAAAAGGTTTGCTCGTCCACGAGCAAAAGAAGAAAGAAATGAAGAGAAAAGGAAGAAATGGAGGAGATGGAGGGGAGGAGTGGATTCGACCAAGGGGGTTTAAGTGTGTAAGATGTGTGAAATTGAAGGTGGTAAGGAGGGGGTATTTATAGGTTAAGAGAGAGAGGGAATTCATGTAATAGGGGTTGGGTTTGGGAGGGAAATGGTTTGAATTTGAATGGTGAGGTATGTGGGGTTTTATGATGGATGGATGTGAGTGGTGAAGATATTATGGGGAAGAGGGTAGGATTTGATAGGTGAATGGTGTTTGGGGAAGAGTGTTATGGAAATGTGTGAAAAGGAGAGAAAGAGAGGTTGGGTAGGTGGGGATCCTGTGGGGTCCACAGATCCTGAGGTGTCAAGGATTTCTGCTCCCTGCACCTTTCTGGCGTTTAAACGCCCTTTGTATGCCAATTCTGGCGTTTAACACCAGCTCTGCTACCTTTTCTGGTGTTAAACGCCATTTTGATGCCCCTTTCTGGCGTTTAACGCCAGCCAGACACCCTTTTCTGGTGTTAAACGCCAGTCTGTCTGCCTATTCTGGCGTTAAACGCCAGTCTGCCTGCCAATTCTAGCGTTTAACGCCCAGAATGCTGCCAGACCGGGCGTTAAACACCCATTCTGCTATCTTTATTGGCGTTTAAACGCCAGTAAGCTCGTCTTCCAGGGTGTGCTATTTTTTTTATGCTGTTTTTCATTCTGCTTTAATTCTGTAGTTGTTTTTGTGACTCCATGATGATCAGACTTTTGACGGTCTAGAATTCACAAATGAAATCTCGTTGCAAGTATAGTTTCTAAACCAACAATAATCCTTTCATACAAAAATTTGTTTGTCACAAGTACAAACCCCTAAAATCTATAAACCGAAGTATTCAAACCACGGGTTGTTCTCCCTAGGAATTGCAAGAAAGTGCCTTGTTATTGGTTATGGAGTATGTTTTGGGGTTTTTTTGAGATGGTAGACAAGAAATATAAATGGCAAAGAAAGTAAACTAACAAAAAGGGTCTTGGCAAGGTTAGGTGGTCAAGGATCTCTATCCTAATCACTAACCGCAACATGAGAATTGGCAAGGATCAACCCCATTAAGTCATCCTCTAACTAATAAAGTAAAGTCAAATGAGCTATGTCAATCCAAGTCCATAACTCCTAGTTCTCCACCAAATCAATTAGTGAGATCTAGAGTTAATGGCTCCCAATCGTCAATCACATGGACATTAGTAACTCAAGAGTTCCTAAGTTACCTTCCAAAGCCAAGATCATAAAATTCTACTCTAACATCCTTCCAAGCATTTCATCAAACACTTGGAAGGCATAAAAGGAAAACATATTAAAATTGCAAGAAAAGTAAATCTACACTACTCAATTGCAAGGAATTAAACAATAACAAAGCAAATCAATAATAAAAGAACATGAATCATAAATTGCATTAAAGGAAAATAGAAGGACAAAGTACATGAACATAAAAGTAAAGGATTACAAGAATTAAAAGCAAAACTAGAGAGAGGAAATGCAGATGAAGAAGAATTACAAAAGGAAAATTAAATCAAAGCATGAATTAAACCTAAATCCAAGAAATTCTAATCCTAATTCTAGAGAGAAGAGGGAGCTTCTCTCTCTCTAGAAACTACTCTACATTATGCTAACACTTCAAAACAATTGCTCCCCCTTGCTTGGACTTCAATTCTGCATGAAATACACTCAAAAACAAGTTGGATGAAAGGAGATGATCATAGGTGGGAACATGTAATTGAGCATCAAACCCTCACCGGATGTGTTTGTACTCTATTCGCTCAAGTGTTTAGGGTTGATGATTCTCTCAATTCTCCTCTATTTCATGCTTTCTAAGATTTATTTTTCTTCTAATAATCAACATTTATTTCATGCATGCATACAAGTAACATGAGGTCTTTTCATAGGTTGTAACGGGGCTAGGGTCAAGGTAAGGATGCATATTTGGTCAAGTGAGCTTGAAATTTGAATCTTTGATACGCTTAAACTTCCCACCTAACCTATGACATCCTATATATTTTTAAAGCTAACCTAACTACCTATTTTTCTCACTTTTTCACATACTCATGCATTTCCTTTTCATTTCACAACACTTATGCATTGACTCTTATTGAGCTTTGCTTGGGGCATTTTGTCCCCTTTTTATTTCTTTTTTTTTCTAATTTTTTTTCTTTTCCATGCTCTTCTTTTTGTTTCTTTTTTTCTTTTTCTTTTGCTTTTCTCATTTTTTTCTTTCTTTCAAACTATATACAAGAACATCAATTCATAAGGTCTATACATTTTATCAAGACATGAGCATGTACCCAATCATCAATAATTTCAATAAAAATACCAAACTACCCTTTTATTCCCCCAATGTCCCAAGGTTCCCACACTTGAATGATACACACACTCTAGCCTAAGCTAATCAAAGATCCAAATAAGGATATTTATTATTTTCTGCTTTAAGGCTTTCAATGTGCTAAAATTAAGAACAAGTGGGTTAATCGTAGGCTCAAGATTGGCTAACAATGGAAGATAAAAGATAGGCTATTTGGGTAAGTAAGCTATTTGAACAATGGATTCAATCATATAAATGCATGTATACACAAAATAATGGACATAAAGAATCAAGCAAATCAAAGATTACAATCATAAGAAGAAAATAATGCACACAAGAATGAAGATAAGTGGTTATATATGATGTAACCACACAATTAGGCTCAAACCTCACATGCTTGTGTTCTTAGCTCAAAACATGATCCACAAAGTATATAATTGGTGCACGAAATTGTGATATCCAGGCTCGAACAATCCCTGGCAACGTGAGCAACTTGGTACGCGTAATCGTGATTACACTTTAATTATGTAAAATTCATGGCTCTTTCTTTCCCTGGCAATGGCGCCAAGAACATGGTGCCAATACCATGGTTCACAACTTCGATACAACTAACCAGCAAGTGCACTGGGTCGTCCAAGTAATACCTTACGTGAGTAAGGGTCGAATCCCATGGAGATTGTTGGTATGAAGCAAGCTATGGTCACCTTGTAAATCTCAGTCAGGCAGATATAAAGTGATAATGGTGTTTTCGAATATTATATAATAAAATAGGGATAGAGATACTTATGTAATTCATTGGTAGGAATTTCAGATAAGCGAATGGAGATGTTTTTCGTTCCTCTGAACCTCTGCTTTCCTGCTATCTTCATCCAATCAGTCTTACTCCTTTCCATGGCTGGCTTTATGTGATACATCACCACTGTCAATGGCTACTTTCGGTCATCTCTCGGGAAAATGATCCAATGCCCTGTCACGGCACGGCTAATCGTCTGGAGGCATCACCCTTGCCAATGGCTTCATCTTATCCTCTCAGTGAATAATATGCTTACGCACCCTGTCACGGCACGGCTATTCATCTGTCGATTCTCGATCATGCTGGAATAGGATTTACTATCCTTTTGCGTCTGTCACTAACGCCCTGCAATCGCGAGTTAGGAGCTCGTCACAGTCATTCAATCATTGAATCCTACTCGGAATACCACAGACAAGGTTTAGACCTTCCGGATTCTCTTGAATGCCGCCATCATTCTAGCTTACGCCACGAAGATTCCGGTTAGGAGATCTAAGAGATATTCATTCTAGCTTATTTCATGTAGAACAAAAGTGTTTGTCAGGCACGCGTTCATAAGGGAGAAGAATGATGAGCGTCACACATAATCATCACCTTCATCACGTTCTTGGGTGCAAATGGATATCTTAGAAGCGAAATAAGATGAATTGAATGGAAAACAGTAGTACTTTGCATTAATCTTTGAGGAACAGCAGAGCTCCACACCTTAATCTATGGAGTGTAGAAACTCTACCGTTGAAAATACATAAGTGAAAGGTCCAGGCATGGCCGAGAGGCCAGCCCCCATGGTCTAAGAACTATGCGTTCCCAGATGTTCCTAAGATCCTAAGGTGATCAAAAGATGTCTAATACAATAGTAAAAGGTCCTATTTATAATAAACTAGTCACTAGGGTTTACAGAAATAAGTAATTGATGCATAAATCCACTTCCGGGGCCCACTTGGTGTGTACTTGGGCTGAGCTTTAACTTTCCACGTGCAGAGGCCATTTGTGGAGTTGAACGCCAGGTTTGGATCTATTTCTGGCGTTTAACTCTGGTTTTTGATCTATTTCTGGCGCTGAACTCCAGAATTGGGCAGAGAGCTGGCGTTGAACGCCAGTTTGCGTCGTCTAAACTTAGGAAAAGTATGGACTATTATATATTGCTGGAAAGCCCTGGATGTCTACTTTCCAACACAATTGGAAGCGCACCATGTTGAGTTCTGTAGCTCCAGAAAATCCACTTTGAGTGCAGGGAGGTCAGAATCCAACAGCATCAGCAGTCCTTCTTCAACCTCTGAATCTGATTTTTGCTCAGGTCCCTCAATTTCAGCCAGAAAATACCTGAAATCACAGAAAATCACACAAACTCATAGTAAAGTCTAGAAATGTGAATTTAACATAAAATCTATTAAAAACATCCCTAAAAGTAACTAGATTCTACTAAAAACATACTAAAAATAATGCCAAAAAGCGTATAAATTATCCGCTCATCAATAATTCAAGCAAGTTCTTAAAAATTTTTTTTTTCAACCAATGGGGTGCCCTATAGATAAAATCCTTGGAAAATATTATGATTTTGACTAAGCTTAATATATACATATGCAATGCAACCAAAAATCCTAAAAGACCTAAAAATAAAATGCAAAAGTATTGTGATTAGAAACTTGGCACCCAAAATGCCGAGTGGTCGGACGACCTCCCCACACTTAAAAGTTTGCACCGCCTTCGGTGCATCCAAAGATGAGCAAGGGGGTACGGCGACTTTCCTAGTTGCCACCTTCAGCTGGTGGGTCAACCGGTTGCTGGGTGTTCTTCTCCCGCTTCCATTTTTGCTTATGGTGCATCGATCATGAAAAATAAAATAAACACCGTAAGATGAGAAAATACAAAATCAAGGAAGCGTGAATTGTTGGAATGAGGTAAGAACCACTAGAATGGAGTGAGTGAATTATTGTGACATTGATGAAAAATAAGTGTGTGGGTTCTAAAATTGCGCGCGATTTAGAATGCACACACTAGTACAAAAAGTTACGTCACAATTATACTAAAGAAAGCATATATTTCGCTCATTCTAGTGTGCTTAAGATACTTTGAAAGACTTGTAGGTTAAGGCAACCGAACAAGTAGTGAAGAAGCGTAAAAGCATTCAAGCAAAAATCAAGCGATTGTGAAATTGGATAATGAATCAACATTGATTGATGTGTAGGTAGACTTAGTGAACAAAATGGTATATGAAACTCACACAACAATCAATGACACATATTGAAGTTGTTGCAACACCTAAGTGACATAGAGGTGAAACACATGGATGCTATGGAACGTAGGAAAAGGAAGATAGAAGTGGAAATCAATCACATAGCAAGCATGGCCCACAAAGCTTTACAAAGCTCAAAAATATGTCATTAGGTAAGCTTTCGATCCAATTTCACAACTCTACAATCTCAATGCATGAAATAAGTGATGTGAATAAGGGTAAACCATAAACAAGCATCACCTAAAAAAATGCAATGATAATATACAATTGCCTAGCAATGGGTGATGAATGCATGGTGGCCAACACATGCAATTCGAAAGAGTTAAGAAGCTTAAAGGCAATGTAACATTCACTTGGTGCTCACAAATGTTAAACATGAAAACTCAAAACCAAGTGACAAAATATAGCCTCAACAATCAAATCCAACAATAAAAATTGAAAATAATGATGTTAAAATAACATCTTATCAATAATCAGCAGCAAGAAACAGTAGACAATATTAATAATTCAACACTTATAAAGAGAAATAGAAAATAAAATGAAAATGTACTAATTATACAATTAACTAACTAAATAAAAGAAGTGGTTATGGATGGTGTTTGGTAGTGTTGGATGATGATTGAAGGGTGGAAAGAGAAGAGAGGAAGGAAAGAAATGGAAAGAAGAGAATAAAAGAAGATAAGGGCAATCCACGCGTGCGCGTCATGTGTGCGCAAGCATGGATTGATTAAATGGAAGTGAGGCGTACGCGTGCAGTGTGCGTGCGTGTGCATGGCAAGGCAGAGAGTCGACGCGTACGCGCAAGGTACGCGTGCGCGTGCCCTGGAGCACAAAGTTGGCACACTTCAGGCACAACTCTCGGGTGAATGTATGGGAAGTGGAAAAATTCAATCCACGCGTACGCGTACATGGCGCGGGTGTGTGGATGGTCGAAATTGCTTGATTCACACGTATGCGTGTGGCACGCGTGCGCGTGGATGGTGCTCTGTTTTTCAAAATTTTTTCTATGTTTTTGCACCAACCCAAGCATTCTAAACCTCCAAACAGCTACCAAAATATCATAAAACCTTATTTAACCTACTAGACTCCTAATTAAACTCAACTAATAAAACAAAACATGAAATTAAACCTAAATTACCAATATATACAAAAAAGAAAAATGAAAAGATGTTACCATGGTGGGTTGTCTCCCACCTAGCACTTTTGTTTATTGTCCTTAAGTTGGACTTATGGGGAGCTCCTCATCAAGGTGGCTTGTGCTTGAATCCATCCTTGAACATCCACCAGTGCTTGGACTTCCATTGTGCATCATCATTCAAAGTTAATAACTCCAAGCTTTGATGGAGTTCTTCACAAACCATAGGCTCCCAAAGTTGATCTTCCTTGTGCAATCCGGGATCCCACACTTTGTTTTCACACCCGTCCTTGAGTTGATCATGGTGATTTTCTCCGGGTGGCAAGAGAGATGAATTCTCCTGGACGCACCAAACTATCCTCCTAGACCCATCCAATTGAGCACTAGTCCAACCTTTGCTCCTTGAAGCTTCAACCATAATGAGCCTAGACTTACAACGCCAACCACTAAACATCCTCCTTTTACGCTTAATTCCGCAAAGCGCCCTAAGTTGGCCATCCGTCTCAAGCAAACCAAATTCAAGTGGGATAATAAAGCTAAGAGTTAGAAGTTTTGCCCACTCAAATGAAGGATTAGATGACAACCTAAGTTGTGATTCCTTTATGTGCTCAACATGTCCTAAGGTTCCAACCACTACTTCCTCTTGTTCAATAATCTCTACCTTCCCCTCTTGTTGCACTTCTTTCTTCAACTCTTCTTCTCCACCTTGAAGCTTCAAGTTTACTCCCTCACTAAGCTCCTTAGTTGCTTCTCCACATTCAACAATGGGAGTGCCTTGATCGCATAGGCTTAGGCGAGATGAGACTATGTTGCCAATGGCTTCCACCATGATGGCCATTTTTGCTCTTAACTCCTCAAACTTCTTTTCATCTTTCTCGTGTCGCCTTAAGATATGAGATTCAAGATCTCTCAATTCTAGCATGAAGGCTTCATCGGGAGGTGATGGTGGGAGAGAGGGTTCATTGTTTAAGGGAAGGTTGTTGTAATTACAAGGTGGTTCATATTGGTGAAATTCTTGAGGTGGTGTGTATGGACTTTGTGGTTCATGGTAGTATTGGTATTGGAATGGTAGTCACTCTATATATGGTTCATATGGTGGTTGGTATGGTAGGTGTGGGTTGGAATCATATGGAGGTGAATGGTGGCATGAGGCTTGTGAGTATGGTGGAGGGCTATGTTGAGGAGGGGGTTCATATGCATATGATGATTGTGGTTGACAACCACAATGAGGGTCATCACATACATTAGATTGGTATGCATCAAGATTTGAATTGTACCCATAAGGAGCCGGAGGAGGTTGTTGCCAAGAAAGTTGTCCATAAGCTTGGGGCTCCTCCCACCCTTGATCTCCAAATCTTTGATGCACATCCTCATTAAAGCTTCCATTTCCTACAACATAGTTAGAACCAAACTCATAGCCAAAGTGAGAATTCATGATAGCAAGAGAAAATGAAAACAAAATCAAATAAGAAGCAAGAAAATTAAATCCTAAGACTAGCAAAAACTAACAAAGAAGCAAAAGTTAAACCTATTTACAATATTCACATTTATACAATAACCAATAACACAACACCATTGCAACTCCCCGGCAACGGCGACATTTTGATGATCGGACTTTTGACGGTCTAGAATTCACAAATGAAATCTCGTTGCAAGTATAGTTTCTAAACCAACAATAATCCTTTCATACAAAAATTTGTTTGTCACAAGTACAAACCCCTAAAATCTATAAATCGAAGTATTCAAATCTCGGGTCGTTTTCCCTAGGAATTGCAATAAAGTGCCTTGTTATTGGTTATGGAGTATGTTTTGGGATTTTTTTGAGATGGTAGACAAGAAATATAAATGGAAAAGGAAATAAACTAATAAAAAGGGTCTTGGCAAGGTTAGGTGGTCAAGGATCTCTATCCTAATCACTAACCCCAACATAGGAATTGGCAAGGATCAACCCCATTAAGTCATCCTCTAACTAATAAAGGAAAGTTAAATGGGCTATGTCAATCCAAGTCTATAGGTCCTAGTTCTCCACCAAATCAATTAGTGAGATCTAGAGTTAATGGCTCCCAATCGTCAATCACTTAGACATTAGTAACTCAAGAGTTCCTAAGTTACCTTCCCAAGCCAAGAGCATAAAATTCTACTCTAACATCCTTCCAAGCATCTCATCAAACACTTGGAAGGCATAAAAGGAAAACATAGTAAAATTGCAAGGAAAGTAAATCTACACTACTCAATTGCAAGGAATTAAACATCAACAAAGCAAATCAATAATAAAAGAACATGAATCATAAATTGCATTAAAGGAAAATAGAAGAAGAAAGTGCATGAACATAAAAGTAAAGGATTACAAGAATTAAAAGCAAAACTAGAGAGAGGAAATGCAGATGAAGAAGAATTACAAAAGGAAAAGTAAATCAAAGCATGAATTAAACCTAGATCCAATAAATTCTAATCCTAATTCTAGAGAGAAGAGGGAGCTTCTCTCTCTAGAAGCTACTCTACATGATGCTAACACTTCAAAACAATTGCTCCCCCCTTGCTTGGACTTCAATTCTGCATGAAATACACTCAGAAACAAGTTGGATTTGGGCCTGGACAGCTCAGAAATCGCCCCAGCGTTTTGCCTTTAAGTGGGTCACGTGCTGATATTGGCACGTACGCGCCATGTGCGAGTGCGCATCGATTGTCAAATTCTTCATCCACGCGAACGCGTCATGTACGCGTGTGCGTGCTTATGCGAAATCACTTCTGCGCGTGTGCGCCTTGTACGCGTGCGCGTCCATTGATGCATTCCCAATCTTTGTTTCTTCATGCATTCTCCACTTTGTATACTTTTCTCCTCATTTCTTCCATTCAATACTTGCCTTATGAACCTGAAATCACTCAACAAACACATCAAGGCATCGAATGGAATAGTGAAGTAAAATCATCAATTTAAGGCCTAAAAAGCATGTTTTTACACTTAAGCACATTTCAAGGGAGAATTGCAAAACCATGCTATTTCATTGAATAAATGTGAGAAAAGTTGATAAAACCACCCAAATTAAGCACAAGATAAACCACAAAATCGGGGTTTATCACTCCACATGATTATCTACTTAAAGAAAACATAAAATAACAATGGAAAACAAACAAATATAATTAAATAACATTGGGTTGCCTCCCAATAAGCGCTTCTTTAATGTCAATAGCTTGACAATGAGCTGTTAGAGAGCTTCACAGAGACTCAGAGCTTAACGGTGGCCTCCCAACACCAAACTTAGAAGTTGAGTGTGGGGCTCTGTTTGACTCTGTATTGAGAGAAACTTTTTATGCGTCCTCTGCATGGTTACAGAAGAAGATCATTGAGCCTTAAACACAAGGTAGTCCTCATTTAATTGAAGGACTAACTCTCCTCTGTCCACATCAATCACAGCTTTTGCTGTGGCTAGGAAGGGTCTTTCAAGGATAATGGAGTCATCTTTATCCTTCCTAGTGTCTAGGATTATAAAATCAGCAGGGATGTATAGGCCTTCAACCTTCACTAAGACATCCTCTACAAGTCTATAAGCCTGTTTTCTTGATTTGTCTGCTATCTCTAGTGGCATTCAGAGTATCAATCTTAAGAACTCCTTTCTTTTGAGTCATCCCATTATTCACAGGATTTCATTCAGAAATGTACATGAACTAGTTATTTGCAACCATCTCAATAAGTTCCTGGGTTTCTGCAGGCATCTTCTTCAGATGAAGAGATCCACCAGCAGAGTGGTCCAATAACATCTTGGACAATTCAGACAGACCATCATAGAATATACATAAGATGCTCCATTCTGAAAGCATATCAGAAGGACACCTTCTGATTAATTGCTTGTATCTTTCCCAAGCTTCATAGAGGGATTCACCTTCCTTTTGTCTGAAGGTTTGGACTTCCACTCTAAGCTTACTCAGTTTTTGAGGTGAAAAAAATTTTGCCAAGAAAGTATTGACCAACTTTTCCCAAGAGTTCAGGCTTTCTTTAGGTTGTGAGTCCAACCATGTCCTAGCTCTGTCTCTTACAGCAAAGGGGAAAAGCATAAGTCTGTAGACCTCTGGATTAACCCCATTGGTCTTAACAGTTTCACAGATTTGCAAGAATTCAGCTAAAAACTGATGAGGATCTTCCAATGGAAGTCCATGAAACATGCAATTCTACTGCATTAGAGAAACTAATTGAGGCTTAAGCTCAAAATTGTTTGCTGCAATTGCAGGAATTGAGATGCTTCTTCCATAGAAGTCAGAAGATGGTGCAGTAAAGTCACCAAGCATCTTCCTTGCATCTCCACCATTGTTATTGGGTTCGGCCATGTCTTCTTCTTTTTCAAAAATTTCTATAAGGTCCTCTCCAGAGTGTAGTGCTTTAGCTTCTCTTAGCTTCCTCTTCAGAGTCCTTTTCAGGTTCAGGATCAACTTCAACAAGATTGTCTTTATCCTTGTTCCAGCTCATATGAAAAAGAAGAGAATAGAAAAGAAGAGGAATCCTCCATGTAGAACAGAAGTGTTTGTCAGGCACGCGTTCATAAGGGAGAAGGATGATGAGCGTCACACATAATCATCACCTTCATCACGTTCTTGGGTGCGAATGGATATCTTAGAAGCGAAATAAGATGAATTAAATAGAAAACAGTAGTAATTTGCATTAATCTTTGAGGAACAGCAGAGCTCCACACCTTAATCTATGGAGTGTAGAAACTCTACCGTATGAAAATACATAAGTGTAGGTCCAGGCATGGCCGAGATGGCCAGCCCCCAAAACGTGATCAAAGGATCATAAGGTAATCCAAAGATGCCTAATACAATAGTAAGAGGTCTTATTTATAATAAACTAGCTACTAGGGTTTACATGAGTAAGTATTTGATGTATAAATCCACTTCCGGGGCCCACTTGGTGTGTGTTTGGGCTGAGCTTAAGTGTTGCACGTGCAGAGGCCATTTGTGGAGTTGAACGCCAGTTTTTGTGCCAGTTTGGGCGTTCAACTCTGGTTTTGGATCCTTTTCTGGCGCTGGACGCTAGATTTGGGTAGAAAGCTGGCGTTGAACGCCAGTTTACATCGTCTATTCTTGGCCAAAGTATGGACTATTATATATTGCTGGAAAGCCCTGGATGTCTACTTTCCAACGCAATTGGAGGCGCGCCATTTAGAGTTCTGTAGCTCCAGAAAATCCACTTTGAGTGCAGGGAGGTCAGAATCCAACAGCATCAGCAGTCCTTTTTCAACCTCTGAATCTGATTTCTGCTCAAGTCCCTCAATTTCTGCCAGAAAGTACCTGAAATCACAGAAAAATACACAAACTCATAGTAAAGTCCAGAAATGTGAATTTAACATAAAATCTATTAAAAACATCCCTAAAAGTAACTAGATTCTACTAAAAATATACTAAAAACAATGCCAAAAAGCGTATAAATTATCCGCTCATCAAAGTCCCCAAGCACGGGAACCCTGGAGGCACATCAAGATCGCTTGAAATAACTTGAAAAAGAGGTTGAATATCAACGGGAAGCCGAGAGAGATTTGCAAAGAGAAGCAAGGCGACGTCACGAACTAGAGGACAAGCTCCTAAAGATCGAAGTCGATCTCAAAGCTAAAAATACCAGATCCAGCCACGAAGATAGCTCCCGCAAAGACCAAGACCCGTTCACCAAGGAGATTATGAAGGACAAAATCCCAAAAGACTTCAAACCTCCTGACATGACTCTATATGATGGCACGACAGACCCCGGTCATCATCTTAGCAACTTCCGAAGCAGAATGTATTTCACCGATGCCTCAGACGCAACTCGGTGCAAAGCCTTCCCTACTACTCTGACAAAGACAGCAACTAAGTGGTTCGACAACCTGCCCCCAGGTCCATCTCAAGCTTTGACGACCTGGCCAAAAAATTCCTAGCCAGATTCTCCATCTAAAAGGATAAAACTAAACATGCCCCAAGTCTACTAGGGATCAAGCAAGGAGATCGGGAAAGCCTTCGCAATTACATAGAAAGAATCAACAAGGCATGTTTAGATATATAAAATCTACCAACAGAAGCAGCCATTATGGGCCTCATCAATGGCCTACGAGAGGGACCCTTTAGTCACTCCATATCGAAAAAACATCCCACATCTCTAAATGAAGTCCAAGAACGAGCAGAAAAGTACATCAACATGGAGGAAAACTCCCGATTATGAGAAACCTCAAAATCCGGATTCGCCTATAAAGATAAAGAGACCAAGAAAAAAGAAGATCAGCACAGGGAGAAGATAAAAAAATACCACAATTACACCCCTCTTCGGGTGTCTCTTGTGGATGTCTATCGAGAAGTATGCCACACTGAAAAGATACCCCCACCTCGTCAACTCAAAAGCAAGAAAGGAGGAGGAAATCGGACAGAATACTGTGAATACCATCGAATCTATGGACATCCCACCAATGAGTGCTTCGATTTGAAGAACATTATAGAAAAATTGGTAAGAGAGGGGAGGCTAGATCAGTACTTAGCCAACAAAGCCGACGAGCCAAAAAAAAGAAAGGACGAAGAGGTCGGACGAAGAGGTCGGACGAACCAAACGACCACCTCGCACCCCGGAGAGACATGTCCACATGATACATGGAGGATTTGCAGGAGGAGGAGTCTCCAAATCATCTCGCAAAAGACATCTAAAAGAGATATATCATGACGAGGGAGGAGAAGGAGCACCTAAACTCCCCACTATCGCCTTCACTAAAGAAGACACAGCTGGCATCGTCTTAGGGCATGACGACCCCATGGTCATCACTATCATATTAGCCAATGCTAATCTCCACCGCACGTTGGTAGACCAGGGAAGCTCGGCAGACATTCTGTTCAAAACGGCCTTCGACAAACTCGGCTTAGATGAAAAAGAGCTCAAAGCATATCCGAACAGCCTATTCGGGCTGGGAGATACTCCAATCCAACCACTTGGATATATCTCCTTGCACACCACCTTTGGAAAAGGAAATTGGTCAAGGACACTCAGCATAGACTATATAGTGGTTGACGTAGGTACAACCTACAATGCCCTGATAGGTCGGACCACGCTAAATCAGCTCGGTGTGGTAGTCTCGACTCCACATCTGTGCATGAAGTTCCCGACCATAGAAGGAATTGCAACAGTAAGAGCAGACCAAAAGACAGTGCGCCGCTGCTATAACGAAAGTTTGAACCTCAGAGGCAAAGGAGAAGAAATCCACACCATTGAGCTCGGGAGAGTTTGAGGACGGGAAGAACTTCGCCCACAACCTGAAGGCAAAACAGAGAAAGTTTAAATCGAAGATAGTCTAGATAAAACGACCAATATTGGTACAATCCTAAAAGGGGACAAAAAGGAGTCCCTCATACAGTTCTTGCAAAACAATGTTGACCTCTTTGCATGGAAGGCCGCAGACATGCCGGGCATAAACCCTGAGTTAATGTGCCATAAGCTGGCAGTTTACCCAGGATCTCGGCCAGTACAGCAGAAACGTAGAAAGCTCGGACCAGAATGATCCCAAGCTGTCGAAGAGCAGGTACAAGCTCTACTGGAGGTAGGATTCATAAGGGAAGTCAAATACCCACTATGGCTAGCTAACGTCGTCTTGGTGAAAAAATCAAATGGAAAGTGGCGGATGTGCACCGACTACACCGATCTCAATAAAGCCTTCCCAAAAGATCCTTATCCACTCCCAAGTATCGACGCCCTGGTGGATGCCTCCTCTAGATACAAATACCTCTCGTTTATGGATGCCTACTTGATCTAAAGATATAATTGTCGTGTCGGTATAGAATTTCCTCAATTGAATGAATTCTCGTTGCAAGTATAGTTCTACACCAACAAACAATCCTCCCAATCAAAAATATTGGTTGTCACAAGTAACAAACCCCAATGAATTTATAACCGAAGTATTTAGACTCCGGGTCGTCTCCCTAGGAAACAATGGAGTGCATGCGTATTGGCTATGATGGGGTAAAGGGGGTTTTGATTTGATATTGGTGCGAGAAGAGTAAATGACAAGAAAAGTAAATTAGGCAAGTAATTAAAAAAAGCAATTAATAAAGGAGGAGACATTCATGGCAATGGATTGAGTTCATAGGCTTTCTATCCTAGTCATGCATGACCAATTCATCTTATTTAGTTAACTCACACATCGGGAGAATGTCAAACAAGATTAATTAATCATGTCACAAATATAAACAAGAATTTATCTCATTACGTCAACTCCAACAAATAGGGAGAAAGTCTAATGAGACTAGCTAATCTCAATCCAAAAGTCCTAATCGACTTACTAATTGAATTAGCAAAAGATTAGCGTCAATGGAAACAATATTAGCTAACAACTCTAGATCACCAACATGAGTTGGATTTTACATGACTCAAGATTGCCCAATTACTCTTTCCAAGCCAAGAATGCTCAAAATCTACTCTAACATCCTTCCAAGCATTTGATCAAACACTTGGAAGGCATACAAGAAAAGCATAGTAAAAGTATAAGAAATAATAAAATCTAACAACTATTAATAGCAAGGAAAGTAAATTCACAATTCAAATCAACAATAAAAATAAACATCAACATCAAATTGCATTAATCATAAACCAAATCCAACATGAGTTCATCATCGCAAAAGGTAGCGAAAAGGGAAATTAACACATGAGAATCAAGTAGTAGGAGCAAGAGATCATAAAGGAAACAAGATGAAAACATGAAATCAAAGCTAGATTTAAGATGAAATTAAACTATCCTAACCTAATTCTAGAGAGAAGAGGGAGCTTCTCTCTCTAGAAACTATACTACATGATGCTAAACCTACAACTAATTGCTCCCCCTTTGCTTGGACTTCAATTCTGCATGAAATACACTCAGAAACAAGTTGGAGTTGGGCCTGGGCAGCTCAGAAATCGCCCCCAGCGTTTTGCCATTAAGTGGGTCATATAAGAATATCGGCGCGCGCGCGTCATGTGCGCGTCCATTGGTTCATTCCAAATCTTTGTTTCTTCATGCATTCTCCACTTTGCATGCTTTTCTCCTCATTTCTTCCATCCAATACTTCCCTTATGAACCTGGAATTACTTAACAAACACATCAAGGCATCGAATGGAATTAAAGTGAAATAAAAATCACCAAATTAGGGCCTAAAAAGCATGTTTATACACTTAACCAAAATTTAAGGGAGAATTACAAAACCATGCTATTTCTTTGAATAAATGTGGGAAAAGGTGAATAAATCCCCCAAAACAAGCACAAAATCGGGGTTTATCAAATCTCCCCACACTTAAACTAAGCATGTCCTCATGCTAAAATCAAAAAATAAGCAAAGGTTATCACATTTATTCAATGCAAACCACTAACTAAATGCAATCTATCTACATGATGCAATGGCTTAATCAAAATAAATCAACTTCCAAGAATACGCATATAAGCACAAGGGCTAAGGTATTAGCAATCAAGCAAACCACAATTGGATTGAATCGTTAAAAGAGTTCACAAACTTGCAAGAAAAGATGATATTGGGTGAAAGCATGTAATTGAGCGATTGAACCCTCACCGGATGTGTATCCGCTCTAGGCACTCAAGTGTATAGGGTTGATTCACTCAATTCTTCCCTAATCATGCTTTCCAAGATTTGTTTTTCATCTAACAATCAACAATTAATTTATGCATGCATACAAATATCATGAGGGCTTTCTCATAGGTTGTAATGGGGTTAGGGTCAAGGTAGGATGCATATGGTCAAGTGAGCTAGAAATTTGAATCTTTGATTATCTTAAACTTCCCACTTAACCTATGACAACCTAAACGATTCTAAACAAACCTAACTACCCATTCTTCACTTTTCTCACACACTCATGTCTTCTCTTTTTAATCACCATACATATGCATTGACTTTTATTGAACTTCACTTTGGGGTATTTTTGTCCCCTTTTTATTGCAAAAATATATTATTATTTTATATTTTTTTTACAAGAACATCAATGTGTATGGTGTAAACATGATTGATGCATGACTATGTACCCAATTCCCAAGATTTTTCAACAAAACACAAAAATACACTTTTATCTCTACCCAGTGTTTCCAACTCTCCTAAATCAATTAATGAGCACTCTCACTAGTCTAAGCTAATCAAAGATCCAAACTAAGGGATATTTATTATTTTTCACTTAGCTTGTAATGTTCTGACATTTAAGAATAAGTAGGTTAAGCATAGGCTCAAAATTGGCTAACAATGGAAGATAAAAGGTTGGCTATTTGGGTAAGTGAGCTATATGAACAATGGCCTCAATCATATAAATGCGTGTATACACAGAATAATGGACATAAAGACTCAAACAAATCAAGGATTACAATCATAGGAAGAGAATAATGCACACAAGAATGAAAATAAGTGGTTATATGATGTAACCACACAATTAGGCTCAAAACTCACATGCTTGTGTTCTTAGCTCAAAACATGATCCACAACGTATATAACTCAAGCAAGTTCTAAAAAAAATTTCAACCAATTGGGGTATTGTTCTAAAAATGAGTTTTCTGAGAATTTTCATCATGTTAATTAAGCTTATTCTAATGCAATATTGTGATTAAAAAAAAAATTTTCCCTAGTTTGCCCCTTTCAATCAAAACACATTCCTCATAGAAAGGGTTAACTAGATTTTTAGTAATCCATTAATTTTCTAATCACAATCAACAACTAGGATGCAAAACACAACCAAGATGCAATATATATATATATACACTAAGAGTGTGCAACACCCAAAATAAGAGTATCTACAACGGCATAAATATGTACAGTAATCCCAAAATGACCTAAAACATAGAGTGCGGAATAAAACAAAATAGAGTAGTAGCGAATAGAAATAAAAGTCTGAAAATTCACCACATGAATGCAAACACCGGTCACGAGCGGTGACCTCCCCACACTTTAGAATTAAGCATCGTCCTCGATGCTGCTACTGAAGCTCGGGATGGGGGTCAACAATCGCACCAGGCTGTGGCTCATGCTCAGGCTCGGGCTGTGGAACTGGAGGTGGCACTAGCTGTGGCTCAAGTACTGGCTGTGGCTCCAGGATGTCACACTGGACCTCAGTGGTGGCCTGCGTCTCTGGTGGTGGCTCCTGCTGTGTCGGCTCCTTAGTATGCTCCTCCTCCTGATCCTGCTCATCAGAAGCGGGAGACTCTGGAAGTGGAGGAAGCTCAATGCCCTGTGATGCAAACGCCTGTTCTAAGTGGTCGAGACGTCGCATGACACGACGCTCGAAGCGCACCATGAAGCGAAGAAGGTGCTGCACCAACAGATAAGTCGGCTCAGGTGCTGGTGGTGGTGGTAAGGATGCTGCCGCCGCCGTGGAGGAAGAAGGTCCTGCTGCCTCAACTGTAGCTCTAGCCCGAGAACGACGACTGGTCGAGGGCTTCTCGTGCACCCATCCACCCCATGGAATAGTAACTTCCTTATCGTCGTTATCTGGGGGTGGTGGTGTCGCATCATCGTCCTCCCACGGGACATTAGCCAGCTCAGCCAAGCTGGTAACCAGCGTAGGAAACGGTAGCAAGCCGCGGATATGAGCTCTCCACATGCTATGCCTAATCAGCCGTGGGAAATACACCTCTTTCCCTTCCATGACACACCCAATTAGAGTCAGCATATCCATCGGGATCTCTGAGAAGTGAGTGGTAGGCATGACGTAATGGGCAAAGATCTGCTGCCAGGTCCTAGCCTCCCTAGTCAGATATGCAAATAGCATCCACTTGGGCTTCTTGTTGTTTGCATCCATCACCCAAGGAGCATCTAGTGTAGCAATCACGCGCTTAAGCGCCTCATAGTCAAAGGTCATGGAAAGGATAGCCACATCTGCCTGCTGATAGGCACAAGTCTCAGGAGTACCAACTCTGCAAAGCAGTGCATCCGCTATAGCCTCTTCAGTGATCATAATTTCTCTACCCCTTACGTGCACTGATTCCAAGTTTACTCAGAAGAAGTTACAGTAGAACTCCTTAACCCATGAGATGTTGATCCTTCCTAGGTCCCTATCAACAAAATCCAATCCCAATTCTGAAATACGGGCGTTTATAGCACGCCTCACGTCATTGGGAAGATTCAGCTTCTTCTCAATGTTCAAGTTTTTCTTTGTATAACGGGAGAAGCGTAGCTCACAGTAGAGGTTGGAGAATTTGATTGAATTAGTGGATGGAAGTGACTGATTTTCTATATCTTCATCATTCAGTGGGTTCTTTGCATAATTAGCATATATTGAGGGGGTAGAGGTCTTGGAGCACTTCCTCTTTTTGGAAGTGGTGGCTATGGCTTTTCCTTTATCCGACATCCTGAAAAACAGCGGTAATATAATATAAGCATATAGCCAAGTAGATATAAAGCACTCAAAGTAAAACATATTCATGAAGTGAATAAAGAAAGGAGATTTCTTGGAATGCAAGTAACAAAACACAGAATTCTAACCAGATTTCAAACTAAGAATTTAAACCATATTTTGCACATTATTCGTTTACCAAGTTCAGAAAGCACCATATCCAAAAGAATGACATAAAGAGTTAAGTTGAAAACTAAAGAAGTCAATCGGTTAAACAGGTCAAAGTTAGAAATCAGTTGAAAATTAGTGATATGGTGATTACTATCTCAGTTCGAAAGGAATGCATAAAACAAGGCTGTAAGCACACTCACAATCATGAATTGCAACAAGTCATTGATGATGAAATATGACATTGCTAGAAAGCAACTAATATGAAAACAAGTCACCAATCAATGTAAAGATCACTAGAATCATATGAATTTGTGTTGGTAGAATCAGTTCATTAGGGAATGAATCAATCAAGAAGCATGCAACACTAAATTCAATGATGCATCAATGTCACAAGTCGAGAGAAAAGTGGAAAATCTTGTGGTCTATGCGGCTTAATGCAAATTGTGCATGAATAGCACGAATTAAAACAGCCACATAGATTAAAAAGCTCCAACCCGTGTGTTGATGTAAAAGAGGCATGAAACCTTAAAAGATTTACAAGCAATGGCCAATCGAAAAGCTTACTCAACCATGCAATGCATAGCAGCGAATTAGCATGAATAACAAGCAAGAATATGAAAAGCATGACCAAAGAACTTGTTCTTGAGGAGTTTTCAAAACCCATTTAAACAACAGAGCTCTAATCGAACAGAATTCATCAACTAGGGCCGTTACATTCATCAAACAAGATCAACACAAAAACTGTGGTTAATGAAAATCCGGCAGCATTTCAGCAGGAAATTGGCTAATCCCCAAATTTAAACAGGCACAACAAACTCCATATGGATTCATGAAGGAACCAGAAACACAGAAATCAGGTTTGAATCCATATGAATGGGTGAACAAGCCAATAATTCAGCACAAACAGCAGCAAGCAGAGCAATAGAAAATACTTCAAACTAAACCAGCCAAGAAGCAGTTATGAACAAATGAGTAGCCAATATCCATGATTAAAGCAACATTTGACAACAGCAAGCCAAATCAAGTTAATGCATCAGCATCAACTAGCCCAAATGAGCATATGGCACAGCGGTGAAATAGAGAAATTCCACACAGCAACAGAAATTCAAACAATGCCTAAATCCACTACTCAGCCCAGATTCGCTAACCACCTAATTTAAACTAAACTAACTAATCTAATCTAATTAAGCTAATTCTAACTACGCTAATACAATTACAGTAAACAACAAAAGAAAAAGTAGAACAGGAGAGGGTATGAACCTGGTTGCAGAGACTGAACAAAGAAAAAGGGAGAAGAAAGTGAAGTGCGGTGGTGAGAAGGAGAACCGGCCAGAGCAGCGCGACTGTCGGGTTGCACCGCTGAGCTTGCGCCGGCGACAATGGTGGTCGCGGCGGTGCTAGGTGGCACAGAGGGCAGAGACAGAGCGGAGGGTTGAGTGGAAGAGAAAGAAAGAGTGAGAGAAGAGAGAGAAGAGGGTGAGGCGATGGTGGCAGCGGCGGCGACAGTGACAGAATGCTCGCCGGAGGATAGCCGGTTGTTGGTCGCTCAGGGAGGGAGGTTTAATGGGAGAAGAAAATGGAACGTTGGGGGTGGGAAGGGTGTGATGCGCGAATGCTCTAGGGCTTCGCGTCTCTGGGGTAAGTGAAATTCGAATCCACACGCGCGCGCACTATGCGCGTTAGTGTGGGTGGTAGAAATGGAAGGACAGCGCGGGAGCGCCATGCGCGCTTGCGCGTAGACGAAGGAATCGGAATGGGCGCGGACGCGCAAGGTGCGCGTCGGCACGGATGTGCTGGGCTGAAGCACAAAGAGGCCCAGAGTTGGCACAACTCTCGGGTCCTTTGGCCTGGATGATGCTAAGACGCATCGATGCGCGCGAACTATGCGCGTTCGAGTGGATGGCTTGAGCTTATTGGATGGGCGCGGAGGCGTGAAGTACGCTAACGCGTGGTCAAAGAAACAGGGGGTGATGCAGACGCGTACAGCGTGGGTTCGCGTGGGTTGAGGCACAGAGTTGGCCCAAAAGTGGCGCAACTCTCTGGTCCTTGGCCCAGAAAACTTGAATGAGCAGCCGACGCACGCGCGCACCTTGCGCTTGCGCGTGGCTTTTTTTTTTTTTCAATGAGCATCAAAAGATCTCATAACTTCTCATCCTTCTTTAAAACTCTAGAACAAGCTAAGGTGTAAGATTAAGCACATTTTGAGACATAGGGACAATTTTCAAACAACTTAAGAAAACTTGCAATTTAAGCAAAAACCCAATTCAAAAATTCATCCCTCATTAAAGCACAAAATGCATAAACACCTTAGTTAAACAAAGAGAAATATACCAAGAAGTAAAGAAACCATATATAATGGAACCCGATTCATTCATTCATTATATCTACAAGAGAATGGAAAGAGTTTACCATGGTGGGGTGTCTCCCACCAAGCACTTTTAGTTTAAGTCCTTAAGTTGGACATCGGGAGGCTTCTTATCAAGGTGGCTTATGCTTGTATCCATCCTTGAACCTCCAAAAGTGCTTGTCCTTCAATCGGTTGTCAGAATTTCCAACCTTCTTCATGAAGCTTTGGTGAGGTTCTCTCCAAGACTTGAGCTCCCAAAAATGACTATCATAGGATAATCCAGGATCCCATATTTTGTCCTCGCACCCATCATCTAGTTGATTGCCTTGACTTTGTCCGGGCGACGAGAAAACAGAATTCTCATGGAGGCACCAAACTACTCTCCTAGACCCATTTAATTTAGCATTGCACCAATCCATGCTCTCTAATTTCGAGCTTCCCACCATAATGAGCCTAGATTTAGAATGCCAACCACTAAACATCCTCCTCTTTCGCTTAATTCCACAACGCGCCCTAAGTTGGCCATCCGGTTCAAGCAAACCATACTCAAGTAGGAATATAAAGCTGAGAGTTAGAAGTTTTACCCTCAGGCAGAGGATTGGATGACGAACTAGGTGGAGGAGTTCCCAAAGATCTTGATAAAGCATGCTCTACTCCCGTCCATCTTCTTCTAGAGGTTTCCACCACTTGGTGAGCTTCTTCAAATTCCTCCTCATGCCAAGCTTCCTCAAGTTCACATTCCTCTTCACCAATTTCTTCTATTTCTTTTCCATCACTCTCATCATAGATAGGAGGCAAAGTAAAATCTACCTCATCATCGAATCCAGACAATTCGGGGAAGGATTCTTCAAACTCGAAAGGATCATATGTTGATTCGGAATCATCATAAATAGGAGCGTTTGTTGCTTGGAATACTCCTCCCAGTTCTTCACTCGCACTAGGCCTTGGAGGTTGTACGTCCTCCTCAACTTTGCTTTCCAATCTACTGGGGGAAGGTTCAACAGGATCGTCAAGGGGATTGATCAAGGTGGGCAAAAAATCACTAGTGATGGAATCCACTTCTTGATCACTTTCCTCCAACTTTTTGTTTACTTCCGCAATATTGCTCCTTTCTGCAACATCCCCTCCAAGCTTCTTGGAAGAGAGTTCTTCGATCCGAGATTCCTTTATGTGCTCAACGTATCCTAAACATCCATCCACTACTTCCTCATGTGCACTTATCTCTATCTTCTCCTCTTGTTGTCCTTCTGGCCTCAATTCTCCTTCCTCACCATGGAGTTCCAACTTCATATCCTCACTAAGCTCCTTGATTGCTTCTCCACATTAAACAATGGGAGTACTTATGGCGCATGAGCTTAGGTGAGATGTTAGGTGACCCACGGCTTCTACTATGCCGGCCACCCTTACTCTTAACTCCTTAAACTTAGTTTCATCCTCCTCTTGTCGCCTTAAAATACGAGATTCAAGGTCTCTCAGTTCTAACATGAAGGCTTCGTCAGGAGATGGGGTTGGAAGAGAAAATTCATTGGTTAAGGAGAGATTTTCGTAATCAGAAGGTGGTTTAAATTGGTGGAGTTCTTGATGTGGTGTATGTGGAATTTGTGGTTCTTGAGAGTATTGGTATTGGGATGGTGGTTGTTCTACATGTGATTCTAACGGTGGTTGATATGGTGTGTATGAGTTATGGTCAAGTGGAGGTAAATGGCGGTATGAGGCTTGTGAGTATGACGTGTGGCTATATTGAGGATATGGCTCATAGGCATATGGTGTTGGTTCTTGAAAGTCACAAGGGAGTTCGCTATAGCCAGTGGATTGACATGCATCATAGAATGGCCCTTCTTCATAGTGCATTGGCAGAGGTTGTTGCCATGGAGGTTGATCAAATGTCTGAGGCTCCTCCCACCTTTGATCTCCAATTCCTTGATGCACATCCTCATTGAGGCTTTCATTTCCTACAACATAGTTTGAGCTACACTCATAGCCAAAGTGAGAATTCATAGTGAAGTGGAAAATAAAAAAAAAAAGAGCAATAAGAATTAAAGGAGACTAAATCCTAAAACTAGCAAAAATCAACAAACAAACCAAAGATAAAGCTATTCACAATATTTACAATGGCCAACAACATAGCACCATTGGTTCCCCGGCAGCGGCGCCATTTTTTATCTAAAGATATAATTGTCGTGTCGGTATAGAATTTCCTCAATTGAATGAATTCTCGTTGCAAGTATAGTTCTACACCAAGAAACAATCTTCCCAATCAAAAATATTGGTTGTCACAAGTAACAAACCCCAATGAATTTATAACCGAAGTATTTAAACTCCGGGTCGTCTCCCTAGGAAACAATGGAGTGCATGCATATTGGCTATGATGGGGTAAAGGGGGTTTTGATTTGATATTGGTGCGAGAAGAGTAAATGACAAGAAAAGTAAATTAGGCAAGTAATTAAAGAAAGCAATTAATAAACGAGGAGACATTCATGGCAATGGATTAAGTTCATAGGCTTTCTATCCTAGTCATGCATGACCAATTCATCTTATTTAGTTAACTCACACACTGGGAGAATGTCAAACAAGATTAATTAATCATGTCACAAATATAAACAAGAATTTATCTCATTACGTCAACTCCAACAAATAGGGAGAAAGTCTAATGAGACTAGCTAATCTCAATCCAAAAGTCCTAATCGACTTACTAATTGAATTAGCAAAAGATTAGCGTCAATGGAAACAATATTACCTAACAACTCTAGATCACCAACATGAGTTGGATTTTACATGACTCAAGATTACCCAATTACTCTTTCCAAGCCAAGAATGCTCAAAATCTACTCTAACATCCTTCCAAGCATTTGATCAAACACTTGAAAGGCATACAAGAAAAGCATAGTAAAAGTGCAAGAAATAATAAAATCTAACAACTATTAATAGCAAGGAAAGTAAATTCACAATTCAAATCAACAATAAAAATAAACATCAACATCAAATTGCATTAATCATAAACCAAATCCAATATGAGTTCATCATCGCAAAAGGTAGCAAAAAGGGAAATTAACACATGAGAATCAAGTAGTAGGAGCAAGAGATCATAAAGGAAACAAGATGAAAACATGAAATCAAAGCTAGATTTAAGATGAAATTAAACTATCCTAACCTAATTCTAGAGAGAAGAGGGAGCTTCTCTCTCTAGAAACTATACTACATGATGCTAAACCTACAACTAATTGCTCCCCCTTTGCTTGGACTTCAATTCTGCATGAAATACACTCAGAAACAAGTTGGATTTGGGCCTGGGCAGCTCAGAAATCGCCCCCAGCGTTTTGCCATTAAGTGGGTCATATAAGAATATTGGCGCGCGCGCGTCATGTGCGCGTGGGCGTCGCTGGCAAATTCCCAACCCGCGCGGAAGCGGCATGTACGCGTGCGCGTCCTTGTAAGAAACCACTTTTGCGCGTGCGCGTCCATTGGTGCATTCCAAATCTTTGTTTCTTCATGCATTCTCCACTTTGCATGCTTTTCTCCTCATTTCTTCCATCCAATACTTGCCTTATGAACCTGGAATTACTTAACAAACACATCAAGGCATCGAATGGAATTAAAGTGAAATAAAAATCACCAAATTAGGGCCTAAAAAGCATGTTTTTACACTTAAGCAAAATTTAAGGGAGAATTACAAAACCATGCTATTTTGTTGAATAAATGTGGGAAAAGGTGAATAAATCCCCCAAAACAAGCACGAAATAAACCACGAAATCGGGGTTTATCGCTACTCGGGATAGAATCAAGTTCCAATGTACCCTCCTGACCAAGAAAAAACCTCATTCTTAACCCCGAAAGCAAACTACTGCTACATCGTCATGCCATTCGGACTCAAAAACGCAGGAGCCACTTATCAAAGATTAATGAATAAGGTCTTCGCAGACCACATCGGAAAAGTCACGGAAGTTTACGTGGACGACATGTTAATAAAGACACAAAGTAAAGAGTCGTTGTTGTTCGACCTCACTCAGGTGTTCGACGCTATAAGAAGGCATGGCATGCGACTTAACCCGGTAAAATGCACCTTCGTAGTAGAAGCCGGTAACTTCTTGGGTTTTATGCTCACACAAAGAGGAATTGAGGCAAATCCAGAGAAATTCCAGGCTATACTCAACATGAAGAGTCCGACCTGTGTTAAAGAGGTATAGCAACTCAATGGAAGATTGGCATCCTTATCCAGATTCCTAGCCGGATCGGCAATAAGATCTCTACCCTTCTACGCCACTCTAAGGAAGGGAAAGAGGTTTGCATGGACAACAGAATGCGAGCAGGCCTTCCAGGATTTCAAAAGGTTCTTGGGACAACCACCTATTCTAACTCGGCCACAGGAAGGAGAACCACTTGTATTGTACCTTGTAGTAGGAAACCGGGCAGTAGCCTCAGCACTGGTCTGAGAAGACAACAATGGATAACAACCTATATACTTCATTAGCAAAGCGCTACAAGGGTCCGAACTGAACTACCAAAAAATAGAAAAGTTCGCCTATGCTCTCATACTAACATCTCGACGACTTCGCCCATATTTCCAAGCCCACATCATCAGGGTTCGGACCAACCAGCCCATAAAAGGCATCTTACAGAAAATAGACTTAGCATGAAGAATTTTGCAATGGGCAGTCGAGTTATCCAAATTTGACCTTCAATATGAAGCTCGGACAGCCATCAAAATTCAGTATTTGGCTGACTTCATTGCTGAGTTTACGGACACCCCAGAAATCCCTACAGAATGGAATCTATACGTAGACGGTTCTTCAAACAAAATGGAAGTGGCGCAAGCATGATAATAGAAAGCGATCAGGGAACCCAAATCAAACTTTCCCTTAAATTCGGGTTCCCTGCTTCAAATAATCAAGCCGAATATGAGGCACTATGACGTGGCAGAAATTGGCGAGTTAAGAAATTATTATAAGAGATACGTTGCAGGTATAGTTCTTAACCAACCAAAAATCCGCTTATGAATTTAGAAGGGTTGTCACAAAATTAGAATTAAAATAATGGGAGTATGAATCCTAGGTCGTCTCCCAACGAGTTGCAGAAAGATGTGCTATTTTATTAATCAGATATTTTCTAAAATGGTTTGAGTTGATAAACAGGAAATTAAATCAGAGAATTTATGTTATTTAAATAAAACCTTGACCGGGAGTAGATTAGTCAGAAGGCCTATCCTTGTTAGAGTTCTCCCAAGATCAATTGATAATTGAAGGTTGTCTGCTCAGTTATCCCTTACCAAATACAGGAAAGTTAAGTAAGTTGGAAGTCAGTTTCTACTCACAAGTTCTAATCCTCTCCCTTGGGAAGGACTAGTGTCAGTGACTAGATGGCGACCAAACGCTAAACCCAATTATAATTTTACTCATGGGCATTCCAATTCAAGGTCCTCCTTTCAACCAACTCCCAATCAAGTTATGGAACTACTCGCTCATTATGAATGTAAAATTCACGAAATAAGAAAAGGAAATAAAGAAAGGCATGATGAATAATAATCCAAAGGTTAAATTAAAAATAAAAATAGTTCTTGTATTAATAAATTCTAAAAATAATCCAATAGTAACTCTGAATAAATTAAGGATATGAAAGAGTAAGTGACAAGTAAGGAAACAAACTAGAATGATGAAGTCTTGACGGAGGTAATAACTCTTCTCAATATCCCAATCCAAAAAGCAATAAAATCAAAATCCTAAGAACTATGACTGTGTAGAGAGAAAAACCTAGAGGTAGAGTAAAATCAGATCTAAAACTAAAATTATGCAGAATGAATGTTGTCCTTGGTCTCTGCATGTTCCCTGGCTCTAATATGCTTTTCTGGGCCAAAAACTGGGTCAAAACAGGGCCCAAAATCGCCCCCAACGAATTCTGCTGATTCTGCAGATCGCGCACGTCACGCGATCGCATCATCCACGCGTTTGCGTCATCCAGCGTTTTGCCTTGCTACGCGTGTGCGTCGTCCACGCATTCGCGTCACTTGTGCAGTTTCCAATCTATGCGTTCGCATCAGGCACGCGAGCGCGTTACTGTAATTTCCTCTATTTCGCACGGTCGCGTGAGCCATGCGTCTGCGTCGTTTCTCGCTGGTCATCTCCTCAATTTCTTGTGTTCCTTCCATTTTTGCAAGCCTCCTTTCCAATCTCCAAGTCGTTCATGCCCTATAAAGCCTGAAACACTTAACACACAGATCACGGCATCGAAAGGAATAAAGGAGAATTAAAATACATAATTAAAAGTCTCTAGGAAGCAAGTTTTCATCCATGGAGTAATTTTGGGAAGGAATTGTAAATACATGCTAATTTAATGAATAAGTGGGTAAAGATTTGATAAAACTACACAATTAATCACAATATAAACCATAAAATAATGGTTTATCAACCTCCCCACACTTAGACATTAGCATGTCCTCATGCTAAGTTGAAGGAGATAAAATAAATGAGTAGGAACATGTAAAACTCATGCAATGCAATGCAACTTATACATATGAATGCAACTATATGATTCTTGTCCACTTGGTTAAAAGTAAATAAGCTCTTCAAGACAATCACAAATCAAATTCCACTAATTCAATTCTTATATAGTAACAACAGATAAAAATGCAAGAAGGTAGCTCATGAAAGCAGGGAACATAGAATTTAAGCATTGAACCCTCACTGATGATGTATGTACGCTCTAATCTCTCTAGTGTATAGGGCAATCACTCTATCCTTCTCTAATCATGCTTTCTAATTTTTGTTCTTCACCTAACCAATCAACAACATTTAATGTACCAATGCAAACATCATGAGGTCTTTTCAAGGTTGTAATGGGAGCAAGGTAAGGGTAAGGGTATATATATGGCTAAGTAAGCTTGTAAATTGAATCTTTAATTAACCCAAGCTTTCACCTAACACACATATATATATTCTATATAACTTAAATTTCATGCCTAGCTACCCAAAATTTCCCTTTCACATTCCTTACTCATGTATCAAATTTTATTTTAAGTTTATCATATATGCATTGATCCTTGAATTTTAACTTAGCATTGGGGTAATTTTGTCCCCTTATTCATTTATTGAATATTTTTGGATTTTTTTTTTGTTTTTTTAACATTAAAATAAACACAGCTTATCAATGCACATAGAATTTTAATTTTTCTTTTATAGTTTCACATGAGTAGGTACCCAAATTCCCATTATATTATCATGACACATTCCCTTATTATCTTTTGTTCCCACAATCTTTCCATACTCAATTAACACACAATTCTATCTCAAGCTAACCAAAGATTCAATTGGGATATATAAGTGTTTTTCCGCTTAAGGCTAGTGATGTGGTAAAATAAAGAACAAATGGGATTTAAAGGCTCAAAGTGGCTACAAAGGTAACTTAAGGGGTAGGCTTAGTTTGGATAAGTAAGCTAAACAAATAATGGCCTCAATCATATGCAAGCATATAAATATATTAAACATTGGACATATAGGATGAAACAAAATATAGATTATAATCATAGAGAAGTGAACACACAAGAATAAAATAATTATGCTTAAATAATGTAACCGTGTATTTAGGCTCAAAGTCTCACAGGTTGTGTGTTCTTTAGCTCAAAAATCATGTTCCAAATTCAAGAAAATTTAACATAAAAGTTTTGATTAAAATTAGTGAAATTTTATTCTAAAAATAGGGTCTTAGAAGAAACTTATTGTCTTTTCAATCAAGTAGAACATGCATGCAACTAACCTATTACTGTGTAATTTATCCTATTCTACAAAAGAAAAACTAACTAAATGTCCTATTTTATTTGTGTTAGGGAAGAGAAATTACCTCCGGAAGTCAGGTACTGACCGACCTCCCCACACTTAAGGCTTTGCACTGTCCTCGGTGCCATTTGTCAGGAACAAAAGTGGGCTGGTAGTAGTGTCTCCACAGTCGGGACCGTCATGGCTCCCTGTGTTGGTAAATAAAGTGGAGTCCGGGGTGTCTGAGTCTTTGCATTTTCCCATAAGTAGCTCCTTGAGGTATGTGAATCGGCGCTTGTTACAACGCTCTCTTAGCTTTGCTTTGTGTTCCTGCTGATCCAACCTCTCAAGTATCTGATGGAGCAGTTGGTTTGTTGTAGGTGCTTGTGGTGTTGAAGGAGGAATGTCTTCAGCCGGTTTACTAGGCTGACGTGTAGTGGCTGCTGGAGGTCTGATATATTTCCCGTTAGGGACGTACTGATCATCCCGTGGGAGCATGGCTTTGGTGTCTCCAGCTATGTAGGAGACTCCGGTTGCTGAGATGAGATCTGAAACCAAGGCGGGAAAAGGTAAGTTACCCGCAATTTGTACGTGTCCCATTGCATTCCGGATGAGTCTTGGGAGGTTTAGAGCTGGTCTGTGAGGATGCACCATAGTAGAACGGCCATGTCTGCAATGAAGGAGAACTCGTGGGTGCTCGGAAAGACGTAATGGGACATAATCTGTGCCCATACGCGAGCCTCTAAGGTAAGTACGGAAGCCGATATCCCCTTAGGGCGGGAACGATGGTATCCGTAGATCCATCTGCTGCCAGGTTGTGCGATAACTCTGAGAGCAGTGTCCCATTAAAATTGGTACATCTGGCGCTTGAGTGCGGCCTCTTGAAATGCGTCCAGTCCTTCTGGAGTAGGGGGAAGATCTAAAACTCGTTGAATGGCCTCTTCTGTAATGGGGAGTTGCTTCTGACGGACATAGACAGACTATAGGTTTGGCAGGTGGAAATTAGAGTAGAATTCGACTACCCAGGAAAGATTAACCTGCCGTGGCTGTCTCTGTAGGAAACCCCATTGTCTTCATTCAATTTGCGGCTCAACAAATTCAGCAATATGGGTCGGGAGGATAAGAAGGTATTCGTTGTTGTAACTCCTTTCTGCCAGGATGGGGAACATCTACTCACAGTAGCGATTGATAAATCGTGCAGTGTCCTTTGCTGGGAAGGCTTTCTCTTTTTCATCAACCTTTATAATCCTCTTAATTCTTTTTGTTGAGGGCTTAACTACAGTTGAAGATGGCTCTGCCACTAAAGCTCGTTTGGTGCCTCTCCTTGCTGTGGATTTGGGAGTAGCTTTCTCCTTGCCCTTCTTGGTGGCCATCCTAAAAGAAAGAAAAGAGAAAGTATGTTAAAATGTCAAGGGTTATAGCAAGGAAGAGGGCGGGAAAGGTGGTAATCAATGCACATTAAAAGATGAATGATGTTAACACATGGTCATGACTACATGTGAGATATCAACAATGGAAATATAGCAAGTGCATATGATGACAATTAAATGCAAGGTATTTATTGGCATGCAGGCAAATGCATGAGAAGCATAGATCAAGCATTCAATGTCCAAGTTAGATTACCAAGCCTTTCAAACTAATAACCTGTTTGTAGTGACAATTATATTGAATGAATATGATATGAAAAAGGGTTTTGTGAAAAGCAAGCATTCAGAGTAGTAGGATAAAAGTTATCGAAAAATAGTGCACAATGCCATACGGGCGTTTTCACAAAAACATAGCATGCATGGTAAATAAGCTAATGAAAATAATAAATTGAACATGCAAGCAACCCTTAAAAATTAATATATAATTGCCAAACAATTTTGCAACAATCCACAAGCATATCATAAGAAACAATGACCCAAATAAATTTCCAGCACCAATTAAAAGAAAAAGAAAGAAAAAGAAAACATGGATAATGAAAATAAAAAGAAAAAAAGAACGGAAGAAGAAAACATAAAATAAAGAAGAAGAATAGAAAAGTAAGGAGGGAAGAAGAAAAGAAAAACCTTGATAATGGTGGTGAGAAAGAGAAAGTAGAAAGTGAGAAAGAGGGAAGAATGGAGAAAAGGGAAGAAAGAAATAAGAAGGGAAAAGAAAAAGTAGGATTTGGGGAAGAGAAAGATAAGATATTTTGGCAGATTGGGATAAGCTGTGCGGCGCAAGCGACGCGGACACGTGGGGTACGCGTTCGCGTGGATGGCGCTTATATGAATCGACACGGTCGCGTCGGTCACGCGGACGCGTGACTCGTTCTGTGCTAGTGGCACGAGGGCAGCCTCACGCTCGCACAACTCTCTATTCAAAACTCATTGTTGCCAACTTATAGGGTGACGCGTTCGCGTGGTGGACGCGATCGCGTGGGTGGCCAATATTGGAAGACGACGCGGACGCGTGAGGCACGCGTTCGCGTGATAAGGCTTGTGCGTCTACCACCAGTCCAGCCCCACTCCAGCACATCTTTCGGCTATGCACCCTTTCTTACGTTGATTTTCAGGTCACGCGTCCGTGTAGGTGACGCGGACGCATGGATCAATTTGTGCCTAAGGCACGCCTCCAACCACGCTCTCGCGTGACTTTCAGTTCGATTTATTTTTCTTTCTTACTCACCTGCGACGCGGACGCGTCGGCGACGCTGTCGCTTCGCGTGCCCCCTTTTTTTTATATGCAATATGCAAATGAAGATGTAAACTATAGGCACTAGTACTGAGGAGAGTTATTGAGAAAGGAAATAGAGAAATAAAAGAAAGAAACGATCATACCATGGTGGGTTGTCTCCCACCTAGCACTTTGCTTTAACGTCCTTAAGTTGGATGCTCCACTAGCTCAGTCTTCTGTTGTGGGTGGATCCTCCAAGAGGAAGATCTCTAGCTCCTTGGTTTTCGTCGCCTTCTCACCATGATATAGCTTTAAGCGATATCCATTAACTTTGATGAATTCAAAGCTTGAAGGATGACTTAGGTGGAAAACTCCGTATGGCTCGGCCTTCTCCACTCTATATGGACCTTCCCATCTTGATCTCAACTTGCCTGGCATGAGCCTCAGTCTAGAGTTGTAAAGGAGGACAAAGTCCCCAGATTGGAACTCTCTCCTCTTGATGTGCTTATCATGCACAACCTTCATCTTTTCCTTGTACAGCCTTGAGTTCTCATAAGCTTCTAGGCGAAGGCTTTCTAATTCTTGCAGTTGCAACTTCCTTTCAACTCTAGCTTTCTCAAATTCCATATTGCACTCCTTTACTGCCCAAAAGGCTTTGTGCTCTACCTCAACTGGGAGGTGACAGGCTTTTCCATAAACTAAGCGGAAGGGACTCATCCCAATGGGTGTCTTGTATGCTGTTCTGTATGCCCAGAGTGTATCTTGTAGCCTGGTGCTCCAGTCTCTTCTATGAGGTTTGACTATCTTCTGCAATATACTTTTTATCTCTCTGTTAGACACCTCAGCTTGCCCATTAGTCTAGGGATCGTAGGCTGTTGCCACTTTATGAACTATCCCATGCTTCTTCAGTAATCCTGTTAGTCTCCTGTTACAGAAATGGGTGTCTTGATCGCTCACGATTGCTCGTGGTGATCCAAAGCGACAAATAATATGGGTTCTAACAAAGGAAACAATAGTGTTAGCATCATTAGTGTGGGTAGGAATTGCTTCCACCCATTTAGAAACGTAATCTACAGCTAACAATATATAAAAATAACCATTAGAATTTGGAAATGGACCCATGAAGTCAATGCCCCAAACATAAAAAATTTTACAGAAAAGCATAGTCTGTTGAGGCATCTCATCCCTCTTGGATATATTACCAAACCTTTGGCATGGGGAACAAGATTTACAAAATTCAGCAGCGTCTTTAAAAAGGGTAAGCCACCAGAATCCACAGTCTAAAATTTTTCTAGCTGTTCTTTGAGGGCCAAAATGTCCTCCACTCTCAAATGAGTGGCAGGCCTCTAAAATGGACTGGAATTCTGATTGAGGCACACACCGTCTAATTACCTGGTCAGCGCCACATCTTCATAAATATGGGTCATCCCATATATAATATTTGGACTCGCTTTTTATCTTGTCTCTTTGATGCTTAGTAAAGTTTGGAGGAAAAGTGCGGCTAACTAGATAATTAGCTACAGGCGCATACCAAGGGACTACTTCAGATACTGCTTGTAAGTTATCGAATGGGAAATTATCATTTATAGGAGTGGAGGTATCCTTAATGTGCTCAAGGCGACTCAAGTGGTCTGCCACTAGATTCTAGTTACCACTCATGTCCTTAATTTCTAAATCAAATTCTTGTAGTAGCAGTATCCAATGTATAAGCCTTGGTTTGGACTCCCTTTTAGCTAATAAATACTTTAGAGATGCGTGGTCTGAGTACACTACTACTTTAGCACCAAGTAAATAGGCTCGGAATTTATCCAGAGCAAAAACAATAGCAAGAAGCTCTTTCTCAGTAGTGGTGTAATTAGACTGAGCGGCGTCTAAAGTCTTAGACGCATAAGCAATTACAAAAGGGCCCTTACCTTCACGCTGAGCCAGCACTGCTCCTATTGCATGGTTGGAGGCATCGCACATGATTTGAAATGGCTGGCTCCAGTTTGGTCCTCTCACAATTGGAGCTTGAGTCAGTGCAGTCTTCAGCTTATCAAACGCTTGTTTGCAATCCTCTCTGAACTCGAACTCAATATCTTTCTGCAGTAGTCTGGATAAGGGTAGTGCTACTTTACTAAAGTCCTTAATGAATCTCCGGTAAAAACCTGCATGGCCAAGGAACGAACGGACTTCCCTCACAGAGGAGGGGTAAGGTAAACTAGAAATAACATCCACCTTTGCTGGATCTACAGAAATGCCAGTATTAGACACAACATGTCCTAGTACAATTCCTTGTTTAACCATAAAGTGACATTTTTCAAAGTTTAATACAAGGTTCGTACTAATACATCTATCTAATACTCTAGATAAACTATCCAAGCAAAGGCTAAATGAATCACCATAAACGCTAAAATCATCCATAAAAACCTCCATACAGTTCTCAATAAGGTCAGAGAAAAGACTTATCATGCATCTTTGGAAAGTAGCTGGTGCATTGCACAAGCCAAAGGGCATTCTCTGATAAGCATAAGTGCCAAAAGGACATGTAAAAGTAGTCTTTTCCTGATCTTCAGGAGCTATATGGATTTGAAAATAGCCTGTATAACCATCTAAGAAACAATAATGGGATTTACCTGATAGGCGATCAAGCATCTGATCAATGAATGGCAAGGGGTAATGATCCTTGCGAGTGGCTTGGTTGAGACGCCTATAGTCAATGCAAACTTTCCATGAATTCTGTACTCTAGTTGTCAGAAGCTCTCCATGCTCATTTCTTACTGTTGTGATTCCAGACTTCTTGGGCACCACTTGTACTGGACTGACCCATTCGCTATTTGAGATGGGTAAATGATATCTGCTTCAAGTAGCCTGGTCACTTCTTTCTTGACAACTTCTAAGATGGTGGGATTCAGTCTCCTCTGAGGTTGATGGACAGGTTTTTCTCCGTCTTCTAGGAATATTCTGTGCTCATAAACTTGAGGGCTGATGCCTACTATATCCGCCAGGCTCCATCCAATTGCTTTCTTGTGTTTTCTCAACACACTGAGTAGCTGTTCTTCTTGTTGAGAAGTGAGTTCCCTTGCAATGATAACTGGAAACTTCTGCTTGTCCTCAAGGTAAGCATACTTGAGGTGTGGAGGGAGGGGCTTTAATTCCAATTTCTGCTCATGGCCAGGCTCTGGATCATCCGGAGCTGGTGATAATGGCAAAGTGTTCTCATTGTCCTCAGAAAATGTCCCCACACTTGGACCTTGTCCTATGTACTTCTCTTCTAATTCCTCCTGGTGAACTTCAGCCACGGTTTCATCTATGATGTCACACTGGGAGATAGAAAGATCATCCAGAGGGTGCTTCATAGCTCCATTTAAACTGAATTTCACTATTCTGCCATCTATTTCAAAAGAATAAGTTCTGGAAAATGCGTCCAACTTGAACTTTGAAGTCTTCAGGAATGGTCTTCCAAGCAGGATTGATGATGGCCTTCCTGAGTCATTAGGGGGCATTTCCAGAATATAGAAGTCAATGGGAAATGTGAGCCCCTTAATGCTCACTAATACATCTTCAGCAATTCCAACAACTGTAATAATGCTTTTATCTGCCAACACAAAATGAGCTGCCGACCTTTTTAAGGGAGGGAGCCTCAAAGTATCATATATAGACAAAGGCATTATACTAACACATGCTCCTAAATCACACATGCAGTTAGAAAATATCACACCTCCAATAGTACAACTAACCATACATGGACCTGGATCACTACACTTTTCAGGTATACTTCCCATTAAAGCAGATATAGAACTACCTAAAGGAATAGTTTCTAATTCATTAATTTTGTTTTTATGTATACATAAATCTTTTAGAAACTTTGTGTATTTAGGTACCTGCTGAATAACATCAAAAAGGGGAACAATTACCTCAACCTTTTTGAATATTTCTACCATTTTGGGATCAAGTTCCATCTGCTTCCTGGGCTTCCTTGCAATTTGTGGAAATGGAATAGGGAGGGCGTTTTCTACAGTGTCTGCATCCTTTCGTACTTCTTTCTGTGGTTGAGCTTCTTCTTCTTCAACCATGTCATGTATGTCCTCTTCCTCTTTATCATCCTCTACTTCCACCACCTCTTCAGCTGAGGCATGTTCTGATGGGATTGGCTCCTCCTGATTCCTCTCTTGCAATGTGGTTCCGGACCTTAGGGTGATGGCATTGATGCCACCCTTTGGATTGGTAAGGGTTGAGAAGAAATTTCACTGGAGCTTGCATGTTGAGTGTTTGAAGTATTGGATGATCCCAGCTGAGAGATAAGAGCTTGTATAGCAGATGCTAGGCCATTAAGGGAACTTTCCACGTTCCTTTGTCCTTGCGTAATGGATTGAAGCGCCTCGTCACTCGGAGAGGAATTAGATTGAGTCATCTGCGGAAGTTGTTGTTGGTTGTGCTGTGCTCCTTAGGATTGCCTCAGGTGAGGTGCTCTGTAAGGCTGGTTCTGGTTCTGCTGCCTGTTGTTATTATTATTCCACCTCTGATTTCCTTGATTGTCTCTGCCTCCTCTGTTATTTTTGTCCCTCCAACTCTGGTTAGAATTATCTCTCCAACCTTGGTTGGAATTGTCCTGCCATCCATGGTTGTAGCTAACACCTTGATTGTATCCTAAGTTGGGGCGGTCGTAGAAGTTATGAGTGGCTGCCACAGTGTTGTCTTCCTGCTGGAGCTATGGACATTCATCAGTGAAATGGCTACAATCAGCACAAATTCCGTACACTCTCTGTGGGACTAACTGTTGGCTTTGCTGCGCTTGTTGTTGATTCAACTGCATCTGCTTCAGTAAGTTGGTCATTTCACATATACTCTGAGTCAGAGCAGTAGTCTCCTTGCTAGAAGATACCTCTGCAACACCTTTTGACCGGCCTTGTTTCTGTCTGTGATTCTTAGTATATTCAGCTAAGTCACTGATCAATTGCCAAGCCTCATCAGTGGTCTTGTACTTTTTCATAGACCCATTGCTAGCACTTTCCAATGTGGTCTTATCTTGGGGCCTCATGCCCTGTGTGACGTAGCCGAGCAACACTATCTTGTCAATAATATGGTGGGGACATGCTTCCAGAAGGTTGTTGAAGTGCTCCCAGTATTCGTAGAGAGTTTTGAATTCGTCCTGAACAATCATGGAAATGTCTTTCCTTAGTTTATCAGTAACTTCAGCTGGAAAGAATTTTTCCAAAAATTCTCTTCTAAGCGTATCCCAGTCAGAAACGGTTGCTACGGGCTGAGTGTAGTACCACTCTCTCGCCTTTCCCTCAAGAGAGAACGGGAAGGCTTTTAACGGAATAGAAGTTTCATCTGCACTATCATGCTTGACAGTAGAACAGGTTGCTTGGAAATCCCTAAGGTGCTTGATAGAATTTTGAGCAGGTAAGCCATGAAACTTAGGCATCAAGTTGAGCAGTGCAGTCTTTATTTCAAAATCTGTAGCCACCGTTGGGTGATGCGCTTGAAACGGTTGCATTGTAAAATCAGGGGCTCCAGCCTCCTGGATAGTAACTCTCCTAGGTGCTGCCACGTCACCTGCACGTGAATCAACCGAATCAGTAGAAAGGGAGCTTGTTTCTTCGTCAAGTGACGTTTCAGATTCGCCCTCGGAGAGGACTAACCGACACTGAGCTTGCCTTATACGTGAAATAATTCTTTCAATCTCAGGATCAAATACTGGCAAGCTTGGATCAGGAAGTAAACGCGTCATTTAATGAAAGAAACCTGCAGCTCATAGTAGTAAAAATAAAATAAAATACAAATAAATAAATTCCAATCAATAACTTAGCACTCTATTGCAACTCCCCGGTAATGGTGCCAAAAATTGATGTGGCGGAAATTGGTGAGTAAAGAAATTATTATAAGAGATACGTTACAGGTATAGTTCTTAACCAACCAAAAATCCGCTTATAAATTTAGAAGGGTTGTCACAAATTTAGAATTAAAATACTGGGAGTATGAATCCCAGGTCGTCTCTCAACGAGTTACAGAAAGATGTGCTATTTTATTAATCAGATGTTTTCTAAAATGGTTTGAGTTGATAAACAGGAAATTAAATCAGAGAATTTATGTTATTTAAATAAAAACCTTGACCAGGAGTAGATTAGTCGGAAGGCCTATCTTTGTTGGAGTTCTCCCAAGATCAATTGATAATTGAAGGTTGTCTGCTCAGTTATTCCTTACCGGATAAAGGAAAGTTAAGCAAGTTGGAAGTCAGTTTCTACTCACAAGTTCTAATCCTCTCCCTTGGGAAGGACTAGTGTCAGTGACTAGATGGCGACCCAACGCTAAACCCAATTATAATTTTACTCATGGCATTCCAACTCAAGGTCCTCCTTTCAACCAACTCCCAATCAAGTTATGGAACTACTCACTCATTATAAATGTAAAATTAATGAAATAAGAAAAGGAAATAAAGAAAGACATGATGAATAATAATCAAAAGGATCAATTAAAAATAAAAATAGTTCTTGTATTAATAAATTCTAAAAATAATCCAATAGTAACTCTGAATAAATTAAGGATATGAAAGAGTAAGTGACAAGTAAGGAAACAAACTAGAATGATGAAGTCTTGACGGAGGTAATAACTCTTCTCAATATCCCAATCCAAAAAGCAATAAAATCAAAATCCTAAGAACTATGACTGTGTAGAGAGAAAAACCTAGAGGAGGAGTAAAATCAGGTCTAAAACTAAAATTATGCGGAATGAATGTTGTCCTTGGTCTCTGCATGTTCCCTGGCTCTAATATGCTTTTCTGGGCCAAAAACTGAGTCAAAACAGGGTCCAAAAGTGCCCCCAGCGAATTCTGCAGATTCTGCAAATCGTGCACGTCACGCGATCGCGTCATCCAGCGTTTTGCCTTGCCACGCATGCGCGTTGTCCACGCATTTTCGTCACTTGTGCAGTTTCCAATCTATGCGTTCGTGTCAGGCACGCGAGCGCGTCACCGCAATTTCCTCTATTTTGTGCGGTCGCTTGAGCCATGCGTCCGCGTCGTTTCTCGCTGGTTATCTCCTCAATTTCTTGTGTTCCTTCCATTTTTGTAAGCCTTCTTTCCAATCTCCAAGTCGTTCATGCCCTATAAAGCCTGAAACACTTAACACACAGATCACGGCATCGAATGGAATAAAGGAAAATTAAAATACATAATTAAAAGTCTCTAGGAAAGCAAGTTTTCAACCATGGAGTAATTTTGGGAAGAAATTGTAAATACATGCTAATTTAATGAATAAGTGGGTAAAGATTTGATAAAACCACACAATTAAACACAATATAAACCATAAAATAATGGTTTATCACACTACTAGCTGGTTTGAAGCTGGCTAAGGAGGTTGGAGCTCAAAAGCTTACCATCTTCAGCGACTCACAAGTAGTCACCTCACAAATAGCAGGGAGCTACCAAGCCAAGGATCCCACCATGAAAAAGTACTTGGACAAAACCAGGGAATAGCTCGGACAACTCGGGGAATATGAGGTCTGTCACATACCTCAAGAACAGAATGCTCGAGCTGATGCACTCTCAAAACTAGCCAGCACCAAACCAGGGGGCAACAATAGAAGCCTCATACAAGAAATGCTACAGAACCCGTCAATCTCAGAAGAAAAGGTCTTAGCCATAACAGGTTTGGATCAAGGATGGATGACTCCTATAATCAACTACCTCAAAACAGAAGCACTCCCTGCAGATAAAAAGGAGGCAAAGAGGTTAAAACGGAAGGCACAGCACTACACTATCATAAACAATACTCTATACAAGAGAGGTATTTCAACACCATTGTTAAAATGTGTGCCGACTTCCAACACAAAGGAAGTTTTAGAAGAAGTACACAGTGGCATCTATGGCAATCACCTCGGAGCACAGGCACTTACCAAAAAAGTACTCCGGGCTGGATTTTATTGGCCGACTTTACAAAAAGAAGCAACAGAGTTCGTAAAGACATGCCCACCATGTCAGAAACATGCCAACTTCCACATCGCACCACTAGAGGAGCTTATCAGCGTAACCTCACCCTGGCCATTTGCAAAATGGGGACTCGATCTTCTCGGTCCTTTTCCCTAAGGATCCGGACAAGTCAAATTCCTCATCGTGGGAGTAGACTATTTTACAAAAAAGATTGAGGCAGAACCTCTAGCTAACACCACTGCACAAAGAAGTCGAAAATTCCTATACAGAAACATTTTCACAAGGTTTGGGGTTCCATACTCCATCACCACAGACAATGGCACTCAATTTACAGATGCAGGCTTCAGAAAATTGGTGGTTGATCTGAACATAAAACACCAATTCACGTTCGTAGAACACCCCCAGGCCAATGGACAAGCAAAAGCTGCTAACAAAGTCATATTAGCCGAATTAAAATAGAGATTACAAGATGCAAATGGAGCCTGGGCTAAAGAGCTCCTACAAGTCCTATGGGCATATCGGACAACTCCACACTCCACCACAAAGGAATCACCTTTCCGATTAGCTTACGGAATTGAAGCAATGATCCCAGTGGAGATCGAATAAGGATCACCCAGAGTGATCCACTACAGTGAAGAGGCCAACTCCCAATTTCAAAGGGAAGAACTCATCCTACTTCCAGAAATCCGAGAAAGAGTTCGGATCAGGGAAGGGGCGTTAAAACGTCGAATGGCTTCAAGATACAACCCAAAGGTGGTGCCACGAGGTTTTGCCAAGAACGACCTCATCCTAATCCGAAATGATATCGGAACAACTCGACCTGGAGAAGGAAAGCTGGCAGCAAACTGGAAGGGACCCTACCGAGTCATAGAAGTACTCGGAAGAGGCTACTACAAGCTATCCAAACTCGAAGGGCGAGAACTCCCAAGGTCATCGCACGCCTGCAACTTAAGGAGGTACTACAGTTAGGAGGTAGAAAAGATCTTAGGATGAGGTGCACTCTTTTTCCTTAAAAAAGGTTTTTTAACGAGGCACCAAGCCAAGATCCATAAAGTACCTAACTCAGAAGAGTAAAACTCTCACATGTATATATTTGCATATTCTCTATTTTGAATAAAGTTTTCCAGATTTTCTACAAATCCTTTATCAAGACGCATTAATCTGAAACGCAAAATTTCATCGCCCGATTATAAAGCTACAGATCGGCCAAAGTGAAAACCAAATTCACTGCCCGATCATGATAAAGACCAACAAAGATGAAAACCGAATTTATCAAAGGTCGACAAAGTGAGGATCGAACTCAATTTCTATGAAATCGGCAAAGATGAAAAGCAACAAAACAGATTAAATGCAAGAAGTTATCAAAAGTGATCCATAGGAAAGGACCTGACGAGGTCTTAATAAAAATGGATTGCTAAAAATAACTTAAAAGACGGACCGACATAAACAAGTCGGACCAGTCAACTATGACAAAAGTTATAAAAAGAAAATCCCTATGAAAGAGGTCTGGCCAGCCATAAAAAAGAGGATTACTAGAAATAACTTAGAAAGGACCGATATGATGAAGTCCTCCCAACAAAACCACACAAGTTATAAAAAGTAATCCATAAAGAAAAGACTTAACAAAGTCCAAATAAATGGATTACTAGAAATAACTTAGAAGGGACCGACATGATGAAGTCGTCCCAACAAAATCACAAGTTATAAAAAGTAATCCATAAAGAAGAGACTAGACAAATGTCCAAATAAATGGATTACTAGAAATAACTTAGAAGGAACCGACTTGATGAAGTCGGCCTCCAACCAACTATAAGAAAGTAATCCATAAAAAGATACCTAACAAAGGTCCAAATAAATGGATTACTAGGAATAACTCAGAAAAAGACCAACATAATGAATTCGGCCCAACCAAGATGCCAAAAGTTATAAAAAAGGTAAATCCATAGAAAAAGACCTGATAAGGCTCAAACAAAATGGATTACTAAAAATAACTTCAGGCCGAGATGAAGAAATCGGCTGACAGAAGGCACGCAAGTTAGACCCAGAAATCCACGACCTCAAAAGAATCAAGCTACAAGTATGAAAGTACGAAGGCAATCAAAAGAGGTCAGACAAAAAGGTTCCAACTCTCCCAAAAACCTAGAAGGTGTCAGATAGGCGCAGACAAGCATATCACGAAAGAAACAAGTTATAATAATAACAAGACTCAAGAGGCCACCTAAAGTCAACCCCAAAAGCCTGAGAAAATACTTTGTTTTTTCAAAAAATAAAGTTGCTAACAGAAAAGCAACTATGAGTATCCAGCAGATAAAAATAACAAACCAAAAAGAGTTCAAGGCCCACAGACCGGGCTATACACATCAAATATTCATAAACAAAAAACTACAACGGATTCAAAGATTCTCCAGTGGCAGCATCCCGGGATGAAGGAGGACGAGTCTGAAAAGGCACCGCATCTACCGTCCCATCATCCCGGTTCAGAATTTGAGCATCTGGATCAGACTCCGGTTGACCGACTTCAGTTGAAGTGGAGGAGGGCGGAATAACAGAAGTTTTGGCAGAGGATACAGCAGGAGGGCTGATGTCATTATCATCATCAGGATCATCAGGGATAATCTTACTATCCTTAACAATGTTGTCCAAACTAAAGAGGGAAAGGTCAAGCTCGGGCGCAAGAACTCAAACTTGCTCCTTCAAATTCTCATAAGCAGCATTAACACTGCCTACAAGATGACCTTGAAGTTCGGCATAATTAGCTCGGGCAGATTCCAAACTCTCCCTGAGATCCATCATCTCCTTATAAGTAGTGACATAGCTCTCCTTATGCTTCAACACCGTATCCTTAGCCAACTTCGCAGAGGCCGCCAAAGCAATAGCTCTAGTCTTTTCACCCTCCAACTCTTTCTCCAACCTGGTCACTTTCACCTCAAGCTCCTCCTCAAACCCTTAATCCGGTCAAACTTTGATTTGGCCTCCTCCATAAAGGCCTTCGTTGCATGGATAGGAAGATCTTGGGCGGTTCAGTACAAAGCTGCCCCCATATGTGCCATCTTAATTCTGCTCCGAGTTATAAAATCCAAATGACGAAGAAGAGAAACATCGTCAGTAGGAATGACCCCATAGGGACCAATCTACTGGTCGACAAACCCAACAACGTCAAAATCAGGAGCATCTAGACTGAATGGCTCAACAGTTCGAGGTCCTTTTGAAGGAGGAATGGCCGTAGGAGAAGAAACAGCAGTAGAAGCCTGGGGAGGACGAGCACATGGACCCGAGGGGTAGGAATCATCCTCCTCGGTCCAGGAGAGCTCGGCATCGGTTGTTTGGGAGGAACATGAGAAGACCCTTCCCCAGCCACTCTGGCCGAGATGTTTTGGGCCGCAGTAGCCTTCCTCGCCTTTTTAAAGGCTTTCATGGAGTCATTGCTCTTAGCCATATCTGAAAAACAAAATCAACCATAGAAGCAGATTACAAACTAGAAAAAGAAGGAAGCAAAGTAAAAATAGAGCAAAATATATTGATCAATACCCAGCATAGTTCAGACCAGGGATGGATCCCCCAAAAACTTCTTGGTATCAAGATGGGGAGGTTCCCCCTAAATATCCTCCAAGACATTTACAAAAGCCTGCTCGACCTCGTCAAGCATCTTCCACGTGTACCGAGACACTAGCACATTCTTTTGCCAACAAAAGAGGAAGGCAGGTTCATTATTTGCTTCTAAGAAAAACGGTCGAGCTCCCTCAACAGCTCGGACCTTAAAAAAGTAATTCTTAAAGTCCCTAAAGGACTTGTCATACATAGAAAACACTTTGTGTCCCTGGGCAGATCGAAAAGAAATCCAAGAGGCTTTCTTTTTCGAGGAAATCCCGAGCTTAGTCAAAACAAAAAGATAAAGAAAAAGAGTCTGAGAAGGTGTGACGTCCAGCTCTTGGCAAAGCAACTGAAAAAAAATCTTGATAAAACCCCAGGAGTTCAGATGGATTTGGGATGGAGCTACATTACACGACCACAACAAGTCGGTCTCAAAGGAAGTGAAAGGAAAAGTAATATTCAACTGGCTGAAAAAATAGTCATAAGCATAAAAGAGGGGACGCTCCCCCGGGTCAGAGCAGGAAAGCAAACCCTCTCATCAGAATCAGGCGCTACCAATTCATAGTTCTTTTCCTGATCCCCAACCTTACAGAGCCGGTGATGTTTCCTAAGCTCCACAAAAAACTCAGCATTTACCACGGAAACACACATCAACACAAGGGAGTCCGACCAGTCGGACATCCCCTCAGGAACCTTAGAAGACGTCTCAACAATATTTTTGCGAGAAGACATGGCCAACTAGTCCTACAAACAAGAAAAGAAAATGGATTACTAACCAAAAATAGCTCGGGCAAAATCAAAACAACTCGGACAAACATGACTCAGAGCAATACAAATAGTAAAAGGAAAACCCCAAGACGCACACCAAGGTCCAAGGGCATCCTTTGGAGGCAGGGACAGAGTATGGAGGACTCAGAAAAAGTCTATAAGGCTACACCCTAAAACTCTCGGCGAAGAAAAATCCCCTTCTAGACAAGCAACAAAACGAGAAGAAAATCAAAGTTATCCCAACAAGAAAAGCCTTCTTTCAATCAACACTCTGAGAAGAAAATTACAAACCAAATAAGTCATCAATAGCCACCTCTCAAACTACAGTTTCAGTCTATCAGCAAAAGGAGCTACCAAGCAACAAAACATGCCAAGTGAAAATCATCAAAGACGCAACCTTTCTTCAAAATCAAACAAGCCATTTTCCCAAAAAGCTACAAAATCAAATAATACAAAAATAGGCAACAAACATGCAAAGCCCTAAAAAGCTTCAACCATAAGGAGAAAGGCCAAAGAGTATACATAAGGTCGAAAGAAAGCCAGAAAAAATACATCACAGTGACAAGCGAGCACAATAATATGAAAAGGTTAAAGCTTTCCAACATACACTCAAGTAAAATCAAAACTTTACCAAGAAATAAGAACAACGGAAAGAAGAACCAACCTGGAAAAAAGGAGAAAGCTCCAAAGAAATTGAAGACGGAGAGACGGAATCCGGAATCACCTTTCGGGCAAAGAAAGCACCAACAACCACCAATGGCGTTACAGAAAGAAGTGTGAAGACGCGCGAACGAAAATCCCAAAGGAACAAGGAAGTACAAACGAAACGGAAGAATAAGAAAGAAAAGGGGGAAGTTACAGCGAGCAACAGTGAAGAGAAAATAGAAAAGAGAAAAGTTTTTATGCAATTCAAAAAATAAAACAAAGAAAGCTGGAGACAAAGAAACGGAACGATTAATTAATGGGGCATTAAAAACCCTTGCACGTTCCTAAGACAGGGAACACCTGTTTTCAAAATCAAAGAAAAGGAAGAAACACTCCGTATTCAGAAAAGGGTCTCTACACAAAAGAAGTTGACAAATGCTCGAGTTCGGCTTTCCCAGAGAAGGACTGAAGTCCTCAAAAAAGGAAGACCACGCTCGAGTAGGGGCACTGTTCATACCCTGGGTCGAGATGTCCGACTCGGGATGATCGACGACAAGCCGACCGACCTCTTCAGGTCAGGACTGTCCGACCTCTTCTCAAAGAGCTCGTCCAAATCACCAGGAAAAGCCCAAAAAAGGGCTCAAACAGAGGAAGACGACCCAAATCCAAAGGCAGCCTAAACCTATAGAGATAAGGGCGGTTCCCTTAAAGATAAGATGACTTCACTCAAAGATAAGATACTATCTTATCTCCAGAAAGGTCACTCCATACTACTATAAATACACCGGAGCACCCATGTATAACTCATACTCTGATTCTACTAAAAACCTGCTTAATACCCTTGCTAACTTAAGCATCGGAGTCCCTTGCAGGTACCACCACCCTTCGGTGATCGAGGATCAACAGCTCCACCAGCTCTAAACAGGTCGGACACAGCAACACCGACCACCACAGCAGATCTCGTCCGAGATCGACCTATAGTTTCAGGTAACCCTCGGAACAAAGATAAAGTTTTAAAATTAAAATTTTAACTTGACTAACAAGAAAGAAGAAACTACCAAATTTTAAAAATTTTTGACTAAGTCAACCCAAAATTTCAAATTTATGAGTAAAATAAGGGAAAGATATTATTTTTGATTTTTTTTAATTAATGAGGAAATATTATTTTGTTGTTTTTCTCTTTCTTCATTAAACAACAAAATGAAACAAAACATAAAAATTTAAGATCAAAACAATTAATGCATGCAAGAACACTTTGAATGTCAAGATGAACACCGAGAACACTTTGAAGATCATGATGAATATCAAGAACATATTTTTGAAAATTTTTAAGAAAAGAAACACATGTAAGACACCAAACTTAAAAACTTTTTAAACTTTAGACACTAATAATTCGAAAATACATATGAAAAACAAGAAAAGACACAAAATAAGAAAAATTAAAGATCAAACAAGGAAAATCATCAAGAACAACTTGAAGATTATAAAGAACATAATGCATGAATTTTCGAAGACTTTAGAAAAATAAAAAACATGCAGTTGACACCAAACTTAAAATTTGACATTAAACTCAAATAAGAAACATAAAATTATTTTTGGTTTTTATGATTTTATTAAATTTTTTTGTATATATTTTCGAAATTATTTTGAAGAAGAAAATAAGAAATTCAAAATTTTTAATAAGAATTCCAGGATTCCTTTAAAGTTAGTCTAAAGCTTCGGTCCAAAAGATTAGACATGGCCAATGGCCAGCCAAGCTTCAGCATAGAATTTTAAATGAGAATCCAAAGGCTCATGCAATGTTATTCTAAAGCTCTGGTCCAAAAGAATTAGACATGGCTAAATGGCCAGCCAAGCTTTAACATAACACATACAAGTATGTCCTTTTTACAATGGAAAGTGGAAACCTCAGTCCAAAAGATTAGACATGGCTTAACAGCCAGCCAGGTTTCAACATATCTCATGAAGCTCTAGAATTCATTCTTAAAAATTCTGAAGAACACTTTTTTTTGTATTTTACTATATTTATTTTTTTTTTGAATTTTTCGAAATTAAAATAAAAAGTTTAAACATGAAATAAAATTACCTAATCTAAGCAATAAGATGAACCGTCAGTTGTTCAAACTCGAACAATCCCCGGCAACGGCGCCAAAAACATGGTGCACAAAATTGTGATCCACACTTTTCACAACTCCACACAACTAACCAGCAAGTGCACTGGGTCATCCAAGTAATACCTTACGTGAGTAAGGGTCGATCCCACGGAGATTGTCGGCGTGAAGCAAGCTATGGTCATCCTGTAAATCTTAGTTAGGCAGATTCAAATGGTTGTAAGGTTTTGATAATTAAAAGATAAATAAAACATAAAATAAGATAAAGATACTTATGTAATTCATTGGTGGGAATTCCAGATAAGTGTTTGGAGATGCTTTGTTGCTTCTGAACCTCTGCTTTTCTATTGCCTTCTTCCAATCATGTGTGCTCCCTTCCATGGCAAGTTGTATGATCCTCTCGGATGTAAAATACCAAGTACAATCTCTGGACGGCTAATCAACTGTCGGATTTCTCGTCTCGGATGAAAAATACCATGTACAGCTACCGCACGGCTAATCATCTGTCGGTTCCCGCTAGCGTCGGAATAGGATCTCTCTATCCTTTTGCAGACTGTCACTACGCCCAACATTCGCAGGTTTGAAGCTCGTCACAGTCATCCCTTCCCGGATCCTACTCGAAATACCACAGACAAGGTTTAGACTTTCCGGATCTCAGGAATGCTGCCAATGGTTCTAGCCTATACCACGAAGATACTAATCTCACGGACTCGGTCCATGTATTAGATACTGATGATTGGACTTTTGATGGTTTAGAATTCATAAATGAATTCTCGTTGCAAGTATAGTTTCTAAACTAACAAATAATCCTTTCATACAAAAGATTGTTTGTCACAAGTACAAACCCCTAAATTTATAAACCGAAGTATTAGAACCTCGGGTCGTTCTCCCTAGGAATTGAAATAAAGTGTCCTTGTTATTGGTTATGAGTTATTTTTGGGGTTTTTGATAGGAGACATGAAAGATAAATGGCAAGAAAGTAAACTAATAGCTAAAAAGGTCTTGGCAAGGCTTGGTGGTCAAGGATCTCTATCCTAATCACTAACCACAATATGAGAATTGGCAAGGATCAACCCCATTAAGTCATCCTCTAACTAATAAATGAAAGTCAAATGAGCTATGTCAATCCAAGTCCATAAGTCCTAGTTCTACACCAAATCAATTAGTGAGATCTAGCGTTAATGGCTCCCAATCGTCAATCACTTGGACATTAGCAACTCAAGAGTTTCTAAGTTACCTTCCCAATCCAAGAGCATAAAATTCTATACTAAAATCCAACTAAGCATTTCATCAAACACTTAGAAGGCATAAAGGAAAGTAAATGAACTAAGCAATTCAACAATAAAAGAACATGAATCAAAAATTGCATTTAAAGGAAAATAGAAGAACAAAAGTGCATCAATATAAAAGGAAAGAATTACAAGAATTAAAAGCAAAATTAGAGAGAGGAAAGGTAGAAGAAGAAGAATTACACAAGGAAAGGTAAATCAAAGCATGAATTAAACCTAGATCTAAGAAATTCTAAGCTAGATCTAACCTAATCCTAATCCTAGAGAGAAGTGAGAGCTTCTCTCTCTAAAGCTAACTTTTCCTCCAAAAATTAAACTAAACTAAACTATTGTGTGAAAGTATGTAGATTCCTCTTCATTCCTTGGATTAAATAGCATCAGAAGCGAGTTGGATTTGGGCCTGGGAAGCCCAGAATTTGCCCCCAGCGGATTCACTTTAAGTGGGTCACGTGTGGACATCGGCGCGTACGCGTACAGTGCGCGTGCACGTCGATTGACAAATTTTCATCCACGCGTACGAATCATATGCGCGTACGCATTGCCATGCGACCTCATCATTTCACGCATGCACGTCTGCTGCGCGTGCGCGTCGTTGAGCTTATTCCAAATCCTTACGTTTGCCATGATTTCTCCACTTTGCATGCTTTCCTCTCCATTCCTTTGATCCATTCCTAGCTTTTTCAACCTGAAATCACTTAACAAACAAATCAAGGAATCTAGTGGAATCAAAGGTGAATTAAATTTAGCTAATTAAAGACCTAGAAAGCATGTTTTCACACTTAAGCACAAATTAGGAGACTATCATGAAACCATGCTATTTCATTGAATAAATGTAGGTAAAAGGTGATAAAATTCCCTTAAAATCAATACAAGATAAACCCTACAAATGGGGTTTATCAGATATCCAAGAGAATATACTCTGGCTATCGTCCAATGACTACGTTGAACATCATGTAGACCGCTTGTGGTTGTCAGGCGCGCGGATTGTGGCTAAGCGAGTAACAAAGATAGTGGGTGATTGTCACGGGTCACCCCTTCATTCTGACTTAACTGAATTAAGTACAAGAGTATATCTTGGAGAAGAAGTAGGCGTGAATTGAAAGGAAAATAATAGTACTTGCATTAATTCATGAAGAACAGAAGAGCTCCACACCTTAATCTATAAGGTGTAGAAACTCCACCGTAGAAAATACATAAGTGAAAAGAGGTCTAGGCATGGCCATGTGGCTAGCCTCCAAGTCCAAGGATGATAATATCATAATCCCCTAATACAATAGTAAAAAGTGCTATTTATACTAAACTAGTTACTAGGGATTACAGAAAATGAATAACTAAGTGCAAATAGTGCAGAAATCCACTTCTGGGGCCCACTTGGTATGCGCTTGGGCTGAGCATTGAAGTTTTCACATATATAGGCCATTCTTGGAGTTAAATGCCAGCTTGGGTGCCAGTTTGGGCGTTTTATTCCAGTTCTGGTGCCAGTTCTGGCGTTTTACGCCAGAAAAGGGTCTTTGGTGGGCATTTGAACGCCAGTTTGGGCCATCAAATCTCGGGCAAAGTATGGACTATTATATATTTCTGGAAAGCCCAAGATGTCTACTTTTCAAAGAAATTGAGAGCGCGCCAATTGGGCTTTTGTAGCTCCAGAAAATCCACTTCGAGTGCAGGAGGGTCAGAATCTAACAGCATCTACAGTCCTTTTTCAGCCTCTGAATAAGATTTTTGCTCAAGTCCCTCAATTTCAGCCAGAAAATACCTAAAATCATAGAAAAACACAGAAACTCATAGTAATATCCAGAAATATGATTTTTGAATAAAAACTAATAAAAATATAATAAAAAGTAACTAAAACATACTAAAAACTATGTAAAAAGAATGCAAAAAAGGGTATAAATTATCCGCTCATCAACAACGAGGATACTAATCTCACGGACTCGGTCTTTGTATTAGATACCCAAAAGAATATACTCCGGCTATTGTCCAATGACTATGTTGAACATCATGTAGACCGCTTGTGGTTGTCAGGCACGCGGATCTTGGCTAAGCAAGTAACGAAGATAGTGGGTAATTGTCACGGGTCACCCCTTCATTCTGACTTAACTGAATTAAGTACGAGAGTATATCTTGGAGAATAAGTAGGCATGAATTGAAAGAAAAAACAATAGTACTTGCATTAATTCATGAAGAACAGCAGAGCTCCACACCTTCATCTATGGGGTGTAGAAACTCCACCGTAGAAAATATATAAGTGAAAAGGGGTCTAGGCATGGCCGTGAGGCCAGCCTCCCAAAGAGGTTCTGTTCTGAGGGTTACCTGAAACTGTAGGTCGATCTCGGACAAGATCTTCTGTGTTGGTCGGAGATGACGTATCCAGCTAGTGGAAGTGGCCGGAGCTGTTGCGTCTGACTTGTTGGACTGGCAACGTTGCTGATCCTTTGTCACCGGAGGGTGGTGGTACCTGCAAGGGACTCTGATGCTTAAGTTAACAAGGGTATTAAGCAGGTATTTAAGTAGCATCAGAGTATGAGTTATACCTGGGTGCTCCAGTGTATTTATAAGGTTGTAAAGTGATCTTTCTGGAGATAAGATAGTTATCTTATCTTATCTTTGAGTAGAGTTATCTTTATCTTTGTGGGAACCGCCCTTATCTTTCTAGGCTTGAGCTGCCTTTAGACTTGGACCGTGCTCCTCTGTTTGGGCCAGCTTTGGGCTCCTCTACGATTTGGCCGAACTCTTTAAGAAGTGGTCGGGTAATCTTGACCTGAAGAGGTCGGTTGACTCAGCCCGGGTCGAACAGCTCAACCCAGGGTATGAACAGCTCGAGTCCCTAGTTTTAGGACTTCACTCTTTCTCTAGAGAAGCCGAGCTCAAGCACTTTGGTTGATTCTGTTGAAGCTTCTTGAATGTGAAGCATTTTCCTTTTCTTCTTTTAGTTTGAAAGTGCGCGCTTTGCATTTTTGCTCTTGTCTTGGGAACGTGCGAGGTTTTAAATGTTCATTAATTTCATTTTTTTCTGTTTCCCTCTTTTCTTTTGTATTTTCCGAACCTTTCGCTTCTGCTTTACTTTTGTTTTTCTCATCCCTTTGCATTTTGTCGTTTTGCTTTGAGGTGCTTCTTTCCTTCTGTTCGCTTCGATTCAAGGGTGCTTCGTTGCCGCAGTTTCCTCCGAACCTTTTCCTCACGCTCGTCTCTTCTTCCTTTTTACAGGTTAGTACTTTCCCTTCCTTTTTAGTCGCTTTTTTACATTTGTCTGACCTTGGAGAAAGTTTGAATCTTTCTGCTTTTGTTGTGTCTGGTTGTTGTTGTAATGTGTGTTCTGGGATTTTCTTCGTCTTTTGTATGAACCTTTTCACCTTTCCTGATGGTTGATGCTTTTAGGGCTTTGCATGTTGTTACCTGTTTCTGTATTCTTTGATTTTTGAAGCTTTTGGGATAATGGCTTTGTTTGATTCTGAAAAAAGGTTGCGTCTTTGATGATTTCCACTTGGCATGTTTTGATGTTGGTAGTTCCTTTTTGCTGATAGACTGTAACTGTAGTTTGTTGAAAGATGGCTACTGTTCATACCCTGGGTCGAGCTGTCCGACCCGGGATTTTTAATGACAAGTCAACCAACCTCTTCAGGTCAGGACTATTTGACCTCTTCTCAAAGAGCTCGGCCAAATCACCAGGAAAAGCCCAAATAGGGCCCAAACAGAGGAACACGACCCAAATCCAAAAGTAGCCCAAAGCCTACAGAGATAAGGGCGGTTCCCTTGAAGATAAGATGACCTCACTCAAAGATAAGATAAGCTAACTATCTTATCTTCAAAAAGATCACTCCTCATCATTATAAATACACTGGAGTACCCAGGTATAACTTATACTCTGATTCTACTAAAAACCTGCTTAATACCCTTGCTAACTTAAGCATCGGAGTCCCTTGTAGGTACCCCCACCCTCCGGTAGCGAAGGATCGACATCACCAACAAGTTCAACAAGTCGAACACGGTGGCTCCGGCCACCACCAACAAGTCAGACACATCAGCGCCGACCAGCACAGAAGATCTCGTCTGAGATCGACCTACAGTTTCAGGTAACCCTCGGAATATTGGCGCCGTTGCCGGGGAACCTGGAAGTCATCCCATCACCATGGCGGACAACTTGGACAACGACCACAACTCTAATTTGGAGAACAGAATGCCGCATAAGAAAGCAAAGATCACACTAAACGATACTCCTCAACCTAACAAAGATAAGAACTCATGAAACGTGGGAGCCATGGAGGCACTTCAAGATCGCCTAAAACAACTCGAAAAAAGGGTCGAGTATCAACGGAAAGCCGAGAGAGACATACGAAGGGAAGCTAGGCGACGCCGCGAATTAAAGGACAAGCTCCTAAAGCTTGAAGCCGATCTCAAAGCTAAAACTACTCAATCCAGCCACGAAGACAGCTCCCGCAAAGACCAAGACCTATTTACCAAAGAGATCATGAAGGCCAAAATCCCAAAAGACTTCAAACCTCCCGACATGACTCTATACGATGGCACATCAGATCCTAGCCATCATCTAAGCAACCTCAGAAGTAGAATGTATCTCACTGACGCCTCAGATTCAACTCGGTGCAAAGCCTTCCCGACTACCTTGACGAAAACAACAATTAAATGGTTCGACAATCTGCCCCCTAGGTCCATCTCAAGCTTTGACAACTTAGCCAAAATGTTTCTAGCCAGATTCTCCATCCAGAAGGACAAGGCTAAACACGCCCCAAGTCTACTAGGGATCAAGCAAGGAGATCGGGAAAGTCTTCGTAGTTACATGGAAAGATTCAACAAGGCATGTTTGGACATACAAAATCTTCCAACAGAAGCAGCTATTATGGGTCTCATCAATGGCCTGCAAGAGGGACCTTTTAGTCACTCCATATCGAAAAAACATCCCATATCTCTAAATGAAGTGTAAGAATGAGCGGAGAAATACATCAATATAGAGGAAAACTCTCGAATAGGAAAGACCTCAAAACCCGGATCTGCTTACTCCTCCCGAGATAAGGATAAAGAATCCATGAAAAAAGAAGATCAACATAGAGAAAAGATCAATAAATATCATAATTACACCTCCCTTCCGGTGTCTCTTATAGATATTTATCGAGAAGTATGCCACACCAAAAAAATACCTCTACCTCGCCCACTCAAAAGCAAGAAAGGAGGAGGAAATCGGACAGAATACTGTGAATACCATCGAATCTACGGACATCCCACCAACGAGTGCTTCGATTTAAAGAATATCATAAAAAAATTGGTAAGAGAGGGAAGACTAGATCGGTACTTAGCCAACAAATCAGATGAGCCAAGAAAAAGAAGAAGGGACGAAGAGGTCGGACGACCTGAACGACCACCTCGTACCCCGGAGCGACATGTCCACATGATACATGGGGGATTTGCGGGAGGAGGAATCTCCAAATCATCTCGCAAAAGACATCTGAAGGAACTATATCATGTCGAAGGAGGAGAAGGAGCACCCGAACTCCCCACTATCACCTTCACCAAAGAGGACGCAGCTGGCGTCATCTCAGGACATCACGATCCCATGGTCATCACTATCATATTAGCCAACATTAATCTCCATCGTACGTTGGTAGACCAGGGAAGCTCGGCTGACATACTGTTCAAAATCGCCTTCGACAAACTCGTCCTAGAGGAAAAAGAGCTCAGAGCATATCCAAACAGCCTATTCGGGCTGGGAGACACTCCAATCCAACCACTTGGATACATCTCCTTACACACTACCTTTGGAAAAGGAAATCGGTCAAGGACACTCAACATAGACTACATCTTGGTCGACGTGAGTACAGCCTACAATGCCCTGATAGGTCGGACAACACTGAATCAACTCGGCGCAGTACTCTCGACTCCACATCTATGCGTGAAGTTCCCAACCACAGAAGGGATCACTACAATAAGAGCAGACCAGAAGACAGCGCACCGCTGTTACAACGAAAGTCTGAACCTAAGGGGCAAAGGAGAAGAAATCCACACCATTGAACTCGGGAGAGTTCGAGGGCAGGAAGAGCTTCGTCCACAACCTGAAGGTGAGACAGAAAAAGTCCAAATTGGAGATACTTCAGAAAAAACAACTAGTATTGGCACAATCCTAAAAGGAGACATAATGGAGTCCCTCATACAGTTCTTAAGAGACAATGTCGACCTCTTTGCATGGAAAGCCACAGACATGCCGGGCATAGACCCTAAGTTAATGTGCCACAAGTTGGCAGTTTACCCAGGATCTCGGCCAGTACAGCAGAGACGTAGAAAGCTCGATCCAGAACAATCCAAGCTATGGAAGAACAGGTACAAGCTCTACTGGAGGCAGGATTCATAAGAGAAGTCAAATACCCACTATGGCTAGCTAACATCATCTTGGTGAAAAAATCAAATGGGAAATGGCGCATGTGCACTGACTACACTGATCTCAACAAAGCCTGCCCAAAAGATCCTTATCCACTCCCAAGTATCGACGCTCTGGTGGATGCCTCCTCCAGATACAAATACCTCTCGTTTATGGACACCTATTCGGGATACAATCAAATCCCGATGTACCCACCTGATCAAGAAAAAACTTCATTCTTAACCCCGAAAGCAAACTACTGCTACATCGTCATGCCGTTCGGACTCAAGAACGCAGGAGCCACTTATCAAAGATTAATGAATAAGGTCTTCGCAGACCACATTGAAAAAGTCATGGAAGTCTACGTGAACAACATGCTAATAAAGACACAAAGGGAAGAGTCGTTACTGTCCGACCTCACCCAAGTATTTGACACTATAAGAAAGCATGGCATGCGACTTAACCCTGCAAAATGCACCTTCGCAGTAGAAGCTGGAAAATTCTTGGGTTTTATGCTCACACAAAGAGGAATCGAGGAAAATCTGGATAAATGCCGGGCCATACTCGACATGAAGAGCCCGACTTGTATCAAAGAGGTACAACAACTCAATGGAAGATTGGCAGCCTTGTCTAGATTTTTAGCTGGATCGGCAATAAGATCTCTCCCCTTCTACGCCACTCTAAGGAAGGGAAAAAGGTTTGAATGGACGATGGAGTGCGAGCAGGCCTTCCAAGATTTCAAAAGATTCTTGGGATAACCACCTATTCTAACTCGGCCACGGGAAGATGAACCACTTGTATTGTACCTCGCAGTAGGAAATCGAGCAGTAGCCTCAGCACTCGTCTGAGAAGACGACAGTGGACAACAACCTATATATTTCATCAGCAAAGCACTAGAAGGGTCCGAACTGAACTATCAAAAAATAGAAAAATTTGCCTACGCTCTCATACTAACATCTCGACGACTTCGCCCATATTTCCAGGCCCACATCATCAGGGTTCAGACCAACCAGTCCATAAAAGGCATTTTGTAGAAAACAGACTTAGCAGGAAGAATCTTACAATGGGCAGTCGAGTTGTTCGAATTCGACCTTCAGTATGAAGCTTGGACAGCCATCAAATCACAGTATCTGGCCGACTTCATTGCAGAATTTATGGATACCCCAGAAATCCCAACAGAATAGAATTTCTACGTAGATGGTTCCTCAAACAAAACCGGAAGTGGCACGGGCATGATAATAGAAAGCGATCAGGGAACCCAAATCGAACTTTCCCTCAAATTCGAGTTCCCTGCTTCAAATAACCAGGGAACAGCTCGGACAAATCGGGGAATATGAGGTCCGCCACATACCTCAGGAACAGAATGCTCGAGCTGATGCACTCTCAAAACTAACCAGTACCAAACCAGGGGGTAACAATAGAAGCCTCATCCAGGAAATGCTGCAGAACCCGTCAAACTCGGAAGAAGAAAAGGTCCTAGCCATAACAGGTCTGGATCAAGGATGGATGACTCCCATAATTAACTACCTCGAAACAGAAACACTCCCAACAAATAAGAAGGAGGGAAGAAAGTTAAAACGGGAGGCACAATACTACACCATCATAAATAATACTCTATACAAGAGAGGGATTTCAACACCACTATTGAAATGTGTGCCGACTTCTAACACAAAGGAAGTTTTAGAAGAAGTACACAGTGGCATCTGTGGCAACCATCTCGGAGCACAGGCTCTTACCAAAAAGGTACTCCGGGCCGGATTCTATTGGCTGACTCTACAAAAAGAAGCAACAGAATTCGTAAAGACATGTCCACCATGTCAGAAACATGCCAACTTTCACATCGCCCCACCAGAGGAGCTTATCAGCGTAACCTCACCCTGGCTATTCGCAAAATGGGGACTCGACCTTCTCGGTCCTTTCCCTCAAGGATCCGGACAAGTTAAATTCCTCATTGTGGGGGTAGACTATTTCACAAAATGGATTGAGACGGAACCCCTAGCTAACGCCACTGCTCAAAGAAGTCGAAAATTCCTATATAGAAACACTGTCACAAGGTTTGGGGTTCCATACTCCATCACCACAGACAATGGCACTCAATTTACAGATGCAGGCTTCCGAAAATTGGTGGCCGATCTGAACATAAAACATCAATCCACATCCGTAGAACACCCCCAGGCCAATGGACAAGCAGAAGATGCTAACAAAGTCATATTAGCCGGGTTAAAATGGAGATTACAGGATGCAAAGGGAGCCTGGGCTGAAGAGCTCCCGCAAGTCCTATGGGCATATCAGACAACTCTACACTCCACCACAAAGGAATCACCTTTCCGATTAGCTTACGGAATGGAGGCAATGATCCCAATGGAGGTCGAAGAAGGATCGCCCATAGTGATCCACTACAGTGAAGAGGCCAACTCCCAACTTCAAAGGGAAGAACTCGACCTACTTCCAGAAATCCGAGAAAGAGCTCAGATCAGGGAAGAGGCATTAAAAACATCGAATGGCTTCAAGATACAATCAAAAGATAGTGCTGCGAGGCTTTGCCAAGAACGACCTCGTCCTAATCTGAAATAACATCGGAACAACTCGACTGGGAGAAGGAAAGCTGGCAGCAAACTGGAAGAGTCCCTACCGAGTCATAGAAGTACTCGGAAGAGGCTACTACAAGCTATCCGAACTCAAAGGGCGAGAGCTCCCAAGGTCATGGCACGCCTGCAACTTAAGGAGGTACTACAGTTAGGAGGTAATAAAGATCTTAGGACGAGGTGCACTCTTTTTACTTAAAAAGTTTTTTTAACGAGGCACCAAGCCAAGATCTATGAAATACCTAACTTAAAGGGGGTAAAACTCCCACATGTATATATTTGCATATTTTCTATTTTGAATAAAGTTTTTTCAGATTTTTTACAAATCCTTTATCAAGACGTATTAATCTGAAACGCAAAATTTCATCGCCCGATTATAAAGCTACAGATCGACAAAAGTGAAAACCAAATTCGCTGCCCGATCACGATAAAGGCCAACAAAGATAAAAACCAAATTCATCAAAGGTCGACCAAGCGAGGATCAAGCTCAATTTCTACAGAATTGACAAAGATGAAAAGCGACAAAACATATTAAATACAAGAAGTTATTAAAAATGATCCATAAGAAAGGACCTAACGAGGTCTTAATAAAAATGGGTCGCTAGAAAAAACTTAAAGATGGACCGACATAAAGAAGTCGGAATAGTCGACTATAACAAAGTTATAAAAAGTAAATCCCTAAGAAAGAGGCCTGACCAGCCCTGAAAAAGAAGATTACTAAAAATAACTTAGAAGGGATCGACATGACGAAGTCGTCCCAACAAAATCACAAGTTATGAAAGTAATCCATAAAAGAGACCTGACAAAGGTCCAAATGAAATGGATTACTAAAAATAACTTAGAAGGGAACGACATGACGAAGTTGTCCCAACAAAATCACAAGTTATGAAAGTAATCCATAAAAGAGACCTGACAAAGGTCCAAATAAAATGGATTACTAAAAATAACTTAGAAGGGACCGACATGACAAAGTCGGCCCGATCAAGCTACCAAAAGTTATAAATGTGTAATCCATAAAAGAGACCTGACAAAGTCCGAACAAAATGGATTACTAAGAAATAACTTAAAAGAGATCGACATGCGGAAGTCGGACCGAAAGCTACAGGATCGTCAAAAGAAAACCCCAAGGGGTTACTCACAAAGAGATCGATCGACAGAAGGTATGCGCCATGAGGGAGCTTGAATCGGACCCAGAAAGCCATAACCTCAAAAGGAATCAATCTACAAAAATGAAAGTACAAAGGCAATCAAAAGAGGTCAGAAAACAAGATTCCAATGCCCTAAAGATGCCTGGAAAATACTAAGCAAGCAAGCGACAAGCATATCACAAAAATTTGCTATAATAACAAGACTCAAGAGGCCACCTGGAGTCGACCCCAAGAGGCTTGAAAAACTACCTTTGTTTTTTCAAAATAAAGGTTGCTAAAAAAGAAACTAAAGTATCCAGAAGTCAAGACCACATACTACAAAAAAAAAGAGTTCAAAGCCCACAGACCGGCCTATACACAATACATCAGAAATAATCATAGAAAATCCAAAGACTTCCCAGTAGCAGCATCCCGAGGTGAAAGAGGATGAGTTTGAAGGGGTACCGCATTTACCGTTCCATCATCCCGATTCAGTATCTGGACGTCGGGATCAGACTCAGGCTGACCGACTTCAGTTGCCAGAGTTGAAGAAGGCGGGGCAACAGAGACTTTAGCAGAAGGTACGGGAGAAGGGTCGACATCATCATCATCATCAGGGTCATCAGGGACAATCTTACCATCCTTTACAACATTATCCAAGCTAAAAAGAGTAAGGTCAAGCTCGGGCGCAAGAACTCGAAATTGATCCTTCAAATTCTCATAAGCAGCATTTACACTGCCTACAAGATGACCCTGAAGCTCGGCATAGTCAGCTCGGGCAGACTCCAAATCCTCCCTAAGACCCATCATCTCCCTATAAGTGGTGACATAGCTTTCCTTATGCTTAAATGCTATATCTTCAGACAACTTGGCAGAAGCTACCAAGGCAATAGCTCGAGTCTTCTCACCCTCCAACTCTTTCTCCAGTTTGGCCACTTTCACCTCAAGCTCCTCCTTCAAACCCTTCATCCGGTCGAACTCCAACTTGGCCTCCTCCATAAAGGCCTTTGTTGCATGAATTGGAAGATCCTGGGTGTAGTCCGATATAAAGTTGTCCCCATATGTGCCATCTTGATACTGCTCCGAGTAATAAAATCCAAATGACGAAGAAGAGAAACATTGTCAGTAGGAATGGCACCATAGGGACCAATTTGCTGATCAACAAACTCGACAGCATCGAAATTGGGGGCATCCAGGTTGAAGGGCTCAGCGGTCCTCTATCTTTTTGGAGGAGGAGCGCCAGTAGGAGAAGAGGTGATAGCAGAAGTCTGGGGAGGATCGACCAAATGAACCCGAGGGGTAGGAATCATCCTCCTCAGTTCAGGAGAGCTTGGTAATGGTTGTTTTGGCAGAACATAAGAGGATCCTTCCCCAACCGCCTTGGCTGAGATGTTCTGGGCAGCTGTAGCCTTCCTCGCCTTTTTAAAGGCTTTCATGGAATTGTTGTTCTTGGCCATCTCTGAAAAAACAAAATCAACCAAAAAAGCAAAGTTACGAACTAGAAAGAAAGGAAGCAAAGTAAAACATAACAAAAACAAATCGGCCAGTACCCAACACAGTTCGGACTAGGGAGGGGTCCCCCAGAAATCTCTTGGTATCGAGATGGGGAGGTTCCCCCCAAATATCTTCCAAAACATTCACAAAATCTTGCTCGACTTTGTCAAGCATCTTCCACGAGTATCGAGACACAACAACGTTCTTTTGCCAGCACAAGGGGAAGGCAGGCTCATTATTCAGTTCCAAGAAAAATGGTCAAGCTCCCTCAACAGCTCGGACGTTAAAAAAGTAGTTCTTAAAGTTCCTAAAGGACTCATCATACATAGCAAACACTTTATGTCCCTGGGCAGATCGAAAGGAAATCCAAGAAGCCTTCTTTTTGGAGGAAATCCCGGACTTAGTCAAAACAAAGAGATAAAGAAAGAGGATCTGAGAAGGTTTGACATCCAACTCTTGGCAAAGCAACTGGAAGATTTTGATAAAACCCCAAGAGTTCGGATGGAGCAGGGATGGAGCAACGTTACACGACCACAACAAGTCGGTCTAGAAGGAAGTAAAAGGGAAAGTAATGTTCAGCTGGCTGAAAAAATAGTCATAGGCATAAAAGAAGGGACGCTCCCCCTGGACCAAGGTCGGGAAACAAACCCTCTCATCGGAATCAGGCGCTACAAGCTCATAATCTTTTTCCTGAGCGCGACTACTACAAATCCTATAACACTTCCTCAACTCTACACAGTACTCCGTATTTACCACGGAGACACACATCAACACAAGGGAGTCCAGCCAATCAGACATACCCTTAGGAACCTTGGAAGATGTCTCAACAATATTTTTGCGAGAAGACATGGCCAACTAGTCCTACAAGCAAGAAAAAGAAAAATGGATTACTAACCAAAATAGCTCAGGTGAAATCCAAGGAAACATCTTGGACAAAAATGGCTCAAAGTAGTACAAACAGTAAAAGGAAAACCCCAAGACACGCACCAAGGTCTAGAGGTATCCTTTGGAGGCAGGGACAGAGTAAGGACTCAGAAAAAAAGTCTACAAAGGCTAAACATCCCAGCAAAGACTCTAAGAAACGCTTCAAAAAGAACGACGCAAATCAAAGCAAGTTATCAAAAAACCATCGTCTTCTACAAATCTATCAGCAAAGAAAGCTACCAACTGGGCAAAAATCAAGGGGCAATCTTTTCAGAAGCAAACAGGTGCAGTTCATAAAACTCAAGCATCAAAGTATAACCAGAAGCAGCAACAACATGCGAAGCCCTAAAAGCATCCACATAGGAGCATGCATAAAGTCATAAGAAAACCAGAAAACATGCATGACAATGACAACCAAGTATGATAAAAAAACAAAAGGTCCAAGCTTTCCAACAAAACTCAGGCAAAACCAAAAACTTTACCAAGAATAGAACAAGGTAAGCACAAGAAAAGAATGAAAAGAAGAACCAACCTGAAAGAAAGTGCTGAAGAAGTAGAAGAGACGAAATCTAGAATTGCCTTCGAGCAAGGAAAGCACCAACAACCACCAAATGGCATCACAGAGAGAAGCGTGAAGATGCGAAAAACGAAAATCCCAAAAGAACAAGGAGGCACAAATGAAATAGAAGAATAAGAGAGAAAGAGGGAAGTTACAGTGAAGAGAAACAGAAAAGAGAAAGTTCCAATGTAATTCAAAAATAAAACAAGAAAGTGGGAGGCAAAGAAACGGAACGTTAAAAGATTAATGGGGCATTAAAACCCTTGCACATTCCCAAAGCAAGGAACGCCTGTTTTTGAAATCAAAGAAAAGAGAAGAAACGCTCTGTATTCAAAAGGGGCCTCTACAAAAAGAAATCGACAATGCTCGAGCTCGGCTTCTACAGAGATGGACTGAAGTCTTGAAACTGGGGACTCGACCTCAAAAGGAAGACCACGCTCAAGCAGGGGCACTGTTCATACCCTGGGTCGAGCTGTCCGACCCGGGATGTTTAACGACAAGTCGACCGACCTCTTCAGGTCAGGACTATCCGACCTCTTCTCAAAGAGCTCAGCCAAATCACCAGAAAAAGCCCAAATAGCACCCAAACAAAGGAACATGACCCAAATCCAAAAGTAGCCCAAAGCCTACAGAGATAAGGGCGGTTCTCTTGAAGATAAGATGACCTCACTCAAAGTTAAGATAAGATAAGAATCTTATCTTCAGAAAGGTCAATCCTCATCATTATAAATACACTGGAGCACGCAGGTATAACTCATACTCTGATTCTACAAAAAACCTGCTTAATACCCTTGCTAACTTAAGCATCGGAGTCCCTTGCAGGTACCCCCACCCTCCGATGGCGAAGGATTAGCATCATCAACAAGTCCAACAAGTCGGACACGGCGGCTCCGGCCACCACCCACAAGTCGGACACATCAGTGCCGACCAGTACAGAAGATCTCGTCCGAGATTGACCTACAGTTTCAGGTAACCCTCAGAACAGCTACTTTTGATGACTTTTTGATTTTGTGACTTTCTTCTCGGAGTGTCTTTTGTTTGACAGAAGGTTATTTTTCTTGCTGAGATGTCCTTGTAGATTTTCTTGAGTCCTCGTTCTGTTACTGCCTCCAAAGGATGCCCCTGGACCTTGGGTTGTATCCTGGGATTTCCTTTTGTCATGTGTGCCTTAGGTCGAGTTATATCTATTTTTGTCTGAGCTGGTTTCTTTTGTTATGCCCGAGCTGTTTATTTAGTAATCCCTTTCTCTTTTTCTTTGCTGTAGGACTAGTTGACCATGTCTTCTCGTAAAAATATTGTCGAGACCTCCTCCAAAGTCCCCGAGGGTATGTCTGATTGGCTGGACTCCCTCGTTCTGATGTGTGTTTCCGTAGTTAATTCCAAGTACCTTGTGGAACTTAGAAAACATCACCGGATCTGTAGTCGTGGAGATCAGGAGAAAAACTCTGAATTGGTAGCGCTTGACTCTGATGAAAGGGTTTACTTTCCTTTTCTAACCCAGGGAGAACGTCCCTTCTTCTATGCCTACGACTATTTTTTCAGCCAGCTGAATGATGAGCGGATAATTTATACGCTTTTTGGCATTGTTTTTAGTATGTTTTTAATAGAATCTAGTTACTTTTAGGGATGTTTTCATTAGTTTTATGTTAAATTCACATTTCTGGACTTTACTATGAGTTTGTGTGTTTTTTTGTGATTTCAAGTATTTTCTGGCTGAAATTGAGGGACTTGAGCAAAAATCAGATTCAGAGGTTGAAGAAGGACTGCTGATGCTGTTGGATTCTGACCTCTCTGCACTCAAAATGGATTTTCTGGAGCTACAGAACTCAAAATGGCGCGCTTCCAATTGCGTTGGAAAGTAGACATCCAGGGCTTTCCAGCAATATATAATAGTCTATACTTTATCTAAGTTTAGACGATGCAAACTGGCGTTCAACGCCAGCTCTCTGCCCAATTCTGGCATCCAGGGCCAGAAACAAGTTGCAAAGTGGAGTTCAACGCCCAAACTGGCACAAAAGCTGGCGTTCAACTCCAAAAAGAGCCTCTACACATGGAACATTCAGGCTCAGCCCAAGCACACACCAAGTGGGCCCCGGAAGTGGATTTATGCATCAATTACTTACTTCTGTAAACCCTAGTAACTAGTTTAGTATAAATAGGACTTTTTACAATTGTATTAGATATCTTTGGATTATATTTTGATTTATTGATCACGTTTGGGGGCTGGCCATTCGGCCATGCCTACCCTCTATTCACTTATATATTTTCATACGGTAGAGTTTCTACACTCCATAGATTAAGGTGTGGAGCTCTGCTGTTCCTCAAAGATTAATACAAAGTACTACTGTTTTTCTATTCAACTCAACTTGTTCCGCTTCTAAGATATTCATTCGTACTTCAACCTGAATGTGATGAACGTGACAATCATCATCATTCCTCATGAACGCGTGCCTAACAACCACTTCCGTTCTACCTTCGATTGAATGATTATCTCTTAGATCTCTTAATCAGAATCTTCGTGGTGTAAGCTAGATTGATGGCGGCATTCATGAGAGTCTCGAAAGTCTAAACCTTGTCTGTGGTATTCCGAGTAGGAATCTGGGATTGAATGACTGTGACGAGCTTCAAACTCGCGATTGCTGGGCGTAGTGACAGACGCAAAAGGAGGGTGAATCCTATTCCAGCATGATCGGGAACCTCAGATGATTAGCCGTGCTGTGACAGAGCATTTGGACCATTTTCACAAGAGGAGGGGATGTAACAATTGACAACGGTGATGCCCTTGCATAAAGCCAGCCATAGAAAGGAGTAAGACTGATTGGAAGAAGACAGCAGGAAAGCAGAGGTTTAGAGGGACGAAAGCATCTCCATGCATTTATCTGAAATTCTCACCAAGGATTTACATAAGTGTTTCTATCCCTATTTTCTGTTTAATTAGTATTATTTTCGAAAACTCCATAATCAATTATTATCCGCCTGACTGAGATTTATAAGGTGACCAAAGCTTGCTTCATACCAACAATCTCCGTGGGATCGACCCTTACTCACGTAAGGTTTATTACTTGGACGACCCAGTGCACTTGCTGGTTAGTTGTATCGAAGTTGTGACAAATTATGAATTGAGATTAGAGCACCAAGTTTTTGGAGCCATTACCGGAGATCACAATTTCGTGCACCAAGTTTTTGGCGCCGTTGCCGGGGATTGTTCGAGTTTGGACAACTGACGGTTCATTGGTGCACGAATTGTGAATCATACTTTTCACAACGCGTACCACTAACCAGCAAGTGCACTGGGTCGTCCAAGTAATACCTTACGTGAGTAAGGGTCGAATCCCACGGAGATTGTTGGATTGAAGCAATCTATGGTTATCTTGTAAATCTTAGTCAGGAAGTCAATTATGTTTATCAGTTGAATTGCGAATAACCAAGAGAGCATAAATTAAAGGTTACTTGTTGTGCAGTAATGGAGAATATGTTGGAGTTTTGGAGATGCTTTGTCTTCTGAATCTCTGCTTTCCTCTGTCTTCTGATTCACGCACGCACTTCCTCCTATGGCAAGCTGTGTGTTGGTGGATCACCGTTGTCAATGGCTACCTTCCATCCTTCCAGTGAAAACTACGCTCACGCGCTCTGTCACAGCACGGCTAATCACCGGTTGGTTCTCGATCTGGTTGGAATAGGATTTACTATCCTTTTGCGTCTGTCACTAACGCCCAGCCTTCAGGAGTTTGAGGCTCGTCACAGTCATTCAATCCTTGAATCTTACTCGGAATACCACAGACAAGGTTTAGACTTTCCGGATTCTCATGAATGCTGCCATCAATTCTAGCTTATACCACGGAGATTCTGATTAAGAGATCTCAGAGATACTCATTCAATCGGATGTAGAACGGAGGTGGTTGTCAGGCACACGTTCATGGTTTGAGGAAGGTGATGAATGTCACGGATCATCACCTTCATCACAGTTAAGCGCGAATGAACATCTTAGATAGGAACAAGCGTGTTTGAATGGAAAACAGAAATACTTGCATTAATTCATCGAGACACAGCAGAGCTCCTCACCCCCAACAATGGGGTTTAGAGACTCATGCCGTCAGAGAATACAAAGTTTAGATCTAAAATGTCATGAGGTACAAAATAAGTCTCTAAAAGTTGTTTAAATACTAAACTAGTGGCCTAGGTTTACAAAAAATGAGTGGACTATGATGGATGATGCAGAGATCCACTTCTGGAGCCCACTTGGTGTGTGCTGGGGCTGAGATTTAAGTAAGTCACGTGCAGAGGCCATTTGTGGAGTTGAACGCCAGTTTTTGTGCCAGTTTGGGCGTTCAACTCCAGCTTTTGATCCTTTTCTGGCGCTGGACGCCAGAATTGGGCAGAGAACTGGCGTTGAACGCCAGTTTATGTCGTCTATCCTTGTGCAAAGTATGGACTATTATATATTTCTAGAAAGCCCTGGATGTCTACTTTCCAAAGCAATTGGAAGCATGCCATTTCGAGTTCTGTAGCTCCAGAAAATCCACTTTGAGTGCAGGAGGTCAGAATCCAACAGCATCAGCAGTCCTTTTTCAGCCTGAATCAGATTTTTGCTCAGCTCCCTCAATTTCAGCCAGAAAAATACCTGAAATTACAGAAAAACACACAACTCATAGTAAAGTACAGAAATATGAATTTTCCCTAAAAACTAATGAAAATAGACTAAAAACTAACTAAAACATACTCAAAACTATATGAAATTAACCCCAAAAAGCGTATAAAATATCCGCTCATCATTCATCTTGTTGCTCAGATTGGGTAACTTTCTTTTCGTTTTCTTTTCAAAAAGTTTTCAAAAAATTTTTCAAAAATTTCTTTCAAAAATTTCTCCTTTGTTTTCGAAAAAAAAATTTTAAGTAAAAATGTTTTAAGTAAAAATTTTAGAAATGAATTCTAGTGTTTCATGAAGCATGTTGAAGCCTGACTGGCTGTAAAACCATGTCTAAATTTTTTTGGACTGAGGTTTCACTTATACTCAAGAGAAGAGCTTCTTTGTCTTTCTTAGCAAATTAGCTGATGCATGTAATAGCATACTAAAGCTTGGTTGGATATTAAGTCATGCCTGACCCTTTGATTGGAGCTTTAGATTAAAGAGCATAAGATTCCTGGAATTCATATTAAAAATTTTGGAATCCTTATTTTTCTTTTTCAAAATGATATTCGAAAAAAATTAAAAGAAAATACAAAAAAATTTCATAAAATCATAAAAATCAAAAATATTTTTCATGTTTCTTGTTTGAGTCATGTGTCATGTTATAAGTTTGGTGTCAATTGCATATTCATTTTGTATTTTTCGAAAATTCATGCATTCATGGTGTTCTTCATGATCTTCAAGTTGTTCTTGGTAAGTCTTCTTGTTTGATCTTGATGTTTTCTTGTTTTGCATCTTTTCTTGTTTTTCATGTGCATTTTTGCATCCATAGAGTCTAAACATGAAAGATTTCTAAGTTTGGTGTCTTGCATGTTTTCTTTGCATTAAAAATTTTTTCAAAAATAAGTTCTTGATGTTCATCTTGACATTCAAAGTGTTCTTGGTGTTCATCTTGACATTCATAGCATTCTTGCATGCATTCCTTGTTTTGATCCAAAATTTTCATGCATTGCATCATTCTCATGTTTTTCTCTCTCATCATTAAAAATTCAAAAATCAAAAAATTATCTCCCCCTTTTTCTCTCATAAATTTTGAAAATTTGGATTGACTTTTTCAAAAAATTTTAAAATCTAGTTGTTTTCATGAGTCAAATCAAAATTTCAATTTAAAAATCTTATCTTTTTCAAAATCTTTTTCAAAAATCAAATCTTTTTTATTTTTCTTAGTTATTTTCGAAAATTATAAAAATATTTTTCAAAAATATTTTTCTTATCTTTTTCACATAATTTTCGAAAATATCATCATCAATTAATGTTTTGATTCAAAAATTTCAAGTTTGTTACTTACTTGTTAAGAAAGATTTAAACTTTAAGTTCTAGAATCATATCTTGTGATTTCTTGTGAATCAAGTCATTAATTGTGATTTTTAAAATCAAATCTTTTTTTAAAAACTAATTTCAATCATATCTTTTCAAAAATATCTTCTTATGTTATCTTTTTCAAAATTTGATTTTAAAATATCTTTTCTAACTTCTTATCTTCTTATCTTTTCAAAATTGATTTTCAAATTTGTTTCAACTAACTAACTAACTTCTTGTTTGTTTCTTATCTTTTTCAAAACTACTTAACTAACTCCCTCTCTCTCTAATTTTCGAAAATATCTCCCTCTTTTTTTAAAAAAAAATTGTTTTAATTAACTAATTATTTTAATTTTTTGATTTTTAATTTTCGAAAATTTCTAACCTTTTTCAAAAAAAAAAACAATTTTCAAAAATCACTAACTCTTTTTCAAAATTATTTTCGAAAATTCTCTTTCTCTTTCATCTCCTTCTTTTCTTCTACTCACACAGGGGAACCTCTATACCTATGGTAAAAAGGATCCCTATTATTATTATTTTTCTGTCCCTCTTTTTCATATGAGCAGGAGCAAGGACAAGAATATTCTTGTTGAAGCAGATTCAGAACCTGAAAGGACTCTGAATTACAACAAACCAGTAAGCACCTGTCAGGAATTTTTGAACAAAAAGAGGAGATGGCAGCCGAAAATAATAATAATGCAAGGAGGATGCTTGGTGACTCTACTGCACCTAATTCCAATTTACATGGAAGAAGCATCTCCATTCCTGCCATTGGAGCAAACAATTTTGAGCTGAAACCTCAATTAGTTTCTCTGATGCAACAAAACTGCAAGTTTCATGGACTTCCATCTGAAGATCCTTTTTAGTTCTTAACTGAATTCTTGTAGATATGTGATACTGTTAAGACTAATGGAGTAGATCCTAAAGTCTACAGGCTCATGCTTTTCCCTTTTGCTGTAAGAGACAGAGCTAGAGTATGGTTGGACTCTCAACCTAAGGATAGCCTGAACTCTTGGGATAAGCTGGTCAAGGCTTTCTTAGCCAAGTTCTTTCCTCCTCAAAAGCAGAGTAAGCTTAGAGTGGATGTTCAGACCTTTAGACAGAAAGAAAGTGAATCCCTCTATGAAGCTTGGGAGAGATACAAAGGACTGACCAAAAAGTGTCCTTCTGACATGCTTTCAGAATGGACCATCCTGGAAATATTCTATGATGGTCTGTCTGAATTAGCTAAAATGTCATTGGATACTTCTGCAGGTAGATCCATTCACCTAAAGAAAACGCCTGCAGAAGCTCAAAAACTCATTGACATGGTTGCTAATAACCAGTTCATGTACACTTCTGAAAGGAATCCTGTGAATAATGGGACGCCTATGAAGAAGGGAGTTCTTGAAATTGATACTCTGAATGCTATATTGGCTCAGAATAAAATATTGACTCAGCAAGTCAATATGATTTCTCAGAGTCTAAATGGAATGCAAGCTGCATCCAACAGTACTCAAGAGGCATCTTCTGAAGAAGAAGCTTATGATCCTGAAAACCCTGCAATAGCAGAGGTAAATTATATGGGTGAACCTTATGGAAACACCTATAATCCATCATGGAGAAATCATCCAAATTTCACATGGAAGGATCAACAAGAGCCTCAACAAGGCTTTAATAATGGTGGAAGAAATAGGTTTAACAATAGTAAACCTTTTCCATCATCCACTCAGCAACAGACAGAGAATTTTGAGCAGAATCCATCTAGCTTAGCAAATTTAGTCTTTGATCTATCTAAGGCCACTGTGAGTTTCATGAATGAAACAAGGTCCTCCATTAGAAATTTGGAAGCACAAGTGGGCCAGCTAAGTAAAAGGATCACTGAAATCCCTCCTAGTACTCTCCCAAGCAATACATAAGAAAATCCAAAAGGAGAGTGCAAGGCCATTGAATTAATCACCATGGCCGAACCTGTGAAGGAAGGAGAGGACATGAATCCCAAGGAGGAAGACCTCCTGGGACGTCCAATGATCAATAAGGAGTTTCCCTCTGAGGAACCAAAAGAATCTGAGGCTCAACTAGAGACCATAGAGATTCCATTAAACCTCCTTATGCCATTCATGAGCTCTGATAAGTATTCCTCTTCTGAAGAGAATGAGGATGTCACTGAGGAGCAAGTCACCAAGTACCTTGGTGCAATCATGAAGCTGAATGCCAAATTATTTGGCATTAAAACTTGGGAAGATGAACCTCCCTTGTTCACCAATGAACTAAGTGATCTGGATCAACTGACATTGCCTCAAAAGAAACAGGATCCTGGAAAGTTCTTAATACCTTGTACCATAGGCACCATGATCTTTAAGGCTCTGTGTGACCTTAGTTCAGGAATAAACCTCATGCCCCTTTCTGTAATAGAGAAACTGGGAATCTATGGGGTACAAGCTGCTAAAATCTCATTAGAGATGGCAGACAATTCAAGAAAACAGGCTTATGGACAAGTAGAGAACGTGTTAGTAAAGGTTGAAGGCCTTTACATCCCTACTGATTTCATAGTCCTAGATACTGGGAAGGATGAGGATGAATCCATCATCCTAGGAAGACCTTTCCTAGCCACAGCAAGAGCTGTGATTGATGTGGACAGAGGAGAATTGATCCTTCAAATAAATGAGGACAACCTTGTGTTTACAACTCAAGGATCTCTCTCTGCATCCATGGAGAGGAAGCTTGAAAAGCTTCTCTCAAAGCAGAGTCAAACAAAGCCCCCACAGTCAAACTCTAAGTTTGGTATTGGGAAGCCACAACCAAACTCTAAGCTTGGTGCCAAACCCCCATATCGAAACTCTAAGTTTGGTGTTGGGAGGTCTCAACAAAGCTCTGCACATCTGTGAGGCTCCATGAGAGCCCACTGTCAAGCTATTGACATTAAAGAAGCGCTTGTTGGGAGGCAACCCAATGTTTATTTATCTAATTTTCATTGTTTTTCATGTTTTATTAGGTTCATGATCATGTGGAGTCACAAAATAAATATAAAAATTGAAAACGAAACCAAAAACAGCAGAAGAAAAATCACACCCTGGAGGAAGACCTTACTGGCATTTAAACGCCAGTAAGAAGCATGTTTTGGGCGTTCAACGCCAGAACAGAGCATGGTTCTGGCGCTGAACGCCAGAAATGGGCAGCATCTGGGCGTTTGAATGCCAGAATTGTACCCTGGAGAAGAGCTGGCGCTGAACGCCCAGAACAAGCATGGTTCTGGCGTTCAACGCCAGAAATGGGCAACAAATGGGCGTTCAACGCCTTGAACAAGCACCAATCTGGCGCTGAATGCCCAGAGTTGTGTGCAAGGGCATTTTGCATGCCTAATTTGGTGCAAGGTTGTAAATCCTTGAACACCTCAAGATCTGTGGACCCCACAGGATCACCTCAGGATCTGTAGACCCCACAGGATCCCCACCTACCTCCACTCACTTCTTCTCACCCCTCTTTCACACAATCCCACAAACACTCTTCCCCAAAACTCTTCACCAATCACCTCAATCTCTCTTCCCTATCACCACTTCACCACTCACATCCATCCACTCTTCCCCATAAACCTACCTCATAAACTCCACCTACCTTCAAAATTCAAAATCAATTTCCCACCCAACCCACCCTAAATGGCCGAACCTTACCCCTCCTCCCTTCCCTATATATAGCCCTCCATTCTTCCTCATTTTCTCACACCACAACCCTCCTTTCTCTTCTTGGCCGAAACACATCTCCCTCTCCCTCTCCTCCATTTCTTCTTCTTCTTCATCTATTCTTTCTCTTCTTGCTCGAGGGCGAGCAAGATTCTAAGTTTGGTGTGGTAAAAGCATAAGCTTTTGTTTTTCTATTACCATTGATGGCACCTAAGACCGAAGAATCCTCTAGAAAAGGGAAAGGGAAGACAAAAGCTTCCACCTCCGAGTCATGGGAGATGGAAAGATTCATCTCCAAAGCTCATCAAGACCACTTCTATGATATTGTGGCCAAGAAGAAGGTGATCCCTAAGGTCCCTTTCAAACTCAAGAGAAATGAGTATCCGGAGATCCGACATGAAATCCAAAGAAGACGTTGGGAAGTTCTAACAAACCCCATTCAACAAGTTGGGATCCTAATGGTTCAAGAGTTCTATGCCAATGCATGGATCACTAGGAACCATGATCAAAGTAAGAACCCGAATCCAAAGAATTATCTCACAATGGTTCGGGGGAAATACTTAGATTTTAGTCCAGAAAATGTGAGGTTGGCGTTTAACTTGCCTATGATGCAAGAAGATGCACGCCCTTACACTAGAAGGGTCAACTTTAATCAAAGGTTGGACCAAGTCCTCATGGACATATGTGTGGAAGGAGCTCAATGGAAGATTGACTCCAAAGGTAAGCCGGTTCAATTAAGAAGACTGGACCTCAAGCCTATGGCTAGAGGATGGTTGGAGTTCATCCAACGCTCCATCATCCCCACTAGCAACCGATCTGAAGTTACTGTGGATCGGGCCATCATGATTCATAGCATCATGATTGGAGAGGAAGTAGAAGTTCAGGAAGTCATCTCCCTTGAACTCTACAAAATAGCTGAAAAGTCATCCCCCATGGCAAGGCTAGCTTTTCCTCATCTTATTTGCCATCTATGTTACTCAGCTGGAGCTTTCATAGAAGGAGACATTCCCATTGAGGAAGAGAAGCCCATCACTAAGAAAAAGATGGAGCAAGCAAGAGAGCCCATTCATGGAGCTTAAGAGGCGCAGGAAGCTCATCACCATGAGATCCCGGAGATGCCTCAAATGCATTTTCCTCCACAAAACTATTGGGAGAAAATCAACACCTCCCTAGGAGAATTAAGTTCCAACATGGGACAACTAAGGGTGGAACATCAAGAGCACTCCATCATCCTTCATGAAATCAGAGAAGATCAAAAAGTAATGAGGGAGGAGCAACAAAGACAAGGAAGAGACATAGAAGAGCTCAAGGACATCATTGGTTCCTCAAGAAGAAAACGCCACCATCACTAAGGTGGACTCATTCCTTGTTCTTACATTTTCTGTTTTTCGTTTTCTATGTTAAGTGCTTATCTATGTTTGTGTCTTATTACATGATCATTAGTAGTTAGTAACTATGTCTTAAAGTTATGAATGTCCTATGAATCCATCACCTCTCTTAAATGAAAAATGTTTTAATTCAAAAGAACAAGAAGTACATGAGTTTCGAATTTATCCTTAAACTTAGTTTAATTATATTGATGTGGTGACAATGCTTCTTGTTTTCTGAATGAATGCTTGAACAGTGCATATGTCTTTTGAAGTTGTTGTTTAAGAATGTTAAATATGTTGGCTCTTGAAAGAATGATGACAAGGAGACATGTTATTTGATAATCTAAAAAATAAAAAAAAATGATTCATGAAGCAAGAAAAAGCAGCAAAGAACAAAGCTTGCAGAAAAAAAAGAGAAAAAAATAGCGAAAAAAAAAATAGAAAGAAAAAGAAAAAGCAAGCAGAAAAAGCCAAAGCTCTTAAAACCAAAAGGCAAGAGCAAAAAGCCAATAACCCTTAAAACCAAAAGGCAAGGGTAAATAAAAAGGATCCCAAGGCTTTGAGCATCAGTGGATAGGAGGGCCTAAAGGAATAAAATCCTGGCCTAAGCGGCTAAACCAAGCTGTCCCTAACCATGTGCTTGTGGCGTGAAGGTGTCAAGTGAAAACTTGAGACTGAGCGGTTAAAGTCAAGGTCCAAAGCAAAAGAAGAGTGTGCTTAAGAACCCTGGACACCTCTAATTGGGGACTTTAGCAAAGCTGAGTCACAATCTGAAAAGGTTCACCCAATTATGTGTCTGTGGCATTTATGTATCTGGTGGTAATACTGGAAAACAAAGTGCTTAGGGCCACGACCAAGACTCATAAAATAGCTGTGTTCAAGAATCATCATACTGAACTAGGAGAATCAATAACACTATCTAAACTCTGAGTTCCTATAGAAGCCAATCATTCTGAACTTCAATGGATAAAGTGAGATGCCAAAACTATTCAAGAGGCAAAAAGCTACAAGTCCCGCTCATCTGATTGGAGCTATGTTTCATTGATAGTTTGGAATTTATAGTATATTCTCTTCTTTTTATCCTATTTGATTTTCAGTTGCTTGGGGACAAGCAACAATTTAAGTTTGGTGTTGTGATGAGCGGATAATTTATACGCTTTTTGGCATTGTTTTTAGTATGTTTTTAGTAGAATCTAGTTACTTTGAGGGATGTTTTCATTAGTTTTTATGTTAAATTCACATTTCTGGACTTTACTATGAGTGTGTGTGTTTTTCTATGATTTCAGGTATTTTCTGGCTAAAATTGAGGTACTTGAGCAAAAATCAGATTCAGAGGTTGAAGAAGGACTGCTGATGCTGTTGGATTCTGACCTCCCTGCACTCCAAATGGATTTTCTGGAGCTACAGAACTCAAAATGGCGCGCTTAAAATTGCGTTGGAAAGTAGACATCCAGGGCTTTCCAGCAATATATAATAGTCCATACTTTGCCCAAGTTTAGACGATGCAAACTGGCGTTAAACGCCAGCTCTCTGCCCAATTCTGGCATCCAGCGCCAGAAACAAGTTGCAAAGTGGAGTTCAACGCCCAAACTGGCACAAAAGCTGGCGTTCAACTCCAGAAAGAGCCTCTGCACGTGGAACATTCAGGCTCAGCCCAAGCACACACCAGGTGGGCCCCGGAAGTGGATTTATGTATCAATTACTTACTTCTGTAAACCCTAGTAACTAGTTTAGTATAAATAGGACTTTTTACTATTGTATTAGATATCTTTGGATTATATTTTGATCTATTGATCACGTTTGGGGGCTGGCCATTCGGCCATGCCTACCCTCTATTCACTTATGTATTTTCATACGGTAGAGTTTCTACACTCCATAGATTAAGGTGTGGAGCTCTGTTGTTCCTCAAAGATTAATGCAAAGTACTACTGTTTTTCTATTCAACTCAACTTGTTTCGCTTCTAAGATATTAATTCGCACTTCAACCTGAATGTGATGAACGTGACAATTATCATCATTCCTCATTAACGCGTGCCTGACAACCACTTCCGTTCTACCTTCGATTGAATGATTATCTCTTAGATCTCTTAATCAGAATCTTCGTGGTGTAAGCTAGATTGATGGCGGCATTCATGAGAGTCCGGAAAGTCTAAACCTTGTCTGTGGTATTCCGAGTAGAACTCTGGGATTGAATGACTGTTACGAGCTTCAAACTCGCGATTGCTGGGCGTAGTGACAGACGCAAAAGGAGGGTGAATCCTATTCCAGCATGATCGGGAACCTCAGATGATTAGCCATGCTGTGACAGAGCATTTGGACCATTTTCACAAGAGGAGGGGATGTAACCATTGACAACGGTGATGCCCTTGCATAAAGCCAGCCATAGAAAGGAGTAAGACTGATTGGAAGAAGACAGCAGGAAAGCAGAGGTTTAGAGGGACGAAAGCATCTCCATGCATTTATCTGAAATTCTCACCAAGGATTTACATAAGTGTTTCTATCCCTATTTTCTGTTTAATTAGTATTATTTTCGAAAACTCCATAATCAATTATTATCCGCCTGACTGAGATTTATAAGGTGACCATAGCTTACTTCATACCAACAATCTCCGTGGGATCGACCCTTACTCACGTAAGGTTTATTACTTGGACGACCCAGTGCACTTGCTGGTTAGTTGTATCGAAGTTGTGACAAATTATGAATTGAGATTAGAGCACCAAGTTTTTAGAGCCATTACCAGAGATCACAATTTCGTGCACCACTGAACATTACTTTTTCTTTTACCTCTTTTGAGACCGACTTGTTGTGGTCGTGTAATGTAGCTACATCCCAACTCCATCCAAACTCCTGGGGCTTTATCAAGATCTTTCAGTTGCTTTGCCAAGAGTTGTATGTCACACCTTCTCAAACTCTCTTTCTATATCTTTTTGTTTTGACCAAGCCTGGGACTACCAAAAAGAAAGCTTCTTAGGTTTCTTTTAGGTCTGCCTAAGGGCATAAAGTGTTTTCTATGTATGATGAGTCTTTTAGGGATTTTAAGAACTACTTTTTTAAGGTCCGAGCTGTTGAGGGAGCTCGACCAATTTTCTTAGAGTCGAATGGTGAACCTGCCTTCCCCTTATGTTGGAAAAAGAAAGTTGTAGTATCTAGATATACGTGGAAGATGCTTGATGAGGTTGAGCAGGCTTTCGTGACTTTGTTGGAGGGGATTTGGGGACAACCTCCTCATCTCGACACAAAGAGATTTTTAGGAGACCCTTCCCTTGTCTGAGCTGAGCTGGGTAGTGGTCAACTTCTTTATACTTTGGCTTACTTGTTTTTTTTTTGTTTCTATTTCTTCCAGCTTTGTAACTTGTTTTGTTGTATTTTTCAAAAATGGTTAAAAATAATGACTCCATAAGGGCCTTTAAGAAGGCGAGAAAGGCTACAGCTGCCTAGAACATCTTGGCTAAAGCTGCAGGGGAGGGATCTTCTCAAGTTCCTCCTAAGAAGCCAATCTTGAGCTCTGCTGGGCCGAGGAGGATGATTCCCACTCCTCAGGTCCATTTAGTTTATCCTTCCCAGACCTCTGCTACTACTTCTTCTCCTACTGTTGGCCCTCCTTCAAAAAGACAGAGGACTGTTGAACCTTTCAATTTGGACGCCCCTGACTTTAATGCCGTTGGATTTGTTGATCAACAAATTGCTCCTTATGGTGTTATTCCTACTGATGATGTCTCCCTCCTTCGTCATTTGGACTTCACTTCCCGGAGTAGCATTAAGATGGCACATATGGAGGCAGCTTTATACCGAACTGCCCAAGATCTTTCTATTCATGCAACGAAGGCTTTTATGGAGGAGGCCAAATTGGAGTTCGACCGGATCAAGTGTTTAAAGGAGGAGCTTGAGGTGAAGGTGGCGAAGCTGGAAAAAGAGTTAGAGGGTGAGAAGACTCAGGCTACTGCTGCTGTGGCTTCTGCGAAGTTGGCTGAGGATATGGTGCTGAAGCATAAGGAGAGCTATGTCTTGACTTATGGGGAGATGATGGATCTTAGGAAGAGTTTGGAATCTACTCGAGATGACTATGCCGAGCTACAGGGTCATCTTGTAGGTAGTGTGAATGCTGCTTATGAGAATTCGAAGGCTCAGGTTCGAGTTCTTGCACCCGAGCTCGACCTTACCTTGTTCAGCTTGGACAACACTGTAGTACATGGTAAGATTGTCCTTGATGGCTCGGATGATGATGATGTAGATGTAGACCCTCCTCCTGTGCCATCTGCCAAAGCCTCTGTTGCCCTGCCTTCCTCAACTCCAGCAGCTGAGATCGGCCAGCCCGAGTCCGACCCTGATGTCCAGATCTTGAACCGGGATGATGGGATGGTAGATGCGGTACCCCTTCAGACTCGTCCTCTTTCACCCCGAGATGCTGCTAATAGGGAGTCTTTGGATCCTTTACAATTTTTCTTTGATGTATTGTATATAGCCCGGTCTGTGGGCTTTTGAATTCTTTATTTTGTAATTTGTGATTTTGGCTTGGGTATTTCGGTTTCTTTTCTATAGCAACTCTATGTAGAAAAACAAAGTAGCTTCTTAAGCTCTTTGAGGTCGACTCTTGGGTGACCTCTTGAGCCTTTTATCATAGTAGCTTTGTTCCTTCGTGATATGCTTGTCTGTATTTTTTTTGACACTTTTCTGGAATCTTGAGAGTGTTGGAATCTTGCTGTCCGACCTCTTTTGATTGTCTTTGTGCTTTATTTCCTGCTTTAGTTGAAGCTAGCTTTGTTCAACTAGTCTTCTTCGCATTTTTTGATACAATACTTGTAGATTGGTTTTATTGAGGTCATGGCTTTCTGGGTCTGACTTGTGTCCCTTGTAGCGCATGCCTTCTATCGGCCGACTTCTTCATCTTGGTCTGTTCGAAGTTATTTCTTAGTAATCCATTTTTGTTCGGACCTTGTCAGGACTCTTTTTATGGATTACTTATTTATAACTTTTTGCAGCTTTGTCGGGCCGACTTCGTCATGTCGGTTCCTTCTAAGTTATTTTCAGTAATCCATATTATTTGGACCTTGGTCAGGTCTTTTTTTATGGATTACTTTTTATAACTTTTGTGGTTTTGTTGGGACGACTTCATCATGTCGGTCCCTCTAGTTATTTCTAATAATCCTCTTTTTTAGGGCAGGCCAGGCTTCTTTCTAGGGATTACTTTTTATAACTTTTGTTGTTGTAGTCGAATGGTCCGACTCCTTTATGTCGGTCCGTCTTTAAGCTATTTTTAGCAACCCATTTTTATTAAGACCTCGTCAGGTCCTTTCCTATGGATCACTTTTGATAACATCTTGCATTATTCTGTTTTGTCGCTTTTCATCTTGCCAATTTTGATCCTTGCTTGGCCGACCTTTTGATGAATTCGATTTTCATCTTTGTCAACTTCATCGTGATCGAGCAGTGAATTTTATTTTCACTTTTGTCGATTGGTAGCTTTATAATCGGGTGATGAATTTTGCGTTTCAGATTAATGCGTCTTGATAAAGAGGATTTGTAGAAAATCTGAAAAAACTTTATTCAAAATAGAAAATATGCAAATATATACATGTGGGTGCTTTACCCCTCTAAGTTAGGTAGTTCATAGATCTTGGCTTGGCGCCTCGTTAAAAAACCTTTTCAGGAAAAAGAGTGCGCCTTATCCTATGATCTTTAAACTATAATACCTTCTTAGGTTGCAGGCGTGCCATGACCTTGGTAGCTCTCGCTCCTCGACTTCGGACAGCCTGTAGTAGCCTTTTTCGAGTACTTCTATGACTCGGTAGGGTCCCTTCCAATTTGCCGCGAGTTTTCCCTCTCCAGGTCGACTTGTTCCGATATCATTTCGGATTAGGATGAGGTCGTTCTCGGCAAAACTTCGCTGTACTACTTTTTTATTACAACTTGAGGCCATTCGGCGTTTTAGCGCCTCTTCCCTGATCCGACCTCTTTCCCGTATTTCATAAATTAAGTCAAGCTCTTCTTTTTGAAGTTGGGAATTGGCCTCTTCACTGTAGAAGATCGTTCTGGGGGACCCTTCTTCGACTTCTACTGGGATCATTGCCTCCATTCCGTAGGCTAGTCGGAAGGGTGACTTGATAAACCCCATATTTAAGGTTTATCTTGTGTTGAATTTAGAGAGTTTTGTCAACCTTTCTCCCATTTATCCAATGAAATAGCATGGTTTTGTAAATTCTCCTTTAATTGTGCTTAAAAGTGAAAACATGCTTTTTAGGTCCTTATTTGTTTAATCTTGATTTACCTTTGATTCCATTAGATGCCTTGATATGTTTTTTAAGTGATTTTAGATTTAGGAGGCAAAGATTGGATCAAGGGAATGAAGAAAAAGCATGTATAAATGGAGAACTCATGAAGAAATGAAGGAATCGCAAAAGCTGTCAAGCCGACCCCTTTACACTTAATTGATCATAACTTGAGCTACAGAGGTCCAAATGACGCGGTTCTAGTTGCGTTGGAAAGCTAACATCCGGGGCTTTGAAATGATATAAGATTTGCCATAGTTTCTACACGTATGGTGATGCGTACGCGCAGTGTACGTGCACACATCGTTGCTGCCATATGATCCACTTAAAGCAATACATGGCCAGCGGATTCTAAAGCCTTGTGGGCCCAATCCAACTCATTTCTGATGCTATTTAAGCCAAGGATTGAAGGGAAATTGATATACTTCACATACTTTTACATACTTTTACATACTTTCACACATTAGTTTAGTTTAGGTTAGTTTTAGAGAGAGAAGCTCTCACTTCTCTCTAGGATTAGAATTAGGTTAGATCTAGATTAGAAATTCTTAGATCTATGTTTAATTCATGCTTTGATTTACTTTTTCTTTACAATTTCTAGTTCCTCTTCTTCTCCTCTCTCTAATTTTGTATTTCATTCTTGTGATTCTCTACTTTTATGTTCATGCACTTTTGTTTCTTCTATTTTTATTTCAATGCAATTTATGTTTTCATGTTCCTTTATTGTTCATTTGATTTGTTGTTGTTTAATTTCTTGCAATTGAGTAGTGTAGATTTACTTTCCTTGCACTTTTTACTATGCTTTCTTTTTATGCCTTCTAAGTGTTTGATAAAATGCTTGGAAGGATTTTAGAGTAGATTTTAGTGCTCTTGGCTTGGGAAGGTAACTTAGGAACTCTTGAGTTACTAATGTCCAAGCGATTGATGATTGGGAGCCATTAACTCTAGATCTCACTAACTGATTTGGTGGAGAACTAGGACTTATGGACTTGGATTGACATAGCTCATTTGACTTTCCTTTATTAGTTAGAGGATGACTTAATGGGGTTGACCGTTGCCAATTCACATGTTATGGTTAGTGATTAGGATAGAGATCCATGACCACCAAACCTTGCCAAGGCATTTTTAGCTATTAGTTTAATTCATTGCCATTTACTTTTCATGTTTCTTATCAAAAACCCCAAAACATGCTCCATAACCAATAACAAGACACTTTGTTGCAATTCCTAGGGAGAACGACCCGAGGTTCAATAGTTTGGTTTATAAATTTAGGGGTTTGTTTTAGTGACAAACAATCTTTTGTATGAAAGGATTATTGTTGGTTTAGAAACTATACTTGCAACGAGAATCCAATTGTGAATTCTAAATAACAAAACAGTCATATCATCAAAATGGCACCGTTGCCGGGGACTTGCAATGGTGTTGTGTTATTGGTTATTATATATATGTGAATAGTGTGAATATGTTTGCTTTTGATAGGTCTTGCTAGTTTTAGGATTTGGTTTTCTTTGTTTCTTATTTGATTTGATTTTATTTTCATTTTCTCTTGTTATCATGAATTCTTACTTTGGCTATGAATTTGGTTCTCATTATGTTGTAGGAAATGAGGGCTACAATGAGGATGTGTATCAAGGATGGGACCATCAAAGGTGGGAGGAGCCATATGCATATGATCAATCCTCTTGGCAACAACCTCCACCAATGCACTATGAAGAAGAGCCATTCTATGATGCATATCAATCCAATAGCTATGGTAAATCTCCTTGTGACTTTCAAGAACCACCACCATATGCCTATGAGTCATATCCTTAACATGAACCTCAACCATACTCACAAGCCTCCTTTCACCAAACACCTCCATATGACCTTGATCCATATCCACTATACCAACCACCTTTTGAACCATATGAGACATACATGGAACCACCACTCTAAGATTACTACTCCCAAGAACCACCTCAATACACACCACCATACCCTTACCATGAAGAACCACCTTCCTATCATGAACCCTTTCTCCAAGACAATGAACCCTCTTATCCACCCCAATCCTCAAAGGATGAAACCCTTAGCCTTATACTTCAAGGGCAAGGAGAAATGCAAAGGGAGACACTAGAATTTGTGGCTACCTTGACCAAGGTAGTAAGCATTTTAGTCTCCCAATATTTGAGCACTCAAAGCACTCCCATGGTCACATGCGGAGAATCAATTGAAAAGCATAGCATGAAGGAGAGATTGGAAACTCCGGTGGAGAATGAGGGATCTTATTTTGTATTAGAGCAATTGGAGGAACCTATGATCATTGAACAAGAGGAAGAAGTGGTTGAAGACTTAGGAGATGCGGAACCTCCTTGGAAACCTAGAGTTAAAGAAAACCTTTCCAAGAAGGTTGAATTTGATGTTGAGGAGGAGAGTGCACAACCTCCAAAACAACTTTTGAATGAAGACTTGGAGGGAATGAAGCAAGAATTGAGTTCCCTTGGTGATGAAGATCATGCATCCAACCTTCTTCGTGGTGAATTCTTTGAATTTGAAGAACCTTCTCCGAATGAGATAGAAAGTGATGTGGAGGTAGATTTCTCTCATCCTCCCATTTATGATTTGAGTAAGGAAAAAGGCTTAGGTAGTATTGTTGAACAAAGGATTACATTTGAGAAATCTTGTAAAGAGGTGAAAGTCCTTAGAAAAAGGAGGAGGGGAATTGAATACGCTTTGTCAAGAACCTTGGAATCACCTTTGCCTAGGTTGCCATCTACACCTTCATTGGAGTGGGTGAAACTCATTTCTATTAGCTTTATTATCCCACTTGAATATGGTTTGCTTGAAACGAATGGCCAACTTAGGATGCTTTGTGGGATGAAGCATAAAAGAAAGATGTTTCGTGGTTGGCGTTGCAAATCAAGGCTCATTATGGTTGATGCATCAAACATGAGATATAAAGGTTGAAGTAGTGCTCACCTAGATGGGTCTAGGAGGATTGTTGGATATTTTATTGAGAATTCACCCTATTCACCACCCGGTTGGACTAATAATGATGATCAACTTCAAGACAGGTGTGAAAATAAAGTTTGGGATCCCGGATCACAAAAAAAGGATCAACTTTGGGAGCCCCAAGCTTGTGAAGAACTCTATCAACACTTGGTGCAACAAATAAGAAATCTTGGGACACAATGAAGAACCAAGCATTGGTGGGAGTTCAAGGATAGCTTCAAGCATAAGCCACCTTGAGAGGAGCTCCCCATAAGTCCAACTTAAGGACAATAAACAAAAGTGTTAGGTAAGAGACACCCCACCATGGTAAACTCTTTTCATTTTTCTCTTTTGTAAATATTGGTAGAATAGGTTTGATTTCATGTTTTGTTTAGTTTGTTGAGTTTAATTGGTAGTTTAGTATGTTAAATAAGGTTTTAGGGTGTTTTGGTAGCTGTTTGGAGGTTTGGAATGCTTGGATTAGTGCAAAAACATAGAAAAATTTTTGAAAAAAAAAAGAGCACCATCCGTGCGTACGCGCACTACGCGCGTACGCGTGCATCAAGCATTTTCGCCAATCCGTGCGCACGTGCCATGTACGCGTACGCGTGGATTGAGAAATTCCACCCCCAAGCCAAACATCCGAGAGTTGTGCGAACGCTACACGCGCCTTGTGCCTTTGGCACAAAACCACTGACGCGTACGCGTACATGACGCGTACGCGTCACTCTCCAAAAAAAAAAAAAAACATCGACGCGCGCGCACCATGCTCACGTACGCATGGATTTGCACCCCGTTTTTCTCCTTTCTCCTTTCTCCTTTCTCCTTTCTTCTTCTTTCTTATTTTCTTCTTCTTTCTTTCTACCTTTTTTCTTCTTCTCTTGAAAAAAAAAATAATTTTTTAAAAAATAAAAATAAATAAATAAATAAAATACTAAATTTTTTTCTTTTCTTCCATTTTCTTATATTTCATTTGCTTACTTTCATTCATTGCATTTTAATTTTGATTTTATAGCTTGTTGTAATCTTTTTTTTAAGTTTCTTATTTTATTAATGGTGTTGAATTTTTCTATTCAATCGTTGAGAATTTCTTGCATTATTTTGGTGCCTCTTGACTTGTTTGATATTGTTGGGTGATGAAACTTTTAAATCAATGCTTAATCTTGTATGACTCTTGTGTCTTTGTGCATTGATATGACCTAATATTATTTTTCATGACTCACTCTTTCTTATTTGATCTTGATGCTCAATATGCTCGTCATGCTTTGATTTTTCTCTTGCATCAAGTGTTGGTTAATATGCCCTTTGCCTATATTGTTTTCTCACTCACATGTTGTAGCTACCATGTAGTGAGCACCTTACTCTCATTTGGCATTAGCCCCCGCCTATGTTCTCTTTGCTTTGATATCTTTGTTATAGGCTTAATTTTCTTTCTTTTTCTCTCCCTTTAGGTTGGCCACCAAGAAAGGAGGAAAAGGAAAAGCTTCAAGATGGGGCAACGAACAAGTCATCCGCAAAACCTTTTGAAGAAGCTCATCAATTGTAGCAACCCATCCACATTGCTCTTCTTTGCATGCACCGAGGATGGTGCAATCTTCAAGTGTGGGGAGGTCGTTCGACCGATCTCCATGGGTAACAATTTCCTTTAAAACACCAACATTTTTTTTTATTATTTTCTTCGTTAGATAGTTGTTGCATTGCATGATAGGTTGCATGTTAGCTAGAATTTGTACATATTTTTACCACTTCTTTCTTGTTAGGATTACTTGGTTAGGGTGATTATTTCTTTTCCAAGAAATTGTTTTAGGGTAACCTACCAATTTAAAAACTTTTTTTTATTGAGCTTACTTGAAAGAATTTATTTTGGAACATGGTTTTGGAGCTAAGAACACAAGCTTGTGAGATTTGAGCCTAATAGTGTGGTTACATCTTATAACCACTTATTTTCCCTTCTTGTGTGCATTATTCTCTTTCTATGATTGTAATCTTTGATTTGTTTGTTTCTTTATGTCCATTATTTTGTGTATTCATACATTTATATGATTGAGGCCATCATTTCATGTAGCTCACTTACCCAAATGGTCTTACCTTTTATCTTCCATTGTTAGCCAATTTGAGCCTATGCTTAACCCACTTTGTTCATAATTTTAGCACATTACAAGCCCTAAAGCAAAAAATAATAAAGTCCTTATTTGGATCTTTGATTAGCTTAGGCTAGTGTATGTGTGTGTCATTTAAAGTGTGGGAAATCTTGGGACATTGGGTGAATACAAGGGTAGTTTTGTATTTTTGTTGTAAATATTGGGAATTGGGTACATGCTCATGTGTAATGAATGTAAAACCTTATGCATTGATGATCTTGTATATAGAAAGAAAAATGAGAAAAAGGAAAAGAAAAAAAAACAATATGGAAGAAAAAGAAAAAAATAGAAAAAGAAAGAAACAAAGAAAAAAGAAAGAAATAAAAGGGGACAAAATTCCCCAAAGAAAAGCTCAATAAGGGTCAATGCATAAGTGTTGTGAAATGAAAATGAATACATGAGTATGTGAAAAAGTGAGAAAAATGGGTAGTTAGGTTAGCTTTGAATTTTTATAGGATGTCATAGGTTAGGTGGGAAGTTTAAGCTTATCAAAGATTCAAATTTCAAGCTCACTTGACCAAATATGCATCGTTACCTTGACCCTAGCCCCATTACAACCTAAAGAAAAGACCTCATGATACTTGTATGCATGCATGAAATATATGTTGATTGTGAGAAGAAAAACAAATCCTAGAAGCATGATTAAGGGAGAATCGAGAGAATCGACCCTATACACTTGAGCGCCTAGAGTGCAAACACTTCCGGTGAGGGTTCGATGCTCAATTCCTTGATTCCCGGCTTTCTTGAGCATTCTTCTTGCAAGTCCATTTGAACTTCATTTTTTATACTTGAATCGGTAGGATTCATGAGTCGTCATAGGACCTTAGCCCTATTTGTGCATGTATGTCTTGGAGATTGAATTATTTTTAACCAAGTAGGTAGAATTATTTTGCATTTAGTTGCATTCATATAGTTTAGGTTGCATTTAGATTAGTTCACATTGAATAAATGTTGATATACTTTGCTTTCTCTTGGTTTAAGCATGAGGACATGTTGGTTTAAGTGTGGGGAGGTTGATAAACCCCATATTTAGGGTTTATCTTGTGTTGAATTTAGAGGGTTTTGTCAACCTTTCTCCCATTTATCCAATGAAATAGCATGGTTTTGTAAATTCTCCTTTAATTGTGCTTAAGAGTGAAAACATGCTTTTTAGGTCCTTAATTGTTTAATCTTGATTTACCTTTGATTCCTTTATATGCCTTGATATGTTTGTTAAGTGATTTCAGATTTAGGAGGCAAAGATTGGATCAAGGGAATGAAGAAAAAGCATGTATAAATGGAGAACTCATGAAGAAATGAAGGAATCGCAAAAGCTGTCAAGCCGACCTCTTTGCACTTAATCGATCATAAATTGAGCTACAGAGGTCCAAATGATGCGGTTCTAGTTGCGTTGGAAAGCTAACCTCTGGGGCTTCGAAACGATATAAGATTTTCCATAGTTTCTACACGTACGGTGACACGTACATGCACTGTACACGCACGCGTCGTTGCTGCCATATGATCCACTTAAAGGAATACGTGGCCAGCGAATTCTAAAGCCTTGTGGGCCCAATCCAACTCATTTCTAATGCTATTTAAGCCAAGGATTGAAGGGAAATTGATATACTTCACATACTTTTACATACTTTTATATACTTTCACACATTAGTTTAGTTTAGGTTAGTTTTAGAGAGAGAAGCTCTCACTTCTCTCTAGGATTAGAATTAGGTTAGATCTAGATTAGGAATTCTTAGATCTATGTTTAATTCATGCTTTGATTTACTTTTCCTTTAAAATTTCTAGTTCCCCTTCTTCTCTTCTCTCTAATTTTGTATTTCATTCTTGTGATTCTCTACTTTTATGTTCATGCACTTTTGTTTCTTCTATTTTCATTTCAATGCAATTTATGTTTTCATGTTCCTTTATTGTTCATTTGATTTGTTGTTGTTTAATTTCTTGCAATTGAGTAGTGTAGATTTACTTTCCTTGCACTTTTTACTATGCTTTCTTTTTATGCCTTCTAAGTGTTTGATAAAATACTTGGAAAGATTTTAGAGTAGATTTTAGTGCTCTTGGCTTGGGAAGGTAACTTAGGAACTCTTGAGTTACTAATGTCCAAGTGATTGACGATTGGGAGCCATTAACTCTAGATCTCACTAACTGATTTGGTGAAAAACTAGGATTTATGGACTTGGATTGACATAGCTCATTTGACTTTCCTTTATTAGTTAGAGGATGACTTAATGGGGTTGACCCTTGCCAATTCTCATGTTGTGGTTAGTGATTAGGATAGAGATCCTTGACCATCAAACCTTGCCAAGGCCTTTTTAGCTATTAGTTTAATTCATTGCCATTTACTTTTCATGTTTCTTATCAAAAACCCTAAAACACGCTCCATAACCAATAACAAGACACTTTGTTGCAATTCCTAGGAAAAACGACCCGAGGTTCAATACTTCGGTTTATAAATTTAGGGGTTTGTTTTAGTGACAAACAATCTTTTGTATGAAAGGATTATTGTTGGTTTAGAAACTATACTTGCAACGAGAATCCAATTGTGAATTCTAAACCACACAAAAGTCATATCATCATGAGTTTCTTGTCGTGGAGTACGGAGTTGTCCGATATGCCCATAGGACTTGTGGGAGCTCTTCAGCCCAGGCTCCCTTTGCATCCTGTAGTCTCCGTTTAGCCCGGCTAATATAACTTTATTGGCGGCTTCTGCCTGCCCATTAGCCTGGGGGTGTTCTACGGACATGAATTGGTGCTTTATTTTCAAGTGGGCCACCAATTTTTTGAAGCCTGTGATAAACCCATATTTCATGAGTTATTTTGTGCTTAGTTTGAGTGATTTATTCAATCCTTCACCCACTTATTCATATTAATTTCATGGTTTTACTTTCCCTTCCTTATTACGTGATGTATGTGAAAAACATGTTTCCTAAGCTTTAAAATCAAATATTTTAATTACCTTTACTTCCATTCGATGCCGTGATTAGTGTGTTGAGTAGTTTCAGATTTTCTAAGGCAGAATGGCTTAAAGGATGGAAAAGGAAACGTACAAAAATGGAAGGAAAAGTGCGAAACGGAGTTTTGAAGAAACTGGTATCCACGCGATCGCATGGACGACGCGGCCGCATGACTGATGCGACCGCGCGCCTTAAGTAGAACGCATACGACGCGGACGCATGACTGACGCGACCGCGTGGCAAGGAAATGCTCCGAATGACGCGACAGCGGGACCCACGCGGACGCGTGACAGAGGCCACGTATCAGAATTTACAGAATATGCCCCCAGCGATTTCTGAAGCCCTTTTGGCCCAGATCCAAGTACAGAACACACAGACTAGAGGCTATAAAGTGGGGGAATGGATCCATTCAAAGAGAGCTCGCATTTTTTACAATTTTCCATGATTTAGATTTAGTTTGAGAGAGGTTCTCTCCTCTCTCTCTTAGGATTAGGATTTAGGACTTCTCTTGGTTTTTAAGAGTGACTCTCGATCCAGGTTTTATGTTTGTTTGTTTTAAGCTTCCCTTTTCACTTTCATTTATTTATTCCAGCACTTGAGTTGATTATTTACTTTTACAATTGAATTTATGAATTATTCCATGTTACATATTATTATTTGAATTAATGATACTTGAGGTATTTTCAGTTTATGATTGCTCTTTTTAATTTATGTTATCATTGTTTCCGATCTGAAGATATTTTATTCCAGCAATTTACTTTTTCCCTTTTTGGTCTTGGTTAAGAAATCAGTAACTTAACAGTTACCAACTCAGCATAATTGATAATTGTTATCTTGCTAGTTGAACTGAACTTCAATAATCCCAACTTTTTCTTAGGAAATAAATAGGATTCGAAGGTCAAACTAATTAGTCCTTTGACTTTCCTTTGTTCTAGCAAAGGTTAACTAAGTGGAATTTAGATTCAACTTTCATTATTGTTGAGAGAGATAACTAAGTTGGACTTCCAATTTCTGTTACCTTGCCAAAAGTTTGCTTTACAATATTCATTTATTTTAATTGCCATTTACTTTACTTGTCATTTAATTCACTTACTTCTCACCTTCTAAACCCTGATTACGACCCTCATAGCCAATAATAAGAACATGCTTCCTTGCAGTTCCTTGAGAAGACGACCCGAGGTTTGAATACTCGGTTAACAATTTTTAAAGGGGTTTGTTACTTGTGACACCCAAAACTTTTGTAAGAAAGGTTGATTGCTTGGTTTAGTAACTATACCTACAACGAGAGTTTGCTATAACCTCTAAACCATCAATCTTCAGTTCTTCAAAATGGCGCCGTTGCCGGGGATCTGCTAACGTGTGCCTTATTATTGGTTATTGTAAATATTTTTCATTTGCTTGTTTATTTATTTTTGTTTTTCCCTTTTTATCTCTATTTGCTACCATGAACTCTCACCCCTCTCGCTTTGAGTTTGGTTCTAACTTTGTTGAAGGAAATAGAAGTTACAGCAGGAATATGCATCAAGGTCAGACCAATCAAGGATGGATGGAGCCAAGAGGATCTAATCAAACCTTTAGGCAGCAACACCCTCCGAGATATCCTGGACAAAGATTGTTCTACCGTGCATACCAGCTGAAAGATATGGTGGACAGCCTTGTAACTACCAACAAGTCCCACCCCGTGCATACAAACCATCCTTTCAACATGACCTCGAACCACCACACTCACAAGCTTCTCTTCACCATTCGCCACCATATGATCCTTCCTTACCCCAGTACCAATCCAATCACTCCCAATCACCACCATTTTCCTATGTATCATGCCCAAGTCCGGCAACCCGAGAAGCAGAGGTTCGCCTAAAGAAAATAGTAAATAAATTTCAAACAACCATTCGACAACTGGAGCAAGTAGTAATTCAATGGATTTCTAGGCGCTCAAATACACAAGGATCAGCCACAGCCCCTTGTGAACAGTCTAACGAAGAGCGTAGCATGAGGGAGATACCAGAAACTCCGGTGGACAAGACGGAGAATGAATTCGTACTAGAACAGATAGAAGAAGCTGTCATTGTTCAAGAAGAAGAGTTGGTTGAAGATCTAGGAGATGCTGAACCTCTATGGGAATCCAGAACTGAGGAGAACTCCGTCAAAGACACTACAGTTGATGCTAAGGAGGATATTGTACAATCTCCAAGGCAAGTTGTTTATGAAGAATCAGACGGAATAACCCAGGACACAAATTCCCTTGATGATGATAGTCACAAGTCAAATTCTCTTAGTAATGAATTTGCATCTGCAAGTGAATTCTCTGAGATCGAAGAATCTTCCCCAGATGAATACGAAGATGATGCAGAGGTAGATTTCTCTCAACCTCCAATCTACGACTCGAGTGATGAGGAAGACACAGAAGACTTTGACCAGGGTGATACTACATCGGAAGACTCTTGCAAGGAAGTGGAGGAATTCACAGACGAGCACAAGGGAGTAGAACTTACAGAACCACCAGAAACACCTATCCCAAGGCCATTACCACCTAATACAAGCTTCAAGTGGGTACAATCCTTAACCTATAACTTTACTTATTCACTTGAATATGGTTTGCTTGAAACAGATGGCCAGCTTAGAGCTCTTTGCGGCTTTAAGAGTAAGAGGGAAATCGCTCGTAATCAGAGTTGGTGCAAAAGGTTCAATAAGGTTCCACGCTTCACCTCGAAGTACACGGATTGGTATCATGCTCAATTGCATGGATCACGGAGAATGTTTGGTCACCATGGTGAGATTCTACTCTTTAAACTGCCCGGATGGAAACATATAGATCAAGACGGAGGCGGATTTAATAGCAAAGCTTGGGATCCTGGATTCTATTCTGACATTCGTCACCCCGAGAGCCTGAAAATCTGTTTGAAGCTGCTCAGAAGCTTTACATGCCTAGTTTGGGACCCCGGAGGCTATTGGCATTCCAAGCACTGGTGGAGATTTTTGGACGAATTTAAACATAAGCCGCCATAGCAGGAAGCTCCTCCAATGTCCAACTTAAGGACTTTAACTAAAAGTGCTAGGTGGGAGACAACCCACCATGGTATGGTCGCTTTTTTTTCAATTTAATCCTTGTTAATTGCTTTCATTTTTTTTAAACCTGATATCATGCATAGTATTCATATTAATCATTGCATTCTGCATTTATCTTACATACAAAAAAAAAGGGATGCACGACGCGACCGCATGCCCCATGCGATCGCGTCGTATGGCGAAAACACTATCCATGCGACCGCGTCATCCACGCAGCCGCGTGACCTGGAGATTGGCGTAAATATCCAACGTCCAGAAAGTTAGGCTGGAATCGTGCGGCCCTTGTGCGTTTTGCACAAATTAGCCCACGCGATCGCATGCCCCATTCAATCGCGTCACTTGCACAATACCAATCCCACGCGACCACGTGAGCGACGCGATCGCGTCGCATGGATTGCACATCAACCCAGAAGGAGACAGAGAGTTGCGCTGAAACGGTATTTGAGTCGTGCGTTTAGCACAATTTCCAGCGACGCGATCGCGTGACCCACGCGATCGCGTCGCCCCCTATCCTACCCCTCTCACGCGATCGCGCGACCTACGCGATCGCGTCACCCCCATTTTCACCCCCACCACGCGACTGAGTGCCGCACGCGGCCGCGTGGATTCCAATTTAAACCCCCCAGATCACGCGAACCCTATTCTCGCGCCACCACCCCCCTGAACCCCAACCCCTTCTTCTCCCCTCCTCCAAACCCCAGCCACCACCGCACCACCACCCAACCACCATCTCCGACCCCCGCCGACACCGTCAACCGCCCAGACACCGCCGCCGTACCACCCCCAGCCCTTCTCTCTTCCTCTTTCTCCTTCTTCCTCTTTCTCCCTCCTCCTCCGCCACTGCCCACCTCACACCGCCGCACCCAACCCAGCCGCGCCCCCTCCGCCATCCACACGCAACCCCCATCCCTTCATCTATCAATTACCTTAAACCCTATCCCCATTACCCCCTTCTCCACTGCCCCCTCAGCTGCCACCGTGCCACCGTACCCCTCCACCACGCCGGACGCTGCCGCAGCCACCACCCAGCTGCTTTCTTACCCCGTTCTACTCCTCACGCCTACCAGGTTCCGATGAATGCCGCCTTTCTGTCCTTCGCAGTTATTTTACAATTTCTTTTTTTTTTTTCTGTTTCTGTTCATAATTAGGATAGTTAGATATGCATGCTGTAGTGGATTTTTAGGTTGTTAGGTAGCTTAGGCTGTGGTTAGTGGATCTAGGTCTGTTTACTTGCACTGTTCATGCTTCTGTTTTATCAAAACTGCAATTCTGCTGTTCCTGTGACCTTGTTCATATGCTGTGATTTCCTGCATTTGCTGCTTGTTACTCTGAATTTCCCTGTTTCTATTAATTATAGGTAACTGCAGCAAGTTCTTTTTTATTCATATGAATCGCCTTGTTTGCTGTTTATTTTCCGGGACAATCCAACTTTAGCCGGAATGCTGCCCAAATTTTTTTGTGAATTGTTTTCATTCATGTTTTGGTTTGGCAATCTGAACTCTGTTGTCCTCTGCTTTACCCAAACCACTTCATGAATGCTATGGTAGACTTTCATATCCTCTTTGATTTCCTAGTTTATAAACTGCACCTGTGATATTCTGATTCCAATTCTTGCTTTCTTTATATCTATTAAAATCAACATCACCCTGTTTTCCTTGTTCAGTTATGAGTTATTTCTAGTCATAATTATGAATCCTTGTTACATGGACTATTTTCTTTATGCCACTTACTTTAACCCGTATTTTACTGACTCACTAATTTTCATTTACTAACTTCTTTTTCAAATTCTAACCATACTAACCTTTTAGAATCTCTTTTCTGATTTTTCACTTTCCTCTAACTTTCTAACCATGGCATAATTTGGATTGTAAATTCTTCCTTTCAAACTTTTAAACTACTATACAATCCTTAATATACCATTACTTAACTCATTTACCTATTTCCCATTCTCCTTTGCCGCTTTGAGTTTTCTTTGTTTAAATTGCCTATTTGCTTCCCTATTTTTATCCATATCCTGGTTTCCCATTTTTCAGGATGTCTGCCTCGCAGAGGAAAGGAAAAGGCAAGGCTACTGGCAAGCGTAAGAGAGGAGATTCCTCCCAGTCCATCGTTGACCTAATGCATGATTCCTCATGGCGGGAGAAGAACTTTACACAGCAGGAAAAAGCTGACCAGCTGCTCCCTGCAAATGATCCAATAAAATTTACAAACCGGTACTGTGAGCTGAAGTATACGGCATTTGCAAACTCCAGGAATCTATACCTAGAGAGAACTCTGAGGATTCCAGAAGCACTCCAGCAGTACACCACTGAGCAAATCAAGCAAAGAGGCTGGTTCTTTCTGGAGAGAGCATTGACAGAGGTCAATGCATCTTGGGTCCGGGAATTCTACTGCAACTACTACATCACCACCCTCGATGCAGTAAACTTGAGAGGAAAACAAATTCTAGTCACTGAGGAGGCCTTAGAGGACATTCTCCGGCTCCCAGCCAAGTCCGATAAGCCTGATGGTTATCAAAAGGCTGAGGAGGACATGCGCCTGATGTAGTTTGATTGGGATGCTGTGAAGGCTCGGATAGCTCTTGACCCGACTGTTCCTTGGGAGATGGGTCAGGACACCACCATGCCTAGAGGGATCAAGAGGGCGTACTTAAATGATGAGGCTCGGTTATGGCACCAGATCTTGAGCAATTATGTGATGTCGAGTACTCATGAGACGGAGATCCCAGCTGCTATGATTACCCTCCTATGGTGTGTGATGGAGGGTAAGGACCTTTATCTGCCACGCTTTATCCGACATTATATGGCCAGGGTCTACGTCCGAGGCACCCTCCCTTTTCCATACCTGGTGACACAGCTAAGCCGTCGAGCTGACGTGCCATGAGAGGATGCCGATGAGAGACCACCAGCGGCGGACTACAGGAAGATCATTCCTCACAGTAGGAACTTCCTAGCTTTGGGCTACAGACCACCACCCTTCACTGCTACTGATGAGACAGCCCCACCGTCTGCTGGACCCTCTTCATCTACAGCTGCCCATGCTGCCCCGGCTGCCACTACTGCACCTCCACCTGCCTCTGAGCCCATCTACCACCTCATGCACCGCCTATTCCGACAGCTTGATCAGATGGAGCGCCGTAACCGGCGCCGGTATGAGAGATTGGAGCGTCGCAGCCAGCGACGCTATTCACATCTGAAGCTGATGATCCGACAGGGTGGTGACATCCCCTCCGAGCCCGACACACCATCAGAGCCTTTGGAGGAGGAGGAGGATGAGCCCCAGGAGGAGACCCATCAGCAGGCAGACACCGAGCAGGCTGCCCCACATCAGGAGGTTACGCATCAGATCGAGGCTGCAGATCCGGAGATCCCGATCCAGTCAGCACCGCCTCTACAGCAGCCAGACCCTCAGCCCACCACCACCACAGAGCCTCCAGCTACCATCCCTACTAGTGATGACACCCCTTCACATCCGGCTTGACTGAGCATCAGGGACGATGCTTCATTTTAAGTGTGGGGAGGTCGCCATCTCTGGCGTTTTATTTTGGTGAATCACTACATCTCTTTTTTCTTTTATTTTGGATATTTTTCTGTATTTTTCTTTTTACTGTTATTTTCTGAGTACTTATACATTGCTGCTTTTATGTATTTTTACTCTATTTCCGTATTTTGCAATTTTTGTTCATATTTTGCTGATTAATTAGTATAGTTTACCCTTTTTAGCATAAGATAGCATAGTTAAATTGAAAAATATAAAAAGGAAGTAAGCTAGGAAATTGAACATAACAGATTTAAATCTATAAACCTTGTATATACAGCATTACATCATATAGTTAAGTTGACAACATTTCATCAAGGAGGAACATCAAAACTTTAAAGGCTACCCTAAATAATTTTTTTTATGAGAATAATAGGAATTTTTAACTAAACCTGCATAAAATATATAAATGATATATGATGCTTGAGTTAGAGAACACACAGCCTGTGAGTCTTGAGCTTAATTGTATGGTTGCATTCAAACCATAACTTCATTTCTGTGTGTTTCACTTCTTTTTATTCTGATGTTCTTTACTTTGCTTTAATCTATATGTCCAATTATAGAATATAGAATATAGGATATAGATACATACCAAAAGAATGATTGAGGCCATCATTTGATTTTAGCTCACTTACCCCAAAATAACCTACCTTTCACATCACCCTTGTTAGCCCCCTTGAGCCTTTAAAATCCCTTTTATTCTATTTAGCCACACTACTAGCCTTAAGCAGAAAAACAAAATAAAATCCCAAGTTGAATCCTTGGTTAGCTTAAGATAGAAAATTATGAATAGATTAAAATGTGGGAAACCTATTGGGAACATGGATGATAGAAACAAAAGGTAGAAAAGTTGAAAGAAATAAAATAACTCAGAAAATTTGGAAAGCATGCTCATGAGAAATCAAAGTGATTCAACTACCATGTGCATTAAAAAAAAGTTATTTTTCAGCATTTAATAAAAGGGGATACAAAAAAATTCCCCAATGCAAAATAAAAGCAATGCACATGGGATAAAAATAAAAAAATTGAAACATGAGCATGTAACAACAAGTGGGATAATATGGAAAAATTGGTAAAGAAGCTTACTCTACTAAATATGTATGTTAGGTGAGATCTTAGTCTAATTAAAGATTCACTTATTAGCTCACTTAGCCTTATACATATATCCTTACCTTTACCTTGGCCCCATTACAACCTTAATTAAAGACCTCATGATTTTTGGTATGACTGTACTCTATAGTTGTTGATTGGTTAGATGAAGAACAAAGTTATAGAAAGTAGGAATAAAAAGAAAAGTAGAGAGAATAAACCCAATAAACACTGAGTGGCTAGAGGGTAAACACAAAATCCAGTAAGGGTTCAATAACTCATCAACATATATCTGTGCTTAATTTACCAATTGTTTTGCAAGTTTATATTTTTATTTCCCATCTCATTTGCTAAAATTCTTTATTATTTAAGGGTTGGCTATATATATATATGACTCCTTGAGAATGTAAATTAATTTGACTACATGTAAGCTTTATATATGAGTGGAGAAATTGGAATTGCATGACTCATTTAGGTAGATGCATTTAGAATAGATTGCATTGCATAACATTCCACCACTTTAACCTTACCTTATTCTCTACCTTGGATTTAGCATGAGGACATGCTATTGTTTAAGTGTGGGGAGGTTGATAAACCCGTATTTCATGAGTTATTTTGTGCTTAGTTTGAGTGATTTATTCAATCCTTCACCCACTTATTCATATTAATTGCATGGTTTTACTTTCCCTTCTTTATTACGTGATGTATGTGAAAAACAAGTTTCATAAGCTTTAAAATTAATTATTTTAATTACCTTTACTACCATTTGATGCCGTGATTAGTGTGTTGAGTAGTTTCAGATTTTCTAAGGCAGAATGGCTTAAAGGATGGAAAAGGAAATGTACAAAAATGGAAGGAAAAGTGCGAAACAGAGTTTTGAAGAAACTGGTATCCACGCGATCGCATGGACGACGCGATCGCGTGCCAGAAGCAAAGAAGCAGTGACGCGGCCGCATGACTGACGCGACCGCGCACCTTAAGTAGAACGCATACGACGCGGACGCGTGACTGACGCGACTGCGTGGCAAGGAAATGCTCCGAATGACGCGACCGCGTGACCCACGCAGACGCGTGACAGAGGCCACGTATCAGAATTTACAGAATACTCCCCCAGCAATTTCTGAAGCCCTTTTGGCCCAGATCCAAGTACAGAATACACAGACTAGAGGCTATAAAGTGGGGGAATGGATCCATTCAAAGAGAGCTCGCATTTTTTACAATTTTCCATGATTTAGATTTAGTTTGAGAGAGGTTCTCTCCTCTCTCTCTTAGGATTAGGATTTAGGACTTCTCTTGGTTTTTAAGAGTGACTCTCGATCCAGGTTTTATGTTTCTTTGTTTTAAGCTTCCCTTTTCACTTTCATTTATTTATTCCAGCACTTGAGTTGATTATTTACTTTTACAATTGAATTTATGAATTATTCCATGTTACAGATTATTATTTGAATTAATGATACTTGAGGTATTTTCAGTTTATGATTGCTCTTTTTAATTTATGTTATCATTGTTTCTGATCTGAAGATATTTTATTCCAGCAATTTGCTTTTTCCCTTTTTGGTCTTGGTTAAGAAATCAGTAACTCAACAGTTACCAACTCAGCATAATTGATAATCGTTATCTTGCTAATTGAACTGAACTTCAATAATCCCAACTTTTTCTTAGGAAATAAATAGGATTCGAAGGTCAAACTAATTAGTCCCTTGACTTTCCTTTGTTCTACCAAAGGTTAACTAAGTGGAATTTAGATTCAACTTTCATTATTGTTGAGAGAGATAACTAAGTTGGACTTCCAATTTCTCTTACCTTGCCAAAAGTTTGCTTTACAGTATTCATTTATTTTAATTGCCATTTACTTTACTTTCCATTCAATTCACTTACTTCTCACCTTCTAAACCCCGATTACAACCCTCATAGCCAATAATAAGAACATACTTCCTTGTTGTTTCTTGAGAAGACGACCCGAGGTTTGAATACTCGGTTAACAATTTTTAAAGGGGTTTGTTACTTGTGACACCCAAAACTTTTGTAAGAAAGGTTGATTGCTTGGTTTAGTAACTATACTTACAACGAGAGTTTGCTATAACCTCTAAACCATCAATCTTCAGTTCTTCAGCCTACGTCTGTGAATTGAGTGCCATTGTCTGTGGCAATGGAGTATGGAACCCCAAACCATGTGACAATGTTTCTATATAGGAATTTTTGACTTCTTTGAGCAGTGGCGTTAGCTAGGGGTTCTTCCTCAATCTATTTTATAAAATAGTCTACCCCGATGATAAGGAACTTGACCTGTCCTGATCCTAGAGGGAAGGGCCCAAGGAGGTCGAGTCCCCATTTTGCAAATGGTCAGGGTGAGGTTACGCTGATGAACTCCTCTGGTGGGACGATGTGAAAATTAGCATGTTTCTGACATGGTGGACATGTCTTTACGAATTATATTGCTTCTTTTTGTAAAGTTGGCCAATAGAATCCGGCTCTGAGTACTTTTTTGGTGAGATCTTGTGCTCCAAGATGGTTGCCACAGATGCCACTGTGTATTTCTTCTAAAACTTCCTTAGTGTTGGAAGTCGGCACACATTTTAACAGTGGTGTTGAAATCCCTCTCTTGTATAGAGTATTGTTTATGATGGTGTAGTATTGTGCCTCCCGTTTTAACCTCTTTGCCTCCTTCTTATCTGTGGCAAGTATTTCTATTTTGACATAGTTAATTATAGGAGTCATCCATCCTTGATCCAGAACTGTTATGGCTAGGACCTTTCCTTCTTTCGAGATTGACGAATTCTGGAGTATCTCCTGGATCAGGCTTCTATTGTTGCCCCCTGGATTGGTACTGGCTAGTTTTGAGAGTGCATCAGCTCGAGCATTCTGTTCTGAGGTATGTGGCGGACCTCATACTCTTCGAGTTGTCCGAGCTGTTCTTTGGTTTTATCCATGTACTTTATGGTGGGATCCTTAGCTTGGTAGCTCCCTGCTATTTGTGAGGTGACTACTTGTGAGTCGCTGAAGATGATAAGTTTTCGGGCTCCAACTTCTTTAGCCAGCTTCAAACCAGCTAGTAATGCTTCATATTCGGCTTGGTTGTGCGAAGCAGGAAACCCAAATTTGAGGGAAAGCTCAATTTGGGTTCCTTGATTACTTTGAATTATCACACCTGCGCCACTTTCAGTTTTCTTTGAGGAACCATCTACGTAGAGATTCCATTTTGTAGGGATTTCCGGGGTGTCCGTAAAATCTGCAATGAAGTCAGCCAGATACTATGATTTGATGGTTGTCCGAGCTTCATATTGAAGGTCGAATTCGGATAACTCGACTGCCCATTGTAAGATTTTTTCTGCTAAGTCTGTTTTCTGCAAAATGCCTTTTATGGGTTGGTTGGTCCGAACCTTGATGATATGGGCTTGAAAATATGGGCAAAGCCATTGAGATGTTAGTATGAGAGCATAGGCAAATTTTTCTATTTTTTGGTAGTTTAGTTCGGACCCTTGTAGTGCCTTGCTGATAAAATATATAGGTTGTTGTCCACTATCATCCTCTCTGACTAGTGCTGAGGCTACTGCCTGATTTCCTACTTCGAGGTACAATACAAGTGGTTCTCCTTCCCGTGGCCGAGTTAGAATAGGTGGTTGTCCCAGGAACCTTTTGAAATCCTGGAAAGCCTGTTCGCACTCCATTGTTCATTCAAACCTTTTTTCCTTCCTTAGAGTAGCGTAGAAGGGGAGAGATTTTATTGCTGTACTTCTTTTGGATAAGGCCGCCAATCTTCCATTCAGTTGTTGTACTTCTTTGACACAGGTCGGATTCTTCATATCGAGTATAGCTCAGCATTTGTCCAGATTTGCCTCAACTCCTCTTTGTGTGAGCATGAAACCTAAGAATTTGCCAGCTTCTCCTGCAAAGGTGCATTTTGTGGGGGTAAAGTCGCATGCCATGCCTTCTTATAGTGTTGAATACTTGGGTGAGGTCGGACAATAATAACTCCTCGCTTTGTGTCTTTACTAACATGTCATCCACATATACCTCAATGACTTTCCCGATATGGTCTGTGAAGACTTTATTCATTAATCTTTGGTAAGTGGCTCCTGCATTTTTGAGTCCGAATGGCATGACGACGTAGTAGTAGTTTGCTTTTGGGGTTAAGAATGAGATTTTTTCTTGATCAAGTGGGTACATTGGGATTTGATTGTATCCCGAATAGGCGTCCATAAACGAGAGGTATTTGTATCCGGAGGAGGCATCCACCAGAGCGTCGATACTTGGGAGTAGATAGGGATCTTTTGGGCAAGATTTATTGAGATCGGTGTAGTCAGTGCACATCCGCCACTTCCCATTTGATTTTTTCACTAAGACAACGTTAGTTAGCCATAGTGGGTACTTGACTTCTCTTATGAATCCTGCCTCTAGTAGAGCTTGTATCTGCTCTTCCACAGCTTGGGATCATTCTGGCCTAAGCTTTCTACGTCTCTGCTGTACTGGCCGAGCTCCTGGATATACTGCCAGCTTGTGGCATGTTAGCTTGGGGTCTATGCCCGGCATGTCTGCGGCCTTCCATGCGAAGAGGTCGACATTATCTCTTAAGAACTGTATGAGGGACTCCTTTACATCTCCTTTTAGAATTATGCCAATATTAATTGTTTTATCTGGGACATCTCCGATCGGGACTTTTTCTGTCTCGCCTTCAGGTTCTGTATGAAGTTCTTCCCGCCTTCGAACTCTTTCGAGTTCGATGGTGTGGATTTCTTCTCCTTTGCCTCTGAGGTTCAGACTTTTGTTGTAGGAGTGACGCGCTGTCTTATGGTCTGCTTTTATCGTAGCGATCCCTTCTGTGGTTGGGAACGTCATGCACAGATGTGGAGTCGAGACTACTGCGCCGAGCTGATTTAACGTTGTCCGACCTATCAGGGCATTGTAGGCTGTACTCACGTCGACCTCAATGTAGTCTATGTTGAGTGTCCTTGACCAGTTTCCTTTTCCAAAGGTTGTGTGTAGTGAGATGTATCAAAGTGGTTGGATTGGAGTGTCTCCTAGCCCGAATAAGCTGTTCGGATATGCCATGAGTTCTTTTTCTTCTAGGCCGAGTTTGTCGTAGGCGGTTTTGAACAATATGTCAGCCGAGCTTCCTTGGTCCACCAGTGTGTGGTGGAGATTAGTGTTGGCCAATATGATAGTGATGACCATGGGATCATCATGTCCCGAGATGACGCCAACTGCATCCTCTTTAGTGAAAGTGTTAGTAGGGAGGTCGGGTGCTCCTTCTCCTCCCTCGACATGATATACTTCTTTAAGATGCCTTTTGTGAGATGATTTGGAGATTCCTTGGTACACGAATTGTAAATCACACTTTTCACAACTCGTACCACTAACCAGCAAGTGCACTGGGTCGTCCAAGTAATACCTTACGTGAGTAAGGGTCGATCCTACGGAGATTGTCGGCTTGAAGCAAGCTATGGTTATTTTGTAATTCTTAGTTAGGAGATTAAATATAAAAATGATTAGGTTTATGAAGAGTAAATAGCATAAATTAAATAATACTTGTTATGCGGTAATAGAGAACAGATTGAGGATTTGGAGATACTCTATCTTCCGAATCTCTGCTTTCCTACTGTCTTCTTCTTCATGCACGCAAGGCTCCTTCCATGGCAAGCTGTATGTTAGTGGATCACCATTGTCAATGGCTACCATCTGTCCTCTCAGTGAAAATGGTCCAAATGCGCTGTCACCGCACGACTAATCATCTGTCGGTTCTCACTCATTTTGGAATAGGATCCATTGATCCTTTTGCATCTGTCACTACGCCTAGCACTCGTGAGTTTGAAGCTCGTCACAGTCATTCCATCCCAGATCCTACTCGGAATACCACAGACAAGATTTAGACTTTTTGGATCTCAGGAATGGCCGCCAATAGTCCTAGCCTATACCACGAAGACTCTGATCATGAACCAAGAGGCTAAGAGATATACACTCAATCTAAGGTAGAACGGAAGTGGTTGTCAGGCACGCGTTCATAGGTTGAGAATGGTGATGAGTGTCACGGATCATCACATTCATCAGGATGAAGTGCGAGTGAGTATCTTAGAATAGAAACAAGCGTGATTGAATGGAAAACAGTAGTAATTGCATTAATTCATCGAAACACAGCAGAGCTCTTCACCCCCAACCATGGGGTTTAGAGACTCATGCCATCAGAAATATAATATAAAACGTGTAAAATGTCATGAGGTGCAAAATAAATCTCTAAAAGTAGTTTTTATACTAAACTAGTAACTAGGGTTACAGAAAATAAGTAACTAAGTGCAGATAGTGCAGAAATCCACTTTCGGGGCCCACTTGGTGTGTACTTGGGCTGAGCATTGAGCTTCACTCGTGTAGAGGCTTCTCTTGGAGTTAAACGTCAGGTTGTAACCTGTTTCTGCCATTTAACTCTGGTTTGTAACCTGATTCTGGCGTTTAACTTCAGAATAGGGCAGGAAGTTGGCATTTGAACGCCAGTTTGAATCCTCAAAACTCGGGCAAAGTATGAACTATTATATATTTCTGGAAAGCCCTGGATGTCTAATTTCCAACGCAATTAAGAGTGTGCAAATTGAGTTTCTGTAGCTCCAGAAAATCCATTTCGAGTGCAGGGAGGTCAGAATCCAATAGCATCTGCAGTCCTTTTTCAGCCTCTGAATCAGATTCTTGCTCAGGTCCCTCAATTTTAGCCAGAAAATACCTGAAATCATAGAAAAATACACAAACTCATAGTAAAGTCCAGAAATGTGATTTTTGTATAAAAACTAATAAAAATATAGTAAAAATTAACTAAAACATACTGAAAACTACCTAAAAACAATGCCAAAAAGCGTATAAATTATCCGCTCATCATTCTTCCTCCCGCAAATCCTCCCTGTATCATGTGGACATGTCTTTCTCGGGTACAAGGTGGTTGTTCAGTTCGTCCGACCTCTTCGTCTCTTCTTCTTTTTCTTGGCTCATCTGCTTTGCTGGCTAAGTACCGATCTAGTCTCCCTTCTTTTACCATCTTTTCTATGACATTCTTTAAATCAAATCACTCGTTGGTGGGATGTCTATAGATTCGATGGTATTCACAGTATTCTGTTCGATTTCCTCCTCCTATCTTGCTTTTGAGCGGGCGAGGTGGAAGTATTTTTTCAGTACGGTATACTTCTCGATAGACATCTACAAGAGACACTTGAAGAGGGGTGTAATTATGGTATTTCTTGATCTTTTCTCCATGATGATATTCTTTTTTCTTGGACTCTTTATCCTTATCTCAGGAGGAGTAGGAGAATCCGGACTTTGAGGTTTCTCCTAGTCGAGAGTTTTCTTCCACGTTGATTTATTTCTCTGCTCGTTCTTGCACTTCATTCAGAGATGTGGGATGTTTTTTCGATATGGAGTGACTAAAAGGTCCCTCTCGTAAGCCATTGATGAGACCCATAATGGCTGCATCTGTTGATAGACTTTGTACATCCAGACATGCTTTGTTAAATCTTTTCATGTAGCTACGAAGACTTTCCCGATCTCCTTGCTTGATCTCTAATAGGCTTGGGGCGTGTTTAGTTTTGTCCTTTTGGACAAAGAATCTGGCTAGAAACTTTTTGGCTAAGTCATTAAAGCATGAGATGGACCTAGGAGGGCAGATTGTCGAACCATTTAATTGCTGTCATCGTCAAGGTAGTCGGGAAGGCCTTGCATCAAATTACATCTGAGGCGTCGGTGAGATACATTCTACTTCTGAAATTACTGAGATGATGGCTGGGATCTGATTTGCCATCGTACAGAGTCATGTCAGGGGGTTTGAAGTCTTTCGGGATTTTGGCCTTCATGATCTCTTTGGTGAATGGGTCTTGGTCCTTGCAGGGGCTATCTTCGTGGCTAGATCGAGTAGTTTTAGCTTTGAGATCGGCTTCAAGCTTTAGGAGCTTGTCTTCTAATTCTCGGCGTCGCCTAGCTTCCCTTCGTAGGTCTCTCTCGGATTCCCGTTGATATTCGACCTCTTTTTCGAGTTGTTTTAAGCGATATTGAAGTGCCTCCATGACTCCCGTGCTTGGTGGATTCTTGTCTTAGTTAGGCTGAGAAGTATCGCCTAGTGTGACATCTGCATTCTTATGTGGCGTTCTGTTCTCTAGATCAGAATTATGGTCGTTGTCAAGGTTGTCCACCATGATGATGGGATGACTTCCAGGTTTCCCGGCAATGGCACCAATGTTCTGAGGGTTACCTGAAACTGTAGGTCGATCTCGAATGAGATCTTCTGTGCGGGTCGGACATGACGTATCCGGCTGGTGGAGGTGGCCAGAGCTGTTGCATCTGACTTGTTGGACTGGCAACGTTGTTGATCCTTTGCCACCGAAGGGTGGTGGTACCTACAAGGGACTCCGATGATTAAGTTAGCAAGGGTATTAAGCAGGTATTTGTGTAGAATCAGAGTATGAGTTATACCTGGGTGCTCCAGTGTATTTATAAGGTTGTAGAGTGATCTTTTTGGAGATAAGATAGTTATCTTATCTTATCTTTGAGTAGAGTTATCTCTATCTTTGTGGGAACCACCCTTATCTTTCTAGGATTGAGCTACCTTTGGACTTAGGCTGTGCTCCTCTATTTGGGCCTGCTTTGGGCTCTCCTGTGATTTGGCCGAACTCTTTAAGAAGAGGTCGGGTAATCCTGACCTGAAGAGGTCGGTTGACTCAGCCCGGGTCGAACAGCTCGACCCAGGGTATGTGATGAGTCCAATTCACACCCCATTTAAAAATTGGTGAATTAGTTCTTTTGGCAAGCGCACCAAAATTATCGTCAAGTAATAACCCACAGTGGAGTGGGATCGTATCTACAGAGATTGGCAAATTTGAGCAGTTTTAATTAATTGATGAATTAGTCAAGTGGATCAATAGGATTGTGAAGTGCAGAATTGTAAATGACATAAATGTAAATGACTAGAATATAAAGAAAAATAATAAAGTGCATAAATATAAATGGCATAATGTAAAGTACAGAATCATAAATGACTTGAATGTAAATGGGAATGGGGAATTGTTGAATGTAAAATTAAGCTGTAAAGAAATGGATAGATAAGAATGGGGGAATTCATTGAGATTGGGAGATGTTGTCTCTTTGGATCAAATCTAGCTTATGTCCTCTTCAATCATGCAACTCATTGACCTCTTGGCAATCATGATTGATTGAGCCCCAATTCCTTGGTGACTCAATCTCTCAGATCTTGATCAATAGTCAATTTCTTGGTCTAATTGCTCATGAAGAGAGATATGCTTGGTCCCTGATTATACCACACACCATTATAGGTCCAAGTAGAGGGAGGATTATATGTCACATATCCAAACACCAAAACCCAGATTCTACTCAAGTGTGAGAAGGGATTTCAAGCATGGTTTCATGTTTCCTTTCCCAAGGTTCCCAGGAAACCCAATTGCATTCAATCTCTTTTCCAAGATAATTGAACACTAAGCATAAGACCGAAATTCCGTCTAGCAAATCAAAGAGAAGATGAAGAGAAGAAGAATTTCACTATTATCAATCCATCAAGTACAACAGAGCTCCCTCTCTCAATGAGAGGAAAGTTAGCTACTCAGAGCTCAAAAAGTACTCAAAAGTGAAGTGTAAAAATAAATCTAAAACTGACTGCTTAACCCCTTATTCAGTACTCCTTGGGGGTATTTATACTACTCCTAGTAAAATAAAATAATTACAAAAGTGAAAAAGGAAAATGACATTTTGGAAGTAAAAGAAAACACTCAATAAGCATGACTTCCCAGCTGGCGTTTGGCTAGCGCTTTACTGGCGTGTCACGTGCCCTTCAATTCTAGCTTGGCGTGCCACGCCCAATCCTTCAAATGGCACGCTCATCTTTCTATCAACCTTGGCATGCCACGCCTTCGAACTCAAATGGCACGCCCTTTGCCTTTTTCCACTTTTCTTTCCCTCTGGAAACTTGAACTGGCGTGCCACGCCCAGGGTCTGGCGTGCCACGTCCAGGGTCTGGTGTGCCACGTCCTTGCTCTATGCTTGGCTAAGCTTCTCTGGAAAGTTACACTAGCATGGCACGCCCAGGGTCTGGCGTGCCACGCCCCTTTTATGAGTGAGTGGTTCCTCTGTTTGGCGTGCCACGCCACGAACTCAAGTGTCACACCCCAATGCTTCTTTGCTCTCTGAATGACACTAGCGTGCCACGCCTGGTTGCTCAAGTGGCACGCCTAAGTGAAAAATGGTGAGTGGCGTGCCACGCCTTCGATACCAAGTGGCACGCCCCATGTAATTGACCTCCTTAATCCTCTCTGGGAACTTATACCAGCGTGCCACGCCCATGATCTTGTCTTAGTTCCAGTAGTTGGCTTGCCACGCCTCAGCCTTCAAGTGGCACGCCATAGTGACATGCTTGGGTTGGCGTGCCACGCCTTCAATACCAAGTGGCACGCCCAGTCCTTAATTTTGTTTTCTTTATGCATTGGCGTGCCACGCCTGGTTGCTCAAGTGGCACACCTAAGTGAGGTTGAGAGTTTGGCGTGCCACGCCTTCGACTTCAAGTGGCACGCCCAATCTTCAATTGCCTTCAGCCCCTTCTCTGGATTATTGTACTAGTGTTCCATGCCATGCTGTTCAAGTGGCACGCCCATGGATTTGTGAACTTTTCAAGCTTGGCGTGCCACGCCTGGGTTCTCAAGTGGCACGCCCAAGTGACTTCTTGGAGCTGGCGTGCCACGCCTTCGATACCAAGTGGCACGCCATAGTGGAGGTTCTTCTTGGAATGGTGAGTTGGTGTGCCACGCCCCTTTGCTCAAGTGGCACGCCCATGGTAGTTGATGGGTCAGGCGTGCCACACCCCTTTTGTGTCCTTCATTGTAGCTCTCTGGAATTTTGTATTAGCGTGCCACGCCTAGTCCCTGGCATGCCACACCCAGATGCATGCTTGGACTTCTTCTCTGGATTTTAGTACTGGCGTGCCACGCCCAGCTCCTGGTGTGCCACGCCAGTTCATTTTTGTGGCGTTTACTCCCAAGTGGCACGCCAGTTTCACACGCCCAGCTTCTTGTTTGTCTTCTACCCATTTTAGATGCCTTTTTCACCTGAAATTCAGCACAACTCATCTCAAAGTAGGGTACCATAATATTCATCAAATAATGCATGAATTGTACTGATCAAATGAGATTTATGCTCTTTTATGGTCTTCTTTATTCAAGAAAGAAGGGTAGATGATGCAAGTCATCACAACACCAAACTTAAGCTTTGCTTGTCCCAAGCAAATCAATGTGAGTAAACCTTTATAACTTGAGGCCTTGGCTTTGAATGATTGTAATATAACTAAGAGTAAAACTAAGTGTTCAACACATGTATGAATGTTTTAATGTTATAGAAAGCTCTTTGATCCTTGAGGGTTCTTTCAGGTATAGTCTTTAGGGGTCCTTTCTATTGATTGTCACCTTGAAGTAGTAAGGGTTGTTTTGCTTTCTTGACCACGACTCTAAGTGTTTTGTCTCAAGACAACCCTTTAATTAAGCTTTCAATTAGCACTCTCAAACCAGTTAGTTTTAGGGTACTAGGTGTTGAGACACCCCTAAGAATTTACTTGCCCAGGTCTCTTCTTGACACATCTTCACCACAAGCATCTAGTAAGATCTTTAATTCTTTTTGAGCTTTTTAATGTTTCTTTTTCTTTCCCAGTAGTTGATGCTCAGAGCCTTGGGCCTTTATTGCTTACTACCTTTTGGTTCTATGGATATTAGCGTTGGTGATTTTAGCCAGTAAAGAAGTTCATAAAAACAGTCGCGTTGTAGATATAGTCTCTAAACCAACAGAAATCCCTTTCGTACAAACGATTTGGGTGTCACAAGTAACAAACCCCTTTAAAATGTGTTAACCGAGTATTCAAACCTCGGGTCGTCTTCTCAAGGAACTGCAAGGAAGTATGTTCTTATTATTGGCTATGAGGGTTGTAATCGGGGTTTAGAAGGTGAGAAGTAAGTGAATTGAATGACAAGTAAAGTAAATGGCAATTAAAATAAATGAATACTGTAAAGCAAACTTTTGGCAAGGTAAGAGAAATTGGAAGTCCAACTTAGTTATCTCTCTCAACAATAATGAAAGTTGAATCTAAATTCCACTTAGTTAACCTTTGCTAGAACAAAGGAAAGTCAAGGGACTAATTAGTTTGACCTTCGAATCCTATTTATTTCCTAAGAAAAAGTTGGGATTATTGAAGTTCAGTTCAATTAGCAAGATAACGATTATCAATTATGCTGAGTTGGTAACTGTTGAGTTACTGATTTCTTAACCAAGACCAAAAAGGAAAAAAGTAAATTGCTGGAATAAAATATCTTCAGATCGGAAACAATGATAACATAAATTAAAAAGAGCAATCATAAACTGAAAATACCTCAAGTATCATTAATTCAAATAATAATCTGTAACATGGAATAATTCATAAATTCAATTGTAAAAGTAAATAATCAACTCAAGTACTGGAATAAATAAATGAAAGTGAAAAGGGAAGTTTAAAAAAAAAACATAAAACCTGGATCGAGAGTCACTCTTAAAAATCAAGAGAAGTCCTAAATCCTAATCCTAAGAGAGAGTGGAGAGAACCTCTCTCAAACTAAATCTAAATCATGGAAAATAGTAAAAAATGAGAGCTCCCTTTGAATGAATGCATTCCCCCACTTTATAGCCTCTAGTCTGTGTGTTCTGTACTTGGATCTGGGCCAAAAGGGCTTCAGAAATCGCTCGGGGTGTATTCTGTAAATTCTGATACGTGGCCTCTGTCACGCGTCCGCGTGGGTCACGCGGTCGCGTCATTCGGAGCATTTCCTTGCCACGCAGTCGCGTCAGTCATGCGTCCGCGTCGTATGCGTTCTACTTAAGGCACGCGGTCACGTCAGTCATGCGGCCGCGTCGCTGCTTCTTCGCTTCTGGCACGCGATCGCGTCGTCCATGCGATCGCGTGGATACCAGTTTCTTCAAAACTCCGTTTCGCACTTTTCCTTCCATTTTTGTACGTTTCCTTTTCCATCCTTTAAGCCATTCTGCCTTAGAAAATCTGAAACTACTCAACACACTAATCACGGCATCGAATGGAAGTAAAGGTAATTAAAATAATTGATTTTAAAGCTTAGGAAACATGTTTTTCACATACATCACGTAATAAGGAAGGGAAAGTAAAACCATGCAATTAATATGAATAAGTGGGTAAAGCATTGAATAAATCACTCAAACTAAGCACAAAATAACTCATGAAATATAGGTTTATCAGATATTCAAGGAACACCCCTTAACCTTCCCTTGTTATACCTTCTAGGACTAGTTGCTCTTCCATGACTCATTTTCTTTTTAGTTCATCCGAGGTTCTACACTTAGTCTCTTATTTCTTAGTTTGTTTGATAATCTCTCTTGGCCTTGGTCTCTCTTATTGTTTTGCACAACTCACAGTAACTCTTATGGAGACAAGCTCTACTTTTATTTATGTTGAAATGAAGACTTGAAATACATGGAATTTTCTTTCTTGTAAAAAAAAACTCATAAAGACTTCAAACAGGAATTAAAACTAAGCATAAAACATAAAATATCCTAGCATGATTATTTATTCAAAAGTAAATAAAGCAAAAGCTTAAACAGGATTTCAGAAATTAGAAAGTGTCAACCATGGGACTCAACAACCTTGAGTAGCTTCATCTTTAGTTCGTTGGCCCCTTCCCTTTGTTCTTCTTCTTGGAGGGGGAGGAGCCACCTTCATCTGGCTTGGAGGAACCTTCTTGTGCTTTGGCATCCATGGGCTTCCAAAATCCTGCCCTCCTCATATAATTCCTTTCATCTTCCTTATGTTTGGCTAGGATTTCCTCTTGTCTTGCACTTAGCTCTTCCATTCCTTGCATGAAGGTTGGGTATCCTGGGTTTAGAGCGGCCACGGCATTACACAAGTGACTCAGCTTCGCTTGTGTATTAATGTCATACTGCCTCCTGGATATGGTTCTGGCATCATAGAGATGTCTGAATTTGGACAAGTTCCTCTGTTGCCATTTTCCTTGCTCTACTATTTTGTCTAGTGCACTTCGCACCTCTCCCCAGTCAAATTGTTCTTGCTGCTCCTTCCTCATATGCTCCCAATTCCCTTGGAGTTGTTGAATGTTTTGGTTGACTTGGCTCCATTATTGTTGTTGAGTTTCTTTGAGTTGGTTGACATGTTCCCTAAAGTGGTGTAGGTCTCCCTTTATTTGGTGTACATCTCCTTGCAATTGTTCCCAGTTGAATCCCTCTGGAAATTGCTGATATTGGTATTATGGTGGTGGTTGAAGTGCCAGGAATTGAGGTTGCTCTTCTGCCTCTTCCTCTTCTTGTTGTTGTTGTGGTTTATGAGCATGAGCTCTTCATTCTCTGGCTCTGTTGAGTGGGTGAACAGCCACCACCTTGGCCATCTTTTTGGCAGTTATAAACTTGTCTTACTTCACAAGTACTTCATCAATGATCTTTTCAACTCCAGCCTCATCACATAGCCTCTGTATAATGCTGGGAAATGCCAACCTTGTGTTGTCACTGGTGCTTTTCAGCACTTTGTTGATGTTGTTGGCAATCATCTCCCCCACGTTGATATTCTCTCCTCTCATGATGCTGTAGATGAGAACAGCTCTCTCCTTAGTCACCTCTGAAGTGTTGGATGTGGGGATTAGGGACCTCCTCACAAATTCTAGCCATCCTCTAGCTTGGAGGCTTAAATCTCTTCTCCTCAATTGATTTGGTATCCCATCCTTATCATTTATCCAACGCACATTCATCACACAAATTTCACTCAGGATATCCTCAAACCCAGGGTCTTGCTGCTTCATTCTTTCTTCATAGCTCCGAGTGGAGCTTGTCCTCTTCACCATTAGCATTCTTTCTATGCTAGAGGGGCTGTAGTCAATGGACTTCCCCCTTACATAGCTAATGTAGCCATATTGTTGCCCTGGTTGAGGTACTGCGTTAGCATAGAATTCCCTCACCAAGCTCTCTACCACTTTCCTTGGTGGGTTGCATAGAAGTGACCAACCCCTGTTGTTGATCTCAATGTTGATTTCAATATGCTCATTCCTCCCTAGTTGAAACCCAACTTCTGGGATGATCTCCCTCTCACTCACCCAACCATAGAATTGATTTTGGTTGAATGCAGAGAGGAACTTGTAGTCATTGAAAGAGCTTGAGGATCCAGAGGTTGGTTCCTTGGTTTTTCTTTTCTTTGAGGCTGAGCTCTTTGGTGGTGCCATGAGGTTGAGAGAGTGTGTTTGATGTTGTGAAAAAAAAATGGGAATTGCAAGAAAGAGCAAGCAAAACAAAGTTTTGCTCCAACACCAAACTTAGGACTTGATTGTCCCAATCAAGAAAAAGAAAAAAGAAAGTAAGGAAAGAGATAGTAGAAGATGAAAAGAGAAAGGAAGGTGAGGGGTGTATGCTCTTCGTGTGTGATTGGGGTCTGTTGAAGTGGGAGAGGAGATGGGGAGGTGAGGCTTTTATAATGGGTGAATGTTGTGGTTCGAAGGGTGGGAAATAAAAAGGGTTAAATGTTTTCCCACTTGGGGAGTGGCGCCTAGCGTGGGAAGAGGCGCCAACTCTTTTCTCACAGTGTCTTCTGCATGTGTTGAGTTCCAAAGTGCAAGTACACTTTGACTTCCTTACTTTGTGAGTTGTTTACCATGTGGGTCCCATCTTCTCTCCTGAAATTGTAACTGAACCCATTAGTAATGACAAAAGAACCCCTTCACATTCCTTTTCATCAAGAGTGATTTAGATTGCAACTGATGGGTGTCCCTTGGGATACCAAACTTAATTCTTTGCCATCTTAATAAATTGGTTCCATCATTATGTATTTAATGTGTTCATAAGAATAGAGTAATATCAATCTTTTCATTTTCTTTTGATTCCAATTCCTCTGAACTCATTAAACCACGTTCATGTTCTTACCCAAAGCATTAAGTGCTTTCAAATTAGGTGACTTGGGCTGCTAGGTGATCCTTGGTGGTGGCCACACCAAACTTAATCTCTGGGCTTACTCTTCAAAATCAAGCTATTAATTGTTTGTAAGCCTAGATTAAGTGGGTGGGAGACCACACCAACCTTAGCAATTTAGCTAGTTCTCAGCCCATTGACTCCTCATTAGTTATGTGTTCATCAAGTTGCAATTCCAGAATAGAAAGAAATAAAAGAGTGTAAAAAAAAAAATCTAGCTACCAAATCTAACATCAAACTTTCTAATCTACAATTGTAAACTAATCCTAATTTGGTAATGTAACACAAGTGTGAGACTGAAAATTAAACTATCTAAAGCAATAGATTTTAAGCTTATAAGAAAAGCAATTAAATGAAAAAGGATAAAGTGTTGAGGTGCCTCCCAACTAGCGCTTCTTTATTGTCATTAGCTTGACATTCCTTCATTTTCAACTGAGCTTGTAGCTCACTCTCTGCTCCTCTAAGGAGCCTCCCAAGTAGTGTTTGAGTCTATGGCCATTGACAGTAAAAGTTCTCTGAGTCTTGTCCTCTATGAGCTGTACATGTCGATAGGGAAACACCTTGAGTATGGTGAAAGGCCCTGACCATCGAGACTTAAGTTTCCCAGGGAAGAACTTGAGTCTTAAGTTGTAGAGTAACACCTTCTGTCCTTCAGTGAACTCCCTTCTTGCTATCTTTTGGTCATGCCATCTTTTTGTGTTCTCTTTGTAGATTTTTGCATTCTTATATGCTTGATTTCTAAACTCCTCCAGCTCATTGAGTTGCATTAATCTCTTTTCTCCAGCAGCTTGCTCATCATAGTTTAACATTTTTAGAGCCCAAAATGCTCTATGCTCAAGTTCAACTGGTAAGTGACAAGCATTGCCATATACCAGTTGATATGGAAACATCCCAATGGGAGTCTTATAGGCTGTTCTGTAGGCCCATAGTGCATCATCCAGCTTCTTAGACCAATCCTTTCTTGAGCTTCCAACAGTTTTTTCAAGGATTCTTTTTAGCTCTTTGTTGGAGATTTCAGCTTGCCCGTTGGTCTGTGGGTGGTATGGAGTTGCCACTTTGTGCTTTACTCCATTTCTGAGAAGGAGTGTCTCGAATTGTTTGTTGCAGAAGTGTGTCCCTCTATCACTAATGAGAGCTCTGGGAACTCCAAATCTGCTGAAGATGTTCCTTCTCAAGAAGCTTATCACAATCTTGTTGTCATTTGTTGCAGTGGCTATGGCTTCTACCCACCTTGAGACATAATCAACAGCCACCAATATGTAGCTATTTCAGTAGGAGATTGGGAAGGGTCCCATGAAATCAATCCCCATACATCAAATAGCTCCAGCTCTAGTATGTATTGCTGTGGCATCTCACTTCTCTTGGTTAGATTACCAACTCTTTGACATTCATCACACCTTGACACTATTTTCTTGGCATCCTTAAACATTGTTGGCCAGTAAAATCCGAATTGAAGCACTTTTGCTGCTGTTCTTTCTCCACTGAAGTGACCTCCATATGCGAATCCATGGCACTGCCATAACACTTCCTGCCCTTCTTCATGGGGTATACACCTTCTTAGGATTCCATCAGCACACTTTTTGAACAAATAAGGATCATCCCAGATGTAATGTTTGGCATCCTTAATTAGCTTCCTCCTCATGTGCTTATTGATGTTAGTTGGTAGCTTCCCAATAGCTTTGAAGTTAGCTATGTCTGCAAACCAAGGGGCTACTCGAATCATCATCAATTGTTCATCAGGAAAGCTTTCATTTACTGCTGCTTGATGCATTTCTTCTTCTTGTGGGATCCTTGAGAGGTGGTCAGCTACCTTGTTCTCTGCTCCGCTCCTATCTTTAATCTCAATATCAAATTTTTGGAGCAGCAAAATCTACCTTATTAGTCTGGGCTTAGATTCTGGTTTGGTAAGCAAGTATTTGAGTGCTGCATGATCAGTGAACACAATTACTTTTGAGCCAATGAGATATGATCTAAACTTATCAAAAGCAAAAACTATGGCTAAAAGTTCTTTCTCCGTGGTGGTATAGTTCCTTTGATTTATCATTAAGGACCTTGCTAGCATAATAAATAACATGTACTAGCTTGTCTTTCCTCTGTCCTAGAACAGCACCAACAGTAAAATCAGATGCATCACACATTAGTTCAAAGGGAAGATCCCAACTTGGTGGTGCTATAATAGGTGCAGAGGAGAGTTTTTTCTTAAGTTCATCAAAGGCTACCATGCACTCTCTATAAAAAACAAAGGGAGTATTTGAGACAAGTAGGTTGCTAAGGGGTTTTGCAATCTTTGAAAAGTCTTTGATAAACCTCCTATAGAACTCAGCATGTCCCAAAAAACTTCTGATTGCTTTGACATTGCATGGTGGAGGTAATTTTTCAATTACTTTCACTTTTGTCTTGTCCACTTTTATGCCATCTTTTGAAATCTTGTGACAAAGAACCACCCCTTCAATTACCATAAAATGGCACTTCTCCCATTTTAAAACTAGGTTGGTTCCTTGACACCTTTTTAGCACAAGAGCAAGATGGTATAGGTAATCAGAATATGAGTTCTCAAACATAGAAAAATCGTCCATGAATACTTCTATGAACTTTTCAATCATGACAGAAAAAATGGAGAGCATGCACCTTTGGAATGTTGCAGGTGCGTTACACAATCCAAAGGGCATTCTCCTATAAGCAAAGACACCATATGAACAACTAAATGAAGTTTTTTCCTGAACAATTTGATTGTAGCCTGAATACCCATTCAGGAAGCAATAATACTCATGTCCTGCCAATCTTTCAAGCATCTGGTCCATGAAAGGTAGGGAGAAGTGATCCTTCCGGGTGGCTTCATTAAGTTTCCGGTAGTCAATCCACATACGCCATCCAGTCACTGTCCTTGTGGGTATCAATTCATTCTTCTCATTTGCCACAAAAGTGATCCCTCCCTTCTTAGGGACTACTTACACCGGGCTTACCCAAGGGCTGTCTGGGATGGGATAGATCACCCCTGCTTGCCACAATTTTAACACTTCTTTCTAAACCACTTCATTCATAGTTTGGTTCAGCCTCCTTTGTTGTGATCTTGAAGGTTTGGCATCCTCTTCAAGTAAGATTTTATGCATACACATTGAAGGACTGATCCCTTTTAAATCTGTAAGTGTCCAGCCTATGGCATCCTTGTGTTGTCTCAGCACTTGGATAAGCTCCTCTTCTTGTTCCTTGCTCAGACTTGAATTTATGATCACTGGGTGGGTATTGTTAGCACCCAGATATGCATATTTCAAGCTGGGTGGTAAGGTTTTCAGCTCTAGTTTTGGTGACTCTGCATCTTTGTTGTCTGTGGTGGTTGGCATGATTGAGTTTCTCATGGTTGCTTGTGGTGGTTCTCCATCTGATGCTTGTTCCAGCTCAATGGTTCCTCCACATTGTTCTTCTTTCAAGACTTCTTGAACTATCTTTTCCATGGTGTCCACCAGCATGCATTCTCCTATGGATTCTTTGGGGTAACTCATTGCTTTAAAGACGTTGAAGACCATTTTCTCTTCATGCAATCTCAAGACTAGTTTCCCTTTCTGCACATCAATGATGGCTCCAGCAGTAGCTAGAAATGGTATTCCTAGTATAATTGACGTGTTGGCCTCTTTTTCCATGTCCAGCACAATGAAATCTGCAGGGAAAATGAATTCTCCTACTTTCACTAGCAAGTCCTCCACCACCCTATGTGGAAACTTAAATGTTTTGTCAGCCAATTGGAGTGCCATTCTTGTTGGCTTGGCTTCCTCAATCTTAATCCTTATCATCATGGTTAGGGACATAAGATTTATGCTAGCTCCCAAATCACACAAAGCTTTCTCAATAGTGATGTCCCCTATGATGCAAGGGATTTGAAAACTCCCTGGGTCTTTCAGCTTTTGAGGCAGCTTCTTTTATACGATGGCGCTGCATTCTTCAGTCAATATTATGGTTTCTTTTGCCTCCCAGTTCCTCTTTTTGGTTATAAGCTCCTTCAAAAATTTGGCATAGAGGGGCATTTGTTCTAATGCCTCAGCAAATGGTATGTTGATTTAGAGCCTCTTGAAGATCTCTAGAAACTTAGAAAACTGGCCATCCTTCCCATCTTTTCCCAATCTTTGTGGGTATGGTGCTTTTGGCACATAAGGCTTCAAGACTGGTTTTGGTGGAGGTGGAGCAGGGACCTCTCCTTCATCCTTGTTCCCGTGGTTTGCTGCAACTTCTTCATGATTGTCTTTGCTTGGGGTTCCTTCCTCCACAACCTTCCCACTTCTTAGAGTAATGGCTTTGCATTTCCCTCTTGGGTTAGCCATGGTGTCACTGAGAAATGTGTGTGTGGGAAGTGGGATTTGCTTGGATAAAATCCCCACTTGTGCTTCCAACTTTGAGATTGCTGCGCCTTGATTTTTCAGATTTGACCTGTATTCTTCTTGATTAGCGTCTATCCTTCTTTCAGTTTGTGCTTCTCTGTCTATGAGGGTGGAGACTGCCCCTGTAATCTGTGAGGACAGTTGTGCTATTGCAGCCTCCATCCTCTCAAAGTTGCTCTTGATTTCACATGGTTGCATAGTTGAGGATGGTGCATCTTGATTGAGGTTGTAGTGTATGGGTTGGTTACTATGGTATGATGTGTTTTCTGAGTTATGATAGGGTCTATGGTTCCCTGTTTGATGGTTGGGGTTGTGGTTGGAATGCTGATTTGATGAATAAAGCTTGTTGTGGTCCTGGTTGTGGTTTTGTTTATTTTTCCACCCAAAGTTTGGGTGGTTCTTCCAACCTGGGTTGTATGTCTTAGAGTGTGGGTCATATGGTGGTCTGGATGAATTGTTCACATAATTGGCTTGTTCCCAGTCACCTTTAGATTCTGGTGCATTCCCTTCTTGTTGAGGGGTTTGGTCTTGAATGACTGAGGCTTGATTGGCCTCCATCCTTTTGGTTAGAGCTGCTATTTGAGCTGTAATTGCCTTGTTCTGAGCTAACAAAGCATCTACAGAGTTGAGTTCTAGCACTTCCTTCTTCTGAGTCCTTTCTAAAGCATAGAAATACTCATTTTCAGCTATAGTCTCAATGACATCTATGGCCTCTTCAATGGTTTTCTTTTTGTTGAGTGAGCCTCCTGAAGAATGATCCATTGTCTTCTTTGCTTCATAGGATAGTCCCTCCTAAAAGATATGTAGTTGTACCCACTCATTGAATATTTTGGGTGGGCATCTTCTTGTCAGATCTTTGAATCTCTCCCAGGCCTCATAGAGTGTTTCTCCATCTTGTAGCCTGAAAGTTTGCACCTCAGCTCTCAGCCTATTGATTCTTTGTGGAGGGTAAAATCTTGCGAGGAATATGTTCACGACCTCCTCCCATGTAGTTAGGCTATCCTTGGGGAATGATTCCAACCACTTTGCTGCCTTATCTCTGAGTGAGAAAGGGAACAAGAGTAGTTTGTAGATGTCAGGGTGTACCCCGTTGGATTTTACAGTATAACATATCCTCAAGAATGTGCTAAGATGTTGATTAGGGTCTTCTTGGGCACTTCCTCCATATGAGCAATTGTTCTGAACAAGTGTGATGAGCTGAGGCTTCAGCTCAAAATTATTGGCATAAATTGTTGGCTTTAGGATGCTGCTGCCACAATTTCCTGGGTTTGGATTGATGTAGGAGCCTAAGACTCTCCTCTCTTGCCCATCATGATTGACTGGGCCTTCTCTGGCATGGTTGTGAGCTTCTTCTTCATGGTGGTTCTCCATATTATCCTCCATGTCTGTTTCAAAATACTCTTCCTCTTCCTCAGCACCAACGGCTCCCTTCCCTCTTGCTTCCCTCCTTAATCTAAGGAAGGTCCTCTCAGGTTCAGAATCAAAGGAAGTTGAAGCCCCGCTTCTTCTACCTGTCATACAACCAACAAGGCAAAAAGCAAGAAAGAAAATGAATGAAGAAATTACTCTTGTTAGAGTGGTTGTTAGTGTGAGTGGTGCAATTGATCGAACAGTTAGAAGAGTGGAAATATGGATGATGAATAAAAATAATCAAAGAAAAAAGAATTAGAACTCAAAATAAAAGAAAATAAAAGGCGCTAAATAATATAAAATAACAAGTAGTTTAAATTGCTTAATCTAGCTCTCCAATCAATTTAATCACTGTTAAATTTAAGCCAATCCCCAGCAACGGCGCCATAAAACTTGATGAGTCTAATTCACACCCCATTCAAAAATTGGTGAATTAGTTCTTTTGGCAAGCGCACCAAAATTATCATCAAGTAATAACCCATAGTGGAGTGGGATCGTATCCAGAGAGATTGGCAAACTCGAGCAGTTTTAATTAATTGATGAATTAGTCAAGCGGATCAATAGGATTGTGAAGTGCAGAATTATAAATGACATAAATGTAAATGACTAGAATATAAAGAAAAGCAATAAAGTGCAGAAATATAAATGGCAGAATGTAAAGTACAGAATTATAAATGACTTGAATGTAAATGGGAATGGGGAATTGCTGAATGTAAAATTAAGCTGTAAAGAAATGGATAGATAAGAATGGGGGAATTCATTGAGATTGGGAGATGTTGTCTCTTTGGATCAAATCTAGCTTGTATCCTCTTCAATCATGCAACTCATTGACCTCTTGGCAATCATGATTGATTGAGCCCCAATCCCTTGGTGACTCAATCTCTCAAATCTTGATCAATAGCCAATTCCTTGGCCTAATTGCTCATGAAGAGAGATATGCTTGGTCCCTGATTATACCACACACCATTATAGGTCCAAGTAGAGGGAGGATTATATGTCACATATCCAAACACCAAAACCCAGATTTTACTCAAGTGTGAGAAGGGATTTCAAGCATGGTTTCATGTTTCCTTTCCCAATGTTCCCATGAAACCCAATTGCATTCAATCTCTTTTCCAAGATAGTTGAATACTAAGCATTAAGAACGAAATTCCTTCTAGCAAATCAAAGAGAAGATGAAGAGAAGAAGAATTTCACTATTATCAATCCATCATGTACAACAGAGCTCCATCTCTCAATGAGAGGGAAGTTAGCTACTCATAGCTCAAAAAGTTCTCAAAAGTGAAGTGTAAAAGTGAATCTAAAACTGACTGCTTAACCCCTTCTTCAGTACTCCTTGGGGGTATTTATACTACTCCTAGTAAAATAAAAGAATTACAAAAGTGAAAAAGGAAAATTACATTTTGGAGGGAAAAGAAAACACTCAATAAGCGTGACTTCCCAGCTGGCGTGTGGCTGGCGCTTTACTGGCGTGTCACGTGACCTTCAATTCTAGCTTGGCGTGCCACGCCCAATCCTTCAAGTGGCACGCTCATCTTTCTATCAACCTTGGCGTGCCACACCTTCGAACTCAAGTGGCACGCCCTTTTGCCTTTTTCCACTTTTCTTTGCCTCTGGAAACTTGAACTGGCGTGCCACGCCCAGGGTCTGGCATGCCATGCCCTTGCTCTATGCTTGGCTAAGTTTCTCTGGAAAGTTGCACTAGCGTGGCACGCCCCTTTTGTGAGTGAGTGGTTCCTCTATTTGGCGTGCCACGCCACGAACTCAAATGGCACGCCCCAATGCTTCTTTGCTCTCTAAATGACACTAGCGTGCCACGCCTGGTTGCTCAAGTGGCACGCCTAAGTGAAGAATGGTGAGTGGCGTGCCACGCCTTCGATACCAAGTGGCATGCCCTATGTAATTCGCCTCCTTCATCCTCTCTAGAAACTTATTCCAGCGTGCCACGCCTAAAGGCTGGCGTGCTACGCCCTTGATCTTGTCTTGGTTCCAGTAGTTGGCGTGCCACGCCTCAGCCTTCAAGTGGCACACCATAGTGACATTATTGGGTTGGCGTGCCACTCCTTCGATACCAAGTGGCACGCCCAGTCCTTGCTTTTGTTATCTTTATACATTGGCGTGCCATGGCTGGTTGCTTAAGTGGCACGCCTAAGTGAGGTTGAGAGGATGGCGTGCCACACCTTCGACTTCAAGTTGCACGCCCAGTCTTTAATTGCCTTCAGCCCCTTCTTTGGATTATTGTTCCAGCGTGCCACACCATGCTGTTCAAGTGGCACACCCATGGATTTGTGAACTCTTCAAGCTTGGCGTGCCACGCCTGGGTTTTCAAGTGGCACGCCCAAGTAACTTCTTGGAGCTGGCGTGCCACACCTTCGATACCAAGTGGCACGCCATAGTGGAGGTTCTTCTTGGAATGGTGAGTTGGCGTGCCACGCCCCTTTGCTCAAGTGGCACGCCCATGGTAGTTGATGGGTCAGGCGTGCCACGCCCAACCTGGTGTGCCACGCCCCTTTTATGTCCTCTATTGTAGCTCTCTGGAATTTTGTATTAGCGTGCCACGCCTAGTCCCTGGCGTGCCACGCCCACATACATGCTTGGACTTCTTCTCTGGACTTTAGTACTAGCGTGCCACGCCAGCTCCTGGCATGCCACTCCAGTGCATTTTTGTGGCGTTTGCTCCCAAGTGGCACGCCAGTTTTACATGCCCAGCTTCTTGTTTGTCTTCTACCCATGTTAGATGCCTTTTTCACCTGAAATTCAGCACAACTCATCTCAAAGTAGTGTACCATAATATTCATCAAATAATGCATGAATTGTACTGATCAAATGAGATTTATGCTCTTTTATGGTCTTCTTTATGCAAGAAAGAAGGGTAGATGATGCAAGTCATCAGTATGAACAGGTTCCAAGTATGATATTCTGATAGTATGATAGTATGATAGTATAAAGGATCCGAATACAATAGTAAAAAGTGCTATTTATACTAAACTAGTTACTAGGGTTTACAGAAAATAAGTAACTAAGTGCAGATAGTGCATAAATTTAGTTCTGGGGCCCACTTGGTGTCTGCTTGGGCTGAGGATTGAAGCTTTCACGTGCATAGGCCATTCTAGGAGCTAAAGGCCAGCTTGGGTGCCAGTTTGGGCGTTTAACTCCAGTTCTGGTGCCAGTTCTGGCGTTTTACGCCAGAAAAGGGTCTCTAGTGGGCGTTTGAATGCCAGTTTGAGCCATCAAATCTCGGGTAAAGTATGGACTATTTTATATTGCTAGAAAGCCCAAGATGTCAACTTTCTAACGAAATTGAGAGGGCGCCAATTGGGCTTCTGTAGCTCTAGAAAATCCACTTTGAGTGCAGGAGGGTCAGAATCCAACAGCATCTGCAGTCCTTTTTCAGCCTCTGAATAAGATTTTTGCTCATGTCCCTCAATTTCAGCCAGAAAATACCTAAAATCACAGAAAAACACACAAACTCATAGTAAAGTCTAGAAATGTGATTTTTGCATAAAAACTAATAAAAATATAATAAAAAGTAAATAAAACATACTAAAAACTATGTAAAAATAATGCCAAAAAGGGTATAAATTATCCGCTCATCAGTGCTTCTCCTTTGTTTTCTTCATGAAATATCCCATTTTGCATGCTTCCTTCCACTTCTACCTCCTTTTGTTTTCTTCATGAAATCTCCCATTTTGCATGCTTCCTTCCACTTCTACCAAACTATTCTTGCCTAATTGACCTGAAATCACTTAACAAAACATATCACAGCATCAAATGGAATAAAAGTGGAATTAAAATGATCAATTTAAGCACAAAAATGCATGTTTTCACATTTATGTTCAAATTAGAGAGAAATCACAAAAGTATGCTATTTTGGTGATTAAGTGTGAGTTTATGTGATGAAATCCGTCTAATTCAAGCCAAATATTATCATCAAATATGGACTCATCAGCGTTGCTAGTGTTAAACGCCAGCTTTGGCATTTAGTGCCACAATGCTACGTAACTTGTGCCATCTGGGGCGTTAAACACCCTCCCTGCCATTTAACTTCAGTATTGAATTTTATTTTAGGGACGAGGCTTGGCACTAAAAGACCAGCTGTCGTTTAGCACCCTATGAGGCATGGGTTATTTTGAAATTGGTGCCATCCAGTGCATTAAACGCCCTCCCTGGCATTTAACGCTAGCACCCATGCTACCAATTATGGCGCTAAATGCCTAGGTCTGTGTTTAGTGCCCAAGACGATACAAATCCACCTTGATTTGTGTGCTCCTCGGCGCTAAATGCACAGCCTAGCATTTAGCGCCACCCGTCAGATAGCTTTTTGAGATTGGTGCCCTTTTTGGCGCTGAACACCCATCTAGCATTTAGCGCTAGAGCACCTGAATTGAAATCCTCTCCAGAGTGTTCAGTTCTTCTTCCAGATTCCTCTATTCCTGTTCTAAACACTTTGCACGACCACAATAAATAAACCAAGGAAAACTATGAATATATGTCATGAATAAATGAAAATTAAATTGAAAGTAAAACCAAAGGATACTCAGGATTAGGTTGCCTCCCAATAAGTGCCTCTTTACCGTCACTAGCTTGACAGTTATCTCTGCTAAGGTGAGCGTTGGTCATAGAGCTTTAGCTCCTCACCTTTCACTGTGAATCTTTTTCCTGTGCTCTCATGGATTAACTCAATATGCTTAACAGATAGGATCATGTTCACTGTATGAGGTAAGATTAGACTTTTAGTCAACAACACTTTCATTCTTGGTGCGAAATCTTCAGTGGAGATGTTCTTGTTTCTCCATCCCTTGGGTACCTTTTTCTTGGGTGTTTCCTATGTAGTGGATGATGTACACCCAACACCAAACTTAGGTTTGATGTCAGGTGGAATTGTATTGGTTCCCACCAAAGGAGGTTTGAGCTGTAAACTCTGCTTTACTTCAATCAGGGGTCCTTGGAGACTTGGGTTAGTGAGTTCACTCTTCACGCAAGTGCCTCCTTCACCTGAGTGATGTATAGATCTAAAAATCTTGATGACCAAATAATCCTCATGAATTCTCAGAACCAATTCCCCTTTTTTCACATCGATCAGAACTCTCCCAATGGCTAGGAATGGTCTTCCCAGGATTATAGAGTCATTTTCATCCTCCCTCGTGTCAAGAATCACAAAATCTGCAGGGAAAAATAATTTCCGAACCTTAACCAAGACATTTTCTACCATTCCATGTGCATATTTCAGAGACATGTCTGCCATTTGTAAGGCTATCCTTGTTGGTTATGCCTTTTTAATTTGCAGCTTCTTCATCACAGACAAGGGCATTAAATTAATGCTTGCACCAAGATCACATAGGGCTTTGTCAAAAGTGGTACTCCCAATAGTGCATGGAATCTGAAAGCTCCTTGGATCTGGCATCTTTCTTGGCAATTTGCTCTGAATTATTGCACTACATTCCTTGGTCAGGACCACTATTTTATCTCCCTTAAATGTCTTCTTCTTAGAGAGTAAACCTTTCATAAACTTCACATAGAGAGGCATTTGCTTCAGAACCTTAGCAAAAGGAATATTGATTTGCAACTTTCTAAAATCTTCCAAGAACTGGGAGAATCGTTTGTCCTTGGTCTCCTTTTGGAGCCTCTGAGGGTATGAAAACTTCGGTTTGTGCTCAGGTGCCTTGGGTGAGGCGTGTGCTATGGCACCCTCGGCCTTTTCTGGAGCCTCTGTTTTCTCTAACCCTTAGCAACTTGTATTTCTTCCTTTGTCACTGGTTTACCTGCCACTGTGATAGTCTTACACTCTTCTCTTAGATTAGGCACTGTGTCACGAGGAAGCGTGTTAGGAGGCCTCTCAAGTACTTGCTTACTCAACTGACCCACTTGTATCTCCAAGTTCCGAAGTGAAGCTCTGGTCTCCTGCATGAAACTATAAGTGTTCTTGGAGAGTTCTGCAACTATAGAGGCTAAGTAAGGAGTACTTTGAAATTGAGAGGGTGCTTGCTGTGGCTGAGAGGCTTGAAATTGGCGGTTGTTAAAATTATTCTGATTAAAACCACCTTGAGAATTATTGAAGTTTGGTTGCCTCTAAGATTGATCTCTTCACCTAAAGTTAAGGTGATTCCTCCATTCCTAATTAAATGTCTTAGAATAGGGATCATTATTTAGATTTTTGGAGGAATTGCCCATAAAATTAACCTGCTCAGGAGTAAACTGGCCATAGTCATAAGTCTCACCTTGAGGGAAGCTGCAACTCATATTATATGAAGAGTCTTGAGTACTGATAACTGAGACTTACATTCCACTCAAGTGTTGTCAAATAGCATTAATTTGTTGAGACATAGCCTTGTTTTGGGCAAGAATAGCATCCAAGGTATCCAACTCCATGACTCCCTTCTTTACTGAGGTCCTTTTAGAAGAGTATAGATATTAGTTATTGGCAACCATCTCAATCAGCTCCATATCCTCATCAGAGGTGTTCTTCATGTGGAGTGACCCTCCTGCAGAATTATCCAGGGACATCCTGGCGGTTTCAAAGACTCCATCATAGAATATCTGCAACTGTATTCACTCTGAGAATATATCAGGAGGATATTTCTTGAGCATCAACTTATATCTCTCTCAGGCTTCATAGAGAGATTCACCCTCTCTCTGCCTGAATGTCTGAACATCCGTCCTCAGCTTAATCAGCTTATGAGGTAAAAAGAACTTGGTCAGAAACCTGTTGATCACCTTATCCCAAGTGTCCAAGCTCTCTTTGGGTTGAGTATCAAGTCATTGTTTAGCTCGGTCTCATACAGGAAATGGAAAGAGAAGTAGCTTGTAAACATCGGAATGGACTCCATTAGTCTTTATAATGTTACAGATCTGCAAGAAATTAAAAATAAACAAGTTAGGATCTTCCTGCGGAAGTCTGTGAAACTTGTAATTTTGCTACACCAGAGAAATCAACTGAGGCTTTACCTCAAGGTTGTTTGCAGCAACAGAGGGTACAGTAATGCTATTCCCATAGAAATCCGGGCTAGGAGAAGTATAAGAGCCAATTGTTCTCCTAGGTTGTGCAGGCATATTAGGAGGATTAACAACATTGGTATTAACCATATTATTGTTGTTGTTGACCTCCATAGTGGACTCTTCAGCTTCTTTCTAAGAGTTCTCTGAGATTTTCAGCAGCTCTGTAAGCTCTAGCTTGCTGCAAACGTCTTCTTGCAGTCCTTTCAATCTCAGAATCAAAGTCTAGAAGGGGTTCTTTGTCCTTGTTTCTGCTTATAAACAGACAAAAAACAAAGAAAAGTGGGAATCTCTATGCCAGAGTGCAGAGAATTCCCAGTGAGGTATTGATGCATGAGCATCTTATACCCATTTTTTGCTTACTTTCTAGTTAAATTTAGTTAGAATTTAGTAAGTTTAATTATATTTTAGTGTTAAAATTCTCTTTGGATGCTACTTTGAGTTGTTTTAGTATTTTTGTTATTTTAGGTAAAATTTAGATCAATTTGGCAGAGTTTTGAGTAAAAAGGAGAAGTTTTGAAGCTGTCACCTTGGGCGCGCCAACAACCAGTGAAGTTAGGAGCGTTTCTGCCCCCTTTGGGATCTAGCTTCTAATTGTTATCTTATCTTTTATCTTTGTACTTTTTATTTACAAACAAAATCTATTAGGTTTAGAATTTATTATTTTATTTTACTTTCAAATCAAATTATGTTAGATATAAAAGGGAAAAGATTCACCCTTTAGAAGGAGGATCTTCTCACTTACGCACTTTGACACTTTTCAGAATCCTTGTTTTCTCTGTAAGTCGTGAGCCACCAAAACCTCCTTGGTTAAGGTTAGGAGCTCTATTTATTTCTATGAATTAAGACTATTGCTTTTCTATTTTCTATTTTGATTAATGTATTGATTCAATTTCAAGGATTGCTTTCATTCTTCATCTTATGAATTTGGGTAGAATGACAGTATAACCCTTATTCTATATGTGTTCTTGTGATTCTCGACAGAACTATCTCGCTTGAACAATAGCTTGAAAGCAAATTTCTCCTAAATTGCTAGTTACTTGAACTAATCGGGATACGTGACATATAATCCTATGAGTTTTGGGTAATAAGAATTTCTGTGGCCATAAACTAGAATTGCTCTTAACCCTCTAATCTATATTAAGTGAACAAGACATTGGCGGTTGATTTGGATTAGAGAAAATTAAATCACTAAGACATTAGGGTTTAATCAACTACAATTTGCCATGAAATGAATCTTGCATGATTAAAGTAGTTCGTAAGAAACCTTAATCTGGATGAATAAACAACTCCAAAACCTTAACCATTTTCTCTCATATATTTCACACCACTTTTATTGTTTGCCTTCCAATTCTTTGAATTTACTGTTTAATGCATTTTACAACCTTCAAAACACAACTTTCTGCTGACCTGACTAAGTGAGTCATTTGACCATTGTTGCTTAGTCCATCAATCCTCGTGAGATCGACCCTCGCTCACCTGAGGTATTACTTGGTACGACCCGGTGCACTTGCCGGTTAGTTTGCGGATATTCTAAAATTCCGCATCAGGTATCCCGTGTAACAAAAATAAAATAAAATAAACAAAATAAATAAGACTAAAATTTCAAAACTTACACAGAGAAATAGACCAATAAAATCGAAAAATAATGAAAAGAAAAGTGATCAGGAAAATAAAATTACTAAGGGGGACACCAAACTTAGTTTTAGAAATTGAGGAAAAACTTTAACTAAACTAAAGCTTAAATTTTCGAAAATTTTAAAGAACAAAACAAATAAAAATCAAAAGCTAAAAATGCCTAATCTAAGTAATCGGTTAGTCGTCAATCACAGTCAGTCCCCAGCAACGGCGCTAAAAACTTGCTCGCAGATTTCGAATACCACAACTGAACCGGCAACTTAATATAGATTAAAGGGTTAGGTTCAATTCTAGTTTATTAGCCATAAAAACCCTAATTACCCAAATATAAGAGGATTATATGTCAAGTATCCCGTTAAGTCCAAGTAATTAGCAATTTAGGAGGAATTTACTTTCAAGCTGGTATTCAAGTGAGATAACTCTTTCGAGAATCACAAGAATGCATAGAGAATAAGGGTTGTTCTTCCGATATACCCAGATTCATAAGATGAAGAACAAAAGTAATCCTTGAAACTGAATCAATACATTAATTAAAATAGAACAGTAATAGTCTTAATCCAATAGAAATAAACAAAGCTTCTAACCTTAACCCAGGAGGATTAGTGGCTCAGGACTTAGAGAGAAAACTAGGGTTCAGAAAATATGATAGCGCGTAAGAGAGAAGATACCCCCGAAGGGCTGAATCTTTTCCCTTTTATATCTAACCTAATTTAATTTAAAACTAAAAGAAAATAATAAATTCTAAACCTAAAAGATTTTGTTTGTAATTAAGAGTAACTAAATTACAATAAGATATAACAATTAGAAGCTAAATCCAACTAAAGATGCTCAATTTGAAAAGTGTGATCTGAACCATTGGCGATAAACGCCAGATTCGGCGTTTAGTGCCCTTGTGGGTAGAAACGCTTCTATCCATTCTGGCTTGCTGGCGCTAAATGCCAGGTATGGTGTTTAGTGCCCTAGTGGGCAGAGAGCTCTCTCGCGCTTCTAAGCTACTGGTGCTTCCAAACTCTTCTCATTTCTTGCACACGAACTCTGCCAAACCGATCTGAACTTCACCTGAAATAATGAAAACACCAAAATAGCATTCAAAGAGGTTTCAAACACTAAAATTTAATTAAAACTCACTAAATCTGTATCTAAAATAAATAGAAAATATAGAGAAGGTGCTCACGCATTACTTGGTTCAAGAGCTCTTCTGTTTGCTCCTTTGTTTGCTCCTTCCATGCCTTGCTCTTTAGTGCTATGGCTGCTTGCTCCTTTTCATCCTTGTTCTAGCTCATTTCAATACTTTCCTACATATGCCAAAGCTCCAAGAAACTTCAAGAAATGTTGATTAAAGCACTAAAATCTCAATTAGGAATAAGAAAATCACTAACTTTATTCAAAAAAATAATAAAATAATAACTAAAAACGCTTATGCATCACAACACCAAATTTAAAATCTTCCTTGTCTCCAAGCAAAAAAAGAACTATGCACAAAGGAGTCCTCTAAATTGGAGTTGGTTGAAGAATTACTGGACATTTCAGTGAGTGAAGTGATCAACTGACAGTAGGGTAAACTTCGAATTTGTGTGATCATGCATGGATTCCAGTGCTTGCTATGCCTACAATTGAAAGGCTTAGAACTTAAGAATTCCATTTGGATGATATTATAGAGGTCTTTTTATATATTTTCACCTTAAAGATAGCTTTCTCTTTTCGTTTCTTTTTGTGATGCTTTCTTTTCATTTTCTTTCTCCCTTTTTTTTATAGGGTGATTGCACTTGGCTTTAACTCTAAATGTTCTATCTCAAGGCGGTTTTTTAAGATGATTTTTTAATCGACACTCTCAAACCAGTTGGTTCAAGGTATCGGGTGACGAAGCACCCCTCAGATTTACTTCCTTAAGACTCTCTCCTTAACACAGTCACACGACAAACACTTAACTAGGAAAATAACTCTTTGAGTTTTGTTTCTTTTTAACCTTCCTAGCCATTAGTGCTTAGAGCCTTGGGCCTTGCTCTTTGCTTTTATTTCCCTTTTCTTTTCTTGCTACTTCTTTGATTTATAGATTTTTGAGAACCTTCATAATAGTTTTTTAAACTTCATTCTATGTTTTAGAGCTCTCCATGCAAGTTTTCACAAACATGTAGGCTCATGACATACTCGTATTATTAGATCCTCCATTTCTTTTAATCTTAGTTACCCCAAAAATTAAAATTTTTCTTCAAAATTTTCTTTAATTTTTTCCATTCAAAAGCTTTTTGTTGCATGGTTAAAGATATTAGGTGCAAGCAATTTCAAAAGTAAGGTGAGATGAAGAAGAATGAATCTTGATTATCAACTAGATGCAAGATATAAGAAATAAAAGCTCAAGAATAGAGTTACCTCCCTTTACATCATCTTCTAGGCTATGTAGAGCATAGACTCCAAACCAAACTTAAAATGATTGCTTATCCTCAAGCAACAAAGAAAAATGGTGGTGATGGAATATCAAAGAGAAAGATTCATTAGAGATTGGTGATATCATAATCCACCATGAATCAGTGGGTCTCAACTTTATTCTCAATCAATTTGCCAATTCTTTGATCTAATTGTCATGAGAAGAGGTTAAGTGCATCTCTCTTATCCATGAGCCACACAAGTTCTCAAGATCTCAATTCATCCTAAATGTATTGATCAAGAGAGTTGTGAGAGATAGAGCTCAAAACTAATTTCTATGCTTCCCCTTCTGAGGCTCATATAGAAATTCAATAGATCTAAACCCCCATTTGGAGTGAGTAGATCAAATGAACACAAAAATTATCTCTTAGCTACAACAAGCAGATTGAGAAGAAGAAGAATTTCATTCATTCATTGGAAGTACAATAGAGCTCCTCCCCATAATGACGTGGGGTTTAGTTCATCATTGCTCAGAAAATCTAAAAAGAAAGGAAAAGTACATGAAAGTAACTAAGTACAAAAAAAATGATATTGATGCACAGTTTCCCAATTAGGGTCCCCCTACTTCCCAGCCTTCTTTCTAAGTTCAAAAGCTATCCTATATATACACTCCTCAAAATAATCTTCAAGTACTTGGATGTGGGCCTTGGCCTTAGTTGAAGCAGTTAGGAGTGGCTCTCTCTGAAGTTAGCCCATGCGTTAGCTCACTAACGTTCACAAACTCTCATGGGTGCCATTGAAATAAAAGTTGGTATTGGCGTTAGTCACCATCGTTAGTGCACTAATGGTGGCACTAACGTTGCCTTTGAAAGCTACCAGAGCGTTGCTACTGGCGTTAGTGCACCAACGGTGCCACTGACGTTCTGCTTGTTGTGCATACGCACAATGCCTCATGCGTGCTCACACTGGAAAATTTTTCCTTTGTGCGTACGCACAATGCCCCATGCTTATGCACACTAGCAATTTTTCCAGCTCCAACTTGAAAATTTGTCGAAGATGTTAGTGTGCTAACTTAAAGTAACGTTAGCACACTAACGTTGGCACCATTCTTTGTGTAGCAACGTTGGTAGGCTAACTTTGGGTCACCAACGTTGCTTCTCATCCTTGGCAACGTTAGTGGGCAACGTTATTAGCAATGTTAGTGAGCCAACTTTAGCCACTAACGTTGCTTCCCTTCTCCTTGAGCCAACGTTAATGGCAACGTTAGTGAGCCAAGTTTGGCTACTAACGTTGCCTTCTCCTCCTTTGCAACGTTAACCATAGCGTTAGTGGGCTAACTTTGGCCACTAACGCTATAGCTTCTTATTCTTCTTTGCCTTTGCTTTGCTTCTCCTTACCTATCATCAACCAAACAAATGCATCAAAGCCTTGCCATAATCACAAGGTAATGCATCATTTATTACAACAAATAATTCTTGCATCAATCTCATGAAAATGTTTGTAAATAACAATGTTTGATTGAATGAAGACATACATACATTACTGGTGCACGAATTGTAAATCACACTTTTCACAACTCGTACCACTAACCAGCAAGTGCACTAGGTCGTCCAAGTAATACCTTACGTGAGTAAGGGTTGATCCCATGGAAATTGTCAGCTTGAAGCAAGCTATGGTTATTTTGTAATTCTTAGTCAGGAAATTAATGATAAGAGTGATTGTATTTGTGAAGAGTAAATAGCATAAATTAAATAATACTTGTTATGCAGTAATGGAGAACAGATTGAGGATTTAGAGATGCTCTGTCTTCCGAATCTCTGCTTTCCTACTGTCATCTTCTTCACACATGCAAAGGCTCCTTCCATGGCAAGCTGTATGTTGGTGGATCACCATTGTCAATGGCTACCATCCGTCCTCTAAGTGAAAATGGTCCAAATGCGCTGTCACCACACGGCTAATCATCTGTCGGTTCTCACTCATGTTGGAATAGGATCCATTGATCTTTTTGCGTCTGTCACTACACCCAGCACTCGTGAGTTTGAAGCTCGTCACAGTCATCCCATCCCAGATCCTACTCGGAATACCACAGACAAGGTTTAGACTTTCCGGATCTCAGGAATGGCGGCAATAATCCTAGCCTATACCATGAAGACTCTGATCATGAACCAAGAGGCTAAAAGATACACACTCAATCTAAGGTAGAACGGAAGTGGTTGTCAGGCACGCGTTCATAGGTTGAGAATGGTGATGAGTGTCACAAATCATCACATTCATCACGATTAAGTACAAGCGAGTATCTTAGAACAGAAACAAACGTGATTGAATAGAAAACAGAAGTAATTGCATCAATTCATCGAGACACAGCAGAGCTCCTCACCCCCAACCATGGGATTTAGAGAGTCATGCCGTCAGAAATACAATGTAAAATGTGAAAATGTCATGAGCTCCAAAGTAAATCTCTAAAAGTTGTTTAAATACTAAGCTAGTAACCTAGGTTTACAGAAAATGAGTAAACTACGATAGATAGTGCAGAAATCCACTTCCGGGGCCCACTTGATGTGTGATGGGGCTGAGACTTGAGCTTTACACGTGCCTAGGCTATTTCTGGAGTTAAACGCCAGGTTGTAACCTGTTTTGGGCGTTTAACTCCAACTTGTAACCTGTTTCTGGCGTTTAACGCCAGAATGCAGTATAGAACTGGCATTGAACGCCAGTTTATGTCATTTATCTTTGAGCAAAGTATGAACTATTATATATTGCTGGAAATCCCTGGATGTCTACTTTCCAACGCAATTGAGAGCGCGCCATTTGGAATTTTGTAGCTCCAGAAAATCCATTTCAAGTGCAGGGAGGTCAGAATCTAACAGCATCTGCAATCCTTTTTCAGCCTCTGAATCAGATTTTGCTCAGGTCCCTCAATTTCAGCCAGAAAACACCTGAAATCATAGAAAAACACACAAACTCATAGTAAAGTCCAGAAATGTGAATTTTGCATAAAAACTAATAAAAATATAGTAAAAACTAACTAAATCATACTAAAAACTACCTAAAAACAATGCCAAAAAGTGTATAAATTATCCGCTCATCAATTACTCATCCAAATGCTTGCTTATTGCCTAAGAAAGTGCATGAAACTAAGTAAAAAATAATGAAAATGGCTTGTGAAACTAGCCAAAGATGCCTAGGCATCACAACACCAAACTTAAATCTTGCTTGTCCCCAAGCAAGCAGTAAAACATAAGAAGAATGAATGAAAACAAAGATATATGTAAGCCCCTTTTTGAAGACATTTAATCCTGGTTCATGGGATTTCATGAATGATATCTTTGTAGTTCATGAACTTATTGGTTTCCAGGTTACAGCATTCCCTTAAGCACTAACTCTGTTGCTTCTATGAAACCTTTTTATTCTTTAATCCTTGGTGTTAACTTATTACTTCCCTAGAGGCTTTATTCTTTTTATTGAAGCTTAGTGTTCTATGTTGAGGTAGTTCTTTATGGTAAGTTTTCAGTCAACACTCCCGACCGAGTTGGCTCAAGGTGTTGGGTGATGAAGCACCCTTCAGACTTACTAACTCAAGACTCTCCTCAACACATACACACCACAGGCATTTGGCTTGCAATTTAATCCTTGAGACATTGATGTCCAACACCTCTTTGGGTTACTAAATGCTTTGTAGTTAGGCTGCTCTTGACAATGGACTTTTGGTTGATAATCCCGGGTTAGTTAACCCAAGTTATCAAGTGATAAAGCACTCCTCAGAACCTAATCATCCAAGCATATCCTAATACAAAAGCACCACAGGCATATATCTTAAGGTTCAAGCTATTGGTTCCTAGCTTATTCCTTGTTTCTTTCTTTCTATTGCCAACATTAGTACTGCCGTTAATGGCCTAACTTGGCCACTAACGTTGGCTTCCCTTTTATTCTTTCTCTTTTTTTTTTTGCAAGGATCTTTTGTTTACAAAGGTCTCATATAATGCACACGGAGCTCATACTTAAGGGAACACTCTACCCTTCTACCTTATTTGTGAACTTACTAAGTATTCAAGCATGCACCACCACATAACCTTAGGATTTTTATTGTATCTTCTATCAAAATGGACTTTTACTCTTTCTCTATTTCATAACATTTTCTTTTATTCAATCACGGGGAACAAAGCATACAACTCAAGCAAGATGAAATGACATAAGTATATAGACTAGCAAGCTAAAATGACATAAAGAAAACAAACAGAATGCAAATGAATTCAACTAAAAATAAACTCATGAAGTAAATATGGAAGCATGTTCTTCCTTATTTAATTTGATGAACAAGGAGCTGCACCACTGTTTTACTCTTTGACTTGTTTTCCCTTCTTCTTCTTCTCTCTTTCTTGATCTCCCTCTTGTTGGCTGCTTGCACCTCCTTTTTCCTTCAACTTCTTCCAAAAGCCAGCATCCTCTATCTTTTTTCTTAGCATAGCTTCATTTCATCTGGCTCTTTCTACTTCTCTTGATTCTAGCCTTTCACGAATGCCCTCATACTTTTATATTCCTGGGTTCAACTGAGGCAGATAAGCAACCAAATAATTAAGTCTAGCTTGAGTACTCATGTCGTACTCAACCTTGTCTAAATGCCTCCCTTCATTGAGAACTCTATACTCATAAAAGTCTTCATGTAGACATTTTGGCATTGATTGAGCTCTTTGATGCGCCTTTCTTGCTGGACTTGCATCTCAGCCACTTGATGGATGAATTCACATAGTTGGGAGTAATGTTCTCTTTGTTTCTCCATGAGTTGCATGTGTAGCTCCCTTTGTTGATCCATCATTTGGGATTGGAATCCCCTTTGCTGGTCCATTAGTTGGAGTTGAAAGTTTCTCTGTTGTTCTTGACTCTTCAAATATTGACTACATAGGCCATCAATGGCCTCTTGGATTTGGCTCATATCCACAGTGGCTGGAGCTTGTTCTTCCTCTTGTTTCCCCCTTTCTTAATATTCCACTTCTTGTTCTACCCTTCTCTTTCTTTGAGGCCTCCTTTGCTGTTGGGCAGCCGTGACACATGACATCCTTTGAGGAGTGATTGGCTTGCCAACAGTCAACCAATCTGGGTCTACATCCTCAAACACCATCTTAGCTTTCTTGCATAGGTGTAGGATGGTGCTAGGATAGTAAAGCCAAGAGTCAGGATCACTCTTCTCTGCTATCTCTTGAATGCTCTTTGCTATAAGCTCATGGACTCTTATTTTCCCTCTTGTCATAATGCAATGCACCATGGTAACTCTTATGATATTGACCTCTAAATTGTTTGCACTAGGGAGGATGGATCTCCTTACAATCTCAAACCATCCTTTAGCTTACAAGACAAGGTCTCCTCTTCTAATAAACTTTGGCATTCTCTTGGAATCCCTTATCTAGTCAGCCCCTATCATACAGATTTCATTAACAATTTGCTCACAGTCAGGGTCACCACTCACTCTTGCATGGTATCTAGCTTCTTCAAATGGTATTGGTCTGAACTCAAGGACCCTCATGACAGATTTTGGACTAAAATCAACTTCACATAGCTCTTGTAAGGGGTGTTGTTGCTTGGATCCTCCCTCACTTCATTAGCATAGAATCCTCGAACAAGATTTGCATTTATTCTTGTGAGCAGATTGGTGAGGAGCTCCCATCTTCTCCTCTCAATCTTCTCTTTAATCTCACGGTACTCATCATCCAAAAGTTAAAAAGCTAACTCTGGCAATATTTCCTTGGGTCTCATCCACTCAAGTTGAATCTCATTAAACACGGACTTGAACCTCCAATTATCAAAGGGAATTTCCTCCACGGGCTCCTTTCCCTTTCTCCTTTTAGAGCTTGATGATGCTTCCATTTGATTCAAATTAGTCGAGTAGAAGAGAAAGAAGGGATAGGAAAAAGTGGCAAGGATAGCTTGTATAAGGGAGAATGATAGTGTATCTTGAGGGTGAAGGTAAGTGATTGGTTAAGTGAAACAAGAAATGGTTGAACAAAGAAGTACAAGGGTGATCAACGAAACACAAGAAGTGTATTATGGATGCAAGCAAGTGTAGCTTTGAGTGTGAAGTCCGAACCTAATGAAGGTTACTTATAGTGAAAGATGGTGAAGAAATGGATGGTGGGGATACATTTGATATGGTGGAAATGAAGGGTATGCATGCAATATTGAATGGAGACAAGAATTGCGTCTTTATGAGGTTGGTAGGTTCGGTCATCAAGGTGTTCTTATGACACACCTAACTAACCAATGTGTGCAAGATTGTGATTCCCAATGAGCAACTTCCAAGGACATGTGACTAGCCTTGCTACAGAGTAGCTGAACCCCCCCTTAGTTGTCATCTCCATCAATCTCTTCCTCCATATTCCTATCCAAAACAATAAAACAAAATGAATCACATTAAGGGTGGCAAAAATGAAATGCACAACCAACTTTTGAATTTTCATAAATTGACCAAAACTAAGTGTTCCTCATGAATAAAAAATGAATGTGACATCTTGTGAATTTACATGCAATATTTGTGAACACCAAACTTAGTGTTTGGTCATGTGGTACAAAGAAATTGATTAAGTTCCTAGGATATACATACTATGATCCTTATGTATCATCCTAGGTGCCTTAAACATAAAAACTTTTTGTCCACTGAATGTTTCATGCTAAAGTTCAATTAAATCTTTGTCACTTTTGATTTGATCATCCTGAGGACCACTTTACTATCTAAGCATAAACTAAAAATGCAAAGCATGTGTCACTTCTCATGAAATTCAGGACTTTAAAAATAATTTGATTCTCATCATTTATACTCTTAGCATATGTGGAACACCAAACTTAATGTTTGGCTATATACTTCAAGAAAATGCTTGAGTACTATCCTAAGATGTCAATATGTCCATCATGCATGAAGTCATCTTAGGGTGCCCCTAGGCACACCAAACTTAGAAGTTGATCATATGCTTCATAAAAATGCTCAATGCAGCTGTCAAATTGTTTATGAAAGTCTGAATTCATGGTAGAAAACCATTTGTTATTATCACTAAAGCAAGAGAAATGCTAAACATGGCCTGCCTCCCATGAAGTACTTTTTTATCGTCACTAGCTTGATAGTTGTTCTATGTTAGGGAATTTGATGATCATAGTGCCTCAATTTGTCTCCTCTCACTGTGAGCTTTCTTCCAGTGTCTTTTTTGATGATCTCTATATGCTCCAGTGAAAGGATCTTGCTGACAGTGTAGTATTCAGAATGGTGTGGAGATGTTTCCGATTGTTGATAAATTAACTTCACTTTTTCTCCTAGTGAGAATCCTTTAGTTGGAATCTTCTTGTACCTCCACCCCTTAGGCACCTTTTTCTTGTTCTTCTTTCCCTTTTTTGATGGCTCTTCCTTCTTGGTGAGTTCAATGTCAGGAGCTTTCTTCTTAGTTGTCACCTCTGAAATCTTTTCTTGTAACTCTTCTTAAGCTTTTCTGATCTCTTGATCCTTTTGCTTCTCTTTGGTCTCATTTTTCTCCTCCAAGGATGAGTTTATGAGTCCTGGAGATGACTCCTTGGGCTTCTCCTTCCAGTTTAAATCCTCATGCATTTTTCCTTTTCAACAGGGTATTGTATATCTTTGAAGACATTGAGGGTTATCTGTTCATCGTGTGCTCTTAGGATCATTTCACCTTTTTTTCACATCAATAATTGCCCTTGCTGTGGCCGAAAACGGTCTTCCAAGAATAATTGAATCACTTCCTTCCTCATCCAAGTCCAAAATTACAAAATCTGCAGGGAACATGAACTAGCCAACCTTAACTAGAAGGTTCTCCACCACTCCATTGGGTATTATGAGGGACCTATCAGCTAGTTGTAGTGACATTTTGGTGGGTTTAACTTCCTCTATTGACAGCTTCTCCATAATAGAAAGTGGCATCAGATTGATGCTTGATCCCAAGTCACACAAAGCTTTATCAATTGGTATGTTTCCAATGGTAAATGGTATGAAGAAACTTCCTGGATCTTTGAGTTTGGGTGGCAAACCCTTCTGAATCACAGCATTACATTCCTGGGTGAGAATCATAGTTTCCTTCTGTTTCCAGCTCCTTTTCTTGTTGATGAGCTCCTTGAGAAACTTCGCATAGAGTGGCATTTGTTCTAAGGCTTCAGCAAGTGGAATGTTGATCTCCAATTTCTTGAAAATCTCCAAGAACTTAGGGAATTATTGATCCTTCATCTCCTTGTGCATTCTTTGAGGGTAAGGTAGAGGAGGGACATAGGGCTTCACCTCCTCTTTCTGCTCTTGTGTTTGTGTCTCAGGGGCTTGCTTGCCCTTCCTTAGAGCTTGTAGTTCATCATCCTTCTTGGGATCCACCTTGTCAATTTTCAAAGCTTCTATTTCTTCTTTGCTGGCAGCCTTGGTGTCATTCACCAACGTCTTGCCACTCCTAAGTTGTATTGCCTTGAATTCCTCCTTTGGGTTAGGAATGGTGTCACTTGGGAATGTGTTGATTGGTCTCTCAGTGGGCTACTTAGACAGTTGCCCAATTTACCTTTCAAGGTTCCTCATTATGCTTCATAATTCTTGCTTGCCATCTCCTGATTCTTCGTGAGTTTCCCTATCATCATCTCTAGATTAGAGATTTTTTGAGACTCTTGATGTGATTGTGATTGTGTGTGGGATATTGATGGTTGGTCGAAGTTATTTTGGTTATTTGTGGGGTTATTTTGTGGGTAGAATGTGGGTGAAGGAACATTGTTTTGTAGTTTTCTATATGGATTGTTGTTAGTGGGATGGTGGTTTTGATTGCTTGTATTGAGAAAGTTGTTAGGGTTAGAGCTCATCTACCATTGGTTCTGGTTTTCTCCCCATCTCAGGTTGGGATGGTTCCTCCATGAGGGGTTGTATGTGTCCCCATGGAAGTCATTTTGGGAAGAACTTGGGTTGTGCACATACTAAACTTGCTCAGGCTGCTGCTCATTATTGTATGTTTCATAGCTTTCTTCATGTTGGCCCCAGACAGTTAGAGGTTGGCTTGTTGTGCTCACTGTAGCCAATTGTAATCCATCCATTCTTTTTGACATCATCTCCATCTGCTGTTGAAGTTGTTGATGCATTAGCTTGTTCTAGGCTAGGATAGCATCCACACCCTCAAGCTCATAGACACCTCTCTTTGGAGCTGCTTGTCTCTCTGAGGAGTAAAAATACTGGTTGTTGGCCCCCATATCTATATGATCATGTGCCTCCTGTGAAGTTTTCATCATTTGAAGTGACCCTTCTGAAGAGTACTCCAAAGCCTTACTTGCTTTCATGGATAGACCTTCATAGAAATTATAGAGCTTCACCCATTCACTAAACATGTCTAGAGGATATCTTTTAAATAGTGCTTTATACCTCTCCCAGGCTTCATGTAGTGATTCTCCTTCCAATTATCTGAAAGTTTGCACATCAGTCTTGAGCTTAATGATTCTTTGAGGGGGTAGAACTATGCCAAGAACTTGCTAACCAAGTCATCCCAGTTTGTGATGCTTTCCTTTGGGAATGTTTCCAACCATTGAGTAGCTTTGTCCTTTAAAGAGAAAGGAAATAGCAGCAGTTTGTAGAAGTTCGGGTGTACTCTATTAGTTTTGACAGTGTCACATATCCTCAAGAAAATAGAGAGATGTTAATTTGGGTCCTCCGAAGCACTTCCTCTATATTGGCAATTATTCTGAACCAGAGCGATGAACTGTGGTTTAAGCTCGAATTTATGGGCATGAACATTAGGAGTAAGAATGCTACTCCCACAATTCCTTGGATTAGGGATGGTATAGGAGGCTAGCACCCTCCTTGCAGGTTGACCATTGTTGTTGGCAACCTCCTCAGGTGGGTTGTGCAGGTTGTCCTCCATGACTTGATCTCCTTCTTCTGAATCCTCTTATCTAATCACCCCATTCCCTCTTGCCTCTCTTCTTAGTTTCAGGAAGGTTCTTTCGGGTTCAGAATCAAAGGAAGTAGATGCACCTCTTCTTTCCCCCTGGAATACACAACACAAAGCAAAAAAATGACAAATGAACACTCTATTGCTAGAGTGAATGTTAGAGTTAGTAGACACAAGTGTCAAACAGTTAGTATGCTTAAAAGAAAACAACAGAAAATTGCTTAATCTAGACTATCACCCACTTAATCATTGTCAATCTAAATCAATCCCCGGCAACAGCGCCAAAAACTTGATGGACCAGGAATTTGCACAGCACAAATCCCCTTCGGCAAGTGTACCGAATCGTCAAGTAATAACTCACAAGAGTGAGGTCGATCCCACAGGGATTGATGCATTAAGCAATTTTAGTGAGGTGATTTATCTAGTCAAGCTAATAGTTGATGATTTGAGTGAAATTGAATCAACAGAAACTAAATTGCTGGAAATTAAAGTGCTAAAAATAAATTGCAAAATGTAAATGGCGGAAACTTAAATGGCAAGAAACATAAATGAGCTAAAACTTAAATGACAAGAAAGTAAAGGCAAGAATGTAAATGGCAATGAAAAGTAAATTGCATGAAATGTAAATGGGCTTTGGGTGCTGGGAATTTAAGAAAGCAATAAATTCAAGGCAATTAAAGGAAACTTGATGAGCGGATAATTTATACGCTTTTTGGCATTATTTTTACATAGTTTTCAGTATAATTTAGTTAGTTTTTAATATATTTTTATTATTTTTTAATTAAAATTCACATTTCTAGACTTTACTATGAGTTTGTGTATTTTTCTGTGATTTCAGGTATTTTCTGGCTGAAATTGAGGTACTTGAGCAAAAATCGTATTCAGAGGTTGAAGAAGGACTGCAGATGCTGTTGGATTCTGACCTCTCTGCACTCAAAGTAGATTTTCTGGAGCTACAGAACTCCAAATGGCGCGCTCTCAATTGCGTTGGAAAGTAGACATCCTGGGCTTTCCAAAAATATATAATAGTCCATACTTTGCCCCAGTTTAGATAACGCAAACTGGCGTTCAACGCCAGTTCCATGCTGCATTCTAGAGTTAAACGCGAGAAACAGGTTGCAAAGTGGAGTTAAACGTCAGAAACAGGTTACAAACTGGCATTCAACTCCAAGAGAAGCCTGATGCCAGGGCATTTTGGCCAGTTTTACTGACCTTTTCTTTACTGTTTTTAGGATAGTTTCATGCATTTCCTTAGAAAATAAGCTAGTTTTGGGTAGATATTCACTTACATCTTGATTCAAGCATACATGGTGCACCTTACATGATTTCATGAGGATTTTGCATGAAATTAATGACAAATTGGATGTTGCATCTCCCATGACTTGGACTAGAACTTTGATGCACTTTATTGCTTGATTTCAGGACAAAGGAAGCAAGGAAAAACCACGTTAGCAGCCACGTTAGTCTCACTAACGTGACTTCTAACGTAGGAATGGGAGCTAGCTTACAAAGTTAATGAGAAAAGTAATCGCCAATAACGTCCTTGAAGCCATCATAGCCCACGTTAAGAGTCACGTTAACTAAGTTAACGTGAACTCTAATGTGGAGGAAAGAAAATGGAGCCAACGTTAGTGACACTTACCTTTGTCACTAACGTTGGGCCAAGCTCATAAGTGGCCACGTTAGTTGCCACGTTAACTTAGTTAACGTGGCTTCTAATGTTAAGAAGCAAAAGAGAAGCCAACGTTAGTGACATTCACCTTTGTCACTAACGTTGGCCAAGCCTCCACAAGCCACGTTAACTTCCACGTTAACTTAGTTAACATGGAAGCCAACGTGGAGAAAGTATATGATCGCCAACGTTAGTGACACCTAACTTTGTCACTAACGTTGGAATGAACCACACAAGCCACAATGAGCCACGTTAACTCCCACGTTAACTTAGTTAACGTGGAAGCCAACGTGAGGAAGAGAGATGATGAGCCAACATTAGTGACATTCACCTTTGTCACTAACATTGGAAGATGGCTAGCATTGCTGCGTTAGAGGCCACGTTAACCTAGTTAACGTGGATTCTAACGTGGGAGATAGGGGCACATTGGAACGTTAGTGACAAAGGTAAGTGTCACTAATGTTCTCGAAGGTTGGCAAGCTAACGTTAAGAGCCACGTTAACTAAGTTAACGTGGACTCTAACGTAAGAAAGGGGGAGGCTTTTCAACGTTATTGGGAAAAGTAAGTCCCAATAACGTGTGCGAAGGACCAAGAGGCAACGTTAGTGGAAACGTTTGTGCCACTAACGTTGAGGTTAACGTGGCTCTAACTTGGGTAAGGAACGTTAGTGAAAAAGGTGATTGTCACTAACGTTCTCGAACCCACATTTTCACTTAACGTTAACACCACTAACGTCCTGAGCTAAAGTCCCTGCCCACTTCACACTTTCTCTCTGCAAGTAAAGCTAAGCCCAATGAAGAAGATAACTGCTTCAAACTCAAGATCCAAAGGCCCATACCCAAGACTTGAAGAGCCAACTAGAAGATCAGAAGAGTAGTATATATAGGGGTAGCTTTGAATTGATGAAAAAGAGAGGAAATTGGGGGAAAAACTACTCTCTGTATTTTGCCATTCTCTGCACTTCTAGTTTTGTTTTCATGATGTATTCTCCATCTTTGCTTTTATTTTCCAGAGCTATGAACAACTAAACCCCTTTCATTGGGTTAGGGAGCTCCGTTGTAATTTGATGGATCAATACTAGTTTTCATTATTCTTCTTCTATCTGTTTTCTTGATTTTACTTGAAAGCTTTCGATCTTCATCCAATTGGATAGTTATCTTGGAAAAGAAGCTATTCAAACTTGGATCTCTTCTGAACCTTGAAAGAGGAAGGAAGACATCATGCTAGAAATGCTTTCTCATGCAGGACCAAATTGGGTTTGGATGGATATGTGACTATAATCCTCTCAATACTTGATTTGGGAAATGCATGTGGTATAATCAGTGACCATACTTCATCTCTTCTCATGAGTAATTGACCAAGGAATTGGCTATTGATCAAGATTTGAGAGATTGAATTACAAGGAATTGTAATTCGATCACTTAAGATTGCCAAGGAGATCAATGAATGCATTGATTGAGGAAGAGATGAAAATGAAATTGATCCGGAGAATGCAACATCTTCTGAGCCCAATGAACTCCCCATTTATGATCTTACCCATTCTCTTTAGTTTCTGTCATTTACTTTTATGAGCAATTACCCCATTCCCATTTACAATTCTGTAATTTACTTTCTGTCATTTACTTTCAGCTCTTTATTTCTAGCATTTACTTTTTCTGTTATTTACTTTCCCGCCATTTTATTTTCTGCAATTCTAAACTCAAATTCTGATTCGCTCAACTAGAACATTCCTCCAATTAAAGTTGCTTGATCAATCAATCTCTGTGGGATTCGACCTCACTCTATTGTGAGTTTTTACTTGACGACGAAATTCGGTACACTTGCAGAAGGAAATTTGTTACGAGACAAGTTTTCCGCGCATCAAAGCCTTTACACGTGTAAAGCTCAATGCTCAGTCTAAGCACACACCAAGTGGGCCCTAGAAGTGGATTTCTGCATCATTTACTTATCTCTGTAAACCCTAGTAACTAGTTTAGTAAAAATAGGACTTTTTACTATTGTATTTACTTCTTTGGAATATCTTTGGAATATCTTTGGAACATCTTTAGTTTCATCCTTTGATCATGTTTGGGGGCTGGCCATTCGGCCATGCCTGAACCTTCATCACTTATGTATTTTCAACGGTAGAGTTTATGCACTCCACAGATTAAGGTGTGGAGCTCTGCTGTTCCTCATGAATTAATACAAAGTACTAATATTTTTCTATTCAATTCAAGCTTATTCCGCTTCTAAGATATTCATTCGCACCCAAGAACATGATGAATGTGATGATTATGTGACGCTCATCATCATTCTCACTTATGAACGCGTGCCTGACAAACACTTCCGTTCTACATGCAAATAAGCTAGAATGAACATCTCTTAGATATCTAATACAGGGGACCGAGTCCAAGATATTAGAGTCTTCGTGGTATAAGTTAGAACCCATGGATGGCCATTCTTGAGATCCGGAAAGTCTAAACCTTGTCTGTGGTATTCCGAGTAGGATCTGGGAAGGGATGGCTGTGACGAGCTTCAAACTCGCGAGTGCTGGGCGTAGTGACAGACGCAAAAGGATAGTAAATCCTATTCCAGTATGATAGAGAACCGACAGATGATTAGCCATGCAGTGACAGCGCATTGGACCATTTTCACAGAGAGGATGGGATGTAGCCATTGACAACGGTGATGAAGACAGTAGGAAAGCAGAGGTTCAGAGGAACGAAAGCATCTCTATACTCATATCTGAAACTCTCACCAATGAATTACATAAGTATCTCTATCCTATTTTAATTATCTTTTAGTACACTATAATCTCTTAATACATTTGAATCTGCCTGAGATTTACAAGGTGACCATAGCTTGCTTCAAGCCGACAATCTCCGTGGGATCGACCCTTACTCACGTAAGGTTTATTACTTGGACGACCCAATGCACTTGCTGGTCAGTTGTGCGAAGTTGTGACAAAGAATTAAGATTATGAACGTGCGTATAAAGTTTTCAGTGCCGTTACCAAGGAATGGAACCGTCACGATTTCTGCGCACCAAAACTCAAGGTAATGAAAATGAAGAATATCAAAGAGAAAGATTTATTAGGGATTGGAGATATCCTATTCCACCATGAATCAATGGGTCTCAACTTTATTCTCAATCATATGAAGTAGATCTATGACGGATTGTAATTAATTGAGTCCCAATTCCTTGTTGATGAGATATTTTGGTGAAAAATAAATTTCTTCCAAAACATCACAATCTAACCGGCAAGTGCACCGGGTCGCATCAAGTAATAAAAACTCACGAGAGTGAGGTCGATCCCACAGGGATTGAAGGATTGAGCAATTTTAGTTTAGTGGTTGATTTAGTCAAGCGAATGAAGATTTGGTTGATGGTTTTGTGACTTGCAGAATTAAATTGCATTGAAGTAAAGAGAACAAGAAATAAATTGCTAAAACTTAAAGAACAAGAAATTAAATGACAGAAACTTAAAGTGCAAGAAATGTAAATTGCGGAATCTTAAAGTGCAAGGAATGTAAATTGCTTGAAATGTAAAGGGGATTGGGATGTGGATTTGCAGAAATTAAACAAGGAAAAATTAGATTGCATCAAACAGAAGAGTAAAAGGGAATTGGGATTGAACTGGAAATAAAGCAGAAAAGTAAATGAACATAAGAAGCAGTAAACAGGGAATTGAAATGGAAATTTAGATCTCAGGACCCAGAGACTAGAAAACCAAGTCTAGATCTCAATGCCTTCCTAGATCCAACAAGAACAATTTCCAGGAAATTGTAAATTGCAAAGAAAAGAGATGAAGATCAAGTAACAGAAACGGAAATGCCAATTCAATTAACAGTAAAGAAACAGAGAGATCCAAGATTGAGATTGAAATAGAATTTCTTAAATTCTCCAATCCAAGATCCAAGACAAAAGTAAAAATGAAATTAAAAGCAATGGAAACAAAGAAATTAAAGTTCACTCAAGTTCAAAAGCTCTCCGAAACTATTATGAAAATTCTAAAAGGAAAGCTCCCTTAATAACTTGAATTCTATCCTATTTATACACTTTCCAAAAATGATCTTCAAGCCTTGAGTTGGGCCTTTGTTCTTGGTGGAATTGGGTTGAAAGAGGCCTTGGTTGATTGCTCTTGAAGTTTGAAGAAGAACCAAAGTGAACCAATTGAACCGGGTTTGAGGTTAGCCAAAGTTGGACCTAAAGTTTGAGCCAGTCTAACTTTGGCTCCAACTTTTCATAGCAGCAAGCAAAATTTACTGGTATGCACGTTGGTGCCAACGTTAGGGGTCTAACTTTGACCCTAACGTTGGCCTTGCTTATATGCTAGTGGCGCCAACGTTAGCCTCCAAGTTAGGGGGCTAACGTTGGCGCAAACGTTGGCCCTTCCCCCTTTGTAATTTATGTGCCAACGTTAGCCTCCAAGTTAGGGGGCTAACGTTGGCGCAAACGTTGGTGCCCAGGGGAGAAACTCTCAAGTTCCAACGTTAGCCTCCAAGTTAGGGGGCTAACGTTGGGGCTAACTTTTGCCTCTTCCTTGAATGTTCATGTGCCAATGTTAGCCCCCAAGTTAGGGGTCTAACATTGGCGCAAACGTTGGTGCCCAGGGAAGAAGTTTCTCTTGCCAACGTTAGCCTCCAAGTTAGGGGGCTAACGTTGGCTCAAACGTGGGGAGCCCAGGGAGTAATCTTCATGCCTAACGTTAGCCTCCAAGTTAGGGGGCTAACGTTGGGGCTAACTTCATGCCTCTTGGTTCAATTTCACTTATTCCATTGTCCTCTCTTCACTTCTAGGCATTCCTCTTTGCTTCAACCTTTCTCCAAGCTTTCTTCACCTATCATTAATCAACCAAACTTATCAAAGCTATGCTCAAAATCATGAGATATTCATTCTTTCATAATATGCAACAAATATAGCATAAAACCTCATGAAATGGCATAAATTCATATATGGTTGGTTCAATCAAGGGAAACATGAAAATCTACTCAATTAGCTTGCTTGTAGCTCAAGAAAGTGCATAATTCTAATGAAAACTAAAGAAAAAGACTAGCTAAAATAGGCTAGGATGACTTGTCATCACAACACCAAACTTAAAGCTTGCTTGTCCCCAAGCAAGAAATGAATTATGCTCAGAGATTCTTTCAGTCAAGATGGATTGAGGAACACTTGTAAAGTGCAGTGAGTGAAGTGATCAAGTATCAGTGGGGTGAACTCTAAATCATATGCTCATGAAAGGGCTTCAGTGCTCACTAGTCCTTACATATTGGGAGTCGTAGGTCTTAGGATTTTCATCCAAATGGTATCATGGAGATCTCTTTATATGTAATCACCTTGAAGCAGTTTATAGTTTCTGTGCTTTGGCCTCGACTCTAAGTATCATGTCTCAAAGCGGCTCTTTAGATAAGCTTTCAATCAATACTCCTAAACCAGTTGGTTTTAAGGTATTAGGTGTGGAAGCACCCCTAAGGATTTACTTGCTCAAGCCTCTTTCTTTGACACAACTCAACCACAAGCATTTTACTAGGCTAACAACTCTTTGAGTCATTGTTTCTTTCTTTCTTTTTCTGCCTAGTAATTGATGCTCAGAGCCTTGGGCCATATTCCTTTTGTTTTTGTATTTTCTTTTCTTTCTTTTGTTTTGTTTGCTGCTTCTTGGATCAATAGATTTTTGAGAATTTTCACAATACTTCTTTGAACTTCATGTCCCGCCTATGAGCTCCCATGCAAGTTTTCACAAGCATGCAACCTCAATACATGATCATACAACTAGAACCACCACATCTCCTAATCTTTTGCTTGCCTCAAAATTGTTTAATTCCTCAATCCTTCTTTTCAAAGATCTTTCATGTGATGCATTTCTTGGAAATTGAGTGCAAACCAGTTTTGAAGATGAGAATGTTGTGAATGATCAAACATCTTGCTTATTGAATTATAAAGGAAAACCATGCTATGCATGCAGGCAAGGGCTGATCAGGATACAATCCAACTTTCAATCACAGCAATATTTGATGTAGACAATCACTTATCAATACAACCTGTTGGAGTTCACTTGCTTTCCTTCTCATCACCATTGCTGGCCTTTATGTTCATCTTTTGTTTCTTTGGTTGATGATTCTTAATCCCTCCAAAGGCTTGTATGATGCTCTGCAATGATATTGGAAGTTGCTTGTTTCCCAAGCACTTAGAAACAATGGTTAGCATGCAGGATTTATTTGTGGGCTTTTTGAACTTACTTTGGTGTGGGAACACCAAACTTAGTACCTTGCCAATGGTTTTCATACAGCAAATTAACCATGTGTGATAATTTTTTTTTTCTTCTTTTTCAAAAGCAATAAAACTGAAAACTAGGAAACAGCAGAATAGTTAACTAGTTCATCCAACATGCTTAAAGCCAACATTATGCAGAAAGTGAGAATGTATTTTATGATGGGATTTTGGTGGAACACCAAACTTAGAATCCTTCATTCTCCCTTAGATTGTTTTGGTGTGTAACACCAAACTTAGCTTCTTGCAATATAGATAAAACTAATTAACCTTTTTATTGAAATAGATATGAAAAGATGGTTACCTCCGGTTGGGTTGCCTCCCAACAAGCGCTCTTTTATTGTCACTAGCTTGACATCTTGCTCTTTGATTATGGAGGCTGGAAATCATAATGCCTCAGTTTTTCTCCTCTTGTTGTAGGATTCCTTTCCTCCATGACCTGCACAATCACAAACAATCCAAATGAAAATTGGATATTTCTCATGCCAGAATGTAGTCAGAGGATTAGTTGACACAATGTGTCAAACAGTTAATAGGCTTTGAGAGAAAATCAGAAGAAAATTGCTTTTGTTGTACAGAACAACAAGAAACAGACATAGAACCAGAACAGCAATGTAACTGAGAGAGCAAAGTTAGTGTTAGTTTAGGCAAAAATTCAAACAGTTAGTGGGTTAGTCAAAATTAGAGAAAAAGTGCTTGATCTAAACTACCACCTCACTTAATCATTGTCAATCTAATCAATCCCCGGCAACGGCGCCAAAAACCTGATGAGATATTTTGGTGAAAAATAAATTTCTTCCAAAACATCACAATCTAACCGGCAAGTGCACCGGGTCGCATCAAGTAATAAAAACTCACGGGAGTGAGGTCGATCCCACAGGAATTGAAGGATTGAGCAATTTTAGTTTAGTGGTTGATTTAGTCAAGCGAATCAAGATTTGGTTGATGGTTTTGTGACTTGCAGAATTAAATTGCATTGAAGTAAAGAAAACAAGAAATAAATTGCTAAAACTTAAAGAACAAGAAATTAAATGACAGAAACTTAAAGTGCAAGAAATGTAAATTGCGGAATCTTAAAGTGCAAGGAATGTAAATTGCTTGAAATGTAAAGGGGATTGGGATGTGGATTTGCAAAAATTAAACAAGGAAAAATTAGATTGCATCAAACAGAAGAGTAAAAGGGAATTGGGATTGAACCGGAAATAAAGCAGAAAAGTAAATGAACATAAGAAGCAGTAAACAGGGAATTGAAATGGAAATTTAGATCTCAGGACCCAGAGACTAGAAAACCAAGTCTAGATCTCAATGCCTTCCTAGATCCAACAAGAACAATTGCCAGGAAATTGTAAATTGCAAAGAAAAGAGATGAAGATCAAGTAACAGAAACGGAAATGCCAATTCAATTAACAGTAAAGAAACAGAGAGATCCAAGATTGAGATTGAAACAGAATTTCTTCAATTCTCCAATCCAAGATCCAAGACAAAAGTAAAAATGAAATTAAAAGCAATGGAAACAAAGAAATTAAAGTTCACTCAAGTTCAAAAGCTCTCCGAAACTATTATGAAAATTCTAAAAGGAAAGCTCCCTTAATAACTTGAATTCTATCCTATTTATACACTTTCCAAAAATGATCTTCAAGCCTTGAGTTGGGCCTTTGTTCTTGGTGGAATTGGGTTGAAAGAGGCCTTGGTTGATTGCTCTTGAAGTTTGAAGAAGAACCAAAGTGAACCAATTGAACCGGGTTTGAGGTTAGCCAAAGTTGGACCTAAAGTTTGAGCCAAAGTTAGGGGTCTAACTTTGGCTCCAACTTTTCATAGCAGCAAGCAAAATTTACTGGTATGCACGTTGGTGCCAACGTTAGGGGTCTAACTTTGACCCTAACGTTGGCCTTGCTTATATGCTAGTGGCGCCAACGTTAGCCTCCAAGTTAGGGGGCTAACGTTGGCGCAAACGTTGGCCCTTCCCCCTTTGTAATTTATGTGCCAACGTTAGCCTCCAAGTTAGGGGGCTAACGTTGGCGCAAACGTTGGTGCCCAGGGGAGAAACTCTCAAGTTCCAACGTTAGCCTCCAAGTTAGGGGGCTAACGTTGGGGCTAACTTTTGCCTCTTCCTTGAATGTTCATGTGCCAATGTTAGCCCCCAAGTTAGGGGTCTAACATTGGCGCAAACGTTGGTGCCCAGGGAAGAAGTTTCTCTTGCCAACGTTAGCCTCCAAGTTAGGGGGCTAACGTTGGCTCAAACGTGGGGAGCCCAGGGAGTAATCTTCATGCCTAACGTTAGCCTCCAAGTTAGGGGGCTAACGTTGGGGCTAACTTCATGCCTCCTGGTTCAATTTCACTTATTCCATTGTCCTCTCTTCACTTTTAGCCATTCCTCTTTGCTTCAACCTTTCTCCAAGCTTTCTTCACCTATCATTAATCAACCAAACTTATCAAAGCTATGCTCAAAATCATGAGATATTCATTCTTTCATAATATGCAACAAATATAGCATAAAACCTCATGAAATGGCATAAATTCATATATGGTTAGTTCAATCAAGGGAAACATGAAAATCTACTCAATTAGCTTGCTTGTAGCTCAAGAAAGTGCATAATTCTAATGAAAACTAAAGAAAAAGACTAGCTAAAATAGGCTAGGATGACTTGTCATCACTTGTCAACCGAATTTTTCTTAACACAATCAATTTGCCAATTCCTTGATCTAATTGTCATGAGAAGAGGTTAAGTGCATCTCTCTTATCCATGAGCCACACAAGTTCTCAAGATCTCAATTCATCCCGAATGTATTGATCAAGAGAGTTGTGAGAGACAGAGCTCCAAACTAATTTCTTTGATTCCCCTTCCGAGACTCACATAGAAATTCAATGGATCTAAACCCCCTTCCAGAATAAGTAGATCAAATGAACACAGAAGTTATCTCTTAGCTACAACAAGTGGATTGAGAAAAAGAAAAATTTCATTCATTCATTAGAAGTACAATAGAGCTCCTCCCTGATGACGAGGGTTGGTGCCAGTCTAGATTTTCTCTATTATAGAAAGGAAATTACTTCGTTGTGAGCATAGCTCCAAACCAACAAACAACTCTCACATCAAATTAAAATTTGGTTTTGTCACAAGTACAAACCCCAATAAGAATTAACCGAAGTATTTAAACCTCGGGTCGTCTCACAAGGAATTGCAATGAAGTGGTCAATTATTGGCTATGAAGGGGCAAGGGGTTTTTATTTATAAGAGGAGCAAGAAAAGTAAATCAAGCATGTAATTAAAGAAAGTAAGGTAAAGAACTCTTGGCTAAGGCATAGGTAATTGAGATCACCATCCTTGTCAGTGAATCAAATATTGATAATTATAAGGAACCGAGCTCATTAGATCTACTCACTAAAGCCTTAAGTACGCAATGTCTACTCATAAGCTTGGAGTACGTCAATTGGCTTGATCAACATCAATCCATAAGTCCCAACCTAGCTACTAATTAACTTAGTAGTAGGGTAGAGTCAATGGTTATCAAGTTGATCCCCAAGGGTTCTAGAATTACCAATTCAATGAAGCCCAAGGACTCAAGATCACTCAATCCCCTTAGCCTAGGCCAAGGGTCAAGAGAACTACTCAAAAACTAAAGGAAACATTCTATCAAACACCTAGTGTGCAATAAAAGTAACATCATAAAACGCAAGAATTAAAAGAACCCATAACTAACATAAGCAAGAAATCAACAATATCAATGAAGATAAACATAAAAGAGACATGGAACATAAAATTGCATTAAAAGGAAATTAGATCCAACAATATACATCAACATAAAAGATAGCAAAATGAGAATTTAGCACTACAACTAAGAAAGACAAGATGTAGAAATAAGAAATTGTAAAAGAAACAAGATGAAATCAAGTAATTAATTCAAGATCCTAGACAATTTAACCTAATCACAACCTAATTCTAGAGAGAAGAGGGAGCTTCTCTCTCTAGAAAACTAACTAAAGGCTCATGTTGACTAACCAATTGCTCCCCCTTGCTTGGGCTTCAATTCTACATGAAATACACTCAGAAACAAGTTAGATTTAGGCTTGGGCAGCTCAGAAATTGCCCCCAGCATTTTGCTTTTAAGTGGGTCACGTGCGAGTAACGGCGCATACGCGCCATGTACGCATGCGCGTCCCTTGGCCATTTTTCTCATCCGCGCGTACGCGCCATGTACGCGTACGTGTTGCTATGCTATGCCACTTCTGCGTGCGCGCACCTTGTACGCTTGTGCGCCCATTGAAGTATTCCCAATCTTTGTTTCTTCATGCATTCTCCACTTTGTATGCTTTTCTCCTCATTTCTTCCATCCTATACTTGCTTTATGGACCTGAAATCACTCAACAAACACATCAAGGCATCGAATGGAATTAAAGTGAGTTAAAATCACCAATTTAAGGGCCTAAAAAGCATGTTTTTACACTTAAGAATAATTCAAGGGAGAATTACAAAATCATGCTATTTCATTGAATAAATGTGGGAAAAGGTGATAAAATCTCCCAAAATAAGCACAAGATGAACCACAAAATTAGAGTTTATCAAATCTCCCCACACTTAAACTAAGTATGTCCTCATGCTAAAATCAAGAAAGAATAGAAGGGGTATCAACATTTATTCAATGTAAGCTAACTAAATGCAACCTATCTATATGCAATCTATCTACATGAATGCATCCACTTGGTCAAAACAAGTCAATTTCAAAGAATATATATGCAAGCATAAGGGCTAAGGCAATAACAATCAAATCAACCCACAATTGAATTGAATTATTGAAAGATTTTACAAACTTGCAAGAAAAGATGATCATGGGTGGAAACATATAATTGAGCGATCGAACCCTCACCGGATGTGTATCTGCTCTAGACACTCAAGTGTATGAGGTTGATTCACTCAATTCTCCCTCAATCATGCTTTCCAAGATTTGTTTTTCATTTAACAATCAACAATTACTTTATGCATGCACACAAATATCATGAGGACTTTCCCAAAGGTTGTAATGGGGCTAGGGTCAAGGTAGGGTGCATATGGTCAAGTGGGCTTGAAATTTGAATCTTCGATTAACTTAAACTTTCCACCTAACCTATGACAACTTATACAATTTTAAACAAACTTAACTATCCATTCTTCACTTTTTCTCACACTCATGCATTTCCTTTTGATCACCACATATATGCATTGATTATTATTGAACTTCTCCTTGGGGCATTTTTATCCCCTTTTTATTGCATGTCTCTTTTTTTCAACTAAAATATATATAAAAATATCAATGCATATGGGTTACACATGATTAATACATGAGTTTACACCCAATTCCCAAATTTTCAACACAAACACCAACACACTTTTATCTCTACCCAATGTTCTCAACTTTCCCAAAATCAAATAATGAACACCCTCACTAGCCTAAGATAATCAAAGATCCAAACAAGGTACATTTATTGTTTTTCACTTAGGCATGTAATGTGCTACAATTAAGAATAAGTGGGTTAAGCATAAGCTCAAATTGGCTAAAAATGGAAGATAAAATGTAGGCTATTTGGTTAATTGAGCTATTTGAACAATGGACTCAATCATATAAATGCATGTATACACAAAATAATGGACATAAAGAATCAAACAAATCAAAGATTACACTCATAGGAAGAGAATAATGCAAACAAGAATGAGAATAAGTTGTTATATATGATGCAACCACACAGTTAAGGCTCAAAACTCACATGCTTGTGTTCTTTTCTCAAAACATGATCCACAAAGTGTATAATTCACGCAAGTCCTAAAAAAAATTTCAACCAATTGGGGTGGTGCCCTAGAAATAGATTTCTTGGAAATTTTCATCATATTGACTAAGCTTATTCTAATGCAATGTTGTGATTTAGAAAAGTTAAAAAAAATTCCTTAGTTTATCCCTTTTCCAATCAAAGCAAATTTCACACGCAAAGGGGATCAACTAGGTTTCAACAATCCACAATGTTTTTCCAATTCACAACCAAAAACGCTAAAACAACTATATAATAGAAATCCAACCAAAATATGGAATGTATACAATCTAAGGTGCAAAATGCGACGACTAAGATAAAGTAATCCCAAGATAAAAAATATATACAATAATCTCAAAGTAATCTCAAAGATAAAGTGCAAAATAAAATAAAGTAGCAGAAACTAAAAGATAAATGTCTGAAAGTTCACCACACATATACTATCCACAGGTCACGAACGGTGACCTCCCCACACTTTAGGATGAAGCATCGTCCTTGATGCTACTGCTGAAGCTCGGGCTAGGGGTTAACAGTTGCGTCGGACTGTGGCTGTGGCTCAGGCTGTGGCTGTGGTACTGGCTAAGTCTTCAGGGGGCTGCTGAACCTCTGTGGTGGCCTGTGTCTCTGGGGGTGTCTCCTGCTGAGGCGGCTCCTCAACATGCTCCTCCTCATGATCCTGCTCATCCGAAGCGGGAGAGTATGGGAGAGGAGGTAGCTCAATGCCCTGTGATACAAACACGTGGTCTATGCGATCGAGACGTCATATGATACGACGCTCGCTGTGCTCCATGAAGCGAAACAGCCGCTGTACTAGCAAGTATGTTGGCTCAGGTGCTGGTGGTGGTGGCAAAGGTGCTGCGGCTGCTGAAGCAGAAGAAGGTCCTGTTACTGCTGTAGAAGATGAAGGCTGAGCTGCCTCCACCACTGCTCTAGCTCGAGAACGGCGTCTGGGTGGGGGCTTCTCGTGCACCCACGTACCCCACGGAATAGTAACCTCCTTGTCGTCATCGTCTGGGGGTGGTGCTGTCACGTCATCATCCCTCCATGGGACATCGGCTAGCTCAATCATGCTGGTGACCAATGTGAGAAATGGTAGTAGGCCACGAATGTGTGCTTTCCACATGCTCTGCCTGATCAACCGGGGGAAGTATACCTCTTTCTCCTCCATGACACAGCCAATCAGAACAAGCATATCCATCGAAATCTCAGAAAAATGAGTAGTGGTCAGGACATAGTGGGCGAATATCTACTGCCAAGTCCTAGCCACTCTAGACAGATAGGTGAATAACATCCCCTTGGGCTTCTTGTTGCTAGAATCCATCATCCAAGGGACGTCCAGTGTGGCAATAACGCACTTTAGCACCTCATAATTAAAGGTCATGCAGTGGATAGCTATCTCTGCCTGCTGATAGACACACGTGTCACCAGTATGAGGTCGGCAAAGCAATGCCTCCCCAATAGCTGCCTCAGTAATTAAGACCTGCTCACCCCGTAAGTGGACTGAATCAAGAGTCACTCGGAAGAAGTTGCAGTAAAATTCCTTGACCCACGAAGTGTTTATCCTTCCCAAATCCCTATCAACAAAGTCCAAGCCCGATTCCAGAATACGGGTATTGATGGCGCATCTCATGTCGTTGGAAAGGACCAATTTCTTCTCAATGTTCAAATTCATCTTCTGATATTTAGGGAAGCGAAGCTCACAGTAGAGATTTGGAAACTTGGTTGTGTCAGTGGGTGGTAGCAGCTGATTCTCTTTATCTACATCATTGAGCGGATTCTTGGCATAGTTGGCATAAGGGGGGGTAGAGGCTTTAGAGCGCTTCCTCTTCTTTGAGGTAGTAGCTATAGCTTTTCCTCTAACCGACATCCTGAAAAACAGATATGATATGATATAAGCAACTAGCCAGGTAGATGTATAGCACGCAAGGCAAGACATATTCATGAAGTGAGTTAAGGGATAAGAATTCTCGGAATTCAAGTAACATGATGCAAGAGTTAAGTAAGGTCACAAACCAAGACTTCAAGCTATATATGCATAATGCTTGTTTGTTAAGCCTAATAAGCGTCATACCCAAAAGAATGGTTAAGGGTGTTAGTTTGAAAGTGAAAAGGGAAGTGAGCTAGTTAATGAAGTTAAAAGTTAGAGAACCGGTCAAAGGAGAAGTCAATTGGTTAAGTATATTTAGAAGTTAGAAAAACTAGTTCGAAAAGTAGTGGTATGACGGTTATTAGCTTAATCACAAAGAAGTTCAAAAAATATGGATGCAAGCATACTCACAATCATGAAATGCATATAGTCATTGATGATGAAATATGATATTGCCAAAAAGCAACTAATATGAAAACAAGTCATCAAGCAATGTCATGGTTACTAGGTTTTCAATAATTGGTGTTGGTAAAATGAAAGTACATTTTGTGCAACGAAGGCAAGTTAGAAACCAATTTAAGTGAAAAAGGGTTACACAAGTTGAAATACATCACTTATTGCAAATGAATGCACCATTTTCAACAAATTGCAAGTTAAACTCAAATGGTCAGCTTAACCATTGGCTTGAGCATAAGGCATTTGAGTAACTTGAGAAAGAAGGTGCATGAAGAGTTAATGCATATCACAGAAGACAACATAAACACGGAGATGCTAGCCAAGGTGGCCTAGGGATTGAACTTGGTGAGGTTAAATAACCTTAATTGGGGAAATTGCAAGTTCAATTCTAGGCAACAAGTTGAAAACGAGCAGATTGTAAAAATTTGGGCAGCATATCGGCAGTAAATTGGACGTTCCTGGATAGCATAAAGTAACAAAACAGGCATATGAATCCATAATTTGCAACAAGCATGGTAAGAACATGGATTACATATGATTAAGCAGCATTAATCTCAATTATGTAATGAAACTCAGCAAGGCAGCATGTAAGAACTAAAAACTTAGCATAGCCCTAACCAAAATCCAAAAATAGCAGCAACAACCATTATTCAACAAACATGCATATTTAAGCAAATAAACACAAACGGAGCACTTATTAGGCCTAGAATCCTCTAACCACATCCTAACTACCTGACCGCATTTAATTCTATCTAGCCTAGCATGCAGAAATAAGCAATTAACTAACTGAAAATTAACAAACAGAATTACTTAAAGCAGAACCTGAGAGTAAAGCAGAACCAGAAATTGGGAAATGAAGAAACGGAAAGAAGAAGTAGCTAGGTAGTGCTGCCAGCAGCGGGGCTCACGGCAGCATTGGTGGTCGCGGTGGCGGAGCAGGAAGCAGAGTAGAGGCGTTGGGCAGAGCAACGAGAAATGGGAGGGGAATGGCGAGGAGAGAGGAAACGGCTGAGGGAAGGAGAATGGGTTAAGGGCGAAGGCTCGCCGGCGACAATGGTCATCACGGCGGTTGCTGGTGGGTGCAGCAGAGAGCAGTTAGAGAAGGATGGTGGAGAGGGAGAGAAGAGAAAGCGAGGAAGGGAGGAAGAAGGAAAGAAAGAGGAGGAGGGAAAAGAAGGTGACGGTGGCAGAATGTGGCCGCCGGACGGGATTTCTGGTTGGTTCAGGGGGTTATGGAAGGTTGGAGGGAGAGGGAAAGGAAACGTTAGAGGAGAAAGGGGAGTTGGGGCGCGATTGCGTTAGGGCTTTCGCATCCCTGGGTAAGTGAAATTTCTGAGTCCACGCGTGCACGCACCGTGCACGTCCGCGCGGATGGGAAGATGAGCAATCGGTGCGGAAGCATCGAATGCGCTTGCGCGTAGATAGGTGATGTGGGCATGGGCGCGGACGCGTACGGTGCGCGTCCACGTGGGTGAGTTGGGCCAGAGGCACAAACGTGGCCCAGAGTTGGCACAACTCTCGGGTCTTTGGCCTGGACGATGTGAAAACGCATCGACACGAACGCGCACTGTGTGCTTGCGCGTGGGTGGGCGGAGCGATGATGGGGTGCGGAGGCGCCAGGTGTGCCTACGCGTAGGTAGGGAAACGCAAAGGGACGCAGATGCGTCATGTACGCATCCGCGTGGGTCAAGGCACAGAGTTGGCCCAAAAGTGGCACAACTCTCTGGTCCTTGGCCTGGAGAGTGAGGAATGCACGACCGACGCGCGCGCGCACTGTGCGCTTGCGCGTGGCTTCCCCCTTCCCCCCCTCCCCCCACCCTTTTTTTTCAAAAATACCAAGAAGAGCTCAAAATCCTCTTAGCATTCTCTAAGACTCAAAACCCAGGTAAAATGCAAAACCAACCATATTTTTTGAATTTCTGAGGATTTTTCAAATAACTTGAGGAAACTTGCAATCCAAGCAAAAACTCAAATCCAAAGAATCATCCTTATTTAAGGCATAGAATGTATAAACACTTAACAAGCAAAACAAAATATACTAAGGAGTAAAGAAGTTACTTACAATAGAACCCAATTCATTCATTCATTATATCTACAAGAGAATGGAGAGAGTTTATCATAGTGAGGTGTCTCCTACCAAGCACTTTTAGTTAAAGTCCTTAAGTTGGACATTTGGGAGGCTCCTTGTCAAGGTGGCTTATGTTTGTATTCATCCTTGAACCTCCAAGAATGCTTGTCCTTCAGTCGGTTCTCAGAATTTTCAACCATATTCACCAAGCTTGGATGATGTTCTTTCCAAGATATGAGCTCCCAAAATTGGCCTTCATGTTGTGATCCAGGGTCCCATATCTTGTTTTTACACCCATCTTCTAGTTGATCAAAACAATTCTATTTGGGTGGTAAGTGATCCGAATTCCCATGTGAGCACCAAATAGTCCTCCTATACCCATTCAATTTAGCACTACATCCAATCTTGCAATCAAACGTTGAACATGCAACCATAGTGAACCCATAAGGATGTCTCCAACCACTACACAACTCTTCCCTTCTCTTAACTCCACAAAGGGCTCTAAGTTGACCATCATTTTCAAGCAACCCATACTCAAGTGAGACAGTAAAGCTTATAGAGAGGAATTTTACCCACTTGAATGTTATGTCGGGTGATGGCGGTTTAGGGAGGGTGACCTCCCCACACTTAGCCAATGCAAGATCCGTTCACTTGTGGTCTTCCTTTGCAACTTCCACTTCTTTGCAAGCTTCTTCAACCTCAATTCATTGCTCACCAACTTCTTCAATCTCTTCCCCATCACTCTTATCATAGATAGTAGGTCTGGTGAAGTCTACTTCATCATCAAGTCCAAGCATATTGGGGAAGGATTCATCAAGGTTAAATGACTTATGTGTTGATACAGAATCATCATAAATAGGAGGGCCTATTACTTGGAATGCTCCTTCTAATTCTTCACTTACAACATGCCTTGGAGGTTGCACATCCCCCTCAACATTGTTTTCTAGTCCGATGGAAGAAGGTTCAACAAGATCATCAAGGAAATTGGTCAATGTGGACAAAAAATCACTAATGATGGAATCCACTTCTTGGTCAATGTCCCTCAACTCTCTATTCAATTCCTTAACATCCCTTCCTAACTCCGTGGAAAGAGGCTTTTCAACTTGTGATTCCTCTATGTACTCAACATATCCTAAGTACCCAACCATTACTTCCTTTCGTTCAATAAGCTCTACCTCTTCCTCTTGTGGTACTTCTTGCCTTAACTCTTCTTCTTCACCTCGGAGCTCAAATTTTACTCCATCACCAAGCTTCTTGATTGCTTCTCCATATTCAACAATGGGAGCACTTGAGGTGCATGAGCTTAGGTGGGAGGCTAGGCGACCAATGGCTTCTACCATGATAGTCATCTTGGTTTCCATTTCTTTAAACTCCTTTCCAGTCTCCTCTTGTTGCCTTAGGATATGAGATTCAAGATCCCTTAGTCCTTGGGTGAGGGCTTCATCGGGAGGTGGTGGTGAAAGAGAGGGTTCATTGATTGAGGGAAAGGTATTGTTGTTGGAAGGTGGTTCTTGTTGGAAGTTGGAAGGTATAGTCCTCTTCTTCCACGCTTGCGCGCCCATTGAAGTATTCCCAATCTATGTTTCTTCATGCATTCTCCACTTTGTATGCTTTTTTCCTCATTTCTTCCATCTTATACTTGCCTTATGGACCTGAAATCACTCAACAAACACATCAAGGCATCGAATGGAATTAAAGTGAGTTAAAATCACCAATTTAAGGGCCTAAAAAGCATGTTTTTACACTTAAGCATAATTCAAGGGAGAATTACAAAACCATGCTATTTCATTGAATAAATGTGGGAAAAAGTGATAAAATCCCCCAAAATAAGCACAAGATGAACCACAAAATTGGGGTTTATCACTCCCCCTAATGACGTGGGATTTAGTTCACCATTGCTCAGAAAATCTAAAAAGAAAGGAAAAGTACATGAAAGTAACTTAGTACACACAAAAAATGATGCAGAGTTTCCCAATTAGGGTCCCCCTACATCCCAGCCTTCTTTCTAAGTTCAAAAGCCATCCTATATATGCACTCCTCAAAGCAATCTTCAAGTACTTGGATGTGGGCTTTGGCATTAGTTGAAGTAGTTAGGAGTGGCTCTCTCTGATGTTAGCCCAGGCGTTAGCTCACTAACGTTCACAAACTCGCATGGATGCCATTGAAATAAAAGTTGGCACTGGCGTTAGTCACCAACGTTAGTGCATTAATAGTGGCACTAATGTTTCCTTTGAAAGTGTTCCAAGGGTTACCTAAAATTGAAGGTTGATTGACGAGCGATAATCATTTTCGGTAAGGAATTTCACAAAATTTGTACGTTGCAAGTATAGCCCCAAACCAACAAACAACTTTCGCATCAAATTAAAATTTATGTGTGTGCTTTTGTCACGAATAACAAACCCCAATGAAAATTTACCGAAGTATTTAGACTCTGGGTCGTCTCCTTAGGAAACAATGAAGTGGTCAATTATTGGCTATGAAGGGGTAAAGGGGGTTTTGGTTTATTGGAGGGCTAGAAAAGTAAATTGAACAGGTAATTAAAGAAAACAAGATAAAGAACTCTTGGCTAAGACTTAGGTAACTGAGATAACCATCCTTGTTAACAAACCAAATATTGATAATCATGAGAGCCCAACCCATTAAATCTACTTCTCAAAGCTTTAAGTACGTGACATCTACTCCTAAACTTGAAGTACATCAAATAGGCTTGATCACATCAACCCTTAAGTTCCAACCTACCTACTAATTAACTTAGTAGTGGGTTAGTGTCAATAGGTGTCAAATTGATCACCAAGGGTCTCAAATTACCAAATCCATTATACCCAATGACTCAAGATTACCCAATTCCTTTAGCTTAGACCAAGAGCCAACAAAACTACTCAAAAGCTAAAAAGGACATTTCATCAAACATGTAGAATGCAATAAAAGTGAACATCATAAATTGAAATAATAATAAAATCTATCAACTATTCATTGCAAGGGAAGTAAATCCACAACTCAATTCTTCAATAAAAAGGAACATCAACATCAAATTGCATTAAATGTAAACCAAATTCAACACGAGTTCATCATCACAAAATGTAGCAAAAGGGAAAATTAACATGAAAACTAAGAGGATCAAGTAGTAGAAATGAGAAATTATAAAGGAAACAAGATGAAATCATGGAATTAGACAATGATCTATAACAATCTAACCTAATCCTAACCTAATTCTAGATAGAAGAGGGAGCTTCTCTCTCTAGAAAACTAACTAAAGGCTCATGTTGGCTAAACTAATTGCTCCCTCTTGATTGGACTTTAATTCTGCATGAAATACACTCAGAAACAAGTTGGATTTAGGCCTGGGCAGCTCAGACATCGCCCCCAGTGTTTTGGCTTTAAGTGGGTCACGTGCGAGTACCGGCGCGTGCGCGCCATGTGCGCGTGCGCGTCGATTTGGCTATTTCTTCATCCACGCGGATGCGGCATGTACGCGTGCGCGTCCGTGTGCGAAACCACTTCTGCGTGTGCGCACCTTGTACGCGTTGGCGTCCATGTGCATTCCCAATCTTTGTTTCTTCATGCATTCTCCCCTTTGCATGATTTTCTCCTCATTTTTTCCATCCAATACTTGCCTTATGAACCTGAAATCACTCATCAAACACATCAAGGTATCGAATGGAATTAAAGTGAATTGAAATCACTAATTTAAGGCCTAAAAAGCATGTTTTTACACTTAAGCACAATTCAAGGGAGAATCACAAAACCATGCTATTTCATTGAATAAATGTAGGAAAAGGTGGTAAAATCCCCCAAAATAAGCACAAGATAAATCACGGAATCGGGGTTTATCAAATCTCCCAACACTTAAACTAAGCATGTCCTCATGCTAAAATCAAGAAAGAAGCAAAGGGTAACAACATTTATTCAATGCAATTTAAATAAATGCAACCTATCTACATGAATGCAATGGCTTAGTCAAAATAAATCAATCTCCAAGAATACACATGCAAGCACAAGGGCTAAGGCAATAGCAATCAAAGCAAACCCACAATTGAATTGAGTCATTGAGGAATTTCACAAACTTGCAAGAAAAGATTATCATGGGTGGAAACATGTAATTGAGCGATCGAACCCTCACCGGATGTGTATCCGCTCTAGGCACTCAACTGTATGGGGTTGATTCACTCAATTCTCCCCTAATCATGCTTTCCAAGATTTGTTTTTCATCTAACAATCAACAATTAATTCATGCATGCATACAAAAATCATGAAGACTTTCCCATAGGTTGTAATGAGGCTAGGGTCAAGGTAGGATGCATATGGTCAAGTGAGCTTGAGATTTGAATCTTTGATTAACTTAAACTTCCCACCTAACCTATGACAACCTATACAATTCTAAACAAACCTAACTACCCATTCTTCACTTTTTCACATACTCATGCATTCCAAATTGATCACCACATATATGCATTGATTATTATTGAACTTCACTTTGGGGCATTTTTGTCCCCTTTTTATTATTGCAAAATTTTTTTTAAACTAAAATATATATACAAGAGCATCAATGCATATGGTTTACACATGATTAATACATGAGTGTGTACCCAATTCCCAAAATTTTTCAACAAAAATACAAACACACTTTTATCTCTACCCAATGTTCCCAACTCTCCCAAAATCAATTGATAAACACTCTCACAAGCCTAAGCTAATCAAAGATCCAAACAAGGGAAATTTATGGTTTTTCACTTAAGCTTGTAATGTGCTACAATTATGAACAAATGGGTTAAGCATAGGCTCAAGATTGACTAACAATGGAAGATAAAAGGTTGGCTATTTGGGTAAGTGAGCTAATTAAACAATGGCCTCAATCATATAATTGCATGTATACATAGAATAACGGACATATAGAATTAAACAAATCAAAGATTACAATCATAGAAAGAGAATAATGGACACAAGAATGGAAATAAATGGTTATGTATGATGTAACCACACAATTAGGCTCAAATCTCACATGCTTGTGTTCTTGGCTCAAAAATCTTGTTCCACAAAGTATATAATTCAAGCAAGTTCTAGAAAAAATTTCAACCAATTAGGGTGGTGCCCTAAAAAATGGATTTCTTGGAATTTTTCATCATATTGACTAAGCTTATTCTAATGCGATGTTGTGATTTAGAAAATTTTAAAAATTTTCCTTAGTTTACCCCCTTTTTCAATCAAAACACAATTCTTATATAAAAGGGTTAACTAGGTTTTAACAATCCAAAATATTTTTCAAATCACAATCAAAGCCAAGATGCAAAACATATATATATATATACATATATATAATAAAAGTGTGCAACTATAAAAATAAGGGTATCCACAATAGCAAATATATATAGTAATCCCAAAATGATCTAAAAGATAAAGCACAAAATAAAGTAGTAGAAACTAAAGATGGATGTCCGAAAGTTCACCACAGAAATGTCAACACCGGCCACAAATGGTGACCTCACCACACTTTAGAATCAAGCATCATCCTCGATGCTACTGCTGAAGCTCGGGATGGGGGTCAACAATCACACCGGGCTATGGCTCATGCTCAGGCTGTGGAACTGGGACTGGCTGTGGCTGTTAATCCTCAGGAGGCTGCTGGACCTCAGTGGTGGTCTGTGTCTCTGGTGGTGCCTCCTGCTGTGTTGGCTCCTCACCATGCTCCTCCTCTTGATCTTGTTCGTCGGAGGCTGGAGAGTCTGGGACTGGAGGAAGCTCGATGCCCTGTGATGCGAACACCTAGTCTAAGCGGTCGAGACGTCGTATGATACGATGCTTGAGGCACTCCATGAAGCGGAATAGGCGCTGCAACAACAGGTATGTCGGCTCAGGTGGTGGTGGTGGTGGTAAGGATGCTGCGGCTGCTGAAGTAGAAGGGGCTCCTGCTGCTGATGACGATGGCTAAGCTACCTCCTCTACTGCTCTGGCTCTAGAACGGCATTTGGGTGGGGGCTTCTCGTGCACCCACCCACCCCAAGGAATGGTAACCTCCTTGTTATCGTCCTCTGGGGGTGGTGGTGTCACGTCATCATCCAACCACTGGACATCTGCCAGCTCAATCATGCTGGTGACAAGTGTAGAGAATGGCAGCAAGCCACGAATATGAGCGCGCCACATGCTCTGCCTGATCAACTGGGGGAAGTTTACCTCCTTCCCCTCCATCACACACCCAATCAGCACCAGTATATCCATCGGAATCTCTGAGAAGTGAGTGGTGGGCAGGACAAAGTGGGCAAATATATGCTGCCAGGTCTTAGCCTCCCTCGACAGATAAGTGAAACGCATCTCCTTGGGCTTCTTGTTGTTTGAATCCATCACCCAGGGAGCATCCGGTGTGGCAATCATGCACTTAAGTGCCTCATAGTCAGATGTCATACAGTGGATGGCTACCTATGCCTGCTCATTGGCGCATGTGTCATCAGTGCGGGGTCGGCAATGCAATACCTCCCCAATGGCAGCCTCAGTAATCAGAATCTCTCTACCCTTCAGCTGGACTGAATCGAGTGTGGCACGAAAGAAGTTGCAATAGAATTCCCTCACCCATGAGGTGTTTATCCTCCCCAAATCTCTGTCAATAAAGTCCAATCCTAACTCCAGGATGCGGGTGTTTATGGCAAGTCTCACATCATTGGGAAGGAGCAATTTCTTCTCAATATTTAAGTTCTTCTTCCGAAAAATGGAGAAGCGAAGCTCACAGTAGAGGTTGGGGAATTTGGTTGGTTCAATGGAAGGCAACAGCTGATTTTCCTTGTCCTCTTCATTTAGGGGATTCTTGGCATAGTTTGCATAGGGTGAAGGTGTATAGGTCTTAGAGCGCTTCCTCTTTTTAGAAGTAGTGGCTATGGCTTTCCCTTTGTCTGTCATCCTGAAAAACAGAGATGATATAATATAAGCAGCTAGCCAAACAAATAATAAGCACTCAAAGCAGAGCATATTCATGAAGTGAGTGAATAAAATAGAAATCTTAGAATGCAAGCAACAAGATTCAGAATTCAAGCTAAGGTACAAACCAAGAAGTCAAGCCACAATTGCACATTACTTGTTTATTAAGCCTAAGAAACACCATATCCAAAGAATGATCAAAAGAGTTAAGTGGTAAACCAAAAGAAAAGTTAATTGGTTAAATAAGTTAAAGTTAGAAATCAGTTTGAAAATCAGTGATATGGTGATTATCGGCTCAATTTCAAAGGGATGTACAAAATAAGAATGTAAGCATTCTCACAATCATGAAATGCATCAAGTCATTGATGATGAAATATGATATCGTCAGAAGGCAACTAATGAGAAAACAAGTCATCCATCAATGTGAGAATCACTAGAGTCATATGAATTTGTGTTGGTACAGTCAAATCATTAAAGAATGAATCAATTAAGAAGCATTCAACACCAAATTCAATGATGCATAAAAGTTACAAGTTGAGAAAAGAGTGGAAAACCAGATGGTCTATGTGGCTTAATGCAAATTATGTATGAATAAAGTGAATCGAATCAGCGACATAGATTAAAGACTTTCAACTTGTGTGTTTATGCAAAAGAGCCATGAAATCTTAAAAGAGTTACAAGTGATGGCCAATCTAAAAATTCATTCAAACAATTCAATGCCTATAAGCAAATCACCATGAATAACAAGCAAAGAATGTGATAAGCATGACCAAGACCTGTTCTTGATGATTTTCCAAAACCAGTTAGCTGATAAAATTCTATTTGACACAGAAATCATCAAATAGAAGTTTGTTACACCAATCAAAACATTGTTATTTCGCGGAACATGGTTATGAAAAATCCGGCAGCATTTCAGCAGTACATTGGCTACTTTCGAAATTCAAATAAGCAAATCGGATTCCATATGAATTCATTGAAAATCAGAAGCACAGAAATCATGCATGAATTCATATGAATGGGCAATTAAGCCAACAGTTCAGCAGTAAAGCAAATTAAACAGCACAGAGAACAACAGCAGTTGCTTCAATCAGCACTCCTTTCACCAATCAATCACAAGTAAGTAGCATCAGCAGATTAAATAAACACAGAATAATTCAATAAAACAGAGCAATTTCACACAGTAGCAATAATTCGAACAAACCTAAATCCACTACCTAGCCCAGATTCGCTAACCACCTAATTACACTAAACTAACTAACTAACTAATCTAACTATACAAGCTAAACAGAATAATCTAAACAGAATTAATTAAATGAACTAAAATTGAAATGGGAAGAGAAAGGAACCTGGAAGCAGGGGAGTTGGAGGTGTGAACAAAGGAAGGGAAGGGAGAGTGGAGGTGTGGACCAGAGAAGAATGGCGGTCTGGTGGCACAGGAGAGCTTGCGCCGGCGACAATGGAGTCGCGGCTGTGCTCGTGGTAGAGCAGGGGCACTGTGAGAGAGAATAGAGCAGAGAGGATTGAGTGAGAGAGAGGGAGAACGAGGAAGAGAGGGGGCGTGCAGTGACGGCGGCAGTGGTGGTCGTGGAACGCTCGCCGGAGGACGGTTATGAAGGGAGAAAGGAGAAGAGTGTTTCTGGTGAGTGAGGGAGAAGGAGAAGAGACGTTGGGGTGAGGGACGAAGGGGTTTGCGCGAATGCGCTAGGGCTTCGCATCCCTAGGGTAAGTAAAAATTTGAATCCACGCGTGCGCGCACTGTGCGCATCCGCGTGGGTGAGAGAATAGAAAAGTGATGCGGAGGCGCCATATGCGCTTGCGCGTAGATAGAGGAATCAGCAATGGGCGCGGACGCGTACAGTGCCCGTTCGCGCGGGTAAGCTGGGCCAAGGGCACAAAAAGGGGCCCAGAGTTGGCACAACTCTCGGGTCCTTTGGCCTAGGTGATGCTAAAACGCATCGACGCGCGCGCGTACCGGGCGCGTTCACGTGGATGGCTTGAGCTTATGGAATGGGCGCGGAGGCGCCAAGTTCACCAACACGTGGGTAAGGAAACACGAAGGGACGCGGACGCGTACAGCGTGCATCCATGTGGGTTGAGGCACAGAGTTGGCCCAAAAGTGGCACAACTCTCTGGTCCTTGGCCCAAAAAACTCAAATCCGCAACCGCGCACGCGCACTGTGCTCTTGCGCGTGGCTGCTCGGTTTTCTTTTTTTTTTTCATGAGCATCAAAAAGACCTCATAATCCTCCCATCCTTCTCTAAGATTCTAGAATTAGCTAAGATGCAAAATTAAGCTCATTTTGAAATATTGGGGATTCTTCAAACAAATTGTGAAAACTTGCAATCCAAGCAAAAACTCAATTTCAAAGAATTATCCCTAATTACAGTATAGAATGTATAAATACCTTAGCAAGCAAAGCAAAATACACCAAGAAGTAAAGAAATTTTGTACAATGGAACCCAATTCATTCATTCATTATATCTACAAGAGAATGGAAAGAGTTTACCATGGTGGGGTGTCTCCCACCAAGCACTTTTGGTTTATGTCCTTAAGTTGGACATTTGGGAGGCTCCTTGTCAAGGTGGCTTATGCTTGTATCCATCCTTGAACCTCCAAGAGTGCTTGTCTTTCAATTGGTTGTCAGAATTTCCAACCATCTTCACCAAGCTTTGGTGAGGTTCTCTCCAAGATATAAGCTCCCAAAATTGACTTCCGTAGTGTGATCTAAGATCCCATATCTTATCTTCGCACCCTTCTTCTAGTTGATTGCTTTGGTTTCGTCCGGGTGACAAGAAGGCGGAATTCTCATGAAAGCACCAAACTGTCCTCCTCGACCCATTTAATTGAGCATTACACCAATCCATGCTCTTCAAATTTGAGCTTCCAACCATAATGAGTCTAGACTTACAACGCCAACCACTAAACATCCTCCTCTTTCGCTTAATTCCACAAAGTGCCCTAAGTTGGCCATCTGTTTCAAGCAAGTCATACTTAAGTGGGATAATAAAGCTAAGAGTTAGAAGTTTTACCCACTCAAGCAAAGGATTGGATGACAAGCTAGGTAGAGGAGTTCACAAAGATCTTGATACAGCATGCTCCACTCCCGTCCATCCTCTTCTAGAGATTTCCACCACTTGGCAAGGCTTTTCAAGTTTCTCCTCTAGCCAAGTTTCCTCAAGTTTGCATTCTTTTTCATCAATTTCTTCTATCTCTTCCCCATCACTCTCATCATAGACAGGAGGTCTAGTGAAGTCTACCTCAGCGTCCAGTCTAAGCATTTTGGGGAAGGACTCTTCAAACTCGAAAGGATCATATGTTGATGCAGAATCATCATAGATAGGAGGGCTTGTTGTTTGGAACACTTCTTCCAGTTCTTCACTCACAATAGGTCTTGGAGGCTGCACATCCTCCTCAACCTTCCTTTCTAGCCCACTGGAGAAAGGCTCAACAAGATCGTCAAGGGGGTTGATCAATATGGGCAAAAAATCACTAGTGATGAAATCCACTTCTTGATCAATTTCCTTCAACTCTTTGTCTACTTCCGCAACATTACTCTTCTCTTTAATATCCTCTCCAAACTTCTTGGGAGAGGAATCTTCAACTTGGGATTCCTTTATGTGCTCAACATATCCTAAACATCCACCCACTACTTCCTTTTGTTCGCCAATCTCTACATTCTCCTCTTGTTGTACTTCTTGCTTCAACTCTTCTTCCTCACCATGGAGCGTCAAGTTCACTCCCTCACTAGGCTCCTTGATTGTTTCTCTACATTCAACAATGGGGTCCTTAGGGTGCATGAGCTTAGGTGGGATGTTTGGTGACTCACGGCTTCCACTATGCCGGCCATCCTTGCTCTTAGTTCCTTAAACTTAGTTTCATCCTCCTCTTGTCGCCTTAAGATACGAGATTCAAAGACTCTCAGTTCTAACATGAAGGCTTCATCAGGAGGTGGTGGTGGAAGAGAGGGTTCATTAGTTGAGGGAAGATTGTTGTAATCGGAAGGTGGTTCATATTGGTGGAATTCTTGAGGTGGTGTGTGTGGAATTTGTGGTTCTTGGGAGTATTGGTATTGGGATGGTGGTGGTTCTAGATGTGATTTATATGGTAGTTGGTATGGTAGGTATGGATCATGGTCATATGGAGGTAAATGATAGTGTGAGGCATGTGAGTATGGTGTACGGCTATATTGAGGAGTGGGTTCATATGCATATGACGATTGTGGTTGACAACCACAATGAGGATCATCACACACATTAGATTGATACACATTAGGATCAAGATTATACCCATAAGAGTCCGGAGGAGGTTGTTGCCATGAAGGTTGTTCATAAGCTTGAGGTTCCTCCCATCCTTGATTTCCAAATCCTTAATGCATATCCTCATTGGAACTTCCATTTCCTACAACATAGTTTGAACTACACCCATAGCCAAAAGGATGAGAATTCATAGTGAAAGGGAAAATAAAAACAAAGACTAATAAGAAACAAAGAAAACAAAATTCTAAACTAGCAAAAACTAGCAAACAAACCAAAATTCAAGCTATTCACAATATATACAATAGCCAATAACATAGCACCATTGCATCCCCAGCAACAGCGCCATTAATTTGACGAGCGAGAATCGTTGTCGGTAAGGAATTTCACAAAATTTTTACGTTGGAAGTATAGCCCCAAACCAACAAACAACTTTTGCATCAAATTAAAATTTATGTGTGTGGTCTTGTCACGAATAACAAACCCCAATGAAAATTTACCGAAATATTTAGACTCCGGGTCGTCTCCCTAGGAAATAATGAAGTGGTCAATTATTGGCTATGAAGGGGGTAAAGGGGGGTTTTGGTTTATAGGAGGGCTAGAAAAGTAAATTGAACAGGTAATTAAAGAAAACAAGATAAAGAACTCTTGGCTAAGACTTAGGTAACTGAGATCACCATCATTGTCAACAAACCAAATATTGATAATCATGAGAGGCCAACCCATTAAGTCTACTTCCCAAAGCATTAAGTACGTGACATCTACTCCTAAGCTTGAAATACATCAAATAGGCTTGATCACATCAACCCTTAAGTTCCAACCTACCTACTAATTAACTTAGTAATGGGTTAATGTCAATGGGTGTCAAATTGATCACCAAGGATTCTCAAATCACCAAATCCATTATACCCAATGACTCAAGATTACCCAATTCCTTTAGCTTAGACCAAGAGCCAACAAAATTACTCAAAAGCTAAAAAGGACATTTCGTCAAACATGTAGAATGCAATAAAAGTGAACATCATAAATTGCAATAATAATAAAATTTATCAACTATTCATTGCAAGGGAAGTAAATCTGCAACTCAATTCATCAATAAAAAGGAACATCAACATCAAATTGCATTAAATGTAAACCAAATCCAACATGAGTTCATCATCACAAAATGTAGCAAAAGGGAAAATTAACATGAAAACTAAGAGGATCAAGTAGTAGAAATGAGAAATTATAAAGGAAACAAGATGAAATCAAGGAATTAGACATGGATCTATAACAATCTAACCTAATACTAACCTAATTATAAAGAGAAGAGGGAGCTTCTCTCTCTAGAAAACTAACTAAAGGCTCATGTTGGCTTAACTAATTGCTCCCCCTTGCTTGGACTTCAATTTTGCATGAAATACACTCAGAAACAAGTGGGATTTAGGCCTGGGCAGCTCAGAAATCGCCCCCAGCTTTTTGCCTTTAAGTGGGTCACGTGCGAGTACCGGCACGTGCGCGCCATGTTCGCGTGCGCGTCGATTTGGCTATTTCTTCATCCGCGCGGATGCAGCATGTACGCGTGCGCGTCCTTGTGCGAAACCACTTCTGCGCGTGCACGCCTTGTACGCGTGCGCGTCCATGTGCATTCCCAATCTTTGTTTCTTCATGTATTCTCCCCTTTGCATGCTTTTCTCCTTATTTCTTCCATCCAATACTTTCCTTATGAACCTAAAATCGCTCATCAAATACATCAAGGCATCGAATGGAATTAAAGTGAATTGAAATCACCAATTTAAGGCCTAAAAAGCATGTTTTTACACTTAAGCACAATTCAAGGGAGAATCACAAAACCATGCTATTTCATTGAATAAATATGGGAAAAGGTCGTAAAATCCCCCAAAATAAGCACATGATAAATCACAGAATCGGGGTTTATCATTGATCTCGGATGAGATCTGCTGTTGGTAGTCAGAGCTGTCGTGTCCGACCTGGTGGAACTAGTGGAACTGGTGATCCTTCGTCACTGGAGAGTGGTGGTACCTGCAACAGACTCCGATGCTTAAGTTAGCATGGGCTTTAAGCAGGTTTTTAGTAGAATCAGAGTATGAGTTATACCTGGGTGCTCCAGTGTATTTATAGTAGTGCGGGCTGACCTTCTTAGATAAGATAAGTTAGTTATCTTATCTTATCTTTGAGTGAAGTCATCTTATCTTTAAGGGGAACTGCCTTTATCTATCTTAGGCTTTAGCTACCTTTAGATTGGGTTGTATCCCTTTGTTTGGGCCTGCTTGGGCTTCCTATGTTGATTTGGCCGAACTCTTTTAAAGAAGAGGTCGGGGGACCTGACCTAAAGAGGTCGGTCGCTTTGTCTTCAGTCAGTCCGGGTCGGATAGTGATAAACCCCATTTGTAGGGTTTATCTTATGTTGAATTTAGAGCGTTTTATCATCTTTTTCCACATTTATTCAATGAAATAGCATGGTTTTGTAAATTCTCCTTTAATTGTGCTTAAGAGTAAAAACATGCTTTTTAGGCCCTTAATTGTTTAATCTTGATTCACCTTGATTCCATTAGATGCCTTGATATGTTTGTTATGTGATTTCAGGTTTAGGAGGCAAATATTGGATCAAGGGAATGAAGGAAAAGCATGAAAAAAATGGAGAACTCATGAAGAAATGAAGGAATCGCAAAAGCTGTCAAGCCGACCTCTTTGCACTTAATTGACCATAACTTGAGCTACAGTGGTCCAAATGATGCGGTTCCAATTGCGTTGGAAAGCTAACATCTGAGGCTTCGAAATGATATAAGATTTGCTATAGTTGCATCGCGGATAGAGGAGCGCATGCCCACGGTACGCATACGTGCTGATTTGCATGTGATTCATTAAATGCAAATTCGTGGCCAGTAAATTCTAAAGCCTTGTGGGCCAAATCCAACTCATTTCTGATGCTATTTAAGCCAAGGATTGAAGGGGAATTGACATACTTTACATACTTTTGATCATTAGTCATAGTTTAAGCTTTAGGAGTAGTTAGAGTTAGTTTCTAGAGAGAGAAGCTCTCACTTCTCTCTAGAATTAAGATTAGGTTTTAGATCTAGATCTAGTTCTTTTTCTCTCTTCTAATTTTCCTTTCCTTTCCTTAATTGTTCTCTTGTAGTTGTAGAATTCTTCTTCTCTTGTAATTCCTTTGTATTGTTAGTTGTAGTTTATGAACTTTCTTTTGTAGATCTATATTTCTTCTTTAATGCAATTGGTAAGTCCTTTGTTGTTTCATAATTGTTTTCCTTTTCTATTATTGATCTCTTGCTATTCTAGTTAGATCTCTCTTTAATTCTTGCAATTCATGTTGTTTACTTTTATTGCCTTCTATGTGTTTGTTAAAATGCTTCTTTTAGTTATGAGTTTACTTTTCTATTGTTTTGCCCTTCTATTGTTAATATCTTACTTTTGTAGTTGTAGATTCCTTTAATTCTTGCAATTTACTATGCTTTTCTTTTGTGCCTTCCAAGTGTTTGATGAAATGCTTGGTTGGATTTTAGAGTAGATTTTAGTGCTCTTGGCTTGGGAAGGTAACTTAGGAACTCTTAAGTTACTAATGTCCAAGTGATTGACAATTGGGAGCCATTAACTCTAGATCTCACTAATTAATTTGGTGGAGAACTAGGACTTATGGACTTGGATTGACATAGCTCACTTGACTTTCCTCTACTATTAGTTATGGGTTAACTTAGTGGGGTTGGTCCTTGCCAATTCTCATGTTGTGGTTAGTGATTAGGATAGAGATCCTTGACCACTAACCTTTGCCAAGACCTCTTTAGTTGTTAGTTTATTTTCATTGCCATTTACATTTCTTGTCTCTTTTCGCTCTTGCTTTGCGGCTTCACTTTGTTTCTCTCGACCCTCTGTTTTTGCATTTTCCGTTCTTCCTTCCTTGGTGTTTCTTCATCAATGTTTCCTTCGGACCCTTCCCTCACGCTCGTCTCTTCTTCCTCTACAGGTTGGTGTTTTCTTTTCCCTTTTATTATTTTTATTTAGTCGCTTTTTTGTATGTCTCTACTGTTGCATGTGCTTTGTCTCCGAGAATTTTTTACCTTTTCGAGGAATAAATGATGGTTATCTAAAAAAGCTTCCGTCTTTTGTGGTGATCCCTGTGTTTCCTTTGCTATGATGTGTGCCTGGTGATTTTTGCTTTCCTAGGGTTTTATTAGGGCCGTTCCTGCATCCTTCATTTCTGTGTGTCTTTGTTTCTGGGTTCACTACTTTGTGTGAACCATTTTGGTGAAGAAATATTGTAGTCTTGATGGTACTTGTTGATGATGTGAAATTTCTTGCTACTTTGTGATGTTACTAGAAGAGGATTGTTTTGTGAGATGGTTAGTGCATAGACCGTTGGTTTCCTTCTTTTCTGGTTCCTGCCTTGTTATTGCCTCCAAAGGGTGCCCCTGGATTTTAGTGTGAATCCTGGGGTTTCCCTTTTGCTACCGTGTCTGATTCTTGTCGTTCATACATTATTGTCCGAATTATTTTCATATTTGTCCGAGTTGTTTGGTAGTAACCCATCTTTTATCTGTTTCTTCCTGTAGGAATAGTTGGCCTATGTCTTCTCGCAAAAATATTATTGAGATGTCTACTAAGATCCCAGATGGCATGTCTGACTGGCTAGACTCTATTGTGTTGATGTGTGTTACCGTTGCTGACTCTGAGTATTGTGTGCAGCTTAGGAGGCACCATAGGATTTGTAGTGATAGGGATCAAGAAAAGAACTATGAGTTAGTGTCTCCTGACCCTGAGGAGAGGGTTAGTTTTCCCTCTTTGATCCCAGAAGAGCGTCCCTTTTTCTACGCTTATGACTATTTCTTTAGTCAATTGAATATTACTATTCCTTTTACCCCCTTTGAGACCGAGTTGCTATGGTCTTGCAACGTAGTTCCGTCTCAGCTCCACCCGAACTCTTGGGGCTTGATTAAAATTTTTCAACTGCTGTGTCAAGAACTTGATATCTGACCTTCCCAAACTCTTTTTCTTTACCTTTTCGTTTTGACAAAGCCTGGGGTAGCGAAGAAGAAAGCCTCCTGGGTTTCTTTCTGAGCTACTCAAGGAAAGAAAGTTTTTTCTATGTATGACGAATCCTTTAGGAATTTTAAGAACTATTATTTTAAGGTCCGAGCTGCTGAGGGTGTTCACCCTTTTTTCTTGGATGAGAACAATGAGCCCGCCTTTCCCTTATGCTGGCAAAATAATGTGGTAGTATCTAGGTATTCTTGGTAAAGTTTGGATGAGGTCGAGCAGGCCTTTGTGAAGGTGTTAGAGGAAAATTGGGGAGAGCCTCCCCATCTAGATAAGAAAATTTTTAGGGGATCCTTCCCTTCTTAAGGCTGAACTGGGTATGGTGACTTTTCTGCATTTGTTTGTTTTGCCGATCTGTATCGTTTTCTCTTGTAACCGGTTTTTGTTTTTGCCTTTTCAAAGATGGTGAAGTATGCTGATTCTATGAGGCATTTTCGAGGGCCAAGAAGGCAACGGCCACTCAAAACATCTCGGCCAAGACTACTGGAGAAGGATAATCTCAAGCTTCAACACTTGAATTTTATCACTAGTAACAGTATCTGGATGGCCCATATGGGTGCGGCCTTATATCGCAATGTCCAGGGTTCTCCCGTCCATGCAATGAAAGCTTTTCTTGAGGATGCTAAGTCAGAGTTCAATAGGATTAAAGGTTTGAAGGATGAGTTGGATGCTAGGGTGATTAAGCTAAAGCTGAACTTGGAGAAGAAGAAGTCGCAGGCTATTACCGTTGAGGCTGCTGCCAACCTGGCTGGGGAAACGGCGAAAAAACTACAAGGAGAGCTATACCCACACATATGCCGAGGTGTTAGAGCTGAGGGAGAGGCTTGAAATGGCTCTTGCAAATTACGCCGATCTCCAGGGTCATCTGGTAGATACTGTGACGGGTGCTTACGAGAACTTAAGGCTCAGGTCCGAGTTCTTGCTCCTGAACTCGACCTGACGCTCTTTAATCTAGACAATGTAGTGGAAGATGGTAAAATAGTGCCCGCCCCAGATGACGAGGATGATAAGCCTCCCTCTTCTGCACCACCAGCCAAGGCTTCTGCAGCCACAACTTCTTCAAATCCTTCTGCTAAGGTCGACCATTCTCAACCTGATCCGGATTGTGAGATTATTAATCGTGAGGATGGGACCGTGGACGCTATCCCTGTGAATATCATTCCTCCTCCTTCGGCTACTGATGCTATTACTAGAGAAACTTTGAACCCTCTATGACATTGTTGGTTTTTTATCTGTACAGCCTGATTTGTGGGCTTTTTAAACTCTATTTTTTGTGATGGTAGACTGCTTTGACTTTTTAGTTGCTTCTATATAACTTTAACAAAACACTTTTAAACTCTTGAGGCTTGCCTTTCAGGTGACCTTTTGAGTCTTTTCAAATGTTTTTATTTTGAAGCGTACATTTCTATACTGTCCATGTCTTTGCAACTTCTGTAGATCTTTATAGAGCATTAGCACTCGGTTGTCCGATCTCTTTTGATTAGATCTTTGTTTAGTCCATCTTTTGTTCGGGGCGAGATGACCTTTGGGGCTAACTTTGTCTGATAATTTTTAGCGTTCTGGTTGAACCCTTTTTTAGTTAGTTTGGACAATTTTGATAGCCTTGTAGAGCCGTGGCTTTTTGGGCTAAACTTCATCCCTTTTAGCGCACGTTTTTGTGTGGGTCCGACTTTACTTGTCAATCCAAGTCATAGCTTTAGTTATCCAACTTCTCTTGTCGGACGGAGCTTGGTGCACGAAATTGTGATCATCAACAATGGCGCTAAAGGACTTGGAGCTCTCAAACGTGAATCACACTTTGTCACAATTCCGCACAACTAACCAGCAAGTGCACTAGGTCGTCCATGTAATACCTTACGTGAGTAAGGGTCGATCCCACGGAGACTGTCGGCTTGAAGCAAGCTATGGTCATCTTGTAAATCTCAGTCAGGCGAATTTAGATGGTGATGGAGAATTGATAATTAAAAGATGAATGAAACATAAAATAAAGATAGAGATACTTATGTAATTCTTTGGTTGGAATTTCAGATAAGCGTATGAAGATGCTTTGTTCCTCCTGAACCTCTGCTTTCCTATTGCCTTCTTCCAATCATTCATACTCCTTTCCATGGCAAGCTTTATGTTGGGCATCACCGTTGTCAATGGCTACTTCCCGTCCTCTCAGTGAAAATATTCTACACACGCTGTCACCGCACAGCTAATCGTCTGTCGGTTCTTGATCATGTTGGAATAGGATCCATTGATCCTTTTGCGTCTGTCACACGCCCAACAATCGCAAGTTTGAAGCTCGTCACAGTCATCCCTTCCCAGATCCTACTCAGAATACCACAGACAAGGTTTAGACGTTCCGGATCTCAGGAATGGCCGCCAATAATTCTAGCCTATACCACGAAGGTTCCAATCTTAGATTAGAAACCTAAGAGATACACATTCAAGCTTGTTTGCATGTAGAACAGAAGTGGTTGTCAGTCACGCGTTCATAGGTGAGAATGGTGATGAGTGTCACATAATCATCACATTCATCATGTTCTTGGGTGCGAATGAATATCTTGGAGAAGAAATAGACTTGAGTTGAATAGAAAAACAATAGTACTTTGCATTAATTCATGAAGAACAGCAGAGCTCCACACCTTAATCTATGGTGTGTAGAAATTCCACAGTTGAAAATACAAAAGTGATAATAGTGTAAGCATGGCCGAATGGCCAGCCTCCAAGGTCTAGGGACTAAATGTCCAAAGATTCCCCAATACAATAGTATAAGGTCCTATTTATAGAGAACTAGTAGCCTTGGGTTTACAGAAATCAGTAATTAATGCAGAAATCTTCTTCCGGGCCCACTTGGTGTGTGCTTGGGCTGAGCGTTGAAGCTTTCATGTGTAGAGACTTTTCTTGGAGTTAAACGCCAGCTTTTGTGCCAGTTTGGGCGTTTAACTCCAGCTTTTGTGCCAGTTCCGGCGTTAAACGCCAGAATTCTTGAGCTGACTTGGAACGCCTATTTGGGCCATCAAATCTCGGGCAAAGTATGCTTCATAGAGGGATTCTCCTTCCTTCTGTCTGAAGGTTTGGACTTCCACTCTAAGCTTGCTCAATTTTTGAGGTGGAAAGAACTTTGCCAAGAAGGCATTGACTAGCTTTTCCCAAGAGTTCAGGCTTTTTTTAGGTTGTGAGTCCAACCATGTCCTAGCTCTGTCTCTTACAGCAAAAGGGAAGAGCATAATTCTGTAGACTTCAGGGTCAACCCCATTGGTCTTGACAGTGTCACAGATTTGCAAGAATTCAGCTAAGAACTGATGAGGATCTTCCAATGGAAGTCTATGAAACTTGCAATTCTGTTGCATTAGAGAAACTAATTGAGGATTAAGCTCAAAGTTGTTTGCTCCAATGGTAGGGATTGAGATGCTTCTCCCATAGAAGTCGGGAGTAGGTGTAGTAAAGTTACCAAGCACCTTCCTTGCATTGATGGCAATGTTGTTTTCGGCTGCCATGGTTTTTCCTCCTTGAAGAGCTTTGTTAGGCCCTCTAGAGAGAGTTGTGCTTTAGCTTCTCTTAACTTTCTCTTCAAGGTCCTTTCGGGTTCAGGATCAGCTTGAACAAGTATGCCTTTGTCTTTGCTCCTGCTCATATGAAACAGAAGAGAACAAGAAAGTAGGGAATCCTCTATGTCACAGTATAGAGATTCCTTGAGGTGTCAGAGAAAAAGAAGAATAGAAGGAGGAGATAGATAGAAGAGAATTCGAACTTATCAAGAGAGATAGAGTTCGAATTGTACATTGAGGAGGAGTGTTAGTCCATAAATAAAAGGATGTGGGAAGAGGGGAAGAATTTTCAAATTAAAGTAAAAAGATTTGAAATAATTAAAAAAAATTTTAAAATTTGATTGATGATTTTCGAAAACTAAGATTGGGAAAGAAATTAAGTGATTTTTGAAAAAAGATTTTGAGATTAGAAATAAAAAAGATATGATTGAAAATTAATTTTGAAAAAGATGTGATTGAAAAAATATGATTGAGAATATATGATTGAAAATCAAATGAAAAAAAGGAAAGTTTTAAAATTAAAGTTGATTACTTGACTAACAAGAAATTAGAAGATATGATTCTAGAATTAAAACTTTTGATCCTTTCTTAATAGGCAAGTAACAATTTGAAAATTTTTAAGTAAATCATTAATAGTAGCAAGGATTTTCGAAAATAATAAAAAATGGAAAGAAATTGATTTTGAAGAGATATGATTGAAAATATATGATTTGAAAAAGATTTGATTTTGAAAAATTATGAAAATTTGAAAAAGATTTGAATTAAAAACAAAATCTTCCCTCTAGTGTCCTCCTGGTGTTAAACGCCCAGAATGGCATCCATTCTGGCGTTTAACGCCCAAAATCCTACCTTTGTGGGCGTTAAACGCCCAGCCAAGTACCCTGGCTGGCGTTTAAACGCCAGTTTTCCTTCTTCACTGGGCGTTTTGAACGCCCAGCTTTTTCTGTTTGATTCCTCTGCTGAATGTTCTGAATCTTCAATTCTCTGTATTATTGACTTGAAAAGACATAGTTTTGAAATTTTTTTTTTGAATTTTTCAATGATGAGAAACAATCAAAATACAACTAATCTTAGGAAACTCAAATCAAACAAACAATGCATGCAGGACACCAAACTTAAAAATTTTCATATAAGAGACACTAACACATTGAGAATGCATATGAGAAACAACAAAACTCACAAAACAAGAGAATTTAAAGATCAGAGCAATGAAATCATCAAGAACAACTTGAAGATTAATGAAGAACATAATGCATGTAATTTTCAAAAATTAGAGGTATGCAATTGACACCAAACTTAAAATTAGACACTAGACTCAAACAAGAAACATAAAATATTTTTGATTTTTATGATTTTATAAATTTTTTGTGGTTTTTCGAAAATTGAATGGAAAATAAAATAACGGGATTCAAAATTTTTAATAAGAATTCCAGGAATCATTGCAATGTTAGTCTAAGACTCCGGTCCAGGAATCATTCCAAGAATCATTGCAATGGCCAGCCAAGCTTTAGCAGATCATTGCTCACAACAGCAAAATTGATAGAAATCAACAAGCTCTTGTGATGATAAGTTGAAACCTCGGTCCAAAAGATTAGACATGGCTTCACAGCCAGCCAGACTTCAACAAATCATCATGAAACTCTAGAATTCATTCTTAAAAATTCTGAAGAACAAAATAGAAAATTTTTTTTGTATTAAAAAAATTTTTTTTTTCGAAAATAAAAAGTAAAATTACCTAATCTAAGCAACAAGATGAACCGTCAGTTGTCCAAACTCAAACAATCCCCGGCAATGGTGCCAAAAACGTGGTGCACGAAATTGTGATCATCAACAATGGCGCCAAAGGAATTGGAGCTCTCAAATGTGAATCACACTTTGTCACAATTTCGCACAACTAACCAGCAAGTGTACTGGGTTGTCCAAGTAATACCTTACGTGAGTAAGGATCGATCCCACGGAGACTGTCGGCTTGAAGCAAGCTATGGTCATCTTGTAAATCTCAGTCAGGCGAATTCAGATGGTGATGGAGAATTGATAATTAAAAGATGAATAAAACATAAAATAAAGATAGAGATACTTATGTAATTCTTTGGTTGGAATTTCAGATAAGCGTATGAAGATGCTTTGTTCCTCCTGAACCTCTGCTTTCCTATTGCTTTCTTCCAATCACTCATACTCCTTTCCATGACAAGCTTTATGTTGGGCATCACCATTGTCAATGGCTACTTCCCGTCCTCTCAGTGAAAATGTTCTACGCACACTATCACCGCACGGCTAATCATCTGTCGGTTCTCGATCATGTTGGAATAGAATCCATTGATCCTTTTGCGTCTGTCACACACCCAACAATTGCGAGTTTGAAGCTCGTCATAGTCATCCCTTCCCAAATCCTACTCAGAATACCACAGACAAGGTTTAGACATTCCGGATCTCAGGAATGGCCGCCAATAATTCTAGCCTATACCATGAAGGTTCCAATCTTAGATTAGAAACCCAAGAGATACACATTCAAGCTTGTTTGCATGTAGAAAGGAAGTGGTTGTCAGTCACGCGTTCATAGGTGACAATGGTAATGAGTGTCACATAATCATCACATTCATCATGTTCTTGGGTGCGAATGAATATCTTGGAGAAGAAATAGACTTGAATTGAATAGATAAACAATAATACTTTGCATTAATTCATGAAGAACAGCAGAGCTCCACACCTTAATCTATGGTGTGTAGAAATTCCACCGTTGAAAATACAAAAGTGATAATGGTGTAAGCATGGCCGAATGGCCAACCTCCAAGGTCTAGGGACTAAACGTCCAAAGATTCCCCAATACAATAGTATAAGGTCCTATTTATAGAGAACTAGTAGCCTAGAGTTTACAGAAATCAGTAATTAATGCAGAAATCTTCTTCCGGGCCCACTTGGTGTGTGTTTGGGCTGAGTGTTGAAGCTTCCATGTGTAGAGACTTTTCTTGGAGTTAAACGCCAGCTTTTGTGCCAGTTTGGGCGTTTAACTCCAGCTTTTGTTCCAGTTCCGGCGTTAAACGCCAGAATTCTTGAGCTGACTTGGAACGCCTGTTTGGGCCATTAAATCTCGGGAAAAGTATGAACTATTATATATTGCTGGAAAGCCCAGGATGTCTACTTTCCAAAGCAATTAAGAGCGCGCCAATTGGGCTTCTGTAGCTCTAGAAAATCCACTTCAAGTGCAGGGAGGTCAGAATCTAACAGCATCTGCAGTCCTTTTTCAACCTCTGAATCAGATTTTTGCTCAAGTCCCTCAATTTTAGCCAGAAAATACCTGAAATCACAGAAAAACACACAAACTCATAGTAAAGTCCAGAAGAGTTATTTTTATTTAAAAACTAATAAAAATATAATAAAAACTAATTAAAATATGCTAAAAACATACTAAAAATAATGCCAAAAAGCGTATAAATTATCCGCTCATCAGAGCTGTAGCTAAGTTATTTTTATTATTCTATTTTTAGTCAGACCTCGTCAGGCCACTTTTTATGGATTACTTTTTATAACTTCTTGCATTAATCTTTTTTTATCGCTTTCATCTTAGCCGACTTTGTCAAAATAGGGCGATGAATTCTGTTTTCACTTTTTGCCGACCTTGTCAAAATCGGGCGATGAATTTTGTTTTCATCTTTGCCGACCTTATTATGATCGAGTGGTGAATTTGGTTTTCACCTCACCGACTTTGTCATGATCAGGCAGTGAATTTTTGCGCTCAGATTAATGCGTCTTGGTAGGGGATTTTAGAATCTGAAAAACTTTATTCAAGTAGAAAAACAGGCATGTAGACAGGAATATATACATATAAGTGTTTACCCTTTTAAGTCGGGCCATTCTATAGATCTTGGTTTGGTGCCTCATTAAAAAACCTTTTCAGGAAAAATAGTGCGCCTTGACCAAAGATCTTTATTACTTTCTAACTATAGTACCTTCTTAGATTACAGGCGTGCCATGACCTTGGTAGCTCTCGTCCCTCGAGGTTAGACACCTTGTAGTAACCTTTTCCCAGTACCTCTACAACTCGGTAAGGACCTTTCCAGTTAGCTGCTAGCTTCCCTTCTTCTGACCGACCTGCTCCGATGTCGTTTCAGATTAGGATGAGATCGTTGTTGGCGAAGCTTCGCTGGATTACCCTTTGATTGTACCTTGAAGTCATTCGACACTTTAACGCTTCTTCTCTAATCCGAGCTCTTTCTCGGACTTCCTGAAGTAAGTCAAGTTCTATCTGTTGATTTTGGGCATTGGCCTCTTCATTGTAGAGGATCCTTCTTGGGGATCCTTTTTCTATCTCTATTGGGATAATTGCCTCATTCCATAAGCAAGTCGGAAGGGCAATTCTCCTAGAGTGTGGAGTTGTCCAATATGCCCATAGGACTTCGGGGAGCTCTTCAGCCCAGGCTCCCTTTGCGTCCTGTAGTCTCCATTTTAACCTGGCTAGTATGACTTTGTTGGCAGCTTCTGCGTGTCCGTTAGCTTGTGGGTGTTCTACGGATGTGAATTAGTGCTTTGTTTTCAAGTTGGCTACCAAGTTCCTGAAACCTGTATCAGTAAATTGAGTGCCATTATCCGTGGTGATAGAGTATGGGACCCTAAACCTTGTAATAATGTTCCTATATAGGAATTTTCGAATTTTTTGGGCGGTGGCATTAGTTAGGAGTTCTGCCTCAATCTATTTTGTGAAATAGTCTAACCCTACAATGAGGAACTTGACTTGTTCCGATCCTTGGGGAAAAGGTCCGATGAGGTCTAGCCCCCACTTTGCGAACGGCCAAGGTGATATTACACTGATGAGCTCTTCTGGTGGAGCGATGTGGAAGTTAGCATGCTTCTGACATGGTGGACATGTCTTGACGAACTCTATTGCTTCTCTTTGTAAGGTTGGCCAGAAGAATCCAGCTCGGAGTACCTTTTTTGAAAGAGCTCGTGCCCCAAGTGGTTACCACACATGCCACTATGTACTTCTTCTAGGACTTCCCTTGCATTTGAAGGCGCTACACATTTTAGGAGGGGTATTGAAATTCCTTTCCTATATAAGATGTCGCCCACTATAGTGTAGTACTGTGCTTCTCGTATCAACCTCTTTGCCTCCTTTTTATCTGCGGGGAGTGCCTCTAACTTGAGGTAATTGATTATGGAGGTCATCCACCCTTGATCCTGACCTGATATGGTTAGAACCTTTTTCTTCTTCTGAGATTGATGGGCTTTGTAGCGTTTCTTGGATGAGGCTTCTATTATTGCCCCCTGGTTTGGTGCTGGCTAACTTTGAGAGGGCATCAGCTCGGGCGTTTTGCTCTCGGGGTATATGTTGGACCTCATATTCCACGAGTTGTCCGAGTTGTTCTCTGGTTTTGTCCTGGTACTTTTTTATAGTGGGATCCTTAGCTTGGTAGTTCCCTTCTATTTGTGATGTAACTATTTGTGAGTCACTGAAGATGGTGAGTTTTTGAACTCCTACCTCCTTAGCCAGCCTCAAACCAGCCAGTAATGCCTCGTATTCAGCTTGAATATTTGAAGCAAGGAATTCAAATTTTAGTGAGAGTTTGATTTGGGTCCCCTGATCACTTTTGTATTATTACACCTTCGCCACTCCCGGTTTTGTTTGAAGAGCCGTCCACGTAGAAGTTCCATTTTTTAGGTTTTCCTGGGGTATCAGGGTACTCGGCGATGAAGTCGGCCAGATACTGTGATTTGATGGCGGTCTGAGCTTCATACTGAAGGTCAAATTCAGATAATTCGACCGCCCACTGCAAGATTCTTCCAGCTAAGTCTGTTTTCTGTAGGATGCCTTTTATGGGCTGGTTAGTCCGAACCTTGATAGTGTGCGCTTGAAAGTACGGGCGGAGTCGTCGAGAAGTGAGTATGAATGCGTAGGCGAATTTTTCTATCTTTTGATAGTTTGTTTCAGCCCCTTGTAACACTTTGCTGATGAAGTAGATGGGTTGCTGCCCACGTTCATCTTCTCTGACTAGTGCTGAAGCGATTTCCCAGTTTCCCACTGCAAGGTATAACATGAGTACTTCCCCTTCCTGTGGTCGGGTAAGAATGGGTGGTTGCCCCAAGAATTTTTTGAAATTCTGGAAGGCTTGTTCACACTCTGTTGTCCATTCAAACCTCTTTCCTTTCCTTAATATGGCGTAAAAGGGGAGAGATCTGATAGCTGACCTGGCTAGAAACCTGGACAGGGCTGCAAGCCTTCCGTTGAGCTGCTGTACTTCTTTGACGCAGGTCGAACTTTTCATGTTGAGTATAGCTTGACATTTATCTGGGTTCGCCTCAATTCCTCTTTGCGTGAGCATGAAGCCTAAAAATTTGTCAGCTTCTACCGCAAAGGTGCATTTCGTGGGATTAAGTCGCATTTCATGCTTTTTGATGGTGTCGAACACTTTGGTGAGGTTGGGCAACAATTTTTTCTCATTTTGTGTTTTTACCAGCATATCGTCCACGTAAACCTCCATTAATTTCCCAATGTGGTCCGCAAAGACTCTGTTCATCAATCTCTAGTAGGTAGCTACTGCGTTTTTAAGCCCAAATGGGTTGACGATATAGCAGTAATTCGCTTTTGGGGTTATGAACGAGGTTTTTTCTTGGTCGGGTGGATACATCGGAATTTGATTGTATCCTGAATAGGCATCCATGAAGGAGAGGTACTTGTATCTCGAAGAAGCGTCCACTAGAGTATCTATACTTGGGAGTGGGTAGGGATCTTTTGGGCAGGCTTTATTGAGATCGGTGTAGTCAGTGCACATCCGCCACTTTCCGTTTGACTTCTTTACCAAGACAACGTTGGCTAGCCATAGTGGGTATTTGACCTCCCTTTGACCTCCCTTATGAACCTTGCCTCCAGCAAGGCTTGCACTTGTTTTTCCACAGATTGGGATTTTTCCGGTCTGAGTTTCCTACGCTTCTACTGCACTGGTCGAGATCCTCGGTACACCACTAGTTTGTGGCACATTAGATTGGGATCTATGCCCGACATGCCTGCGGCCTTCCATGTGAAGGGTTGGCGTTATCCTTTAGGAACTATATTAGAGATTCCTTTAGGTCTCCTTTTAAGGTTGCCCTGACCTTTGTTGTCTTATCAAGGGCATCGCCAATTTGGACCTCTTCAGTCTCGCCTTCAGGTTGTGGTCGAAGTTCCTTGCGACCGCGAACTCCCCTGAGTTCGATAGTATTGATCTCTTCTCCTTTGCCTCTAAGGTTCAAACTTTCGTTGTAACAGCGTCGTGCAATTTTCTGGTCTCCTTTTATTGTGGCGATCCCTTCTGGGGTTGGGAACTTCATACATAGATGTGGAATCGAGACTACTGCGGCAAGCTGGTTCAGTGTTGTCCGGCCTATCAAAGCGTTATAAGCTGAGCTCACGTCGACTATGATGTAGTCTATGCTAAGTGTCCTTGACCGGGTTCCCTTTCCAAAGGTCATGTGTAGTGAAACATATCCATGTGGTTGGATTAGAGTGTCTCCCAGTCCGAACAAGCTATTCGGATATGCTCTGAGCTCTTTATCTTGTAGGCCGAGTTTGTCGAAGGCGGACTTAAACAAGATATCCGCGGAAGTTCCTTGGTCTATTAGAGTTCGATGGAGATTTGCATTGGCTAATATGATAGTAATAACCATGGGATCATCATGTCCCGAGATGATGCCTACTACGTCTTCTCGGGTAAAGCTAATAGTGGGGAGGTCGGATGACCTCTCTCCTTCCCCAACATGATATACCTATTTAAGGTGTCTTTTACAAGATGATTTAGAGATCCTTCCCCCAGCGAATCCTCCATTTATCATATGAACATGTCTCTCAGGAGTGTGAGGTGTTCATTCAACCCGTCCGACCTCTTCATCCCTTCTTCTTTTTCTTGGCTCATCTACTTTGTTGACTAAGTATTGGTCTAGTCGCCCTTCTCTCGCCAATTTTTCTATGACGTTCTTTAAGTCGAAGCATTCATTACTAGAATGTTCGTAAATTCGATAGTATTCGCAGTACTCTGTCCGATTTTCCCCTCCTTTCTTGCTTTTAATTGAGCGAGGTGGTGGGATCTTTTTCGTGTTGCATATTTTTCGGTAAACGTCCACAAAGGACACCCGAAGAGGGGTGTAACTGTGGTATTTTTTGGGTCTTTCATTGGGTTGATATTCTTTTTTCTTAGACTATTTATCCTTGTCTCGAGGAGGGTAGGGGAATCCAGATTTTGAAGTTCCTCCTAATCGAGAGTTCTCCTCCATGTTGATATACTTCTCTGCCCATTCTTGTACTTCGTTCAGAGATGTTGGATGCTTTTTAGATATAGAGTGACTAGAAGGCCCTTCTTTCAGGCCATTGATCAGCCCCATAATGGCTGCTTCTGTGGGCAGACTTTGTATTTCCAAACATGCTTTGTTGAATCTTTCCACGTAGCTGTAAAGACTTTCCTGATCTCCTTGGTTGATTTTCAGTAGGCTCGGGACATGTTTGGCTTTGTCTTTCTGGATGGAGAATCTGGCAAGGAATTTTTTGGCTAGGTCGTCAAAATTGGTGATGGATCTAGGGGGTAAGCTGTCGAACCATTTTATGGCTGCCTTTGTTAAGGTGGTCGGGAAGGCCTTGCATCGAATGGCGTCCGAGGCGTTGGTAAGGTACATTCAGCTTATGAAGTTGCTAAGATGGTGGCTTGGGTCCGAAGTGCCGTCGTATAAGATCATATCAGGAGCTTTGAAATCTTTTCGGATTTTAGTTTTCATGATTTCTTTGGTGAATGGGTCTTGATCTCTGTGGGAGTTGTCATCGCGATTAGTCTAAACTGTTTTAGCTTTGAGGTCAGCTTCGAGCTTTAAGAGTTTGTCTTCTAACTCTTGGCATCGTCTAGTTTCTCTCCGGAGATCCTTCTCAGCTTCGCGCTGGTGTTCGGCTTCTTTTTCGAGTTGTTTGAGACGTTCCTGTTGAGCTTGTAGGGCATCCAGAATTTCTGTGTTTAGGGGTTGCTTACCTCCTCCGTTTTGGGGTGTGTCTTTGGAGGTGATGTCCGCGTTCTTGTGCGGCGTCCTGTTTTCCAGATCAGACTCACGGTTGTTGTCAAGGTTGTCTGCCATGATGATGGAATGACTTCCAGGTTCCCCGGCAATGGCTCCAATGTTTCGAGGGTAACCTGAAACTGAAGTTCGATCTCGGATGAGATCTGCTGTTGGTGGTCAGAGCTGTCGTGTCCGACCTGATGGAACTGGTGGAGCTGGAGATGCTGCTGATCCTTCGTCATCGGAGGGCAGTGGTACCTGCAAGAGACTCCGATGCTTAAGTTAGCATGGGCTTTAAGCAGGTTTTAGTAGAATCAGAGTATGAGTTATACCTGGGTGCTCCAGTGTATTTATAGTAGTGCGGGCTGACCTTCTTAGATAAGATAAGTTAGTTATCTTATCTTATCTTTGAGTAAAGTTATCTTATCTTTAAGAGGAACCGCCTTTATCTTTCTTAGGCTTTAGCCGCCTTTAGATTGGGTTGTGTCCCTTTGTTTGGGCCTGCTTGGGCTTCCTATGTTGATTTGACCAAACTCTTTTAAAGAAGAGGTCGGGGGACCCGACCTGAAGAGGTCGGTCGCTTTGTCTTCAGTCAATCCGGGTCGGATAGCTCAACCCAGGGTATGAACAGAAAGCTACCAGAGCATTGCCACTGGCGTTAGTGCACCAACGATGCCACTAATGTTCCGCTTGTTGTGCGTACGCACAATGCCTCATGCGTGCGCAGACTGGCAAATTTCCCTTTCTGTGTACGCACAATGCCCCATGCATATGCAATTTTTCCAGCTCCAACTTGAAAATTTGTCGAAGACATTAGTGTGCTAACTTGAAGTAACATTAGCACACTAATGTTGGCACCATTCTTTGTGTAGCAACGTTGGTAGGCTAACTTTAGGTCACCAACGTTGCTTCTCATCCTTAGCAACGTTAGTGGGCAACATTAGTGAGCCAACTTAGGCCACTAATGTTGCTTCCCTCTTCCTTAGCAACGTTATTAGCAACGTTAGTAAGCTAACTTTGGCCACTAACATTGCTTCCCTTCTCCTTGAGCCAACGTAAATGGCAACGTTAGTGAGCCAACTTTGGCCACTAACGTTGCCTTCACCTCCTTTGCAATGTTAACCGTAGCATTAGTGGGCTAACTTTGGCCACTAACGCTATAGCTTCTTCTTCTTCTTTGCCTTTGCTTTGCTTCTCCTTACCTATCATCAACCAAACAAATACATCAAAGACTTGCCATAATCACAAGGTAATGCATCATTTATTGCAACAAGTAATTCTTGCATCAATCTCATGAAAATGTTTGTAAATAACAATGTTTGATTGAATCAAGACATACATACATTACTCATCTAAATGCTTGCTTATTGCCTAAGAAAGTGCATGAAACTAAGTAAAAACTAACGAAAATGGCTTGTGAAACTAGCCAACGATGCCTAGGCATCATCACTTATTCAAACTAGAGCAATTGGAAAACATAAAGCATTGCACACTCTTTAAAACACTATTCCTAGTTAAATAAAAAAGTCGTGAGAAAGAGTTTTCAAGCCAATTCCAATATTACTTTTTCCAAAACAATATTTAGAATCCAAAACGAAGTTAGAATGTTTTCCAATAATTCCAAATCTTTAGGGATGAAGAACAAAAACTCAATCATAAAATAGATCAAAGTATAAACCTCAAATAAAGTAAAACACTTAGATTAATAATCCATAAAAAGATAAACATAGCTCCTAACCTTAACAGAGGAGATTAGTTACTCATGGTGGAATGAAAATAAAACTGTAAAGTGTGGTGTGCAATATCAGATGAGATCATCCGTGGAAACAATCATTGCACTACAAAAAATTCTGGTTAAAACGGCAGTTTTTTGGGTATTTACGGCGGTTTGAACCGCCATTATTACCAAGAACGGCAGTTTTAGGAAGCGATGTAATTCTGGGCGCCATTCTGGTTATTAGAAAACCACCATAATTCCCTGGGTTAAAATGGCGGTTCAAACCGCCATTATTTCCTGGGTTAAAATGGCGGTTCTTGGATAGGTTAAAATACGGTTTGAACCGCCATTATTATCCTGATAGAATGGCGTTTTGGTTGGTTAAAATAGCGGTTCAAACCGCCGTTATTTCCAGGTTTAAAATGGCGGTTTTTGGATAGGTTAAAACGGTGGTTTGAACCGCCATTATTACCCTGACAGAGTGGTGTTTTGGTTGGTTAAAACGGCATTTTTGAACCGCCATTTTACCTTGACAGTAACGTTTTACTTGGTTAAAATGGCATTTTTGAACCGCCATTTTACCCTGACAGTGACAATTTTTATCGTTTAAAAAAATAATTTTTACCGTCATTTTTATCGCGTTGAATAAATAAATTTGTGATTAAAATTTCACAATAACAAAAAATTATAATCCATAAATGAAATATTATATAACTCACAAATAAAATATTAATATAATATCTAATTTTTTATTATTGAAAATCAAAAGTAATAACTCCTATACAAAACCTTGTCTTACTAAACTTACCAAAATACAAGCATTGCAATAAACACTAATCAGTCAAAACTACCATCCAGTTTCTTAAACTATATTAAAATCTAATAATATATTTAAACCATCTAATAAGTGCTATTTTTACCGTAACGACCCAATCTCTGGTACGTCATGATCATACTAAAAACTGAGCGCTACCAACTTGTCTACCTAATTATTATCTATTATTTATTATATGAGCCTGATTCGTTGTTAAAAGCGTAGTTATTTTACGAGGTACTTTTTTTAAAAAAAAAGTTTGGATTAACAAACAGTATCATTCATAATCAATTCACAACTGATAATATATAAAACAATTATAAACAACCACACATAAATACATCACAAGCAGTTGATAATATTCGGTGATCCAGCCACTAAAACCCCATCTTTTCTACATGATTTTAACATAAATTGAACCCCAATTTAAGGATTAGGGTTCGTTTTTCCAGCAGCCCTCAAGAACAACATTCATAGCTTAAATATCATCAAATTTCATCAAAATTTCAACAAACTTTCACCAAGAATAACTCATATAAGCAATCAATTTCAAGCATAACCAAACCATATCATAATCACACATCTCAAACACAATCAATCAAGATTAAATTCGTCACACCCTACCTGGTTTTGCTGCTCCTAATTCGGTTAGACTTTCAGGTGGTCCTTAAGCACTTTTTCCTCTTAAATCACATCAAGAACAACTTTAAATCCAAAAACCCTCAACTAACCAAATCTCACTCAGCATGTTAGGAAGTGATTTCTAACCTTAGACTTGCTGGAAATCTACGTTTCTTGGCCCTCAAGTCAAGTTAAGCATGATTCCTAAGGAAAAACATCAAGAAAACACATGTTTTGCATGGTTTTCCTTGAAAATCGAATTGAAGAGGGAGGGAGACAGACATCTCACCTTATTTCCAGCCTTGATAAGTCACATGGTTATGAAGAGGAAGAAGAGAGGATCATTTTGGTAAAATCAGAGTTTTGATTTGAGTTTTAGTTCAGAAGAAATCAAGCTTTGAAGATTAAGTGTTCATGAAGTTTTCTCTCTTTTCTCTCCTTTCAATTTCGGCCACAATGAGAAAATGAGGCAGCCTTGGGGGTATTGGGGGTATAAGGTGAGTTGTGATTGGTTGGCTTGGAGGTGGATTAAAATAATATTAAAATATCTCAGGTGTATAACTACTAAAACTAGATGTATCGGAACACTCGTAAAAACATCTCTAAATATTATTTTCTGAGCTACTAGCATAAATGAAACTAGTAACATATTTATTATGAGAATAAAACATGTATAATGAGGCCTTAGCATTGCTAAATTCATCAGAGAGTGCTGGTGCTAAGCTGCACCAGTAAATCGTAAACCCGGTTAAACCGATTTTCTGTTTTTAACAAAAATAGACAAGGTAATCTTATAATGTCATTCAAGCATTTTCTAATACTAATATAATGATAATATTATCCTATTATCTCTCTTCTCTCATGAATCGAGTCCGGTTCGTCAAACTGAGACTATTTACAAAAAATTAGAATCAAAACTCTTAACCGATACGGTTCTAAAACTGGGTTTTTCGTGACTATGTTATCGAGCGTGCCTTAGAAAAGGTTCTATCTTAAAGATGACATAATGAAAATGAGGATAGAGATACTTGATGATATATCAGAGGTTCTCCCCTTACTGATCTTCCGGAGGATTTCGTGCCTTCGGAAAAGATCTCGCATACTCGAAAATCAGGGTTGTTACATTCTACCCTCCTAAAAGAAAATTTTGCCCTCAAAATTTCAGCCAGGTGCAGAATCCATCTTCAAACAATCTATTTTCTTCAAGCCATCCTGACGAAGAGATAGGTTCGTTCCTTACAGCATCCAAATCTAACATAGTCATTGCCATGTATATCATAACAGCTATTAGGATAGCTGTTCTCACATCGGTTCGTCGTTCGGATCTCGATTAAACCATGCCTATTCACAGTCATTGAGTTCTTATCCGCACCAAACAATCAACATTAAGGTGATCAGTCTTAATATCTCAAGTTAAGTACGAACATTCCCAAAATGAGCACTCATAGACATTCATGCCAAATGTATCTTAAAGATACCCTAACGGCATGAGACACACAAGCAGAGTATGCAATGAAGCATAGTCAGTCCACTTCCCAGGCTCTACTGGCAACGAACTGCTTTGATACCAAATTGTAACGACCCAATTTTTGGTACGTCATGATCATACTAAAAACTGAGCGCTACCAGCTTGTCTACCTATTTATTATCTATTATTTATTATATGAGCCTGATTCATTGTTAAAAGCGTAGTTATTTTACGAGGTACTTTTTTTTAAAAAAAAAGTTTGGATTAACAAACAGTATCATTCATAATCAATTTACAACTGATAATATATAAAACAATTATAAACAACCACACATAAATACATCACAAGCAGTTGACAATATTCGGTGATCCAGCCACTAAAACCCCATCTTTTCTACATGATTTTAACATAAATTGAACCCCAATTTAAGGATTAGGGTTCGTTTTTCCAGCAGCCCTCAAGAACAACATTCATAGCTTAAATATCATCAAATTTCATCAAAATTTCAACAAACTTTCACCAAGAATAACTCATATAAGCAATCAATTTCAAGCATAACCAAACCATATCATAATCACACATCTCAAACACAGTCAATCAAGATTAAATTCGTCACACCCTACCTGGTTTTGTTGCTCCTAATTCGGTTAGACTTTCAGGTGGTCCTTAAGCATTTTTTCCTCTTAAATCACATCAAGAACAACTTTAAATCCAAAAATCCTCAACTAACCAAATCTCACTTAGCATGTTAGGAAGTGATTTCTAACCTTATACTTGCTGGAAATCCACGTTTCTTGGCCCTCAAGTCAAGTTAAGCATGATTCCTAAGGAAAAACATCAAGAAAACACATGTTTTGCATGGTTTTCCTTGAAAACCGAATTGAAGAGGGAGGGAGACAGACATCTCACGTTATTTCCAGCCTTGATAAGTCACATGGTTATGTAGAGGAAGAAGAGAGGATCATTTTAGTAAAATCAGAGTTTTGATTTGAGTTTTAGTTCAGAAGAAACCAAGCTTTTAAGATTAAGTGTTCATGAATTTTTCTCTCTTTTCTCTCCTTTCAATTTCGGCCACAATGAGAAAATGAGGCAGCCTTGGGGGTATTGGGGGTATAAGGTGAGTTGTGGTTGGTTGGCTTGGAGGTGGAGTAAAATAATATTAAAATATCTCAAGTGTATAACTACTAAAACTAGATGTATCGGAACACTCGTAAAAACATGTCTAAAAATTATTTTCTGAGCTACTAGCATAAATGAAACTAGTAACATATTTATTATGAGAATAAAACATGTATAATGAGGCCTTAGCATTGCTAAATTCATCAGAGAGTGCTGGTGCTAAGCTGCACCAGTAAATCGTAAACCCGGTTAAACCGATTTTCTGTTTTTAACAAAAATAGACTAGGTAACCTTATAATGTCATTCAAGCATTTTATAATACTAATATAATGATAATATTATCCTATTATATCTCTTCTCTCATGAATCAATTCCGGTTCGTCAAACTGAGACTATTTACAAAAAATCAGAATCAAAACTCTTAACCGATACGGTTCTAAAACTGGGTTTTTCGTGACTATGTTATCGAGCGTGCCTTAGAAAAGGTTCTATCTTAAAGATGACATAATGAAAATGAGGATAGAGATACTTGATGATATATCAGAGGTTCTCCCCTTACTGATCTTCCGGAGGATTTTGTGCCTTCGGAAAAGATCTGGCATACTCGAAAATCAGGGTTGTTACATTCTACCCTCCTAAAAGAAAATTTTGCCCTCAAAATTTCAGCCAAGTGCAGAATCCATCTTCAAACAATCTATTTTCTTCAAGCCATCCTGACGAAGAGATAGGTCCGTTCCTTATAGCATCCAAATCTAACATAGTCATTGCCATGTATATCATAACAGCTATTAGGATAGCTGTTCTCACATCGGTTCGTCGTTCGGATCTCGATTAAACCATGCCTATTCACAGTCATTGAGTTCTTATCCGCACCAAACAATCAACATTAAGGTGATCAGTCTTAATATCTCAAGTTAAGTACGAACATTCCCAAAATGAGCACTCATAGACATTCATGCCAAATGTATCTTAAAGATACCCTAACGGCATGAGACACACAAGCAGAGTATGCAATGAAGCATAGTCAGTCCACTTCCCAGGCTCTACTGGCAACGAACTGCTTTGATACCAAATTGTAACGACCCAATTTTTGGTACGTCATGATCATACTAAAAACTGAGCGCTACCAACTTGTCTACCTATTTATTATCTATTATTTATTATATGAGCCTGATTCATTGTTAAAAGCGTAGTTATTTTACGAGGCACTTTTTTTTAAAAAAAAAGTTTGGATTAACAAATAGTATCATTCATAATCAATTCACAACTGATAATATATAAAACAATTATAAACAACCACACATAAATACATCACAAGCAGTTGACAATATTCGGTGATCCAGCCACTAAAACCCCATCTTTTCTACATGATTTTAACATAAATTGAACCCCAATTTAAGGATTAGGGTTCGTTTTTCTAGCAGCCCTCAAGAACAACATTCATAGCTTAAATATCATCAAATTTCATCAAAATTTCAACAAACTTTCACCAAGAATAACTCATATAAGCAATCAATTTCAAGCATAACCAAACCATATCATAATCACACATCTCAAACACAATCAATCAAGATTAAATTTGTCACACCCTACCTGGTTTTGTTGCTCCTAATTCGGTTAGACTTTCAGGTGGTCCTTAAGCATTTTTTTCTCTTAAATCACATCAAGAACAACCTTAAATCCAAAAACCCTCAACTAACCAAATCTCACTTAGCATGTTAGGAAGTGATTTCTAACCTTAGACTTGCTGGAAATCCACGTTTCTTAGCCCTCAAGTCAAGTTAAGCATGATTCCTAAGGAAAAACATCAAGAAAACACATGTTTTGCATGGTTTTCCTTGAAAACCGAATTGAAGAGGGAGGGAGACAGACATCTCACCTTATTTCCAGCCTTGATAAGTCACATGGTTATGTAAAGGAAGAAGAGAGGATCATTTTAGTAAAATCAGAGTTTTGATTTGAGTTTTAGTTCAGAAGAAACCAAGCTTTTAAGATTAAGTGTTCATGAAGTTTTCTCTCTTTTCTCTCCTTTCAATTTCGGCCACAATGAGAAAATGAGGCAGCCTTGGGGGTATTGGGGGTATAAGGTGAGTTGTGATTGGTTGGCTTGGAGGTGGAGTAAAATAATATTAAAATATCTCAGGTGTATAACTACTAAAACTAGATGTATCGGAACACTCGTAAAAACATGTCTAAAAATTATTTTCTGAGCTACTAGCATAAATGAAACTAGTAACATATTTATTATGAGAATAAAACATGTATAATGAGGCCTTAGCATTGCTAAATTCATCAGAGAGTGCTGGTGCTAAGCTGCACCCGTAAATCGTAAACCCGGTTAAACCGATTTTCTGTTTTTAACAAAAATAGACTAGGTAACCTTATAATGTCATTCAAGCATTTTATAATACTAATATAATGATAATATTATCCTATTATATCTCTTCTCTCATGAATCGATTCCGGTTCGTCAAACTGAGACTATTTACAAAAAATCAGAATCAAAACTCTTAACCGATACGGTTCTAAAACTGGGTTTTTCGTGACTACGTTATCGAGCATGCCTTAGAAAAGGTTCTATCTTAAAGATGACATAATGAAAATGAGGTTAGAGATACTTGATGATATATCAGAGGTTCTCCCCTTACTGATCTTCCGGAGGATTTTGTGCCTTCGGAAAAGATCTGGCATACTCGAAAATCAGGGTTGTTACATTCTACCCTCCTAAAAGAAAATTTTGCCCTCAAAATTTCAGCCAGGTGCAGAATCCATCTTCAAACAATCTATTTTCTTCAAGCCATCCTGACGAAGAGATAGGTCCGTTCCTTACAGCATCCAAATCTAACATAGTCATTGCCATGTATATCATAACAGCTATTAGGATAGCTGTTCTCACATCGATTCGTCGTTCGGATCTCTATTAAACCATGCCTATTCACAGTCATTGAGTTCTTATCCGCACCAAACAATCAACATTAAGGTGATCAGTCTTAATATCTCAAGTTAAGTACGAACATTCCCAAAATGAGCACTCATAGACATTCATGCCAAATGTATCTTAAAGATACCCTAACGGCATGAGACACACAAGCAGAGTATGCAATGAAGCATAGTCAGTCCACTTCCCAGGCTCTACTGGGAACGAACTGCTCTGATACCAAATTGTAACGACCCAATTTTTGGTACGTCATGATCATACTAAAAACTGAGCGCTACCAACTTGTCTACCTAATTATTATCTATTATTTATTATATGAGCCTGATTCGTTGTTAAAAGCGTAGTTATTTTACGAGGTACCTTTTTTTTAAAAAAAAGTTTGGATTCACAAACAGTATCTTTCATAATCAATTCACAACTGATAATATATAAAACAATTATAAACAACCACACATAAATACATCACAAGCAGTTGACAATATTCGGTGATCCAGCCACTAAAATCCCATCTTTTCTACATGATTTTAACACAAATTGAACCCCAATTTAAGGATTAGGGTTCATTTTTCCAGCAGCCCTCAAGAACAACATTCATAGCTTAAATATCATCAAATTTCATCAAAATTTGAACAAACTTTCACCAAGAATAACTCATATAAGCAATCAATTTCAAGCATAACCAAACCATATCATAATCACACATCTCAAAGACAATCAATCAAGATTAAATTCGTCACACCCTACCTGGTTTTGCTGCTCCTAATTCGGTTAGACTTTCAGGTGGTCCTTAAGCACTTTTTCCTCCTAAATCACATCAAGAACAACTTTAAATCCAAAAACCCTCAACTAACCAAATCTTACTCAGCATGTTAGGAAGTGATTTCTAACCTTATACTTGCTGGAAATCCACATTTCTTGGCCCTCAAGTCAAGTTAAGCATGATTCCTAAGGAAAAACATTAAGAAAACACATGTTTTGCATGGTTTTCCTTGAAAACCGAATTGAAGAGGGAGGGAGACAGCCATCTCACCTTATTTCCAGCCTTGATAAGTCACATGGTTATGTAGAGGAAGAAGAGAGGATCATTTTGGTGAAATCAGAGTTTTGATTTGAGTTTTAGTTCAGAAGAAATCAAGCTTTGAAGATTAAGTGTTCATGAAGTTTTCTCTCTTTTCTCCCCTTTCAATTTCGGCCACAATGAGAAAATGAGGCAGCCTTGGGGGTATTGGGGGTATAAGGTGAGTTGTGATTGGTTGGCTTGGAGGTGGATTAAAATAATATTAAAATATCTCAGGTATATAACTACTAAAACTAGATGTATCAGAACACTCGTAGAAATATCTCTAAAAATTATTTTCTGAGCTACTAGCATAAATGACACTAGTAACATATTTATTATGAGAATAAAACATGTATAATGAGGCCTTATCATTGCTAAATTCATCAGAGAGTGCTGGTGCTAAGCTGCACGAGTAAACCGTAAACCCGGTTAAACCGATTTTCTGTTTTTAACAAAAACAGACCAGGTAAACTTATAAAAGGTTCTATCTTAGAAAAGGTTCTATCTTAAAGATGACATAATGAAAATGAGGATAGAGATACTTGATGATATATCAGAGGTTCTCCCCTTACCAATCTTCCGGAGGATTTCATGCCTTCGGAAAATATCTCGCATACTCGAAAATCAGGGTTGTTACATTTACTACTTAGAATATGAATATACAAGAGAAGTAGCTTAGCTAAGTGATGATGAATAAGATTTGGAGGCCAAAAGTTTCTTCCTTTTGTAATTAACTTTAAAATAAGCATGCCTTAGTTTCTTGGTCTCTTGTGTAAGTTTCATCCCGGGAACTTACTCCAACATCTTTGTTTCTTGCTCCAACACTCCAACTTCATTATCCAAACTCATCTCTTACAAAGATTTGTAGGAACCTCTCCTATCAGAAAATTTCTATCAAGCCGGCTGTTATAAATTGAAATTATAACAATGAAAAGATGTCATTAGAAACAATATATAACTAATCAAATAATATAAAGAGAAAAAATAAAATTAGATTGGTAGAAAGAGTCGAAAAAATTTATTAAAAAACTGAAATATGAGGCAATTACTTACAGAACCTCAGGTGTCTAAACTAGTCCTAATATTTCTGGTATAGAACCAGATAAATCATTTCCATCAAATAATCTGCAAGGAAAAAGAAAAGGTTGTTAAAAATGGTAAAATAGATGACATCACAAGCTTATAACACTAATTTTTGGAAAAATAAAATAAAATATATGAACTTACACATGTATGAGCACCATGTCAGAGCTGAAAAGTTTGGGGGCACCTGAAAGCTGGTTCTTATTCAAATGGCTGCATTAGATTACAAATGCAATTCAAAATAGTTATTATAAGATGAAGAGAATACTGCTTCTTAAATCAGAATGACATTGAACATAGAATGACATTGAACATCAAGAATATTGTTTCTTTAAATGCAATAATGCTATTTTATGACAAAATTCATCAAAGATATTATTTCTTTCATTCTTTTTTTAAGTATTTATATTAGTTATTACCACAAATTAGTTATTCAACATCTGACATTTATTAAACCAAAAAGTCCAAATATACCCTGCCAATGGCATTGCTTAATTTGGCAAATGCTTCCACTTGCGAAAATTCTGGCAACACCTCTGCACTTGATGCAGCATAATGTGAAAGCCTTTCCATTAATTGAGATAGTACTGTCTTGATATCAATGGATGGCTATGGGAAAAGATAATTAAGAAAGAAAAATGAAAAAGCAACTTAGTGATGATACATACAGGATTTACACCATAAAATTGTCGTATATATTTTGGATAATGTCATAGTTCTGAACAAGATATACATTAGCTACTGTTAAGCATTTGCTTAAACATTTCCAATCGATCCAAGTTAATAAGCTACTGTCATAGTTCTGAACAAGATATATTTTGCTTAATACATTAGATAGTGTAGGAAAGAAACTTGGATAAATATAAATTCATTACCAAAAGCTAAAGCACAAAGGTAGCATCGATTAATCAAATAATGAAAAGGGAAAGGAATTTCAAAACCTACTGGATTGCTCCAAGAGATTTCCATTTAAAAACCAAGGTCTTTAGTCTCTCTTGTTGAGTCAACTCTCTAATAAGCCTATAAGCAGCAGTTATGCACAAGTTTTGATTTAATTTAATAAATAGCGAGTGAAGGTAAAAATGTGTTAGGCATCAGAACCTTAAAAGACTAAAGCAAAGTAACATGATAAAGATACACCATAATCATAAACTAATACAACATAGAAACTACCTTCAAGTCACTGCCACTGTATCCTTCCATCATAGTTGCAAGTTCCTTCAAATCAAGATCTTGGTCTACCTTCTCTTTTGCCAGAAGTGTTTTCAAAATTTTTCCCCTATTCTCCACAAAATGATCAAGAGTTATACACCATAACAATGGCATGTAATGTAACAAGCAGTGTTGCCTTCTTCTTTCAAATCTCCTAATAATTGCTTCATCCAAGTCAAAGGGCCTATTGGTTGCAGCAAGAACAAGGATACGCTCCCCTGGTTTTGTCATTAGTCCATCCCAGTGAGTCATAAACTCATTCTTGATTTTCCTCAAAGGTATAATAATAAGACCCCAGATACTTCTTCTGTCATTAAAAAATAAACTATCAAATAGCTAAAGTACAATCTAATCGGGTCTTGAACAATTTTATTCTAATCACACAACAATAAAGAATAAACTATCAAAAGTATATATATTAAAAGTATCAAAACAATAGTAAGTTACATCTAGAAAGCATTGCATTTTATATCAAAAAGTAGAGAAGAATTAAAGTAGTGAACAAGCTTTAATTTGACTGAAAAAAAAACATAATCACTGTACATACACATGAGCTGCATCAATATATATAATAGCTTCTAAAACCACTTATGAAATTACTCAAACAGAGGTTCTCAATATATATTATGAAGAATTGAAACTAAATACCGCTTATACTACTTATAAATAATGTACAATCCCAGTTCAACAAGAATAAAATAAATTCATGGACTTTGAACTTTGAACAAGCTAGAAAAGATGTTGCTATAAATAGTAAATAATATTCTCACTAGTAAATAATATTCTTAATAAAAAAGCTAAATTCAGTAGAATTGTATTCAAAACAGTAACGCCTTGCCTTTAATCATAGCTCCCTCATCTCTTCTAAAACCTCAAATTTGTGAAATTCCCAATTAAACATATCATTCAACAATAAAAAATGCAAATCATATACAAATCATGATTAATTTTTTATACATTATAATGAAAGCTTAAAATACAAAAATTTATAGAGTAGGTGGGGACATATCATGATTAATATACATTATAATGAAAGCTTAATATACAAAAATTTATAACAACTCTATAATGCAGGTGGGGACATATCAATAATTTATAATCAAAGCTTAATATACATTATAATGAAAGATTAATATACATTATAATGATCTTCCACCTAGCATATACTCTTTTTCTAGCATGATGTATTTTTAGTACAAATCAAAGTTAGGATACTATTATGTAAATCAATTAATCAAACCACCAGCTAGCTAGGTATCTAATTAACGTGGGAAAATCATGAAAAAAAAAAGAAGCAACAAAAAAATATTAGAAAACATAATAAAGGTGATAATATATAGTAAGGTTGAGTAACAGAATCTGGTACCTGATTTACAATACAAGGAAAATGGAGGAAGTGTTGTTACTCGAAAACGGTTCAGAACTTGGAAGGGACTCGAACTAGCTGAGACGCAACTCACTTAAGTGTCTGTAAATGTAAGACTTGGGAGAACCAACACAGCAACGGAATGAGCCATGTAAGGCTGTTATGTAATGACAATTTTGCCCCTTTCTTTATTCCTTTTCTCCGATATATCCCCACCAAATAGACGAAAAGTTCAGGCCGTTCACATTATTAATCATGATATGTGACCAGGACTGAAATTACAAAATTAATATACATTATAATGAAAGATTAATATACAAAAATTTATAACAAGAAGCAAGCAATATGACTAGGACTGAAACTAACAACACTTCAAACTAAACCAACAAAGTCATCCTCCTGCACCTTCAAATTATAGTGCAGCTTGAAGGTTTCAACTATAAGAATATTAAAGTTTTTTTCCCTATTATTGTTTGAAAATTTATAGACTCGAACTATGTACAAAAGTTTACCTCTACACATATTTTCCTCTTTGTTTACACATATGTATCCCATTAGTCTGGAAAGCTCTGAAGTAGTGAGTTCTCTCATTGGTTTCCTAATGTTTGTTCCTACATTGTTTATCTATACCGGTATTGAAGTATCAATTAATGTGAATTCAAAACATACACAATAGTGTTAGTTGGGGAATAATATCAAACAGATGAAATGCAGAGAAAGAAGAGAGCTTACAAGGATGTTGAGTTTCCCTTGGAATTGAGAACACAGAGAGTCCATTGGCTTCTCTCTCTGATGAGGAACAGAGACACCGCAAATAGAGCCAATAACCTCAAAACTAGAATTATTTCATTAGATGAGACTTAGTGAGCTCAACTTCGTTCCTTGCACACACGTGCACTCTTGCTCCAAACCCAATCAGTTCCTCCACAACCGCATGACTTCTTTTGAAGAGAAAGTAAAGTATTGTGTTGTACTAATTTCGGACAAATGATGTAGATTATAAGATTATCAGTTTAATAGAACAGATTAGGTCTCAAACTAAATAAAATCAGAAGCAAAAAAACAACATAACACAAAATGCAGCAGTAACAAGCTAACAACAACAACATCACAAAAAATCAATGAAAATGAAAATACACAATAACAAAAAAAAGAACCATATATTATTTGTTTTTTTCTACTAGAGCATGAACTAGATCTAAAAGTACGAAGAGGAAGAAAAGAATCTAAGAAGAAGATTAAGTATATTACCTATTAGAAGTGACAGAGATGGCGAAACTAAATTGTAAAAGCTTGTTGAAGGTAGCAACAATGGCATTGCTTGCTGAGGTGAGGAGATGAGCTAGATTGAAAATCAGATCATAAAAGGCATCGACAACGGTGTTGCTTGCGATGGTGCAGAGATGAATGATGGTGGTGAGATGAGCGGAGACAAATATTCATATCGAAGCCAAATCGTTGAAGCTCGCTGAAGGCAACAACAATGGAATTGCTTGCGGCGGCGAGTAGATGAGCTAGATTGAGAACTAGATCCTAGAAGCTCGTTGAAGGCAGTGACAACGGTGTTTCTTGCGATGGCGAGGAGATGAACGATAGTGATGGACAAATGCTGACAAATCTTCAGATCGAAGCCAAATCGTAGAAGCTCACTAAAGGCAGCGACAACGGCATTGCTTGCAGTAGCGAGGAGTTGAATGACAAATCATTGAAAGATGAACAATGGAATGAAATTAGGGTTCGTCATTGACATCCTCACTTTCTCGCAACAATACTAATCACACTCTCATATGCAACATCAGCCAAGTTGGAAAAGAAAAAAATTTTATGGCGGTTCCAAACCACCACAATCAACAAAAGCCGCCACAAAAACCATGAGTATTATGGCATAAGTTAGCGCTGTCGAAATTAACAAATATAATGGCAGTTTTTTAACCCTGCCATAAAATTAGTGCCATTTTTAACAACATTTTTTGTAGTGTTGGACTTACTTAAAACTTAAATTTAAACCTGAAATTGAAATTCTAAACTAAATCAAAAAATAATCAAATCTAATTCAAATAAAATCTTTTCTTAATGACTCTTAACAAACTAGTGATCTTCTTTGTAATTGAAATTCAAAACTTGGTGCCTTGCTTAGTTTAAATCATGGGCTTGAAACTTCAATCTTGGGCTAACAAAACACTTAAAGTTGGAGAGATTAGTGAAGGATTATGAAGGATTGTGAAGTTCCTGGATGTGTGATGAATGAATTTTTGACGGTTTAGAATTTCACAAATGAAATCTCGTTGCAAGTATAGTTTCTAAACCAACAAAGAATCCTCTCATATAAAAATTTGGTTGTCACAAGTAACAAACCCCTAAAAATAATAACCGAAGTATTCAAACCTTAGGTCGTCTCTCAAAGGAATTGCAGGGAAGTGTTCTTGCTATTGGTTATGAGATGTATACTTTGGGGTTTTGAATAAATTGCAAGAATTAATCTAATAGCTAAGGAAGCTCATGGCAAGGTATGAGAACTAGAAGTCCTATCCTCATTATCTTCCTCAATTATGACATCAATTATCTATTGCTCCCACTTAGTCAACCTCTAATTATGAAGGAAAGTCAAGTGGATAAATCAATTTGATTCCTCAAGTCACTACTACATTATAAACATTTAGTAACATTTACCCGTTAACATTTTAATAAATGTTAGTAATTATTATAAAATTAAATTTTAGGTAACATTCATATTCAAACGTTAGTAAATACCATTAAATTTTTAAAAACTTACAAAAACCGTTACCTATTCTCAGATAGCTCTCAAAATCGAAACCCTTACGCCATGAAATCCCCTTGCAAAAACCGCTCACAATCGTTCTCACTCTCACTCTCACTCTCACTCTCATGTTGTGAAACCACCTCTTGCTCTTCCTCAGTCATCTCTTGTTCTGCCTCTTCGATCCCTCACTCCGCCTCATCGATCTTACAATTTGTAAATCAAAACCACAATCGCGTGATTCCTCGTCTTCGCCACCGTCGCAGGCTCTCATCGGAATCTGGAATGACCTGAAGGAGATCAGTGGTAGCTTCAAGAACTCTCTATCTCTTCTCTCATCAAACAGAGGTGACACAGGGATCTCCATACTCACCTTTTAGCTGTTGCAGCTGGAGCCCGACCACAAACGGCAAGGTGACGTCGACGGCGATGGCGACACAGTGCCTGGTACGATGGAAGAGGTTGTTCGTTTCGTCAAGGAAATTCCACGCGACCTGATTGTTGGACTGAATTCCCGTTGCCATTCCATCACAGTAATACTTCAAACCTCCCTTCCTTGCTAAGATCATGATTCTCTATCTCTCTTTCCGATTGTGAATTGTGATTGCTTGATTGATTAATTGTTCGCTTGTCCTATTAATTGACGTTTTAATCTGTTCCAGAAGATACATATTGGTAAATTTCTTATTTCAACACTATCTCCATTTCACAATAACTGTCAATTTGGATTAAGTGATACAATAAAAAATTGTGTTTAATGTTTCTTGTGTTTATGTTCTTTAAAAATCTCGTTTACTTCAGGAAAAGCCAAAAAGTCAAGGTTTCTATTTTTATATGAACATTCTTATACCACATTTTTCTTTTTAATTAATCACTTAATTAATCAACATTTTTATACCACATTCTTGTGTTTGTGCTTTTGGGGGTGAATTTAAATTGTTTGATGAAATGCCTTAAAGAATTTTAGGAAAGTTCTTGCAACATTGAGGATCATGTTAGAACCAGTTAAACTTCTGATTCTGAGGCTCTACCAGGAAGTGGTGGTTCTAATGCTAACAACTAATGGCATGGTTTCTTCAAGCTTCTCAAGAAAGGCCCACAGATCCCATTTCAACCATTTCACCTTCTTAAAAAGAATGTTCCTTAGTTAACTAGAAGGAAGAGTAAGAGGGTTAGATAGGATCTCATTCCTTCTTGTTTTTACTCTGAGTTTGCTAAGTTCAAATCTTCATGGAAGAATTTCACTTTCTCTGAACTCCAGGCTGCAACTGATGACTTCAGCCATGGTATGATTATGTTAGTATATTACATTTTTCATGGTCAGAAATGGTAGTTTATTCGTTAAATAAAAAATGATTGTTGTTATTGGCAGATAATGTAATTAGGGAGGGAGGGTATGCGGAGGTGTACTTAGGAAAATTGGAAGATGGAACCTTTGTTGCCATAAAGAAGCTGACAAGAGGGAACCAAGAAGAAATGACTGCAGATATTTTGTATGAGCTTGGAATCATATGCTGCATTTTATCTTTGCTTAGTAAATTTTGTCTCTCTTCGACATTACACAAGTGAGTCGCTGATATTTCAAAAGTTTCTGAAAGCGTTTCTTTGACATCATAAATTACTCTTGTTTTCCTTTTCATCAGTAAGGTCTTATAATTTGATCTCTTCCAGCGCATTGAGCAAGGTACTTCATTAGGATCAAATGAACATGTTACGCAAGCTGGTGCAGAATAGTTGTAATTATCCAATTTTGACAGGTATGATATTAAATATTAACTTCCTTTAAGCATTATATATGTTTTTTTATTTAAAAATTTACAAGTGTACTTTGAAAGTCACTGGCAACAAGTTATTGATTCAAGGGTAGAGATATAGTCAGTGCCTCAATTTCTGCAGCAAAATCAGCGAAGTCAACTGAATCTTCTCCAAGAAATCCAGATTTTGAAGATCCCTGCAGGGGAGGTTAAAAGTTAGACCCTCTATTCGATGTCCTAGTTCAGTAGACTATATAGTATGCAATTACAAGTCTACAGCTTACAGTTGAAATGACGAAATGATAGATTTTTTCCTGTAGTTTTCCTGATTTTGTGTCTCTAACGAATTTAACTGTTTCAAAAATTAGTTTATCCCATAAACAGGATCCACCCTAGATAGCAACTTTCTCTAGTTTAACTGTTGGCTTCCCAGCACCATTTGAAACCAAAGCTATCATCAGTGCCACCTTTTTCATCTTTGGCACCTGATAGAAAGGAGAAGAGAACAAGGTAAGATACTGTATACAGAATCTATTCATAGGGATGACATGCCCAAACAGCCCAGTGTATGTTATCTTTCATACTCCTTAACCATCTATGGGATCCACTGTATCTTTCAAACTTCCTGGTAAATATATTTTGAGTAAAAGCTGGGACAAACCCTATTTTTGGATTTAGTATAAGATAAGATGGCATAAAAACTTTGTTATGCCTTAGTGAGTGTTACCTGAGTCGCCTGAAATTGCAGTTTGAATACAGCTTTTATTTTGTTCCTCTTGCTCCATGACATGAACATGATTTTCTGAATGATTGATAAAATATTGCAGTTTGGTTTTATGAAAAACTGACAGTGTTTAATTCATAGGAGTCCTAGTGAGAAATGTCGGTATGCTCTTGTTAAATCCCTTCCTTCTGATTTATTAGCTTAGTTACTAGTACTAGATGCTATACTGAACTTGTAAGGTTACTTCGTTAGCAAACTTAATAGAAGTTAATTTGATACTAAAAGCTTTTTTAGAAGGCTAAAGGGACTGAGGAAATAAATAAAGGAACGTTTCTAAAATGTATGGTTCACTTTTCTGGTTTTAGCTTTTGTTTTTTACTTTAAAGAAAATGGAAGGGGTCATCTGAGGGAGCGAGACAAAATAAAATCACAAGATTGACCCATACAACTTTAATTTCTTAGGTGTATCTTTTCAAATGCAAAAACATAATGAACTGTATCTCTGTTGATGTAAGTTCAATTATTTTTCCATTGAAATAGATAGACCCAAATATTTAATAGTAAGTAAATACTTAAAATAAGAAACATATATAGAATATTTAATATTCTTAACAAACTTGCAGAACAAAATGTCAAAACTAAAAGGGAAATAGATCTATTTTTTATCTTAGCTGGGGAAAATTAATAAATTTGCACTAATCTATATCTTAGAAATGGAAAATTAATAAATTTTCTTATCAATAATGTTCTGAGAAAGGGAATAGGAAAACTGGGATCACAAAAATAACATGTAATTTTGAAGTTTGAAATTCAGAGACTCTTACATCAAAAAGCATGTAGAACATAGGAGTTTGTTTTTCCAAAATTTGTTTCCAAATTCATAAGACTGTTATTGATTGCTTTTTGCTAGGCATGACCGGTCCAAGGCTGTAGAAATCTTAGTAAAGGATTTGAAAGTGTTTACTACTTTTAATGAAGAATTGTTCAAAGAAATCACACAGCTTTTGATATTAGAGAATTTTAGGTATGAGTATATATATTGGCATCTTGTGGGTTTTGGTGTTATTGTTATCCAAAAAGTGAGCTTTGATAGGATTTCGAACAATTTTTAGTTTTAAAATTGTAAATAGGCTACATGAATTTGTATATAGGACAATTGTTTATGCTGTTGTCTTCCTAGGATGTGTTCTGTTCCATAGTGCTCCATTGGAGCAAGGACAATTTTCACAGTTCTTGTAGCATTGAAGATCATGTCAGAACTAGTTAGCATGACCCCTGAGGCTCTCTCTATTCTTATCCAAGTTGTGGCATTTTTCGATTGCCTCAATACCTTTTTGCTTGCTGAGGCAGTAATGAAATTGTAAGGAGTGTTAAGCAAAGTTCAGTTGGTGACAACAATGCTGTAGAAATTGAAGGTGGAAACTTTACTTGGAATTCCATACTGTAGAGGTGATTCCATGATTATTTTTCTTCAGGTTTTATTTCTGCCAACTATGAGTTCTTGTTGCCTTTTTGTTTGATGAGCATCAGATGAACTTGATTCACTGGTTTAAGGGAATGGTAACAAGGCATGCAGCGATGAGCTAGTCAAGCAGATAAATACATTTTTCTAGGACTAGTATAAGGACTAAGTTTTTTATGTACTGTGTATCACTTTTTCTTTTCTTTTTTATATGGAATGTTCATAGAATTTAAGGGCTATAAGTATTTTTTTTCTTTTTTCATTTTATTTGCATCACGAAGCAAACTCGTACAATGATTATTGATTAATGAAAGAGGCTATAAAAATTTTATTTTTGAATTTGTGAATTTAATGAAATATTTCATGTTGTAGTAATTAGTTTTAGTATATTTATATTATGTATAATATGAAATAAAAGATAGTATAATATAAATAAAAAAATGTTACTAAAGATCTTTTATAACATTTTTTAAGTTTTACAAAAAATATCTATAGTAACATTTTTTGAAGTGTTACAAAAAATATCAATGGTAACATTTTTCTAAGTGTTACATAAAATATCTATTGTAACATTTTTTAAGTGTTACAAAAAAATCTATGGTAATATTTTTCTAAGTGTTACAAAATATATCATTTGTAACATTTCTTTAAGTGTTACTAGGAAAGATCTATTGTAAAATTTCTCATAATATTACTATAGAAGATCTATTGTAACATTTTTATTAAATGTTATTAAATCTTTAGAAAAATATTAGTAAAACACTTTAGTAACATAGGGTATATTTAACATTTGTTAAAATGTTACTAATATACATAGCTAACATTTTAATATGATTTGGTAACATTTTTTAAATGTTAGTAAAAATCAATTATGTAGTAGTGAGTCCTAGTCAACTCCTAAGGAAAGACTAGAGTTAGTTGAATTCAAATCAACTAGCAACTTTCAATTATCAATCAACAAGAGAGTTGATAATTCAAGAGTCTCCAATTACTCAACCAAAGCCAAGAGGAGAAAATTCTACTCTAGCATCCTTCTAAGCATTTAATCAAACACTTGGAAGGCATAAAAGGAAAGTAAAATCAAATTGCAAGAAAAGTAGATCTACAACTACGAATTGCAAGAAATTAACAACAACAAAGAAAATCAACAATAAAGGAACATGAAACATAAATTGCATTAAAAGAGAAATAAAAGAAACAAGAGTGCATCCATATGAAAGTAAAGAATTACAAGAATTAAATGCTAAACTAGAGAGAGGAGATGTAGAGGAACAAGAAATTGTAAAGGAAAAGTGAATTAAAGCAAGAATTAAACCTAGATCTAGGAAATCCTAATCTACCTCTAACCTAATTCTAGAGAGAAGAGGGAGCTTCTCTCTCTAGAAACTAACTAAAGCATTCCCTCCAAAATTTAATTATGACTCCCCCTTTTGACTCCTCTTGATTTCTGCATATAAAAGACTCAGAAGTAAGTTGGATTTGGGCCTGGGAAGCCTAGAATTTGCCCCTAGCGTTTTCACTTTAATGAGGTCACGTGCGAGCATCAACGCATACGCTTGGGTCACACGTACGCATCACTTGACATTTTTCCATCCACGCGTATGCGTCATGTACACGTACGCGTCGCCATGTGACTTCATCATTTCCACACGTGCGCGTCTGCTACACGTTCGCGTCGTTGATTGCATCCCAAATCCTTGATTTTCCATGATTTCTCCACTCTGCATGCTTTTCTCTTCACTCTTTTGATCCATTCCTAGCCTTTTCAATCCTGGAATCACTAGCAAACACATCAAGGCATCTAGTGGAATCAAAGGTGAATTAAAATTAACCAATTAAGGGCCTAAAAAGCATGCTTTCACAGTTAAGCACAATTTAGGAAGAAATCATCAAACCATGCTATTTTATTGAATAAATGTGGGTAAAGGGGATAAAATCCACCTAAATTAAGCACAAAATGTACCACGAAATAGTGGTGCATCAAATCTCCCCACACTGAAACCAAGTATGTCCTCATGCTTAAATCAAGAAAGAAGCAAAGGGTACTATCATTTATTCAATGTAAACCAACTAAATGCAATCTACCTACATGCAACTATCTAAATGAATGTAATTGCTTGGTCAAAATAAATCAATTCCCAAGAAACCAATAGAAGCATAAGGGCTAAAGGTATTACAACCAAGCCAAACCCACAATTGAATTGAGTTATTAAGGATTTTTACAAACATGCAAGAAAAGTGATGATCGTAGGTGAACACATGTAATTGAGCGTCGAACCCTTACCGGACGTGTATCCGCTCTAATCGCTCAAGTGTATAGGGTCGACCCACTCGATTCCCCTCTAATTATGCTTTCTAAGATTTGTTTTTCATCTAAAAATCAACAGTTATCTCATGAATACATACATATATCATGAGGACTTTCCATAGGTTGTAATGGGGCTAGGTCAAGGTAGGATGCATATGGTTAAGTGGACTTGAGATTTGAATCTTTGATTAACTTAAACTTCCCACCTAACCTATGACAACCTATACAATTTCAAAGCTAACCTAACTACCCATTCTTCACTTTTTCACACTCTCATGCATTCTTTTCTTTTTTATCACAACTCATATGCATTAATTATTATTGAGTTTTACTTTGGGCCATTTTGTCCCCTTTTTATTGCTTTTCTTTTTCTTTCTTTTTCTTTTTATATTTTTTTTCTTTTGGTATATATTTTTTTCTTTTTATTTTCTTATTTTTTTTGCAATGAAGTATATACAAAAGTACCAATGCATATGGTTTTACGTTTAATTAACACATGAGTATGTATCCAATCCCCAATATTTTCAACAAAAATTCAACACACACCGTTTCCCAACCAATGTTCCAAGTTTCCCCATACTTGAATGATACACACTCACTAGCCTAAGCTAATCAAAGATCCAAATAAAGGACATTTTGCTATCCATGTGTACGCGTCATGTACGCGTACGCGTCGCCATGCAACTTTATCATTTCCATGCATGCGCGTCTGCTACGCGTTCGCATTGTTGATTGCATCACAAATCCTTGATTTTCCATGATTTATCCACTTTTCATGCTTTTCTCTTCACTCCTTTGATCCATTCCTAGCCTTTTCAATGCTGGAAATACTACTAAACACATCAAGGCATCTAGTGGAGTCAAAGGTGAATTAAAATTAACCAATTAAGGGCCTAAAAAGCATGTTTTCATACTTAAGCACAATTTAAGAAGAAATCATGAAACCATGTGATGAGCGGATAATTTATACGCTTTTTGGCATTGTTTTTAGTATGCTTTTAGTATATTTTAGTTAGTTTTTATTATGTTTTTATTAGTTTTTAAATAAAAATCACTCTTCTGGACTTTACTATGTGTTTGTGTGTTTTTCTATGATTTCAGGTATTTTCTGGCTGAAATTGAGGGACCTGAACAAAAATCTGATTCAGAGGCTGAAAAAGGACTGCAGATGCTGTTGGATTCTGACCTCCCTGCACGCGAAGTGGATTTTCTGGAGCTACAGAAGCCCAATTGGCGCGATCTCAATTGCGTTGAAAAGTAGACATCCTGGGCTTTCCAGCAATATATAATAGTTTATACTTTGCCCGAGATTTGATGGCCCAAACAGGAGTTCCAAGTCAGGTCAAGAATTCTGGCGTTTAACGCCGGAACTGGCACAAAAGCTGGAGTTAAACGCCCAAACTGGCACAAAAGCTGGCATTTAACTCCAAGAAAAGTCTCTACACATGGAAGCTTCAATGCTCAGCCCAAGCACACACCATGTGGGCCCGGAAGAAGATTTCTGCATTAATTACTGATTTCTGTAAACCCTAGGCTACTAGTTCTCTATAAATAGTACCTTATACTATTGTATTTGTATATATCTTTGGATTATCTTTTGATCCTTTGATCACGTTTTGGAGGCTGGCCTCTCGGCCATGCCTAGACCTTGTTCTTATGTATTTTCAACAGTGGAGTTTCTACACACCATAGACTAAGGTGTGGAGCTCTGCTGTTCTTCATGAATTAATACAAGTACTGTTGTTTTTCTATTCAACTCAAGTCTATTTCTTCTCCAAGATATTCATTCGCACTCAAGAAAATGATGAATGTGATGATTATGTGACACTCATTACCATTCTCACCTATGAACGCGTGACTGACAACCACTTCCGTTCTACATGCAAACAAGCTTGAATATGTATCTCTTGGGTTTCTAATCTAAGATTGGAACCTTCATGGTATAGGCTAGAATTATTGGCGGCTATTCCTGAGATCCGGAACGTCTAAACCTTGTCAGTGGTATTCTGAGTAGGATCTGGGAAGGGATGACTGTGACGAGCTTCAAACTCGCGAGTGTTGGGCGTGTGACAGACGCAAAAGGATCAATGGATCCTATTCCAACATGATCGAGAACCGACAGATGATTAGCCATGCGGTGACAGCATGCGTAGAACATTTTCACTGAGAGGACGGGAAGTAGCCATTGACAACGGTGATGCCCAACATAAAGCTTGCCATGGAAAGGAGTATGAATGATTGGAAGAAGGCAATAGGAAAGTAGAGGTTCAAGAGGAACAAAGCATCTTCATACGCTTATCTGAAATTCCTATCAATGAATTACATAAGTATCTCTATCTTTACTTTATGTTTTATTTATCTTTTAATTATCAATCCTCCATAACCATTTGAATCCGCCTGACTGAGATTTACAAGATGACCATAGCTTGCTTCAAGCCGACAGTCTCTGTGGGATCGACCCTTACTCACGTAAGATATTACTTGGACGACCCAGTGCACTTGCTAGTTAGTTGTGCGGAATTGTGACAAAGTGTGATTCATGTTTGAGAGCTCCAAGTCCTTTGGTGCCATTGTTCATGATCACAATTTCGTGGACCAAGTTTTTGGCGCCGTTGCCGGGGATTGTTCGAGTTTGGACAACTGACGATTTATCTTGTTGCTTAGATTAGGTAATTTTACTTTCGAAATTTTTTTTTTCTATTTTATTCTTCAGAGTTTTTAAGAATGAATTCTAGAGTTTCATGATGATTTGTTGAAGTCTGGATGGCTGTGAAGCCATGTCTAATCTTTTGGACCGAGGTTTCAACTTATCATCACAAGAGCTTGTTGATTTCTATCAATTTTGCTGTTGTGAGCAATGATCTGCTAAAGCTTGGCTAGCCATTGGCCATGTTTAGTATTTTGGACCGAAGCTTTCACTGAAAGTTTGGCTGGCTAGTAAGCCATGTCTAATTCCTGGACCAGAATCTTAGACTAACATTGCAATGATTCCTGGAATTCTTATTAAAAATTTTGAATCCCTTTATTTTCTTTTCCACTCAATTTTCGAAAAACCACAAAAAAAAATTTTATAAAAACATAAAAATCAAAAATATTTTATGTTTCTTGTTTGAGTCTAGTGTCAATTTTTAAGTTTGGTGTCAATTGCATGACTTTCTTCTTCTTGCATTTTTCGAATATATGCATATTATTCTTCATTGATCTTTGATGACATGTCACCATGTCATGTTTTTCTATGCTTTTTCATGCAAGAAATTGATAATTAGTGCTTAAATATTGCATTCTTTGGTGCTTAAATGGTATATTTCTTTGATCTTTTGATTTGATAAACTTTGTAGGAAATAAGAAGAAAAAGAAACAAAGTAGCACCCCAAAAAGGGAGCCTGGGAAGAACCACGTTTGAGTTCACGTTTGACCTCAAACGTTGGCTCAAACGTGGATGACAGCAAATGGGCTATCTGCATAATGCCTCACACAAGGGACATTTGAGTCAACGTTTGCCTCAAACGTTGACTCAAACGTGAATGGTTCATGGCCCGGTTCACTAATGGATTTCTTCCCAACACCCAGAACAATCAACGGAGGCTATTATCAACCCAAGTCCATCAAGGCTAAAGGCCCAATTCAAGGCTTAATGATCATTTGAAGAAAGTGTATAAATAGCTTAGGATTTGAAGTTTTAAAGGAGCTTCCTTTTTAGAATTTTTAATACTTGCAGTAGAGAGCTCACCTGAGGAGTTGCTTTTAGAATTTGAGAGTTCCTGGGAAGGAGAATTGAATTCTCTTCCTCTGGTTTGTTTTTGTTTTCTTTTCTACACACTTTGTCTGAGTCTTGAGTGTTGAGAATTGAAGGAATTCTGTTTCAATCTCACCTTGAGATCTCTCTGTTTTGATTTACTGCATCATTGAGAATTTGCGATTTCACTTCTTTTCTTCTACTTCTGGATCTTTACTTTTCTTGCAATTGAATTCTCAATTTGGATCTAGGAAGGCATTAAGATCTAGACTTGGTTATCTAGTCTCTTGGTTCCTGAGATCTGGAGTCATCATTTTATTTTCTCTGTTGAATGCTTTTCAAATTCATTTACGTTTCCATTTTAGATCCAGTTCAATTCAAGTCATATTCTATTCTTCTATGTGTTGAGATTTACTGTTCTTTTGTTTAATTCTTGCAATCCCACATCCCTGACCCATTTACAATTCAAGCCATTTACATTTCTTGCACTTTAAGATTCTGCAATTTACATTTCTTGCGTTCTAAGTTTCTGCCATTTAATTTCTTGTTCTTTGAGATTCAGCACTTTTATTTTCTGTTCTCTTTAATTTCCTGCAAATTACCCATTCCCTTTTACATTCTATGCAATTTAATTCTTGTTGAACACAAATTCACTCAAATCAACTTCTGTTTGCTTGACTAAATCAACCACTAAACTAAAATTGCTCAATCCTTCAATCCTTGTGGGATCGACCTCACTCATGTGATTTATTATTACTTGATGCGACCTGGTACACTTGCCGGTGAGTTTTGTGTCGGATCGTTTTCCGCACATCAAGTTTTTGGCGCCGTTGCTGGGGATTGATTTAGATCAACAATGATTAAGTGGGGGAGAAGTCTAGATCAAGTATTTTCTTTATTTTTGTTCTCTGTTCTAAGTTGAAACCAAGGTGTTTGAGTTATTGCCTCACTAAGAAATTCATCTCTGAGATATGAATTTCAATTTTCCTTGGTGTTGTGTTTTACAAAATTCAAATGGAGTTTAACTCATCTTATGATCAAACATGTTTTATGGGATGTTACCCACCATCACCATTCTCTAATGGTGGCTGGGAATAACACCAAGAGAATACACATTCTGAGCACTCCAATTCATGGAGATTTGCTTCAGAGACACAAGATGAGCAAGAAAACCATATGGAATATTTCCTTCCACCACAAAATGATGCAAGTCATGATTCTAATGGTGGCTGGGAAGGGAATTCTAATGCTCCATATGATATTCATCCAAAGTTATCATCACTTGACCATGCTTCAACAGAAAGCCCCTTTCAAAACTCACCACCCACACAAACTTCCATGAACCACTCAAGGTTCTCAAAGTTTGAATCCATGTTCAAAAGATATGAGGAGAAGACAACGAAAGTTTGGAAAGAACAAGAAAACTCCCTCAAAAACATGGAAGTGCAGCTAGCTCAATTGGTGAGTGCAACGAAGAAGGAGGAAAAACAAGAGGAAGAGGTTACTGAGTCAAGTGGATTTTTAGTGAAGAAAAAAGAGGTGGTGGAAACATTTGAACCTAAACTTGCATATTCACAGAGGCCACTTGAGATGACAAGGGAACATGAAAACTCACAACTCTCTCAAACCTCCTTGAAACAAAACGGCTCAGCAATTGAATCCATGATTGAAAGATATGAAGAGGAGATGAAGAAATGTTGGGAAGATAAACAAACCTCCTCCATAAAAGAACTATTAAGTCAAATGTTGGGTGCAAAGAAAGGAGTGGAGGAGCAAGAAAGTGAGAAAGACAACCAAAGAATTCCAAACTCAAGTGAAGCAGAGAAGTACATAGAGGAAAAGCTCATGGAACCACCAATTCAAAAGGCTCTGGATGAATACAAAACTCCAATAATCACACAGCAACCAAGTCTTGAATCCAAAGAAGTGAAGGCAACTAGCAAGAACACCAATTTGGTCCCTAATCCAGCAAGTAAGATCAATCAAGCCATTTGCAAAAGAAAGCTTACTGAGGAAAGGCCAAGACAAGGGACACTAGCTGAATCCTTCCCTCCTTTGAGGTCATTCCTCTTAACAAACTGGAAGAAGAGGAAGAAAGTGAAGAACAACATGTCAAGCTAATGACACTAAAGGAGCACTTGTTGGGAGGTAACCCAACCATAGGTAACATTTCTTCTCTGCTTTGTTTTCTTTTTCTTTGCTTTGTTTAAATTCAATAAATTGGCATATGGTTACATTCTAAGTTTGGTGTTGCCTTGCAACAAATTGTTTTCAATATTTTTGGATGATTGCATCAAATCAAAAAAATGAAAGTGACACACCAAGATTCTAAGTTTGGTGTGCCACTTATTTTTCTATGCAAATCATTCAGCAACACCACTTGTTTGCATAATCATAATGTTCTTTGCATTGTTATCTTTCTTTTAGTTAGACAATTTTAGTTTTCTCTTTGTTTTTAGTCATTTCCTTGTTTTAAATTCTTTCTTTTATTTACTGTGTTTGTTAATACACTACCAAGAGAGCTTTATTCATGACAGATTCTTAACTTGGTGATTGTATTTAACATATAACAGTTTCTTTCGTTTAGTTTTATTTCAAATAAATTGACATGTGGTTGCATTCTAAGTTTGGTGTTGCTATGCAACAAAATTTGGTTCTAATCCTTACAAGATACTTGCATCAATTCCAAGTGAAAGTGTCACACTAAGTTTGGTGTGCCACTTATCTTTTATGCGATGTATTGTGCACACCTTCTTATCTATGCAATCAAAATGTCTCTGTCTCTTGTGCCTTGATATCTTTAATTTTGCTTGTTTAAAACACATGTGTTACTAACATTTCATTGTGTAAGACATTCATAATCCATCTTAGCCCATAGCCACGGTTCTAATAGTTGCTTGAAGATGAGCAAGCATTCTAAGTTGGTATGGGAAGGAGGAGAATGGGAGGAAAATGACAACAATAGAGAAGATGAACTACAAAGTTGTAAAGTTCCTTTTCCTCTCATTTGTTTCAAGCACTATAAACTGCATGATTGTCTTTACCTTCTCTGTATGCATGTGTGTATGAAAAGGCATAGTTTGATTTCTAAATTGCAACATGGTGCTGTGCCATTATGATTACCAACTTGAGTTTTGTGAATTCAAAAGCAGTAAAGTATCATGATCATAAACAAACAAGGAATTAAAGAAGAATTTAGCATGTGCCTACAAGTATTGGAAAGCTAGTATGATTAATTATTGCTCAATTGCATTGGATTTTATTTAATTGAAGTTTTCATCTAGGACATTTTGTGAAATCTTTTGAATTCATGAAAACCTTGAAGGAAGTAAATGCAAATAAAGCAAGAAAAGAAAAAAGGAAAGAATGAGAAAGCTGAAGGCTCTGAGTACCAATGACAATTATATTGTTAAGTACTTGTGGTGTTTATGTATCAAGCCAAATGCTTGAAAACAAAACACTTAGAAGTCAAGGCTAGGCTCAAGTGCAAAAGCACTCCCTCAAAGCTCAAGGTTCTGAGCATCAATGATTAGAGAGTAAAGAAAAGAAACAAATGAGCTTAATAAAGTCCTCTAATTCAAATACTTGTGGTGCTTATGTATCAAGTGGTAATACTTGAAAACAAAGCATTTAGAATCGTAGCTTTATTATTAACTCATGGGGCAAAGCACCCAAAAGGAGAAGCTAATAAGAAAAGCAAAAGCTTGTTTCAAGGAAGAAATATAAGGAAAAGATTTCATAAAATGAGCTAGATAGAAGCATCAATCATTTACATTTCTTTTGTGATTGTAGCATGCTTAGAAAACTAGCTTACCATGAACATTGAGTTGCTATTCTTCTTACCTTGGATTGTCAATTTTTAGTGCATGATTCTTTTCTTGCTTAGGGACAAGCAAGGTTTAAGTTTGGTGTTGTGATGACATGTCACCATGTCATGTTTTTCTATGCTTTTTCATGCAAGAAATTGATAATTAGTGCTTAAATATTGCATTCTTTGGTGCTTAAATGGTATATTTCTTTGATCTTTTGATTTGATAAACTTTGTAGGAAATAAGAAGAAAAAGAAACAAAGTAGCACCCCAAAAAGGGAGCCTGGGAAGAACCACGTTTGAGTTCACGTTTGACCTCAAACGTTGGCTCAAACGTGGATGACAGCAAATGGGCTATCTGCATAATGCCTCACACAAGGGACGTCTGAGTCAACGTTTGCCTCAAACGTTGACTCAAACATGAATGATTCATGGCCCGGTTCACTAATGGATTTCTTCCCAACACCAAGAACAATCAACGGAGGCTATTATCAACCCAAGTCCATCAAGGCTAAAGGCCCAATTCAAGGCTTAATGATCATTTGAAGAAAGTGTATAAATAGCTTAGGATTTGAAGTTTTAAAGAAGCTTCCTTTTTAGAATTTTTAATACTTGCAGTAGAGAGCTCACCTGAGGAGTTGCTTTTAGAATTTGAGAGTTCCTGGGAAGGAGAATTGAATTCTCTTCCTCTGGGTTATTTTTGTTTTCTTTTCTACACACTTTGTCTGAGTCTTGAGTGTTGAGAATTGAAGGAATTCTGTTTCAATCTCACCTTGAGATCTCTCTGTTTTGATTTACTGCATCATTGAGAATTTGCGATTTCACTTCTTTTCTTCTACTGCTGGATCTTTACTTTTCTTGCAATTGAATTCTTAATTTGGATCTAGGAAAGCATTGAGATCTAGACTTGGTTATCTAGTCTCTTGGTTCCTGAGATCTGGAGTCATCATTTTATTTTCTCTGTTGAATGCTTTTCAAATTCGTTTACGTTTCCATTTTAGATCCAGTTCAATTCAAGTCATATTCTATTCTTCTATGTGTTGAGATTTACTGTTCTTTTGTTTAATTCTTGCAATCCCACATCCCTGACCCATTTACAATTCAAGCTATTTACATTTCTTGCACTTTAAGATTCTGCAATTTACATTTCTTGCGTTCTAAGTTTCTGCCATTTAATTTCTTGTTCTTTGAGATTCAGCACTTTTATTTTCTGTTCTCTTTAATTTCCTGCAAATTACCCATTCCCTTTTACATTCTATGCAATTTAATTCTTGTTGAACACAAATTCACTCAAATCAACTTTTGTTTGCTTGACTAAATCAACCACTAAACTAAAATTGCTCAATCCTTCAATCCTTGTGGGATCGACCTCACTCACGTGAGTTATTATTACTTGATGCGACCCGGTACACTTGCCGGTGAGTTTTGTGTCGGATCGTTTTCCGCACATCAATCTTCAAGTTGTTCTTGATGATTTCATTGCTCTGATCTTTAAATTCTCTTTTTTGTGTGTTTTGTTGTTTCTCATATGCATTCTCAATTTGTTAGTGTCTCTTATATGAAAATTTTTAAGTTTGGTGTCCTGCATGCATTGTTTGTTTGATTTGAGTTTCCTATGATTAGTTGTATTTTTATTGTTTCTCATCATTGAAAAATTCAAAAAGAATTTCAAAACTATGTCTTTTCAAGTCAATAATATAGAGAATTGAAGATTCAGAACATTCAGCAGAGGAATCAAACAGAAAAAGCTGGGCGTTCAAAACGCCCAGTGAAGAAGGAAAACTAGCATTTAAACGCCAGCCAGGGTACCTGGCTAGGCGTTTAACGCCCAAAAAGGTAGGATTTTGGGCGTTAAACGCCAGAATGGATGCCATTCTAGGCATTTAACGCCAGAAGGACACCAGAGGGAAGATTTTGTCTTTAATTCAAATCTTTTTTCAAATTTTCATTATTTTTCAAAATCAAATCTTTTTCAAATCATATATTTTCAATCATATCTCTTCAAAATCAATTTCTTTCCATTTTTTATTATTTTCGAAAATCCTTGCTACTATTAATAATTTACTTCAAAATTTTCAAGTTGTTACTTGCCTATTAAGAAAGGATCAAATTTTAAATTTTAAGAATCATATCTTTTAATTTCTTGTTAGTCAAGTAATCAACTTTAATTTTAAAACTTTCTCTTTTTTTAAAATTGATTTTCAATCATATCTTCTCAATCATATCTTTTCAATCACATCTTTTTCAAAATTAACTCTCAATCATATCTTTTTTATTTCTAATTTCAAAATATTTTTCAAAAATCACTTAATTTCTTTCCCAATCTTAATTTTTGAAAATCTCAATCAAATTTTCAAATTTCTTTTTATTATTTCAAAATCTTTTTAATTTATTTTCAAAAATTCTTCCCCTCTTCTCACATCCTTCTATTTAAGGGACTAACACTCCTCCTCAAGGTGCAATTCGAACTCTATCCCTCTTGATAAGTTCAAATTCTCTTTTATCTACCTCCTGCTTCTATTCTTCTTTTCCTCTGACACCTCAAGGAATCTCTATACTGTGACATAGAGGATTCCCTACTTTCTTGTTCTCTTCTCTTTCATATGAGCAGGAGCAAAGATAAAGGCATACTTGTTCAAGCTGATCCTGAACCTGAAAGGACCTTGAAGAGAAAGCTAAGAGAAGCTAAAGCACAATTCTCTCTAGAGGTCCTAACAGAGCTTTTCAAAGAAGAAGAAACAATGGCAGTTGAAAACAACAATGCCAACAATGCAAGGAAGGTGCTTGGTGACTTTACTGCACCTACTCCCGACTTCTATGGGAGAAGCATCTCAATCCCTTCCATTGGAGCAAACAACTTTGAGCTTAAGCCTCAATTAGTTTCTCTAATGCAACAGAATTGCAAGTTTCATGGACTTCCATTGGAAGATCCTCATCAGTTCTTAGCTGAATTCTTGCAAATCTGTGACACTGTCAAGACCAATGGGGTTGACCCTGAAGTCTACAGACTTATGCTCTTCCCTTTTGCTGTAAGAGACAGAGCTAGGACATGGTTGGACTCACAACCTAAAAAAAGCCTGAACTCTTGGGAAAACCTAGTCAATGCCTTCTTGGCAAAGTTCTTTCCACCTCAAAAATTGAGTAAACTTAGAGTGGAAGTCCAAACCTTCAGACAAAAGGAAGGTGAATCCCTCTATGAAGCTTGAGAAAGATATAAGCAATTTATCAGAAGGTGTCCTTCTGACATGCTTTCAGAATGGAGTATCATAGGTATATTCTATGATGGTCTGTCTGAACTATCCAAGATGTCATTAGATAGCTCTGCTGGAGGATCTCTTCATCTGAAGAAAATGCCTGCAGAAGCTCAGGAACTTATTAAAATGGTTGCAAATAACCAATTCATGTACACTTCTGAAAGGAATCCTGTGAATAGTGGGACAACTCAGAAGAAAGGAGTTCTTGAGATTGATACTCTGAATGCCATATTGGCTCAGAATAAGATATTGACTCAACAAGTCAATATGATTTCTCAGAGTCTGTCTGGAATGCAAGTAGCAACAGTCAGTACTAAGGAAGCTTCCTCTGAAGAAGAAGCTTATGATCCTGAGAACCCAGCAATGGAAGAGGTGAATTACATGGGAGAACCCCATGGAAACACTAATAATCCTTCATGGAGAAATCATCCAAATCTCTCATGGAAGGATCAACAGAGACCTCAACAAGGTTTCAACAACAATAATGGTGGAAGAAACAGGTTTAGCAATAGCAAGCCTTTTCCATCATCTTCTCAGCAACAAACAGAGAATTCTAAGCAGAGCCACTCTGACTTAGCAACCATTGTCTCTGATCTAATCAAAACCACTCAAAGTTTCATGACTGAAACAAGGTCCTCCATTAGAAATTTGGAGGCACAAGTAGGTCAGCTGAGTAAGAAAATTACTGAACTCCCTCCTAGTACTCTCCCAAGCAATACAGAAGAGAATCCAAAAAGAGAGTGCAAGGCCATAACCACAACCCACACGGCCGAACCTGAAGAGGAGGAAGAAGCAGTGATCTCCACTGAGGAAGACCTCAATGGACGTCCACTGGCCTCTATGGAGTTCCCTGATGAGGAACCATGGGAATCTGAGGCTCACACAGAGACCATAGAGATTTCATTGAATTTACTTCTACCATTCATAAGCTCTGATGAGTATTCTTCCTCTGAAGAGGATGAAGATGTTACTGAAGAGCAAGTTGCTAAGTACCTTGGAGCAATCATGAAGCTAGATGCCAAGTTGTTTGGTAATAAGACTTGGGATGATGAACCTCCATTGCTCATCAAAGAACTGGATGACTTGACTAGGCATAAATTACCTCTGAAGAGACAAGACCCTAAAAAATTCTCAATCCCTTGTACCATAGGCACCATGACCTTTGAGAAGGCTCTGTGTGACCTGGGGTCAAGTATAAACCTTATGCCTCTCTCTGTAATGGAGAAGCTAGGGATCATTGAGGTACAAGCTGCTAGAATCTCACTAGAGATGGCAGACAATTCAAAGAAACAGGCTTATGGACTTGTAGAGGATGTCTTGGTAAAGGTTGAAGGCCACTACATCCCTGCTGACTTCATAATCCTAGAGACTGGGAAGTGTATGGATGAATCCATCATCCTTGGCAGACCCTTCCTAGCCACAGCAAAAGCTGTGATTGATGTTGACAGAGGACAATTGATCATTCAAGTGAATGAAGACTCCCTTGTGTTTAAAGCTCAAGGATTTCCCTCTGTAATCATGGAGAGGAAGCATGAAGAGCTTCTCTCAATACAGAGTCAAACTCTAAGTTTGGTGTTGGGAAGCCACAACCAAACTTTAAGTTTGGTGTTGAACCCCCACATTCAAACTCTAAGTTTGGTGTTGGGAGGTTCCAACATTGCTCTAAACATCTGTGAGGCTCCATGAGAGCCCACTGTCAAGCTATTGACATTAAAGAAGCGCTTGTTGGGAGGCAACCCAATCTTTAATTATCTATGTTCAATTTCTATTTTCTTTTGTTATTTTATGTTTTCTGTAGGTTGATGATCATGTGAAGTCACAAAAACAATTGAAAAAGCAAAAACAGAAGGAAAAATAGTCTTAAAAATAGAACACCCTGGAGGAGAAACTTACTGGCGTTTAAACGCCAGTAAGGGTAGCAGAATGGGCGTTAAACGCCCAGTCTGGCACCATTGTGGGTGTTTAACGCCAGAAATGGGCACCAGACTAGCATTTAACGCCAGAAAAGGGCAAGAAGCTGGCGTTAAATGCCAGAAATGGGCAGCAGCCTGGCGTTTAATGCCAGGATTGGCAGAAAGGGGCGTTTTTGCACGCCACTTGGTGCAGGGATGAGATATCCTTGACACCTCAGGATCTATGGACCCTATAGGATCCCCACCTACCCCACCTCTCTCTCTTCTTCATCCATTCACCAATCACCTCAATACCTCTTCCCCAAAAACCCCTCACCTATCAAATCCTACTCTCTTCTCCATAATCTCTTCACCAATCCACATCCATCCATCATAAAACCCCACCTACCTCACCATTCAAATTCAAACCACTTTCCCTCCCAAACCCACCCATACATGGCCAAACCATACCCCCCTCTCCCCTCCTATATAAACCCATCTTCACTCCTTCATTTTCACGCAACCTAAACACTACCTCTCCCCCTTGGCCGAAACACAAAGCCCCCTCCATCTCCTCTATTTCTTCTTCTTCTACTCTCTTCTTTCTTCTTTTGCTTGAAGACGAGCAAACCTTCTAAGTTTGGTGTGGTAAAAGCTAAAGCTTCTTGTTTTTCCATAACCATTTATGGCACCAAAGACCGGAGAAACCTCTAGAAAGAAAAAAGGGAAGGCAAAAGCTTCCACCTTCGAGTCATGGGAGATGGAGAGATTTCTCTCAAGGGTGCATCAAGACCACTTCTATGAAGTTGTGGCCAAGAAAAAGGTGATCCCCGAGGTCTCTTTTAAGCTCAAAAAGGGCGAATATCCAGAAATCCGACATGAGATCCGAAGAAAAGGTTGGAAAGTTCTCACCAACCCCATTCAACAAGTCAGGATCTTAATGGTTCAAGAGTTCTATGCCAATGCATGGATCACCAAGAACCATGATCAAAGTGTGAACCCGGACCCTAAGAATCGGCTTACAATGGTTCGGGGGAAATACTTAGATTTTAGTCCGGAAAATGTAAGGTTGGCATTCAACTTACCCATGATGCAAGGAGATGCACACCCATACACTAGAAGGGTCAACTTTGATCAAAGGTTGGACCAAGTCCTCATGGACATCTGTGAAGAGGGCGCCTAATGGAAGAGAGATTCAAGAGGGAAGCCGGTTCAACTAAGAAGGCATGACCTCAAGCCCGTTGCTAGGGGATGGTTGGAGTTCATCCAACGCTCGATCATTCCCACTAGCAACCGGTCTAAAGTTACTATAGATCGGGCTATCATGATTCATAGCATCATGATTAGAGAGGAAGTAGAAGTTCATGAGGTTATATCCCAAGAACTCTACAAGGTTGCGGACAAGTCCTCTATTTTGGCAAGGTTAGCCTTCCCTCATCTCATTTGTCACCTCTGCAATTTGGTTGGAATTGACATAGAGGGAGACATTCTCATTGATGAGGACAAGCCCATCACTAAGAAAAGGATGGAGCAAATAAGAGAACCTCACCAAGAGCATGAGGAATTTCCTCATCATGAAATCTCTGAGATGCCTCAAGGGATGCAATTTCCTTCACAAAACTATTGGGAGCAAATCAACACCTCCTTGGGAGAATTAAGTTCCAATATGGGACAACTAAGGGTGGAGCACCAAGAGCATTCCATCCTCCTCCATGAAATTAGAGAAGACCAAAGAACCATGAGAGAGGAGCAATAAAGGCAAGGAAGAGACATTAAGGAGCTCAAGCACTCCATAAGATCTTCAAGAGGAAGAACAAGCCGCCATCAGTAAGGTAGACCCGTTCTTTAATTTCCTTGTTCTTTATTTTCTATTTTTTTTGAAAATTATGCCTTATGTTTATCTATGTTTGTGTCTTTATTACATGATCACTAGTGTCTAAGTGTCTATGCCTTAAAGCTATAAAAATGAATCCATCACCTTTCTTAAATAAAGAGTGTTTTAATTGAAAAAGAAAAAGAAGTACATGAATTTCGGATTTTAAAACAGTTTAATTATTTTGATGTGGTGGCAATACTCTTATTTTCTGAATGAATGCTTGAACAGTGCATATTTTTGATATTGTTGATTCATGAATGTTAAAATTGTTGGCTCTTGAAAGAATGATAGAAAAAGGAGAAATGTTATTTGATAATCTGAAAAATCATAAAATTGATTCTTGAAGCAAGAAAAAGCAGTGAAAAGCTTGCAGAAAAAAAAAGAAGCGAAAAAAGAAAAAAAATAATAAAAGAAAGAGAAAGAAAAAGAAAAGCAAGCAGAAAAAGTCAATACCCCTTTAAACCAAAAGGCAAGGGTGATAAAAAGGATCCAAGGCTTTGAGCATCAGTGGATGGGAGGGCCCACAGGAATAAAATCCTGGCCTAAGCGGCTAAACCAAGCTATCCCTAACCATGTGCTTGTGGCGTGAAGGTGTCAAGTGAAGACTTGAGACTGAGCGGTTAAAGTCGTGGTCCAAAGCAAAAAGAGTGTGCTTAAGAGCTCTGGACACCTCTAATTAGGGACTCTAGCAAAGCTGAGTCACAATCTGAAAAGGTTCACCCAGTTATGTGTCTGTGGCATTTATGTATCCAGTGGTAATACTGGAAAACAAAATGCTTAGGGTCACGGCCAAGACTCATAAAGTAGCTGTGTTCAAGAATCAACATACTTTACTAGGAGAATCAATAACACTATCTGGATTCTGAGTTCCTATAGAAGCCAATCATTTTGAACTTCAAAGGATAAAGTGAGATGCCAAAACTGTTCAGAAGCAAAAAGCTAATAGCCCCGCTCATCTAATTAATACTGATCCTCATAGATGTTTTTGGACTTCATTGTATATTCTCTTCTTTTTATCCTATTTGATTTTTAGTTGCTTGGGGACAAGCAACAATTTAAGTTTGGTGTTGTGATGAGCGGATAATTTATACGCTTTTTGGCATTGTTTTTAATATGTTTTTAGTATATGTTAGTTAGTTTTTATTATGTTTTTATTAGTTTTTAAATAAAAATCACTCTTCTGGACTTTACTATGAGTTTGTGTGTTTTTCTGTGATTTCAGGTATTTTCTAGCTAAAATTGAGGGACCTGAGCAAAAATCTTATTCAGAGGCTGAAAAAGGACTGCAGATGCTGTTGGATTCTGATCTCCCTTTACTCGAAGTGGATTTTCTGGAGCTACAGAAGCTCAATTGGTGTGCTCTCACTTCTGTTGGAAAGTAGACATCCTGGGCTTTCCAGCAATATATAATAGTCCATACTTTGCCTGAGATTTGATGGCCCAAACAGGCGTTCCAAGTAAGCTCAAGAATTCTGGCGTTTAACGCCAGAACTGGCACAAAAGCTGGAGTTAAACGCCCAAACTGGCACAAAATCTGACCTTTAACTCCAAGAAAAGTCTCTACACATGGAAGCTTCAATGCTCAGCCCAAGCACACACCAAGTGGGCCCGGAAGAAGATTTATGCATTAATTACTGATTTCAGTAAACCCTTGGCTACTAGTTCTCTATAAATAGGACCTTATACTATTGTATTTGGATATATCTTTGGATTATCTTTTGATCCTTTGATCACGTTTTGGAAGCTGGCCTCTCGGCCATGCCTAGACCTTGTTCTTATGTATTTTCAACGGTGGAGTTTCTACACACCATAGATTAAGGTGTGGAGCTCTGCTGTTCTTCATGAATTAATACAAGTACTGTTGTTTTTCTATTCAACTCAAGTCTACTTCTTCTCCAAGATATTCATTCGCACCCAAGAACATGATGAATGTGATGATTATGTGACACTCATCACCATTCTCACCTATGAATGCGTGACTGACAACCAATTCCGTTTTACATGCAAACAAGCTTAAATGTGTATCTCTTGGGTTTCTAATCTAAGATTAGAACCTTCGTGGTATAGGCTAGAATTATTGGCGGCCATTCCTGAGATCCGGAACATCTAAACCTTGTCTGTGGTATTCTGAGTAGGATCTGGGAAGGGATGACTATGACGAGCTTCAAACTCGCGAGTGTTGGGCGTGTGACAGACGCAAAAGGATCAATGGATCCTATTCCAACATGATCGAGAACCGACAGATGATTAGCCATGCGGTGACAGCGTGCGTAGAACATTTTCACTAAGAGGACGGGAAGTAGCCATTGACAACGGTGATGCCCAACATAAAGCTTGCCATGGAAAGGAGTATGAATGATTGGAAGAAGGCAATAGGAAAGCAGAGGTTCAAGAGGAACAAAGCATCTTCATACGCTTATCTGAAATTCCGACCAATGAATTACATAAGTATCTCTATCTTTACTTTATGTTTTATTTATCTTTTAATTATCAATCCTCCATAACAATTTGAATCTGCCTGACTGAGATTTACAAGATGACCATAGCTTGCTTCAAGCCGACAGTCTCCGTGGGATCGACCCTTACTCACTTAAGGTATTACTTGGACGACCCAGTGCACTTGCTGGTTAGTTGTGCGGAATTGTGACAAAGTGTAATTCACGTTTGAGAGCTCCATGTCCTTTGGCGCCATTGTTGATGATCACAATTTTGTGCACCACCATGCTATTTCATTGTATAAATGTGGGTAAAGTGGATAAAATCCACCTAAATTAAGTACAAAATATACCACGAAATAGTGGTGCATCAGTGTTGCCTATGATGCATGCGGAAAATGCACGGGAGGACAAGTTGTACGCCTGGTTTCAAGCAAGCCACTGGAGGTGTAAATTGCTCATGCATATAACGCATAGGCTTTGGCATATAATGCATGGTTGGTTGGTTACTGGAGGTGCATTTTTGGTTGTGCGTATATATTCCTGTATTTTGGCGTGTAACTCATTGGTTGGAATTCGCTACTAGGAGTGCTTTTTGTGGCTTGAGTGTGGCTACTTTCAATGTAGGAGGAGGCTATGTTAGATGTAGATCCACTATATATATATTGTTGGAAATCTCTAAATGTTAGCTTTCTAACACTGTTGAAACCACTTTATTTGGACCTCTTTATCTCAAGTTATGCTCATTAGAGTGTGAAAAGGTCAGAGAATACGCTTAGAGCTCAAGTATATACTCCTGGTTTTGGCGTATATACACCTGGATTTGGCATATAACCCTTGGATTTGGCCAATAACACATCGTTTTGAATTTGGCTCCTAGAGGTGCATTGACTTGTGTGTTTAACCCCCAAGCTTTGGTGTATAATGCATGAGCTTTTCTTGGTTCAAGAGCTCCTCTTTTTGCTTTTTCCATGCCTTGCTCTTTAGGGGCTATAGCTACTAGATCCTTTTCATCCTTGTTCTTGCTCATTTTCAACACTTTCCTACACATGCCAAAGCTTAAAACAACTTCAAAAAATAATGATTAAAGCACAAAAATCTCAATTAAGAATAAGAAAATCACTAACTTTATTAAAATACATAATAAAGAAAATAACTAAAGATGCTTATGCATCAAAATCACTTGGGTAGATAGGCTGGATGTGAAAATGTGACTCTAATTTAGGCTTCAACGGGTACATCGGCTAAGGAGGAAAAGCAAAGTTAGGACTTCCAAGGTGTAGCTCAAATAACAGAAAATCATACGGTGAATCAGGATCGAACTCCTGACTAAAAAGGGGATGAGAAAAGGTCGCTCAGAAAGGACATATGAGCGGGTTTAGATATTTTTCCATATGACTGTCCCGCCCCATATGGGATCCCAGTAGTAGCTTGAAGCAGGAATCTCAAAGAATATGACTCCCGATCCCATCTACAAAGTGGGAGAAGAAGGGGAGTGAGAACCATGGTTCCTAACAAGGAAATCAAGAAGGACAGAAAGGTTTTCATGCTAAGCCTAAGTTTCATGGGGATTTGAGACCTGATGTCTATGTTTCAGGGCAGCCATACATACAAGCAGTAAATTAAACAACAGAATACAGGTAGCATTCACAAGCGCATAATTTATTTACAAAAAAATGTGCAATCAATTATGATGCATGCCTTATCCTATCACAGGACATGAGCTTACATGTTGGTTGATTGCCCGAAGCCCGACAACATTTACGAGATAGGCGTTATATATCGCCATCCTTATCTGTAAATAGCCCCGTCCATGAGCATTACATATCATTGTCCTCATAAGAGACCACCCTTCCTATCTCGGATGGGCGTTACATATCGCGGTCCCCATCAAGCGGTACTTCAGGTCTTAAGTGGGCGTCCCCATATCACACAGTCACTAGCTAGGCAGTCTAGAACTGTGCTCTACCAAGTGGCTATCTTGCATCTTAGGTCTTTTGCTTCTCTTTGGGGAATAATGTATTGACATACCAAAGGAGCTACCCTTGGTCACCTAGTACACTTCCATGGTATAATTCCATAGCTTAAGAGATTCTCTTACTCTTAGCCTTTCAACCTTTGATACCATGTTACCCAAGCTTTCATTAAGTATTATAAGTCTTTTTAGATCCTTTATTTATTCTAGAAGTGACACTCTACTATCTTATCATTATATTTTTTCACAAAGACCATTTTACTACTAAGACTTACTAATTAACCATTTTAAACCTTACTTTTCTCTAAATGACCATATTAACTCTAGGTGTCATAATTAATCCTCCTTAGTGCTATTTCTTACCCTAGTTATTAACTTACACTCTAGTTTATCATATTACCCTTGAATCCTTAGCTTTATTAATACCAATTTTTCCCTTATTAACCTAAAGTGTTACCTTTTCTTTAGATACTTGAATTTTATCCTAGTTTTATCTTTTTATCCCTAATTCTTTATTAAGATTCTTATTTAGACTCAATATTCATCTTATTTTACAACTTGGACCTAGTTAGCTTATATAATATTCTACTTTATTAAAATATTAGAGGAAACAAATCAGGGCCTCATTAAAATCTTTTTGTATAGGAAAAAGTGTACCCTTTTAAAACAATTAAGAAAAATATTTCCTTAAATGGTTGGCATGCCAAATCCTCAGAACTTCTCTTAATAATATCTTTAATCTATATGCTTCCTTTCCTAAAATCTCCTTTACTCTAAAAGGACCTTTCTAATTGGAAGAGAACTTTCTATTACAAATTACTACTAAAGTCTTAACGTCAGCTTCTTGTAAACCCAAATCTCCTTACATGAAGTCTCTTGAAATTACTTGTACATTGTACCTTTTAGCCACCCTTTGCTTAAGGGCATGCTCAGCTAAGTTAGCCATGAGATGTACTTCTTCCAAGACATCTTTTCCTACTCCTACATTCTCATTAGAACCCAACAACAAACATGGAATCGGTTCTCTAATTTTCACTGAGATCACAACTTCCTTTCCATGTGAGTCGGAAAGGCAATTCGCCAATTATGGATTGTGGAGTTGTTCTATATGACCATAGTACCTAAGCAAGCTCATTAACCTACAAGCCTTTTGCATCGTCTAGCCTCTTTTTCAATCCATCCAAAATAAATTTCTTCCCAACTTCGGCCTGCCTATTTGCCTAAGATGCTCTACTGAAATAAAAATTGGCTTTATGCAAAAATATTTAAGGAATTCTTGAAATTGTTTATCAACAACCACTGCCTCAGGAATTCTAAATCTTGTTAAGATTTGATTCCAGACAAACTTTTGACATTGCATTGAGTTAATGTGAGATAACGGGTTTGCCTCTATCCATTTTTTAAAATAATCGACAACAACAATGAAAAATTTTAATTGACCCGATGCCAAGGAAAAAGGACCTAATAGAATGCATGCATCTTGTGTTTTCGAGCATTTTTTGTATCAGAAGGGAGAGTTCCTATTTCTAAGAACTCAATTATTGGAGTCTTCCAGGACACTACCTCTCCCACATGCATCGAGTGCTGAATAAGAGCTATAGTGGGCTCAAGCAAGACTTCTTGAATTAGGGGTCCTATTTCCTCTTTTTAGCTTCATTCTAGCAAGCTTTAAAAGCACATCATCTTGCATCTTTTACCTCCGAGGTACATGTTTTACCTCAAATAACTCGAAACTTCGTACTTTATCTTGAACCCTTTGAAGGTGCAATTATAAAAGTAGGTCTTAAGCTTGGTATTCCTCGTTAATCTGCAAGGTCACAACTTGAAAATCACTATACAAGATGACTTTTACGGCTCCAACCTCAAAAGCCAGCTCAATTCCTGCAAGAACAAGATCATATTTAGCCTGGTTATTTGAAATCAAAAAATCATATTCAATGGAGCCTTCAATTACGACATCTTCACCTTTGGTTAAGATGAGGCATGTTCCCCTTCCCTTGTGGCTAGAGGATCCATCTACATACAAATTCCAAATACTAGCTTCTTCCTCATGATTTATCATCTTAAAGTAAAAAATCCATTAAAACATTCACTTTAATGGCTTGCCGAGATTCAAACTGAATATCAAATTGGGACAACTTAGCCGCCCAGGTGACCATCTAACCAGCGAAATTAGGTTTTTGTAAGACTTTCTTGATTGATCGGTCAGTTCGAACAACAATAATAGGACTTTGGAAATATTGACGCAACCTCCGAGCTGAGGTTAGCAAGGCATATGTAATGAGTGGATATTTTGTACACTTTTTGGCATCATTTTCATATAGTTTTATTATGTTTTGTTTAAGTTTTATTTTATTTTCATAGGTTTTAGAGCAAAATTCACATTTTTGGATTCTACTTTGAGTTGTTGTGTCTTATGATGATTTCAGAAATTTTCTGGCTGAATTGAGGAGTTTTGACAAAGTCTGATTCAGAGACAGAGAAAGGACTACAGATGCTGTCTGGTAGCATGAATTCCACACCTTCGTACTATTGTACCAGCAAGTGCACTAGATCATCCAAGTAATACCTGAGCGAGTCAAGGTCGATCCCACGAGGATTGTGATTTGAAGCAAGCTATGGTTATCTTGTAGGTCTTAGTCATGCAGATCAAAATGTTGTTGGATTTGTGAGATATGAAACTATGAAGACATATAACTAATAAAGATACTCTGTAAATTAAGTGGAATCAGTAAAAGGATTATTGGAATGAAATCAGTAAGATGGATATAATTGAGTATTGGAGTTGCTTAGCCTTTCTGAATTAACTCTGGTATTACTGTCTTCTCTGCTTGTGAGTGATTTCTTCTATGGCAGGTGGTGCACGAAATTACAATCACACTTTTGCAACTCCGCACAACTAACCAGCAAGTGCACTGGGTCATCCAAGTAATACCTTACGTGAGTAAGGGTCGATCCCATGGAGATTGTCGGCTTGAAGCAAGCTATGGTTATCTTGTAACTCTTAGTCAGGATATCAATAATTCTCATATTTGATTGTAAAAAGTAAAAGAACATGAAATAAATACTTGTTATGCAGTAATGGAGAACAGGTTGGGGTTTTGGAGATGCTCTGTCTTCTGAATCTCTGCTTTCCTACTGTCTTCTTCTTCATGCACGCAAGGCTCCTTCCATGGCAAGCTGTATGTTGGTGGATCACCGTTGTCAATGGCTACCATCCATCCTCTCAGTGAAAATGGTCCAAATGCACTGTCACCGCACGGCTAATCATCTGTCAGTTCTCACTCATATTGGAATAGGATCCATTGATCCTTTTGCGTCTGCCACTATACCCAGCACTCGTGAGTTTGAAGCTCGTCATAGTCATCCCTTCCCAGATCCTACTCGGAATACCACAGACAAGGTTTAGACTTTCCGGATCTCAGGAATGGCCGCCAATAATTCTATCCTATACCACGAAGGTTCCAATATTAGAGTAGAAACCCAAGAGATATGCACTCAAGCTATTGCAGATAGAACGGAGGTGGTTGTCAGGCACGCGTTCATAGGTGAGAATAATGATGAGTGTCACGGATCATCACATTCATCAAGTTGAAGTACGAGTGAATATCTTAGAATAGAAACAAGCGTGATAGAATGGAAAACAGTAGTAATTACATTAATTCATCGAGACACAACAGAGCTCCTCACCCCCAACCATGGGGTTTAGAGACTCATGCCGTAGAAGATACAATATGAAACGTGTAGAGTGTCATGAGGTACAAGATGAATCACTAAAAGTGGTTTTTTATAATAAACTAGTGACCTAGGGTTACAGAAAATGAGTAAGCTAGAATAGTTAGTGTAAAAATCCACTTTTGGGGCCCACTTGGTGTGTGCTTGGGCTGAGCATTGAAGCTTTCACGTGTAGAGACCTTTCTTGGAGTTAAACGCCAGCTTTAGTGCCAGTTTGGGCGTTTAACTCCAGCTTTTATGCCTGTTCTGGCGTCAATCAAATCTCGGACAAAGTATGGACTATTATACATTGCTGGAAAGTCCAGGATGTCTACTTTCCAACGCAGTTGAGAGCGCGCCAATTGGGCTTCTGTAGCTCCAGAAAATCCACTTCGAGTGCAGGGAGGTCAGAATCCAACAGCATCTGCAGTCCTTTTTTCAGCCTCTGAATCAGATTTTTGCTCAGGTCCCTCAATTTCAGTCAGAAAATACCTGAAATCATAGAAAAACACACAAAGTCATAGTAAAGTCCAGAATTGTGATTTTTATTTAAAAAATAATAAAAATATAATAAAAACTAACTAAAACATGCTAAAAACTACCTAAAAATAATGCCAAAAAGCGTATAAATTATCCGCTCATCACAACACTAAACTTAAATCGTTGCTTGTCCCCAAGCAGCTGAAAATCAAATAGGATAAAAAATAATAGAATATACAATGAATTCCAAAAACATCTATGAAGATCAGTCTTAATTAGATGAGTGGGGCTATTAGCTTTTTGCTTCTGAACAGTTTTGGCATCTCACTTTATCCTTTGAAGTTCAGAATGATTGGTATCTATGGGAACTCAGAATTCAGATAGTGTTATTGATTCTCCTAGTTCAGTATGTTGATTCTTGAACACAGCTACTTTATGAGTCTTGGCCGTGACCCTAAGCATTTTGTTTTCCAGTATTACCACCGGATACATAAATGCCACAGACACATAACTGGGTGAGCCTTTTCAGATTGTGACTCAGCTTTGCTAAAGTCCCCAATTAGAGGTGTCCAGAGCTCTTAAGCACACTCTTTTTGCTTTGGACCACGACTTTAACCGCTCAGTCTCAAGTTTTCACTTGACACCTTCACGCCACAAGCACATGGTTAGGGACAGCTTGGTTTAGCCGCTTAGGCCAGGATTTTATTCCTGTGGGCCCTCCTATCAACTTATGCTCAAAGCCTTGGATCCTTTTTATTTTACCCTTGCCTTTTGGTTTAAAGGGCTATTGGCTTTTTCTGCTTGCTTTTTCTTTCTCTTTTTCTTTCGCCTCTCTTTTTTTTTTCCACATATATTTTTTCTGCAAGCTTTTCAATGCTTTTTCTTGCTTCAAGAATCATTTTTATGATTTTTCAGATTATCAATAACATTTCTCCTTTTCCATTATTCTTTCAAGAGCCAACAATTTTAACATTCATAAACAAAAAATTCAAAAATATGCACTGTTCAAGCATTCATTCAGAAAAGCAAAAAGTATTGCCACCACATCAAATAATTAAACTATTTTAAAATTCAAAATTCATGTACTTCTTTTTTTTTGCAAATAAAAACATTTTTCATTTAAGAAAGGTGATGGATTCATAGGACATTCATAGCTTTAAGGCATAGACACTACGATACTAATGATCATGTAGTAAAGACACAAACATAGATAGAGCATCAAGCATAGAAATCGAAAAACAGAAAAATAAGAACAAGGAAATTAAAGAACGGCTCCACCTTAGTGATGGCGGCTAGTTCTCCTTCTTGAAGATCCTATGGAGTGCTTGAGCTCCTCAATGTCTCTTCCTTGCCTTTGTCGCTCCTCTCTGATTTCATGGAGGATAACGGGTTGCTTTTGTTGAGGTCCATGAGTGGGCTCTCTTGTTTGCTCCATCTTCTTGCTAGTGATGGACTTTTGAGATGAATCTCTCCATCTCTCATGACTTGGAGTTGGAAGCAATTGCCTTCCCTTTCCTCTTCCTAGAGGTTTCTCCGGCCTTAGGTGCCATAAATGGTTATGGAAAAACAAAAAGCAACGCTTTTACCACACCAAACTTAGAAGGTTTGCTCATCCTCGAGCAAAAGAAGAAAAAGGGTGTTATCGGAAGGTGTGAAGAAGAGATAGATAGAGTTGAGGTAGGTGGGGATTTTGTGGGTCCACAGATCCTGAGGTGTCAAAGATTTCTCATCCCTGCACCATGTGGCGTGTAAACGCCCCCTTGATTGCCAATCCTGGTGTTAAACGACAGGTTACTACCCATTTCTGGCGTTTAACGCCAGCTTTTCTCCCCTTTCTGGCGTTTAATGCCAGCTCTGTGCCCATTTTTGGCATTAAACGCCAGCTCTGTGCCCCTTTCTGGCGTTAAACGCCCAGAATGGTGCCAGACTGGGCGTTTAACGCCCATTCTGCTACCCTTACTGGCGTTTAAACGCCAATAAGCTTCTCCTCTAGGGTGTGCTGTTTGTAATGCTATTTTTCATTCTGTTTTTTCTTTTTCAGTTGTTTTTGTGACTCCACATGATCATCAACCTGAAGAAAATATAAGATAACAATGGAAAATAAATATATATAATTAAAGAACATTAGGTTGCCTCCCAATAAGCACTTCTTTATTGTCTTTAGATGGACCTTGACTGAGCTTTTATTCTAGTCTCAGGTTTGAGCATTCTTGCTCAAAATTGCTTTCAAGATAATGTTTGATTCTCTGTCCATTAACAATGAACTTTTTGTCAGAGTCAATATCCTGAAGCTCAACATATCCATATGGTGACACACTTGTAATCACATATGGTCCTCTCCACCGGGATTTCAATTTCCCGGGGAATAATCTAAGCCTAGAGTTAAACAGCAGAATCTTCTGTCCTGGTTCAAAGACTCTAGATGACAATTTCTTGTCATGCCACCTTCTTGCTTTCTCCTTATAAATTTTTGCATTTTCAAAAGCATTGAGTCTGAATTCCTCTAGCTCATTCAGCTGCAGCAATCTTTTCTCTCCAGCTAACTTAGCATCCAGGTTTAGGAATCTGGTTGCCTAATAGGCTTTATGTTCTAGTTCCACAGGCAGATGACAGGCCTTGCCATACACAAGCTGGTATGGAGAGGTTCCTATAGGAGTCTTGAATGCTATTTTGTATGCCTACAGAGCATCATCCAAGCTTTTTGCCCAATCCTTTCTACGGGCAATTACAGTCCATTCCAGGATTCTTTTTAGTTCTCTATTAGAGACTTCAGCCTGCCCATTTGTCTGTTGATGATATAGAGTTGCTACTTTGTGGCTAATTCCATATCGGACCATAGCAGAGTACAGCTGTTTATTGCAAAAATGAGTGCCCCGTCACTGATTAGTACTCTGGGAACACCAAATATGCTGAAGATATGTTTCTGGAGGAATTTCAGTACAGTCTTAGTATCATTAGTGGGTGTGGCAATTGCTTCTACCCATTTAGATACGTAGTCTACTGCCACCAGAATGTAAGTGTTTGAGTATGATGGTGGGAAAGGACCCATGAAGTCAATACCCCATACATCAAACAACTCAATCTCTAAGATCCCTTGTTGAGGCATGGCATAACCATGGGGCAAGTTGCCAGCTCTTTGGCAACTGTCACAGTTACGCACAAACTCTCGGGCATCTTTGTGGAGGGTAGGCCAGTAGAACCCACATTGGAGGACCTTAGTGGCAGTTCGCTCACCTCCGAAATGTCCTCCATATTGTGATCTATGGCAATGCCATAGGATCTTCTGTGCCTCTTCTCTGGGCATGCATCTGCGGATCATTCCGTCTGCACATCTCTTAAAGAGATATGGTTCATCCCATAAGTAGTACTTTGCATCAAAAATTAGTTTTTTCGTTTGCTGCCTGCTGTACTCCATGGGTATGAACCTCACAGCTTTATAATTTGCAATGTCCATAAACCATGGTGCTTCCTGAATGCCGAAGAGTTGCTCATCCAGAAAGGTCTCAGAGATCTCAGTAGGAGGGAGGGACGCCCCTGCTACTGGTTCTATCCGGGACAGGTGATCAGCTACCTGGTTCTCTGTCCCTTTTCTGTCTCTAATTTCTATATCAAACTCTTGCAGAAGCAACACCCATCTTATGAGCCTGGGTTTTGAATCCTGCTTTGTGAGTAGGTATTTAAGAGCAGCATGGTCAGTGTATACAATCACCTTTGAACCTACTAAATAGGATCTAAACTTGTCAATGGCATAACCCACTGCAAGCAACTCTTTTTCTGTGGTTGTGTAGTTTTTTTGTGCATCATTTAGAACACGGCTAGCATAGTAGATGACATGCAGAAGCTTGTTATGCCTCTGTCCCAGCACTGCACCAATGGCATGGTCACTGGCATCACACATTAGTTCGAATGGTAATGTCCAATATGGTGTAGAGATGACTGGTTCTGTGACCAGCTTAGCTTTTATGGTTTCAAATGCCTGCAGACACTCTGTGTTAAAGACAAATGGCGTGTCAGCAGCTAGCAGGTTGCTCAGAGGTTTTGCAATTTTCAAAAAATCCTTTATAAACCTCCTATAGAATCCTGCATGCCCCAGAAAGCTTCTGATTGCCTTAATATTGGCAGGTGGTGGTAATTTTTTAATTACTTCTACTTTAGCTTGATCTACCTCTATTCCCTTGTTTGAAATTTTATGCCCAAGGACAATTTCTTCAGTCACCATGAAGTGACATTTTTCCCAGTTTAAAACTAGGTTAGTCTCTTGGCATCTTTTCAGAACAAGTGCTAAATGGTCAAGACAGGAGCTGAATGAGTCTCCAAATACTGAAAAGTCATCCATGAAGACTTCCAAAAATTTTTCTACCATATCAGAGAAGATAGAGAGCATGCACCTCTGAAAGGTTGCAGGTGTATTGCATAGACCAAAGGGCATCCTTTTGTAGGCAAATACTCCAGAAGAACATGTGAATGCTGTTTTCTCTTGGTCCTAAGGGTCTACTACAATTTGGTTATAACCTGAATAGCCATCCAAAAAGCAGTAATAGTCATGACCTGCTAGCCTCTCTAGCATCTGATCTATGAATGGTAAAGGAAAATGATCCTTTCGTGTGGCTGTATTGAGCCTTCTGTAGTCGATACACATACACCACCCTGTAACTGTTCTTGTAGGAACCAATTTATTCTTTTCATTATGAACCACTGTCATGCCTCCCTTCTTGGGGACAACGTGGACAGGGCTCACCCAGGGGCTATCAGAAATAGGATAAATAATCCCAGCCTCTAGTAACTTAGTGACCTCTTTCTGCACCACCTCCTTCATGGATGGATTTAGCTGCCTCTGTGGTTGAACCACTGGCTTAGCATCATCCTCCAATAGGATCTTGTGCATGCATCTTGCTGGGCTAATGCCCTTAAGATCACTTATGGACCACCCAAGAGCTATCTTGTGTGTCCTCAGCACCTGAATTAGTGCTTTCTCTTCCTGTGGATTTAAAGCAAAGCTTATGATCACCGGAAAAGTGTCACCTTCTCCCAGAAATGCATATTTTAGGGATGGTGGTAGTGGTTTAAGCTCGGGTTTAGGAGGCTTATCCTCTTTCTGAGAAATTTTCAGAGGTTCTTTTATTTCCTCTGGTTCCTCCAGATCAGGCTGAACATCTTTAAAGATGTCCTCTAGCTCTGATTCGAGACTCTCAGTCATATTGATCTCTTCCACCAAGGAGTCAATAATATCAGTGCTCATACAGTCATTTGATGTGTCTGGATGCTGCATAGCTTTGACAGCATTTAACTTGAACTCATCCTCATTGACTCTCAGGGTCACTTTCCCTTTTTGTACATCAATAAGAGTTTGTCCAGTTGCTAGAAAAGGTCTTCCTAGAATGAGAGTTGCACTCTTGTGCTCCTCCATTTCCAGTACTACAAAGTCAGTGGGAAAGGCAAATGGCCCAACCTTGACAATCATGTCCTCAATTATGCCTGATGGATATTTAATGGAGCCATCAGCAAGTTGAAGACATATCCGGGTTGGTTTGACTTCTTCAGTCAAGCCAAGCTTTCTAATAGTGGATGCAGGTATTAGGTTGATACTTGCTCCAAGGTCACATAGAGCTGTCTTGGTACAAGCACCCTCTAATGTGCATGGTATCATAAAGCTTCCTGGATCTTGAAGCTTCTCCGGTAAGCTTTTCAGAATGACTGCACTGCATTCTTCAGTGAGAAACACCTTTTCAGTTTCTCTCTAATCCTTCTTATGACTTAAGATCTCTTTCATGAACTTAGCATAAGAGGGTATTTGCTCAAGTGCCTCTGCAAACGGGATCTTTATTTCAAGAGTCCTGAGATAGTCTGCAAAGCGGGCAAATTGTTTATCCTGTTCCGCTTGGCAGAGTTTCTGAGGATAAGGCATCTTGGCTTTATATTCTTCAACCTTAGTTGCTGCAGGTTTATTCCCTATAGAGGTGGTTGGAGAACCCTTCTTAGAGGGGTTACTATCAGCACTTACAGGTGTTTGATCCCTCATTGGCATTTGAACGCCAGGATTGGGTGCTGGATGAGCATTTAACGCCAGCTTCCCACCCTTTTCTGGTGTTTGAACGCCAGAAGTGGGCATCCACTGGGCGTTTGACGCCAATCTTTCACCCTTTTCTGGCGTTTGAACGCCAGAATTATTCCTCTCTGGGCTCTTACTGTCCTCAGAAGGATTTTGGGCAGTGGTTTGGTCTTCCTCTGTCAGTTGTTCTTTCTTGGCTTTCTACTACTTTCAGCTGATTTATTCAATGTCTTCCCGCTCTTTAGTTGAACAGCTTGGCATTCTTCTGTTATCTGTTTAGATAGTTGGTGTCTTGTCTGATTCAATTGTGCTTCCATATTCTTGTTAGCATTTTTAGTGTCTTGGAGCATCTCTTTAAATTCTGCTATTTGTTTTGTCATAAGGAGTAATTGCTGATTAAGTTCAACAATCTGTTCTTGAGGATTAGGATCAGTAGTTACTGTCCTAGCCTCTTCTTTTATGGAGGACTCACTGCTTGAGTACAGATATTTATTTCTATCAACCGTATCTATGAGTTCTTGAGCTTCTTCAATCATCTTTCTCATGTGTATAGATCCATCAGCTGAGTAGTCTAGAGATATTTGAGCTCTTTCTGTATGCCCATAGTAAAAGATGTCTAACTGTACCCACTCTGAAAACATTTCAGAGGGGCATTTCCTTAGCATCCCTCTGTACCTCTCCCAGACATTATAAAGGAATTCATGATCGTCTTGTTTAAAGCTTTGGATGTCCAGCCTTAGCTGTGTCATCCTTTTTGGAGGGTAAAATTGATTCAGGAATTTGTCTGATAACTGTCTCCACGTTTTTATGCTTGCTGTGGGTTGGTGATGAGCTATTTTGGTGGAGAAACGAATCTCTCCAAAACAACACCAATCTAACCGGCAAGTGCACCGGGTCGCATCAAGTAATAAAAACTCACGGGAGTGAGGTCGATCCCACAGGGATTGAAGGATTGAGCAATTTTAATTTAGTGGTTGATTTAGTCAAGCGAATCAAGATTTGGTTGGGTGATTTGTGATTTGCAGAATTTAAATTGCATGAAATTAAAGAGAGCAGGAAATTAAATTGCTGAATCTTAAAGAACAAGAAATTAAATGGCAGAAACTTAGAGTGCAAGAAATGTAAATTGCGGAATCTTAAAGTGCAAGAAATGTAAATAGCTCGAAATGTAAAGGGGATTAGGAGTTGGATTTGCAGAAATTAAACAAAGAAAAGTAACTTGCATCAAACAAAAGAGTAAAAGAAGGTTTGGGTTGAATCGGATCTTGAAGCAGTAAAGTAAATGAACATTAAAAGCAAGAAACAAAATGTAAATTAGGAATTCAGATCTCAGGGCCCAGAGACTAGAAAACCAAGTCTAGATCTCAATGCCTTCCTAGATCCAACAAGAACAATTGCAAGGGAATTGTAAATTGCAAGGAAAGTAGATGAGAAGCAAGTAACAGAAACGGAAATTCAATTGCAGTAAATAAACAGAGAGATCCAAGGATGAGATTGAAACAGAATTCCTTCAATTCTTCAACCCAAGATCCAAGACAAGTGTAATTGAAATTGAAAGCAAATAACTAAGAGGAAGAGAAGTGAATTCTCCTTCCCCGAAACTAAGAAATTAAAGATCACTCAATATCCAAAGCTCTCCGAAAACTATTATGAAAATTCTAAAGGAAAGCTCCCCGAAAACTTGAATTCTCTCCTATTTATACACTTTCTTCAAAATGATCTTCAAGCCTTGAGTTGGGCCTTTGCTCTTGGTGGAATTGGGTTGAAAGAGGCCTTGGTTGATTGCTCTTGGAGATTGGAGAGGAACCAAAGTGAACCAATTGAACCGGGTTGGAGTTTTGCAAAAGTTGGAGTAAAAGTTTGAGCAAAAGTTAGGGGTCTAACTTTTGCTCCAACTTTTCATATCAGCTACCATAATCTGCTGATACCAACGTTGGTGCCAAAGTTAGGGGTCTAACTTTTGCTCCAACGTTGGCTTTACCTTGTGCACTTATGGCGCCAACGTTAGCCCAAAAGTTAGGGGTCTAACGTTGGCGCAAACTTTCGCTCCCCCTTTGTATTTCCCATGTGCCAACGTTAGCCCAAAAGTTAGGGGTCTAACGTTGGCGCAAACTTTTGGTGGTCAGGGGGTATTTTCATGTGCCAACGTTAGCCCAAAAGTTAGGGGTCTAACGTTGGCGCAAACTTTTGGTGCCCAGGGAGTGATTTTCATGTGCCAACGTTAGCCCAAAAGTTAGGGGTCTAACGTTGGCGCAAACTTTTGGTGCCCAGGGAGTGATTTTTAAGTTCCAACGTTAGCCCAAAAGTTAGGGGTCTAACGTTGGGGCTAACTTTTCACCCAAAAGTTTGTGCAAAAGTTTGAGGCTAACTTTAGGTCCAGCTTTTTGCTTCCTGGTTCAATTTCACTTATTCCATTGTCCTCCCTTTACTCCTAGCCATTCCTTCTTGCTTCAACCTTTCTCCAAGCTTTCTTCACCTATCATTAATCAACCAAACACATCAAAGCTATGCTCAAAATCATGAGATATTCATTCTTTCATAATATGTGACAATTATAGTATAAAACCTCATGAAATAGCATGAATTCATACATGGTTGATTAAATCAAAGGAAGCATGAAAATCTACCTAATTGACTTGCTTGTGGCTCAAGAAAGTGCATAATTCAATTGAAAACTAAAGAAAAAGACTAGTAAAACTAGGCTAAGATGACTTGTCATCACAACACCAAACTTAAAGCTTGCTTGTCCCCAAGCAAGAAAAGATTTATTGAGAAGAAAGAATGAAAAGGGAGAGGATGTTCATGCTAGCAGAGTATTCTTGGTAGTTCATGGGATTTTGTGTGGATATGTAAATACTCACTTCTTATTGACTCTTAGGCCTAGAAAGTCTCCTTCAAGCTTCAAGTAACATACTGCTATGACCTCTCATTATTCCTTTATCCTTGGCTATTACTTTGTTCAAAAGCTTGATTTGAGTGTCATGTGTAGCAAGTTCATTTTCTTTTCTGTATACTTGACACATTATTCACCATGGACACTTGGCTCACATTCCCTTTTAAACATTGATGCCCAGCACCTCTTTGGGTTACTAAATGCCTTGTAGTTAGGTTGCTCTTGATAGTGGGTTTTCAGCTGATGATCCCGGATTAGTTAATCCAAGTCACCAAGTGTTGATGCACTCCAAAGAGCTTACTAATCCAAGCAGATCCTAGTACAAAGACACCACAGGCATATATTTTAAGGTTCAAGCTATTGGTGTCCAGCTTTGTTTCTTTTTGTTTCCTTTTGTTCTGCCACTTTTTGGCTATTTCTTTTCTTTCTTTCTTTTTGTTTTTCTTTTTAACCAAGGATTTTTTTATTTAATTGAGATTCATAGACAGTAGGCCACTCTATACTTAGAAGGAGATATCCTAGCTCTTTATTCACTAAAAGTAAGCTATTGTACAATCACACACATACCACCACTTACTTTTATTCTACTTCTATCTAACAGAGACTATCTTACTTCTCATTCAAACATTTCTTTTATTGGATTAAAGATGCAGGGGACAAAACATACTTTTTGCTAAGTGAAATTAAACACACAAGCACACACTTAGGCTAGCTTACTTATTTTAAATTGAAACAGAATTGATGCAAAGACTACTAAACTAACAGTTACTGTTAAGATGGGCATATTCACACTTCCAATTTAGAGCAATTCAATGCTGATGGAGTTAAGTGACAATACAACCTCTTGGTGGCTTCTTCTTCTTTCTCTTAGCTAATGGTGTGTAGTCCTCCCAAGAGAGTGATTGAATTCCTGCAGTGTTAATGGAAGTTGCTTGTTTCTCAAGCCCTTAGATGACTAGTTAGTGTGCAAGACTTTCTTGTAGGCGTTTGAACTTACTTTGGTGTGTGAACACCAAACTTAGTCCCTTGCCATGTTTCTTATGCATCAAAATAACCATATGTGAAAGCCTAAGTCTTTGCTAAAGGTAATAAAACTAAAAATTAGAAACAGACAATGATTAAATGATTTATCAGATTGCTTGGAGCTAGTAATCCCTTTGTGCAGAAGGTGAGAATGTGCTTTTAAATGAGATTTTGGTGGAACACCAAACTTAGAATCCTTGATTCTCCCTTAAATTGTTTTGGTGTGAAACACCAAACTTAGCTCCTTGCAATACATACCAATCATTTAACCTTTTTATTGAAATAGCTGTGAAAAGAAAACCACCTCAGGTTGGGTTGCCTCCCAACAAGCGCTTCTTTATTGTCATTAGCTTGACATTGGGGCTTTCTTTTATGGTGGTTGATGATTGTAGTGCCTCAACTTGTCTCCCCTGACTGTGATTCTCCTCTTTGTTCTCTGGTGCTCAATTTCAGCATGTTCTAATGAGAGTATCTTGCTGACAGTGTAGTAATCATCAGTCTGTTGGCTTGCTCCTAGTTGTTGATAAATCAATTGCACTTTATCACCTTTGGAAAGCCCTTCTGTTGGAATTTTTTTGTTCTTCCAACCCTTTTTGATTCTGTTTTCATTCTTCTTCCTTCTTCTTATTGATCCTTTCTGCTTGCAAGTGGGCTTCATTTTGGGATTCTTCTTCTTGATAACTAACACATCAATGCTTTCATGAATCTCTCCGTCGCTCTGTACAAGTTCTTTTTCTTCTTCCCATGCTCCGTTATCTACTTCTTACTTTGGGAGGTGATTGCTGATCATCTTGTCAATTTCTTCCTTCCTCTGTAGTTCTATCTCGTCAGTTTCCATGCTACCTTCTTTTTCATTGATGAACTTTATTTCTAGAGAGACACTCAGTGTGACACTTTCATCATGTAGCCTAAGGGTCAACTCTCCTTTTTCTACGTCTACAATGGCCCTAGCAGTGGCCAAGAATGGCCTTCCCAGTATAATAGAGTCACTATCATCCTCATCAGATTCCAAGATCACAAAATCAGCAGGGAAAATGAATCTGTCTACTTTGCCTAGAAGGTTCTCAACTATACCCCTTGGGTACACTACTGATTTGTCCACCAATTCTAAAGACATCTGTACTGGTTTCACTTCTTTCATGCGCAGCTTTTTCACTAGAGAGGAGGGCATCAGATTGATACTAGCCCCTAGATCACACAGCGCCTTGCTGATGGTCATGTTACCAATGGCACAGGGTAGAAAGAAACTCCCAGGATCTTCACGTTTAGGGGGAAGTCCCTTTTGAATCAATGCTCTGCATTCTTCAGTGAGCAGTATGGTTTCCTTCTCATCCCAACTTCTTTTCTTGTTGATAAGCTCCTTCAAAAACTTGGCATACAGAGGCATTTGCTCAAGTGCTTCAGCAAAAGGAATATTGATTTCCAGCTTTTTGAAAGTCTCAAGGAACTTGTGAAAATGCTAGTCCTTGGTTTCTTTGTTGAACCTCTGGGGATATGGCAGTGGAGGTGTGATGCTCTTCCCTATTTGCTGCTGTCCCTGAGTCACTTCCTTTGAGCTATGTGGCTGGTTATTTTTCTCCTTGGGTTTCTCAATGTTTTTGTTTGGCATCACAACTTGCTCCTTAGCTCCATCTGCCTTTGTTTGCTTCTCATCCTCTGTTGGTTCTTTGATGCTCTCTGCTTGCTTCTGTGTAGTGTCATTGTTGCTTATCAATGTTCTCCCACTCCTTATTTGTATTGCCTTGCATTCCTCCTTGGGATTTGGGATTGCATCACTGGACAGTGAGTTTGAAGGTCTCTCAACAGATACTTGCTTGGAGAGTTGCCCAATCTGCCTCTCTAGGCTCTTTAATGATGCTTCATGGTTTTTGTTTGTTATTTCCTGGTGTTTCATCATTTTCTCTATCAAGGTCTCTAAGTTGGTGAGTCTTTGAGGTTCAGGTGGTGCTTGTGGTGGGTTGTGAGATGTGGTTTGTGGGTGGTAAACATTTTGGTTGGTGGAATGGTTGTTGGATTGGTACTGGTTGAGATTAGGGTAGTTGTTTTGAGGTTTTCTGTATGTGTTTTGGTTAGTCTGCTGCTGGTTGTAGTTTTGGTTGTTTCTTGGGTTGTTTTGGTTTGAGTTCCTCGGCCATGGTTGTTGGTTTTGGTTGTGAGTGTCTCCCCATCTGAGGTTGGGGTGATTTTTCCATGAGGGGTTGTAGGTATCACCATAGAATTCATTTGGACTTGAATACATGTACTGGACTTGTTCCTGCTGTTGCTCCTCTTGGATATCTTCATTTTGCCCCCATGTGGCTGATGGTTGGCTGGTGTTAACTGCTGCAACTTGGAGGCCATCAATCCTCTTGGTCATTTGCTCAAATTGTTGTTGAATTTGCTGCTGCATTAATTTTTTTTGGGCTAAGATTGAATCCACTCCTTCTAGCTCCATTACTCCTCTCCTTTGTGATGGTTGGCGGCCTCTTTGATGAGCAAAGAAATATTGGTTGTTGGCCACCATATCAATGAGTTCTTGAGCCTCCTCTGCAGTTTTCATGAGTTGCAAGGAACCTCCAGCTGAATGATCCAAAGCTTCCTGGGATTTCAGTGTTAAGCCTTCATAGAAGTTCTGCAGCTTCTCCCACTCATTAAACATGGCAGGGGGGCATTTTCTGATTAGAGCTTTGTACCTCTCCCATGCCTCATAGATGGGTTCAGCCTCCATTTGTGTAAATGTTTGTACCTCAGCCTTCAACCTTATAATCCTCTGAGGTGGATAAAATTTTGCAAGGAACTTAGTTACCAAATCATCCCAGTTATTGATGTTGTCCCTTGGAAAAGATTCTAGCCATTGAGTAGCTTTGTCCCTGAGAGAAAATGGGAATAGCATCAGCTTGTAACTGTCAGGAGGCACACCATTAGTTTTGACAGTGTTGCATATCCTCAGGAAAGTGGACAAATGTTGGTGCGGGTCTTCAAGTGGTCCTCCACCAAAAGAGCAATTGTTCTGAACCAAAGTGATGAGTTGTGGCATGAGTTCAAAATTGTTTGCATTGACATTTGGAGCTAAGATGCTGCTTCCACAATGCCTAGGATTTGCAAAGGTATAGGAGGCCAAAACTCTCCTCTGGGGTGGGTTGTCATTGTTGTTGTCTGCTCCACCTGGTGGATTGGTTGAATGTTCCTCCATCTCTTGGAATTCTTCGTCTGATTCCTCTTCTCCAACAATATTTTTCCCTCTTTCAGCTCTTCTTAACCTCCTGAGAGTTCTTTCGTCTTGTTCATGAAAATTGGGTGTGGTTCTTCTTGTACCTGATATACAAGCAGAGCATGAGAAACACACAAAACTAGTGACACTTCAATCTACTGCTAGATTGAAGTTTTAGTTAGTTTAAGCAAAAAATCAAACAGTTAGTGGGTTAATCAAAATTAAAGAAAAAGTGCTTGATCTAGATCACCACCTCACTTAATCATTGTCAATCTATTCAATCCCCGGCAACGGCGCCAAAAACTTGATGAGCTATTTTGGTGGAGAAACGAATCTCTCCAAAACAACACCAATCTAACCGGCAAGTGCACCGGGTCACATCAAGTAATAAAAACTCACGGGAGTGAGGTCGATCCCACAGGGATTGAAGGATTGAGCAATTTTAATTTAGTGGTTGATTTAGTCAAGCGAATCAAGATTTGGTTGGGTGATTTGTGATTTGCAGAATTTAAATTGCATGAAATTAAAGAGAGCAGGAAATTAAATTGCTGAATCTTAAAGAACAAGAAATTAAATGGCAGAAACTTAGAGTGCAAGAAATGTAAATTGCGGAATCTAAAAGTGCAAGAAATGTAAATAGCTCGAAATGTAAAGGGGATTAGGAGTTGGATTTGCAGAAATTAAACAAAGAAAAGTAACTTGCATCAAACAAAAGAGTAAAAGAAGGTTTGGGTTGAATCGGATCTTGAAGCAGTAAAGTAAATGAACATTAAAAGCAAGAAACAAAATGTAAATTAGGAATTCAGATCTCAGGGCCCAGAGACTAGAAAACCAAGTCTAGATCTCAATGCCTTCCTAGATCCAACAAGAACAATTGCAAGGGAATTGTAAATTGCAAGGAAAGTAGATGAGAAGCAAGTAACAGAAACGAAAATTCAATTACAGTAAATAAACAGAGAGATCCAAGGATGAGATTGAAACAGAATTCCTTCAATTCTTCAACCCAAGATCCAAGACAAGTGTAATTGAAATTGAAAGCAAATAACTAAGAGGAAGAGAAGTGAATTCTCCTTCCCCGAAACTAAGAAATTAAAGATCACTCAATATCCAAAGCTCTCCGAAAACTATTATGAAAATTCTAAAGGAAAGCTCCCCGAAAACTTGAATTCTCTCCTATTTATACACTTTCTTCAAAATGATCTTCAAGCCTTGAGTTGGGCCTTTGCTCTTGGTGGAATTGGGTTGAAAGAGGCCTTGGTTGATTGCTCTTGGAGTTTGGAGAGGAACCAAAGTGAACCAATTGAACCGGGTTGGAGTTTTGCAAAAGTTGGAGTAAAAGTTTGAGCAAAAGTTAGGGGTCTAACTTTTGCTCCAACTTTTCATATCAGCTACCATAATCTGTTGATACCAACGTTGGTGCCAAAGTTAGGGGTCTAACTTTTGCTCCAACGTTGGCTTTACCTTGTGCACTTATGGCGCCAACGTTAGCCCAAAAGTTAGGGGTCTAACGTTGGCGCAAACTTTTGGTGGTCAGGGGGTATTTTCATGTGCCAACGTTAGCCCAAAAGTTAGGGGTCTAACGTTGGCGCAAACTTTTGGTGCCCAGGGAGTGATTTTCATGTGCCAACGTTAGCCCAAAAGTTAGGGGTCTAACGTTGGCGCAAACTTTTGGTGCCCAGGGAGTGATTTTTAAGTTCCAACGTTAGCCCAAAAGTTAGGGGTCTAACGTTGGGGCTAACTTTTCACCCAAAAGTTTGTGCAAAAGTTTGAGGCTAACTTTAGGTCCAGCTTTTTGCTTCCTGGTTCAATTTCACTTATTCCATTGTCCTCCCTTTACTCCTAGCCATTCCTTCTTGCTTCAACCTTTCTCCAAGCTTTCTTCACCTATCATTAATCAACCAAACACATCAAAGCTATGCTCAAAATCATGAGATATTCATTCTTTCATAATATGTGACAATTATAGTATAAAACCTCATGAAATAGCTTGAATTCATACATGGTTCATTAAATCAAAGGAAGCATGAAAATCTACCTAATTGACTTGCTTGTGGCTCAAGAAAGTGCATAATTCAATTGAAAACTAAAGAAAAAGACTAGTAAAACTAGGCTAAGATGACTTGTCATCAGTTGGTTATTTAACCACCTCTTAGCTTGATCTTTTACAGCAAATGGAAATAGTAATAATCTGTAGACATCCTGATCCACTTTTTTATCACGTACTGTGTCAGCAATTTGTGAGAACTGTGCCAGAAACTCAGTAGGTTCTTCCTGTGGAAGACCAGAATACTGGCAATTTTGCTGCACCATGATAATGAGCTGAGGATTTAGCTCAAAACTGCTTTCTTTGATGGGGGGTATACAGATGCTACTCCCATATGCAGCTGTAATAGGGTTAGCATATGACCCCAGAGTCCTTCTGGACCGTTCATTTCCACTTATGTCCATGATGGAGAAAAGAGAACTGATATGAATTGCAATTAAATTATATTTTTAATTTTTTTTATTTAATTAAAAGTAACCGAAAAAAAATAAAACAAAATAAATGGAAGATAAAATAAAACTTTCGAAAATTAGAAGAAAATGAAATAAAAGCAAATTGAAAACTAAATTAATTAATTAATTAAAAAGATTTTGGAAAAAGAATGCTTAGTTAATTTCGAAATATGAAAGAGAAAAGTAGTTAGGTGATTTTGAAAAATATTTTGAAATTAGCAATCAAAAAGATATGATTAAAAATTATTTTCAAAAAGATATGATTGAGAAGATATGATTGCAATTTATAAAAAAAAAGATATGATTGAAGAAATTAAAAAGATTTGATTTTTGAAAAAGATTTGAAAAGATCAATTTTTGAAATTAGAATTTTGACTTGACTAAAAAAAAGATATGATTTTGAAAATCTTTGACTAATTAAATGCAAAATTTCAAAATTTATGAGTAAAATAAGGAAAAGATATTTTTTTAATTTTTGAATTTTAATGAGAAAAGAGAAAAATAACAAAATGACACTAAACTCAGAAATTTCAGATCAAAACAAAGAGAACAAACAAGAAAACTTTCAATGTCAAGATGAACACCAAGAACACTTTGAAGATTAAGATGAACACCAAGAACAAATTTTTAAAAAATTTTTTAAGTAAATAAAAGCACAAGGGACACCAAACTTAAATTTTTTAGAAAATCAAACACAAATTTTCGAAAATTCAAAAGAAAACACAAAGAAGACACCAAATTAGAATTTTTAAAGATCAAGAAAGAACTAAGAACATGCAAATTCGAAAAATTGGAAGAAAATAAAAGCATGCAATTGACACCAAACTTAAAATATAAAAATAAACTCAAATAAAAGACTCAAATTTAGTGACTCTAAACCAACAAAAATAAATTATTCATAATCTAAGCAACAAGATAAACCGTCAGTTGTCCAAACTCGAACAATCCCCGGCAACGGTGCCAAAAACTTGGTGCACGAAATTACAATCACACTTTTAGTCAAGATATGATTATCTTGTAACTCTTAGTCAAGATATCAATAATTCTCAGATTTGATTGTAAAAAGTAAAAGAACATGAAATAAATACTTGTTATGCAGTAATGGAGAACAGGTTGGGGTTTTGGAGATGCTCTATCTTCTGAATCTCTGCTTTCCTACTGTCTTCTTCTTCATGCATGCAAGGCTCCTTCCATGGCAAGCTGTATGTTGGTGGATCACCGTTGTGAATGGCTACCATCCGTCCTCTCAGTGAAAATGTCCAAATGCGCTGTCACCGCACGGCTAATCATCTGTCGGTTCTCACTCATATTGGAATAGGATCCATTGATCCTTTTGCGTCTGTCACTATGCCCAGCACTCGTGAGTTTGAAGCTCGTCACAGTCATCCCTTCCCAGATCCTACTCGGAATACCACAGACATGGTTTAGACTTTCCGGATCTCAGGAATGGCCGCCAATAATTCTAGCCTATACCACGAAGGATCTAATCTTAGAGTAGAAACCCAAGAGATTTGCACTCAAGCTGTTGCAGATAGAACGGAGGTAGTTGTCAGGCACGCGTTCATAGGTGAGAATAATGATGAGTGTCATGGATCATCACATTCATCAAGTTGAAGTGCGAGTGAATATCTTAGAATAGAAACAAGCGTGATAGAATGGAAAACAGTAGTAATTGCATTAATTCATCGAGACACAACAGAGCTCCTCACCCCCAACCATGGGGTTTAAAGACTCATGCCGTAGAAGATACAATATGAAACGTGTAGAGTGTCATGAGGTACAAGATAAATCACTAAAAGTAGTTTTTATAATAAACTAGTAACCTAGGGTTACAGAAAATGAGTAAGCTAGAATAGTTAGTGTAAAAATCCACTTCCGGGGCCCACTTGGTATGTTCTTAGGCTGAGCATTGAAGCTTTCACATGTAGAGACCTTTCTTGGAGTTAAACACCAGCTTTAGTGCCAGTTTGGGCGTTTAACTCCAGCTTTTATGCCAGTTCTGGCGTTTTGACGCCAGAATTTTTATGCTGACTTGGAACACCGATTTGGGCCATCAAATCTCAGACAAAGTATGAACTATTATATATTGCTGGAAACCCCAGAATGTCTACTTTCCAACGCAATTGAGAACACATCGATTGGGCTTCTGTAGCTCCAGAAAATCCACTTCAAGTGCAGGGAGATCAGAATCCAACAGCATCTGCAGTCCTTTTTTCAGCCTCTGAATCAGGTTTTTGCTCAGGTCCCACAATTTCAGCCAGAAAATACCTGAAATCACAGAAAAAAAACACAAGCTCATAGTAAAGTCCAGAATTGTGATTTTTATTTAAAAACTAATAAAAATATAATAAAAACTAACTAAAACATGCTAAAAACTACCTAAAAACAATGCCAAAAGGCGTATAAATTATCCGCTCATCAGTAGGCTGTATGTGATCAAAGCCATGGGCCATGGTCATTGATCTCCTCTACTACAGATTAAACACCATTGGCCGTGGTCATCCAATCTAACGAATGGTGAAGCTCTAGCAGTTCATTCTCCTGGTGATCCTACTCAAAACGCCACAGACAAGGTCGAATCTTCCGGATCAGAGAATGCTGCTTCTTTGCATTTTAGCCTACACCACGGAGACTCTAATCTCCCCAGAAATTAGCTGAACTGGTGTCTCGAGAAGTCCCCAATGAAGTCATGGATTAGCCGTCTAAGAAATGTATAAACATAGTTGTTGGCTCATGCTTTCCAGTCACGTATTCACACAAACCCAAGTAGAGGTGAGTGTTTGTCAGGCACGTTCGTCTTAGTATGATGAACAAAGCTGATTGTCACTGGTCATCCTATTCACCATGTTGAAGTGCTAGTATACATCTTAGAAATAAATCAAACACAGATCGAAGAAGAAACAATAATACTTTTATTAATTCATAGGACTCAACAGGGCACCTCCCCTCAACCTAGGAAGTTTAGAAGCTCATACTGATGTGAAATACAATGATAAATGTGTATGATAGTAAAAAGTGTAAAAAGTGTAAAAGTGTAAAAGTGTTTGAATAAAATAAGTAAAATCCCTTAAATATTAAACTAATGACTAGTAAGGGTAAAACAGTCTTTTTAGTGCTAAAATCCACTTCTGGGGCCCACTTGGTGAGTGTTTGGACTGAGCTTTAATGAGATCCACGTGCTATAAGGTCTTTTGGGTGTGGAACGCTGGCTAGGGGGTCCTCTCTGGGTGTTTGGACGTTGGGCTCTGCTTCTTAGGCATTGGACGCTAGAAAGGGGGCAGGAGGCTGGCGTTGGACGCCAGTTTTGGGCCTTCTAATCCGAAGCAAAGTATGGACTATTATACGTTGCTAGAAATCTCTGGAAGTCAGCTTTCCATAGCCATTGAGAACGCTCCATTTAGACTTCTGTAGCTCTAGAAAATCTCTTTCGAATGCAAGGAGGTCAGATTTGGACAGCATCTGCAGTGCTTTCTCTGTCTCTGAATTAGACTTTTGCTCCAACTCCTCAATTTTATCCAGAAAATACCTGAAATGGTACAAAAACACACAAACTCAAAGTGGAATTGAAAAATGTGGATTTAACACTAAAACCTGTAAAAACTTAATAAAAACTAAATAAAATATATTAAAAACTATATGAAAACTATGCCGAAAAGTGTATAAAATATCCGCTCATTACTGTCAGATTCTAACCTCCATGCACTCAAAAGAGCTTTTCTGGACAAGTCCAAATGGCGCGCTCTCAACGGCTATGGAAAGATAACATTCAGGGCTTTCCAGAAATATATAATAGTATATATTTTCTTTGGAAATGAAGGCCCAAAACTGGCGTTCAACGCCAGCCACCAACCCCATTCCTGGCATCCAACGGCGAAAAGGGAGCCCCTAGCCTCCAATGCCCATTCAAAAGTCCAAAGCTGGTGTCCAACGCCCCAGAGGGAGTACCAACTCTTGGTTTCACTCAAGCTTAGCCCAAACACTCACCAAGTGAGCCCGGAAAGTAGATTTTTGTACTACAAGACTAGTTTATCTTATTTCTGTAATCCTGAGTCATTAGATTAGTATTTAAGGAGGAGATCACCCATGTTTAGGAGCTTCTTCCCCCACTTTTACTTTCAAACATTATTGTATAGTATGAGTGACTAACCTCCTAGGTTAAGGTTAGGAGCTCTGCTGATTCTTATGAATTAATAATATCACTATTCTATTTCAATCTATGCTTGATTCCATTCTAAGCTGTATCTTTGTTCTTCATCCTAATGAATTAGGAGTGTAAGTTGACAGTCATCCCTATTTCAAATGGGTTCTTGCGAGTCCTTGACGGGATAGTACTGAACCACAAGCTTGATTATACATCTCTTAAACGGCTAATCCACGACTTCGTTGGGTACTTGGAGACATTAGTGCAGCCGAGGTACAGGGTGATTTGGGCTTTTGTGGTATAGGCTAGAACCAAGACGCAACATTCTCTGATCCGGAAGATCCGACCTTGTTTGTGGCGCATTGAGTAGGATTACCAAGGGAATGGAATGCAGGAGCTTCACCCCCGTTCAGATTGGATGACCACTGATCTGGCGTTTGATCTGAAGCAGAGGAGGCTACTGACCATTGACCTGGCGTTAGTCATTTACAGCCTGCCATGGAATGAATCATCAGAAGTTGGAGTAGATGGTGATAAAAGTGGATCTAGAAGGAAGAATCATCTCTGAAGCCTCAACTATTCTCTCATCCCTGATTTCATATCTATCTAGTAACGTTTTACTTATTTATCTGTCTTATGCATTTTTCACAACAACTATCATCTTTTCAAATTGCCTGACTAAGATCTACAAGGTAGCCATTGCTTGTTCAAACCAACAATCTCCGTAGGATCGACCCTCACTCACCTGAGGTATTACTTGGACAACCCGGTGCACTTGCTAGTCTATCTGTGTGAATATTTCAGAGTCAATTTCGTGCACCAAGTTTTTGGCACCGTTGTTGAGGATTGTTCGAGTTTGACAAACTACCGGATTATCTTGTTGCTTAGATTAGGTAAATTTTTACTATTTTGTTCAGTGTCTTTTGTTTTCTTTTCAAAAAATTTTCAAAACCTTTTCTTTTCATTATTAATCTTTGTCTTTTTTGTGAGACTTTTGTTCTTGTTCTTGTTAAAGGTTCAAACTTTCTTGTTTTCTTTTGTCAAAAAATATCAAAAATTGTATCTTTTTGTTTGAGTCTAGTGTCAGTTCTTAAGTTTGGTGTCCTTTGTGTGTTCTTTATTTTCTTTAAATTTTCGAATTTGTTCTTGAGTGTTCTTCTTAGTATTCAAGTTTTTCTTGTTTCTTTTCTTGTTTTGATCTTAAAATTTTAAGTTTGGTGTCTTTTGGTGTTTTTCTTTTTAATTTTCAAAAATTAGTATCCTTTGATCTAAAAATTTTAAGTTTGGTGTCTTTTGGTTGTTTTTCTCTTTCTTCATTAATTCAAAAAAAATTTAAAATATTTCTTTTATCTTTATTCAAAATTTCGAAAATCTTGCTTCCTTTATCTTATCTTGATTTAAAATTTTAAGTTTGGTGTTTTCTTGTTAGTAAAGTCAAATTTTAAATCTTATCTTTTTAAATCTTTTCAAATCTTTTCTTTTAATTTGATTCTTTCCTATATTATCTTTCTTTTAAAATTTTAAAATTCAAAACTTTTTCAAATCTTTATCTTATCTTTAGTTTATCTTTCTTTAAATTTTAAATCATTATCTTATCTTATCTTAATTTTAAATTTCAAATTCAAATCTTTTTCAAATCTTCATCATATCTTATCTTTCCAACTTATTTTCAAATCTTTATCTCAATTAAAATTTTTTAATTAAATCTTTTTCAAATCTCCTATCTTATCTTAGTTTCAAATCTTTCAAATCCCTTTAATACTCTTCTTTTTCCCTCTTTTTTTTAAAACTTCCTAACTAATTCTTCTCACTTCTTTTTCAAAAATCATGTTTTAATTTGTAAATATTTTTAGTTAATTAGCTTTTAATTTTCTTCTTGTTTTTTGAATTCAATAAATAAAAAAAATATTTTACTTCTAATTATCCTTTTTACTTCTTTTTGAATTCTTCTACCCCTCCATCAGAATTCTTCTTCCCATTCCTCTATCTTCATTCTTCTTTCTTCTTCACATCTCACAAGGAGTTCTCTATACTTTGACGTAGAAACTCACATTCTCTTTCCTTCTTGTTTTTGAGCAGGAATAGAGATAAAGAACCTCTCTTTGATCCTGATCCTGAACCTGAGAGGACTATAAGGAGGCTTTTACAATAAGTTAAAGCACAACACTCTGGAGGAAACCTCAAAGAACTTTTAGAACAAGAAACTAAAAATACAAACATGGCAGCCAATCAGAATAATGGAGGAGATGCAAGGAAGGTTCTTTGTGACTTCACTGCACCTACTTCTGACTTCTATGGAAGAAATATCTCCAAACCTGCCATTAGAGCAAATAACTTTGAGCTTAAGCCTCAGTTAGTCTTTCTAATGCAACAAAATTGCAAATTTCATGGACTTCCACTGGAAGATCCACATCAATTCCTATCTGAATTCTTGTAAATCTGTTATACTATTAAGACCATTAGAGTGGATCCTGAGGTCTACAGACTTATGCTTTTCCCTTTTGATGTTAGAGACAGAGCTAGGATGTGGTTGGATTCTCAATCCAAAGAAAGCCTAGACTCTTGGGAAAATTCTCAATCAAAAGATGAGCAAGCTCAGGGTGGAAGTTCAAACCTTCAGACAAAAAGAATGTGAATGCCTCTATGATGTTTGGGAAAGATACAAGCAACTGATCAGGAGATGTCTTCCTGACATGCTCTCAGAATGGATTATCCTAGGTATTTTCTATGATGGTCTATCTGAGATGTCCAAGATGTCATTGGACCACTCTGCTGGTGGATCACTTCACTTGAAGAAAACGCCTGAAGAGGCACAGGAACTAATTAAAATGGTTGCAAACAACCAATTTATGTACACTTTTGAGAGAAACCCTGTGAATAATGGGGTGGCTCAAAAGAAAGGAGTCCTGGAGGTTGACACTCTAAATGCCATGTTGGCTCAGAACAAGATCTTGACTCAACAGGTCAATATGATCTCTCAGCATTTGACTGGAATGCAAGCTGCAACTGACAACCCTCAAGACACCTCCTATGATGGAGATGCCTATGATCCAGATCAACTCATGATGGAAGAGGTGAATTACATGGGAGAATTCTATGGAAACACCTACAACTCCTCATGGAGAAATCATCCTAACCTTTCATGGAGAGATCAACAAAATCACCAGCAAGGCTTTAATAATAATCAAGGAGGAAGAACCAGAATAGGTTTAATAATAAACCATTCCCTTCTTCTCAGCAAAACATGGAGATTCCTAAGCAGTGCCTCTCTGACTTAGCAACCATAGTCTCTAAACTCTCTAAGACCACTCACAGTTTCATAACAGAAGCTAGGTCCTCCATCAGAAATCTGGAGGTACAAGTTGGTCAACTGAGTAAGAGAACTCCTGAGACCCCTCCTAACATTCTCCCAAGTAACACTGAAGTAAACCCAAGGGAAGAGTGCAAGACCATCACTGTAAAAGTTGAGGCCGAATCTGAAAGGGATAATCTGGCGTTGAATGCCAGTAAGGAAGTCCTTACTGGGCGTTCAATGCCCAAAGAAGAGCCATTCCTGGCGTTGAACACCAGTAAGAAAGTTCTTACTGGCCGTTCAACGCCCAAAGAGGAACCATTCCTAGCGTTGAATGCCAATAAAGGAGTCCTTACTGGGCGTTTAACGCCCAAAGTGGCATAAAAACTGGCATTAAATGCCAGTAATGGGGCAGCTGGGCGTTCAACACCCACTAAAAACTCCCATATTGAAGAACTGAATGCAACTAAAGCTCATGAGGAGACTATAGAAGTTCCATTGAATGCCTTGTTGCAAATCATGGAGGATCACTCCTCCTCTGATGAGGAAGAGAAAACTAGGAAAGAGCAAGTTGCTCGGTACCTAGAAGTCCTCATGAAGCTAAATGCCAAGTTCTTTGGAACAGAGATATTGGAGGAAGAACGCCCAGTGCTCCAACCTGGAACTCAATGCCTTGGTTCGACAGAAACTACCTCAGAAGCTGCCGGATCCCGGACGCTTCCTAATTCCATGCACCATAGGCACCATTACCTTTGAGAAGGCTCTGTGTGACCTAGGATCAAGCATAAACCTTATGCCACTCTCTGTAATGGAGAGGCTGAGGATCTTTGAGGTACAAGCTACAAGAATCTCACTAGAGATGGCAGATAAGTCAATGAAAAAGGCATATGGTCTAGTAGAGGATGTCTTAGTAAAGGTTGAGAACCTTTACATCCCTGCAGATTTCATAATCTTGGATACTGGGGAAGACAAGGATGAATCCATCATCCTTGGAAGACCTTTTCTAGCCACTGCCAATGCCATTATTGATGTAGCAAAGTGAGAGCTGATTCTACAGTTATGGAAGGACCACATCTTGTTCAAGATGCCTAACCCTAACTCTCCCTCTGACAAAAGAGAGATAGTTGTGCAACACCTAGTATTCCAACCCTCTCTCTCAGTGCAAAGTTATATAGAGCCCTCAGACACCAATTCTAAGTATGGTGTTGGGCAGCCATCATCAAGCACTGAGAATAAAGGTACTAAAAAAAATGTACCTAAAGGCTGGAGGGACAAAAAGATCTCCACTGAAGGCCTCCAACCTAGCATAAGGGTAGTTTCACTGACAACCCAGTCATTCCACACATAGTGAACAAGATCCTGTCTCTAGAGCATGTGGAGCTCATCCATGAGAGCAGAGGCAAGAAGTTCACTGTAAGGGGTAAAATTCTGAGCCCCTATCCATCTCTGTAAGGAGCTAACCGTCAAGCTAGTGACATTAATGAAGCGTTTGTTGGGAGGCAACCCTTCAACAATTAAAGTTTTCTTATTTTTCTTTAAGTTTATTTAAGTTATTTCATAAATTATTTCTATAAGTTTATGATCATGTGCAGTAGTTAGAATAGAAATAGAGATAGTCAGAACTGGAAACAGAACACCCTGGAGCAGGTACCTTGCTGGCGTTGAACGCTAGACAAGGAGGCAAGAGTGGGCGTTCAACGCCCAAAAAGAGTAGCCAAGCTGGCGTTGAATGCAACACAAGGTATCCCCAATGGGAATTCAACACCCAAGCAAAGCAGCATTGCTGGCGTTGAACACCAGCCAGGAGGCAGAGACCTGGCATTGAACGCCAGGAAGGAGGTCCCCTATGAGCGTTCAACGCACTATGAGGAGCATGAAGCTAGCATTGAACGCCAGCTAGGAGCAGGAGCTGGGTGTTCAACACCCATAAGGGGGCAGGAAATTTGAAATCCCTAGCCTTCTAGGACCAGTGGGTCCCACAGAATCTCCACCTACACCACCTTCTTCTCTCTCTTACTTTCACTCTTGCCCACACACTCTTTCCAATAAATCCTCAACCAATCACATCCATATCTCTTTCCAAAACCATCGTAACTCCCACCAATCCCCACCCACTTCAAATTCAAAATTACCCACCCAAATCCCTCCCACCATTCGAACCCTACCCCATCCCACCCTTATAAATACCCCTTCTTCCAACCCTTTCAACACACTATTCATCCACTAAAGCCCCCACTCGGCCGAATCACACTCTCCCTCCATCTCCCCTATTCTCTTCTTCTTCTACTCTTTTCTTCCCTTGTGTTCATATTTTTCTCGAGGATGAGTGATGACTGCGCATCATGTTATGTTTTTCTATGCTTTTTTATATAAAAAATTAGTTTATAATGCCTAATTATTGAGTATTTGTTGTGCTTAAGTTGAATATTGCTTTGATTGCTTGAGTTAATGAATTTTGAAAAAAATGGTGAAAAAAGAAGCAATAAAAGCACTAATAGAGGAAGCACACTCCCAAGGTGGCAAAAGAGTTGGAAACAAATGCAAAGAAAAGCAAAGAGGATTTGCAACCCTGACCTCTTCACACTTAAACAAGAACAACACGAGCTACAAAGCTCCAAATGAGGTGATCTTAGTGTAATTGGAAAGTAAACTTCTAGAGCTTTTTAATCATATATAACACTCTATAGTGGACTCTGGATTTTAGGGTACAAATATCTATTCATTTAGCTTCACAATTTCAGCGAAAAACAAATCCCTGCACTTCTCCAGACTGACCTCTTCAACTTTAAATGATCATAATTTGGGCTAGAGAAGTCCACATGACATGCTTTCAGCGGTGTTAGAAAGCTGAGATCCAAGGCTTTCCAATTATATATAATAGTTTATAGTGGACATTCATCTTGGAGATGCAGCAGACCAATATTTCAACGTGCAAGGTTTCCCAAACCTTCACAAGCCCAAAATGCCACTTCAATGACACTCCACATTGGGCCACTTCCAAATACTCCAATCCCTTTATTTATTCTTCAATGTTTCAAACTTCTATGAAGGGAATTAAAAGTTCACAAGCCCAAGTTAAGCTACAATTAACAATCAATCAAGGCCACAAGAATCATCTAGAAGTAATTAGAAAATTTGTATTTGATTAATTTGTAATTTAGGTAGCTTATAAATAGGACCTTAGCTTCATCATTTTACACACACCATGGAGGGGTGGAGGTGACTCCACTCCCCTTTCACTCTCATTCTCTTCTCTTTTTCCATTTCTTTTATACACACTTTTGTAAATATTTGGTTATGAGCTTCTAATTTCCAACATTGGGAAAGAGAGCTCTATTGCTATTTGATGGATTAATTTATTTTTATTCTTCTTCTTCTCTTCATCTCTCTTTGATTTACTTCAAGGATTTTCGTTCTTCATGCTTAGTGTTCAATTATCTTGGAAAAGAGATTGAATGCAAATTGGGTTTCATAGGAACCTTGGAAGAGGAAATATGAAACCATGCTTGAAAATCCTTCTCACACTTGAGTGGATTTGGGTATGGATGGATATTGTGACATTTAATCTATCCATTATTTCGGTCTAGAAAAGTGTGTGGTATAATTAGGGACCATTCTTCATCTCTTCTCATGAGCAATTAGATGAAGATTGGGGAGATTGAGTTACCAAGGAATTGGGACTCAATCATTCATGATTGCCAAGAGGTTAATGAGTTGCATGATTGAAGATGAGATGAAATCAATTGATCCTAAGAATTAAATATCTCTTGATCCCAATGTTAATTTCATTCTTAATTATTGTTATTTACTTTTTGTCTTTAATTCTTGTTATTTACTTATGCACATTTATGGCTTTCTTTACTTTGCACATTTGTGCCTTCGAAGTGTTTGTAGAGATGCTTCACTTGGTTTTACATTCTAGTTATTTACTTTCTTGTACTTTACTTTCTTGTACTTTCCATTCCTTGCAATTTACATTCTTGCACTTTAATTTTTAGCACTTTAATTTCTTGTCATTTACTTTTCTTGCACTTTATTGCTTTCCTTTACTTTCATGTCATTTACTTTTCTTGTTGCTTATCACTCAAAATTGAATCGTCTAACTAGAATAACTAATCAACTATTGCTTGCTTAATCCGTTAATCCTCGTGGGATCGACCTCACTCATGTGAGTTATTACTTGACGACAATTTGGTATACTTGTCGAAGGAATTTTTGTAGTGATACATTAATTCCGTGATCAAGTTTTTGGCGCCGTTGCTGGGGATTAATTGTGATTAACAAACTACCGGTTGATTAATTCTCTAGATTAGGCATTTTTTTTGTTTTTATCATTTACTTGTTTTTCTATTTCCCTTTTCTTATTGCAAGTTAAGTGTTTGTGTTATTGCCTCACTAAGAATTCTTTAGTTGTGACACAAAGAATTTCAATTTTTCTTGGTGGTTGTGTTTGATACAACATTTTTCAATTAAAATGGAATTTACCTCACATGTTGATCAATCATATTACATGGGATATTGTCCACCACCACAAAATGATTCCAAGTTACTATACTAATTGTGGTTGGGGATATCAAGATCAAAGAATGATGGGGTTTGAGAAATCAAACCAAATGGAAAAATTTTCAAGGTCTCAAAATGATTCATACTCCTATGAATGGAACAACTATCCAAATTGTGATTGAAAAGGCCAAAACCAAAGAGAATTCAATGTTTCCTATCCCATCCATCAAGAGCCATCATCCCTAGATGCATTTAAGCAAAATTGTCCAACCTCACCTCCAAATTTTCCATATCAAAATTCTTCACCACTTGAGTTTGGCTCAACGCAAAATTCCTTCCAAAATCCATACAATTCAATTCATCAACCACAAAATTCATTTCACTATACACAAATCTCATTTCAAAATTTACAAAATTCATTTCACCACTCATAAAATTCATTCCAAAACCCAAGCCAATCACCACAACCTACACAACCTCCCTTAGACACCCAAAGATTCTCCAAGCTTGAAGCCCTCCTTGAAAGCATTGGAAAGGATATGGAAATCATTAGAGAGAAGCAAGAGAAGTGTATGGAAGGTTTAGAGGATTTCATCCAAGGGTCTAGGAAATTTAGGGAGGAACAAGATATCACCTTCAAGAACATTGAAGTGCATATAGACCAACTTGCTAAATACTTAGTAAAACTCACCAATACCTTTCCAAGTGACATTAAGAACACCCCAATGAAAGAATGCAAGGCCACGGATGAAGTGGTGCTTAGCAAGGAGGATGAAAACTAAATGATAAGTGCAAGGGAGGAATTAGAAAAACAAGAAAAAGAGGCACTCATACCAAGTGAGATCCCTATGAAGAAGGAAGAGGTTGTGAGAGTATATAATCCTAGGGTTCCATATCCACAAAGGCTACTTAGGGTGACAAAGGAACATGCAAACTCACTCCAAAAGAAAGCAATGCAAGACCTTACAAAAGAAAGGGAGAAAAACAACTAAGGAAGTCCACACTCCAATGAAGTAGAGAGTTGTATAGAGGATGGTTTAATTGAACCACCAATCCAAGAGATTCTTGATGAAGAGGACACTCCAACCATCACACAACACCTTAAGTCTTGCAATCAAGGAAGTGAAGGCAATCAAGGAAAGCATTCAAAGAAGGATTGTGACCAAGAAACAAAAGAAAACATTCATGAAAAAGAGAAGGTCAACAAAAAGCAATTCATCCCCCACCCTAACAATCAAGAGGAATCAAGCTAATAACAACAAAAGAATGCTTATTAGGAGGCAATCAAATCAAAAGGCATCAATCTTCTCTTCTTCTCCCTTGAAGTCATTTTTCTTAACCAATTGGAAGAAGAGGAAGAAAATTTAAGAACTAACATGTCAAGCTAATGACATTAAAAGAACAAGCAATGTAAGAACAAGGAATGTAAGAACAAGGAATGAGTCCACCTTAATGATGGTGGCGTTTCCTTCTTGAGGAACCAATGATGTCCTTGAGCTCTTCTATGTCTCTTCCTTGTCTTTGTTGCTCCTCCCTCATTGCTTTTTGATCTTCTCATATTTCATGAAGGATGATGGAGTGCTCTTGATGTTCCACCCTTAGTTGTCCCATGTTGGAACTTAATTCTCCTAGGGAGGTGTTGATTTGCTCCCAATAGTTTTGTGGAGGAAAATGCATTTGAGGCATCTCCGGGATCTCATGGTGATGAGCTTCATGCGTCTCTTGAGATCCATGAATGGGATCTCTTGCTTGCTCCATCCTTTTCTTAGTGATGGGCTTCTCTTCCTTAATGGGAATGTCTCCTTCTATGAAAGCTCCAGCTGAGTAACATAGATGGCAAATAAGATGAGGAAAAGCTAGCCTTGCCCCAGGAGAGGGCTTTTCGGCTATTTTGTAGAGTTCAAGGGAGATGACTTCATGAACTTCTACTTCTTCTCCAATCATGATGCTTGATGAGCGGATAATTTATACGCTTTTTGGCATTGTTTTTAGTATGTTTTTAGTAGAATCTAGTTACTTTTAGGGATGTTTTCATTAGTTTTTATGTTAAATTCACATTTCTGAACTTTACTATGAGTTTGTGTGTTTTTCTATGATTTCAGGTATTTTCTGGCTGAAATTGAGGGACTTGAGCAAAAATCAGATTCAGAGGTTAAAGAAGGACTGCTGATTCTGTTGGATTCTGACCTCCCTGCACTCAAAGTGGATTTTATGGAGCTACAGAACTCGAAATGGCGGGCTTCCAATTGCGTTGGAAAGTAGACATCCAGGGATTTCCAGCAATGTATAATAATCCATACTTTGCCCAAGTTTAGATGACGCAAACTGGCGTTCAACACCAGCCCCCTGGCCAATTCTGGCGTCCAGCGCCAGAAATAAGTTGCAAAGTGGAGTTCAACGCCCAAACTGGCACCAAAACTGGTGTTCAACTCCAGGAATGACCTCTACACGTGTAACACTCAAGCTCAGCCCAAGCACACACCAAGTGGGCCCCGGAAGTGGATTTATGCATTAATTACTTACTTCTGTAAACCCTAGTAGCTAGTTTATTATAAATAGGACCTTTTACTATTGTATTAGACATCTTTGGACGCCTGGTTCTTAGATCAGAGGGGCTGGCCATTCGGCTATGCCTGGACCTTTCACTTATGTATTTTTAACGGTAGAGCTTCTACACTCCATAGATTAAGGTGTGGAGCTCTGCTGTTCCTCAAAGATTAATGCAAAGTACTACTATTTTCTATTCAACTCATCTTATTTCGCTTCTAAGATATTCATTCGCACTTCAACCTGAATGTGATGAACGTGACAATCATCATCATACCCTATGAACGCGTGCCTGACAACCACTTCCGTTCTATATTAGATTGAATGAGTATCTCTTAGATCTCTTAATCAGAATCTTCGTGGTGTAAGCTAGAATGATGGCGGCATTCAAGAGAATCCGGAAAGTCTAAACCTTGTCTGTGGTATTCCGAGTAGGATTCAATGATTGAATGACTGTGATGAGCTTCAAACTCGCGATTGCTGGGCATAGTGACAGACGCAAAAGGATAGTAAATCCTATTCCAGCATGATCGAGAACCGATAGATGAATAGCCGTGCCGTAACAGGGTGCGTTGACCATATTCACTGAGAGGATAGGATGTAACCATTGACAAGGGTGATTCCTCCAAACGATTAGTCGTGCCATGACAGGGCATTTGGATCATTTTCCCGAGAGAAGACCAAAAGTAGCCATTGACAATGGTGATGCATTACATAAAGCCAGCCATGGAAAGGAGTAAGACTGATTGGATGAAGATAGCAGGAAAGCAGAGGTTCAGAGGAACGAAAGCATCTCTATTCGCTGATCTGAAATTCTTACCAATGATTTGCATAAGTATTTCTATCACTATTTTATTAATTATTTTCAAAAACCCCATTACTATTTTATATCCGCCTGACTGAGATTTACAAGGTGACCATAGCTTGCTTCATACCAACAATCTCCGCAGGATTCGACCCTTACTCACGTAAGGTATTACTTGGATGACCCAGTGCACTTGCTGGTTAGTTGTGCGAAGTTGTGAACCATGGTATTGGCATCATGTTTTTGGCGCCATTACCAGGGAAAGAAAGAGCGATGAATTTTACATAATCAAAGTGTAATCACAATTTCTACGCACCAAGTTTTTGGCGCCGTTGCCGGGGATTGTTCGAGTTTGGACAACTGACGGTTCATCTTGTTGCTCAGATTAGGTAATTTTCTTTTTGTTCTGTTTTCAAAAATTTTTCAAAAATTTCTCCTTTGTTTTCGAAAAAATCTTAAAAAAAAAAGTTTTCAAAAATATAATAAAAATGTTTTCAAAAATATATTTTTCTTCAAAATTTTTAAAAATGAATTCTAGTGTTTCATGAAGCATGTAAAGCCATGTCTAAATTCATTTGGACTGAGGCTTCCAATTTGTTATCAAGAGCAAGCTAGTTGTTGCTAATCCACCTGCTACTGTTCCTGATTTACATACTAAAGCTTGGCAGGCTATTAAGCCATGCCTGACCCTTTGATTGGAGCTTTAGACTAAAGAGCATAAAGATTCCTGGAATTCATATTAAAGATTTTGGAATCCTTATTTTTCTTTTTCAAAATGATTTTTGAAAAAAATTAAAAGAAAATACAAAAAAATCATAAGATCATAAAAATCAAAAAAATATTTTTGTGTTTTAGTCTTGAGTCATGTTATAAGTTTGGTGTCAATTGCATGTTCATCTTGCATTTTTCGAAAATTTTCATGCATTCATAGTGTTCTTCATGATCTTCAAGTTGTTCTTGGTAAGTCTTCTTGTTTGATCTTTGCATTTGCATGTTTTGTGTCTTTTCTTGTTTTTCATATGCATTCTTGAATTCTTAGTGTTTAAGCATTAAAGAATTCTAAGTTTGGTGTCTTGCATGTTTTCTTTGCATTAAAAATTTTTCAAAAATATGTTCTTGATGTTCATCTTGATCTTCATAGTGTTCTTGGTGTTCATCTTGACATTCATAGAATTCTTGCATGCATCACATGTTTTGATCTAAAATTCTCATGCATTGCATCATTTTCTTGTTTTTCTCTCTCATCATAAAAATTCAAAAATCAAAAAAATATCTTTCTCTCTTTTCTCTCATAATTTCGAAAATTAGATTTGACTTTTTCAAAAATTTTTTAAAATCTAGTTGTTTTTATGAGTCAAATCAAATTTTCAATTTAAAAATCTTATCTTTTTCAAAAATCAAATCTTTTTCATTTTTCTTAGTTATTTTCGAAAATTATAAAAATGTTTCTCAAAAATCTTTTTCTTAATTTTATCTCATAATTTTCGAAAATAACATCATCAATTAATGTTTTGATTCAAAAATTTTAAGTTTGTTACTTGCTTGTTAAGAAAGATTCAAACTTTAAGTTCTAGAATCATATCTCATGATTTCTTGTGAATCAAGTCATTAATTGTGATTTAAAAAAAAAAATCAAACCTTTTTCAAAACCAATTTCAATCATATCTTTTCAAAAATATCTTCTTATCTTATCTTTTTCAAAAATATGATTTCAAAATATCTTTTCTAACTTCCTAACTTCTTATCTTTTCAAAATTTGTTTCAACTAACTAACTAACTTTTTGTTTGTTTCTTATCTTTTTCAAAACCACCTAACTAACTCTCTCTCTCTAATTTTCAAAAACATCTTCCCTCTTTTTCAAAATTTCTTTTTAATTAACTAATTATTTTAATTTTTTATTTGAATTTTCAAAAAAAAAACTACTAACCTTTTTCAAAAATTATTTTTCGAAAATTACTAACTCTTTTTCAAAAATTATTTTCGAAAATCCTCTCCCTCTCTCATCTTATTCTATTTATATATTCATCTACTAACATATCTTCCTCACATCACTCACCAAATTCGAACCCCCTCTTCTATCTGTGTTCGAATTTTTCTTCTTTTCTTCTTCTACTAACAATAAGGAACCTCTTTACTGTGACATAGAGGATTCTTCTTCTTTTCTTTTTCTCTTCTCTTTCTTATGAGCAGGGACAAAGAAAAAGGCATTCTTGTTGAAGCTGATCCAGAACCTGAAAGGACTCTGAAGAGAAAACTAAGAGAAGCTAAATTACAACAATCCAACAACAATAATGCAAGGAGAATGCTTGGTGACTTTACTGCACCAAATTCCAATTTACATGGAAGAAGCATCTCCATTCCTGCCATTGGAGCAAACAACTTTGAGCTGAAACCTCAATTAGTTTCTCTGATGTAGCAGAACTGCAAGTTTCATGGACTTCCATCTGAAGATCCTTTTCAGTTCTTAACTGAATTCTTGTAGATATGTGATACTGTTAAGACTAATGGAGTAGATCCTGAAGTCTACAGGCTCATGCTTTTCCCTTTTGCTGTAAGAGACAGAGCTAGAATATGGTTGGACTCTCAACCCAAAGACAGCCTGAACTCTTGGGATAAGCTGGTCACGGCATTTTTAGCCAAGTTCTTTCCTCCTCAAAAGTTGAGCAAGCTTAGAGTGGATGTTCAGACCTTCAAACAGAAAGAAGGAGAATCCCTCTATGAAGCTTGGGAAAGATACAAGCAGCTGACCAAAAAGTGTCCTACTGACATGCTTTCAGAATGGACCATCTTGGATATATTCTATGATGGTTTATCTGAGCTATCAAAGATATCATTGGATACTTCTACAGGTGGGTCCATTCACCTAAAGAAAACGCCTGCAGAAGCTCAAGAACTCATTGACATGGTTGCTAACAACCAGTTCATGTACACTTCTGAGAGGAATCCTGTGAGCAATGGGACGCCTATGAAGAAGGGAGTTCTTGAAATAGATACTCTGAATGCCATATTGGCTCAGAATAAAATATTGACTCAGCAAGTCAATATGATTTCTCAGAGTCTGAATGGAATGCAAGCTACATCCAACAGTACTCAAGAGGCATCTTCTGAAGAAGAAGCTTATGATCCTGAGAACCCTGCAATAGCAGAGGTGAATTACTTAGGTGAACCTTATGGAAACACCTATAATCCATCATGGAGAAATCATCCAAATCTCTCATGGAAGGATCAAAGACCTCAACAAGGCTTTAATAATGGTGGAAGAAACAGGTTTAACAATAATAAACCTTTTCCATCATCCACTCAGCAACAGACAGAGAACTCTGAACAAAATACTTCTAATTTAGCAAACTTAGTCTCTGATCTATCTAAGGCCACTGTGAGTTTCATGAATGAAACAAGGTCTTCCATTAGAAATTTAGAAGCACAAGTGGGCCAGCTGAGTAAAAGGATCACTGAAATCCCTCCTAGTACTCTCCCAAGCAATACAGAAGAGAATCCAAAAGGAGAGTGCAAGGCCATTGACATAAGCACCATGGCCGAACCTGTAAGGGAAGGAGAGGACGTGAATCCCAAGGAGGAAGACCTCCTGGGACGTCTAGTGATCAATAAGGAGCTTCCCTCTGAGGAACCTAAGGAATCTGAGACTCATCTAGAGACCATAGAGATTCCATTGAACCTCCTTATGTCATTCATGAGCTCTGATGAGTATTCCTCTTCTGAAGAGAATGAGGATGTTACTGAAGAGCAAGCTGCCAAGTTCCTTGGTGCAATCATGAAGCTAAATGCCAAATTATTTGGTATTGAGACTTGGGAAGATGAACCTCCCTTGTTCACCAATGAACTAAGTGATCTGGATCAACTGACATTGCCTCAGAAGAGACAGGATCCTGGAAAGTTCATAATACCTTGTACCATAGGCACCATGATCTTCAAGGCTCTGTGTGACCTTGGTTTAGGAATAAACCTCATGCCCCTCTCTGTAATAGACAAACTGGGAATCTATGGGGTGCAAGCTGCTAAAATCTCATTAGAGATGGCAGACAATTCAAGAAAACAGGCTTATGAACAAGTAGAGGACGTGTTAGTAAAGGTTGAAGGCCTTTACATCCCTGCTGATTTCATAGTCCTGGATACTGGAAAGGAAGAGGATGAATCCATCATCCTAGGAAGACCTTTTCTAGCCACAGCAAGAGCTGTGATTGATGTGAACAGAGGAGAATTGATCCTTCAATTAAATAAGGACAACCTTGTGTTTACAACTCAAGGATCTCTCTCTGTATCCATGGAGAGGAAGCATAAAGAGCTTCTCTCAAAGCAGAGTCAAACAAAGCCCCCACAGTCAAACTCTAAGTTTGGTGTTGGGAGGCCACAACCAAACTCTAAGTTTGGTGTTGAACTCCCATATCCAAACTCTAAGTTTGGTGTTAGAGAGTCTCAACAATGCTCTGAACATCTGTGAGGCTCCATGAGAGCCCACTGTCAAGCTATTGACATTAAAGAAGCGCTTATTGGGAGGCAACCCAATTTTTATTTATCTAACTATATTTTTCTTAGTTATATGTCTTTATAGGTTCATGATCATGAGGAGTCACAAAATAAACATAAAAATTGAAAACGGAATCAAAAACAGCAGAAGAAAAATCACACCCTGGAGGAAGCATCTGCTTGGCGTTCAACGCCAGAACAGAGCATGGTTCTGGCGCTGAACGCCCAAAATGGGCAGTATCCTGGCACTGAACGCCCAGAACAAGCATGGTTCTGGCGTTCAACGCCAGAAATGGGCAACAAATGGGCGTTAAACGCCCAAAATGGGCACTAACCTGACGCTGAACGCCCAGAGTTGTGTGCAAGGGCATTTTACATGCCTAATTTGGTGCAAGGTTGTAATTCCTTGAACACCTCAGGATCTGTGGACCCCACAGGATCATCTCAGGATCTGTGAATCTCACAGGATCCCCACCCACCTCACCCTCTCTCTCCATTCATGGTCATCCCTTCTGTTTTTCATTCACCACTCACATCCATACACACATCCCTCTATCTCCTCCATCTCTTCTTCTTCTTCATCTATTCTTTCTTCTCTTGCTCGAGGGCGAGCAATATTCTAAGTTTGGTGTGGTAAAAGCATAAGCTTTTTGTTTTTCAATTACCATTAATGGCACCTAAGGCCAGAGAAACCTCAAGAAAGAGGAAAGGGAAGACAAATGCTTCCACCTCTGAGCCATGGGAGATGGAAAGATTCATCTCACAAGCCCATCACTAAGAAAAGGATGGAGCAAACAAGAGAGCACATTCATGAATCTCAACAGGCAGATGAAGAAGCTCATCATCAAGAAATCCCTGAGATACATCAAGGGATGCACTTGCCTCCACAGAATTTTTGGGAGCAAATCAACACCTCCCTAGGAGAATTAAGTTCCAACATGGGACAATTAAGGGTGGAACATCAAGAACACTCCATCATCCTTCATGAAATTAGAGAAGATCAAAAAGCAATGAGGGAGGAGCAACAAAGACAAGGAAGAGACATAGAAGAGCTCAAGGACATCATTGGTTCCTCAAGAAAGAAACGCACCCATCACTAAGGTGGACTCATTCCTTGTTCTTACTTTCTCTGTTTTTCGTTTTTTATGTTAAGTGCTTATCCATGTTTGTGTCTTCATTACATGATCATTAGTAGTTAGTAACTATGTCTTAAAGTTATGAATGTCCTATGAATCCATCACCTCTCTTAAATGAAAAATGTTTTAATTCAAAAGAACAAGAAGTACATGAGTTTCGAATTTATCCTTGAACTTAGCTTAATTATATTGATGTGGTGACAATGCTTCTTGTTTTCTGAATGAATGCTTGAACAGTGCATATGTCTTTTGAAGTTGTTGTTTAAGAATGTTAAATACTGTTGGCTCTTGAAAGAATGATGACAAGGAGACATGTTATTTGATAATCTGAAAAATCATAAAAATGATTCTTGAAGCAAGAAAAAGCAGCAAAAAACAAAGCTTGCAGAAGAAAAAAAATAAAAATAAAAATAAAAAAATAGGCGAAAAAAAAATAGAAAGAAAGAGAAAAAGCAAGCGGAAAAAGCCAAAAGCTCTTAAAACCAAGAGGCAAGAGCAAAAAGCCAATAACCCTTAAAACCAAAAGGCAAGGGTAAATAAAAAGGATCCCAAGGCTTTGAGCATCAGTGGATAGGAGGGCCTAAAGGAATAAAATCCTGGCCTAAGCTGCTAAACCAAGCTGTCCCTAACCATGTGCTTGTGGCGTGAAGGTGTCAAGTGAAAACTTGAGACTGAGCGGTTAAAGTCAAGGTCCAAAGCAAAAAAAGAGTGTGCTTAAGAACCCTGGACACCTCTAATTGGGGACTTTAGCAAAGCTGAGTCAAAATCTGAAAAGGTTCACCCAATTATGTGTTTGTGGCATTTATGTATCCGGTGGTAATACTGGAAAACAAAGTGCTTAGGGCCACGGCCAAGACTCATAAAGAAGCTGTGTTCAAGAATCATCATACTGAACTAGGAGAATCAATAACACTATCTGAACTCTGAGTTCCTATAGATGCCAATCATTCTGAACCTCAATGGATAAAGTGAGATTCCAAAACTATTCAAGAGGCAAAAAGCTATAAGTCCCGCTCATTTGATTGGACCTATGTTTCATTGATAGTTTGGAATTTATAGTATATTCTCTTCTTTTTATCCTATTTGATTTTCAGTTGCTTGGGGACAAGCAACAATTTAAGTTTGGTGTTGTGATGAGCGGATAATTTATACGCTTTTTGGCATTGTTTTTAGTATGTTTTTAGTAGAATCTAGTTACTTTTAGGGATGTTTTCATTAGTTTTTATGTTAAATTCACATTTCTGAACTTTACTATGAGTTTGTGTGTTTTTCTGTGATTGCAGGTATTTTCTGGCTGAAATTGAGGGACTTGAGCAAAAATCAGATTCAGAGGTTGAAGAAGGACTGCTGATGCTGTTGGATTCTGACCTCCCTGCACTCAAAGTGGATTTTCTGGAGCTACAGAACTCGAAATGGCACGCTTCCAATTGCGTTGGAAATAGACATCCAGGACTTTCAAGAAATGTATAAGAGTCCATACTTTGCCCAAGTTTAGACGACATAAACTGGCGTTCAACGCCAGCCCTCTGCCCAATTCTGGCGTCCAGCGCTAGAAACAAGTTGCAAAGTGGAGTTCAACGCCCAAACTGGCACCAAAGCTGGCGTTCAACTCCAGGAATGACCTCTACACGTGTAACACTCAAGCTCAGCCCAAGCACACACCAAGTGGGCTCCGGAAGTGGATTTATGCATCAATTACTTACTTCTGTAAACCCTAGTAGCTAGTTTATTATAAATAGGACCTTTTACTATTGTATTAGACATCTTTGGACGCCTGGTTCTTAGATCAGAGGGGCTGGCCATTCGGCCATGCCTGGACCTTTCACTTATGTATTTTTAACGGTAGAGCTTCTACGCTCCATAGATTAAGGTGTGGAGCTCTGCTGTTCCTCAAAGATTAATGCAAAGTACTACTATTTTCTATTCAACTCATCTTATTTCGCTTCTAAGATATTCATTCGCACTTCAACCTAAATGTGATGAACGTGACAATCATCATCATTCCCTATGAATGTGTGCCTGACAACCACTTCCGTTCTACATTAGATTGAATGAGTATCTCTTAGATCTCTTAATCAGAATCTTCGTGGTGTAAGCTAGAATGATGGCGGCATTCAAGAGAATCCGGAAAGTCTAAACCTTGTCTGTGGTATTCTGAGTAGGATTCAATGATTGAATGACTGTGACAAGCTTCAAACTCGCGATTGCTGGGCGTAGTGACAGACGCAAAAGGATAGTAAATCCTATTCCAGCATGATCGAGAACCGACAGATGAATAGCCGTGCCGTGACAGGGTGCGTTGACCATATTCACTGAGAGGATAGGATGTAACCATTGACAAGGGTGATGCCTTCAGACGATTAGCCGTGCCGTGACAGGGCATTTGGATCATTTTCCCGAGAGAAGACCGAAAGTAGCCATTGACAATGGTGATGCATTACATAAAGCCAGCCATGGAAAGGAGTAAGACTGATTGGATGAAGATAGCAGAAAAGCAGAGGTTCAGAGGAACGAAAGCATCTCTATTCGCTTATCTGAAATTCTCACCAATGATTTACATAAGTATTTCTATCACTATTTTATTAATTATTTTTGAAAACCCCATTACTATTTTATATCCGCCTGACTGAGATTTACAAGGTGACCATAGCTTGCTTCATACCAACAATCTCCGTGGGATTCGACCCTTACTCACGTAAGGTATTACTTGGACGACCCAGTGCACTTGCTGGTTAGTTATGCGAAGTTGTGAACCATGGTATTGGCATCATGTTTTTGGCGCCATTACCAGGGAAAGAAAGAGCGATGAATTTTACATAATCAAAGTGTAATCACAATTTCTGCGCACCAATGCTATGGATCATGATGGCCCGATCCACAGTAACTTCAGATCGGTTGCTAGTGGGGATGATGGAGCGTTGGATGAACTCCAACCATCCTCTAGCCACAGGCTTGAGGTCCAGTCTTCTTAATTGAACCGGCTTGCCTTTGGAGTCAATCTTCCATTGAGCTCCTTCCACACATATGTCCATGAGGACTTGGTCCAACCTTTGATTAAAGTTGACCCTTCTAGTGTAGGGGCGTGCATCTCCTTGCATCATAGGCAAGTTAAATGCCAACCTCACATTTTCTGGACTAAAATCTAAGTATTTTCCCCGAACCATTGTAATATAATTCTTTGGGTTTGGGTTCTTACTTTGATCATGGTTCCTAGTGATCCATGCATTGGCATAGAACTCTTGAACCATTAGGATGCCGACTTGTTGGATGGGGTTTATTAGAACTTCCCAACCTCTTCTTTGGATTTCATGTCGGATCTCTGGATACTCATTCTTCTTGAGCTTGAAAGGGACCTCGGGGATCACCTTCTTCTTGACCACAACATCATAGAAGTGGTCTTGATGAGCTTTGGAGATGAATCTTTCCATCTCCCATGACTCGGAGGTGAAAGCTTTTGTCTTCCCTTTCCCTTTTCTAGAGGATTCTCCGGTCTTGGGTGCCATCAATGGTAATGGAAAAACAAAAAGCTTATGTTTTTACCACACCAAACTTAGAATATTGCTCGCTCTCGAGCAAGAGAAGAAATAATAGATGAAGAAGAAGAAGAAAATATGGAGGAGAGGGGGGAAGGGTGTATTCGGCCAAGAAGGGGAAGAGAGGGTTGTGTAGTGTGAAAATGAAGAAGAATGGAGGGCTTTATATAGGGAAGGGAGGGGGGTAAGGTTCGGCCATAAGGGTGGGTTTTGGGTGGGAAATTGATTTTGAATTTTGAAGGTAGGTGGGGTTTATGAAGTAGGTTTATGGGGAAAAGTGGATGGATGTGAGGGGTGAAGTGGTTATAGGGAAGAGAGATTGAGGTGATTGGTAAAGAGTTTTGGGGAAGAGTGTTTATGGGATTGTGTGAAAAAGGGGTGAGAAGAAGTGAGTGGAGGTAGGTGGGGATCCTGTGGGGTCCACAGATCCTGAGGTGTTCAAGGATTTACAACCTTGCACCCAATTAGGCATGCAAAATGCCCTTGCACACAACTCTGGGCGTTCAGCGCCGGATTGGTGCTTGTTCTGGGCGTTGAACGCCCATTTGTTGCCTATTTCTGGCGTTGAACGCCAGAACCATGCTTGTTCTGGGCGTTCAGCACCAGCTCTTCTCCAGGGTGCAATTTTGGCGTTCAAACGCCCAGATGCTGCCCATTTTGGGCGTTCAGCGCCAGAACCATGCTCTGTTCTGGCGTTGAACACCAGCCAGATGCTTCTTACTGGCGTTTAAACGCCAGTAAGGTCTTCCTCCAGGGTGTGATTTTTCTTCTGCTGTTTTTGATTTCGTTTTAAATTTTTATATTTATTTTGTGACTCCACATGATCATGAACCTAATAAAACATGAAAGAACAAGAAAAATAAAATTAGATAAATAAAAATTGGGTTGCCTCCCAACAAGCGCTTCTTTAATGTCAATAGCTTGACAGTGGGCTCTCATGGAGCCTCACAGATGTTCAGAGCATTGTTGAGACATCCCAACACCAAACTTAGAGTTTGGATATGGGAGTTTAACACCAAACTTAGAGTTTGGTTGTGACCTCCCAACACCAAACTTAGAGTTTGACTGTAGGGGCTCTGGTTGACTCTGTTTTGAGAGAAGCTTACTGTGCCTCTTTTCCATGTTTACAGCAGGGTAACCTTGAGTTGTAAACACAAGAGAGTCCTCATTCAATTGAAGGACTAATTCACCTCTGTCAACATCAATCACAGCTCTTGCTGTGGCTAGGAAAGGTCTTCCAAGGATGATGGATTCATCCTCATCCTTCCCAGTATCAAGGATTATGAAATCAGCAGGGATGTAAAGGCCTTCAACCTTTACTAACACGTCCTCTACTTGTCCATAAGCCTGTTTTCTTGAATTGTCTGCCATCTCTAATGAGATTTTAGTAGCTTGCACCCCAAAGATTCCCAGTTTCTCTATTACAGAGAGGGGCATGAGTTTTATCCCTGAACCAAGGTCACATAAAGCCTTTTCAAAGATCATGTTGCCTATGGTACAAGGTATTACGAACTTTCTAGGATCCTGTTTCTTCTGAGGCAATGTCAGTTGATCCAGATCACTTAGTTCATTGGTGAACAAGGGAGGTTCATTTTTCCAAGTCTCAATACCAATTATTTTGGCATTCAGCTTCATGATTGCACCAAGGTACTTGGTAACTTGCTCTTCAGTAACATCCTCATTCTCTTCAGAAGATGAATACTCGTCAGAGCTCATGAAGGGCATAAGGAGGTTCAATGGAATCTCTATGGTCTCTAGATGAGTCTCAGATTCCTTTGATTCCTCAAAGGGAAACTCCTTATTGATCACTGGACGTCCCAGGAGGTCTTCCTCACTGGGATTTACGTCCTCCCCTTCCTCTCCAGGTTCGGCCGTGTTGACTATGTCAATGGCCTTGCACTCTCCTTTTGGATTTTCTTCTGTATTGCTTGGGAGAGTACTAGGAGGGATTTCAGTGATCCTTTCACTCAGCTGGCCCACTTGTGCCTCCAAATTTCTAATGGAGGACCTTGTTTCATTCATGAAACTTACAGTGGCCTTAGATAGATCAGAGACTAAGTTTGCTAAATTAGAGGTATTTTGTTCAGAGTTCTCTGTCTGTTGCTGAGTGGATGATGGAAAAGGTTTTCTATTGTTAAACCTATTTCTTCCACAATTATTAAAGCCTTGTTGAGGCTTTTGTTGATCTTTCCATGAGAGATTTGGGTGATTTCTCCATGAGGGGTTATAGGTGTTTCCATAAGGTTCACCCATGTAATTTACCTCTGCTATTGCAGGGTTTTCAGGATCATAAGCTTCTTCTTCAGAAGATGCCTCTTGAGTACTGTTGGATGCAGCTTGCATTCCATTCAGACTCTGAGAAATCATATTGACTTGCTGAGTCAATATTTTATTCTGAGCCAATATGGCATTCAGAGTATCAATTTCAAGAACTCCCTTCTTCATAGGCGTCCCATTACTCACAGGATTCCTCTCAAAAGTGTACATGAACTGGTTATTAGCAACCATGTCAATGAGTTTTTGAGTTTCTGCAGGCGTTTTCTTTAAGTGAATGGATCCACCTGCAGAGGTATCCAATGACATTTTAGTTAATTCAGACAGACCATCATAGAATATGTCCAGGATGGTCCATTCTGAAAGCATGTCAGAAGGACACTTTTTGGTCAGTTCTTTGTATCTCTCCCAAGCTTCATAGAGGGATTCACCTTCTTTCTGTCTGAAGGTCTGAACATCCACTCTAAGCTTACTCAGCTTTTGAGGAGGAAAGAACTTGGCTAAGAAAGCCTTGACCAGCTTATCCCAAGAGTTCAGGCTATCCTTAGGTTGAGAGTCCAACCATATTCTAGCTCTGTCTCTCACAGCAAAAGGGAAAAGCATGAGCCTATAGACTTCAGGATCTACTCCATTAGTCTTAACAGTATCACATATCTGCAAGAATTCAGTTAAGAACTGAAAAGGATCTTTAGATGGAAGTCCATGAAACTTGTAGTTCTGCTGCATCAGAGAAACTAATTGAGGTTTCAGCTCAAAATTGTTTGCTCCAATGGCAGGAATGGAGATGCTTCTTCCATGTAAATTGGAATTAGGTACAGTAAAGTCACCAAGCATCCTCCTTGCATTATTATTATTTTCGGCTGCCATCTCCTCTTCTTGTTCAAAAATTTTTGAAAGGTGCTTGCTGGATTGTTGTAATTTAGCTTCTCTTAGTTTTCTCTTCAGAGTCCTTTCAGGTTCTGGATCTGCTTTAACAAGAATGTTCTTGTCCTTGTTCCTGCTCATATGAAAAAGAGGGATAGAAAAATAATAATAGGGATCCTTTTTACCACAGGTATAGAGGTTCCCCTGTGTGAGTAGAAAAAGAAAAGAATGTAATGTAAAGAAAGAAACACAAGGGTAAGGAGAGCAGAGAGAGAAGGAGAATTTTCGAAAATTATTTTTGAAAAATAGTTAGTGATTTTCAAAAATAGTTTTTGACAAAGGTTAGTAATTTTTCGAAAATTAAAATCAAAAATTAAAATAATCAGTTAATTAAAAAGAAATTTTGAAAAAGAGGGAAGATATTTTTGAAAATTAGAGAGAGAGAGTTAGTTAGGTAGTTTTGAAAAAGATAAGAAACAAACAGAAAGTTAGTTAGTTAGTTGAAACAAATTTGAAAATCAATTTTGAAAAGATAAGAAGATAAGAAGTTAGAAAGGATATTTTAAAATAAAATTTTGAAAAAGATAAGATAAAGAGATATTTTTGAAAAGATATGATTGAAATTAGTTTTTGAAAAAGATTTGATTTTTAGAATCACAATTAATGACTTGATTCACAAGAAATCACAAGATATGATTCTAGAACTCAAAGTTTGAATCTTTCTTAACAAGCAAGTAACAAACTTGAAATTTTTGAATCAAAACATTAATTGATGATGTTATTTTCGAAAATTAGGAGATAAAGATAAGAAAAAGATTTTTGAAAAATATTTTTAAAATTTTCGAAAATAAATAAGAAAAATGAAAAAGATTTGATTTTTGAAAAAGATTTTGAAAAAGATAAGATTTTTAAATTGAAAATTTGATTTGACTCATAAAAACAATTAGATTTTAAAAAGTTTTGAAAAAGTCAACTCAAATTTTTTAAATTTATGAGTGAAAAAGGGAAAGATATTTTTTTGATTTTTGAATTTTTAATGATGAGAGAGAAAAACATGAAAAAGACTCAATGCATGAAAATTTTGGATCAAAACAATGAATGCATGCAAGAATGCTATGAATGTCAAGATGAACACCAAGAACACTTTGAATGTCAAGATGAACATCAAGAACTTATTTTTGAAAAATTTTTAATGCAAAGAAAACATGCAAGACACCAAACGTAAAAATTTTTCATGTATAGACACTATGAATGCAAGAATGCATATGAAAAACAAGAAAAGACACAAAACATGAAAACATCAAGATCAAACAAGAAGACTTACCAAGAACAACTTGAAGATCATGAAGAACACTATGAATGCATGAATTTTTCGAAAAATGCAAGATGAATATGCAATTGACACCAAACTTTCAACTTGACTCAAGACTCAAACAAGAAACATGAAATATTTTTGATTTTTATGATTTTTTTTTTATTTTTTTGGATTTTTGTATATTTTTTTCGAAAAAACATATAGGAAAAAGAAAATAAGGATTTCAAAATTTTTTAATATGAATTCCAGGAATATTGTATTCTTAGTCTAAAGCTCCAATCCGAGGGTTAGGCATGGCTTAATAGACAGCCAAGCTTTAGTATGTAACTCAGACATGCCACGGTTGACATTCCAATTAACTTGCCTCTATGCTGATGGTTGGAAGCCCCTATCCAAAAGAATTAGACATGGCTTTACAGCCAGCCAGGCTTCAACATGCTTCATGAAACTCTAGAATTCATTCTTAAAAATACTGAAGAAAAATATATTTTTGAAAAGATTTTTTTTTTTCGAAAACAAATGAGAAATTTTTGAAAGGTTTTTGAAAAATTTTTGAAAATTAAAACAAAAAGAAAATTACCTAATCTGAGCAACAAGATGAACCGTCAGTTGTTCAAACTCGAACAATCCCCGGCAACGACGCCAAAAACTTGGTGCACGAAATTTTGATCTCAGGCAACGGCGCCAGAAACTCTGTACGCACGTCTTAATAAATCGTTTTTTATTCACAACTTCGATACAACTAACCAGCAAGTGCACTGGGTCGTCCAAGTAATAAACCTTACGTGAGTAAGGGTCGATCCCACGGAGATTGTTGGTATGAAGCAAGCTATGGTCACCTTGTAAATCTCAGTCAGGCGGATATAAAATAGTTATGGAGTTTTCGAACATAAATAATAAATAGATAGAAAATAAGGATAGAAACACTTATGTATATCATTGGTGAGAATTTCAGATAAGTGTATAGAGATGCTTTCGTTCCTCTGAACCTCTGCTTTCCTGCTGTCTTCATCCAATCAGTCTTACTCCTTTCCATGGCTGGCTTTATGTAAGGGCATCACCGTTGTCAATGGCTACTTTTAATCCTCTCTGGAAAATAGTCCGATGCGGTGTCACTGCATGGCTAATCGTCTGGAGGCATCACCCTTGTCAATGGCTGCATCCTATCCTCTTGTGAAAATGGTCCAAATGCTCTGTCACAGCACGGCTAATCATCTGAGGTTCTCGATCATACTGGAATAGGATTCACCCTCCTTTTGCGTCTGTCACTACGCCTAGCACTCGCGAGTTTGAAGTTCGTCACAGTCATTCAATCCCAGAGTCCTACTCGAAATACCACAGACAAGGTTTAGACTTTCCGGACTCTCATGAATGCCGCCATCAATCTAGCTTATACCACGAAGATTCTGATTAAGAGATCCAAGAGATACTCATTCAATCTAAGGTGGAACGGAAGTGGTTGTCAGGCACGCGTTCGTGGGGGAATGATGATGATTGTCACGTTCATCACATTCAGGTTGAAGTGCGAATGAATATCTTAGAAGCGGAATAGGTTGAATTGAATAGAAAAATAGTAGTACTTTGCATTAATCTTTGAGGAACAGCAGAGCTCCACACCTTAATCTATGGAGTACAGAAACTCTACCGTATGAAAATACATAAGTGATAATGGTTCAGGCATGGCCGAATGGCCAGCCCCCATGAAAGTCTAAGATAGCATAAAATTGATCAAAGATTGCTAATACAATAGTAAAAAGTCCTATTTATAATAAACTAGTTACTAGGGTTTACAGAAGTAAGTAATTGATGCATAAATCCACTTCCGGGGCCCACTTGGTGTGTGCTTGGGCTGAGCTTGAATGTTACACATGTAGAGGTCAATCTTGGAGTTGAACGCCAGTTTGTAATGTATTTCTGGCGTTCAACTCTGGCTTGTGACGTGTTTCTGGCGTTTAACTCCAGACAGCAGCGTAGAACTGGCGTTCAACGCCCTTTTACGTCGTCTAAACTCGGCCAAAGTATGGACTATTATATATTGCAGGGAGGTCAGAATCCAACAGCATCAGCAGTCCTTCTTCAACCTCTGAATCTGATTTTTGCTCAAGTCCCTCAATTTCAGCCAGAAAATACCTGAAATCACAGAAAAACACACAAACTCATTGTAAAGTCCAGAAATGTGAATTTAACATAAAAACTAATGAAAACATCCCTAAAAGTAACTAGATTCTACTAAAAACATACTAAAAACAATGCCAAAAAGCGTATAAATTATCCGCTCATCACAAACCAAATGGGAAACTTTCCAAGGTCTCAAAATGATTCATACTCCTATGAATGGAACAACTATCCAAATTGTGATTGAAAAGGCCAAAACCAAAGAGAATTCAATGTTTCCTATCCCATCCATCAAGAGCCATCATCCCTAGATGCATTTAAGCAAAATTGTCCAACCTCACCTCCAAATTTTCCATATCAAAATTCTTCACCACTTGAGTTTGCCTCAACGCAAAATTCCTTCCAAACTACATACAATTCAATTCATCAACCACAAAATTCATTTCACTATACACAAATCTCATTTCAAAATTCACAAAATTCATTTCACCACTCATAAAATTCATTCCAAAACCCAAGCCAATCACCACAACCTACACAACCTCCCTTAGACACCCAAAGATTCTCCAAGCTTGAAGCCCTCCTTGAAAGCATTGGAAAGGATATGGAAATCATTAGAGAGAAGCAAGAGAAGTGTATGGAAAGTTTAGAGGATTTCATCCAAGGGTCTAGGAAATTTAGGGAGGAACAAGATATCACCTTCAAGAACATTGAAGTGCATATAGAACAACTTGCTAAATACTTAGCAAAACTCACCAATACCTTTCCAAGTGACATTAAGAAGACCCCAATGAAAGAATGCAAGGCCATGGATTAAGTGGTGCTTACCAAGGAGGATGAAGACCAAATGATAGGTGCAAGGGAGGAATTAGAAAAACAAGAAAAAGAGGCACTCATACCAAGTGAGATCCCAATGAAGAAGGAAGAGGTTGTGAGAGTATATAAGCCTAGAGCTCCATATCCACAAAGGCTACTTAGGGTGACAAAGGAACATGCAAACTCACTCCGAAAGAAAGTAATGCAAGACCTTACAAAAGAAAGTGAGAAAAACAACCAAGGAAGTCCACACTCCAATGAAGTAGAGAGTTGTATAGAGGATGGTTTAATTGAACCACCAATCCAAGAGATTCTTGATGAAGAGGACACTCCAACCATCACACAACACCTTAAGTCTTGCAATCAAGGAAGTGAAGGCAATCAAGGAAAGCATTCAAAGAAGGATTGTGACCAAGAAACAAAAAAAAACATTCATGAAAAATAGAAGGTCAACAAAAAGTAATTCATCCCCCACCCTAACAAGCAAGAGGAATCAAGCTAATAACAACAAAAGAAGGCTTATTAGGAGGCAATCAAATCAAAGGGCATCAATCTTCTCTTCTTCTCCCTTGAAGTCATTTCTCTTAACCAATTGGAAGAAGAGGAAGAAAATTTAAGAACTAACATGTCAAGCTAATGACATTAAAATAGCGCTTGTTGGGAGGCAACCCAACCTTTGGTAACCATTTCTTGCTTTGCTTAGTTTACTTTCAATAATTTGGCATATGATTGCATTCTAAGTTGGGTGTTGCATGCAACAATTTGAGCTTCAATCTTTAGTTGGTACTTGCATCATTCTAAAATGAAAGTGTCACACTAAGTTTGATGTTGCCACCTACCTTTCATGCATAGTACCATGCACAACTCACTTATTAATACAATCACATTGTCTCCTTTCTTTGTGCCTGATAAACCCATATTTTATGATATATTTTGTGCTTAATCTGAGTGATTTATTCAATCCTTCACCCACTTATTCATATTAATTGCATGGTTTTGCTTTCCCTTCCTTATTATGTGATGTATGTGAAAAACATGTTTCCTATGCTTAAAAATAATTATTTTAATTACTCTTTATTTCCATTCGATGCCGTGATTCGTGTGTTGAGTAGTTTCAGATCTTCTAAGGCGGGAATGACTTAAAGGATGGAAAGAAAACATACAAAATTGGAAGGAAAGCATAAAACGGAGTTTTTGAAGAAATTGGAAGCCACGCGATCTCATGGGCGACGCGGCCGCATGCCAGCGCGAAGAGACATTAAAGCGGCCACATGACTGACGCGACTGTGCGCCTTGAGCGAAACGCATATGACGCGGACGCATGACTGTCCCGACCGCGTGACAAGAAAAAACTCCCAATGACGCGACCGCGTGACCCACGCGGACGCGTGACAGAGGCCACGCACCAGAAATTGCAGAAAACGCTCATAGCGAATTCTGAAGCCCTTTCTGGCCCAAATCCAAGTCCAAAAGGCATAGACCAGAGGTTATGAAGTGGGGGAATGCATCCATTCAGGAGAGTCTCCAATTAGTTAGTTTTCCATGATTTAGATTTAGTTTTGAGAGAGGTTCTCTCCTCTCTCTTTAGGATTAGGATTTAGATTTAGGATTTTAATCGCTTTCCGGATTATCTCTTTACTAGGTTCAACATTCCTTTTTATTTATCTTTTCAATTTAATTTATGAATTCTTCTATGTTACAGATTACTCTTTGAATTAATGTTATTTGAGGTATTTCAGTTTATTATTGCTCTCTTTTATTTATGTTACTGTTGCTTTCAATCTGAAGACATTTTTATTCCAATAGATTTACTTTTCCCCTTTTGGTCTTGGTTAAGAAATCAGTAACTCAGGAGTTATCAAACTCAACATGATTGATAATCGTTATCTTTACTAATTGAATTGAACTTCAATAATCCCAATCTTTCCTTAGGGATTAACTAGGATTTGAGGATCTAACTAATTAGTCACTTGACCTTCCCTTACTCTAGCAAAGGTTAACTAAGTGGAATTAAGATTCAATTTTCATCATCATTGATAAGGATAACTAGGATAGGACTTCTAATTTCTCATACCTTGCCGAAAGTGTATTTTGCAGTTATTTATTTAAATTACAGTCTTTTACTTACTTTAATTGCAATTTAAATTACTGGTTCCCCACCTTCAAAACCCCAATTTACAATCTTCATAACCAATAATAAGAACATACTTCCCTGCAGTTCCTTGAGAAGACGACCCGAGGTTTGAATACTTCGGTTATCAATTTATTTAGGGGTTTGTTACTTGTGACAACCAAAACATTTGTACGAAGGGATTTCTTTTGGTTTAGAAACTATATCTACAACGCAACTATTTTTATAATATTCTTTACCGGCAAAAATCCTAACGTCAAAATGGCGCCGTTGCCGGGGAATTGCAATCGTGTGCCTTATTATTGGTTATTGTAAATATTTTTCTTTTACGTGTTTATTTGTTTTTATTTTCTTCTTTTATCTTCATTAGCTACTATGAATTCTCACCCCTCTCGCTTTGAGTTTGGTTCTAATATTGTTGAAAGGAATGAAAGTTATAACAGGAACATGCATCAAGGTCAGAGCAATCAAAGATGGATGGAGCCAAGAGGATCTGATCAACCCCTTAGGCAGCAATACCCTCCAAGACATCATGGACAAAGACCATTCCACAGTGCATACCAAGGCAATAGACATGGTGGACAACCTCGTAGTTACCACAAGCCCCACCCTATGCTTATAAGCCATCCTCTCAACACAACTTTGAACCACCACACTCACAAGCCCCTTTTCACCATTCGCCACCATATGATCCTCATTTACCCCGATCCCAATCCAATTACACCCAAACACCACCACTTCCCAATGTACCACGTCCAAATCCATCACCCTGAGAATCAGAAGTTCACCTAAAGGAAACAGTAGATCAACTTCAAACAACCCTTCATCAACTGGAGCAAGCAATAAGTCAATTATCTTCTAGACGTTCGAACATTCAAGGACCCTTCACAGCCCCATGTGGACAATCTAACAAAGAGCATAGCATGAAGGAGATACTAGACACTCCAGTGGACAGGACAGAGCATGGCTTCATACTAGAACAAGTAGAGGAAGCTGTCATTATACAAGAAGAAGAGTTGGTTGAAGATTTAGGAGACGCTGAACTTCCATGGGAATCCAGAGTTGTGGAGAACTCTGTCAATGACGTTACAACTGATGCTAAGGAGGATAGTACACAACTCCCAGAGCAAGTCTTTTATGAAGAACTAAACGGAATAATCCACAAAGAAAGTTTCCTTGATGATGATAGTCACAAGTCAAGTTCTCCTAGTAATGAACTTGCATCCGCAAGTGAATTCTCTGAGATCGAAGAACCTTCCCCAAGTGAATACGAAGATGATGCGGAGGTAGATTTCTCCCAACCTCCCGCTTATGACTTAAGTGATGAGGAAGACACAGAAGATTTTGATCAGGAAGAAGTTGCATTTGAAGAATTCTGCAAAGAAGTGGAGAAATTCACAGAAGAGCACAAGGGAGTAGAGCTCACAGAACTACTGGAAACACCTATCCCAAGGCCATTACCACCCAATACAAGCTTCAAGTGGGTACAATCCTTAACCTTTAGCTTTATTTTTCCACTTGAATATGGTTTGCTTGAAACAGATGGCCAGCTTAGAGCTCTCTACGGCTTTAAGAGTAAAAGGAAAATGGCTCGTACTCAGAGCTGGTGCACAAGGTTCAATAAGGTTCTACGCTTCAACTTGAAGTGCACGGGTTGGCATCATAATCAATCGAATGGATCTCGGAAATGTTTGGTTATTCTGGTGAGAATCTAATTTCTAAACCACCCAGATGGAAAAATATAGATCAAGACGAAGGCGGATTTAAAAGCCAAGTTAGGGATCCTGCAATCTATTCTGACACTCGTCACCCCGGGAGCCTGAGAATCTATTTAAAGCTGCTCAGAAGCCTTACATGCCTAGTTTGGGACCCCGGAGGCTATTGGCATTCCAAGCATTGGTGGAGATTTCTGGATGAATTTAAGCATAAGCTACCATAACAGGAAGCTCATCTAATGTCCAACTTAAGGACTTTAACTAAAAGTGCTAGGTGGGAGATAACCCACCAAGGTATGATCGTTCTTTTTGTCATTTTTTTTATTTGGTTTTACTTGTTTTCAAGTTTATTTTATTTTATTATATTGAACCTGGAGTCTCCATAGCATTCATATTAAGCATTGCATTCTGCATACTGCAAAAAAAAAGGGTGTGCGACACGACCGCATCATTCATGCGATCGCGTCAAGTTGCGAAAACACTCCCCACGTGTCCGCATCATTCACGCGGCCGTGTGATCTGGAGATCGGCGTAAACATCCAACGTCCAAAAAGTTAAGCTGGAATCGTGCGGCTACTGTGCGTTTCGCACAAAATGACTCACGCGGTTGCGTCCCTGACGCGATCGCGTCACTTGCACAACATCAATCCCACGCGACAGCGTGAGCAACGCGATCGCGTCGCATGGATTGCACAACACCCCAAAAGGAGACAGAGAGTTGCGCTGAAACGATGCTGGAATCGTGTGTTTAGCACAATTTCCAACGACGCGATCGCATGCCTCAGGCGATCGCGTCATTCACTCCTCGCTCCATTCCATGCGACCACGTGCCCCACGCGATCGTGTGGATTCAAATTCCATAACCCCCCCAGTCACGCGAACCCTACCATTCGCCCCCCCAACCCCTTCTCCTTCCTCTCTTATTCTCCAACCACCCAGCTACCATCACCAACCGCCGCCTTCCCGCCGACCACCCAGACCCCGTCGCCATGCCACCCCCTTCCTCCTTCCCCTTCTTTATTCTTCTTCCTTCTTCCTCCTCCCGCCACCGCCACCATCCCCCAGCCACCTCTCTGCCCCACTCTCCTTAATTCGCCTACCAGGTTCCGACGAACGCCACCCTTCTATCCATTCGTAGTTAATTCATATTTTTCTGTTTATGTTCATATTTAGGCTAGTTAGATATGCATGTTGTAGTGGATTTTAGGTTGTTAGGTAGCCTAGGATGTGGTTAGTGGATTTAGGCCTATTTAATTGCGTTGTTCGTGTTTCTTGTTTTATCAATTCGCAATTCTGCTGTTGCTGTAATGTTCGTATTGTTCATATGCTGAAATTTACTGTTTCATGCTGCTCTTTACACTGCTTTTTCATGTTCATATTCCCTATATGTAATTACAACTTTATTTTTAATTCATATGACCTATTCTGATTGCTGTTTATTTTCTGGGACAATCCAATTTTAGCCGGAATGCTGCCCAAATTTTTATAAACTGTTTTTGACTTTCATTCATATTTGGTTTTGGCTATTTAAACTCTGCTTTACTCTGCTTTTACCAAAACAATTAATGAATGCCAGGGCAAGCTTTCCTATTCTCTTTGATTTCCTGGTTCATAATCTACATTTTTTATGATTAGATTCTAATTTTTGCTATTTCTATATCTATCTGAATCATCATCAACCTAATTTCCTTGTTTGGATATGAGTTACCTATATCTTCTCATTGTGAATGCCTGTTACTTGGAATATGATCATTATGCCACTTTCCTTAAACCACTTTTTACTAACTCCCTAATTTTAACTTCCTAAACTCTTTTTCAATTCTAACCAACCTAACCTTTCACAACATCTCTTTTTTTTTCACTTTCTTTTAACCTTCTAACCAAGGCATAATGTTAATTTTCCTAATTAACATGACTTCCATTATATTTTGGATTGTGAATTCTTCTTTTTGGACTTTTAACTCCTATACAATCCTTAATGCACATTTACTTAAATCATTTTCATTATCCTATTGCTCCTTTGCCACTTTGTGTTTCTTTTGATTATTTGCCTATTTGCTTTCCCTGTTTTTATTATATCCCGGTTTTCTATTTTTCAGGATGTCTGCCAGCCAAAGAAAAGGAAAAGCAAAGGCTACTACTGGCAAACGTAAAAGAGGAGAATCCTCTATGTCCATCATGGATATCATGCACGATGACTCCTGGTGGGAGAAAAACTTTACCCCGCAGAAGAAGGCCGACCAGCTACTCCCTGCTACTGATCCAGCAAAGTTTACAAACTGATACTGTGAGCTGAAGTATCCGGTGTTTGCAACCTCCAGGAACCTGTACCTAGAGAGGACTTTGAAAATCCCAGAAGAACTCCAGCAATACACCTCTGAGCAAATCAAACAAAGAGGCTGGTTCTTCCTAGAAAGAAACCTGACTGAGGTCAATTAATCTTGGGTAAGGGAATTCTACTGCAATTACTTCAAGACTTCCCTAGATGCAGTAAACCTAAGAGGGAAGCAGATTCTGGTAACTGAAGAGGCCATAGAGGATGTTCTGAAGCTTCTGCCTAAATCTGATCAGCTGGATGGTTATCAAAGAGCTGAAGAGGATATGTGCTTCATGAAGTTTGATTGGGATGCAGTAAAGGCCAGGATAGCCCTTGACCCAACCATTCTATGGATCATGGGTCAGAACACCACCATGCCAAAGGGAATCAAGCGGATTTACTTAAATGATAAGGCTCGGCTATGGCACCAGATCCTGAGCAATTTTGTTATGCCGAGTACCCATGAGACAGAGATACCTGCCGCTATGATCACCCTCCTATGGTGTGTGATGGAGGGTAAGGACCTGTACCTGCCACGCTTTATCTGGTACCACATGGCCAGGGTCCACGTCCGAGGCACTCTTCCTTTTCCTTATCTGATTACACAGCTAGGCCGTCGAGCTGACGTGCCTTGGGAGGATGCTGATGAAAAGCCACCTGCTGCAGAATGTAAGAAGATTATCCCTCACAGTAGGAACTTTCTGGCATTGGGCTACAAACCTCCATTCCTTACTGCTACTGATGAGACAGCCACACAATCTGCCAGCCCCTCTTCTTCCACAGCTGCCCCAGCTACCCCTGCCACTACCACTACACCTCCACCTGCCTCAGAGCCAGTTTATCACCTAGTGCACCGCCTGTTTCGGCAGCTTGACCAGATGGAGCGTCGCAACAAGCGATGCTATGAGCACCTGAAACTGATGATACGATCTGGCGACATCCCCTCTGAGCCTGACACACCATCTGAGGCATCTGAGGAGGAGACAGATGATCACGAGGCAGAGACCCATCCACAGAGCGAGGCTGCGCCGGCAGGCACAGAGCAGGCTGCATCACATCAGGAGGCTCCGCCTCAGATTTAGGCTGTAGACCCAGAGATCCCTATCCAGTCAGCACCTCCTCTGCAGCACGTAGATCCTCAGACCACCACCACAGAGACTCCAGCTACCCACCCTTCCAGTGATGACACCCCTTCACACCCTGCTTGAGTGAGCATCAGGGACGATGCTTCATTTTAAGTGTTGGGAGGTCGCCATCTCTGGCGTATTTTTTGGTGAACCACTACAGACTCTTTCATTTTATTTCGCTATTTTTCTGTATTTTTCTCTTTATTTTTATTTTTATTTTCTCAGTACTTATACATTGCTATTTTCATGTATTTCTACTCTATTTCTACATTTTGCATTTTTAGTTCATATTTTAACCATTTAGTCTAGTTGCAATTCCAACTTATTAGTTATAGAAATTATGGATTGATTAGTATAGTTTACCCTTTTTTTAGCATAAGATAACTTAGTTTAATTTGAAAATATAAAAAAAAGGAAGTAAACTAGAGGCTTGAACATAATAGAAACAACCCGCACTTTGTATATATAGCATTCCATGTTAGCTAGTTAACAACATTTCATCAAGGAGAAACACAAACTTTAAAGCCATTCAAAATAAATTTTACATTGAGAATAATGGGAACTTTTAATTTTACTTGCATGACATACATAACTGATATATGATTTTTGAGTTAGAGAATACACAGCCTGTGAGTTTTGAGCTTAATTGTATGGTTACATTCAAACCATAATATTTTATTCTTGTGTGTTCCGCCCTTCTTATTTATTCTGATGTTCTTTACTTTGTTTTAATCTATATGTCCAATTATAGAATAGAAATACATACCAAGAGAGTGATTGAGACCATTATTTGATTTTAGCTCACTTATCCCAAATTAGCTTACCTTTTACATCACCCTTGTCAGCCCCCTTGAACCTTTAAACCCCCTCTTATTCTATAAACCACAATACTAGCCTTAAGCAGAAAAACAAAATAAAAATCCCAAGTTGAATCCTTGGTTAGCTTAAGATAGAAAGTGTGTAATTGTTTAAGTATGGGAAACCTATTGGGAACATGGATGATAAAAAAAAAGGTAAAAAAGTTAAAAAGAATAAAATTATTCAAATAAAAAAAATTTTGGGAAGCATGCTCATGTAAAATCAAATAATTGAATTACCATGTGCAATAAAAAAATGTTATTTTTCAGTATTTGAATAAAGGGGATACAAAAGAATTCCCCAAATGCAAAATAAATGCACATGGGACAAAAGTTAAAGTATGAGCATGCAACATCAAAAGTGGGAAAAAGTGGGAAAATAGGTAAAGAAGTTTTGCTTTACAAAGTATGTATGTTAGGTGAGATCTTAGACTAATCAAGGATTCACTTAATTAGCTCACTTAGCCTTATACATATACCTTTACCTTTAATTGTTGATTGGTTAGATGAAGAACAAAGTTATAGAAAGGAAGGATAAAAAGAAGAATAGGGTGATTAACCCAATAAACACTGAGTGACTAGAGAGTAAACACAAAATCCAGTGAGGGTTCAATAGCTCATTAACATATATCTCTGCTTGAATTATTAATTGTCTTACAAGTTTATAAAATGTTTTTCTCTCCCATCTCAACTGTAAAAGTGCTTTATCATTATCTAAGGTTTGGCTATAAATATATATATATATATATATATATATATATATATATATATATATATATATATATATATATATATATATATATGACTCCTTGAGAATGTGAATTAATTCAGCTACATGTAAGCTTTATATACAAGTGAATAACAATTAAGAATTGCATGATGCATGTAGGTAGTTGCATTTAGAGTAGATTGCATTGCATGAGATTCCACCACTTTAACCTTAACTTACTCTTTATCTTGGACTTAGCATGAGGACATGCTATTGTTTAAGTGGGGGGAGGTTGATAAACCCATATTTTATGATATATTTTGTTCTTAATCTGAGTGATTTATTCAATCCTTCACCCACTTATTCATATTAATTGCATGGTTTTGCTTTCCCTTCCTTATTATGTGATGTATGTGAAAAACATGTTTCCTATGCTTAAAAATAATTATTTTGATTACCCTTTATTTCCATTCAATGTCGTGATTCGTGTGTTGAGTAGTTTTAGATCTTCTAAGGCGGGAATGACTTAAAGGATGGAAAGGAAACATATAAAATTGGAAGGAAAGCATAAAACGGAGTTTTTGAAGAAACTGGCAGCCACGCGATCGCATGGGCGACGCGGCCGCATGCCAGCGCGAAGAGACATTAACGCGGCCGCATGACTGACGCGACCACGCGCCTTGAGCGAAACACATATGACGCGGACGCATGACTGACGCGACCGCGTGACAAGGAAAAACTCCCAATGACGCGACCGCATGACCCACGCAAACGCGTGACAGAGGCCACGCACCAGAAATTGCAGAAAACGCTCATAGCAAATTCTGAAGCGCTTTTTGGCCCAAATCCAAGTCCAGAAGACATAGACCAGAGGTTATGAAGTGGGAGAATGCATCCATTCAGGAGAGTCTCCAATTAGTTAGTTTTCCACGATTTAGATTTAGTTTTGAGAGAGGTTCTCTCCTCTCTCTTTAGGATTAGGATTTAGATTTAGGATTTTATTCGCTTTCCGGATTATCTCTTTACCATGTTCAACATTCTTTTTTATTTATCTTTTCAATTTAATTTATGAATTCTTCTATGTTACAGATTACTCTTTGAATTAATGTTATTTGAGGTATTTCAGTTTATTATTGCTCTCTTTTATTTATGTTACTGTTGCTTTCAATCTGAAGACATTTTTATTCCAGTAGATTTACTTTTCCCCTTTTGGTCTTGGTTAAGAAATCAGTAACTCAGGAGTTATCAAACTCAACATGATTGATAATCGTTATCTTTGCTAATTGAATTGAACTTCAATAATCCCAAACTTTTCTTAGGGATTAACTAGGATTTGAGGATCTAACTAATTAGTCACTTGACCTTCCCTTGCTCTAGCAAAGGTTAACTAAGTGGAATTAAGATTCAATTTTCATCATCATTGATAAAGATAACTAGGATAGGACTTTTAATTTCTCATACCTTGCCGAAAGTGTGTTTTACAGTTATTTATTTAAATTACAGTCTTTTACTTACTTTAATTACAATTTAAATTACTTGTTCCCCACCTTCGAAACCCCAATTTACAATCTTCATAACCAATAATAAGAACATACTTCCCTGCAGTTCCTTGAGAAGACTACTCGAGGTTTGAATACTTCGGTTATCAATTTATTTAGGGGTTTGTTACTTGTGACAACCAAAACGTTTGTACGAAGGGATTTCTGTTGGTTTAGAAACTATATCTACAACGCAACTATTTTTATAAAATTCTTTACCGACAAAAATCCTAACGTCAGTGCCTTGATTGTTATCTTTGATTTTTGCTTGCTTAAACACATGCATTACTTACATATCTTCTTGAAGACATTCATGATTAATCATAAATTCCATCACCACTATTTTATTTGTTGCTTGAGGACAAGCAATCATTCTAAGTTTGGTGTTGGGGAAGGAAGGAATAGGAGGAAAATGACAACAATGAAGATGAACTACAAGGTGGTTAAGTTCTTTTTTCTCTTATTTATTTTCTATACTTTCAATTGCATGATTGTCTTCCATTTCTTTTATATGCATGTGTGTTCTTGTGAATAAGCATAGCTTGATATTTGAATTGTAACATGTGCTATGACATCATAATTACCATCTTAAAATTTGTGAGTCAAAGCAATTAAGCATCATGATCATAAACAAACAAGGTAATTAAAGAAGAAGTTAGCATGAGGTTATAAGTATTGGGAAGCTAGCATGACTATTGTTGCTCAATTGCATTTGAATTTGTTTAATTGAAGTTTTCATCTAGGACATTTTATGAATTTTTGAAATCATAAAAACCTTGAAGAAGCAAATGCAAATAAGGCAAGAAAAGAAAAGGAGAAAATGAGAAAGTTGAAAGCTCTGAGTACCAATGACAATTCAATAGTCAAGTACTTGTGGTGTTTATATATCAAGCAAAAAGTTTGAAAATGAAACACTTAGAGTCAAGGCTAGGCTCAAGTGCAAAGCACTCCCTTAAAGCTCAAGGCTCTAAGCACCAATGATTAGAAGGAAAGTAAAGAAAAGAAAGAAATGAGCTTCAAGAGTCCTCTAATTAAATGCTTGTGATGCTTATATATCAAGTGGTAATACTTGAAAACAAAGTATTTAGAGTCAAAGCTTTCAACAAATGGTGCAAAGCACCCAAGAAGCAAAGCTAAGAAAATAATGAAAAGCTTGCTTCAAGGAAGGAACATAAAGAAAAAGATTTCATAAAATGAGCTAGATAGAAACATCAATCATTTGAATCTCTGTTGTGATTGTAGCATATATAAGAAACTAGCTAACCATGAACATAAAAATTGCTACTCTTCTCACCTTGGTTTGTCAAAATCTATTGCATGATTCTTTGTTTCCTTGAGGACAAGCAAAGTTTAAGTTTGGTGTTGTGATGACTGCGCATCATGTTATGTTTTTCTATGCTTTTTCATATTGAAAATTAGTTTATAATGCCCAATTATTGAGTATTTGTTGTGCTTAAGTTGAATATTGTTTTGATTGCTTGAGTTAATGAATTTTATAGAAAATGGTGGAAAAAGAAGCAATAAAAGCAATAAAAGAGGAAGCACACTCCCAAGGTGGCAAAAGAGTTGGAAACAAACTCAAAGAGAAGCAAAGAAGATTTGCAACCCTGACCTCTTAACACTCAAACAAAAATAACTCGAGCTTCAAAGCTCCAAATGAGGTGATCTCAGTGCCATTGAAAAGTAGACTTCCAGAGCTTGCCAACCATATATAATACTCTATAGTGGACACTAGATTTGAGGGTACAAATTTCTATTCGTTTAGCTTCACAATTTCAGCGTAAAACAAATCCCTGCACTTTGCCAGACTGACCTCTTCACCTTCAAATGATCATAACTTGGGATAGAGAAGTCCAAATGGCATGCTTTTAGCGGCGTTAGAAAAAGTTGAGATCCAAGGCTTTCCAATGATATAAAATAGTCTATAGTGTGCATTCATCTTGGGGACGCAGCAGACCAATAGTTCACGTGCAAGGTTTTCCAAACCTTCACAAGCCCAAAATGCCACTTCAATGACACTCCACATTGGGCCACTTCCAAATACTCCAATCCCTTCATTTATTCTTCAATGTTTCAAGCTTCTATGAAGGGAATTAAAAGTTCACAAGCCCAAGTCAAGCCACAATTAACAATCAATCAAGGCCACAAGAATCATCTAGAAGTAATTAGAAAATTTGCATTTGATTTTAATTTCATTTGAATTTGTAATTTAGGTAGCTTATAAATAGGACCTTAGCTACATCATTTTACACACCCTATAGAGGGGTGGAGGTGACTCCACTCCCCTTTCACTCTCATTTTCTTCTCTTCTTCCATTTCTTTCATATAAACTTTTGTAAATATTTAGTTGAGCTTCTAATTTCCAACATTGGGAAAGAGAGCTCTATTTCTATTTGATGGATTAATTTGTTTTTATTTTTCTTCTTCTCTTCATCTCTCTTTGATTTACTTGAAGGATTTTTGTTCTTCATTCTTAGTGTTCAATTATCTTGGAAAAGAGATTGAATGCAAATTGGGTTTCATGGGAACCTTGGAAGAGAAAACATGAAATCATGCTTGAAAATTCTTCTTACACTTGAGTAGATTTGGGTATGGATGGGATATTGGGACATTTAATCAATCCATTATTTGGGTCTAGGAAAGTGTGTGGTATAATTAGAGACCGTTCTTCATCTCTTCTCATGAGCAATTAGACCAAAGAATTGGCTATTGATTAAGAATGGGGAGATTGAGTTACCAAGGAATTGGGACTCAATCGCTCATGATTGCCAAGAGGTCAATGAGGTTCATGTTGAAGATGAGATGAAATCAATTGATCCTAAGAATGCAGTATCTCTTGATCCCAATGTTAACTTCATTCTTAGTTCTTGTTATTTACTTTTTGTCTTTAATTCTTGTTATTTACTTATGCACATTTATGGCTTTCTTTACTTTTGCACATTTGTGCCTTCCAAGTGTTTGTAGAAATGCTTCACTTGGTTTTACTTTCTAGTCATTTACTTTCTTGTACTTTCCATTCCTTGCAATTTACATTCTTGCACTTTAATTTTTAGCACTTTAATTTCTTGTCATTTACTTTTCTTGCATTTTATTGCTTTCCTTTACTTTCATGTCAGTTACTTTTCTTGTTGCTTATCACTCAAAATTGAATAGTGTAACTAGAGAATCCTCTAGAAAGTGGAAAGGGAATGTTGTTGCTTCCACCTCCAAACCTTGGGAGAAGGAGAGATTCATCACCAAAGCTCATCAAGACCACTTATATAAAGTAGTGGCAAACAAAAGGGTGATTCCTGAAGTCCCCTTTAGGCTAAAAAAGAATGAGTAATCCTATCCGACGAGAAATCCACAGGAGAGGTTGGGAAGTCCTAACCAATCCTATCCCGGAAGTTGGAATCTTAATGGTGCAAGAGTTCTATGCTAAGGCATGGGTTACAAAAAAACCATGACACTAGTGTAAATCCACATCCCGAAAACTGGAGCACCATGGTCCGTGGGCGACCCTTGGATTTCAGCCCAGAGAGTGTAAGGTTGGCGTTCCATTTGCCAATAATGGAAAGAGAACCACATCCTTACACTAGAAGAGTGAATTTTGATCAGGGGCTGGATCAAGTCCTTTCAGACATTTGTGTGGAAGGAGCTTAGTAGAAGAGGGATGCTCAAGGCAAGCCTATCCAATTAAGAAGGATTGACCTTAAGCCTGTAGCTAGAGGATAGTTAGAATTCATCCAACGCTCTATCATCCCTTCTAGAAATCGGTCGGAAGTGACCATTGACAGAGCCATCATGATTTATTGCATCATGCTTGGGAACGAGGTAGAGGCACATGAGGTAATACCTCAAGAATTGTACAAGAAAGGTGAAAAGCCTTCCACCTTAGCAAGGTTGGCGTTTCCCCACCTTATCTGTCACTTATGCAATTCAGCTAGAATTGTTATAGAATGAGACATCCTCATTGAGGAGGACAAGTCCGTCACTAAAAGAAGGATGGAGCAAACTAGAGAGCCTACACATGCACCTCAACAAGAGCATATGGAGCTGCCTCAACAAGAAATCCCTGAGATGCCTTAAGGGATGCATTTTCCTTTCCAAGACTATTGGGACCAATTGCATAATTCTTTAGGAGAATTAAGCTCCAACATGGATCAGTTGAGGATGGGACATCAAGAGCATTCCACCATCCTCTGTGAAATAAGATAAGATCAATGAGCCATGAGGGAAGAACAACAGAGATAGGGGCGTGACATAGAACACATCAAGCACTCCATTGGATTCTAAAGAGGGAGTAGTGGCCGCCGTCACTAAGGTGGTCCCGTTCCCTTAATCCCCTATTACCTATGTTATTTTTCTATTTTTTATGTATTTTTTTATTGTCTGTTTCTTATGCATGATCATCTTTGTTTATGCCTTAAAGCTATGAAATAATCCATATATCTCTCACCTTGCTTGAAAGAAAATTTTATTTGAAAAAGAAAAGGAGAAACTTGAATTTCGAGTTATATCATAAGAATAGTTCAATTATGTTGATGTGGTGGCATTGCTTTTACTTTCTGAATGCATGAATGAACAGTGCATATTTAACGTTGGAGTTAAGAATGTTGGCTCTTGAAAGAATGATGAAAAAAGAGTGGTAGTCTGAAAAATCCAAAAATTAATTCTGGAAGAAAGAAAAAACAGCAAAAAGAAAAAATAGAAAGAAACGAAAAAATGAAATATGCGAAAAAAAGTAGCAAAAGAAAAAAGGAAAAAGCCAATAGCTCTTTAAACCAAAAGTCAAGAGCAAGGATCCAAGGCTTTGAGCACCAATGGTTAGGAAGGCCTAAAAGAAACAAAATCTTGGCCTAAACAGTTCAAATGAGTTGTTTCCCTAACTATATGCTTGTGGTGTGAAGGTGTCAAGTGAAAAGTTTGAGACTGAGCAGTTAAAGTTGTGATCCAAAGCAAAAGAGTGTGCTTAAAAACTCCGGACACCACTGGCTGGGGATTCTAGCAAAGCTGAATCACAATCCTAAGGGGTTCACCTAATTAAGTGTCTGTAGCGTTTATGTATCCGGTGGTAATACTGGAAAATAAATTGCTTAGGGTCACAGCCAAGACTCAAAAGAAGCTGTGTTTAAGAATAAAAATGAACTGAACTAGGAGAGTCAATAATATCATCTGGATTCTAAGTTCCTAAAGAAGCCAATTATTCTGAGCTTCAAAAGAAAGTGAGATACCAAAACTATTCAGAAGTGAATAGCTACTAGTCCCGCTCATCTAATTGAAAACTGAGCTTCATTGAAAACTCTGAGATTTATTGTATTCTTCTCTTCTTTTTAATCCTACTTTGTTTTAGGTTGCTTGGGGACAAGCAACAGTTTTAAGTTTGGTGTTCTAATAAGCGGATATTTTATACGCTTTTTGGCATCATTTTCATGTAGTTTTTATTATGTTTTGTTTATGTTTTATTATATTTTCATAGGTTTCAGTGAAAAATTTACATTTTTGGATTCTACTTTGAGTTGTTGTGTTTTATGATGATTTCAGGAATTTTCTGGTTGAAATTGAGGAGTTTTGGCAAAGTCTGATTCAGAGACAGAGAAAGGACTGCAGATGTTGTTAGATTCTGACCTCTATGCACTCGAAAGAGAATTTCTGGAGCTACCAAAATTCAAATGGCTTGCTTTTAATGGCTATGGAAAGCTAACATCCAGGGCTTTCCAGAAATATATAATAGTCTATACTTTGCTTTGGAAATGAAGGCCCAAACTAGCATTCAACGCCAGCCACCAACCCCATTCCTGGCATCCAACGCCCAAAAGGGAGCAGCTGGCATCCAACGGCCATTCAGGAGTCCAAAGCTGGCATCCAACGCCACAGAGGGAGTACCAACTCGTGGCTTCACTCAAGCTCAGCCCAAACACTCACCAAGTGAGCTCGGAAAGTGGATTTTCGTATTACAAGACTAGTTTATCTTATTTCTGTAATCCTGAGTCGTTAGATTGGTATTTAAGGTGGAGATCACCCATGTTTAGGAGCTTTTTCTCCCACTTTTACTTTCGAACATTATTGTACAGTATGAGTCACTAACCTCCTAGGTTAAGGTTAGGAGCTCTGCTAATTCTTATGGATTAATAATATTACTATTATATTTCAATCTATGCTTGATTTCATTCTAAGATGTATCTTCGTTCTTTATCCTAATGAATTGGGAGTGTAACTTGACTTTCATCCCTATTTCACATGGGTTCTTGTGAGTCCTTGATGGGATTGATGACTTGCATCATCTACCTCTTTCTCCTATCTAAAGGACCATAAAAAGAGTGTAATTTCATTCAATCAATGTAATTTCATAAGTTAAATGGTGAATATTATGGTACATTGCTTTGAAATGAGTTTTTGTTGAATTTCAGGTGAAAAGAGCAACAAAAGAAGAAGGAAGCAAGAAAGAGAAGCTGGGCATGTGAGCTGGGCATGCCACTTGGTGCAAACGCCAGCAAATTGAGTGGGCATGGCACGCCAGTTGATAAGTCCAGAAGATAGAGCTTTACTATGGGGGTGGCACGCCAACTACAGTTACCAGAGAAGCATTTTTGGAGCTTTACTATGGGTGTGGCATGCCAAGGCCAGGCATGGCACGCCAACTATATATTCTATAGAGCAATTTTGAAGACACATAAAGGGTCATGGCACGCCAGGCTGGGCGCGGCACGCCAACACTATTATGTACAACGGGCGTGACACTTGAGATCAAAGGTGTGGCATGCCAATGCAACTAAGCAGAAAGGAGTTATTAGTCCAAAATACTGGGTGTGCCACTTGGGCTCGAAGGCATGGCACGCCAACCTTGTTCGTGTCCTGGGCGTGCCACTTGGGTTCTAGGCGTGGCAAGACAAGCTTGAAGAGCTTAATACCAAAACGGGCATGCCACTTGGGCTCGAAGGTGTGGCACGCCAACCTTGTTCTTACCCTGGGCGTGCCACTTGGGTTCTAGGCGTGGCACGCCATGGCTTGAAGAGACTTGATGCGTGGCAGAAGTTAACAAATTAAGAGATTTTAAATAAGAGAACAGCGTTGCACGTATAGCTCTTAAACAGCTAAGATCTGCCTCACCAATTTAAAAAGGGTTGTCACGAATTTTAGAAATAAAAATACTGGGAGTATGAGTCCCAGGTCGTCTCCCAACGAGTTGCAGGAAAGAATGTTAATTTATTAATCAGAAAATTTCCAAAAAATTTGAGTTGGATAATGAGTAATTAAAAGTAATTGTAAATTAAAGCAATAAAAATAAACTAAGAATAATTATTGATATTCTAAATAAAAGGCCTTGACTGCGGAAATAATTAATTGGAAGTTCTATCCTTGTTGGAATCTTCTCAAGTGTAGTGTAAAGAGGTTGTTGTTTTTCACTTGGTTAACCCTTACTAAATAAGGGAAAGTATAGTGATTGAACTAACTCTTACCCGCAATTCCTAGCCCTCTCCCTTGGGGAGGTCTAGCGTTAGTAGGTACAGAATTAGCCTACAACGTCCAATTTAACTAAGCACTTGAGCATTCTAACTCAAGTGCCTCCTCTTAATCAACCCCCATGTCAAGTAGAAAATCTACTCCATTGACATGGAATTAATAATCATAAAAATATAAGAAGACATAATTAAATAAAATAAAATAGAGAATTGAAATTAATTAAAAATAAAATAACTCTATATATTAATAAATTCAAAATGCAACATAATTATCTGAACAGGGTCAATGAGTAACTAATTAAGAATAAGGGAATAAGGAAACAAACTAAAGTAATGTCTTCAACGGAGGTAATGACTCTCAGCATCCAAAATCCAAGCAAAAGCATAAACTATGAATGTAATGCAAATCTAGATTCAGATCTAAAACTAAGAGTAATCCTAATATCAATGTATCTAAATGTGTGTGGATGTGTCTCTTGAGTCCCTGCATATTCCCTTGCTTTATTTTGTGCTTTTGGGCCAAAAATTAGGTTAAATCGCGGCCCGCAATTGTCTTCAGCGTATCCTATAATTTTTGCAGATCGCGCAGGTCACACGTACGTGTCATCCACGCGTTCGCGTCATTCAGCGATTTTCCTTGCTACTCGTTCGCGTCGTCCACGCGTTCGCGTCATTCGTGCAGACTCCAATCCACGCGATTGCATCAGGCACGCGTTCGCGTCACTGCAATTTCTCCATTTCACACATTCGCGTGAGCCATGCGCTCGCGTCAGTGTTCGCTGGTCATCTCCTTAGTTTCTTGTGTTCCTTCCATTTTTGCAAGTTTCCTCTCCATTCTCTAAGCCATTCCTGTCCTATGAAACCTGAAACACTTACACGGATCACGACATCGAATGGTATAAAGGAGGATAAAAATACATAATTAAAAGATCTCTAGGAAGTAAGTTTTCAACCATGGAACAATTTTTGGGAAGGAATTGTAAATACATACAAATCATATGAATAAGTGGGTAAAGACTTGATAAAACCACACAATTAAACACAATATAAATCATAAAATAATGGTTTATCAACCTCCCCACACTTAAACATTAGCATGTCCTCATGCTTAGTTAAAGGAGATAAAGTAAATGAGCAGGAAAATGTAGAACTCATGCAATGTAATGCAACCTATATATATATATATATATATATGAATGCAACTATATGATTTTTGTCCACTTGGTTAAAAGTAAATAAGCTCTTCAAGACAAACATAAATCAAATTCCACTAATTCAATTTATATAGTAAGAACAGATAAAAATGCAAGAAGATAGCTCATGAAAGCAGGGAACATAGAATTAAGCATTGAACCCTCACTGGTGGTGTATGTGCACTTCTAGTCTCTCAAGTGTATAGGGTAATCACTCTACTCTTCTCTAATCATGCTTTCTAAATTTTGTTCTTCACCTAACCAATCAACAATATTTAATGTACCAATACAAACATCATGGGGTCTTTTCAAGGTTGTAATGGAGCTAAGGTAAGGGTAAGGGTATATATATATATATGTGGCTAAGTGAGCTATAAATTGAATCTTTAATTAACCTAAGCTCTCACCTAACATACATATACTCTATATAACTCTAGAATCATGCCTAGCTACCCAAAATTTTCACTTTTGCATTACATACTCATGCATCAACTTTCTTTTAATTTTTATCACATATGCATTGATCTTTGAGCGTAACTTAACTTAGAATCGGGGTAATTTTGTCCCATTATTTATTTAAATATTTATTGAATATTTTTTTATTTTTTTTATTTTTATTTTTATTTTTTTTTATCTGAACATGAAAATAAACATAGCTTATCAATGCATATGGATTTTTAATTTTTATAGTTTCACATGAGTAGGTACCCAAATTCCCATTATTTTATCATGACACATTCCCTTATTAACCCTTGTTTCCACAATTCTCCCATACTTAATTAACACACAAATTTCTATCTTAAGCTAACCAAAGATTCAATTGGGATATTTAATTATTTTTCCGTTTAAGGCTAGTAATGTGGTAAAATATAGAACAAATGGGATTAAAAGGCTCAAAGTGGCTAACAAAGATGATTGAAAGGGTAGGCTTATTTGGGATAAGTGAGCTAAAATCAAATAATGGCCTCAATCATATGCAAGCATGTAAATATACTAAATATTGGACATATAGGATGGAACAAAATATAGATTACAATCATAGAGAAGTAAACACACAAGAATAAAATATTTATGGTTAAATAATGTAACCATGGAATTAGGCTCAAAATCTCACGGATTGTGTGTTCTTTAGCTTTCTAGACAATATTCCAAATACAACTTCAAGCAAATTTAACACAAAAGTTTTGATTTAAATTAGTGAAATTTTTCAAAAAATAGGGTCTTAGAAGAACTTATTATTTTTCAATCAAGTAGAACATGCATGCAAATAACCTATTTCTATGCAATCTATCCTATTCTACAAAAGAAAAACTAACTAAATATCCTATTTTATTGGTGTTTAGGGAAGAGAATTTACCTCCGGAAGTCAGGTACTGACCGACCTCCCCACACTTAAGGCTTTGCACCGTCCTCGGTGCCATCTGTCAGGAACAAAAGGGGGCTGGTAGCAGTATCTCCACCATTGGAACCATCATGGCTCCCTGTGCTGGTAAATGAAGTGGAGTCCGGGGTGTCTGGGTCTTTGTCAGGTTTGTAGTATCCCATAAGTAGCTCCTTGAGTTATGTGAATCGGCGCTGGTTATGGCGCTCTCTTAGCTTTGCTTTGTGTTCCTGCCGATCCAACCTTTCAAGTATTTGATGGAGCAGTTGGTTTGTTGTAGGTGCTTGTGGCGTTGAAGGAGGAATGTCTTCAGCCGGTTCTATAGGCTGGCTGGTAGTGACTGCTGGAGGTCTGATATATTTCCCGTTAGGGACGTGCTGATCATCCCGTGGAAGCATGGCTTTGGTGTCCCTAGCCCTGTAAGAGACTCCGGCTGCTGAGACGAGATCTGAAACCAAGGCGGGAAAAGGTAGGTTGCCCATAATTTGTACGTGTCCCATAGCATCCTGGATGTGTCTTGGTAAGTTTAGAGGCTGGTTTGTAAGGATACACCAGAGTAAAACAGCCATGTCTGCAGTGAAAGAGGACTCGTGAGTGCTCGGAAAGACATAATGAGACATAATCTGTTCCCATACTCGAGCCTCCAAGGTAAGTGCTGAAGCCGATATGCCCTTAGGTCGGGAACGATGGTATCCATAGATCCATCTGCTGCCAAGTTGTGCTATAACTCTGAGAACGGCGTCCCAGTCAAATTGGTATGTCTGGCGCTTGAGTGAGGCTTCTTGGAATGCGTCCAATCCTTCTAGAGCAGGGGGAAGATCTAAAGCTTGTTGAATGGCCTCTTCAGTTATAGGGACTTGCTTCTGACGGATATAGACAGACTGCATGGTTGGCATGTGAAAATTGGAGTAGAATTCTACTACCCATGAAAGATTAGCCTGTCGTGACTATCTCCGTAGGAATTTCCATTGTCTTCACTCAATGCGGGGCTCAACAAAGTTAGCAATGTGGGTTGGGAGGATGAGAAGATGCTCATTGTTATAGTTCCTTGCTGCCAGGATGGGGAACATCTGCTCATAGTAGTGGTTAGGAAACCGCGCAGTGTCTTTTGCTGGGAAGGCTTTTTCTTTTTCATCGACATTAATGATCCTCTTGATTCGTTTTTTTTAGGGTTTCACCGCTATTGAAGATGGCTCTGCCACTAATGCTCTTTTTGTTCCTCTCTTTGCTGGTGGTTTAGGAATAGCTCTCTCCTTTCCTTTCTTGGTGGCCATCCTGAAAAGGAAAGAGAGAGTAATATGTAAAGTTAAGGGTTCGAGCAAGGGAGCGAATCTTATGGGTGGTAATCAATGCACGGTAAAGAAGGATGTCATTAACACATGGTCTAGACTACATGTGAAAAGTTCATCAAAGGTAACATAGTAAGTGCATGTGATGGCAATTAAATGCAAGATGTTTATTGGTATGCTGGCAAAGGCATGAGTAGCATAGATCAAGCATTCAATGTATAAGTTAGATTACCAAGCCTTTCAAACTAATAATCTGTTTGTATTGATAATTAAATTAAATTAATAAAATATAAAAGGGGTTTTGTGAAAAAACAGGCATTAAAGTAGTTGAGTCGAGTAATTTAAAATAATGCACAATGCCATACGGGCTTTTTCACAAACACTTAGCATGCATGGTAAATTTGTTGTTCAAAATATAAGATAGAACATGCAAGCAACCCTTTAAATGGTCATATTAATTGTCAAATAATTCTATAATAATCCACAAGCAAAATATAGAAATAAATAATGACCCAAAGTAATTTTCTAACACCAATTAAAGGAATGAAAAAAAAAGAAAATATAGATAATGAAAGTAAAAAGAAAAATAAATAAGAAAACATGAATAAAAGAAAAAGAATAAGAATGAAAAAGTAAAGAAGGAAGAAGAAAAGAACCTCGATACTGGATGTGAAAGAGAAAAAGGGGAAAGTAAAAAGTGAGAAAGAATAGAGAAGGAAGAAGAGAGAAGAAGGAGATAAGAAAGGATAAGAAAAATTAGGATTTGGGGAAGAAAAGATAAGATATTTGGATGATCTGGATAAGCTGTGCGCCGCATATGACGTGGACGCGTTAGTGATGCGGTCGTGTGGGGTGCGGTGTTTTCAAGTGATGCGAACGCGTGGGTCACGCGGTCGCGTGAGTTGATTTGTGCGATTGGCGCGAGAGCAGCCTCGCGTTCGTGTAACTCTCTGTTTCAAACTCATTTTGCCAAATTTTAGGTTGACGCGGTCGCGTGGGTGACGCGATCGCGTGAATGACCAAACTTTGAAAAATGACGCGGACGCGTGGGGCATGCGGTCACGTGATAGGGCTGGTGCTGCTAGCATCATTCCAGCCCCACTCCATCATAACTTGCTGCCATACACCTCTTTTACGTCAATTTTTAGGGGCACACGTTCGCGTAGGTGACGCGGATGCGTGGGAGGCTTATTTTCCAAATGACGTGGCCGCGTGGGCATGTTTGTGTCTAAGGCACGCCTCCAGCCACGCTCTCGCGTGACTCTCTGTTCAATTTGCTCTTCTTCCCAACGCACTTGTGACGCGGACGCGTCAGCGACGCTTACGCGTCGCGTGCGTGTTTTTTTTTTTTTATAAGATATGCAGAATGCTAATGCAAATGCAAACTATATGCAGCTATATGCAGAGATTATTGGAAGAGTCATTAACAAAGACAAAAATAGAATAAAGTAAAATAGAACTAAGACTGAAACGGAAGGATCATACCATGGTGGGTTGTCTCTCACCTAGCACTTTACTTTTACGTCCTTAAGTTGGACACTCTTTAGGCTTATTCTGCTTCTATTGGTGGGTCTTCCAAGAGGAAAACATCTAGCTCCTTACGATCCTTCATCTTCTCACCATGGTAAAGCTTCAGGCGATATCCATTGACCTTTAGAAATTTGGAGCTAGTAGGATGACGCAGGTGAAAAACTCCATATGGCTCTACCTTTTCTACTCTATATGGACCTTCCCATCTTGATCTCAGTTTGCCTGGCATGAGCCTCAGTCTGGAGTTATATAGAAGAACTAACTCCCCTGATCTGAATTCTCTCCTTTTTATATGCTTGTCATGGACAGCCTTCATTTTCTCATTGTAACGCCTGGAGTTGTCATATGCTTCTAGCGAAGGTTCTCTAGTTCTGCTAGTTGTAGCTTTCTTTCAGCACCAGCTTTCTTAAAATTCATGTTGCCCTCCCTTACAGCCCAGAAAGCCTTGTGTTCTACCTCTAATGGGAGGTGGCAAGCCTTTCCGTATACCAAGCGGAAGGGGCTCATCCCAATGAGTGTCTTGTACGCTGTTCTATATGCCCAGAGTGCATCTTGTAGCCTGGCACTCCAGTCCTTCCTATGAGGTTTTACTATCTTTTCCAGAATACGCTTAATTTCTCTGTTAGAAACTTCTGCTTGCCCATTGGTCTGGGGTTGATAAGCTGTTGCTACTTTGTAAATTATCCCATGCTTCTTGAGTAATCCTGTTAGTCTCCTGTTACAAAAATGGGTGCCTTGATCACCCACGATTGCTCGTAGTGATCCAAAGCGACAGATAATATGGTTTCTAACAAAGGAAACAATAGTGTTAGCATTATCAGTGCGGGTAGGAATTTCTTCCACCCATTTAGAAACATATAACCATTAGAATTTGGAAACGGACCCATGAAATCATTGCCCCAAACATCAAAAATTTCACAGAAAAGCATAATCTGTTGAGGCATTTCATCTCTCTTGGATATATTACCAAACCTTTGGCATGGGGAACAAGATTTACAAAATTCAGTAGCGTCTTTAAAAAGAGTAGGCCACCAGAATCCACAGTCTAGAATTTTTCTAGTCGTTCTCTGAGGGCCAAAATGTCCTCCACTCTCAGATGAGTGGCAGGCCTCTAAAATGGACTGGAATTCTGATTGAGGTACACACCGTCTAATTACCTGGTCAGCACCACATCTCCATAGATATGGATTATCCCATATATAATATTTGGACTCACTTTTCAGCTTGTCTCTTTGATGCTTAGTAAAATTTGGAGGAAAAGTGTGGCTAACTAGATAATTAGCTACAGGTGCATACCAAGGAACTACTTCAGATACTGCTTGTAAGCTATCAAATGGGAAATTATCATTTATAGAAGTGGAGTCACCCTTAATGTGCTCAAGGCGACTCAAGTGGTCTGCCACTAAATTCTGGTTACCACTCCTATCCTTAATTTCTAAATCAAATTCTTACAACAGCATTATCCAACGTATTAGCCTTGGTTTGGACTCCTTTTTAGCTAATAAATATTTTAGAGATGCATGGTCTGAGTACACTACTACCTTAGTACCAAGTAAATAGGCTCGGAATTTATCCAGAGCAAAAATAATAGCTAGAAGCTCTTTTTCAGTAGTAGTATAATTAGATGCATAAGCAATCACAAAAGGATCCTTACCTTCACGCTGAGCCAACACCGCTCCTACTGCATGGTTGGAAGCATCACACATAATTTCAAATGGCTGGCTCCAGTATGGTCCTCTCACAATTGAAGCTTGAGTCAGGGCGATCTTCAGCTTATCAAATGCTTGCATACAGCTCTCACTGAACTCGAACTCAATTTCCTTCTACAGTAATCTGGATAAAGGCAATGCTACCTTACTGAAGTCTTTAATAAATCTCCCGTAAAATCCTGCATGGCCAAGGAACGAACAAACTTCCCTCACGGAGGAGGGGTAAGGTAAACTAGAAATAGCATCCACCTTTGCTGGATCTACAGAAATGCCAGTATTAGACACAACATGTCCTAGCACAATTCCTTGTTTTACCATAAAGTGACATTTTTCAAAATTTAATACGAGGTTTGTACTAACACATCTGTCTAACACTCTAGATAAACTATCCAAACAAAGGCTAAATGAATCACCATATATGCTAAAATCATCTATAAAAATCTCCATACATTTCTCAACAAGGTCAGAGAAAAGACTCATCATGCATCTTTAGAAAGTAGCTGGTGCATTGCATAAGCCAAAGAGCATTCTCTTATAAGCATAAGTTCCAAAAGGACATGTAAAAGTAGTCTTTTCCTGATCTTCAAGAGCTATATGAATTTGAAAGTAGCCTGTATAACCATCTAAAAAATAGTAATGGGATTTACCTGACAGGCGATCAAGCATCTGATCAATGAATGGCAAGGGGTAATGATCCTTGCGAGTAGCTTGGTTGAGACGCCTATAGTCAATGCAAACTCTCCATGAATTCTGGACTCTAGTTGTCAGGAGCTCTCCATGCTCATTTCTTACTGTTGTGACTCCAGACTTCTAGGCACCACTTGTACTGGACTAACCCATTCACTATCTGAGATGGGATAAATGATATCTGCTTCAAGTAGCCTGGTCACTTCTTTCTTGACAACTTCTAAGATGGTGGGATTCAATCTTCTTTGAGGCTGACGGACAGGCTTTGCTCCCTCTTCTAAGAATATTCTATGCTCACAAACTTGAGGGCTAATGCCTACTATATCCGCCAGGCTCCATCCAATTACTTTCTTATGTTTTCTCAGCACACTGAGTAGCTGTTCTTCTTGTTGAGAAGTGAGTTCCTTTGCAATGATAACTAGGAACTTCTGCTTGTTCTCAAGGTAAGCATACTTGAGGTGTGGAGGAAGGGGCTTTAATTCTAATTTCTGCTCATAGCTAGGTTCTGGATTATCCTGTGCTGGTGATAATGGTAAAGTGTTCTCATTGTTTTTAGAAAGTGTCCCCACACTTGGACCTTGCTCCATGTACTTCCCTTCTAATTCTTCCTGGTGAACTTCAGCTACAGTTTCATCAATAATGTCGCATTGGAAGATAGAATGATCTTCTGGAGGATGGTTCATAGCTTCATTTAAACTGAAACTCACTGTTCTGCCATCTATCTCAAAGGAGTAAGTTCCTGAGAATGCATCTAGCTTGAACTTTGAAGTCTTCAGGAATGGTCTTCCAAGCAGAATTGATGATGGTCTTCCTGAGTCATTAAGGGACATTTCCAGGATATAGAAGTCAATGAAAAATGTGAGCCCCTTAATGCTCACTAATACATCTTCAGCAATTCCAACTACTGCAATAATGCTTTTATCTGCTAACACAAAACGAGCTGCTAACCTTTTTAAGGGAGGGAGCCTCAAAGTATCATATATAGACAAAGGCATTATACTAACACACGCTCCTAAATCACACATACAGTCAGAAAATATCACACCTCCAATGGTACAGCTAACCATACATGGACCTGGATCACTACATTTTTCAGGTATACCTCCCATTAAAGCAGATATAGAACTACCTAAAGGAATAGTTTCTAATTCACTAATTTTATCTTTATGTATGCACAAATCCTTTAGAAACTTTGCGTATTTAGGTACCTGTTGAATAACATAAAAAAGGGGAACATTTATCTTGACCTTTTTGAATATTTCTACCATTTTGGGATCAAGTTCCATCTGCTTTCTGGGCTTCCATGTAAGTTGTGGAAATGGGACAAGAAGGGTGCTATTTGCAGCTTCTGCATCCCTTGGTGCTTCATTCTGTGGTTGAACTTCTTCTTCTTCAACTATGTCTTGTACGTCCTCTTCCTCTTCAGCATCTTCCACTTCCACCACATCTTCAGCTGAGGCGTGTTCTGGTGGGCTTGGCTCCTCATGGTTCTTCTCCTGTAATGTGGTTCCGGACCTCAAAGTGATGGCGTTGATGCCACCCTTGGAATTAGGCAGTGGTTGAGAAGGAATTCCACTGGAGCTTGAAGGTTGTTGTATGGAATTAGGTGATGAATCTATCCGGGAGACGAGAGCTTGTAAAGTGGCAGTCAAGCCATTCAAAGTAGAGTTTAGCTGCGCCTGCATGTCTTGTTGTCCTTGCGCAAGAGAACAAAGCATCTCGTCATTTGATGAGGAATTGGAATAAGTAGTCTGAGAAACCTGTTGTTGGTTGTGCTGGGGTCCTTGGGACTGTCTTAAGTGAGGTGCCCTGTAAGGTTGGTTCTGATTCTACTGTCTGATGTTGTTATTGTTATTCCACCTTTGGTTTCCATTGTTGTCTCTGCCTCCTCTGTTAAAGTTATCCCTCCAGCCATGGTTAGAATTATCTCTCCAACCTTGGTTAGAGTTGTCCTGCCATCCATGGTTGTAGTTGCCACCTTGTTGATTGTATCCTTGATTCGGGCGGTCATAGAAGTTGTGAGTGGCTGCCACAGTGTTATCTTCCTGTTGGAGCTACGGACATTCATCAGTATAATGACTATAATCAGCACAGATCTCACATACTCTTTGTGGAACCAATTGTTGGCCTTGTTGTGGTGGGGGAGGCTGAGCTTGTTGTGCTTGTTGTTGATTCAACAGCCATGGTCTAGTTTCAATGCTAGAAGAAACTTTGGCAACAGCCTTGGGATGGTTGCCCCTCTGTCTGTGATTCCTAGTGGACTCAGCTAAGTCGCTGATCAGCTGCCATGCTTCATTTGCGGTTTTGTACTTTTTTAAAGAACTATTACTAGCACCTTCCAGTGTAGTCTTATCCTGGGGCTTCATGCCTTGAGTGAAGTAGCTGATCAATATTAGTCTATCAATCATGTGATGGGGACATGCGTCTAGGAGATTATTGAAGCGCTCCCAATATTCGTAGAGAGTCTCGGATTTGCCTTGAATAATTATTGAAATCTCTTTCCTCAATCTATCAGTAACTTCAGCTGGAAAGTATTTTTTCAAAAATTCTCTTCTAAGCGTATCCCAGTTAGTAACAGTTGCTTCTGGTTGAGTGTAGTACCATTCCCTTGCCTTTCCCTCAAGAGAAAATGGGAAAGCGGTTAACAGAATAGAAGTTTCATCTGCACCATGACGCCTAACAATAGAACAGGCTGTCTGGAAATCCCTAAGGTGCTTGATAGGCTCTTGAACAGGTAAGCCATGAAACTTGGGCATCAAGTTGATTAGTGTAGTCTTCAGTTCAAAATCTGCAGCCAGATTTGGATGACGCACTTGATATGGTTGCAGGGTAAAGTTTAGGGCTCCTGCCTCCTGGAGAGTAATTCTCCTAGGTTCTGCCATGTCACCTACACGTGAATCAACTGAATCAGTAGTAAATGAGCTTGTCTCACTCTCAGATGGTGGTTCAGATTCGTCCTCAGATGAGACTGGTGAATCGATAACAATCACTTCACCACCCTCAGAGGCTAACCGACGTCGAGTTCGTCTAATATGTGAAAGAGTTCTTTCAATTTCAGGATCAAATGGGACTAAACTCGGATCAGGCAATGAACGCGTCATTCAATGAGAAAGACATGTAGCTCATGGTAACAGAAATAAAAATAAAATATGCAAATAAAAATAAAAACATGTACACTAATTAATAATTTAGCACACTATTGCAACTCCCCGGTAACGGCGCCAAAAATTGATGCGTGGCAGAAGTTAACCAATTAAGAGATTTTAAATAAGAGAACAGCGTTGCACGTATAGCTCTTAACCAGCTAAGATCCGTCTCACCAATTTAAAAAGGGTTGTCACGAATTTTAGAAATAAAAATACTAGGAGTATGAGTCCCAGGTCTTCTTCCAACGAGTTGCAGGAAAGAATGCTAATTTATTAATCAGAAAATTTCTAGAAAGTTTGAGTTGGATAATGAGTAATTAAAAGTAATTGTAAATTAAAGCAATAAAAATAAACTAAGAATAATTATTGATATTCTAAATAAAAGGCCTTGACTGCGGGAATAATTAATTGGAAGTTCTATCCTTGTTGGAATCTTCTCAAGTGTAGTGTAAAGAGGTTGTTGTTTTTCACTTGGTTAACCCTTACTAAATAAGGGAAAGTATAGTGATTGAACTAACTCTTACCCGCAATTCCTAGCCCTCTCCCTTAGGGAGGTCTAGCATTAGTAGGTACAAAATTAGCCTACAACGTCCAATTTAACTAAGCACTTAAGCATTCCAACTCAAGTGTCTCCTCTTAATCAACCCCATGTCAAGTAGAAAATCTACTCCATTGACATGGAATTAATAATCATAAAAATATAAGAAGACATAATTAAATAAAATAAAATAGAGAATTAAAATTATTTAAAAATAAAATAACTCTATATATTAATAAATTCAAAGTGCAACATAATTATCTGAACAGGGTCAATGAGTAACTAATTAAGAATAAGGGAATAAGAAAACAAACTAAAGTAATGTCTTCAACGGAGATAATGACTCTCAGCATCCAAAATCCAAGCAAAAGCATAAACTATGAATGTAATGCAAATCTAGATTCAGATCTAAAACTAAGAGTAATCCTAATATCAATGTATCTGAATGTGTGTGGATGCGTCTCTTGAGTCTCTGCATATTCCCTCACTTTATTCTGTGTTTCCGGGCCAAAAATTAGGTTCAAACACGGCCCGCAATCGTCTCCAGCGTATCTTGTAATTTTTGCAGATCGCGCAGGTCACGCGTAGGCGTCGTCCACGCGTTCGCGTCATTCAGCGATTTTCCTTGCCACGCGTTCGCATCGTCCACGCGTTCGCGTCATTCGTGCAAACTCCAATCCACGCGTTTGCGTCAGGCACGTGTTTGCATCGCTGCGATTTCTCCATTCCGCGCGTTTGCTGAGCCATGCGCTCATGTCAGTGTTCACTGGTCATCTCCTTAGTTTCTTGTGTTCCTTCCATTTTTGCAAGCTTCCTCTCCATTCTCTAAGCCATTCATGTCCTATGAAACCTGAAACACTTAACACACGGATCACGGCATTGAATGGTATAAAGGAGGATAAAAATACATAATTAAAATATCTCTAGGAAGCAACTTTTCAACCATGGAACAATTTTTGGGAAGGAATTGTAAATACATGCAAATCATATGAATAAGTGGGTAAAGACTTGATAAAACCACACAATTAAACACAATATAAATCATAAAATAATGATTTATCAAGACTCAACACTATAATGGGCGTGCCACTTGAGATCGAAGGCGTGGTACGCCAGTTCATTAGTCCACAGAGGAAGAATGTAGCTTCTACAAGGGGGCGTGCCATTTGAGGTCGAAGGCGTGGCACGCCAACACAAGCAACCAAGGAAGAAGAACAATGGGTGTACCACTTTGAACTTTAGGTGTGGCACGCCAAGGCAATATGAGGAAGGGTGTGCCACTTGATGATTGAGGCGTGGCACGCCAACATCACTCGCACCAAGGGCGTGCCACTTGGGACCTAGGCATGGCATGCCAGTGTAGTTGACCAGAGAAGAGAATGAAGCCCTCATCAAGGGCATCGCATGCCAGCTACTGGGCATGGCATGCCAGTTTAACATTCCATAGAAAAGGGAGAAAAGTTCACTAAGGGCGTGGCACGCCAGACTTGGGCGTGCCACGCCAATTCAAGTATCCATAGAGGAAGAAGAGAACAAGCCACTATGGGCATGCCACTTAAGGTCGAAGGCATGGCACGCCACGCTAGATGCATGAGAAGGGCGTGCCACTTGGAAGCCAGGCGTGGCATGCCAAGCCAAGCTGAGAAACTGGGCATGACATGCCTCTCACACGCCAAACACATGGTTCATTTTATGAGTTTTTCATTTTATTTTCAATTGTAATTTTCTTTTCCTTTTTGTAACTTTTAATTTCTAGTGCTAGGAGTAGTATAAATACCTCCTAGGAGTACTGAAAAGGGGGTTAGCTAGTGGGTTAGAAAATTGGATTGATAAGTTTAGCTCTAGTTTTACTTTTACACTTCACTTCATCTTCTTCCATCTCTTGTACTTTTCTCTAAGCTATGAGTAGATAAACTCCCTCTCATTGGGAGAGGGAGCTCTGTTGTACTTGATAGATTAATGATAGTGAATTTCTTCTTCTCTTCATCTTCTCTTTGATTTGCTAGAAGGAATTTTGTTCTTCATGTTTAGTGTTCAATTATCTTGGGAAAGAGGTTGGATACAAAATGGGTTTCATGGGAACCTTGGAAAAGGAAACATGAAACCATGCTTGAAATCCCTTCTCACACTTGAGTAGATCTGGGTTTTGGGATTGGATATGGTGACATGAAATCCACCCACTATTTGGATTTATGAGGATGTGTGGTATAATCAGGGACCAAGTATATCTCTCTTCATGAGCAATTAGACCAAGGAATTGGCTGATTATCAAGATTTGAGAGATTGAATCACCAAGGGATTGGGGTTCAATCAATCATGATTGCCAAGAGGTCAATGAGTTGAATGATTGAAGAAGAGATGATCTAGATCTAATCCAAAGAGAGCAACATCTCCAAATCCCAATGAATATCCCCTATTCTTATCTTCCCTATTCTTTATAGCTTTTCTTTAATTTCTGTCATTACCCATTCCCCATTTATTATTCAGTCATTTATGTTTCAGCACTTTACATTCTTGACATTATTTTTCTGACTTTATTGCTTTCTTTTATCTTTAAGTCATTTACATTTCTGCTAATTTAGGACTCTGCTCTCAACAATCTTTATTGATTAGCTTGACTAATTCACCCATTAATTAAAGTTGCTCAATCTACTAATCTCTGTGGGATTCGACCCCACTCATAGTGGGTTATTACTTGACGATATTTTTGTGCACTTGCCAAAGAACAGATTTATTATATAGTGAGTGAAATCCGGTCATCAAGTTTTATGGCGCCGTTGGTGGGGATTGGTTTGAAATTGACAATGACTAGATTGATGGGTATTTAGATTAAGCATTTTTATTTACCTTGTTAATTACCTTGTATATATTTCTATTTTAGCATACTAATCCACTAACTGTTTGATCAATTGCACCAATCAATCTAACCATAAGTCTTAACAAGAGTGATTCCTTCACTTGTCTTTTGCTTATTTGTTTGCTGAATGTATGACAGGTAGAAGAGGAGAAACTTCAACCTCTTTTGATAGTGAACCTGAGAGGACCTTCCTTAGACTAAGGAGGGAAGCAAGAGGTAAAGGAATAGTTAGAGAGGAAGAAGTGGAGGAAGATCTAGACATTACTCTGGAGGAGGAAATACATAATCATGTTAGGGAAGGTGCTGGTAACCATGTTGGGCAGGAGAGAAGAGTTCTAGGCTCTTATATCAACCCAAACCCAGGAAATTGCGGAAGCAGCATTCTAAAACCAACCATTCATGCTAACAACTTCGAGTTAAAGCCTCAATTTATCACCCTTGTTCAAAACAACAGCTCATTTGGAGGAAGTACACAGGAAGATCCCAACCAATATCTAACCACATTTTTTAGAATCTATGATACAATGAAGGCTAATGGTGTCCACCCAGACACTTATAAGCTGCTGTTGTTTCCTTTCTCTCTTAGGGATAAGGCATCAAAGTGGTTGAAATTATTTCCTAAGGAGAGTTTGACAACTTGGGAAGAAGTAGTGAACAAGTTCTTGGCAAGATTCTACCCTCCCCAAAGAGTTAACAGATTGAGAGCTGAGGTGCAAACCTTTAGACAACAAGATGGAAAAACTCTCAAGCAGAGAGATACAAAGAGTTGACAAGAAAATGCCCTCCGGACATGTTCAATGAATGGGTATAACTACACATTTTCTATGAAGGATTGTCACAAGAATCAAAGAAGGCTTTAGATCACTCTTCAGGATGCTCTCTCAACAAAAAGAAGACAATTGAAGAGGCCATAGACATCATAGAAACTCTGGCCAACAATGAGTATTTCTATGCCTCCGATAGAAACCCAAGAAGGGGAGTAATGGAGCTCAATTTTATGGATGCTCTGCTGGCTCAAAACAAGGTGATCACAGCTCAAATAGTAGCTCTAACAAAGCAAATGGAGAAGAATCAAGTCTCAGCTATCCATGCTCAAGCACCTATGTAAGAAGAAGATACCTCAAAAGTTGAATGTGAATGGGGGCAAGCCAATTATGTGAACAATTCCTCCAGACCACCATATGACCCCAATGCCAAAACATATAACCCAGGTTGGAAGAACCACCCAAATTTTGGATGGGAAAACCAACAAAACCATAACCAAGATCACAAACCATACCACTCTAACCAATACAACAACCCCAGCCATCGATCCAATACCCATAGATCCTACCATAACTCACAAAATGCACCCTACCACTCCACCCAACAACCATACAACAACCATTCTAAAGATGTATCATCCTCAGCCCCACAACCATATGATAACAGCAACAACTTTGTAAGATTGGAGGCTGCTATGTCACAATTAGGAAGGAGTATTGCCACTGTAGTAGAGAGAAAATTGCAAGCTGAAAAAAAAGATAGATGCAATTCAAGAGGAGGCCAAATCCAACATAAGGAACCAAGGGGCAGCAATTTCAAAACTGGAATCACAACTAGGGAGCTTGTCTAAACAGATACCAATGTCTACACATACATTTCCCAGTGATACTGTTTCGAGGGTTACCTGAAACTGAAGGTCGATCTCGGAGGAGATCTGCTGTTTGTGGCTGGAACTGTCGTATCCGACTTGCTGAGCCTTGAGATGTTGCTGATCCTTGATCACTAGAGGGTGGTGGTACCTGCAAGAGACTCGATGCTTAAGTTAGCACGGGCTTTGAGCAGGTTTTTTGTGTAGAATCAGAGTATGAGTTATACCTGGGGGCTCCAGTGTATTTATAGTAGTGTGGAGTGACCTCCCTTGAGATAAGTTAGTTATCTTATCTTATCTTTTGTGGGTGAGTCCCCTTATCTTTGGCCAGCCGCCTTTAGGTGGGCTGTGACCTTCTGCTTCGGGCCTACTTGGGCCCTTATAGCAATTTTGCCGAGCTCTTTTGGGAAGAGGTCGGTGTCGACCAACCCTTATAAGACGTCGGTCGCTTTTGCCCCTGCTTGAGTTCGATCTTCCCCTTGAGGTCGTGTTTTTAGACTTCAACCCCTTTGAGGAAGTCGCGCTCGAGCATTTTCTTAGTTGTATTCAGTTTGTCCCTTTCTCGTGCAAGTTTCGCATCTTTAATGATTTTGAAACGCGAGACGCTTTTAAATGCGGAGCCACTTCCCACGTGTGTCAGTTTGGGTTAAAATGAGCGTCTTTAAAGCCTTTTCATAGGGCTTTTAATTCCTTTTTCCGTTTCATTCCCCGCTTAATTTGAAATTGAAAAAAGAAAGCTTTAGACTTCATCTTCAGTTTTTCTTTTGCTCAGTGAGAGAAAACTTCCTTCCGTTCATCTTCTGCTTGCCCCAGCACTTCTAAGATTGTTCCTTTCTTGGGTTTTTGGAGCTTCTATCTCGTAGTGGAGATCGTTTATGGCTTGCTGCTAGTTCCTTTGTCTTCTTTCGCAGGTTGGTGCTTTGCTTCATACCTTCTTGTTCATACCCTGGGTCGAGCTGTCCGACTTGGGATGTTTAACGACAAGTCGACCGACCTCTTCAGGTTAGGACTATCCGACCTCTTCTCAAAGTGCTCGGCCAAATCACCAGGAAAAGCCCAAATAGGGACCAAACAGAGGAATACGACCCAAATCCAAAAGTAGCCCAAAGCCTACAGAGATAAGGGTAGTTCCCTTGAAGATAAGATGACCTCACTCAAAGATAAGATAAGATAACTATCTTATCTTCAGAAAGGTCACTCCTCATCATTACAAATATACTGGAGCACCCAGGTATAACTCATACTCTGATTCTACTAAAAACCTGCTTAATACCCTTGCTAACTTAAGCATCGAAGTCCCTTGCAGGTACCACCACCCTCCGGTGACAAAAGATCAGCATCACCGACAAGTCTAACAAATCGGACACGGCGGCTCTAGCCACCACCCACAAGTCGGACACATCATCACTAACTAGTACAGAGGATCTCCTCCGAGATCGACCTACAGTTTCAGGTAACCCTCGGAACATTGGCACCGTTGTCGGGGAACCTGGAAGTCATCCCATCACCATGGCGGACAACCTGGACAACGACCACAACTCTGATTTGGAGAATAGAACGCCACATAAGAACGCAGAGATCACACTAAATGATACTCCTCAACCTAACAAAGACAAGAACTCACCAAACGCGGGAGCCATAGAGGCACTTCAGGATCGCCTAAAACAACTCGAAAAAGAGGTCGAGTATCAACGGGAAGCCGAGAGAGACCTACGAAGGGAAGCTAGGCGACACCGCGAATTAGAGGACAAGATCCTAAAGCTTGAAGCCGATCTCAAAGCTAAAACTACTCGATCCAGCCACGAAGACAGCTCCCGCAAAGACCAAGACCCATTCACCAAAGAGATCATGAAGGCCAAAATCCCAAAAGACTTCAAACCTCCCGACATGACTCTATACGATGGCACATCAGATCCTAGCCATCATCTCAGCAACTTCAGAAGTAGAATGTATCTCATCGACGCCTCAGATGCAACTCGGTGCAAAGCCTTCCCGACTACCTTGACGAAAATAGCAATTAAATGGTTCGAAAATCTGCCCCCCCCCCCCAGGTCCATCTCAAGCTTTGATGACTTAGCCAAAAAGTTTCTAGCCAGATTCTCCATCCATAAGGACAAGGCTAAACAAGCCCCAAGTTTACTAGGGATCAAGCAAGGAGATCGGGAAAGTCTTCGTAGTTACATGGAAAGATTCAACAAGGCATGTTTGGACATACAAAATCTTCCAACAGAAGCAGCTATTATGGGTCTCATCAATGGCCTGCAAGAGGGACCTTTTAGTCACTCCGTATCGAAAAAACATCCCACATATCTAAATGAAGTGCAAGAACGAGTGGAGAAATACATCAACATGGAGAAAAACTCTCGAATAGGGGAGACCTCAAAACCCGGATATGCTTACTCCTCCCGAGATAAGAATAAAGAATCCAAGAAAAAAGAAGATCAACATAGAGAAAAGATCAAGAAATATCACAATTACACCCCCTTCGGGTGTCTCTTGTAGATATTTATCGAGAAGTATGCCACACCGAAAAAATACCTCCACCTCGCCCACTCAAAAGCAAGAAAGGAGGAGGAAATCGGACAGAATATTGCGAATACCATCGAATCTACGGAAATCCCACCAACAAGTGCTTCGATTTAAAGAATATCATAGAAAAATTGGTAAGAGAGGGAAGACTAGATCGGTACTTAGCCAACAAATCAGATGAGCCAAGAAAAAGAAGAAGGGACGAAGAGGTCGGATGACCTGAACGACCACCTCGTACCCCGGAACGACATGTCCACATGATACATGGAGGATTTGTAGGAGGAGGAATCTCCAAATCATCTCGCAAAAGACATCTGAAGGAAGTATACCATGTCGAAGGAGGAGAAGGAGCACCCGAACTCCCCACTATCACCTTCACCAAAGAGGACGCAGCTGGCGTCATCTCAGGACATGACGATCCCATGGTCATCACTATCATATTAGCCAATGCTAATCTCCACCGCACGTTGGTGGACCAGGGAAGCTCGGCTGACATACTGTTTAAAACCGCCTTCGACAAACTCAGCCTAGAGGAAAAAGAGCTCAGAGCATATCCAAATAGCCTATTCGGGCTGGGAGACACTCCCATCCAACCACTTGGATACATCTCCTTACACACCACCTTTGAAAAAGGAAATCGGTCAAGGACACTCAACATAGACTACATCGTGGTCGACGTGAGTACAACCTACAATGCCCTGATAGGTCGGACAATGCTGAATCAACTCGGCGTAGTAGTCTCGACTCCACATCTTTGCATGAAGTTCTCAACCACAGAAGGGATCGCTACAATAAGAGCAGACCAAAAGACAGCGCGCCGCTGTTACAATGAAAGTCTGAACCTAAGGGGCAAAGGAGAAGAAATCCACACCATTGAACTCGGGAGAGTTCGAGGGCGGGAAGAGCTTCGTCCACAACCTGAAGGCGAGACAGAAAAAGTTCAAATTGGAGATACTTCAGAAAAAACAACTAGTATTGGCACAATCCTAAAAGGAGACATAAAGGAGTCCCTCATACAATTCTTAAGAGACAATGTCGACCTCTTTGCATGGAAAGCCGCAGACATGCCGGGCATAGACCCTAAGTTAATGTGCCACAAGTTGGCAGTTTACCCAGGATCTCGGCCAGTACAGCAGAGACGTAGAAAGCTTGGTCCAGAACGATCCCAAGCTATGGAAGAACAGGTACAAGCTCTACTGGAGGCAGGATTCATAAGAGAAGTCAAATACCCACTATGGCTAGCTAACATCGTCTTGGTGAAAAAATCAAATGGGAAGTGGCGCATGTGCACCGACTACACTGATCTCAACAAAGCCTGCCCAAAAGATCCTTATCCACTCCCAAGTATCGACGCTTTGGTGGATGCCTCCTCCGGATACAAATACCTCTCGTTTATGGATGCCTATTTGGGATACAATCAAATCCCAATGTACCCACCTGATCAAGAAAAAACTTCATTCTTAACCCCGAAAACAAACTACTGCTACATCATCATGCCGTTCGGACTCAAGAACACAGGAGCCACTTATCAAAGATTAATGAATAAGGTCTTCGCGGACCACATCGGAAAAGTCATGGAAGTCTACGTGAACGACATGTTAATAGAGACACAAAGTGAAGAGTCATTACTGTCCACCTCACCCAATTATTCGACACTATAAGAAGGCATGGCATGCGACTTAACCCTGCAAAATGCACCTTCACAGTAGAAGCTGACAAATTCTTGGGTTTTATGCTCACACAAAGAGGAATCGAGGCAAATCCGGATAAATGCCGCCATACTCGACATGAAGAGCCCGACTTGTATCAAAGAGGTACAACAACTCAATGGAAGATTGGCAGCCTTGTTGATGAGCGGATAATTTATACCCTTTTTGGTATTGTTTTTATATAGTTTTTAGTATGTTTTAGTTAGTTTTTATTATATTTTTATTATTTTTTATTCAAAAATCACATTTCTAGACTTTACTATGAGTTTGTGTATTTTTCTATGATTTCAGGGATTTTCTGGCTGAAATTGAGGGATCTGAGCAAAAATCTGATTCAGAGGCTAAAAAAGGACTGCAGATGCTGTTGGATTCTGACCTCCCTGCACTCGAAGTGGATTTTCTGGAGCTACAGAAACCCAATTGGCGCGCTCTTAATTGCTTTGGAAAGTAGACATCCTGGGCTTTCCAGCAATATATAATAGTCCATACTTTGTCCGATATTTGATGGCCTAAACTGGCGTTCAAAATCAGCCCAAGGAATTCTGGCGTAAAACGCCCAAACTGGCACCAGAATTGGAGTTAAACGCCCAAAGTGGCTCCAAAGCTGGCGTTTAACTCCAGAAACAGCCTAAACATGAAAAAGCTTCAATGCTCAGCCCAGGCACACACCAAGTGGGCTCCGGAAGTGGATTTCTCTACTATCTGCATTTAGTTACTTATTTTCTGTAAACCCTAGTTACTAGTTTAGTATAAAAACTACTTTTAGTGATTTATTTCATGTCTTTTGGGACCATGATCTTTTATTCAGTCTTTTATCTTTTGATATTGTACACGTTTGGAGGCTAGCCTCACGGCCATGCCTAGACCTCTTTCACTTATATATTTTCTACGGTGGAGTTTCTACACCCCATAGATTAAGGTGTGGAGCTCTATTGTTCTTCATGAATTAATGCAAGTACTATTGTTTTTCCTTCAATTCATGCCTACTTCTTCTCCAAGATATACTCTCGTACTTAATTCAGTTAAGTCAGAATGAAGGGGTGACCCGTGACAATCACCCAATCTTCGTTACTCGCTTAGCCAAGATCGCGTGCCTGACAACCACAAAGCGGTCTACATGATGTTCAACGTAGTCATTGGACGACGGCCGGAGTATATTCTCTTGGATATCTGATGAACGGGAATATTCTTATGCCGGTTAGAAACTAGCAATGAATCCGATCGTGAGTATAGTCTAACCAACACACAAATACCGCATCAAACAATTCTAAAATATATGACCGAGAATATTGATCCCGGGTCATTCTCCCTAGGAATTGCCTTAGAATGCGCATCATTGATTAGGAAAGCTTTTATGGTTTTGAGAGTTGGTGCAAGAATTCAAGCTAACAAAAACAAACAACAATTAATTCAGATAAAAGCCTTGGCTAAGGGTAAGCATTGGAAGTTCCATCATTATAGTTTCCTTCAATTATGATAAGAATTGATTATTGCTTCACTTAATTAACCCCCTAACAATGGAGGAAAGCCAAGTGAGAGTAACTAACTTGAGTCACAAGTCCTAGTCTCACCCTAGGGAAGTCTAGCTTTAGTGCACTCCAAGTCAATTAGCAACTTCTCAATTCATAATCTACAATTGATATCCACTATTCAAGTGTCTCCAATAACTCAACCCCTAAGCCAAGAGAAATCTACTCCATAGCTAGGGTTGTCATTATCACAAACAATTGGTAGGCAATCATAGAAGACATGATTTAATTGAGAGAAGAGAATTGAATTAAAGCTATCTAATCCAAATAATCATCCACAATCAAGCAATTGAATGAAACTTCAATTCATTAATCCAAAATCAAGGTAGCAAAGTTGATGAGCGGATAATTTATACGATTTTTGGCATTGTTTTTAGGTAGTTTTTAGTATGTTTTAGTTAGTTTTTATTATATTTTTATTAGTTTTTAAATAAAAATTACATTTCTGGACTTTACTATGAGTTTGTGTATTTTTCTGTGATTTCAGATATTTTCTGGCTGAAATTGAGGGACCTGAGCAAAAATCTTATTCAAAGGCTGAAAAAGGACTGCAGATGCTGTTGGATTCTGACCTCCCTACACTCGAAGTAGATTTTCTGGAGCTACAAAAACCCAATTGGTGCGCTCTCAATTGCGTTGGAAAGTAGACATCCTGGGCTTTCCAGCAATATATAATAGTTCATACTTTTTCCCAGATTTGATGGCCCAAACTGGCATTCCAATTCAGGAGAAAAATTCTGGCGTCAAAACGCCAAAATTGGCATAAAAGCTGGAGTTAAACGCCCAAACTGGCACAAAAGCTGGCGTTTAACTCCAAGAAAAGTCTCTGCATGTGAAAGCTTCAATGCTCAGCCCAAGCACACACCAAGTGGGCCCGAAAGTGGATCTCTGCATTAATTACCTATTTCTGTAAACCCTAGGCTACTAGTTCTCTATAAATAGGACCTTTTGCTATTGTATTTTTATCTTTGATTAGTCTTATGCTATCTTAGACGCTTTTGGGAGGCTGGCCTCACGGCCATGCCTAGACCTTTTGTTCTTATGTATTTTCAACGGTGGAGTTTCTACACACCATAGATTAAGGTGTGGAGCTCTGCTATTCCTTATGAATTAATGCAAAGTACTACTGTTTTCTATTCAATTCACGCCTACTTCTTCTCTAAGATATACACTCGTTCTTCAACTTGATGAATGTGATGATCCGTGACACTCATTATCATTCTCACCTATGAACGCGTGCCTGACAACCACTTCCGTTCTACATGCAAACAAGCTTGAATGTGTATCTCTTGGGTTTCTAATCTAAGATTGGAAGCTTCGTGGTATAGGCTAGAATTATTGGCGGCCATTCTTGAGATCCGGAAAGTCTAAACCTTGTCTGTGGTATTCCGAGTAGGATCTGGGAAGGGATGACTGTGACGAGCTTCAAACTCGCGAGTGTTGGGCGTAGTGACAGACGCAAAAGGATCAATGGATCCTATTCCAACATGATCGAGAACCGACAGATGATTAGTCGTGCGATGACAGCGCATTTGGATCATTTTCACTGAGAGGACAGGAGGTAGCCATTGACAACGGTGAAACCCAACATAAGCTTGCCATGGAAAGGAGTATGAATGATTGGAAGAAGGCAATAGGAAAGCAGAAGTTTAGGAGGAACAAAGCATCTTCATACGCTTATCTGAAATTCTCACTAATGAATTACATAAGTATCTCTATCTTATTTTATATTTTATTCATCTTTTAATTATCAATTCTCCATAACCATATGAATCCGCCTGACTGAGATTTACAAGATGACCATAGCTTGCTTCAAGCCGACAATCTCCGTGGGATCGACCCTTACTCACGTAAGGTTTATTACTTGGACGACCCAGTGCACTTGCTGGTTAGTTGTGCGGAGTTGTGACAAAGAGTTGAGATTACAATTGTCTGTACCAAGTTGTTGGTGCCATTAGGGGTGGCAAGCGGGGAAGCCCGCCCCGCCCCGCCCCGCCCCGCCAGAAGCCCGCCATTTGGCGGGCTGGCCCGCCCCGCCCCGCCTAGTGAGGCGGTCCCAGAATCCTAGCCCGCCCCGCCTAACGGCGGGCTGGCGGGCCGGCGGGCTAAGCCCGCCAAATATCCTCTTTTTTTTTTTTTACTTTTAACTATTAAATAATATATATAAAGATATAAAAAAAATCTCTTTTGTTTTTTACTTTTAACTATTATAATTTCTAAAAGTATAAACAAATTATAATTTTTGTATTCACAAACATTAAAGTCTTTGTAATTATAAATATTGTTTCCAAAGCAAAATAAACATAATCCAAAACATAATTAACAATATTATCTCTAAAACAAAACAAACATAATCTAAAACACCCAATTTTCATCTTCATTCTCTTGTAAGTTGGGTTGGGGAAGTTGGGTTTTGGTAAAAAAAATTATAAAAATACCCCTTGCTAAAAACAGACTAAGCCCGGCGGGGAAGCCCGCCCCGCCCCGCCAAAGCCCGCCAAAACCAGCGGTTTAAGCGGTGCGGGTTAAACGGGCTTTTGCTATTTGGCGGTCCCAATTTTCCAGCCCGGCCCGCCTTTTTTGGCGGGTTACGCGGGCCGGCCCGGCGGGTTTAGGCCCGTTTGCCACCCCTAGGTGCCATTGATGATCACAATTTCGTGCACCAAGTTTTTGGCGCCGTTGCCGGGGATTGTTCGAGTTTGGACAACTGACGGTTCATCTTGTTGCTTAGATTAGGTAACTTTATTTTATTTTTATTCTTCAGAATTTTTAAGAATGAATTCTAGAGTTTCAGATGATGTTTTTATCATCACAAAAGCTGATTGATTCTCATCAATTTGGCTGTTGTATGTAATGTCCTGCTGAAGCTTGGCTAGCCATGTCTAATCTTTTTAGACTGAAGCTTTAGACTAACATTGCATGATTCCTGGAATTCTTATTAAGAATTTTGAAATCTTTATTTTCTTTTCCAAATAATTTTCGAAAAATTACAAAAAAAAATTTTAAAATCATAAAAACAAAAAATAATTTATGTTTCTTGTTTGAAGTCTAGTGTCTAATTTTAAGTTTGGTGTCAATTGCATGTCTTTATTCTTCTAATTTTCGAAAATTACATGCATTATGTTCTTCATTGATCTTCAAGTTATTCTTGATGATTTCCTTGCTCTGATCTTTAAATTCTCTTGTTTTGTGTCTTTTGTTGTTTCTCATATGCATTTTCAATTTGTTAGTGTCTCTAATATGAAAACTTCTAAGTTTGGTGTCTTGCATGCATTGTTTATTTGATCTTAGTTTTCCATGATTAGTTGCAGTTTGATTGTTTCTCATCATTAAAAAAATCAAAAAAATTTTCAAAATTATGTATTTTCAAGTCAATAATACAGAGAATTGAAGATTCAGAACATGCAGCAGAGGAATGATACGCGGAAAACTTGTCTCTCAACAAATTTTCTTCGGCAAGTGTACCAAATTTGTCGTCAAGTAAAAACTAACAATAGAGTAAGGTCGAATCCCACAGAGATTGATTGATCAAGCAACTTTAATTAGAGGAATGTTCTAGTTGAGCGAACCAGAATTTGATTTGAGATTTGCAGAAAATTAAATGGCGGGAAAGTAAATAGCAAAAACAGTAAATGCTAGAAGTAAAGAGCTGAATGTAAATGGCGGAAAGTAAATTGCAAAATCTTAAACAGGAATGGGGTAATTGCTCATAAAAGTAAATGGCAGAAATTAAAGAGAATGGGTAAGATCAGAAATGGGGAGTTCATTGGGCTCAGGAGATGTTGCATTCTCCGGATCAAGTTCATTTTCATCTCTTCCTCAATCAATGCATTCATTGATCTCCTTGGCAATCTTAAGTGATTGAATTCCAATTTCTTAGTAATTCAATCTCTCAAATCTTGATCAATAGCCAATTCCTTGGTCAATTGCTCATGAGAAGAGATGAAGTATGGTCACTGATTATACCACATGCATTTCCCAAATCAAGTGTTGGTAGGATTATAGTCACATATCCATCCAAACCTAATTTGGTCCAGCATGAGAAATCATTTCTAGCATGATCTCTTCATTCCTCTTTCAAGGTTCAGAAGAGATCCAAGTATGAATAGCTTCTTTTCCAAGATAACTATCCAATTAGATGAAGATCGAAATCTTTCTAGTAAAATCAAGAGAAAAGATAGAAGAAGGAAAATGAAAACTAATATTGATCCAACAAATTACAACAGAGCTCCCTAACCCAATGAAAGGGGTTTAGTTGTTCATAGCTCTGGAAAATGAAAACAAAGATGGAGAATACATGATGAAAGTAAAACTAGAAGTGCAGAGAAAGTAAAATACAGAGAGTAGTTCTATGCCAAAGGCTCCCTAAAGTTTTCAACTCCCCAAACTAATTCAAAGCTACTCCTATATATACTACTCTTCTCATCTTCTAGTTGGCTCTTCAAGTCTTGGGTATGGGCCTCTGAATCTTGAGTTTGAAGCAGTTATCCTTTTCATTGGGCTTAGCTTTGCTTGCAGAGGGAAAAGGTAAAGTATGCAGGGACTTTGACTCAGGACGTTAGTGGTGTCAATGTTAAGTGAAACTGTGGGTTCGAGAACGTTAGTGACAATCACCTTTTTCACTAACGTTCCTAACCTAAATATGATCACGTTGACTTCAACGTTAGTGGCACTAACGTGACCACTAACGTTGCCTCTTAGTCCTTCGCACACGTTATTGGGACTTACCTTTCCCAATAACGTGGAGAGTCCTCCCTTGTCCCTACGTTAGAGTCCACGTTAACTAGGTTAACGTGGCTTCTAACGTAGTAATGCCAATCCTTCGAGAATGTTAGTGACACTTACCTTTGTCACTAACGTTCCAATGTGCCCCTATTTCTCACGTTAGAGTCCACGTTAACTAAGTTAACGTGGCTTCTAACGTAGTCATGCTAGCCATCTCCAACATTAGTGACAAGGGTAAGTGTCACTAACGTTGGCTATCAATTGCTCTCTCCAAATTATCTTCCACGTTAACTAAGTTAACGTGGGAGTTAACGTGGCTTATGGAGGCTTGGCCAATATTAGTGACAAAGGTGAATGTCACTAACGTTGGCTTCTCTTTTGCTTCTTAACGTTAGAGTCCACGTTAACTAAGTTAACGTGGCAACTAACGTGGCCAATTATGAGCTTGGTCCAACGTTAGTGACAAAGGAGAGTGTCACTAACGTTGGCCTTGTTGTCTTCTTCCACGTTAGATTTCACGTTAACTTAGTTAACGTGACTCTTAACGTGGGCTTATGATGGCTTCGAGGGCGTTATTGGCGATTACCTTTCTCATTAACTTTGCAAGTTAGCACCCATTCCACATTAGAGGTCACGTTAGTGGGACTAACGTGACTGCTAACATGGTTCTTCTTTGCTTCCTTTGTCCTGAAATCAAGCAACAAAGTGCATCAAAGTTCTAGTCCAAGTCTCGAGTGATGCATCATCCAATTTGTCATATAATTCATGCAAAATTCTCATGAAATCATGTAAAGTGCACAATGTATGCTTGAATCAAGATGTAAGTGAATATCTACCCAAAACTAGCTTATTTTCTAAGAAAATGCATGAAACTATCTTAAAAACAGTAAAGAAAAGGTCAGTGAAACTGGCCAAAATTCCCTGGCATCACAACACCAAACTTAAAGCTTGCTTGTCCCTAAGCAAGTACTGGAACAAGAGAATGATGAATGGAATGCCAAGAGAAATGAGTCATTCTTGTGGAAGTCATGTTCCTGATTTTATGGTGGTTTCATGCATAGCAACTTAGGTTCATTCCTTCACTGGCTTTCAGACCTTTATCATGTTCTAGAATACTCACTTGATTGCATCCCATGAGACTTTTATTCATTGATCCTTTTGTTGTCATTCCAGGGCTTATTTGTGTTCTTAGGCTAAGTGCTCTGTAAGGGGGCAACTCTTTAGAATAAGCTTTCAGCCAACACTCCCAAACCAGTTGGTTCAAGATACTAGGTGTTGAAGCACCCCTAAGGACCTACTTCCTCAAGTCTCTCCCCCATACATACACACCACAGGCACATGGTTTGTTTATTTTCTTTCCTTGAGGTCTTGGTGTCCAGCACCTCTTTGGGTTACTAAATGTTCTGTAGCAAAGATTGCTCTTGATAGTGGACTTTCAGCTGATAATCCCGGGTTAGTTAACCCAAGTTACCAGGTGATAAAGCACCCCTGAGAGCTTAGTAATCCAAGCAGATCCTTGGTACAGGAACACCACAGACACATCCCTCAAGACTCAAACCCTTGGTGCCTAGCCTCTTTTCTTGCTATTTTTTTTCTTTTATTCTTCAACTTTGATTGTTCTTTCCCTTTTTCTTATTAGGATCTTATTGTTTAGCTAGTCTCATGGGGTGTGTTCAAAGCATATGATTTAGGACAGATAGTTGTCTTCCCACCTTGTTGGTGAACCAACTTAGCTAACTTATGACTACACCACAAACTTAGGAACTTACTCCATAGTATGAACTCCACTCTGGTCTTTTATAAAACACTCATTCTCTTTTCATTTGATTCAAAGGGACAAGCATACAAGTAAGTAAGGAAATGATGCAGTAATGACATTCAGACTAGCAATCCTAGACCTAAGCAATGAAAAACTTAAAAGACAAAATTTAAAAGGTTCAAACTAACATGGAAGCATGTTCTATTTCATACAAGATCTTCCTTATTTAAAGCATAGAAAAAGATGGACCAAAGAAGGAAATCCACCACCTTTTACTCATGTGGATGCCCATGCTCCCCTCCTTGTTTGTCCTCTTTGTGTCCCTCTTGGGTCTTGATGCTGCCATAAATTTGAGTTGCTGTGTGAAGAGAGTGGAAGGTACGGATAGATGAGGAATTTGGTTGGTTAGGACAAGGTGTGATGAAGGAATTTGGATGCCAAAGGTGTGAAGTGTGAGAAATAGCACTTTGGGTGTGAAGGGGAAGTACGGACTACGATTCACTTATATAGGGAAGTGAGGAGGAGATGAAAGGTGTGGATTGATGGGGTTGGTGTATGATGAACGGATGGGGTTTTGTATGGAATAAGCACAAGGATTACCAACTTTATGATGGGGTTGGTTCATTTTCCAAGTTTGTTCTTCTTCCAATGTTGCATGGCAACCATTCCCCATGCATTCCCCCTTGAGACACGTGTGAAATATTTTCCTTTTATGTTATCCGAACCTTCCTCATTTAATTGTCCAATCAATCCCCTTCAATGCTCGTTTCCCTTTTCCTATAAAAATAAAATAAGAAAAATTAATATCATTGAGAAATTAAACTTTATGGCTAGAATAATAAAGAAAAAGAACTAGATTGTTTATTTATGAACACCAACTAACTAACTAACTGTGTATCCTTATATGCACATTGGTGGCACCTTGGGTGACACCAAACTTAGTTTGTAGCACTGTGATGAAAAAGTTTTGTTCAAGGCTCCAAGACTAGCATGCTCTGAATTGCATTCATGCTCTCTTGGCATGCCTTGAACACCAAACTTATTCTTTACTATATACTGCCTAATAAGGATTTCACCAAGTGTTTGTCAAGTTTGGGTTGGAATTCATGAATATTGACTTATTCACTATTTTCTAAAAGCATATAAAACATGGGTTGCCTCCCATGAAGCGCTTCTTTAGCGTCACTAGCTTGACGTTTCTCCTTCATCAGGGAGGTTGATAATGCTTCAAGTCCTCCCCTCTTGCTGTGGACCTATATCCATTGGTTGTATCAATGATCTCTACATGTTCCAAGGAGAGAACTCTGTTGATAGTGAAGACCTTAGGTAACTGAGATGGTACAGTGGGGAGATCAGGGGGGATATTTGGGAAGTAAGCTGAGATCACTTTATCCCCTGGAGAGAAGTCCTCGGTAGGGATCTTCTTGTTCCTCCACCTCCTTGGTACCTTCTTCTTTGTTTCTTGTGATGTTTTCTTACTCTTTGTGACCTCCTCCTCTAAGTAAATGTGGTTACTGGTCTCATATGGTTCTGGTGGTTTAGGTTCCTCCTGATTTTCTTTGAGCTGTGGCAGTTGCTATTTGCCTTGTTCATCAATCAAGGGAGTTCCCAGATGTGCTGGTTGTGCTTCAGTGCTTATTTCTTCCTTCAATATCTCACTGTGATTCTTCCTTGGTTCCTTGTACTCTTGATCTGTTTCTTGTGAGAGTTTGAAGACATTAAAGCTGAGTTGTTCATCATGGATCCTCAAGATTAGCTCCCCTCGCTCCACATCTATGAGTGCTCTGGCTGTAGCTAGGAATGGTCTTCCCAATATGATTGGGTGAGTGTGACTCTCTTCCATGTCCAATATGACAAAGTCTATGGGAAGAAAGTATTTCCCAACCTTTATCAACACGTTTTCCACCACTCCTATTGCTTGTTTTTGAGTTTTGTCAGCCAGCCTGATGACTACATCTGTGGGCATTATCTCATTGATCTGTAGCCTCTTCATAAGGGATAAAGGCATTAAGTTGATGCTTGCTCCCAAATCGCAGAGTGCTTTATCAAACATTGTTTCTCCTATGGCACAGGGGATGTGAAAGCTCCATGGGTCCTTTCTTTTTGTAGGCAACTCTAGTTGAATGAGGGTGCTGCACTCCTTGTTCATCACAATAGTTTGGCTTCCCTTGAGTGAGCTTTTCTTGGGAAGCAGTTCCTTCATATACTTGATGTATGCAGGCATTTGTAGGATGGTCTTGATGAATGGTATGTTTACATGCAGAGATGCAAACAAGTCAAGAAATCTTGAGTATATTCTCTTCTCCACAGCACCATTGAGTAGTTAGGGAAAGGGTGCAAAGAGTCTCAGCAGTTCCTGTTGTGAGATTTTTGGTTCTTGGTGATCTTTTTCCTTTTTCTCTGCTGAGGTATCTCCAGGTTGTTATGACGGCTTGTTTGGCTTGTCTTCAGTCTCCTTACCACTTATAGTGACCATCTTGCAATCTTCCCATCTTACTTTCTTTGTTTCACCTCTCGGATTTTTCTGTGTCACTTGGGAATCCATCTGTAGGTTTGGGAATCTGCTCAGAGAGATACCCCACTTGAGATTCCAACCCCTTGATGGTGTCTCCCTGGTTCTTAAAATTTGCTCACACTTCCTTCTTGAACACCTTGTTGTCTTGAATCTCTTTGCATATGCTTTCCAGCTGGTTCTCAATCCTTGAGAGTCTGTCATCAGATGATGGTAGGTTGGGATTGGAGGTAGAAGGATGAGGAGTGTTATTCTAGTTTTGATATGGATGTGGAGAGGTGTTGTTATGGTGGTGTTGATATGTTCTCTGTGTGAATTATTGGTGAGCTGCATTGTTGTTGGGGTTGTGACATCTCTGATCTTGGCTTTGATCTTATTGATTCTCCCACCCAAAGTTTGGGTGATTCCTCCAACCAGGGTTGTAGGTCTTGGAGTATGGGTCATGATTTTGTCTAGGTGAATTCCCAATGTAGTTGGCTTGCTCCTACTCACTCTCTGCCTCTGCATTCACTCCCTCTTGGGTTGTTGATGAGGTGGTGATTGCTGCTACTTGGTTCCTCTCCATTTTCTTGGTGAGGTCAGCCAACTGCTTGGTAATGAGCTTGTTTTGGGCCAGCAGAGCATCTATATTATTTAGCTCCATCACTCCTCTAGTGTTCCCTCTTTCGGAGGCATAGAAGTAGTCATTCTCTGCTACAGTTTCAATGACATCTATGGCCTCCTCAATGGTCTTCTTCTTGTTCAGAGATCCCCCGGATGAGTGGTCTACTGCTTTCTTTGATTTATAAGAAAGACCTTCATAGAAAATGTGTAGCTGCACCCATTCATTGAACATATGTGGTGGACACCTCCTTGTTAGGTCCTTAAACCTCTCCCATGCTTCATATAGAGTCTCACCATCCTGCTGCCTGAATGTTTGCACCTCAGCTCTCAGCATGTTAATCCGTTGAGGAGGATAGAATCTTGCCAAGAATTTATTCGCCACATCTTCCCAGGTTGCTAAACTCTCCTTTGGGAAGGACTCCAGCCATTTAGATGCCTTGTCCTTGAGTGAGAAAGGGAACAAAAGTGGTCTATAGGTGTCAGGATGAACACCATTAGACTTCACAGTATCACATATCCTCAGGAAGGTGGTTAGATGTTGATTGGGGTCTTCTTGGACACTCCCTCTGAATGAACAGTTGTTCTGAACAAGGGTGATGAGCTGTGGCTTTAGTTCAAAGTTGTTGGCATGTATGGTTGGCCTTTGGATGCTACTTCCACAGTTTCCTGGGTTTGGGTTGATGTAAGAACCCAGAACTCTTCTCTCTTGCCCAGCATGATTTGCTAGACCTTCTCTGGCATGGTTGTGAGCCTCTTCTTCATGATGGTTCTCCATATTCTCCTCCATGTTTGGTTCAAAGTACTCTTCCTCTTCCTCAGCACCAACTACTCTATTTCCTCTTGCTTCCCTCCTTAATCTAAGGAAGGTCCTTTCAGGTTCAGAATCAAAGGAAGTTGAAGCCCCGCTTCTTCTCCCTGTCATACAACCAACAAGGTACAAGCAAGGAAATAGATCCAGAGACTATTCTAAAAAAATGATGTTAGTGTTAGTGATGCAATATATCAAACAGTTAGTGGGTGAGTGAAACAGAGTGTAAACAACTGAAATAAAGGGGTTAAAAGGGATGGGAATACAAAACAACTGAAACCGAAAGTAAAGTGCTCAAACAGAAATTTAAATCAACAGAATAACAAATACTCAATCTAGTGAACTTAATCATTGTTGATACAAAATCAATCCCCAGCAACGGCGCCATAAACTTGATAGCACGGAAAACTTGTCTCTCAACAAATTTTCTTCGGCAAGTGTACCGAATTTGTCGTCAAGTAAAAACTCACAATAGAGTGAGGTCGAATCCCACAGAGATTGATTGATCAAGCAACTTTAATTAGAGGAATATTCTAGTTGAGCAAACCAGAATTTGATTTGAGATTTGCAGAAAATTAAATGGCGGGAAAGTAAATAGCAGAAACAGTAAATGCTAGAAGTAAAGAGCTGAATGTAAATGGCGGAAAGTAAATTGCAGAATCTTAAACGGGAATAGGGTAATTGCTCATAAAAGTAAATGGCAGAAATTAAAGAGAATGGGTAAGATCAGAAATGGGGAGTTCATTGGGCTCAGGAGATGTTGCATTCTCCGGATCAAGTTCATTTTCATCTCTTCCTCAATCAATGCATTCATTGATCTCCTTGGCAATCTTAAGTGATCGAATTCCAATTTCTTGGTAATTCAATCTCTCAAATCTTGATCAATAGCCAATTCCTTGGTCAATTACTCATGAGAAGAGATGAAGTATGGTCACTGATTATACCACATGCATTTCCCAAATCAAGTGTTGGTAGGATTATAGTCACATATCCATCCAAACCCAATTTGGTCCAGCATGAGAAAGCATTTCTAGCATGATCTCTTCATTCCTTTTTCAAGGTTCAGAAGAGATCCAAGTATGAATAGCTTCTTTTCCAAGATAACTACCCAATTGGATGAAGATCGAAAGCTTTCTAGTAAAATCAAGAGAAAAGATAGAAGAAGGAAAATAAAAACTAATATTGATCCATCAAATTACAATAGAGCTCCCTAACCCAATGAAAGGGGTTTAGTTGTTCATAGCTCTGGAAAATGAAAACAAAGATGGAGAATACATGATGAAAGTAAAACTAGAAGTGCAGAGAAAGTAAAATACAGAGAGTAGTTCTATGCCAAAGGCTCCCTAAAGTTTTCAACTCCCCAAACTAATTCCAAGCTACTCCTATATATACTACTCTTCTCATCTTCTAGTTGGCTCTTCAAGTCTTGGGTATGGGCCTCTGAATCTTGAGTTTGAAGCAGTTATCCTTTTCATTGGGCTTAGCTTTGCTTGCAGAGAGAAAAGGTGAAGTATGCAGGGACTTTGACTCAGGACGTTAGTGGTGTCAACGTTAAGTGAAAGTGTGGGTTCGAGAACGTTAGTGACAATCACCTTTTTCACTAACGTTCCTAACCCAAATATGATCACGTTGACTTCAACGTTAGTGGCACTAACGTGACCACTAACGTTGCCTCTTAGTCCTTCGCACACGTTATTGGGACTTACCTTTCCCAATAACGTGGAGAGTCCTCCCTTGTCCCTACGTTAAAGTCCACGTTAACTAGGTTAACGTGGCTTCTAACGTAGTAATGCCAATCCTTCGAGAACGTTAGTGACACTTACCTTTGTCACTAACGTTCCAATGTGCCCCTATTTCTCACGTTAGAGTCCACGTTAACTAAGTTAACGTGGCTTCTAACGTAGTCATGCTAGCCATCTCCAACGTTAGTGACAAAGGTAAGTGTCACTAACGTTGGCTATCAATTGCTCTCTCCACGTTAGCTTCCACGTTAACTAAGTTAACGTGGGAGTTAACGTGGCTTATGGAGGCTTGGCCAACGTTAGTGACAAAGGTGAATGTCACTAACGTTGGCTTCTCTTTTGCTTCTTAACGTTAGAGTCCACGTTAACTAAGTTAACGTGGTAACTAACGTGGCCAATTATGAGCTTGGTCCAACGTTAGTGACAAAGGAGAGTGTCACTAACGTTGGCCTTGTTGTCTTCTTCCACATTAGAGTTCACGTTAACTTAGTTAACGTGACTCTTAACGTGGGCTTATGATGGCTTCGAGGGCGTTATTGGCGATTACCTTTCTCATTAACTTTGCAAGTTAGCACCCATTCCACGTTAGAGGTCACGTTAGTGGGACTAACGTGGCTACTAACGTGGTTCTTCTTTGCTCCCTTTGTCCTGAAATCAAGCAACAAAGTGCATCAAAGTTCTAGTCCAAGTCATGAGTCATGCATCATCCAATTTGTCATATAATTCATGCAAAATTCTCATGAAATCATGTAAAGTGCACAGTGTATGCTTGAATCAAGATGTAAGTGAATATCTACCCAAAACTAGCTTATTTTCTAAGAAAATGCATGAAACTACCTTAAAAACAGTAAAGAAAAGGTCAGTGAAACTGGCCAAAATGCCCTGGCATCAAGGAATTACACAAAAAAAGCTGGGCGTTCAAAACGCCCAGTGAGGAAGGAAAACTGGCGTTTAAACGCCAGCCAGGTAGGGTACCTGGCTGGGTGTTAAACACCCAAAAGGGTAGTATTTTGGGCGTTAAACGCCAGAATGGATACCATTCTGGGCGTTTAACGCCAGGATGGCACAAGAGGTAAGATTTTGTTTTTAATTCAAATCTTTTTCAAATCATATATTCTCAATCATATCTTTTCAAAATCAATTTTCTTTCCATTTTTTTCATTTTCGAAAATCCTTGCTACAATTAATGATTTAATTCAAAATTTTCAAGTTGTTACTTACCTATTAAGAAAGGATCAAATTTTAAATTCTAGAATCATGTCTTTTAATTTCTTGTTAGTCAAGTAATCAACTTTAATTTTAAAACTTTCTTTTTTTAATTTGATTTTCAAACATATCTTCTCAATCATATCTTCTCAATCACATCTTTTTCAAAATAATTTTCAATCATATCTTTTTTATTTCTAATCTCAAAATCACTTAACTACTTTCTCAACTTTAATTTTTGAAAATCATCAATCAATTTTTCAAAATTTCTTTTGATTATTTCAAAATCTTTTTAAATTTAATTTCAAAAATTCTTCCCCTCTTCTCACATCCTTCTATTTAAGCACTAACACTCCTCCACTATCAGCAATTTGGACTCTCTCTCTCTATAAGTTTGAATTCTCATCTCTACCTCCTCCTTCTATTTCTTCTTTTCCTCTGACACCTCAAGGAATCTCTATACTGTGACATAGAGGATTCCATACTTTCCTCTTCTCTCTTTCATATGAGCAGGAGCAAGGACAAGGGCATTCTTGTTGAAGCTGATCCTGAACCTGAAAGGACCTTAAAGAGAAAGCTAAGAGAAGCTAAAGCACAACTCTTTGTAGAAGACCTAACAGAAATTTTTAAACAAGAAGAAGCCATGGCAGCCGAAAACAACAACAATGCCAATAATGCAAGGAAGGTGCTTGGTGACTTTACTGCACCTACTCTCGACTTCTATGGGAGAAGCATCTCAATCCCTGCCATTGGAGCAAACAACTTTGAGCTTAAACCTCAATTAGTTTCTCTAATGCAACAGAATTGCAAGTTTCATGGACTTCCATTAGAAGATCATCATCAGTTCTTGGCTGAATTCTTGTAAATCTGTGATACTGTTAAGACCAATGGGGTTGACCCTGAGGTCTACAGACTTATGCTCTTCCCTTTTGCTGTAAGAGACAGAGCTAGGATATGGTTAGACTCACAACCTAAAGAAAGCCTGAACTCTTGGGAAAAGCTGGTCAATGCCTTCTTGGCAAAATTCTTTCCACCTCAAAAATTGAGTAAGCTTAAAGTGGAAGTCCAAACCTTCAGACAAAAGGAAGGTGAATCCCTCTATGAAGCTTGAGAAAGATACAAGTAATTGATCAGAAGGTGTCCTTTTGACATGCTTTCAGAATGGAGCATCATAGGTATCTTCTATGATGGTCTATCTGAACTGTCCAAGATGTCATTAGACAGCTCTGCTGGAGGATCTCTTCATCTGAAGAAGACGCCTGCAGAAGCTCAGGAACTCATTGAGATAGTTACAAATAACCAATTCATGTACACTTCTGAAAGGAATCATGTGAATAATGGGACAAATCAGAAGAAAGGAGTTCTTGATATTGATACTCTGAATGCCATATTGGCTCAGAACAAAATATTGACTCAGCAAGTCAATATGATTTCTCAGAGTCTGTCTGGAATACAAGCAGCAACAGGCAGTACCAAAGAAGCTTCATCTGAAGAAGAAGCTTATGATCCTGAGAACCCAGCAATGGAAGAGGTGAATTACATGGGAGAACCTTATGGAAACACCTATAATCCTTCATGGAGAAATCATCCAAATCTCTCATGGAAGGACCAACAGAGGCCTCAATAAAGCTTCAACAACAGTAATGGTAGAAGAAATAGGTTTAGCAATAGCAAGCCTTTTACATCATCTTCTCAGCAACAGACAGAGAATTCTAACCAGAGCCATTCTGACTTAGCAACCATAGTCTCTGATCTAATTAAAACCACTCAAAATTTCATGACTGAAACAAGATCCTCCATTAGAAATTTGGAGGCACAAGTGGGTCAGTTGAGTAAGAAAGTTACTGAACTCCCTCCTAGTACTCTCCCAAGCAATACAGAAGAGAACCCAAAGAGAGAATGCAAGGCCATAAACACATCCCACATGGCCGAAGGCATAGAGGAGGGAAAGGCAGTGATTTCCACTGAGGAAGACCTCAATGGGCGTCCACTGGCCTCCAAGGAGTTCCCTAATGAGGAATCATGGGAATCTGAGGCTCACACTGAGACCATAGAGATTCCATTGAATTTACTTCTGCCATTCATGAGCTCTGATGAGTATTCTTCCTCTGAAGAGGATGAAGATGTTACTAAAGAGCAAGTTGCTAAGTACCTTGGAGCAATCATGCAGTTAAATGCTAAGTTATTTGGTAATGAGACTTGGGAGGATGAACCCCCCTTGCTCACCAAAGAACTGGATGACTTGACTAGGCAGAGATTACCTCAAAAGAGACAGGATCCTGGAAAGTTCTCAATACCTTATACCATAGGCACCATGACCTTTGAGAAGGCTCTGTGTGACCTAGGATCAAGCATAAACCTCATGCCTCTCTCTGTAATGGAGAAGCTAGGGATCCTTGAGGTACAAGCTGCAAGAATCTCACTAGAGATGGCAGACAATTCAAGGAAACAGGCTTATGGACTTGTAGAGGATGTCTTGGTAAAGATTGAAGACCACTACATCCCTGTTGATTTCATAATCCTAGACACTGGAAAGTGTATGGATGAATCCATCATCCTTGGCAGACCCTTCCTAGCCACAGCAAAAGCTGTGATTGATGTTGACAGAGGAGAATTAGTCCTTCAAGTGAATGAGGACTCCCTTGTGTTTAAAGCTCAAGGATTTCCCTTTGTAATCATGGAGAGGAAGCATGAAAAGTTTCTCTCAATGCAGAGTCAAACAGAGGCCCCACATTCAAACTCTAAGTTTGGTGTTGGGAGGCCATCATCATGCTCTGAGTATCTGTAAGGCTCCTTGAGAGCCCACTGTCAAGCTACTGACATTAAAGAAGCGCTTATTGGGAGGCAACCCAATTTTATTATATCTATTTATTTTTCATTGTTATTTTATGTTTTTTTTTAGGTTAATGATCATGTGAAGTCACAAAAATAATTGAAAAAGCAAAAACAGAATGAAAAATAGTATTAAAAATAGCACACCCTGGAGGAGAAGCTTACTGGCGTTTAAACGCCAGTAAGGGTAGTAGAATGGGCGTTAAACACCCAGTCTGGCACCATTCTGGGCGTTTAACGCCAGAAAGGGGCACAGAGCTGGCGTTAAACGCCAGAAAGGGAAGAAAAGCTGGCGTTAAACGCCAGAAATGGGCAGCAACCTGGCGTTTAACGCTAGGATTGGCAAGCAAGGGGCGTTTACACGCCAACAAGATGCAGGGATGAGAAATCCTTGACACCTCAGGATCTGTGGACCCCACAGGATCCCCACCTACCTCATCTCTCTCTCTCTTCTTCACACCTTTCCATAACACTCTCCCCCAAATACCCTTCACCAATCACCTCAATACCTCTTCCCCAAAAACCCCTCTCCTATCAAATCCTACCCTTTTCTCCATAATCCCTTCACCAATCCACATCCATCCATCATAAAACCCCACCTAACTCACCATTCAAACTCAAACCACTTTCCCTCCCAAACCCACCCATACATGGCCGAACCCTACCCCTCTCTCCACTCCTATATAAACCCATTTTCACTCATTCATTTTCACACATCATACACACTACTAATCCCCCTTGGCCGAACCACAAACCCCCCTCCATCTCCTCTATTTATTCTTCTTATACTCTTTTCTTTCTTCTTTTGCTCGAGGACGAGCAAACCTTCTAAGTTTGGTATGGTAAAAGCGTTGCTTTTTGTTTTTCCATAACCATTTATGGCACCAAAGGCCGGAGAAACCTCTAGAATGAGGAAAGGGAAGGCAAAAGCTTCCACCTCTGAGTCATGGGAGATGGAGAGATTCATCTCAAGGGTGTATCAAGACCACTTCTATGAAGTTGTGGCCAAGAAGAAAGTGATCCCCGAGGTCTCTTTCAAGCTCAAAAAGGGTGAATATCCGGAGATCCGACATGAGATTCGAAGAAGAGGTTGGGAAGTTCTCACCAACCCCATTCAACATGTCGGAATCTTAATGGTTCAAGAGTTTTATGCCAATGCATGGATCACCAAGAACCATGATCAAAGTGTGAACCTGGACCCTAAGAATTGGCTTACAATGGTCCGGGGAAAATACTTAGATTTCAGTCTAGAAAATGTAAGGTTGGCATTCAACTTACCCATGATGCAAGAAGATGCACGCCCCTATACTAGAAGGGTCAACTTTGATCAAAGGTTGGACCAAGTCCTCATAGACATTTGTGAAGAGGGCGCTCAATGGAAGAGAGATTCAAGAGGGCAGCCGGTTCAACTAAGAAGGCATGACCTCAAGCCCGTGGCTAAAGGATGGTTGGAGTTCATCCAACGCTCAATCATTCCTACTAGCAACCGGTCTGAACTTACTATAGATCGAGCTATCATGATCCATAGCATCATGATTAGAGAGGAAGTAGAAGTTCATGAGGTTATATCCCTAGAACTCTACAAGGTGGCGGACAAGTCCTCTACTTTGGCAAGGTTAGCCTTCCCTCATCTCATTTGTCACCTCTGTAATTCAGCTGGAATTGACATAGAGGAAGACATCCTCATTGATGAGGACAAGCCCATCACTAAGAAAAGGATGGAGCAAGCAAGAGAGCCCAATCATGGACCTCAACAAGAGCATGAGGAAATTTCTCATCATGAAATCCCTGAGATGCCTCAAGGGATGCATTTTCCTCCACAAAACTATTGGGAGCAAATCAACACCTTCCTAGGAGAATTAAGTTCCAATATGGGACAACTAAGAGTGGAGCACTAAGAGCATTCTATCCTCTTCCATGAAATTAGAGAAGACCAAAGAGTCATGAGGGAGGAGCAACAAAGGCAAGGAAGAGACATTGATGAGCTCAAGCACTCCATAAGATCTTCAAGAGGAAGAACTAGCCGCCATCACTAAGGTGGACCCGTTTTTTAATTTCCTTGTTCTTTATTTTCTATTTTTCGAAAATCATGCTTTATGTTATATCTATGTTTGTGTCTTTATTACATGATCATTAGTGTCTAAGTGTCTATGCCTTAAAGCTATGAACGTCCTATGAATCCATCACCTTTCTTAAATGAAAAATATTTTTAATTGCAAAAGAATAAGAAGTACATGAATTTCGAATTTTAAAACAGTTTAATTATTTTGATGTGGTGGCAATACTTTTTGTTTTTCTGAATGAATGCTTGAACAGTGCATATTTTTTAATTTATTGTTTATGAATATTAAAATTGTTGGCTCTTGAAAGAATAATGAAAAAGGAGAAATGTTATTGATAATCTGAAAAATCATAAAAATTGATTCTTGAAGTAAGAAAAAGCAGTGAAAAGCTTGTAGAAAAAAATATATACGAAAAAAAAAAAAAAGCAAGCAGAAAAAGCCAATAGCCCTTTAAACCAAAAGGCAAGGGTAATAAAAAGGATCCAAGGCTTTGAGTATCAGTGGATAGGAGGGCCTAAAGGAATAAAATTCTAGCCTAAGCGGCTAAACCAAGCTGTCCCTAACCATGTGCTTGTGGCGTGAAGGTGTCAAGTGAAAAGCTTGAGACTGAGCGGTTAAAGTCGTGGTCCAAAGCAAAAAGAGTGTGCTTAAGAGCTCTGGACACCTCTAATTGGGGACTCTAGCAAAGCTGAGTCACAATCTGAAAAGGTTCACCCAGTTATATGTCTGTGGCATTTATGTATCCGGTGGTAATACTGGAAAACAAAATGCTTAGGCTCACGGCCAAGACTCATAAAGTAACTGTGCTCAAGAATCAACATACTGAACTAGGAGAATCAATAACACTATCTGAATTCTGAGTTCATATAGATGCCAATCATTCTAAACTTCAAAGGATAAAGTGAGATGCCAAAACTGTTCAGAAGCAAAAAGCTAATAGCCCCGCTCATCTAATTAAGACTGATCTTCATAGATGTTTTTAGAATTCATTGTATATTCTCTTCTTTTTATCCTATTTGATTTTCAGTTGCTTGGGGACAAGCAACAATTTAAGTTTGGTGTTGTGATGAGCGGATAATTTATACGCTTTTTGGCATTGTTTTTAGGTAGTTTTTAGTATGTTTTAGTTAGTTTTTATTATATTTTTATTAGTTTTTAAATAAAAATCATATTTTTGGACTTTACTATGAGTTTGTGTGTTTTTCTGTGATTTCAGATATTTTCTGGTAGAAATTGAGGGACCTGAGCAAAAATCTGATTCAGAGGCTGAAAAAGGACTGCAGATGCTGTTGGATTCTAACCTCCCTGCACTCGAAGTGGATTTTCTGGAGCTACAAAAGCCCAATTGGCGCGCTCTTAATTGCGTTGAAAAGTAGACATCCTGGGCTTTCTAGCAATAGATAATAGCCCATACTTTGCCTGAGATTTGATGGCTCAAACTGAAGTTCCAAGTCAGCACAAAAATTCTGGCGTCAAAACACCAGAATTGGCATAAAAGCTGGAGTTAAACGCCCAAACTGGCACAAAAGCTGGTGTTTAACTCCAAGAAAAGTCTCTACATGTAAAAGCTTCAATGCTCAGCCCAAGCACACACCAAGTGGGCCCGGAAGTGGATCTCTGCATTAATTACGTATTTCTGTAAACCCTAGGCTACTAGTTCTCTATAAATAGGACCTTTTGCTATTGTATTTTTATCTTTGATTAGCCTTATGCTATCTTAGACGCTTTTGGGAGGCTGGCCTCATGGCCATGCCTAGACCTTTTGTTCTTATGTATTTTCAACGGTGGAGTTTCTACACACCATAAATTAAGGTGTGGAGCTCTGCTGTTCCTCATGAATTAATGCAAAGTACTACTGTTTTCTATTCAATTCACGCCTACTTCTTCTCTAAGATATACACTCGTTCTTCAACTTGATGAATGTGATGATCCGTGACACTCATCATCATTCTCACCTATGAACACGTGCCTGTCAAACACTTCCGTTTTACATGCAAACAAGCTTGAATGTGTATCTCTTGGGTTTCTAATCTAAGATTGGAACCTTCGTGGTATAGGCTAGAATTATTTGCGGTCATTCTTGAGATCTAGAAAGTCTAAACCTTGTCTGTGGTATTCCGAATAGGATCTGGAAAGGGATGACTGTGACGAGCTTCAAACTCGCGAGTGTTGGGCGTAGTGACAGACGCAAAAGGATTAATGGATCCTATTCCAACATGATCGAGAACCGACAGATGATTAGCCGTGTGGTGACAGCGCATTTGGACCATTTTCACTGAGAGGACGGGAGGTAGCCATTGACAACGGTGAAACCCAACATAAGCTTGCCATGGAAAGGAGTATGAATGATTGGAAGAAGGCAATAGGAAAGCAGAAGTTTAGGAGGAACAAAGGATCTTCATATGCTTATCTGAAATTCTCACTAATGAATTACATAAGTATCTCTATCTTATTTTATATTTTATTCATCTTTTAATTATCAATTCTCCATAACCATTTGAATCTGCCTGACTGAGATTTACAAGATGACCATAGCTTGCTTCAAGCCGATAATCTCCGTGGGATCGACCCTTACTCACGTAAGGTTTATTACTTGGACGACCCAGTGCACTTGCTGGTTAGTTGTGCGGAGTTATGGCAAAGATTTGAGATTACAATTGTGCGTACCAAGTTGTTGGCACCATTGATGATCACAATTTCATGCACCAAAAGTCAAACAAATCTAGATCTAAGAAATTGAATCAAAAGAGCATCAATTAAGAGTAGAATGAGAGTAGATCTACAACTTGTACCAAAGCAAAAGTGAATTAGCAGTCGATCTCACCAAGAAATCAAAGGAGAATTGCAATAGAGGAAGAGAAATCCTAGTGAGAAGTTGGAGTTTCTCTCTCTAGAAACAAAATGTAACTAACTCTCTAAAATATCTAGAATTATGACTAATTGTCCTAATACTCCTAATCCTTGGTCTTCTTAAACTTTTCCCTCAAAAATCTGCTCCAAAACAAGGCCTGGGGACTCCTTGAAATTGCTGGGCACGTGTTCCTTTTAAAAATATATGTGCGCACATCGACACGTACGCGCACTGTACGCGTATGCGTCCCTGGGGTCTAATACGATCTGCGCGCAGGCGTAAAATGCGCGCGAGCGTCATAGGCAATATGGCCCAGCCATATAAGCGCGCCAGCTCCTCGCTCGGCTCCACTGCGCTGTCTCTGGATGTACGCATTCACGCGTACACGCAAGGTGCGCGTGCGCGTGCATGTCCAAAATCTAAATCTTTAATTTGTTCCATGCTCCCTCCATTCATGCATGCTTCCTTCATTCCTCTTAGCCATTTTTGCCCTGTAGCTTCTGAAATCACTTAACAAACGGATAAAGGCATCTAATGGTAATAGAGGAGGATTATAATATATCAATTTTGATGCAAAAGAAGCATATTTTCATCTATGAGGCAAAATAGGGAAAGGAACACAAAATCACGCAGTTTTATATGAATAAGTGTGGAAGATCATTGATAAAACCCTTAGATTCTATACATGATAAACCCTAAAAATGGTGTTTATCAACCTCCCCACATTTAAAGTGTAGCATGTCCTCATGCTAAAGGAAAGCAAAAGATCAAAGGACCACAAGGGAGTAGGACTCATGTAATGCAATCTACCTACATGAATGCAACTAGGGTGTATACTACTGTCTACTTGGCCAAGAGCAATTCAATCTTCCTAGAATACACATATGTATATGCACATAGGGCAAGATGATGGGCAATGTATAAACTCTACCAACTCTAGTCATCGAAGTGAAATATGCATAGCTTGCATGAAGAACGCTCGTGAGAGCCGGGAACAAGGAATTGAGCTTCGAACCCCTCACCGGAAGTATTTGCACTCTATTCGCTCGGTGTATAGGGTTGATCACTCAATCCTCCCCTACTTCATGCTCTTCCAAAATTTGTTCTTCCTCTAACAATCAACAATTGTTCTATGCATGCATACTTATATCATGAGGTCTTTCCTTAGGTTGTAATGGGGTTAGGGTTAAGGTAGGGTTATATAATTGGCTAAGTGGTCTAAAATTTGAATCCCTTGATTAACTTGAGCTTCCCACCTAACCTATATAACATCCTATACAATTATGTACTAACCTAACTACCCATTCCTCACTTTTTCACATACCCATGCATTTACTTTTGATCATTACACATATGCATTGATTTGTCTCTAAGTCTTGCCTTGGGGCATTTTATCCCATTTTATTGCTTCTCTTTTATTATTTTTTTCCCTTTTTTTTCTTTTTTTCTTTTTTTTCTATATATATATATTTTTTTCTTTTCTTTTCTTTTCTCTTATGTATATTTTTTTCTTTTCTTCTTCTTTTGTTTTTCTCATATATATTTTTTTCAACTTTACACAAGAACATCAATGCATATGGTCTATACATTTAATCAACACATGAGTATGTATCTACTTCCCAATATTTTTAACAAAAACAACATGCTCTTATCTCAACCAATGCTTCCCCCCCATTTTCCCACACTTGAGTGGCACACACGCACTAGCCTAAGCTAATCAAGGATTCAAATAGGGACATTCATGGTTTTCGCCTTTGGCTTGTGATGTGCTAAAATTAAGAACAAGCGGGTTAAGCGTAGGCTCAAAATTGGTTGCAAAGGTTGTTATAAGGTAAGGTCATTTGGGTAAGTAGCTAAGTGAATTAATGGCCTCAATCATGTACATGTATTCATGCATATAACAATGGACATATAGAGTCAAACAAATTAAGGATCACAATCATAGAGAGAGAACAATGCACACAAGAAGGAAAGTAAGTGGTTATAAGATGTAACCACGCAATTAGGCTCAAAATTCACTTGCTTGTGTTCTTGGCTCAAAATCCATGTTCTAAATTACATTCTTCAAACAAGCTAAGCATCAAAAGATTTTCAAAATTGGTAGGGTTGCCCCAAAATTTTAGTTTTCTAAGAGAGACGTCATCACTCTACCCAAGTGGATTTATTAAGAGATACTAATATGCAAAGGATGTCGAAAATGAAAAACCTAATATGCGATCTATTCCAGTTAACAAAAGAGATTCAAGAAATTTATTCGGGTGTTACCTATGAAGACCGGTCGGTCGACCGACCTCCCCACACTTAAAAATTGGCACGGTCCTCCGTGCCTTGAGTGAGACGCAGTGGTTGATCGGCTTCCGAGTGTCCATCCTCTTCGTCATGGCCACTCTCTTCATTATCGGTGCCGGTAGACGTGAAAATTTCCGATTCTTCCATAGGTGGTGCTAGGCAACTTAGAAGCTTCTTGACAAAAGCGTAATGGCGTTGGTTACGCCGCTCATAATGGTCAAGCTTCTTGTGGAGCTCCTCTATGCGTTGCATGGATGACTTTGGTGGTGCAGATGAGGTGGAGGGGATGCTCATGGGGACGGCTAAGTTCGGCTCTTCGGTGTCCGCCAGAGGGTAAAGATATCTCCCGTTTGGAACAACATCACCATCCATCGAGATCATGGCCCTTCAATCCTTGGTCTCTCGTGGAACACCGGCTGCAACAACTAAGTCAGTCACTAGAGCGAGAAAAGGTAGGTTTCCCTTAGCGTGGATGCGGCCCATAGCTTGGCGAATGAGGCGGGAAATGTGCACCGGTCTCTCAGTGAGGACACACCAAACCAATAAGGCCAACTCGGCCGTGATAGATGAGCCATGGGTGCTTGGGAGCACGTAGTGGGCTAAAATTTGGGCCCATGCTTGAACCTCTCTAGTGAGAAAACGTGCGGTGATGCCCTTCGATCGGGGTCTCATCCTTCCTCGAATCCAGAATTATTCGGGTACAGCAATGACCTTGAGGATGGCATCCCAATCAAACTCATATTCGCACCGTGCCGACAAAATCTCTTGATATGTATCAATCCCTTCTGCTAATGGTCCGGTCTTAAGCACACGTTGAATGGCCTCCTCTGTGACGAAAACTTGTCTTCGGTGCATAAATACCGATGCAAGGGAGGGGGAGTGGTAATTGGTGTAAAATTCTACCACCCAGGACAAGTTTGCTTCCCGTTGCTTCCTCAATAGGAACTCCCATTGCCGCCGTTCGATGCGGGACATGATGAGCGGAATGACATGAGCCGGAGGGTCTAGTAGAGGCTCCGCATGATAGTTCCTTGGTTTGACCAAGGGGAAGACAAGTTCGCAATAGCGGTTGGGGAACTTGTTCGGATCCCTTGCCAGATTGTCCTTTTCCAAAGCATCAATGTTAGCAATGCTCCTTGTCCTATTGGGGAGGGGCTTGGCTCTAGATCCTTGTTGTGCTTTGCTAGTGGACCGTGAGGGTGCCTTCTTGGGCGCCTTTCCATTATCTCTTTTGAGCACCATCCTAGAAAAGAGGGAAAGATGGTGAAATTAAGTCCAAAGAAGCACTTAAGAAATAATAAGCATACTAGTGACAAAGCCAAGAGGATAAGTGACGTAGATACATGACAGCTGCAACATGTAACTAAGGCAATAACGAAGATCATGGTTAATCACTAGCATGTGATGTATGAGTGGTATATGCATGCAAACAAGAAGCATGAGAAGCACACACTCTTAACATCAATAACAATAAGTGAGAAGTAGGGGATGAGCATGTAGAAATGAAACAAGAAATGTAGTAAGCTCAATGCACATATGAACAAACAAGTGAATGAGAAAGAACACTAAGATAGAAAACACTAAGTCAAAGTAACTCCAAAAAGGTCATGTAGGTCTTCCATCAAACACTTGGTGTGCATCCCTTTTTATGACAAAATTGAGAGAAGGGTGATAATGTAACATCCCATAAAGCATCATCAATCATCATATCACACCACAAATTGCAAGAGAAAGCAAGTAGGTCAAACAAACTCATCAATGCAAGAGGAATTTCCACTTGTAACACCCATAAGAAAATAGAAAGAAAAAGAAAGAAAATTCAACAATCAAAGAAAACATGAATGGAACTAACTAAGAGGAAGAGTAAGAGAATGTAACTAAGGTAGGGAAAAAGGAAAAAGGAAACTAAACAAAAATAGAAATGAGAAGTACCTTGAGAGGAGGAAGAAGAGAAATGGGGTATGGAGGTGAGAGAAAAGTGTAGTGAAGAGTAAGAAAGAGGAGAAGAGAAAGAGAGGTGTGGGACCGCCAGAGGTGGTGGTTGCCGTCGGTGGTGGCGGAGAAGAGGTCGTAGAGATGCTAGAAGGGGGTATAAGTGAAGAAGAAGGATGGTGGTAAGAAGAAAGAAAGAAAATTGAAGGAGAAAGGCGCGCTCTACCGCAATTGGTTCGCGGAACCAACGCGCGCGCGCCATGCACGCGTGCGCGTGCATGGGCAAAAATCAGTAAGGGGGCGGACGTGCACGGTGCGCGGAATGCAGGTGTGCACGCGAGCGCCAGGTGCGCATGCGCGTGCATAGGAGTTATGCCCTCAGCACAGGTTAGGCACAACTTTGGCTCAACTCTCGGGAAAAAGTACCAGAAGATGAATTTTGATAATCGATGAGGACGCGCACGGTGCCCTGGCACATCGATTTGCATTATAATTGAAGTGTGCGTGCATGCCTGGTGTGCATACGCGTGAGTTGAGTTAGGCCAGTAGCATGAGATTGGCCCAACCTGGGCACAACTCTCAGGGAAAATAGCCCAGGATCGCAAATCACGGTAATGGCGCGGACGCGGCTAGTGCGCGTACGCGTGCTTTTGCGCAAATGGCCATGGACGTGTATGCGCATAGTGCGCACACGCGTGATGCTGGTTATGCCCAGGAGCTGCGAAGACCTATGGACGCGTACGAGCACAGTGCGCGTGCTCCCCCTTTTTTTTTTCTTTTTCTTTTTTTTGAAAACATGAAGAATGCCTAGTTAACATGAATTTAATGGCCAAATAAGCCAAAGAGGCCAAGAACACTCAAAATCAATGCAAAACCTAAGGAGTGGTGTTCTTCTACCACACAATCAATTCATTTGTTGAAAAATCAATGCAAGTCTTCATGAACAAAATATCCAAGGTATTTACAATTAACTCTAATCAAATAAGACTATAGCTAAGCAATCGCAAAACAATCAAGAGTTTAAGAACTATATACAAAAGGAGAAAAAGGATAGATCTCACCATGGTGGGGTGTCTCCCACCTAGCACTTTTGTTTAATGTCCTTAAGTTGGACTTCCACTAGCTCATTGCTCTTCGCCAAGAGGTGCATCTTCCAAAAGGAATACCTCAATCTCTTTGTTGCTCTTCATTTTCTCACCATGGTACAACTTGAGACGGTGCCCATTGACCTTGAAGATATCCGAACTTGAGGGATGGCGTAAATGGTAAACCCCATAGGGTTCCGCTTTCACTACTTGATATGGGCCTTCCCATTTTGACCTTAGTTTTCCGGGCAATAATCTCAATTTAGAATTGTAAAGAAAGACTAGATCGCCGGCTTTAAATTCTTTGCCTCTTATGTTCCTATCATGCACGGCTTTCATTTTCTCCTAGTAAAGTCTAGAGTTCTCATAAGCTTCAAGCCTCAAACATTCCAACTCTGCTAGTTGTAGCTTCCTCTCAACTCCGGCTCCACCCAAACTTGGATTGCATTCCTTGATGGCCCAATATGCTTTGTGCTCTATCTCCACCGGTAAGTGGCAAGCTTTGCCATATACCAACCGAAAGGGACTCATGCCAATTGGCGTTTTGTATGCCGTTCGGTAGGCCCATAATGCATCGGTGAGCTTAGCACTCCAATCTTTCCTATTGGGTTTCACAATCCTTTCCAAGATGCGTTTAATTTCCCGATTGGAAACCTCGGCTTGGCCGTTTGTTTGTGGGTGGTAGGTCGTGGCTATTTTATGCATGATGCTATATTTCTTCATGAGCCCTTCCATTCTCTTATTGCAAAAATGTGAACCTTGGTCGCTCACGATTGCTCGTGGCGATCCAAATCTACAAATGATATTGTTTCTCACAAAAGAAAGGACCACATTAGCATCATCCGTCCGGGTGGGTATCGCTTCCACCTATTTGGACACATAATCAATGGCAAGTAGAATGTAGGTAAAACCATTAGAGTTTGGGAATGGCCCCATGAAGTCGATTCCCCACACATCAAAAATCTAACAAAATAGCATGGTATGTTGGGGGATTTCATCCTTCTTGGAGATATTGCCAAATCTAATGCATTGAGAACAAGATTTACAAAAATGAGAAGAATCCTTGAAAAGAGTTGGCCACTAAAAGCCACAATATAGGATTTTCCTTGCCGTTCTTTGGGGTCCAAAATGGCCTCCTCCTTCGGAGGAGTGGCAAGCTTCCAAAATTGAGTGGAATTCGGTTTGTGGAATACACCTCCAAATTACTTGGTCCGCCCCACATCTCCAAAGGTATGGGTCATCCCACACATATAGTATTTAGATTCGCTTTTCAGCTTATCCCTTTGGTGTTTGGAGAGATTAGGAGGGAAGGAGCGAGATACCAAGTTATTGGCGATTGGTGCATACCGAGGAATGGTTTCCGAGATTGCATGCAAGCCCTCAAAGGGAAAAGAATCATTAATAGGAGTGGTATCGCCTTTTGTGTGTTCAAGGCGACTTAAGTGGTCCGCCACTAGGTTTTGCGTACCTCTCCTATCCTTAATTTCCAAGTCAAATTCTTGCAACAATAAAACCCATCTAATCAATCTCGGTTTGGATCCCTTCTTAGCCAACAAATACTTTAACGCCGCATGATCCGAGTACACTACCACCTTAGAACCAAGTAGATATGCTCGGAACTTGTCCAAGGCAAAGACAATGGCTAAAAGTTCTTTTTCGGTGGTAGTGTAGTTGGATTGGGCTCCATCTAGTGTTTTTGATGCATAGGCTATGACATATGGAATCTTACCCTCGCGTTGTGCTAACGCGGCTCCCACGGTAAAGTTTGAAGCATCACACATTATTTCGAATGGCCGACTCCAATCCGGCCCTCGCACAATGGGAGCTTGGGTCAATGCCACCTTGAGCTTGTCAAAACCCTCCACGTATTCCTTGCTCAAATCAAACTCAATGTCCTTTTGCAACAATCTTGAGAGAGGCAATGCTACCTTACTAAAGTCCTTTATGAATCTTCAATAAAATCCTGCATGTCCAAGGAAAGAACGGACTTCTCTCCCGGAGGAGGGGTAAGGCAAGCTAGATATAACATTAATCTTTGCCGGATCTACGGAAATACCGTCTTTGGAAACTAATTCCTACAACATTTACATAATTCCTACAACATTTACATAATTCACTTTTCTAGCAACATAATTGAATCTAAACACAAATAGTGGGTATAATATTAAAATCGAACACATCCAAGTGAGACCTAATTGAGAATGAATACATCCAAGTGAGAATAATTGAAAAATATAATCTGATTTATTAGTATAATTGATAGTAGGATAACATTGAATCACTTTTATAAACGTTAAGGATACAAATAGGGCGATTTAAACGTTAGGAACACAAATAGGACTTACCCCAAACGTTGGGAACAAAAACGATACTTTACTATTTTTCCAAAATTAATAAACTCCTTTTCTAAATTCTCTCATCTACCTCTCTCCATTTTTCTATTTCTCTCTACTATTTTTACTCTATATATAATTTATATTTTATATTAGTAATTTGACAAATCAAAATATGTCATTTAATATTTTTTAGAATTCAAATAAAATTTTTTCTTCCAAAATTAACAAACTCTCACTCTCACTCTCATTCTCTTTTTTCATCTTTATCTATCTCTCTCTTTTCTCTCATTCTCTATTTTTCTATCTTTCTCTTCTATAGAAAACAAAATTAACAAAATAATATAATTTAAATAAAAAATATTATTATTGTTATTATATGCATAGTTTTTTAGTTTTTTATTTAGTTTTAAATTTTTACCGTTTATCTTTCTAATTTATATTTTCATTTCTCTTCTTTCAAATATTTATTATATATAATTTGGAGAGAAAACTAATGTTATAATATAAAAATTAGAGTCAAGATTCAATTATTTTAAAAAAAATTAATTTTGAGTTAATTTTATAACTATCAGTATAATTTTTTTATGCTAATATCTAATTATATTTTTATATACATAGAGAGAAAAAATATTATTTTTAAATAGTAAGTATAAAAATTAATTATTTTTATTTGTACAACAGACTTAACAGTTAACACCTAATTAAATGTAAAAGTATACACGTTAAATTATTTTAAATTTTAGATAACGAATGTTAAAATTAATTATTAATAAAAAATTAGACTTTTTCATATAAAAATAATAATAAAAAATCTTATTATTTAATTTTTTTTCTACAGATACCTTGGCCTTCTTAACTAAAAACTTTTGTCAATCTACGACTTTTTTTTTGTAAAAGTAGTTTGATTTATAAATTTTTAGTGCCATCCATAATCTATACTGTCAGAATAAAGTGGATCATAATTTTAAAAAATTTATATTCTCGTAATGTTATTATGGATAAAAATACTAGTAAGCAACTAATAAAGGTAGGACTATTCCAACAAAGATGGTTATCAGCTCTACTATAAATACACTGACACCCCTCAAGTATATTCATGTTCTAATATACTAAAAATAAAACCCTTGTTAATTTAAGTATCGGAGTCTCTTACAGGTACCACCGCCACCTCCTCATGAGAAACTCGGACGGTGGCACCTCGGTGTTAGAACAAATCGGGGCTGCCTCAAAAGGGGTCAGGGCCTCATGCTTAGGCCTAGGGGTGAAAAAAGGCCAGGCGGCCTGCCAGGGGCCTACAGCCTGACCTGTGTTTGGTCTGGCCTGTTATAAAAGAGACACAGGCTCAGGCTCGTTTAGAAGTCTTAATATGTTAATAGGTTAGGTCCAGGCTCACTAATTAGCCTTATTGGCCTGTCAGGCCTGCCTGAGCCTGTTAAAACATAATTAAATATATGAATAATTTTTTATTATTAACAAAATTATGATATATTTTAAATTTATTATATTTTATTATAAATATTTTTGTATATCTTAAATACTTTAAAAGATTAAAGATTCTTATAAATATTAAATATATATAAATATTTTTATTAAAAAATAATTTTTTTAAATAATATCTTTATTTTTGTAAAAATAAAAATATCAGGTCTTTTAACAGATTTCAGGCCAAACTAGACTAAATAACAGGCGTTATAAAGAGCCTATAGCAGGCTGCAGGTCAGACTAAAGCCAATTAACTACATGACAGATTAGGCCTGTTAAGAGCAAAGCCTAGCCTGGCCTAACCTATTTCCACCTCTTGGGTCCAAATTACTGTTTCAAGTAACTCTCAGAATGAGTTTAATTATTTTATTGGTCTTATAATTTTATTAAATTTATGATTATGTTTTCATATTTTTTTAATTAAGTCTCTATATTATTTTTAATTTTGTAATTAAATTTTTTCTATGTCAAAAATGTTAAAATCAATAAAATATTTGTTCTCTAAAAATATGTGATTAAAGAATTAATAATTTATAAAAAAATATTCTATAATTCTAATAGTTTTATATTAACAAAGATTTAATTATAAAATTAAAAATAATATAAGACCTAATTAAAAGAAAAAGATTAGAAATTTAATTGTAATTTTAGTAAAATTAAATACACCAACAAAATAATTAAAACTTTAATAAATGTTTTTTTTGTTGTTTTCTTTTTTGGATCTGATTTAAGAATGATTGTTGGCATATAAATGGCAAATGCAGACACAGCGAGCAAAACATACAAAGGAAGAAACTGCACTCACAAGCTTCCCCAACCCAATTTGCTCTTTCAATCTCACTATTCTTCTTCTCCTTCTCCTTCTTCATCTTCTTTAACCAACACCAACTTCTCTGGTACTAACTCTATAAACCCTAATTCCCCGTTCTCTCTCTCTCTCTCTCTCTCTCTCTCTCTCCCCCCCCCCCCCGCGGCTTTTAACACCTTTGATCTGATCTATTTCATTTTGTTTGTTTTGTTGGAGAGTTTCATTTTTTAATGATAGGAGTCCAAAATGTGAAATGCGGTGCGTTGATTATTAACAAAGTTAATTAATCTCTTTGAATTTGTGTTGCAGGGATCTGATTGGTTCAATCATAATTGCGTTTGATTCAGGATTCGGTACATTTTTTTCTTTTCCGAGTTGTTTTGCTTTTGATGAACCCATTCCTCCGTTATTGGGGTAGGAGTGTGAGCTATTGTTTCAATGCTTGTTGGGATAGTGAGGATTCATGGTAACATATGTAGCAGTAGAACCTTCCATGTTATAACTGGTTTTGGGTTTTGCTGCTGTTGGGATTTCGTGCTGGGAGAATTTACAATTTAGGGAGTGTTTTGAATCAGTTTAAGGGTTTGGACATGAGAAGCTCCTGGTTCAATAAATTGTTCATAAAAATTGGCTCTAGACAACCAGTGAGCAGGCTAATCCTGTGCCTGATCATTCTGCTCGCGCTGATTGCCATTTTCGGTTCATCTTCTGTGGGCATTATTGATCCAGCACCTCACGTTCCTGCATCTCTCATTTATACTAACTATAGGAGGATTAAAGAACAAGCAGCGGTTGATTATTTGGAGTTAAGATCTGTTTTAGTAAGTGCTGCTGGGAATAGAGAACTAAACCTTTGCAGCAAGGAAAGTGAGAATTTTGTCCCTTGCTATAATGTATCGGTCAATTTGTTAGCGGGGTTTAAAGAAGGTGAGGAGTTTGACAGGCATTGTGAACTTTTGGTTGGCACTGAGAAGTGTTTGGTTCGTCCTCCTAAGGAATATAAGATTCCCTTGCAATGGCCAGCCAGTCGGGATATTATATGGAGTGGAAATGTGAAGATAACCAAAGGCCAATTTCTTTCATCTGGAAGTATGACTAAAAGGTATAACTTTTTCTTAGCTCCTAGTGGTTGAACTTTTCCTTCGGCTAAAACAATAATTTGGACAAGGGCTATAATAGATCATATCTTGATTGGATATTAACTGTTACGGTTTTAATATCTCTAAATTTTTTCAATAAATGTATAGGTTAATGCTACTAGAGGAGAATCAAATTGCTTTTCGCTCAGAGGATGGACTTATCTATGATGGGGTAAAAGATTACTCCCGCCAACTTGCAGAGCTGATAGGGTTGGGAAGTGACACAGAGTTTCCTCAAGCTGGTGTAAGTCTTCCATAATCTTGTCATCACAAATTTGTTTCTTTCAAGGACCATAATGTCTGAGATGGCCAGTTTTCTGCAAGGTTTGTCTCTTATATTGATTACATTATGGCAGGTACGCACCATACTAGACATTAATTGTGGGTTTGGTAGCTTGGGAGCTCATTTCTCATCACTCAACTTAATGGCAATGTGCGTTTCGGGGTATGAAGTGACTGGCAGTCAGGTACAGTTGGCTCTTGAGCGAGGCCTTCCTGCTGTGATTGGGAACTTTGTTGCAAAACAGCTTCCGAATCCATTGTTTTCGTATGACATGGTTCACTGTGCTCAATGTGACATCATTTGGGATGAAAAAGGTGATGGTGTATTGTTATTGCTGATGATAGAATGGGTTAAATTTGGCATGATTTATGAATGAATATTTTTGCATTTGATCCATGTAGCGAATGGTACCTAGTGGGGCAAGACTTAGCTGTTAGACTTTTAATGAACTGTAAAACTTTTGTTCTTGCTTCCTTTGGAGTAGACTTTCTATGATATTTAGGTTCTGTATGAACTGCTGCTGCCTTTAATTTTACATTTTTACTCTAACATGATATAGGATTTGACAGATGGGATGTCCCTTATAGAAGTTGACCGTGTTCTTAGACCTGGTGGATACTTTGTTTTAACCTCACCTACTAGCCGGCCACAAGGAAGTTCATCACTGGAGAAAAAGAGAAACATGTTAACAACAATGGGAGACCTGACCCAGCAACTTTGTTGGATTCTTCTAGCTCAGCAGGATGAGACATTCATCTGGCAGAAGACTGCTGATGTTCATTGCTATGCATCTCGGTAAATATAGTTGAATTATTGTAAATGCTTTATTTATTTTATGATGACATACTAAGCAATGTTTATTTGAAATTACTATATCAACTGCTATTGGCTTGCTTCATGGATCAGTTTAGTAGTTTATCACTATGACTACTTTTTTTAGTGACATGGTTCCTTATACTGTAGCAAGAAGCATGCTATTCCGCTATGTAAAGAAGATGATAATGATCAGTCATATTATCGGCCTCTTGTACGATGCATAAGTGGTACCTCTAGCAAGCGTTGGATTGCAATACAGAATAGAACATTGGAATTGAGTTCAGATGAGCTTAACATCCATGGAAAGTATTGTTTGTAAAAAGTTTCAGCTTATTTGATTCAGCATCTCTTACCTTCTTTCTCATTTTGCACTGCTTTTCCCTTTCATTGACCTCCCTTGGTCTTAGCAGGAGTCGAGCCTGAAGAATTTTCCGAAGACTTACAATTTTGGAGATCAGCTACCAACGATTATTGGTCTTTGCTTACACCTCTAATTTTCTCTGACCATCCAAAGAGACCAGGAGATGAAGATCCATTGCCACCATTTAACATGATACGCAATGTAATGGACATGAATGCTAATTATGGTGGTTTGAACAAAGCCCTTATGGAAGAGAAAAAAGCAGTTTGGGTCATGAATGTAGTTCCTACTGGGGCTTCTAATACACTTCCTCTTATAATAGATAGAGGTTTCCCTGGTGTAAAGCATGATTGGTAAGTTGCTGTTTTCTATGTAGTCTGATAGTTGTTGAGTGGCTTAGACGGTTTTTTTATATAATTGATTGAGAGTAAGACCTGTGGGGGAAGATAATATCACTAAACCTTGATTAATGTTTATTGTTTACCTCGTTAAAGTGTTACCCTACACATTTGGCTACTCGATTAAAAATGTCAATGACATCGGTGGTATTAACTGGGGGGGAAAATTCTTTTTGGAAAAATTCCTCTTTTGAGACTGAATTCGGGAATGGAGTGTGGCACGCATGCAAGTACTTGATCTCTTGCCTATTTGACTTTGATAAATGCAAAATCTATTTCTGAAGAACATACCTACTTTTAAGTTCCATCTTTAAATTCTTTTTGCCGGAGCCATTGATGACAAATGTAAAATAAATTGTTCAAATTTTTTATGTGCTGATTGATGTTTAGGTGTGAACCATTCCCAACCTACCCCCGGACATATGATCTGCTTCATGCGAATGGACTGCTCTCTCATCTTTCTTCAGAGAGGTGCACCATGATAGACCTGTTCTTGGAGATGGATAGAATACTGCGTCCAGAGGTACAAAATTCAATATCATGATTACATGTTATCGAACTTTCGATGTGATAATTCCGTGATTGCTCTATGTAACACCTATCAGATTTTTGCTGTAAGTTTAGTTCTTGAAAGATACATACAACATAACACCTATCAGATTTTTGCTGTAGGTTTAGTTCTTGAAAGATAATATGACATGATTTTGTTCCTTCGGAAAAATGTGGCATCAAATAAATTATCTGAGTTCATCGAAAATGAAGGATCAAATAGATATTGAATGCATCTTTTAAGAACCAAAGTGATTTCAGTTGTGTTTGTTAGGGATTAAATCGATGTCACATGTAATTTCAAGGACTAAGTTAATGTCAAAAATCTTTTAGGTGCGAAATTGATATTGTGTGTATCTTTGAGAGACCAAATTGTTAGTTAAGTGTTCCTTTTCAAGGCTAGTCTGTGGACAAGCTTTTACATGTGTTGGTAGGGATGGATTATTCTTACTGATAAACTTGGAGCTATTGAGATGGCTCGTTCACTTGCATCACAAGTACGTTGGGAGGCGAGGTTAATTGACCTTCAGAATGGCAGCGACCAGAGGCTACTTGTTTGCCAGAAACCATTTCTGAAAAAATGATTGAGTTGACACCAATATGTTTCAATTTGGTGGATGAACATTGTTTTCTAGGCTCTGGTAATTCTTCTAAACCTTTTACCTTCTGAGGGTAACCTTTGATTTTGCATTGGACTTGGTTTGATCCTTTAATCTCTTGTAGCATCTTATATATTTGTCTGATTAATATATTAAAATTCAATAACCTCTCTTTAGATTAGATTAGATGATATTACACACTATACACTTTGAATTTACTCCAAACTCTCAGAGTATAGTATAATGTGTACAAAGGAGTTTGTTGTCATATTTTATAAAATACAAGGAAGCCGAGGTAAATGTTTATATTTAAGATTTTATTATTTTGTTAGTTTCTATAGTTTTGTCAAACTTTAAATTACGTCCTTAGAGTTTAGAAATTAAAGTTTGTAATTGGGTCTCTATAATAGACAAAAATTGTAATTAAATCCTTATTAGTTGTTATTCTTTTTTTAAAAAAAAATAATATTAGAATATTTGTCTTTAGAATATTTCATAATTCATCTTATATCAAACACAAAAACATTCCAAAAATATTTTGTATTTTTTAGCAAAAAATAGTTTGAGGGGACTTAGTTGAAAATTTTTATCTAATACAAAGATTCAATCACAAATTTTTAAATTATAATACCCAGTAGAGTAATTAAGCCTATATTTAATAAATGAAGAGGTATCGTGTGTAACATTGCTTAATTTTAGAAGGAATCAATATAATTTACATTAAAAATCAATAATTTGTCCATTGCTTGTTTCAATTTCAGAGAATGCATTGTTTTGTTGGCGCAGCTTGATTGTATATACTGCCGAGAGTCCTGACAAATTGAAGCTGTAGATTTTGAAGGTTCCGTTGAAGTAGCGCATATTCTTTTTTCATTTTTTATACTTCATTTTTTTTCCTTTTGATTAAAGGTGTTTGTAGTAATTCATTCGTTTAATTTGTTAGCAATTTTCTGTTTCTTTTTCCTGCATCATGTCGTTTACTCTTATACCTATCATTGATCATAAAATCCTTCTGCCGAATAGACACTAATTTTTGAGGAAGAATGTCAAGTGCCACGAAATTCAGAGAATGAAATTGATCGTAGCAGTTTTGTGAATTTTTTTTTTTTTTTTTTTTTTTTTTAATGAGATGAGCTTTAAATTTACATTTTATCTAATTCATTTCTTCTATACTCATTTGTTCAATTCCCGCCAACAGATTATAAAATGAAAAATATAGCTCACTTATATTTAATATCCTAAATCTGTTGTTAACTTTTTTGAATTTGAATTTTTTAAATTTTGAATTTTTTCTTTAGAGAGTAAAGTATGATTTTCTACTCTTAAATAGTTTTTCTTTCATATTTACTTTTGGTCCTATTTATGAAGTAAATGTTGAAAGATTATACTTTACATTCTAAAGTGAAATTTAAAATTTTGAGAATCTATATCCACTTTTTTATGATCAACAAATGTCTTTAGGACATCTGTTAAGTAGTTGAACTTGAATGCCTTTATCTCTATCTTTCTTCCATTCTGATTTGATTATAATTTAAATAGATAGTAGCTAAGAATTAGTTATTTGATGTTATCTTTATTTTTATCAAATAAATAGTCATTTTAAAAAGCTGTGCTCAATGAATTGCTGAGTTAAGTCACAATGCTCTCTGAATTTTCATCCAGATTTAAAATGATTCTTGGAATTTCAATTATGTCAATTTGGATCTTGAATTTTAGTTTCGCGAATCACATTAAATTTTCGAATGTTTTCTATTAATGAGGTGTTGACGTGGACAGTAGAATATGGTTCAAAGTATAATGAGATAAAAATATGTTAGTAACATATGATATATCAACGTGGATAGTAATGTCACGTGTTATTTGTTCATGTGTTACTTAATATTTCAAGTGACTTCAATTAGAAGTGGATTAATTTAGTTGTTGAAATTAAAGATAATGAGATAATTAATTTAGTTTTTTTTGTAAATTTAAAATTTTTAATTTTTTAAAACTTATTATTTTTTGTTTTTATTTTTAGTGTTACTTTAACACAAAAGTTTTTATAAATATTTTTATGTTTTAAATTTTGATTATATATATATTCTAATACTACATGACTCACTTTAGTCTCTAAAATTAAAAGTCATGAATCAAATTAATCTCTCAACCAATTTTTTTCATGTTTCGTCTATTAAATTTAAAATTCTTAAAATTTTATATCTATTAACTTTTTGTTCTATTTTTCACATGTTCTTAAAAAACAAAAGTTTTTATAAATATTTTTAAGCTTTAAATTTAGATATCTATATTTTTATAATAATTTGATGTTAATAAATTTGACAATATATAAATATATTATTTGAATGAGAGAATTATATAATTGACTAAAATTCTTTTTTCTTGTCCAAACGTGTGTATTTTGTAGAAAATAAAACTTTATTTAAATCTTATCTAACTTCTTAAGACTATTATCACTAATTAGTTTATAAAAAGGACCACATATAGAGCTTAATAAAAAAGATTTGTTTGAAATATAGTTAACCACATAAATTATATTATCTTTTAGTTAGACATTAATATCATTTATTTATTCTTTATTTTTCATATCTTTTAAATTCATTTACAAAATCAAATATTTGCAATGTGATCGTATACCCTTAATTTTTTAGATGGAAGGGCAGCTTATTCTTTTTCAAATGGTTCCTTACTGACCTTTGTTTCTGAATCTGTTATCTTACCACTTCTCAGATGAATAGCCTTGCGTTCTTCTCTTAGATTAGGCACTGTGTCACTAGAAAGAGTATTAGGAGGCTTCTTAGGTGCTTGCTTGCTCAACTGGCCCACTTGAATTTCCAAGTTTCTGAGTGAAACTCTAGTCTCCTACATAAAGCTGAGTATTCTTGGAGAGTTCTGCAACAATAGACTCCAAGTCAGATGATTTCTGAGGCTGAGAATGTGCTTTTGTGGTTGAGAGAGCTGGAACTGACAGTTGTTGAAGTTGTTCTGATTGAAATTGCCTTGAGAGTTATTGCCAAAATTCTGTTGCCTCTGTGCATGATTTTTCCCACCAAAATTAGGATGATTCCTCCACCCCGAATTATAAGTCTTAAAGAAAGGATCATTATTAGGGGTCTAGAGAAATTCCCATATAATTGACCTGTTCAGGGGAGAATTGGCTATAATCACAACTTTCACCTTAAGGGAAGTCACCACTCATGTCATAAGATGTATTTTGAGTATTGAAGGCTGAGACTTGCATTCTACTCAAGTGCTAAGTAATAGCATTAATCTGTTGAGACATAGCCTTGTTCTGAGCAAGAATTACATCCAAAGTATCTAATTCCATGACTCCTTTTCTCACAGAAGTCCTCTCAGAAGAATATAGATATTAGTTGTTAGCAACCATCTCGATCAAATCAAGATCTTCCTTAGGAGTCTTTTTCATGTGAAGAGACCCGCCTGCAGAATTATCCAGAGATATTTTGGCGGCCTCAGTAACTCCATCATAGAAAATATGTAATTGAATCCAGTTTTGAGAACATATCTGGAGGACACTTTCTGAGCATCATCTTGTACCTCTCCCAAGCTTTATAAAGAGACTCACCCTCTCTGCCTCAAAGTCTAAACATCAGTCCTTTAGCTTAGTCAGCTTCTAAGGTGTAAAGAACTTGGTTAAGAATCTATTAACCAATTTATCTCAAGTATCCAAGCTCTCCTTAAGCTGTGTATCAAGCCAATGCTTGGCTCTGTCCCGTAGAGCAAATGGAAAGAGAAGCAACCTATAGACATCTGGATGAACTTCATTTGTTTTCACGGTGTCATAAATCTGCAGGAAATTAGAGATAAACAAGTTTGGGTCTTCCTACGGAAATCCATGAAACTGACAATTATGTTTCACCAAAGAGAAGAGCTAAGGCTTTAACTCAAAATTATTAGCAGTTACAGGAAGTACAACAATGCTATTGCCATAGAAGTTGGGGCTAGGAGTAGTGTATGAGTCCAGTGTCCGTCTTGGTTGCTTAGGCACATTAGGAGCATTGAGAACAAGAGGATTAACAACATTGTTGGTGTTGTTTGGATCCATAGTATCTCCTTCAATTTCCTTCTCAAAATTATCCTTGAGATTCTCAGCGGCTTTGTAAGCTCTAGCCTGTTGTAAATGCCTTCTCAGAGTTCTCTCAATCTCAGGATCAAAGTCAAGAAGAGGTTCGTTGTTCCTATTCCTACTCATAAACAAACAGAAAATAAGAAAAAGTGGAAATTTCTACGTCAGAGTAAAGAGAATTTTCAGTGAGGTAACTTGAGAAAAGGAAATAAAATAAAATAAAACAAATAAACACCCCAAAATTTTTGAAAATAATTAAAGGAAGTAAACCAATAAATTCGAAAATTAATTAAGGACAAGTAAGGTAATAATTTCGAAAATAATGAAAAGAAAATAATTAGAAAAAAATAAAATTTAACAACTAAGGGGACACCAAACTTAATTTCAGAAAGGGTTAAATTCGATTTTGGTTCCCAACGTAGAGGTCGAAAATCGGAATCGTCCCCAACTTTTTTTTTGCTACAAAATGGTCCCCAAAGTTTCAGTTTGTTTTAAAATCGTCCCTCGGACGAAAATACCTCTCCCTCCCCTCTTCTTCCCCTTCTTCCCCAAAATTATGCAGAAGCACCAGTAGAAGCACCTCCCTCCCCTCCTCCCCTCTTCTTCCCCTTCTTCCCCAAAATTATGCAAAAGCACCAGTAGAAGCACCTCTCTCCCCTCTTCTTCCCCTTCTTCCCCAAAATTATGCAGAAGCACCAGCAGAAGCACAAGCAGAAACAGAATCAAAAGTAACAACAATAATTAATCAAACAGAAGCAGCAACAAGACAACAACAACAATAAATCACCAATAAATCAACAATAGAATCAAGTAGAAATAGAAGAAGAACAACAATAACAATGAAACAATATAATCAATCAGAATCAGAATCAACCAGAAACAACAATAATAAAAAATCAACAAATATAATAGAAGCAGAATGAAAGAAGAAGAAGAAGAAGAATGATGGAAGCAGAAGCAGAGAAGAGCAGCGGTGGCGGCGACGAAGAACGGCGGCGGCGACGGCGAAGACCCTTCCCCCTCATCTTCCCGAACCCCTCCCCCCTTCTCCCTTCGCATAACCCCTTCCCCCTTTTCCCTTTACTTTACGCATAAAACCCCTCCCCTCTTCTTCCTCAACACCCCTCCCTCCCCCTTCTTCCCTTTCCTTCCCCTCCCTCCGATCCAACAATATTCCAAATTCAAGCCAAATTCAGTAACAACAATATTTCACAAAAAATTCAGAAATTCTACAAAAAATCTAGTTCACAGAAGAAGAAGAAGCGGCGGGCGGTGAGGGCGAGGAGGAAGAGTAGTGGCGGAGAAGAAGCTGGTGGTGGTGCTGTGCGATGCGGCAGGCGGCAGGGCGGTGGTGGTGCGGTGCGGTGCGGCAGGCGGCAGGGCAGCAGCGCGGCAGGGCGGCGGTCCCCTTCTCTCCCCCCCCTCCCCGTCCTCCCCCTCCTCTTTTCTCACCCCCCTTCTCTCTCTCCTCACCCCCCGGCTTCTGTTATCCCTTTCTTTCTTTTATTTATTTATTTTATATTTATTTTATTTTATAATTTTTTATTGAGGGGTAATTTAGTAATAAAAAAATAAAATTGGTAAAAAGGACGATTTTAAAACAAACTGAAACTTTGGGGATCATTTTGTAGCAAAAAAAAGGTTAGGGACGATTCCGATTTTTGGCCTCTACGTTGGGGACCAAAATCGAACTTAACCCTTTTAGAAATTAAGGGAAATTTTGTTTTTTTTTTTAAAGAAACTAAAGTAAAATTTTCAAAAATTTAAAGTTAAAAATGCTTAAAATTAAAACTAGGGACGTCTAATCTAAGAAATCAAACAACGGGTAGCTGTCAATCTCAGTCAATCACTGGCAACGACGCCAAAAATTTGGTGCGGATTTCGAAAACTACAAACTAACTGACAAGTGCACCAAGTCGTACCAAGTAATACCTCAGGTGAGTGAGGGTTAATCTTATGAGGATTGATGGACCAAGCAACAATGGTTGAAGGATTCATTTAGTCAGACAAACAGAAAATAGTATTTTGGGGTTCAATTTGCATTAAACAATAATTCAGAAATTTAGAGAGCAAGCAGTAAATTTGGTATGAAATCTATGTGAGAGAACAGTTAAAGCGCATTCGGAAATAAAAATCAGTTTGACAACAGTATTTCCTATCTCTCCCAAAATATACATAAAGACCTCTATAGGCAAGTTCCAAAAGAAATAATTTCATACATATAAGTTTTTCAAATTAAGTTTGGAGAGATTCTAAACAAAATATAAACAGAAGTCCAATGATCTTCGCCATCTCTCAAATAAATTATAGCTCACTGTTGAGCACCAAGACTTGCATCTAAAAAACAAGAGATATATACGGAATGAGAACCCCGACCCATTAGTTTTCAGTATGGTAAAAGTGCCAAATAGATATTGCATAAGGCAACAGGAACTCACTAACCATTCTTAAACACTAAACCTCATCATATTCATCTTAAGTTCTCTCTAATCCATAACTTGGCAACTACCGTAGTTGGATTCTAATTTTAACTCAACATTTCTCATACTTTCACAACTCTCCAACAGAATAGAACCAGCCCTTAATGTCAACCAACGCTAGCATGAGAAACCTCTCAAGTGTGCAAACACAAGAAATGCAAACAAAAATTGCACAAGTAAAATTCAAGTAAAGCATTTAACATATAGACATGTAGTGTGCACAGTTAATCAACCCAAGACAAGAAGAATAAGCCTAAACAATTCAAACAATACAAATGATGTATTCCTGTCCTAATGGCCGATGATATAATCTGTCAGTTATACAGCCAAACCCGACATGTCCGGAGCAAGTGAAATCACTCAACTGCATCTACCCAGACAAGTATAACTGGCAAGCGGAATCACTCTATTGTGGCAAGTGGAATCACTCCACTGCACTTAAATTATTTTCATAGGCAAGAAGAATCACTCTACTGCGACAAGCAGAATCACTCCACTGCAATTAACAATCATCTCTGGGAGCAAGTAGAATCACTCCATTATACTTTCCATATAGGTATATTTCAAATCAGAATTTATTTCATTATCAATCTCATTCCTAATTTCACCTTCACTCTCACTTCAATTCATCCTTCATAATTATTAAACCCATTCATCATCATTCTTCATCATCATAATCAATTATCAATCATTATCACATTCATCCTCATCATACATCATTTTATATATTATTCCTTTTTCTCTCATTCACTGACTCAACTCTTTAGATTTCATTCCTAGCTTCTCTATCCATTATTACACTGGCTCTAAACACTTATCGGGGTTTATAAAGGTTTAGAAAGCTTGAGAAATGGTTGAGAGCATAAAAATTCACTTTTCGAAAAAACATGGGTAGTCGTATATGCATGAGTGTAAATTTTTTACATTCGCACACGCGAACCACCTTCGTGTATGCAGAAGGTTTGGGCAGTGGAGCTTGCTCACGCACGCATGACTTGCATTGCGTACGCTTGAGTGTATTTGTGACAAAGTCATGTACGCAGCCCATGTTCGTGTACGCATGGCATACCAGAATGTGAAAAAGATGATATGCTGTAAAAATAAGTTTTTTACCCCAATTTCAATCCTTCATATCTTTTCCCACAAAGTTCATTTTTCCACCATTCTTAAATTGGTAGAAAGATCGATAAATGAATTTTCATAAAAATCTAGTTTGTAAAATTTCCAATTCGGAGGACAGAGTTACGGCCTGTCGAAATTGGATAAAAATCAATTTTAACCGAAAACTACAACCAAACCAACTCAGTTCACATATTCACATGAACCAAATTCAAACCTGCTTCATTTACAAATTTCAACTCAAATTCATCAACTTCACACCTCAAATCTTGAATTTCTATTATTTTATCACATTCCAATTTTCACGCATTTAATACCAAATTTTCAATTTAAACTCATGCATCATCACACAATTCAATCACCACTTATCATTCTTATTTTTTTCTGGCCTCTGCCCCAATATTCATCAATACAATACATAATTCATAAATACATTATCACCATCCAATCATAAAACTCCACAATACATCAACTATGCATAATTACACAATCCTCATCGAAATCATCAATTGTAATAACACATCAACTGATGATCTCTTACCTTAACCTACGAAATTTCTTAATGAAACTCACTAATAGCTCATGTTAGAGCACCCTTAAACAACCGAAATCACAAGATATCTCAAAAGCCATAACTAAATTTCGAATTTGACTTGTTCTACAAAATTAGGGTAAGAGAATTTAAAAGTCTTACCAATCTTTATGGATAGAATTGTAGAGGATGAGAAGGGCTTCGCGTGACCGCAAACAGTGTGGCAATCGGTGCTTCGGAGAGAAAGTTATGGTGGTTTGAATATCTAGGGAGTTAGGGTTTTCTCTCTTTACCTCTCTTCTCTATATCAGCATGGAGCATCAAATGGGGAGTGTGTTGTGCAGCATGGCCTTTAGTTAGGGTTTATATATACTTCGGTTCACATATACGGCCCCTTTGGCCCAATTTTAGACCAAAAGCTTTAAGATTAACATTTTAAATTGCGTTTTAAATATTTTTACCTTCTCAATTATAAATTTTAACTTTTTAACCTCTTTCGCTCATAATTAATTTTCTCAGGAGAAGTACCGGACAGATCTAAGCCAGTACTGCCGTCAAATTTTCAGTGCGTATTTTTACGCAGAAAACTATATTTTCCAACTCGGAAAAATTCTCTAAGTCCAAATATCATCGTTAAATCTTCAAATTATTATTCTTATATTTTCCAACAATTTTCGCCCATACTTTATAAATTACCTATTTAACTATGATTTGAATGGGTTTTATACCCTTCCTCGTGTGTAGCCGCCTTTCCTTGTAGGTCCTCGATTGCAAGTCGCTCTGCCTCATCCACCATTCATGCAGGCGGCTCCCCATTCACAATGCGCAGGGCTTTTGAGCATCGCGGCGCCCTTCGCCGCGAAGTACAACGAGTCCGACCACTGCGGCTCTCTCATTCGCGTCGCGTAGCTCAGCCGACCACTGCGGCACCTCCTCGCGTCGCGCATCCCCACCTAACGTCACATCCCACCTAATGCCTACGTCCTCCGTCGCTACCCCTTGAGCAAGTTTTGGATGCCTTTTCCTTATGTTTTGGATTTTTGTTTTTGGATTTTGGATGATTTTTTAAATAGTTTTAGACTTTTCTTGCTTAGTTTTTCAATGTTCTTTTTCAATTTTTTAGATATTTTGTTTTATTAGGTTTTGAAAATTTTAAACTAATTTTAAATATCTCATTTTTGTTAGGTTTTGGATGTTTCTTTTTGTTGCGTTTTGGATGTTTCTTTTTATTAGGAATTTTTAAAATATTTTTGGATTTCTTAAAATGAATTTTGAAATTTTTTAATAATTTTGTAAAATGATTTTACAATGAATTTGTTTATTTGTTGTTATTTGGTTTTAGATCTTTTTTTTAGATTTTAGATTTTTTCATTACGTTTTGGATGTTTCTCAAGATAATTTTAATTGATGTTTCCTCTAAAAAAATTTAAAAAGTTTTTGGATATCTCTTTTTTTGCTAGGTCTTGTTACATTTCGAATGTTTTTTTTTTTTGGTTTGATTTTGGATGATTTTTTCACTGATTTCAGTAATTTCTTTTTTCTAAGTTTTGGATGTTTCTTTTTCTTATATTTTGGATATTTCTTTGTTTTTGGTTTTGAATTATTTTTTTAAAAGTTTTTATATATTTATTTTCTTAGTTTTTGATTTATTTTAATATTTTTTAGATGTCTCGTTTTCTTTAAGTTTTGAAATTTTTAAATAATTTTGGATATCTCTTTTGTGTTAGGTTTTTTATGCTTCTTTTTGTTATGTTTTTTATGTTTTTTTTATTAGAAATTTTTAAAATAATTTTAGAATTTTTTAAATAAATTTTGAAAATTTTAAGATGATTTTGGATTTTCAAAATGAATTTTAAAATTTTAAGATAATTTAGAAAATAACTTTGGGATTTTTTAAATGAATTTTAAAATTTTAAAAATAATTTTAAATGTTTAAAATAAATTTTAGAATTTTTAAAATATTTAAAATAAATTTTTAAAATAATTTTATAATAATTTTGGATGTTTGTTATTATTAGGATTTAATTTTTTTTTTAGATTTTAGATATTTTTATTAGATTTTAAATATTTTTAATAGCAATTTGAATTTATGTTTCTTCCAAAAAAAAATTTACTAGTTGACTTCACTTCTTATTAATTCTCTAACAGAATTGAATAAAAAAATAGAGAAAATCTAAATGACCAGCATTTTTATTAAAATTTGACCAGTACTTAACTATAAAAAAGTGAATAATTTTATACTATTAAATATAATTTCACACTATTAAAAATAGGCCACGGATTTCTTACTCCTAATTTTAGGGAGAAGTATGATTAACCACCACTAAAATATTTACAAAATAAACCCCATTTTTTTTATTTTTGAAAGAATTGATAATTAAACATTTGGCTCTCTAGTTTTTATGTTTTATACATTCCTCCTATTTCCTTTAATCAGAGTTTTAAAGAGAAGAGTTCATAGCTCTTCTAGGGCTTTTGCCCCCACTCTCTCCTCTCCATCAACATCGCTCATTCCTTGTTCCTCCCCATCCGTGGTAGCTCGCTCTCTGATCCCCTTCCTGCGCCGTAGTCGTTCTCTGATCTTCTCCATCCATGCAATTGCTCGTTCTTCCCTACACCGTACTTGTTCTCTGATCCTCGATGCCGCAACATGCTGCCGCTGCCGCCATCACCACACTCAGGTTAACCATATTGGCACAGTGACGGAATCTATTCAGGCTGCACTTGACTCAAAGGCAGTAGGCTGGGTTGTCATGGTTAGGCATCAGAGTGATGAGACTGAAGATAATTTCATTACTGATCTCTCTGTCGGCTTGGCCAGTGGACAGATTCTATTTCCTTAATATATTTGTTTGGGTACTTAATATTTTGCTATTGTAAACTGTACCATGTTATGGCTTGTGTTAATGATCCGAGCTTTTGTCATCTGGATTAAGACTGGTGCTCCTTGCCGAAGTGAGTGATTGGCAAAGTATAATCAAGTAATTGGTATTTTGTGCTATTTTTCTCCTCTTTGCTTCAAGATTTTAACATAGACTATTAGGTACCAGACAAATGACACAGCAAAATATAGAGATGAAAAATTAGAAATTTGTATAAAATATGGAAACAATTGAATAACTTTCTTTGAGAATTACAACTTCTCTCTATCACAAGGAGACTACAATAACACTCTCTCTTGACAAAAGGAGAACACACTTCTCTCTATATATATAGAAGAAAACTACTCAAAGAAATATTATGTTATTATCTTTGGATGACTTGATTGAAATGAATTAAAGAAAAACTCAATTTATAGGTGAGTCTCTTCAATATGAACCATCCGTCAATTAGAGGTATATAATTCATCTCTTTTTCAACCACTAAAATTCTAAGGTTATAAACTAAGATTGTTTATTACCTCTCATTTTATTTAGTTATTATTTATTTATATATTTTCTAAAATTAGCTTTACTAATTTTACAATCTCCCACTTAAAGCTAATTTTTGATAAATTTTCGAAATTTATGTTGCTCATGTATTCCATAGGCCGTATGAGGATCTACACCATTCAAACTTTTCTGTGTTGATTGGTTTTGTCATGGCATCTGCTAGGTTATCTTTAGTGTGAATCTTCTGCATATCAACACTTCCTTCTTCTACTACTTCCCGAACAAAGTGATATTGTACTCCAATGTGTTTTGTTCTTGAATGAAAGGCAGGATTCCTTGCAATGTGCAAGGCACTCTGACTGTCACAATACACAGAAATCTTCTGTTGTTTGTGCCCAAGTTCTTCTATCAACCTTTGGATCCAAATAGCTTCCTTGCATGCTTGTGTAGCTGCCATATATTCAGCTTCTGTAGTAGATAAAGCTACAACAGTCTGTAATTTAGATAGCCAGCTCACAGCTCCTCCTGCAAGTGTAAATACATATCCTGTAGTAGATTTTCGTTTATCAAGATCACCTGCAAAATCTGAGTCGACATATTCATTGACAATGAATTCCGATCCTCCAAAACATAATGCAACATTCGAGGTCCCTTTGATGTATCTCAAGATCCTCTTAACAACATTCCAATGCTCTTTACCCGGATCTGCCATGAATCGACTTACCACCGCAACTGTTTGAGCGATATCTGGTCTTGTACAGATCATGGCATATATAAGGCTTCCCACTGCTGATGCATACGGTACTCGAGACATTTCCATCCTCTCTGCTTCACTACTAGGGCACATACTTGAGGATAATTTAAAATTAATAGGAAGTGGGGTTGAAATTGGCTTGCATTCTTGCATGTTGAAGCGTTGCAAGATATTCTTCAATTAATTCTTTTGCGATAGCCAAATCTTCCTATCCTTTTTGTCTCGGTGAATTTGCATCCCTAAAATCTTGTTTGCTGGTCCCAAGTCTTTCATATCAAACTCCCTAGCCAACTGTGCCTTCAATTCTTGGATTTGATCTTTGTTGGGACCTACCACCAACATGTCATCCACATACAACAGCAGAATGATGAAATCATTATCACCAGACCTCTTGTAATAAGTACAATGATCTGAACTAAGTCTGTTGTATCCAAGGCTAATAATGAAAGAATCAAATCTCTTGTACCAACACCTTGGCGCCTGCTTTAGACCGTACAGAGATTTAGTTAACCTGCAAACCAAGTTTTCTTTTCCTTTTTCTTCAAAACCTTCTGGTTAGAGCATATATATCTCTTCTTCAAGTTCTCCATGAAGAAAAGCAGTCTTTACATCTAATTGCTCTAGATGTAAATCAAATGCAGCACACATAGCCAAAACTACTCTAATAGTAGTTAGTCTCACCACTGGAGAAAATATTTCATTGAAGTCAATACCTTCTTTCTGAGCATATCCCTTAACAACCAATCTTGCACGATATCGGTCCACCTGATCATTACTATCTCGTTTGATCTTGTAAACCCATTTGTTACCAATGGCTTTCCGACCTGCTGGAAGTTCAACAAGTTTCCAGGTATGGTTTCTATGTAATGCCTCAATTTCTTCTTGCATTGCTGTCATCCACATAGAAGCGTCTGGAATGCGCATAGCCTCCATAAAAGTTGTTGGCTCTCCATCTTCTGTCAAAAGACAATATGCATCTTGGTTTGTTAAAACATAATTTGAGTGCCATGATGGGGTTCTTCTTTGTCGAGTGGATCGACGAACTTCTATGTCATTGGCCTCTGCTTCTTGTTCTTCGTGCTGTGGTTCTACTTTAGAAAGATCATCTTCTCTGCATTTTTCATCTATTTGAACAGTGGTTATCTCTTTAACAGTGCTGTCATTTTCTTGTTTCTTTTGCAATTCATCTTCTGCAAATATTACATCTTTACTGACAACTACCTTGCAGGCAGTGGGATCCCACAGGCGATACCCCTTAACTCCGTCAGTATAACCCAAGAATATACATTTTCTAGACTTTGGATCTAGCTTTGTTCTTTCCTGGGAATTGTACGTCACGTACACAGGACAACCAAATTTATGTAAAGAATAATAATTAGGTGGCTTACCTTGCCACATCTCCATTGGTGTCTTTAACCCAATTGCAGTTGATGGTGACCGATTTATCACATAACAGGCGGTTTTAACAGCTTCTGCCCAAAAAGACTTGGCTAAACCTGCAGTTTGCAACATAGCTCGTGCTCTTTCTAGGAGAGTCCTATTCATTCGCTCTGCTACACCATTTTACTGAGGCGTATATGCAACTGTGAATTGCCGTTGAATACCTGCTTGCTTGCAAAATGTTAGGAAATCACCATCGACATATTCTCCTCCATTATCTGTCCTTAAACACTTGATCTTCTTTCCAGATTCAAGTTCTAACTTTGCTTTGAACTCTTTGAACATCGCAAACACGTCTGACTTTTTCTTGATCGGGTACACCCATAGCCTCCTAGAGTAATCATCAATAAATGATACAAGATATTTTGCTCCTCCTAGGGACATCTCCGGCAATTCCCACACATCAGAATGAATCAACTCCAATATGTGCTTGCTCCGAGCAGTTGATCTACCAAACGTCAATCTATGTTGTTTGCTTGTAACGCAGTGCTTACAAAACGGTAAGTTTACCGATTTGAGCCCGGGAATGAGATTACGATCTACAAGAATCTTCAAGCCTCGTTCTGACATGTGGCCCAGTTTGCAATGCCATATCATCGTCATTTCTTCTTGGCTTGATGAAGCAACTGATGCCTCTGCCTCTTGCAAAGTATCTCCCACAAGCATGTATAGATTTTCTGCAATCTTTTCTGCTTTTATTACCACAAGAGCTCCTTTAACAACTTTCAAGATCCCACCTTCAATATGGGTCTTGCATCCAAGTTCATCCAATTGCCCAATCGACAACAAATTCTTCTTCAAGCCTTTCACGTGTCTTACCCCTTGAAGTGAACGAATAGAACCGTCAAACATTTTTATTTTGACAGTACCCATTCCAACAATTTCTAAGGCATGATCGTTTCCTATAAACACAGATCCTTCCAAGACAGTTTCATATGTACAAAACCAATCACGATGAGGAGTCATGTGCCATGTTGCTCCTGAATCAACAATCCAAACATCAGTGAGCTGTTTACTACCTTTAGAACCAATTGTTGCTTCGCCATACAGGATTTCTCCATCATCAGAGGTACTTGCAACACATCCTTGTGAACTTGATCCTTCTGGAACCTTCTCTATACTCTTCTTATTCCAATAATCTTTCTTGAAGTGCCCTCTCTTACCACAATTGTAGCATTTGACCTGCTTCTTACTTTGTGAATTTGGTCTACTTTAACTCCCACTGAAACCACGCTCCATTGATCTCCCTCTTGTCATCAACAAAGCCTCTGCTTGTTTTGAGCTTTCTAATCTATCTTCCTTATTCTTGTGCCTAGATTCTTCTTCAAGAACCGCAGCAGCCATGTCATCAAAAGAAAGATAATCAGTCAAAACATTATTAGTTAAGTTAATGATAAGCTAATCATATGAATCTGGTAGACTTTGATGTAAGAGCTCTGCACGTTCGTTTTCCGCTATGGTATATTCCAACGATGAGAGTTGGGAAAATAGCGTATTTAGATTGTTGATGTGATCCGTTGCCGATGTGGATTCACTCATTCGAAGAGTATAAAGTCTTCTCTTCAAGAATATCTTGTTGTGAAGTGACTTGACTTCATATAATTTGGTGAGAGCATCCCAAATTTCCTTTGCTGTCTTTTTCTCTGCTACACTTGATAAAACTGAATCAGCTAGTGCCAAGTGTAAGTTTGCAACAGCATTGTTGTCCATCTCCTTCCATTTTTCATCTGTAATTCCAGTGGGTCTACCTTCAATTGCTGTCACGCAATTGTCTTTTCTCATAATGGCTTTTATCTTCAATTTCCATATGGAAAAATTACTCCCACTGAATTTCAGAATTTCATACTTTGCTGCCATTTTTTTTAAACGGTAACTCGCAGCGAAAAAAAAAATATTAATCAGCAACCTTTGGCTCTGATACCACTGTTAGGTACCAGACAAATGACACAGAAAAATATAGAGATGAAAAATTAGAAATTTGTATAAAATATGGAAACAATTGAATAACTTTCTTTGAGAATTACAACTTCTCTCTATCACAAAGAGACTACAATAACACTCTCTCTTAACAAAAGGAGAACACACTTCTCTCTCTATATATATAGAAGAAAACTACTCAAAGAAATATTATGTTATTCTCTTTGGATGACTTGATTGAAATGAATTAAAGAAAAACTCAATTTATAGGTGAGTCTCTTCAATATGAACCATCCGTCAATTAGAGGTATATAATTCTTCTCTTTTTCAACCACTAAAATTCTAAGGTTATAAACTAAGATTGTTTATTACCTCTCATTTTATTTAGTTATTATTTATTTATATATTTTCTAAAATTAGCTTTACTAATTTTACATAGACCATAGGCTATAGCATTAGTATTTTAAAATAACTCAGAAATCCTTAGGACTAAACTATCATAACTTGTTTTATTTAAATTTTACTATATACTCTTCTTTGACTCTGAGGCCGACTATCTTTATCTTGAGCCGCCATAGAAAAGATTAGTTTAACTAAAGAAATTGAACATCATTATGCCAACTCAGAATAAACAACTAATGTGCAATAATTCTGTTTTAGTTTTTGGTTTTGAAACTTGAATTTTGTTAGAAAATAGAAAACCATCGTTATCCCTGAAAAAAAAATTTGATTGCTTCTTTGAATTCAATTGTTATATAGTATACTGTGTGATCATTAGTTATTGTTTAATGGAATGATCTAAAAAAAATTTTCCTTCAAATCATTGTTCTTTTCAGCTTCTTCGGATTGAAGAGGAACTTGAAAGTGTGTGATATGCTGGTGAAGCCTTCAGATCACCTTAGAGTGAATAAGTACTGATCTCAAATATGTATCTTGAAATATTATCTCTGCAAGAGTCATTATCATCATCGATTAAGTTAGGAAAACAAACATGACCAAGGTAAATCCAGAATTTTGAGAGCTGCAATTGATGGGTTTAGCCTTTAAATGTGTGTTAGTTTTGAACTGAAATAATTACTCCAGGAATAAGAAACTTGAGCTTGAGTTTGGTGAAGCTTCTACTATGATGTGAAGACGTAGCTTAATGTAACTTCATGCAGGGACGATAGGTGTAACTTTCAAATAAATCTTGGTGATGAGTTAATTCGAATGTGTGTTGTTTTGGATGAACGTAAACCACTTTAGCGAATTGAGTAACTTAAATTCAAACCCACCATTGTTCCATTTTAAGCAAAGCCATATTATTCACCCTTTTTAGGGTATTGAAATTGTTCACCAAGTTAATACATTATAAATTATTTTTTTAATTGTATTTTTGAAGGGGAGGGGTGATGAGATATTTTGATGAGAAACGAATCTCTCCCAAAACACCCAAAACTAGCCGGCAAGTGTACCGGGTCGTATCAAGTAATAAAAACTCACGGGAGTGAGGTCGATCCCACAGGGATTGAAGGATTGAGCAATTTTAGCTTAGTGGTTGATTTAGTCAAGCGAATCAAGTGTTGGTTGGGTGATTTGTGATTTGCAGAATGTAAATTGCATGAAATCAAAGAGAGCGGGAAAGTAAATTGCTGAAACTTAAAGAACAAGAAATTAAATAGCAGAAACTTAAAGTGCAAGAAATGTAAATTGCAGAATCTTAAAGCGCAAGAAATGTAAATGGCTTGAAAAGTAAAGGGGATTGGGATGAGGATTTGCAGAATTTAAACAAGGAAAAACTAAATTGCATCAAATAGAAAAGAAAAAGGGAATTGGGATTGAACCGGATCTTATAACAGCAAAGTAAATGAACAATGAAAGCATTAAACAGAGAATTGAAATGAGGATTTAGATCTCAGGACCCAGAGACTAGAAAACCAAGTCTAGATCTCAATGCCTTCCTAGATCCAACAAGAACAATAGCAAGGAAATTGTAAATTGCAAAGAAAAGAGATGAAGAACAATAAACCGGAAATGAAATTCAGTAAATAAAGCAGAGAGATCCAAGATTGAGATTGAAACAGAATTTCTTCAATTCTCAAATCCAAGATCCAAGACAAAGGTAAAATGAAATTGAAAGCAATGAAGGCAAGAAATTAAAGTTCACTCAAGTTCAAAAGCTCTCCGAAAACTATATTGAAAATTCTAAAAGGAAAGCTCTAAAGGAAAACTCTCCAGCCCAGCTCTTCCATAAATTGAATTCTATCCTATTTATACACTTTCCAAAATGATCTTCAAGCCTTGAGTTGGGCCTTTGTCCTTGGTGGAATTGGGTTGAAAGAGGCCTTGGTTGATTGCTCTTTGAAGATTGAAGAAGAACCGAAGTGAACCAATTGAACCGGAAATGGAGTTAGCCAACGTTGGTCTTCAACGTTAGGGTCAAAGTTAGGGGTCTAACTTTGACCCTAACTTTTCATATCAGCAAACCACATCCTTCTGGTATGGACGTTGGCGCCAACGTTAGGGGTCTAACTTTGACCCTAACGTTGGCCTTGCTTGGTGTGATTGGCGCCAACGTTAGCCTCCACGTTAGGGGGCTAACGTTGGCGCAAACGTTGCCTACTCCCCCATTGTGATTTAAGTGCCAACGTTAGCCTCCAAGTTAGGGGGCTAATGTTGGCGCAAACGTTGGTAGCCCAGGGAGAAACTCTCAAGTTCCAACGTTAGCCTCCAAGTTAGGGGGCTAACGTTGGAGCTAACGTTGGCTACTTCCAAAGAGTGATTCACATGCCCAACGTTAGCCTCCAAGTTAGGGGGCTAACGTTGGGGCTAACTTCATGCAACCCAGTTCAATTTTCACTTATTCCATTGTCCTCTCTTCACTCCTAGCCATTCCTCTTTGCTTCAACCTTTCTCCAAGCCTTCTTCACCTATCATTGATCAACCAAACTAATCAAAGTTTTGCTCAAAATCATGAGGTATTCAATCTTCCACAATATGCAACAATTATAGCTTAAAACCTCATGAAATGGTATGAATTCACATATGGTTGGTTCAATCAAGGGAAACATGAAATTCTACTCAATTAGCTTGCTTGTAGCTTAAGAAAGTGCATAATTCTAATGAAAACAAAAGAAAAAGACTAGCTAAAATGGGCTAAGATGACTTGTCATCACAACACCAAACTTAAAGCTTGCTTGTCCCCAAGCAAGAAATGAATTTATTAAGAAGAAAGAATGAAATGGAAGAGGAAGTTCATGCTAGCAAAGTGTTATTGATAGTTCATGGGGTTTTATGTGGATATGCAAATGCTCACTTCTTATTGACTCCTAGGCCTAGAAAGTCTCCTTCAAGCTTCAAGTGACATACTGCTATGACCTCTCATTATTCCTTTATCCTTGGCTTTTACTTTATTCTCAAGCTTTATTTGAGTGTCATGTGTAGCAAGTTCATTTTCTTTTCTTTCTACTTGACACATTATTCACTATAGACACTTGGCTCACATTCCTTCTTAAAACATTGATGCCCAGCACCTCTTTGGGCTACTAAATGCTTTGTAGTTAGGTTGCTCTTGATAGTGGATTTTCAGCTGATGATCCCGGGTTAGTTAACCCAAGTCATCAAGTGTTGAGGCACTCCTAAGAGCTTACTAATCCAAGCAGATCCTAGTACAAAAACATCACAGGCATATATTTCAGAGTTCAAGCTATTGGTGTCCAGCTTTGTTTCTTTTTGTTTTTCTTTTGTTTTGCCACCTTTTAGCTTTCTTTGTTCTTTCTTTCTTTTTTTGTTTTTCTTTCTAACCAAGGAATTCTATTCAATTGAGATTCATAGACAATAGGCCACTCTCTACTTAGAAGGAGATATCTTAGCTTTTTATTCACTAAAAGTGAGTTATAATGCAATCACACACACACCACCACTTACTTTTATTCCACTTCTAACTAACAGAGACCATTTCACTTCACATTCAAACTGTTCTTTTATTAAATTTAAAGATGCAGGGGACAACACATACTTCTTGTTAAGTGAAAATGAACACACAAGCCAACACATGAACTAGCTTACTTATTTTGAAATAACCAACACAATGCAAAGACTTTTAAATGACTACAAAAAAAAAAAAATGCAAAAACAGATTGGAACAGATAGAATGCATGTTGTGATGATCAAGGAGCAAATCCACCTTTTATTTGTCATGCCTTTTCTTTCTCCTTTCATATACTTGGCTGCTAGTGTTCCCACCATCTTTGTTTGGTGGTTCTTGATCTTGCCAAAAGCCAGCCTTGTTCATAGCCTCCTCCACTCTATCTTCAAGTCTCATAGCCCTGTTCACTTCCATCTCACTTCTCATTTTGAAAAATTCATCAAAAGTTGGGAATGCCGGATCCATGTGATGCAAATGTTCTCCAATATAGTTTAGTTTGATTTGGCTATTGACATTGTAATCGGCTTGCACTTCATACCTTGCTTCTTGGAGTGTTGTGAACTCCTTGAAGGCCTTCAAACTTTCAGCTTGCATTTGTTCCAACTTCCCAAAAGATTCATGAGATTGAAAGGCATGTTCTTCTTGCATCGCAAGAAATCTTGACTCAAATTCATTTTGTTTGTTGATTATTCTCAGCTCTCTTTCTTCTTGTGCTTGTTGGTTTTGCATGTACAGAGAATGATATTCCTCTTGCCTTGCTTGGATTCTTGTGTATTGCTGGGATAACCTCCCTATTGCTTCTTGCATTTGAGTCATGTCCATATTGCCTTGTGAGAAAAAGTGTGGCTGTTCCTCCTCCTCTTGTGGCTCTTCTTCCATGTGGGGCTCATCTTCTTCCATTTGCTCTTCTCTTTCCCTTCCTCCATGTGGCCTTCGGCCTTGGTGTGCTTCAAGGGGCATCATCATTCGTTCAATAGTTATGGGCATGCCTTGGCTTAGCCACATTGGATTCTCCTCTTCCAATGGAACTTTGGCCTTTGCACACAACTTCCAAATGGTGCTTGGATAGTACAACCAAGATCCGGCCGAATTTTTTTCAGCTATCTTTAGGATGTCTCTTGCAAGGATCTCATGAACTCTTATCTCTCCACCCACCATGATACAATGCAGCATTAAGGCTCTCTCCCTGTTAACTTCTGAGGTGTTCACTGTCCCCAGAATTGACCTTTTCATCAACTCATACCATCCTTTTGCCTCCGGAATGAGGTTACATCTCTTCAAGAACTTGTATCTGTTCTTGTCATCTCCCTCCCATCTTGAGTTCTCAAAACAAATGTCTCTTGCAATCTCTTCATAATTTTGATCCTCAGTCAATCTTTGTTGGTATCCCGGTTCATCAAAGCGCACTGACTTTAGTTTCAAAACTTTCTTGATTGCATCTGGGCCAAAGTCTACTTCCACCCCACGCACATAGCTCTTGTACGTTGGGGGTCCACGCATGTCAATCCTTGGGGCATTTGCATAAAACTCTCTTATAATATTGGTATTAATTCGAGAGATTGGTGATGTAAGTTCCTCCCATCTTCTCTTCCGGATTTTGTTCTTTATTTCTTGACACCCATCATCCGGCAACATGAATGGAATCTCAGGATAAATTTTTTTCTCGTTCATCCATTGAATTTGCATTTGATGAGACCAAGACTTGAACTTCCATTGGTCATACTCATGTGTTTCTTCCTCTACTATTGGATCTTTTCCTTTTCGTCGTTTGGTTCTTGAGGAGGATGCCATAATCACTTGGTTGGTTGAGAGGGAATGTGGGGAGTGTTGGAGAGTTTTGATGTGTGGTTGGAGGAAAAAGAGATTCGGACTGAACTTGCTAGGGAATTATGAAGAGAAGATTGAGTGTTTGGAGTTTAAAGTAAAAGAAAAAGTTGCACAAGACTTGTAATGTTGAGGAGTGATTCGGTCATGTGCATGGCTTGAAGGTGGTATGCTTTTATATGAGAAATAGAGGGCTAGGATGCAATTAAGCACCATGGGGATCAAGGGTGTGCATGTATGGATGAATGAAGACAAAATTTGCTCCTTCCCTAGCCTTTGCCGTGATCATTTTCAATGAGGGGCAGATTTCTTCCTTGAAGCATGTGATATGATTTTGTCCTTATGCTAAGATTTCTTTTGTCTTGTCCTTCTTTTCATTGAAGATTCTTTGACCTCCTAGTCATCACAACAAGACACATGCATTAGTCTTATCCCACCGTAGCAATATTATTCTTTTTAGTAAAAATATGTGAACTATCAATTCTTATCTCATGTGAGCCGTGACACTTCCTATGGGGGACACCAAACTTGATGTTTGGTAATATATAAAGAAAATGAGTTTATTCCTCCAATAAGTGAAGTTTAAATGTTCATAAGAATTGTTTTCATCATACTTTCTTTTTCTCTTTTTTTTTTTTTTTTTTTTTTTTTTTCATGAAGGATTAATTGTATCCTGGTGCATCAAGGTTTGATGAACACCAAACTTGCTTCTTGTCAAAGGGTTCATTACAATTAATACCTTCATCAAAAGAAAATTCTATTTATAAGGTTTTGAAAAATGACAAATGTATGATTATTGATGCATGAATTTCAGATTCTCATGAAGCTATGTGGACACCAAACTTAGTGTTCGGCTATATGCTCTATCAAGACATTTTAAGCATGTGAAACAAAATCCTTTATGATATTGGTTAAGTGTGCTTGAAGACACACCAAACTTAGCATATGTTTCAAAACAGTGCATGCAATAAATGGATACGTTCATGAAAAGAGAAAATAATTCATGCATCAAGTGACCATAGTTTATTGAATGACAAGAATCTTAAAGCATGGGTTGCCTCCCATGGAGCGCTCTTTTATTGTCACTAGCTTGACATTGAAGCTTTCTTTTATGGTGGTTGATGATTGTAGTGCCTCAACTTGTCCCCTCTGATCGTGAGCTTCTTCTTTGTTCCTTGGTGCTCTATCTCAGCATGTTCTAGTGATAATATTTTGCTCACAGTGTAGTAATCGTTAGTCTGTTGGTCTGTTCCCAGTTGTTGATAGACTAACTGCACTTTGTCACCTTTGGAGAGCCCTTCTGTTGGGATTTTTTTGTTCTTCCACCCCTTTTTGATTCTGTTTTTGTTTTTCTTCCTTCCTTTTGTTGATTCTTCTTCTTTGAAAACAGGCTCCCTTTTGAAATTCCTTTTCTTAGTTGCTAATACTACAATGTTCCCTTGAGCTTCTTCATTACTTTGCACAGTCTCTTTCTCTTTTTGGCCTGCTGTATCATCTATCTTTTGCTTGGGAGGGCAGTTGTTGTTTGTCTTGTTGATTTCCTCCCTCCACTGCAGATTCTCCTTGTCTGTTTCTGTACCATCCTTCTTTTCATTACTGTTCTGTGTTTCTGGTAGTACACTCAGAGTGATACTTTCATTATGCATCCTGAGGGTTAATTCTCCTTGCTCTATGTCTATGATGGCCCTAGCAGTGGCTAAGAACGGTCTTCCCAGTATAATGGAGTCGCCCTCATCCTGATTCGAATCCAGGATCACAAAATCTGCTGGGAAGATGAATCTATCTACTTTGACTAGAAGGTTCTCAATTATACCACTGGGGCATATCACTGATTTGTCCACCAATTCTAGAGACATCTGTACTGGTTTTACCTCTTTTATGCCTAACTTTTTCACTAGAGAGGCAGGCATCAGATTGATACTAGCTCCCAAGTCACACATCGCCTTCTTGATAGTCATACTGCCAATGGCGCAGGGTAGAAAGAAACTCCCAGGGTCCTCAAGTTTGGGAGGAAGTCCCTTCTGGATTAGTGTTCTGCATTCCTCAGTGAGCAGTACAGTTTCATTAACTTGCCAACTCCTCTTCTTGTTGATAAGTTCCTTCAAGAACTTTGCGTACAGGGGCATTTGCTCAAGTGCTTCAGTTAAGGGAATATTGATCTCTAACTTCTTGAAGATTTCAAGAAATTTTGGGAATTGTTGGTCCTTAGTTTCCTTGTTAAACCTTTGAGGATATGGCAAGGGAGGAGTGAAGTTATTTCCCTGCCTTTGGTCCTCAGTTGGCCCTTCAATTACTTCCTTTCCCTTTCTTGATTTTTGTGGCTGATCTTCTTTTTCTTGAACTTGATTCTGAGTTGGCTTGCTTGCTGCCTCCTTCTTGTCATTGACTTTCTCTTCTTCAGCTTGTTTCTTGTCACTTTCCTTTGGCTTCTTGGTTGCTTCTTCATTTTTCACCAAGACTCTTCCACTCCTCAGTTGTATTGCCTTGCATTCTTCCTTAGGATTTGGGATTGTGTCGCTTGGCAGTGAGCTTGAAGATCTCTCAACAGAAATCTGTTTAGAGATTTGCCCAATTTGCCTTTCTAGGCTCTTCATGGAGGCTTCATGGTTCTTGGTTGTCATTTCTTGGTGTTTCCACATTTTGTCTATCAAGGTTTCCAAGTTGGTGAGTCTTTGAGATTCAGGTGATGCTTGTGGTGGGTTGTGAAATGTGGATGGTGGATGGTAGGCATTTTGGTTGGTGGGTTGGTTATTAGATTGGTAATGGTTGGGGTTGGAGTAGTTGTTTTGAGGTTTTCTGTAGGGGTTTTGGTTGGTTTGCTGCTGGTTGTGGTTTTGGTTGTTTCTTAAAGTGTTTTGGTTTGAGTTTCTCTGCCATGGTTGTTGATTTTGGTTGTGATTGTCTCCCCACCTAAGGTTTGGGTGGTTCTTCCAAGAAGGGTTGTAAGTGTCACCATATACTTCATTTGGCCCAGAATTTTGGTTATGCATGTACTGGACTTGTTCTTGCTGTTGCTCTTCTTGAGTCTCTTCACTCTGTCCCCATGTGGTTGATGGTTGGCTAGTGTTGACTGCTGCAACTTGGAGACTGTCAATCCTCTTAGCCATTTGCTCAAATTGTTGTTGAAATTGCTGCTGCATCATCTTGTTTTGAGCTAGGATTGAATCCACTCCGTCTAGTTCCATTACTCCTCTTCTTTGTGATGGTTGGCGGCTTCTTTGATGAGCAAAGAAATATTGATTGTTGGCCACCATGTCCACAAGATTCTGAGCTTCCTCAGCAGTTTTCATTAGTTGTAGTGAACCTCCAGCAGAATGATCTAATGCCTCCTGAGATTTCAATGTCAGGCCTTCATAGAAATTTTGCAGCACATCCCATTCATTGAACATCTCTGGAGGGCACTTTCTGATTAAGGCTTTGTACCTCTCCCATGCTTCATACAAGGATTCAGCATCTAATTGTGTGAATGTCTGCACCTCAGTTTTCAGCCTGATGACTCTCTGGGGTGGATAGAATTTGGCTAGAAATTTAGTCACCAAGTCATCCCAACTAGTGATACTTGCTTGGGGAAAAGTTTCAAGCCATTGTGCAGCCTTATCCCTTAATGAGAACGGGAACAGCAGAAGCTTGTAAGTTTCAGGATTCACACCATTGGATTTGACAGTGTCACAGATCCTCAAGAAGGTAGATAGATGTTGATTCGGATCCTCCAATGGTCCTCCTCCAAATGAGCAGTTATTCTGGACCAATGTGATGAGTTGTGGCTTCAGTTCAAAGTTATTTGCATTGACATTAGGGGTGAGAATGCTGCTTCCACAATGTCTAGCATTTGCAAAAGTATAGGAAGCCAATACTCTCCTCTGTTGTGGTGGATTATTAACTCCTTCTCCTGGATTAGATGTATCTCCTTCCATCTCGTGGTATTCTTCCTCAGATTCTTCTTCTCCAACAATATTTTTTCCTCTTTCGGCCCTTCTTATCCTTCTAAGAGTTCTCTGATCAGCTTCAGATAACACAGGAGCGGATCTTCCTGTACCTGACATACAAACAATACAAAAGAAACCCCAGCAAGATCACTTCAATCTACTGCTAGAATGAAGTTTAGTTTAAGCAAAAATTCAAACAGTTAGTGGGTTAATCAAAAGTTAATGAAAAATAAAGAAAAAGTGCTTGATCTAGATTACCACCTCGCTTAATCATTGTCAATCTAATCAATCCCCGGCAACGGCGCCAAAAACTTGATGAGATATTTTGATGAGAAACGAATCTCTCCCAAAACACCCAAAACTAGCCGGCAAGTGTACCGGGTCGTATCAAGTAATAAAAACTCACGGGAGTGAGGTCGATCCCACAGGGATTGAAGGATTGAGCAATTTTAGCTTAGTGGTTGATTTAGTCAAGCGAATCAAGTGTTGGTTGGGTGATTTGTGATTTGCAGAATGTAAATTGCATGAAATCAAAGAGAGCGGGAAAGTAAATTGCTGAAACTTAAAGAACAAGAAATTAAATAGCAGAAACTTAAAGTGCAAGAAATGTAAATTGCAGAATCTTAAAGCGCAAGAAATGTAAATGGCTTGAAAAGTAAAGGGGATTGGGATGAGGATTTGCAGAATTTAAACAAGGAAAAACTAAATTGCATCAAATAGAAAAGAAAAAGGGAATTGGGATTGAACCGGATCTTATAACAGCAAAGTAAATGAACAATGAAAGCATTAAACAGAGAATTGAAATGAGGATTTAGATCTCAGGACCCAGAGACTAGAAAACCAAGTCTAGATCTCAATGCCTTCCTAGATCCAACAAGAACAATAGCAAGGAAATTGTAAATTGCAAAGAAAAGAGATGAAGAACAATAAACCGGAAATGAAATTCAGTAAATAAAGCAGAGAGATCCAAGATTGAGATTGAAACAGAATTTCTTCAATTCTCAAATCCAAGATCCAAGACAAAGGTAAAATGAAATTGAAAGCAATGAAGGCAAGAAATTAAAGTTCACTCAAGTTCAAAAGCTCTCCGAAAACTATATTGAAAATTCTAAAAGGAAAGCTCTAAAGGAAAACTCTCCAGCCCAGCTCTTCCATAAATTGAATTCTATCCTATTTATACACTTTCCAAAATGATCTTCAAGCCTTGAGTTGGGCCTTTGTCCTTGGTGGAATTGGGTTGAAAGAGGCCTTGGTTGATTGCTCTTTGAAGATTGAAGAAGAACCGAAGTGAACCAATTGAACCGGAAATGGAGTTAGCCAACGTTGGTCTTCAACGTTAGGGTCAAAGTTAGGGGTCTAACTTTGACCCTAACTTTTCATATCAGCAAACCACATCCTTCTGGTATGGACGTTGGCGCCAACGTTAGGGGTCTAACTTTGACCCTAACGTTGGCCTTGCTTGGTGTGATTGGCGCCAACGTTAGCCTCCACGTTAGGGGGCTAACGTTGGCGCAAACGTTGCCTACTCCCCCATTGTGATTTAAGTGCCAACGTTAGCCTCCAAGTTAGGGGGCTAACGTTGGCGCAAACGTTGGTAGCCCAGGGAGAAACTCTCAAGTTCCAACGTTAGCCTCCAAGTTAGGGGGCTAACGTTGGAGCTAACGTTGGCTACTTCCAAAGAGTGATTCACATGCCCAACGTTAGCCTCCAAGTTAGGGGGCTAACGTTGGGGCTAACTTCATGCAACCCAGTTCAATTTTCACTTATTCCATTGTCCTCTCTTCACTCCTAGCCATTCCTCTTTGCTTCAACCTTTCTCCAAGCCTTCTTCACCTATCATTGATCAACCAAACTAATCAAAGTTTTGCTCAAAATCATGAGGTATTCAATCTTCCACAATATGCAACAATTATAGCTTAAAACCTCATGAAATGGTATGAATTCACATATGGTTGGTTCAATCAAGGGAAACATGAAATTCTACTCAATTAGCTTGCTTGTAGCTTAAGAAAGTGCATAATTCTAATGAAAACAAAAGAAAAAGACTAGCTAAAATGGGCTAAGATGACTTGTCATCAAGGGGGACTCATTCTGAAATTTCAAATGTCACACAAGTTAGTTCCTTCATAGCATATTGAAACAATTTTAGTATAAATTGATCCTTAATATAATTATTTATAAATGGGTAAAAATTGTTCATCATGAAAATACAAATATAAGGTCAAAATGTCTAAAATAGGGATTAACTTAGGAGGAGATATATCGAGTAATCGAGATAATTTTTTCATAGCCTTTGACAAATACTAATAGCAGATATTGCAAAATGATAAGAAAGTATTACCATTTCATTGATACTACAATCCACCGTATGCACTATATAAGGAATATTATAGAAATAGATTTGCTTATAAAAGCATGAAGACTATCACAAATTTTATGTATCAAAATCTTATGCTCCAAATATGCTTCCAGCAAAAGGAGGCATAAATCAACCTTAACATGTCATGTGTTGTAAACAAATTTAGATCCTCTTTGTTCGCCAGCAGGTGCAAAATAGAAGATGAATAATTTATAGGCATTACGTCATCATCTGCCATTCACAACAGGAAGCATATAATCACTTTTAAATCTGATCAACAGACCTAAAGCTGGATAGCCAGACTAGTGTACTCTCCTAGGCACATATAAAGATCTGCAGGCATTCCTATCTCTACAAGCCAAGCATGTTCCTCCTCTTCATTGTCGCATATCTTAGGGCCATTTTGTGTTGCTGTAGTGCAACAAGCATTAAAAAAAATATAACTGAGATGCTGATCAGATAATGCTTCTTCTTTCTCTTAAGTGATTTACAAGTTTTGAAAAGGATAATAACTTTCTAAGAGAAAAAAACTAAAAATATAACTAAACTTATAAATCCACAATCAGAGGCTTCAAAACTCAAGAAAGGGAGCAAATTGAGTTTATAGAACTTCTAAGATCATTCCTACTACCGAGTACCAATGCTATATCTTATGGATAATCATGATAGTAAGTACACTTCTTTCCTTCATCTTCTCTATAAAGAGGTAAAAGAATGTCTAGCACAGCACAAGGTGTTATTGCTGTGAAATAGTGCAGATTTTTACCATGCTTTGGATATAAAACTGATGTTTCGCACGGTGTAGTCATGACCTTATCAACAGCTAATTTAGCCCGTCTAACTACAACAAAGAAAAATTACAACAAAATTATTTTAAAACATGGATGTAGAATAGCAAATTTTACAAGCCACTAAACATGACATCATATTGTTTAATAATGTTGATAAAAAGATCTCCTGAATGAGACATACAATTATGTAATTTTAAGTCCTCACCAGTAGTACTAATTTGCCATAGAAAATTCTATAAAAAAAATGATTAAGTACCAACAAACAAACAATATGCAGATCAGAGTGCAAATAAAATCAATAGTGCATCCTAATGTCCTACAAGATATTCCATAACAAAATAATGCTACAGGAAAGTGGAAGCTAATATTCTTTGAGTAGGTTCTCCAACTGTAATCACATTTTAAACTATATAATTTGGGGTGTTTGGTCGTGATAAACAAGACAACAATCAAAAATAGACATATCAAATCTAATCATCTTTATCTGGGTCAGGATGCAAAATTGCATAAGAATTATAAAAAAAATAAAAAAACAAATACAAAATGTGAGTATTTGGTGGTTTGGATCAACAGATCAAGAGAATAGCAATTGAAGAAAAATAGACATACCAATTCATCATCAGATCGTACATCATATTCTTCATCATCATTAGGTGCATCCAACCGATACTCTTTACAAATGAATTAATTGAAGTTAATAAAATAAGTGACGACCACTTATACCTTAACATATATGTCTTTTAACAATTATAAAGGGAATATTGAATAACTAATATTATCACCCTCAAAATACTTTGATGATGTTCCTCTTACTAATTGCATTATAGCATAAGTATATAATCACACAAGTTGAAGTAATAAGATCATTATGCTTCACAAAATCAGACTAAACATCTTGTCATCATATATCATTGTTACAAGTAAAAGGGGCAGCTAGAGCAACCCCATGCCATTAAAAAACTTTGTAGTGCAAACTTATTTCAATTTTCATACAGCAGTCTGCTATCAATTTATAAATTGAGACTCATTATAGTTTAACTATCTGAATTGACTATGCAAGATTGTCCTACAGCTTGATCCATATGAGAGTTTCATTTTCTAGTCTGTGTCTGCTCTACCATATCTTTACTAAACTTGAAGATGAAGGATGGGTCGTAGAACACCAAAGACAACAAGATCTGCTTAATTAGGATCCATTCCACCTGCCAAAATCAGTAAGTATATAGCAATTTATTTTTGAAAAGGGAAAAAAAGGAGGAAAAAGTATAATTATTTTGGATAGTTAAAATCATAAACAACTTGCACTAGTGCAATCAAGTAAACCAAATCAAAACATCAAACCAGAAAGTGAAGATACAGATAGAGAGAAAGAGAGACAGACATGGATCCATTTGTATATACTTGAGAAAAGAGGTAATTGACAAAATGGTCATCAGAACTACATTAATAGAGCTTTATATTAAAGGACGGCAGTACCTTTTAGAAGTTCCTCAGATGAGGTGAGTACTGGAAGCCATGTAGGGTACGAATGCCATTTCGAAGCAGTAATGACGAGAAACAGAGTAGCAGCGACAACGCACGGTGAGGAGAGGAGACCAGCGACGAACCAGGGCGAGGATCAGAGAACGAGCATGGCACAAAAAGAGGATCAGAGTGCGAGCGAGCTACCGTGGAGTGAGAGGAACAAGGAACGAGTGACGTTGATAGGAAGCAGAGAGAAGGGAAAAAACCCTAGCAGAGCTCTGGTCTCCTCTTTGAAACTCAGATTAAAAGAAAGAGGAAGAATTTGTAAAATAAAAAAACTAGAGGGACAAATATTTAATTATTAATTCTTTCAAAAATAAAAAATGGGATTTATTTTGTAAATATTTTAATAGTGGTTAATCATACTTCTACATAAAATTAGGAGTAACAAATTCGTGACTTTAAAAATACTAATAATAACTAATTGATGATTACAAATAACAAAACCTGCTCATCCCTAATACTCTTCAAACAAATATTGACTCGCTAATTAAATGCTGAAGGAAAAAATTATATTGTCCAACTTTCATAAAAATATTTTCTCAACTTGCATACAATTTTGGAGCCATTTTTAACTCTCTTTCGAGTTGTTTTCTTTATGTCAAATCACTTATCACCAAACACATGATTAAAATAAAATTTCTCCTATGATTAACTTTAGGCTGCGGATACGTTACTCCTACTTTTATGTGGGAGTAACATTAACCATTCTAAAAATATTTATAAATAGCACCCCGTTTTTTGGTTTTTGAAAGAATTTATAATTAAACATTTACCCCTGTATTTTTTCTTTTTACACATTCTTCGTTTTTCTTTTAATCATAGTTTCAAAAGAGACGAGACATTTGCCTCTGCTAGGGTTCTTGCCTCCTTCTACCATCGTCGCTCGTTCTCTATTCCTCTTCCTCTGCGGTCGCTCGTTCACTATTCCTCTCCCTCTGTGGTCCCTCGTTCTCTGATCATCGTACACCATCGTTGGTTCTCTGCTCCTCACCGTGCGTTGTCGCTACTGCTCTGTTCCTCCCCGTGTCTCGCGGTCGTTGGTGGGTGGTCTCGCCGTGTCTTGCTTCCGTGTCTGCTCGAAGTCAAAGCAACATTTTTTCTCTTGTCTGGACTCACTCCGGCTCTCTGCTTTAGTTCGGTAGTTCAATTCAGGTATCTCTCTCAATTTAGTTTCTTTCTTCTCAAAGTTTCAATTTTTCAATGAAAAAATAAAAATAATCACTTGTGCTTCAAAGCTTCTTCTTGTGATGCATCATAAAGGTCAACCTGCTAATATAATCACTTACACTTCCTTGTTGGATGGGATGTTCAATATCAAACAAGTTGACAAGGCATTTGTGTTATTTAATCAAATGAAAAAGAGTGGCATTGACCCGAATATAGATCGATGGGCTCTGCAAAGAGGGCTTATTTGAAGAAGCATTGGCCCTGATGTCAAAAATGGAAGACAATGGTTGCTTACCAAATGCTGTGACTTTTGAAATTGTTATTCGTGCTTTGTTTGAAAATGGTGAGAATGACATGGCAGAGAAACTTCTTCGGGAAATGATTGCTAGAGGCTTATTGAACGGATGAATGAAGGTAAAATACATCAACTCAAATTGAAATCACCTCTCTATTGTTGCAGAATATGTATCATAGTTCTGTAAATTCTATATCTGTTGGGTCACAGAACTTTGGCAATGCCATAACATCAATACCATTGATGTCTTGACTATCTCATTTTTATTCAATTAATTTTGAACTTTCAATTTTTGTAATTGCTATCATCCTTTTTAATTCCACTATGCTTTATTGATTCTTTAGAGGATATTCCTAGTTGTAGCTTACAGGTTTAGTGTTTAAGATCTCTTTATATTAATTAATAGTTCTTTACTGTTATCCTATGAGATCATATATCTTAACTATTATCATGCTACAAACTAAGAAAAACAAAAAAGAGTGCTATAAACATTTGCAAATCCATTGCATTCTGTATAAGGAAAATTACATTATTATGAAAAATGTGATTCTAAAATATGAGTTTGTTAATAATTCGGTTATGGTTTCCCAACTTCAAATTTTATTGTTAGTTTGCTTGTTGATCAATGACTTCTCTATGGAGATTGGCAATATTTGCTTTACACTGGATTTTGACTTGCTTAAATGAGTGTGGTTTGGCCACCTAGGTATTTCAAAGCAGATATTTTTCTGCATCAATATTTCTCTTGCCTTGATTTTAGCTTGTAGTATTGGACATCTAAACTTGTGTCGCAAGAACTTAGTTCCTAGCACGGTAACTTACAACATTCTTATTGATGACTTGGGCAAATCAAAGAGAATCTCTCGTGCTTTAGAGCTTTTAATTGAGATGCATGATAAAGGTCAACCATCTTCTATATTCACTTACAATTTCTTGATAGATGCTTTGTGCAAAAACCGACAACTTGACAAGGCACTTGTGTTATTCAGTAAAATGGAAGAGACTGGCATTAACCAAATATACACTCATACAACATACTTATTGATGGCCTATGCAAAAGTGGAAAATTTAAACATGCTCAGGAGAAGAAATTATCATCAAAACGGTTAATGAGTGGGAAGTTATCAATGTGCATAAGTTATATGGTTGGGGTCAATATAATTTATTCGCACTGGATCCAGGAATGAGATAAAAATTCATTTTCTATCACAAAAGAGCCCTAAGCTATAAAAATTCCCTAGAAATGTAACAGTTAACAAAAATACTAAAACAATATGAAAAATAGTAAATCTCCTTTTTTCATTTCAACTTCATCTGGATTGATCCTCTTCGGCCCTGCTGTCTTACATTTTAGACACTTAACATTTTTGGAAAAATTCATAACACTGCATCTGCGGCAAAACCAACGAGAATATGTTAGCAGATCATAAGCAGCAAGTGGGACAGTTTGCCATGCATAATTGCATATGGTCAACTACGAAAGTAAGAGAACAAAAATCATAGAACAGTGTAATTCACATAATTCTATTGATATGGACCAAACTTATAGTGCTTTCAAAAGGAACCTTTACAAACAAATGGAAATCGAAAAAAAGCTAGTAAGCAAGTAAAACAGTTGAAGGACTTACCCCAGACATATCCAATCTCCTTTACTCATTTGATTAGTAGGCAGATCAACGTCCTTTGGCTTATCTTCATTACAATTTAAGCATTGTGTATTCTTAGACAAGTTCATAAAATTTCATCTGCAGGAACCGTGGAAGCATACAAAAATGAGAGAATCAACTTTTACAAATGATTTTAAGTGGCCAATATGTAAATTGTAGACGTCAAAAGTCATGGAAATATGCACCAAGAAGATTTTGAAAGCTCTTTATATATATATATATATTCATGCTACATAAATGCATAATTAACAAGGGTATAGACAAGTCACAAGTATCTACAGGCCTAAACTACTTCTGTTTCTTCAGAATGAGCACCATCTCTTAAAGCAATTTGCTTGAGAGAAACCTAATTAGACAGGTGAAATAGGTAATCATCTGACAACAGATTTTCAAAAGAGATGACATTGTTTTAATATATGAAAAATAGGAGATCGATCACTAAGTGCTTATGGACAAAGAATTAGTTCTGCTTGCATATTAACAATTAAGAATGTCTTCCAAATTTCATGTGAAAATGGAGAAAACCTATAAATTCACTGAAGATATGTCTGCATCAGCTAATATGACCCACTTTTGGCAAATCCAGTCACGTTTCTTCAGTTCTACATCTTTTGAAAATTTACTACTTGTTTAGGATATAATGGAAAACGGCTCTTGCCAAGATTTCGTAATCATTAGAATATCCAAAAAGGTGATCATGATTTGTGTTCTACCGAGTGAAATCGTAGTATGATATTCAGATTTTCCTCATTCATACTACACATCTTGGTAATCAGCATTTGTATATAAGAACATTGAATCTTTAACAAATGAGCTTTTTATATATTCCCTTCCCTCATTTGAAATTTTGGCCTGATTGGTGTATTTGCATATAACCATACTCAAATGGTATGAATGTATGTATTCAAAATTAGATGCAAAAGTATAGGGAACCAATTTTAAATTAGCCAACATTAACCGACTTTAGGATTAAGAGTTAATTTAGGATACAGAATTTAAGATAAACAAAATAATTTTAAAAAAGTTAACTGAAAAAAGTTGGTTCCTGACACATTATTCAAATAGAACTTTTTGCTTGTATTTCTCTCCTTGTTATGCTAGGTCATCCGACATCACTCCGAAACCTTTCAGAAGCTTAGAACCCAGCTGTAAGCTAATCTGAGTGATTGTTAAAAAAAGAAAACAAAAAACAAGAGACTTAGATGTAGTTTCTGCATAACTATTCAGCAATGGCAGTTGCAAGCTCCATCGAGTAGGACAAAATGACAAGCAAGAAAAAGCGAATCAATACCTCTGCATTTTCCAAAACGGCATCTGTTGCACCTGCTTTCTTCAGATCTAAAAAATGCTCAAGATCTTTAGCTCTGGCATAGATTGGGATCTGTGGATTTTCATCATAAAGTAAGCAATCCAGATAGGATTAAGCAAACTAAAAAAGGCAAATCAAATAGTTAAGAACTTTATCAGCCAAACTCCCTATTATTAGACCTAACAATATATACCCTAAGTTGAAGGTAAAATGAAATTCTTGGATCTTCCTAAGATAGATAAATGGATCGGTTTAGAAACAAAAAATATATTTAGTTATCATATGTCAAATTGGTAAGCAAGAAAGTGTAAAGGGAGGGAAAATGAATATTACTGCAGGGTAAGTAAACCGTAGCCTCTGAACAGCTTCTGCTGTCTTTTCCTTTCCGGTGAACATAACCATAATAGCTTTTGGAGAAGAGATACCGACCGACTGAAGAACAGCAGGATGTGATCCATCCCCATAGTGAATTGGAAAGCCGGCTTTTTTAGCAGCCTGCCCAGCAATTTAACAGTAAAAGTACATGTTAAAATGAAGTGGATAAAACATTGAGATATGAAGAGAAATATGTGACTTCAAATTAACACTTATTCTGCTGCCATCTCATGCTACACACAATTACATAGAGAGCATGCGTTCATCGTTCTACTCATGAAGTTCAAGAACTCTTCAGAAAAGAATAAGTCGTATGCATATTTCTAGTAGGTGACAACTAAGCAGAAAGCTTAAGTACACTGACATTTACTAGTGCGGGGTCAAGATCAAAAGCCAAATTAGGCCATCCTGCAGCATCACTGTCTCCTCCTGAAGCCAACGGATTGGAAAGGAAATTTGCAAGGACCTCCATACCAAAAGCATATGTTTAAAATTTAGAACATAGTACATATAAATGGCAGGTCTAAGCATGGTAAGTATGGTAAGTATAAATTGCCAAGTATAAGCATGCAAAGGGAGAAACAGATTATAGCCAAAGAACGAGCAAACAAAAAAGTAATACAAATATGTTCACCTCAGCGGTGAAAATTAGCATTCATGTCCTCCCAGGGAATTCATTGCCACCGAGGGTTTCAAGAAAGACAGAAGGATCAATTTTCGCTTTCTCAATGACAGAAAGTGCAGACAGAACCTTCTCTGCTGCTACCTTTCTCGTCTTAGCTACATCTTTTAGCACTTTTACACTTTCCTCTACTTTCTAAGCAGACATGAAAATAAATAAATAAAGCATATCAAATTCAAATCAAAACACCAAGGAAACTCGAAGCAGGGCAAAAATCATTGCCTGAAAAGCTACCCTAAGGATTCAAAATTCATCATCTTGACTATTCTAAAAGAATCAAACCGAACTGAAAAGAAGGCAGAGGAAAAAGTATACCTTGCTGGGTTTGTCGTCCTCAACAAGAAGTGTGGTTGAGGAAAGTTGTCCTATTTCAGTGTCATCAAGGGTCGCTCTGGTTCTCGTTCTTTCTCTGCGAAATTTAACAGGATGGTGATACTGATAGTTCGTTCCTCCGAGAATGTGAGGAGCGGCGGCGGACGCAGGGAGCGGCGGCGGACGCAGGGAGCGGCGGCGTCTGATGCGTGTTGTGGCGGCAAGAGTAGGCGAACCAGAGATAGAGCAGAGGAAGAAGATGAGAAATTGGCGTTGATTGAAATTGATTCTATAAACCCTAGCAGACATTTCTTCTTCTTTGAATCTGAAACTAAAAGATAAAAGGAAAAAAGTGTAAATAACAAAAGTTAAAGAGATCAAAATCTATTTAATAAATTTTTCAAAAAAAAAAGGGGTACATTTTGTAATTATTTTTATGATGGTTAATGATAAACCTACAAAAATGTAGGAGTAAGGAATCCTTAGCCTTAACTTTAAGATTAAAATAAAAAGAATATAAAACATTTTAAAGTGCCGTCCATATAATTTTCTAATGACATTTTTATTATGGCCATGGATTCTATGCTCCTACAAAATTGTAGGTTAATCACTAACCATCATAAAAGTAATTATAAAATATACCCCGTTTTTTTTTTTGGAAAATTGGCTAATTAAATTTGAATCCCTTTAACTTTTGATATTTACAATTTTTCCCTTATTCTTTTAGTTTCAGATTCAAAGGAGATTGGAAACCTAACTCTGCCCTCCCCTTTCTCACCAAACCCTATCGCTATGCCCTCCAATCTCAGTTCGCTGCAATAGCCCGGACGCAAAATTCTCTTGCCGCATCACTCAGTGAGCTCTCACATTCACCGTACTATTCTCAATTTCACTGTATCCTTTTTGTTTTTGCGTGTTTGATGTTGCTTCCTGTTCGTTTAGGTTTCATCCCTGCGTCCGCCGCCGCTCCCTGCGTCCCCCGCCGCTCCCTGCGTCCCCCGCCGCTCCCTGCGTCCGCCGCCGCTCCCTGCTTCCGCCGCCGCCGCGCAGGACTCTGCCTAAACGCTTGGAGGTTAGTAATCATTATGCCTTTTCAATTCACAGTTGACCAGTATATTTATTTTTATGTTGATATGTGATTTTACTCTATGGTATTCCTATTGATATGTGAAATTTTTTGATGAATTTTCAAGTGGGTTACCACCTTCTTATGTTTCAAGTGAGTTACTCTATGGTATTGCTATTAGAGGCTGCTGTTTCTTTCTTTTTTGTGTCACGAATTTCAGCGGCTAGATGCGAATCAGAGAAACTATACGGAAATAAAGTTGCACCTTGGTAACAGTTATAACTTTAGAACTAGTGGTAATAACTCATTCCAAAGTGCTTGTTCCAAGTTGCACCCTTACTAACCACTATTGCTTTCTATTGGCATCAGAGTGCTCTTAAACTTGCAGTCTTCTATCATAGTTAATCGGCAATTGGAATAAGGCATTGCAACTTAAAGTTTATATATATCCAAACACACCAAGGCATTCTGAAAAGAAAGGTACACAAAAGTGTGTGCATATAAACATTCTTCCTTTCAATTTGTTACCACAATGCTAAGAGTGAAGTGGAAGTGGAAGTGGAAGTGGAAGTAGGGTCATTTCTTTTTTTTTTTTTTTTTCAGTTAAAGACTTAGAGCCTTGATAAGAATTGATCCTTCTGGCTTTCTTGAAACCCTGGTTGGCAATGAATCCCCTGGGAGGACATGGATGCTAATTTTCACCGCTGAGGTGAACAAATTTCTATTACTTTTTTGTTTGCTCGTTCTTTGGGTATAATCTGTTTCTCCCTTTGCATGCTTATATTTGGTATGGCCAAAAAGAAAAAGAAAAAAAAATGAGAATGTAAGTTACTTAGTTAGATCAAATTATATGTAGAAAATTATCCTGTTTTCTTTTACTTAGTGACAAATATTCATTCCTTTTACAATAGTAGAAAATATAAATAGAAGTTCTAACCTCCATCAATTTTGTAACTAGTTGAGTCTTTTCCCTGTTTTTCTCATTGAAAGCTTCAAGGGCATCCTTGTATTCTCTCTCCTGTGACCCCAAAATATACTCAAAAGGAAAAGAGTAAACAAATAAATTAAGAGTTTCATTGTTATATTAAAGTGTAACAAGGTTTTACGTTATTATTCAATTAAATTAAACAATTTTACTAGTAGAATAATATACATAATTGTATAGTCATGATGAATAATATTCTCTTTCCTTGCTTGCTTGATGAGTCAGGGCCAATCATACTTCATCTGAATTCTTTAAGTCTTCACTCTAGCGGATCACTATTTGATAACATCAAAAGGTTAGGATGAAGTAACACTTGATTTATTGTATACCATATATGTGACATATCTAGTTCATTTCTGCTCTGGTTATTAGTTCTTAAACAAATCACAGCTTCCATATCTTGTGACTTCACCACCATCCTATGTTACAAGTATGTGTTTTTCTTATGCTCTTGTAACTTGTAAGCATATATATATATATATATATATATATATATATATATATTTGTTAAATCATGTTAATTTTTTTTATACGGAAAATCAAGTGTCACAAAATAGACCTCTGACCTTGTATCTTAATGACATGATACAAGTTTGAAAACTTAAAATGGTCCTCTGAACTTGTTTCTCTGGAACGTCCTGCTTCGTGGTTAGAGAAGGTTAAGACTGATCTGATAGATATGTATGCAAAATGTGGTTCTGTGAGAGTCGCTCGTGCCTTGTTCGAGATGCTTAGGGAGGAAATAGTTGTGTCTTGGAATGCAATTATCACTGGTTATGCAATGCATGGTCTTGCCAAGGAAGCCTTGGAACTCTTTGAGGTAATGAGGACAGAGGCTCGGCCGGATCTTATAACCTTTGTTGGTGTTCTAGCAGCTTGCAGCCGTGGGCTTCTGCTCAATGAAGGGCACGCATTTTATGATATGATGATGAGAGATTATGGTATCAATCCAACTGTTCAACATTACACATGCATGGTTGATATTCTTCGTCACTATGGCAAACTGGAGGATAGATTGATAGATAGGATATATACTCTTTAATATTTTATTCCCCTTGCACCCATCGCATGCATAGCTGGCATTGCCAACTGTTTTTGTCTTTCTGTTTTTACTCTTATAGTTTCACTATTAGATTTTGGATTCACGCTCCTTCATTTCCCCCTAATACAATAAATGAAATTCGTGTCCACTTCCATGATTCCTAAGATTGACACTATTGGATTGATTTCAATTTTAAAAGATTGTGAAATGTGTATTGGTGTTTAGGAAGTTATGGGTCAAGAATTTTCTCATGAAGGGGTTAATAGCGAGCATACATCATATGATCAGTATGAGCAGGAGGAAGAAAAATATGAGGAAGTTGACGTGGATTATATGGATGAGGACGACACAAGTGTGGAACTAATGTTCGATTATCACGGCTTCGATGAAGGGTATAACATTGACTCACTTGAAGACATTGGGATGATTGAATTTTGGAACATCAGGGATGAAGATGTATGTCATTTTCACTTTTCTGATGTCGACATTGCATTTGAGTTCTACAATAGATATGCAAGGACAAGAGGCTTTAGTGCTCGGAAGAACAGGAGTAGGAAGAGTCGTGCGGGCGCACTTAAGTTGAAGAATTTTGTATGTCATCGTGAAGGATTTAGACTACAAAATAGTTACTGCATTGGAAACCTTAAGAGAAAACCTACACCCGAGACAAGGTGTGGCTGCAGTGCACTGATGGAGATTCGTGTAGATGCACCTAGTGGTCGTTGGTTTATTTCCTATTTTTTTGATGAACACAATCATCCGCTTCTGGATCCTCGGTTGACTGGATTGCTCCCTGGGCATAGATTCATGTCCGAGGCTGATATTGGCCACATGGTTAACATGAAAAAGGGTGGGATTAGTGTTGGGCAGATATATCGGGCATTAGCAAATCAGGCAGGTGGCTACGAGTATCTCTCTTTCACGCAAAGGGACATGTACAATAAAATAGCAAAGCAGAGGCGCCAATTACCCGGTGATGCATATGCAGCTTTGAAGTATCTAGAAGATCAAGCAACAAATGACCCTTCTCTCTATTTTAATCATCACATGGATGCCGATGGTACTTTGCGCAATTTATTCTGGTGTGATGGCCTTAGTAGGGTAGACTACTCATTATTTGGCGATGTGCTGGCTTTTGATGCTACCTATAAGAGGAATAAATATATGTGTCCACTGGTGGTATTTTCTGGTGTCAATCATCACAATCAAACAATTATCTTTGCTGCTGCTTTAATTTGCGATGAGGAAAAAGACACATATAGGTGGTTGCTACAACAACTGAAAGTGGCAATGAATGGGAAAGCACCTGTTTCGGTGATCACAGATGGTGATTTATCAATGAAGTTCGCCATTGAGAAAGAGTTTCCTAATGCACATCATAGATTATGTGCATGGCATCTGATTCGCAATGCAACAAGTAACATTGGCAAGCCCCAGTTTACCTCCATGTTTAAAAAGTGTATGCTAGGCGACTATGAAATTGATGTATTTCGTCAAAAGTGGTTTGAAATGGTTGAGGAATTTGGTGTCGAAAACAAGAATTGGGTCCTAGATATGTATAAAAAGAGACATTCATGGGCAACTGCACATATAAGAGGGAAGTTTTTTGCTGGTTTCCGGACTACTTCTCGGTGCGAGGGATTAAACTCGATCATTGCAAAGTATGTCAACTCAAGGTACAATCTGGTTGAGTTCATTCAACACTTTAATCGTTGTGTCGACCATATAAGGTGGAAAGAGGTCCAGGCTGACCTCGCCTCTGTGAATGGGAGACCCAGTTTGCAAACCTGTTTTCAACAGTTAGAGAGGAGTGCTGCCAATGTTTACACCCTATCAATATTTCATATGTTCCAACCAATCCTTGTACGGGCTGCATCAATGAAGGTAATAAATATGAGGCAAACTGGCTCTTATGTGATTTACTCTGTCGCTTTAGACCGAACGCCAAATGAGACGTGGCGTGTATTCTGTTGTGACATTGAGATGGAATTCAATTGTTCATGTATGAGAATGGAATCATTTGGCATACCTTGTGAACACATAATTTGTGTCTTGGTGCATGAAGATATAGAGGAGTTGCCAAGGTCATTAGTCTTGCCTCGGTGGACCAAGACTGCCAAAGTTAGTTTCCAAAATGCTCGAGGGCTTCATTGGGATTCTTTGATGCTAAGTCAATACGGTTGTTTGATGGATTGGTTTAGACAACTAGCTAACTTTGCTTGTCGAGATAACGAGAGATTTATCTTTATACGGGAAATGGCTATGAATTTGTTGAAACAATTTAAGGAGGAAGATGCTGCACAAAAAGAGTTGGTCAATGATGCAGATAGTGTAAGAGATGGTGTGCAAGTGGATAATTCTGGAGCTGGGCTCGCAACCAATGATCTCGGACATAGCATGCCAAGGGACCCAAGAAAATGTAGGACAAAAGGGGGGGCTTCACAGTTCAATAAAAGAAAACATCGATGTGGACAGTGTGGCATGGAGGGCCACAATCGAACAACTTGTCGTGTTCGTCGTGGCATCTCACAGTCAGAAGGCTGGGGAAATGACTCGGATGATCACATGAACATTGAAGATGACTCATTGGTAAGTATTTTTACCAATGAGGTATGACTAAGTTTTAATTGCTGCTTATCAGCTAGTACTAACGATATTATATTGCTGATATTGTAGGTATATGATGAGAATGCTTCGTACAGTAGCAACGAAGTGATGTAATAAGGTATAGTTAGCGGTTTAAGTTTCTTGTATTCTTTAATTTTTATTCTATTTGGGTTTGGTATTTGTTGTGTTCTTTGTCACATTGATCTATTTAAATATTATGTTATTTACATGTTAGACTATTGCTATTTACTATTATGAACCAAAGTTTGAAGTCCTGCTTGGCTTTTCTTCTTCTGATATTAGATATCAAGATTAGGGACCAAAGTTAGAAGACTTGGAGTTTAACCTTTATTTTACTGCAATATACTTCCTATGCAGCCTATATTATGCTAGATTCTTTGCTGTGGAGCATAAAGGTGCCGGATTATTCTCAAGGAAATGTGGTGAATATTTATTTGTAATCTAGCTATTTATGTTCGTATGCATTTTGAAAATGTCATAGTGATATGGTTGTCGAATTGATGAATACTACTTTTTTGGTCCTTGGTTTTCTCACCTACCTTTTTGTCGATTTGATGATTGGTGATATTTGGAGTCCAGAGTTTCTTGTACTTGGCACATAATTTGATTGTTTCCTGAACGATCTTTACATTTTCAGCCCCCTCAAACCACTGTATTTTCTATTTATATAATAACGTATTATTTGTCTCCAGCAATTTTCATCCCAGTTAAGTAGGGCCCTAGTCTGTGTTCTGCATTCCTGCTAGGATAGCTGTAGAGGGAACAAAAAATATAACTAGCACTTCTGTTCTACATGTTTTGCTAGGTGCATTGTTAAGGTTTCAAAATATAAGGAAATTATGATTTGAAACTTCTTTTATGTTTTGAAAATATTTACATTATATTTAATTAATGATTTCTTCGCCAAATCAACTAGTTCTCTATGAAGGAAAGAAAAATGTTAGCAGAGTATAACAAGTAATGAAATTATATTTGTGATATTGTTTCAGGTTCTTCTTAGAGGCCATAAGAATGGACGAGAGGCTGTCAAGTACTTTGGACCAGCACCTGGTGTGCCCCATAGTCACACCAAGCCCTATGTTCGTTCAAAAGGACGGAAATTTGCGCGTGCTAGAGGAAGAAGGACTAGCAAAGGCTTCAGAGTTTTAGTTCTCGAGCTCAAAGATGGAGGACTTTCATTTTTATCATTTGACCGTTATGTATTGTTTTCCTTCTTTTTGTGTCGTTAAAACAGTTCATTTTTAGTTCAGTTTTCCTTCCCTCAAAGGGGAAAAAGGATTGGAACTCGCTCAACAATTTTGGTTTAGTTGCTACCGTTTTATTGAAAACCATGAAAGGATTGATGAGTAGAAATTCTTCATTTGTTCGTGATCGTTAACTTTGCTTGTCTAATTGATTATTTTTTTAACTTGTTTTGAACATGAATTGTATTTTAATGTAAAATCACGTGTATTTGCCGCACTCAAAGGCTATTCAGTTTTCTGAAGTACTTAGTTAGAACAGAATTCATATATACATAATTGCCAAAAGAACCCCACCTAGAATTTAGGAAGAATAATGGAGATTAAAATTTCAAAGTGGAGTCGTGTATATGAAGTCGTGCATATTAAAATTGTTATATATAAATTTTTTTCTTTGGTTAAATATTTTCATGTTCTCATTATTGAAAAAAAATTCTAACCGAATTTGTTAGTGGGAACAACAGAAATCAATAAAATATAATTGGTCAATAAAAATTCTTACTCCCGTATTTTGGATAAATATTTTCATATTATATTTTGGTTAAATCAAATATATATGTAGGTATACGTGATAAGTTTTAATGAAATTAATAATAGATATTATGTTTTTATAATATTATATAATATTTTTCTATTATATAATACTTTATGGTTTCTTAATAATTTATCTTGGTGTAATATAATATAATATTTGTAAAATTTAATTTTCAAGTGTAATATTTGAAAAAATTTTGAATACTTTTAATTAGGATCTTATATAATTTACTAAAATAGAATTCTTACACTACTTTAATTTTATAATTAGGTCATCAGAAAACAAGAACCATATAAGAAAATAATGAGCATGATTAGTGAACGAATCATTATTAATTAAATCTCAATAACTCAAGTACTTATGTTGTTTTAGTTAGAAATATTTATTATACAGTTTATTTTTTTATTTTATGAAGAAGAGCTCATCATAGAAAAATTGAAAAAAAAATGAGGTAAATAGCACTAATGATTCTGAGTTTTATTCAGAATTATATGTTCTTAGTGGGATAACGAGAATGCGATACAAAACAATAGGAATAAAAAAGTTTTAATAAATAAATTCGTCTATTTTAGTAAGTCTAACAAGAAGACATAAATAATTCTTCCCAATTTAAGTAAATATGCTATGGGTGTATCATAATCCACCATAATTGAAACCTCTCGTTAACATCTGCCCGTATCTTATTCCAATCTCCGGTGACACAACTAGAAAATGGATTAATACAGACAGATTTACAGACGGATTTGGTGTTTATTACAGAGGGATTTTTGGTTACCGACGAAATTACCGACGGATTTTGTCCCTCTGTAAAAGCCTCGTCGGAAATTATTTACCGACGGATTTTTTTCCATCGGAAAATTACAGACGGATTTTTACCCATTACCGACGGATTTTCCCTCTGTAAATTTTCTATCCATTTCCCAAAGGCGACGAACTTTCCGACGGATTTTCCGTCTGTAATTACAGACGGATTTTCCGACAGATTTTTCGTCTGTAATTTGAACTTTGGAAAATCATCTCACACTCTGATTACAGACAGAAAATCCGTCTGTAAATCCGTCAGTAAGATAAAATATATTTTTTTATTTTTCTAATTACAAAATAAACTTATTTTCATACAAAATAAATATAAATTTAATACAAATTTTTATCTAATTTGTATTCAAATATTTATAATATTTCAAAAAATAAACAAATTCATTGTATTATCAAACTAAAAGAAAAATACTATAAACAAACAAGTCAATATAATTCAAAACATAAACAAAGTGTATTGATACACCAACTATAATAATAAGTAATAACCATATATCAACAAAGTGTATTGATACATGAACTATAATTCAAAATATAAACTTTGTATTCAAAACATCTTTCTGAAATCCCATGTCCAGTAAATGATCAGCTTCATCGAGCACCCACACTTTCACACCCATCAGCCGAGTTGCAAAGCCAGCAGTATTCTCCACATGATCTCTAAGCCTTCCAGGTGTAGCAACAAGGATCTGTACTGTATAGCAAGTCTTGTCCCTCCAATTACAACCTGAACACCAATGGTAGGATGATACTTAAGCAATTCAGCAGCTTCTGTAGTCGCTTGACTTGCAAGCTCTCGAGTTGGACATATGACAATCACATGAATTGGTGGCCGCCTATGATCACGTTCAGTTGGTGGTGAATTTGCAACAACTTCAATTGATGGAAGCTGAAATAAAAAAAATGAAAAAATAAGTTTAGTCAAAATCACCATTCATCACTTACTACAGGTAGAATAAAGAAAACAAAGAAAAGAAGCCAATAATACAAACTTAGTATTCACAACCAAAAAGTGAAACCCAATAAGTATATATTGAGTAGCTAGCTGTACAAGTGACAAGTCTACAACTTACGTGAAAACATTTCACATCCATTGTTAGTAAAATTGCATCTACTGATATTCAAGTTCGAGAGGGCTGGAAGCTCTGGCAGAAAACAATCAATCACAATATTAACTTGTTGCTTGAATGGTTCATTAGTTAATTTTAAATCCAACAAAGGAAGTTCTCTAAAAACTAAAAAGTAACGTAAGTTGGTTCAACCTGAAACCTTCAATTTTTAAATGAATAAGAAGATACACTTAAAGCTCTTTGGCATAGATATTATCAAGATAAACTTATTCCCCCCCCCCCACACACACAAAAAATAAATAAATAAATAAATAAATAAATAAGGTCTGTGAAGTGATTCAACCTGCAAGAGTATCCAAGCATGCAGCTGTTACAAAGCAGCCTTCCAAATTTAACAGAGCAAGATTTTGTAGCCCTGAAATAAGGCAAGAAAAGAAGATGAGCATGAAATTATGAAATTCATTTTCTCTTAAATTGTTAATCAGAAACACTCATACACAAGACATTTGGATGCCATTAACACAATATCAGTGCATTGTAGAAACAAAGATAGTGGCTATATGTTGGAACAGTTCTACAATGCAATGCCCAATACCTTTAAGAAAATGGATGCCAATATCTGTGACTTTACTAGAAAACGGTGACCATGCAGCCAAATGGATTCCTTTCTGCTTGCAAAATTCTCTGAGTTTCCCTTGTTGCCATGATGAGCTCATTTCCACCTAAAGTTAAAATTGAATATAGCCACATCATTATTGTCAAAATGAAAAAAAAAAAGAAATTATTCAATTTAAAATTGTGTGTTCTAATGTGTCTAAATTTTTAACTATTTGACACAAATAATCAAATATAAATGGTGGGCTCTACTCCTTTACCCCTCATCTTTTAAACAAATTAGACACAAATTTTATAGACACCATAAAATTTTTTATTTAAAATATGTATATTTATTTGATAAATTTAATCCCTTTTGGCAAGTGTTGCTATTGAATTTTCTTACTTGATTGACAACAGGAGGAATAGTTGCATTTTCTAAGAGCTGTGTGAGTTTTTTATGCCAAAGTTGCTTACACCAATGAATTTGGCTAAGCCTAATCTTTGACACTCTTCCATGGCTTCCCATGTTCCTTCTATGTCAAAGGGAAGCAAATCATCCTTTCCTATTTCAAGAACTCTATCAACTTCAGGTTTCAACCTCACTGGCATATGAATCAAGTAAAGGTCTAAATAGTCCAACCCAAGTTTCCTAATCAATTTGAAGAGCAACTATACATTGGTGAGATTATATACTATATGATATTTTTTTTTCTTTTTCAATTACTTTACATACTTGAGTGTGGTCTTGAGAGCTGGAAGGACAAGGTCATGGTGATCATTGTTGCACCAAAGTTTGGAAGTGATGAAGGCTTCATGGCGGCTGTTTATGATTCCAAGCTCTAAGGCCTTATCAGGCTACAAGCAAGCAGAAGGCAACAGACTAATTTGGCGAAAGATACATTCCCTCTGCATATTGATAATTCATTATTAGTGCAATTTGTATCTATACAAACTAATTTAATATAAAATTGTGTGGCATAACTATACTAATTCTGAAATTTCAAGGACTGTGTAAATATAATAAATAGAAAAAACCGCATGTGCAACCCACATAGATATAGGAAAGGTATACCTGAGATTGAATAAATTCAATAATCTCTAGCAGCCTTGCTGATTGCTAAGAGTTAATCCCAGTAGAAGTTCTTTCTATTGTTGGTAGTCTGTTTAAAATTATTTCAAGATAAATCTACCAAAATAATGAACAAGAATAATAGTAAGTTGACCAGCATCTAGATATATTCAGCCCAGCATTATGCACGAAAGGGGAAAAGGAACTAAAATAAAACATGTTGAACCTTAGTTGTATATGAGCCATCCAATTCAAGCATTGAACCCACTACTGCCACTGCATCTTTATTAACACCTTTGATCTGAATATATATGGGCCAAGGATATCTTGTAGATGATCAACCTCAATTAGAATCTACATGACAAAATGGGACAAGAATTTTAATAGCAAGTTAAACTAATTAACAAAAATAAGCCTAGAGATGATCTTGACAAGTGAACATCCTTTTGTGCAATAATATAATGATATATCTTACTGCACAGAAGTACTCCGATCAGGAGAGTTTTACAACCAAAAAGATACCACTTATTAAATAATGAAAATAATAGCTTGAAAGGTATACTTTACCACCGATAAGGAAATCAAGCAACCATTCGTAATACATGGAAACACTTAATTGGTCTCATCATATCCGATACACTTAATTCAAGACGTAGCCGATACACTTAATTGGTCTCATCATATCCGATACACTTAATTGATCCATTGTAAGCAAGAACAAGATTAACAGCTCCTTCACCCCTGTAAACCCAGTTAGCTGCATCTTCTTCCCTTAGAGTTTGCTCCATCAGTTTTCACCTGAAAAAATACTCTCATTTTTAGTTCAGGCATTTTATCAAACATCAAGAAGACACCCAATGAAAAGCTTCAAAAAAACCAAACTTGAGTTCAATTTGAAGAAGAAAACTTGTGAAAAAACAAAACGGTACCTCTGATTTATCATAGTCTGCATGTATTTAAGGACAAGGTATAATATATGTAGCTATAGTAATATAAGAATCTAATAAGCAAATAAAAACTTTAAGAAACTCATCAGTCATCATCATGATATATATACCTTTAATAGTTGAAATTGGTTCGATGGAGAGAGTTTCATAAAAAGGAAGTGAAGGGTAACACTCCATGTTTTGTATTGAAAACTCGTGTGCCCAACATTCCAGTGGTGGATATTTGTTACTGTTTCCCCTGAAATATAGATTGAACATAAATAAATGCAGCACAGTGGCAAATAATTCACCAAAAAAAAAAGTATATATAGAGTATTGTAACAATTTAATCTAATTAGATTACCTGGAATAATAGTAATAATCATAATCATATAAGAAAAATTGAATGGGAAGTGGGAAAGGATATTCATCTATTTGTTGAGGGTTGAAGAAGTAGTTGCAACAAGCCATGGAGATGATGATGATGAGTGATGAGGGAGAGAATTGATGAAGCGAGGGATATAGTAAGTGAGTGAGGGATACGAAGAGAAGTTGGCAATATATATATGGATAATGATGAAAAGAGACAAATCCATACACATTTATGGATGTGGAGATAATTACAACACAGCTCACATCAACACCTTACATGCATGTATTAAAACTAGCTGATTAGACACTTGTTAATTAGCAAACTCTTAGAATAATATCCATGTCTTAAAAGTACCATTTTTTCCCCTAATTACTTGATATAAATAGAACCTAACTTTATAGTTCCTATCCTCAATTACTGATAGAAAGCTTAATGATTGTATCTATTAAACACTTTTTTTCTTGTTAGTGATAACACAAGTAATACACAGCATTACACAAGCGTAAATGGAAGAAAGAAAGAAAGGAAAATTACATATGGCATCTTTTTCTGGCCAGCTAATTATCAAAGACTCCTTTCTCTTAGATTCCATAACTCCACAACTATTAGACCATAACTCCATAACTCCACAATTGCATCTAACCCTCCACAACTATTAGACCATTACTCCATACTAAATTATTTTGGTAACTCATAAGTGAAAATTTATATTCAAATAAGAGTAATAATAATGACACAGACATTATATTTAAGAATTTTGTTAAAATTAATTTTTATATGTTAAAATATGCATTTACAAGTAAATAGTAAAGTATATTTAGATCATTTTACCTGCAAAAGAACCTTTTAATTTAGGAAGTAACTTATCCAATAGAACCATTTTACCTACAAAAGAAATATTTAGAAACATTTGACAATGTCAAGTCATTAAATGATCAGTCTACAAAGAACTTCCATTTCACCTGATATTTGGAACCATTCATCAAAAGTTTCAGCAGAGCTAAAAATTTCAGGCAGAAGAAAATTGAGAAGGGCCCAGAGTTCATGAAGATTGTTCTGCAATCACAAAATAAGAAACCACAGTAAATATCCAACTTTGTTAGATGATGCATGTTACGAGGGAAAGTGAACTAGAATAAGAGTTTTAAAAGTATGTCTTCAAGACTTGGGAGAGACAAGGAGGGCCAGCTTTACCTGGGAACTAATAAAATTCAGTGTACCCTGGCATGCTCTGCAACATTCACAATCTCAATTACTATTAACATAATCTCATAATTAGCATTTTTATATTATATGACACTATCTCATTTTACAATTTACATTATACAATACATTTTTAAAGAACCTCACCTCCCAAAGAACATGTAAATTGTAAAGAAACATCTAGTTAGACACAAAAAACCTCACCTCCCATGTCGCTAGACCCTTCATGTAGCCAGGAAGACATTCAAATTCAGTTTCCAATATCTTTATAAGAGAGCTGGAAGGTTCAGGTGACTCTAAATTCTCCTTGTTTGCCTCTAAATTTAGTTTAAAAATAATACATAAAAAAAAATCTCTTTTGCTGCAGATAAATCCAAATTGTCAACTTCATAGTTAGCTACAGAATAGGTTTATTACTTAGTTCTAATTGCATAGCAGCATAAGTGAGGTACTTCATCACATGTCTTTTGCTCTTAAACACAAATTAGTTATACTCTCACACATGGAGACTCCTCTCATGTATATGTATCTCAAAAAGCAAATAGCTAACTGTTGGAGAAATATCAAATAATTTGGAATTTCCCTAAAAGGACAAGAAAAGAAATGGAGAAGGCAATAGTTGTTTGTATCTAATCAAAGATCATGAAAATTTCAAGATATCATCTTATGTTCAGTTGAAAATATAGAGACAAAGATTAAGAAGATTGAAGCTGGCATAGCAAACATAATAGGGATAACATCAGATTGAGCAGTCATCTTTTATTTACCATATAAACTGAGGTCCGATCTGCGAGAGGGCGGTTTTCCATCCAGCTGCCCACATCTGTGGCCCCTCCACAGCAATTGCAAATGGTGTGAGAATTACCAATGACAACATAGATAAACAAGCGTAGTAATTCATTCCGCTGACAGAATTTCCCTTCATTCCCTTCTTTGAAAAGATATTACGGAAAACAAATGCCAAATTTGATATCATAGCCCCCATAAAACCTGTAATAAAAAGGTCAAGAAATCCAAGTTAGAAGGACGAAAAATTACTACTAGTCGGTAACTTATGAGAAATACATTCATGACAACATCCTCTAGAGGCATATGCACTCAAATATATAATAGCACATGTAAATTATGTTAATAGGAATACAAGAATACTATTAATCCCTTTCTTGGATATGTTAATAGGATAATCCTGCGATGTTTCCTTCTGGCCAGTGGATACCAAGTATGAGGGGAGCTAAAACAACCAAAAATCAATCATGAGGCTTCAGAACCATAAAATGATAAAATCAATATCAATGCCAGTGCAGCTTTTAACTTAATTATCAAATGATAAATAGCAATTAAGAATTTCAGTAACGAATACAAAAGAGCATTATCACAAACAGGTTCCGTGCAAAGTTCCGAAACTAATGTAAAGAGAGCAGATTGAAAAGCAATGCAATGTAAGCTTACGTCAAGTCAGTGAAATCATTTCTGATGGCACCATGAGTAGAGCAAGTCCCCTCAAACGATCTACAAGAACAAATAGCCACAAATAAAACAAAATCGATTCAGTGAGAATAAACTCCAATGTCAGCAAATTAGTTGAAACAAACAAAAACCCATCAACAGTACTTCACTTACTTCTCCACATTAGCAACTGTATCACCCTCCAGAACCTCCCTAACACTGAGCTTATGAGATGTGGAATCAGTATCTGAAGCAACTACACCACATTCAGCAACACTCTGAACCCTCTCTGTTACTGATGCTTCAGGGTCAGCGCCATCATCATCAATCTCACCCTCCTCCAACTCTCCTTCCTCTTTATCATCATCCACAATCACCACCTCGCTTGCATTCTCCTTAACACCAGCAGACCCAGAAGATGATTGATTGGAAGACATGGCAGCACTGGCATTAACATTTGCATTCGAATCAACTAAACAGATGCTATTTCATATATTCTTCCCCGGTGGATATTCAACAACTCTGTCAATCAACAATTATATAATAAAGTTATACACTAGTATCACATGAATCACATGAATCACAGAAAATATTGCATTTAGGTCAAAAAAGCTTCCGAATGCAGAAAAAATTCATCAAAATCAGAGTAAACCCATAGATTCACGAAGCACAAAAGCAGAGTATGATAAACCTAGCTAAAACTGGCGCAGAAAAATTGAGCCCTAAGGTTTATCACGAAGAACAGAATCACAAAATCAGGATATATATACCTGAAATTCGTGATGGTTACGAGAAGAACCGAGAGAGCGAGTTGTTGAGATTAGATGGAAGAGGCGCCAGAGGGAGCAGACGCGATGAGAGCGGCGGCGGAGAGAGCTCTGCGACGATGGGAGTAGACGCGACGAGAGCGGCGACAGAGGGAGCTCGTGTGACGCAAGGGATGACAGAGAGATCGTGCGATGCCAGCGGCGGCGGAACCGGCAGCGGCGGAAGCAGCTCGTGCGATGGAGAGAAGAAGCAACTGTACGACGGAGAGAGGAAGAAGCACATAAAGGTAGGTAGGAGTTGGCAGCTGTTTATTTGTGAATGGATTTCGGGAGAGAGGGGATAGATTAGGTCACAGTTAAAATTTTCAGACGGAAATTTTTAAATTACAGACGGATTTTCTGTCTGTAATAATTTAATAAAACGCAGCATTCTGTCTATTTAATTACAGACGGATTTTCCGTCTGTAACTATTTCTCACGAAAAAAATTAATTTTTCCGACGGAATTATCGACGGATTCTCTTTTCTGTCTGTAATTTATGCTAATTCATTTTTTTTGTTTTCCGACAAAAAATCCCTCTGAAATTCCCTCTGTATTTCAGCGGGATAAAATCCGTCGGAAATATCCGTCTGTAATAACTAGTTTTCTAGTAGTGTGACGAAATCCAATGCTAAATACATTCTACTCCTTTCCTCGTGCAGCTGTAATTTATTTTACCAAACGTTAACACATGTATTAGTGTAATTAAAAAGCGAAACTGTTTATGTTAAAATTTACCTTTGGAGGGATCACAGGGGTAAATTCTTGTTGCACATCCATCCATTGCATAACCCATACAGCTGAATCATTGCTGTATGAAAACATATCATGCAATACAACATAAAGAAGTCAAAAACACAATATATATATATATATTAAACTAAATAACCAACAATTTGAATAATTACCTATTTGTGCACCTAGGAATACCTATTGCATTACCGACTTCCCAACCCGTGAAACTCACTATGTCTTGTATACCACATTTTACGTACTTCTCTGATGATATTATTTCAGAAAGAGCCACTCCCTGTAATAAAAGTGTGCTTTACTTGTTGAAGTAATGATACTATTAACTCTATTTCTATAATAGGAGTACTTACTATATTTCTAATATGATGCTTGCATGGTTCATCATCTTCAACCTTACAGTGAGAGTCTAAGTGATAAAGTATTTTGTCAGGAATGCTCATTACCATCAGATACCAGTGATCATTCTCCTTGATTGGGACATATATCTGTATCACAAATAGGATGTAAAATGTATTAGTCATAGTTTGAGTACTTTTTAGTATAATAAAATTACTCCAATAATTATCTTAAACGTACGAATTGAAGGTCTCGGGTTGGTGGCATATAATGGGCATATTTTTCCAGTAGGTCATGATCCTCCATATGTAACGACATGTCATCCTAGAAATGTTTGAGGACAATGGTTATTTATTTTAATTAGTTAAAAGAAAAAAAAAAGCAAGATTTTGATTTACCGCAAATGATGGGGGAAGGGACCAAACATTTTTTAATTTGGTCATGGTAATATTTGATGTTATCTTCAATGCCATCAGCTTTATTACCAGTTCAGATACTTGCTTGCCAGGTACGAGACAAAACAGATCTCCTCTAGTTGCAATTGTATCGTGGATATGAACCAAATCCTCACTAACACAAAGCCAACACGTTAGCCACAGAGAAAATTAAAATTTAAAATAAAAGAAAAAAAAATCCTCACGCTATGTCAATATCAGCATTAAAGATGTACATAGCCATGTTGACTAAATCCTCACTCAATCTCATGTCTTGTGGTGGTTTGAATGAACAGTTAAGATTCTGCACAAAACGTAAAGGTTATCCACAATATACGTATTTGAATACTATGCCACTAAATTTTTTTATATAATTCAATTACCTTTGGGATAGAAGTGTTCTTGAAAGCCATCTTTTTTGGTTCCGCAGTGGTCGTTAACCGTGCTTTGTCTATGGTGAAAGTTAAAGGCCCTTTGCGTACTCTAGTTTCCGCCATCTTGCTTGATAGTTGACCCTTGTGCTCAATTTTTGGCATTTTAGCTGGTCGTGCAATTGCCATATTTTGGATAGATGGTGGATTATTGAATCTTGCCAATTTGTCCTTTTGCCTTAGAAACGTACTCGGAAGTTCTTGCACAGTTTTATTAGTATTGCTATTTCTTTGAATACCGAATCTTGACTTTGGCTTCGACTTTTCTTCTCCATCCAGACATGTTTGCGTGCCTTTGTAGAACGATGGTGGCATATTGTGCAAAATCTCAACGTCCTTATTCTCGTCGGATAAATCCGTAAACACACAATTTTCGGAGTTTACTTCCGACGGGCTAGAGTTTTTCTTCGTTACATCATCACAAGTTTTATTCTTCATCTCATGTAGGTCCGTATTGTCGAATTTCTCATGCTTCTCATCAGTTTTGTATTGAAGGGCGGTTAATTTATCAAGTGACTTCTTCGCCATCCACATTGCCTTCTCCATCTCATCAACTCTCTTGGATAAAGACTACATTATAAAACTGAAAATTAGCATTGGTATATATAAATAACATTGCAATATTATCATGAGTTGGATATATTACCTCTATGGCATGTAGTATTTGTTTCAACGGAGAATTTTCAATAATTTCCATGGAACAAGATCCAATGTGATCGTCTATTACCTTTTCTTCCATTGCTCTATAAAATTGTAATTTAAGTTTTAGTAGAGATAGTTAATAGTATTCTATGCCTGAGCGTTTATATATAGGAATAAGATTATGTTTCACACAACTAATTCTCTTTTAAAATTTAAATTTAAATATTAAAAATCAAAATTAGTCAATATGCTTTAAATTAAAAGAAAAATATATCCAAAATTAAAATAATTTCCACGGCATAAATTACCCAGCCTAAACTCTTGTATTAAATTAATAATAATTTTTTTAATACTAATATTAGCTTTTTGAAAAAGATAATATTAGACTTTTTTATGTAATCTTATTATTCTTAACTTCTTATCTTCTTACTCTAATTAGATAGCCTTTTTTTAAAAAAAATTATAAAAATAAAATATCTTAAAATTCGTATTATTTTTATCTTATCTTATCTTTTATAACCGAATTCGCTATATATTCATCTTAAGGAATATGGTACCGTACAAGACAAAATACTATCTGAGTGAGTAGTAGAAGATGGCTCCAATAAAAAATACACAGTTCAATGGGATGTTTAACGATATAACAAAAAGAATAGAAAATTTAGAATCGGTCATTCATGTTCTACACCAAAAAATTGATTTGATCATAGCACAACAGATAACTTCCACAAACAGTAGTTCGATGTTGGATCCTACTGTAGTTGTGCATTCTTCGGAAAGTGGAAAAACTAGTGATCTTACTAGTATCATGCTAATTCAACCCAAGAAGTTATTCCACTTGGATATTACTCGTGAAGCTACAACTCCACCTAATGGACAACCACATGTTAGAGTAGGAGCGGTACTACCAAAGGTAAACTTATTTTTTTCTTCTTTCGTTTATTTTTTTTTCCTTATTTTTTTATTGTTACCTTGAAATTATTTTTTTATGAGCAGTGGTGGACACTTATTGCATTTGAACCTACTGCTTCGATGATGTTAACCGATTCTCAAGCCGCTGTTGCAGCCTATATTTTTTCGGATACATTAGATCCGTACGTGTACTTATATGATTATGTGTATAATGTAATGGTGTAGAAATTCTATGATTCTCCCAACTAATCACTTTATGATTTTAGCAGTTCTGAAGAGTTGGTAATATCGGATGAAATAGGTTATAGAAGTACATTTAGATGTCTTGTACCGGAGAGACGTGTCGAATCACGAGTAAGTATAGAGATCAATGCATGTTACACAATTTCTTGTAATTATATTTTTAAGCCTCTATTTACATATAAACATGTTTTACAGTAAATTTTAACATATTGTAGGTTATAAATCTGGTAGCACTTATGATGACACGCGTATTTTGACGTAGGAATGAAGATCCAATTTGCTGGTTCATGCCTGAACATTTTGCAGTAAAGTTATCCCTATAATATCTCTAAATTATTAGTTATTTTTTTCTGTCTAATAATTTGAGTGGATATACTAATTTATAAGGAAGTTCTTTTTTCCTAGACTAAACCATGCTATGTACTCACACGAGTAAATTGTATAATTAAATTATCAATTCAAAAATAGTTGTTAAATTGAAGACATATTTTAATTCCACAATTTTTTTTATGCAGCGATATGCTTTAAGCGACAAATACACGCCGGTTGAGGTTATCTCTGATTTTCTTGTAGCATATGTTTCACTGAAAATTAGCCACGTCACTAGGGTACAAGTGACCAATTTGTTTCTCATTAATATGCTGTTAAATTTTTTTTTGTTTTTATAATGGTTTAAGGTTTATCGTAGGTTTTTATCCCTATCTGCGAGGAACTACATTGGTATTTGGTCATTGTTGACTTTAAGAGTCGTCGTCTAATCATATTGGATTCACTGCCTTGTGTCGAAAAACATCAGCAACGCAAAAGGAACACAATTAAAGTGGTAATTATTTGTTCTAAACCAGTACTCAATCATCTAGAATCACTTAACAAATTAAACAACCATTTGTTGTAACTAGTACTCTTAGCCATTTTAAATCAATTACAATTCACTCTTCTTTTTTTTTTTGTCATGAATTCACTCTTGTACAGGCGACTTATTTAGAAGCGATGTTAGATGATCATATTTTTGATGATGATAAGTCTAAAGTTGTAGATTGCTCCACTTTTTGGCCTATGACACCTTCTGGCCTACCCACTCAAAAAAATATATCGTAAGTCTAATATTATATATATTTTTTAAATATCATAAATCGTTCAATAGATTATATCTTATATGTATATAATAACTATTTGTTGAATGCTTTTTATCATAGAAATGATAGCGGAGTTTGGGTGACCAGTTGGATGAGAGAATGTACTTTAAAAGATGACTTCAATATTCAGGTCATATTTATAAGAAAGTATTTTTAAAATAATATTTCCAACAAACTTCTAATTAGAATTATATTGTTGGTGCTCTAAGCAGGTTAACGACTCCACACGAATGAGACTTGCCGTGGATCTGGTTTTAGAGGAGCACAACGATTTGTGTCTCGTAATACAAGAAAATGCTTGGCAATATAGGACCAGGGTGGAAGCAGAGCATGAAGACATTTGGGAATGAAGAATTATCTTTTTAGATAGTTTTAATATTTTCTTTAAAAGACAAAGTACTAAGCTATGTTTCACCAGTTATTTACACTAATTTATCCTTCTATGTTTTACAATTCTATATTACTAATTTCCTTTATATTATCGGTTACAAAAAATTAATTATTCACTCAACCACTATATATTTATATATTAATTGATAATTATTTTTATATATATTAATTTATACAATTTTTTTTAACTAAATAATTGATTACCAGTGTACCTTGGCTTGATTTAAAAAAAAAGGGAAATTCAAATCGCCAAGACTGATGGTAGACATGCTAAACAATTATTGATATTTTATAAATTTAATTGTGGTAAGGTCAGATTATATCTTGGGAGAATAAATAAGAATGTTCACGTTACATGCAATTATGCAAATGTGACCTACATTGTTCAAAAGTCAAAACTAACATGCTATAAAACAACAAGGAAAATGTTCTTATTTCTTCTTCCAAGACACTAATCCCAACCCTGAAAGACGCTTCACCATTACTTAACATCTTTTATAGAAGGTTGGGGGTAAGGAACAATGTGATAAAGGTTTTTTTAAACCTATACAAAAATTGTGCTTTTTGGCAATATTAATAACAATCATCAACACGCACAATGAAACACAGAATTTTCAAAGCATTTTGTTTTATTTGCAATTTTTTCTTACACCTGTTTCATTATGGGGGAATCCTCCATTAAGAGGAGATAGGTGGATTCTGTCCATGATGTTAATTTTAGGGGCATCAAGAATTGCCTTGGACAATTATCTGAATGAATTTAAATGGACTCTACAAAAAATATATTTCATGAAAACGGACATATGAAAACAAGATTTACAACTCTAAATCTCTAATGCTTTAAGATGGGGATACAAAATAGATGAGAAAAAAAAATCAAAAGTTAATGGACTTTCTTACTAAACTATATTTCCTGAAGAGTCAGGAAGTGAGTGTGACAACAGACAAACACAATGAAGCCCTCAAAATCTAAACATATGGATTCCATTTCACTAACATAAATAACAAGATAAGAAAACAAATCAGAACTTGAGCTGGATTGGACCTTTATTTAAAAAAAAGAAATATCAATATTTACATGAATCAAAACCCCCAAAAAAATATATTTACATGACATCATGAAATACAAAACATGACTAAACCCCACCCAAAAAATAAAAAATCTACAAGACAATATTATATACAACTTCTACAGCTTTGAGTGATTACCTTGATAGAATGGTTAGCTCTCTACATCATACACAATATTTGCATGCTCAATTGGTATACTAATAATATGTTAGGGAAACAAAACACCCAAAATAAAAAAAGTGGGAAAAAAAGTGATACAACAGCGAGCCAATCAGAAACGGGGCACAATAGCAACATCCTGTGCTAAATTCTAATTACATCAATCAAACATAAGTTCTAAGCAGTCTTCTACATTACAGACTTCAGCAAGTTAAACCCATTACATCAACAACTTCGGTTTTTCTTTTTCATGTGCTAATAACTAAAACATAAACTCAAATCAAAAGCTAAAAAGTTTCATAGTAAATGTTCCACTTCTCTTTGTAATAAAAAGGAGAAATATTGAAGGCTTGATTGTTGATCCCCCACAGCAACCCAGAGTTTGAATGACCAGTTTCCTTTCTCAACACATTTGTTCCTACATAACATAGGATAATAAAAAATAATCGAAATTCAGAAGGCATTAACATGAAGCAGCAAAATACAAGTTTAATTCTTATCAAGTGACTAAAAACCACAACAAAACAAAAAAAAAGTAGGCAGTGCAATTCCCCCTTCTGCTTTGTTCCACCCATTCCTCTTCGCTGCCGTTGAGCTCGAAGATCCCGTCGTTGCCGGAGTGAAAGCTCCGCCGTTGCTGGGTCTATACAAGCAAGCAAGGAAAGAGAATATTATTCATCATGACTATACAATTATGTATATTTTTCTACTAGTAAAATTGTTTAATTTAATTGAATAATAATGTAAAACCTTGTTACACTTTAATATAACAATGAAACTCTTAATTTATTTGTTTACTCTTTTCCTTTTGAGTATATTTTGGGGTCACAGGAGAGAGAATACAAGGATGCCCTTGAAGCTTTCAATGAGAAAAACAGGGAAAAGACTCAACTAGTTACAAAATTGATGGAGGTTAGAACTTCTATTTATATTTTCTACTATTGTAAAAAGGAATGAATATTTGTCACTAAGTAAAAGAAAACAGGATAATTTTCTACATATAATTTGATCTAACTAAGTAACTTACATTCTCATTTTTTTTTCTTTTTCTTTTTGGCCATACCAAATATAAGCATGCAAAGGGAGAAACAGATTATACCCAAAGAACGAGCAAACAAAAAAGTAATAGAAATTTGTTCACCTCAGCGGTGAAAATTAGCATCCATGTCCTCCCAGGGAATTCATTGCCAAGCAGGGTTTCAAGAAAGCCAGAAGGATCAATTCTTATCAAGGCTCTAAGTCTTTAACTGAAAAAAAAAAAAAAAAGAAATGACCCTACTTCCACTTCCACTTCCACTTCCACTTCACTCTTAGCATTGTGGTAACAAATTGAAAGGAAGAATGTTTATATGCACACACTTTTGTGTACCTTTCTTTTCAGAATGCCTTGGTGTGTTTGGATATATATAAACTTTAAGTTGCAATGCCTTATTCCAATTGCCGATTAACTATGATAGAAGACTGCAAGTTTAAGAGCACTCTGATGCCAATAGAAAGCAATAGTGGTTAGTAAGGGTGCAACTTGGAACAAGCACTTTGGAATGAGTTATTACCACTAGTTCTAAAGTTATAACTGTTACCAAGGTGCAACTTTATTTCCGTATAGTTTCTCTGATTCGCATCTAGCCGCTGAAATTCGTGACACAAAAAAGAAAGAAACAGCAGCCTCTAATAGCAATACCATAGAGTAACTCACTTGAAACATAAGAAGGTGGTAACCCACTTGAAAATTCATCAAAAAATTTCACATATCAATAGGAATACCATAGAGTAAAATCACATATCAACATAAAAATAAATATACTGGTCAACTGTGAATTGAAAAGGCATAATGATTACTAACCTCCAAGCGTTTAGGCAGAGTCCTGCGCGGCGGCGGCGGAAGCAGGGAGCGGCGGCGGACGCAGGGAGCGGCGGCGGAAGCAGGGAGCGGCGGCGGACGCAGGGAGCGGCGGGGGACGCAGGGAGCGGCGGCGGACGCAGGGATGAAACCTAAACGAACAGGAAGCAACATCAAGCACGCGAAAACAAAAAGGATACAGTGAAATTGAGAATAGTACGGTGAATGTGAGAGCTCACTGAGTGATGCGGCAAGAGAATTTTGCGTCCGGGCTATTGCAGCGAACTGAGATTGGAGGGCATAGCGATAGGGTTTGGTGAGAAAGGGGAGGGCAGAGTTAGGTTTCCAATCTCCTTTGAATCTGAAACTAAAAGAATAAGGGAAAAAATGTAAATATCAAAAGTTAAAGGGATTCAAATTTAATTAGCCAATTTTCCAAAAAAAAAAGGGGTATATTTTATAATTACTTTTATGATGGTTAATGATTAACCTACAATTTTGTAGGAGCATAGAATCCATGGCCTTTTATTATATATATAAATCTGTTCGTGTTTATTAAAATAATCTTATTTGCCTTGTGAAAGATTTTTTTAAAATCTTAAATTCTTGTTTCAGAAAATCAATACAAATAAAAAAAAAGCAACACAAAAAATCAAAACAAATCAAATTTCATTAAAAGCATAGATTCGTAACTAAAAAACGCGCTAACCACCTATCTTTTCCCAGCAAATCAGTAGTCTATTTAGCACCCCCTCTATTTCAATTGAAAAATTGAAAACCCATTATCTCTCTCAAACCATTCCTTCCACCGCCATTGAAAAAGAGAGACAAAAGAAGGATTGCTGCTCGTTCAGAAAGAAGGATCGTTACTGCTGTTGCTGGCAAGGTTGTTTGTTGCCGTGGCTATTTGTGATCTTTTTTTGCCGCTCGTTTCAACAAAATTACAGGTTCTCTTAATCGCTTCCCTTGCTTGTTGTTGTCGCTAATTGAACATGATTGTGATGGTATGTACGGTTCGCAACTTTTAGTATATGTATGGTATGTGTTGTGCCTAATTCAGTCTTTGTTCCTCTGTTTAGTTATGTGCCCTGCACATTTTTGTGAATCCAAAATATAAATAGAACCGTGTGAATTTTAGTATCTCTATTGTGTCCCAACTAAATTTTAGCTCATTTATAGGTCTCTAAACTTTATGGTAATTTTTCTGAAGAAAGTGGCAGAATGTAATTTTCCTGTGAGAGAGCAATTCAATAATTACATCTTATCTGGATATGTAGTACTACTACAACAACAAAAAAGCATTGTCCCACTAAGTCGGGTCGGCTACATAAATCAAACGATCCTATTGTGCTTTGTCATGTATCATGTCTATAGAGACACCGTTTACATGTAGATCTCATTTGAGCCTCTTTAGGTCTTCTTCTGCCTTTCACCTATTGTCTATCTTTTATATTGGGTGTTTTATTGGTCTTCTTCTCACATGTCCAAACCACCTGAGATACGATTCAACCATCTTTTTCATAATGGGTGTTACTCCAATTCTCTCCCTTATATCTTCGTTCTTTATTTTATCCAATCGCGTATGACCACTCATCCATTTCAACATCTTTATCTCTGCCACACTTAACTTATGTTTTTGCTCTCCTGTGGCCGTCCAACACTTCATACCATAAAGCATAGCCGGTCTTATAGCAGTGCCATAGAATTTACCTTTAAGTTTTAAAGGCACTTTTTTGTCGCATATAAAACCAGATGCACTCTGCCATTTTGACCAACCTGCTTCGATCCTATGATTTACATCCTGTTCAATCTCTCCATTATCATATATGATGCACTCAAGATACTTAAAACTTTTAACTTTTGGTAAGATGTTTTCTCTAATTTTCACCTCTATATTAGAGTTTTCTCTTCTCAGACTGAATTTACATTTCATATATTCTGTCTTGTTACGGCTTATACGTAGACCATACACTTCTAGAGCTTCTCTCCAAAAGTCCAACTTCTTATTTAAGTCTTCCCTTAATTCGATATTATCGGCAAAAAACATACATCATGACACAGACTCTTAGATGTGCTTTGTAAGTACTTTCAATATAAAAAGATATGGATTTAAGGATATGTAGTGCCTAGAAATTTACTATTCTTGATTAGTTGAAATTCTTATTTTTTAGATGAATGTTTTGACATAAAGTTTGCACATTTTTTATGTCGTTTATCATAATTTTAGTACCAAATGACCTCGGCATTAGGCCTGAAGCAAATACTTTAATTTCAAGCTTTATTCCATTAAAACGTGAAAAGTTTTTGCCAATACTAGCAATCACTATTTCTTTTTCATATAATTTAAGGACTTACTGGCATTATAACTCAATTTTATCAGAGTTTGATTTCTAAACAGCTCTATCTCGTGAAAAGTTTATGCCAATACTAGCAATCACTATTTCTTTTTCATATAATTTAAGAATTTGCTGGCATTATAACTCAATTTTGTCAGAGTTTAATTTTTAAACAGCTCTATCTCTAAAAAATTAATTCATTTTCACTAATGGTTAATGTTACGGATTCTACACCCAGAACGGTCACGGAATTCGGCTATTCGGGTTCGACCCATCCTGCCTATCTAAAAGGCCCAGAATCGGCCTAATAAAGGCTACTAACCAACTTTCAAATTCAAACATCTCATTTATCTTAGCCAAACAAGATAAGATAAGATAGCTACCATCACCTATAAATAGAAGACTCAGGTCCCTCCAAGTATTCACTTATTCCACACACCTTATACCTCTTAGATCCATTCTGACTTGAGCGTCAGAGTGTCTTTGCAGGTACCACCCCATCGCTCCAGTCCAACAATCCAGCATCCGCCTCGATTAGCAAGTTTCTCTTAACCTGTATCGAAGGCATCCAATACAGTTAAATTCATCTATAATTGCAAGTTATTATTATTATTATTATTATTATTATTATTATTATTATTATTATTTTTTAACTAAAGTAATTTGTTAAAGCAAAATCTTTGTTCTATTATGTTCTTTTCTTTTGAGTGTTGTATTTGGTTAGTTAGTCATCTCTTATTTTGATTTACCTTAGCTACATAAAAAAGCAGTTATAAAATTATAGAGGTCATAGAGGATAATTCATTTAATATATATATAAACTAACATAGGAAAAATAAAACATTATAATTAGAAAAAATGAAGGAAGAAAATAACAACTTAAAGTACTCAAAATTAAACGTCGTACTTTACATACTACCGGTACTCACAATCTTAGCAAGCATTACTAACGAGGCTTTTGATGGTTTTTAATACTGTGGCGAGCTTCTATGCACTAAATAAAGCTTATGTGCACTAGAGTTTGATTTGCTGTCTACTTTGTATTTACTTGTTTATTTATTTATTTATTTTTGTCTCAATAGTCAAATTTTGGAGCTCTCTGCACTTCTCCTAAACGACAGAACATGTCTCAGTATAATCTAAGGTATTATTAATTATATTCCAAGTGTTATGAGTTATTTGTGTCTTATTTATGTGTATTTTTGTTCTGAGTTTTTCATTAAATTGCTACAAGTGTTAATGTATTTTTTTTGTGACTACAAGTGTTAATGTGTATAAATTATAATAACTCACATAAAATAATAAAAAAAAATAAATATGTAAGGACAATGTTATAGAGTTATAAATATTATTATTTTTAGCTAATAATAATTTATATTCATATTTATAAAAGTTTTGTACACAAAAAATATATAGTTTGTACCTATATTTATAAGAATTTGTATATATAAATTAATACTCTCACATTTTTTCAAAATTTCTATATGCAAATTGGTTAAATTTATTTGTTAAAAATAATTTAGTATTTGTGCTGATTAAATAAGGGCTAAAAATACTAAAAATTTCTAACACTCAAGAATTTTTTAATATTAAAAATTCTTGAAAACCAATAATTTTTAATATTTTTTACCATTATTTAGCCAGTACAAATATTAAATTATCTTTTTATTAATTTATGTGTGTAAATTCTAAAAAATATGGATGTAAATTGTATTGATTAATGCAGTATGAAGTGTTATATGTTATTTTGAAATGATCATGTTTTATGAAATTAATTATTCCTGTGTCCCAATTTGATCATCAATTTGTTGGAGTGGAGATTTGGTTAAGTTAGGTAGAAAATTTGATTGAACTCTTCTTTCTTCCTTGGTGATAGAGACTTGATTAAATGGACGAGATAATGCATCTTTATATGTGTAGTTTGCTTCCATTTAAAGTTGTTCTATATGGCTACCCTATTTGACAATGTAATATATAAAGGAGGTAGCAAAATAATTTTTCTACCTTTCTAATTAGTAAAGCACTTTCTAGACAAATACTACTTGTGTTGCTAAATTTTGGAAATATTTTCAAGAAGGAACACCCTCTAATTACTATGTCTACGTTCTACTTTAAAATGAAAATACGGGCACTTGGAGAAGTATTTGGATGGATAAGAGCATTTCCTTTATTTCATTGTTGTTTCTATGTACTGTGTGCTATGTATTATCCTTTGATTATTTGATTTCATCAAGATATTAAGACTAATAGTTTTGTTAACAATGGTTAATAATCTTCTTCTACATTGATAATTTAATTTTATCAACATCATTAATTAATGAAAAGTGGCCGTAGATATATAGGTGCAAATTATATATTTTTTATGTGTAAAAAATCTGTAAATATGGGTGTAAAGTAAATATTATCTTATCCTTTTTAAAATAATATGTAAGTTATCTTCTCTATTCTAATGGGTGTTTATTTATTTTAAATTTTTAGTAAAATTTGTTGGATGACTAATTTATTTATAAAATAAAAAATAAAAAATTGATTTCAGGTCATTAAAATTTGTTAGAAATTTAATAAAATATTTAAAAATAATATTATATATTACTCTTTTATTTTTCACATAAAATCTTTGATTTCTAACAAAAATTAAATAAAAATCCAGACTTTCATAAAAAATAATTACAAACTAGCTACATTAATTTTTAAAAAACAAGATATAAAGTGTTTTAATTTCTTCCTTTTTTTTTCATATAATTCTAAACCAAATTGTATAGAATAAATTTTTAAATTTAAAAATCTATTTGATACTATAAACTTTTTAAAATGAAAATTTTCATGGTGACAGTAATTTGTGTTTCTATTTTTAATTTGTTACATCAATATTTTAGTTTAGAATTTAGTTAATATAAGAAAACTTTTAAATTCATATTTTACTAAATATATAACAAATATATTAAAATAAAAATTAAATTAAAATATGACACATAAGAGAGAATAACTTACATGTTACTCTAAAGAATGTAGAATAACATTCACCAAATTATTACTGATTAGGTGCTGGCCAAAAATAATATTTGTTGGGCATATAACATTGTTCGAGTTATAAAATTAAAATTTGAGGTACAAAAATATCCTTGATAATAATTAATTTATTTAATTATTTCACTATTTTTACTGTCTCTCACCATTAATTTAGGATACAATAATTGAAAAAAAATAATATGATATGATCCTGGGTTAATACTTATCCATAAACTCTCACAATAACATTTTAGTACTTTCTCCTAAATAGAATTTGTTCATTCCAATTTGATTTATTTTTCTTACCTCATTGTTCTTGTTTTCAGATGTTACTCTCTCTCCCAGGAAATGATCTCAGACATCCTATTACGACTTTCTGTGAAATCTCTGTTGCGATTCAGGTGTGTTTGCCGGTCCTGGAAATCCCTAATACATTGCCCGATTTTCACGAAACTTCACCTTCAAAGATCTCCTAAGAACACCAACTTCTTGTTAGTAGGAATAGACACGGATCCTGCTTTGGTATTATCGTATTCTCTTCATTCTTTAATGAAGGAGACAATTCCCTTTAATGCACAGTCCCTTGGTTTTGGAAAAGATTTAACAGAATGTTACTGGGTCAATGGTGCAATCAATGGACTCTCTTGCGTTTCAAGTATTGTTCCTTATGACATGAAATATAAGGTATTCAATGTACGACTCTGGAACCCGGTTACAAGGTTAATATCTGCAGCGTCACCACTTTTATACGTAGAGAGAGAATGTGCATGTATTGTTAAGTTTGGATTAGGCTACGATGACTCAACTAACACTTACAAGGTGGTAGCTAACATAATAGATCGTCGACAATGGAAAAATGAGTTGAGAATTTACAACAGACCGGGTGACACATGCTGGAGAACCGTTTCAACTCCCTCGGATCTTCTCATTTCTTGGGAAGAAGGACAATTTGTGAGCAACACTTTTAATTGGTTAGCGATTCGTCCACCTGGACCAATTGATCGTCAGAGAATCCAGCAGCTCGAATACACTTATGATGACTACGTGATCTTTTCACTTCATGTGGGGCAAGAAACGCACAAGCTTTTGCGAATTCCTGTTGTTCTTGACGACTACAATCGTGAAGAACCAAAGCTCGTAGTATTGAAGGATCACCTCTGTGTTTTTCATGATTTCGAAGGGACTCATGTTGTTGTGTGGCAGCTTGAGAAATTTGGAGTTGAAGATTCTTGGACTATATTAATGAAATTCAGTTATGTTTCTCTTCAAATCGACGCGTGTAGCTGTTCATTCAGGGATTATTCACAGTTTAACATGTCCGAGGATGGTAATTATTTGTTGATGTATAACAAACGTGATAGCATATTACTTGTGTATGATCAAAGAGTTAAGGAAGTAAGCAAGTGCATAAACCTTTGCAATAATCATCGTTGGGTGGGTGTCAATGGTCACGTTCAAAGCTTGGTTTCGCCTGAGTGAAGAAATTAATAATGCTCTTTAGTTTCTTGCACCGGTTAGGGTTTGCAAGTTGTGTTAGATAGGTTAGTAATAAGTTCCATATATGCAACTCAACTAGTTTGAATTTTGTTTTTTTCGGCTCCTTCCTCCTTAGCTTGAGTAGTTTGTTGATTGATTTTAATTTTATTTTTTTCCAATTATCATATCAAATCTTGGCTCCAGAACTTAGAATAATTGACAATATGACTATGCTGTATATGTTTTGAAATTAGAGTTTTATCATCACATAAACCCCCTAAGATTATAGGCATCCATCAAAGTATAGTTAACTATGAAGATTAGTTATATCACAAGTAGACACATATATGATAAGTTTAAAAATAAATATCTGTTACACATTTAAGTAATATTATCATCCAAGTCCAACAAAATAGATCTACCACCAACAAAAACTGCTCTTATTAAAAAGAGCGTGATTACATGCGCAGACATCATTCTTCCACCCAAGTCATTTACGTTCACGCACTATGTTATCATCGTCGTCTTCTTCTTCTTCTTCTTTGCGTTCCTCTCCGTCCTTCTCCTCTTTCTCAACTAATTCCGATAACGGCATCAAAAATTTAGTGCGAAATTTTTTTCAAAATCACAACTCGACAAATGCATTGAATCGTATCAAGTAATACCACAGTGAGTGAGTTATCGTTTCTACAAGAATTAAAGGACTAAGCAATAGTGATTAATTTGATTATTCTAATTAGACAAATTACAAAACAGTGGAGTGAGGAATCAAAGTAAACATGTAAACATAGAACAATAAAATTGGCAAACAGTGAGTGATGACAATGATGGTAAGAATGTTAAGATTTCAGAGATGTTCACTCCTTAAGAAAACAATTCTTTGTGTTCATTTATTTGAGGCATGCAAAGATCAATCACGATAAATCATAAATAATCAAATTCTAATTCCTTAGCAATTTAATTCCCTTTAACCTAATAAGTCACTAATTCTTTAGTCAATTACTTAAGAAAGAGATTAAGCACAAATATGATTTAGTTTCAAATAAGATTCAAGAATAGTCCTTAAGTTGAATTATATGTTACTTATCCAAGTTAGTCATAAACAATTGAAACTTACAAGAAAGAATGATTTCTAAAAGTTTTCTAATCCGAATTTTATGTCACTTATTCAAACTAGTGCAATTGAAATCACAAAGCGCCGCACACTCTTTAAAACACTATTCTTAGTTAAATCAAAAAGTTTTGAGAAAGAGTTTTCAAACTAATTCCAATATTACTTTTTCCAAAATAATATTTAGAATCCAAATCGGAGTTAGAATATTTTCCAATAATTCTAAATCTTTAGAGATGAAGAACAAAAATTCAATCATAAAATAAAGCAAAGCCTAAATCTCAAATAAGCAAAACACTTTAATTAATAATCTATAAAAGGATGAACAGAGCTCATAACCTTAACAAATGAAATTAGTTGCTCATGGTGGAATGAAAACAAAACTGTAAACCGTGGTGTGTAGTATAAAACGTGATGTCCTTGATCTATGGACAATAACTTATTTAAAATCTAAACCTAAAATTCAAATTCAAACTAAATCAAAACAAAATCAAATTTAATTCAAATCAAATCTTTTCTAATAACTCATAATTATCTAGTAATCTTTCTTATAATTGAAATTCAGAACTTAGTGTCTTGCTTTGTTGAAATTATGGGCTTGCAATTTTAATCTTGGGCCAATAAAACACATAAAGTTGGAGAGATTAGTAAAGAATTGTGAAGTCCCTAGATGATAGCTCAAGCCATGCGTTATACGCAAAGGAAGCAAGTAGAACACATGACTTGAGAAGTGGCCACTAGAGGTGTTCCAAGCCCATGTGTTATATGCATGGTGTCTCAAGTATAACGCATGGTTGGAGGTTTCCTACTGGAAGTGTAATTTAATTTGGCCCATGCATTATATGAATGGCTTTTTTCCCCTTAGAAGTGCTTTTTGTCCCTTTAGTGTGGCTGCCTTCAATGCAGGAGGAGGTTATGTTAGACTCAAGTCCATTCTAGAGATATACATATTGTTAGAAAGCTCTGAATGTTAGCTTTCTAACGTCTTTAGAACTGTTACATTTGGACTTCTCTAACTCATATTATGCTCATTGGAGTATAAAGAGGTCAAGGGAAGCTGCGTTAGATGCATAGATCTTTGCGTTATACAGCATGGTTCAATTGGATTTGAGATGGGATTATGTTCAATGCAGGAGAAGACTGCGTTAAACGCATCTCCACTATTATTATATATCATTGGAAAGTTCTGAAAGTTGACTTTCTAATGCCGTTAGAACCGCTTCATTTGGACCTCTATAGCTCAAGTTATTCTTACTGGAGTATGAAGAGGTCAGGGTTGCAAATTCTCTTTGAACTTCCCTAGGTTTGTTTTCAATTCTTAGTTCACTGGGGGTTGCTTCCTTTTACATGCCACTTTTTTGTTCTCTCTTGAGCTTTTTTAGTTGTCCTTCTCCTCCTTTGTTCTTGCCTAAAATTTTTTACAATTTTTTATACGTACCAAAGCTCAAAGCAACTCCAAGAAACATTGATTAAAGCATATAAAATCTCAATTATAACAAAAAAATTACTAACTTTATTCAAAAAAATAATAAAAAAAAACTAAAGATGCTCATATATCAATTATCTCATAATTTTACTAGTAAGATACAAGAAGTACCCTAGAAGGCCAACTAAGAGAGATACTAGTAGAGATGCTCCAAAAGTCAATTTTGATCTATGTAGAACAAAAAGGAAATATACTCAAGTAACATGCAAATTCCAGGTCCAAAAAAAAAAAAAAAAGTAACATGCAAATTCTGTCTTCAAGTGAGTTCTTAAAATATGTTTGTGTTATTAGATTTTCATATACAAATTTTTGTTTTTAAACTACTATTTATCAACGTTATACATAGGTCGGCCACAATTCAAGAAATTTTAAAAGAAAGGAGTTACTGGCTGCAAGTCCAAATCAGGCTTTTGTAGCAGTTGGCGCATGACAAGATGGAGTAGCACAAGTAAATGTAGTACAAGCAGGAGCAAGAACATCGGGTAACACGTAAGCAGGTTATTTTGCTACGTTATTGTAGACCTTACCTAAGGCTCCTGATAAGAATTTATAAAAAAAAATAGATAAAGGTGGTTTTTTCCTACTAGACCTCTAAGAAACCTGTTCTTAGCAACCTAGGTCACCGGAAGGGGCTCCCTACTAGACCTTCAAAGAACCTGTCCTTGACAACCTAGATGAGAGGGATGAAAATTGAATCACTCAATCTTCTCCATGCAACCAGCGAAGCAAATCACTCACCTCACTCAATCACACTTAAAAAAACGTGCATAAAGCACTAAGGAAATTTTATTCATCAAAGTTATTCCAAATGGTCTCACCAGAGGTGTTTAAATAGGCTCCTAACAAACTAACTAAAAGATAAGATAACTAATTTAAATCAGATTTGATCTTATTAGATTAGATCATATTTGATTTAAATTTTTAAAATCCTAAAGATATGATAACTAATTTAAATCAGATTTGATCTTATTAGATTAGATCAGATTTGATTTAAATTTAAAATCCCTAAAAATACTACTAAGCAAATCAGGAGTAATTCAAATCTTTCAACAAACTCTAACAACAAAACAAACTAACATAAATGCCTAAAAATTCGAAAATTAATAATAAATTATGTCTCTAATTGAATTTGAAAAGCATTATTGGCCTTCTTGCTGTCCTGACTTAGCCCAATGGGCTTATGAGTTGTCGCCCTTTCAACACCACTGTTTTTGAGACGGACTCTTGGTCTTCTAGATGTCCAAGACTGGCATGGCACAATTCTTCTAGAATTCAGATCCTTGAATATGAAAAGATTATCATTCCATCCCTTAGCTCTAAGATGACGAAAATGTCCTCCTGACCACATATCATTCTCTCCCTCTTCAAAAAGATTCGTCCTCGAATCTTGCATGAGATGCTCTTCGTCCCTCCAAAGAATCCAAACCCAATCTCCAGGTTTAAATACCATGGTTTGATGACTCTTCTCTACCCACTGAATTGTGGCTATGTCCTTCATGTGTGCAAGTTCAATCTTTCCAACCATAGTTTCACCATCTTGTTCAAAGTGTGCAATTTGTCTTCCTTTCTTTTCATCTATATTAATGCCTTTATAGTTGATCAGTGAATCTACAAAGCCTGGGAAAGTTGATATAAAAACACTAGGAATTTCATTGTTAGATGTATGAGAAACTAAGGATTCCATGGAATTCAATGATACTAATGCACTCTTGTCTAAGCTAGAACTTTCTAGATCTCTCTCACAAGTGTGTTTATTGCTATCAGTTTCTTTGTCACTCATTGACTCCTTTCGCTCACTATTCTCATATTTTCTCTCAAAACTCTCGCATTCAATCAAACATGGATTCCTTTCACTCAAACACTCAATCTCTTTCTCAATTTCTTTTCTCTCATATTTTTCAAATTGCTCACATCCCAAGGACCCAGTTGAGAAATTCTGCACGGTTGAATTTTCCAAGGACACATCACCCTCTACAGCATACTCAACAAATTCTTCCATCTCTGGCTTTGAAGAAGAATGAAAGATAGGCGTAGAAGAATTCCTCTTGTTATGGCGATCTATCATTTGTTGCACTTGCTCCCAGTTAATGACCAATTTGACCAAATCCTCCATGGTTGCATAACGGTAACGTTGGACTGTATCTACAAGTTCTTCACGTAATCCAAACAAAAATCGTTCCATAAGAACCTCAGGACTCATTTTAATATTAGCTTTGCCCATTAAATATAAAAATTTCGTGTGGTACTCCATTACTGATTGTGAACCTTGTTGCAACTTACAAAATCTTCCAAAAAATTCATTGTGGTATGATGATGGCACAACTCGATTCCTCATGTGGTATGATGAGGGCACAAACTGCCTCCTCATAAATTTCTTCATCTTCTCCCAACTACAAATTGGGCTCTTTCCGTACCGTCTTCTAGATCTTCCTAATTCAGTCCACCATATAAGGGCAACATCAGAAAAATTGGCTTGTACTAGTCGAACCGTCTTTTCCTCTGAAAGGATGCAATTTGTAAAAATCGACTCTACCTTTCTTTCCCAATCGAAATAAGCTTCAGGATTGTTCCTTCCTTTAAATGTAGGGATTTTCAACCGAAAACCCTTTTTCACATATGAGATTCCGTCGTCATCACTATTGTAATACTCAATCATTTTTTTTTGTTTTTTTTTTCAGACACTGACTTAAAGATAGAAAAATTGCAAAAATAAAATTAAAAAAAAAAAGAAATTTATTTTTTTTTCGTTTTTTTTATTTGACTCTAACATGAATTTACAGAAATTAAAAGAAAAAAAAGACTAAACAAGACCCATGAAACGTGTAGATAAATAAAAATTTACCTACGACCTGTAACTGATACCAGATGATAAGAAAATAAAAAAAAAATAGATAAAGGGGTTTTTTTCCTACTAGACCTCTAAGAAATCTGTTCTTAGCAACCTAGGTCATCGGAAGGGACTCCCTACTAGACCTTCAAAGAACCTGTCCTTGACAACTTAGATCAGAGCGATGAAAATTGAATCACTCAATCTTCTCCATGCAACCAGCGAAGCAAATCACTCACCTCACTCAATCACACTTAAAAAAACGTGGAAAATTTTATTCATCAAAGTTATTCCAAATGGTCTCACCAGAGGTGTTTAAATAGGCTCCTAACAAACTAACTAAAAGATAAGATAACTAATTTAAATCAGATTTGATCTTATTAGATTAGATCATATTTGATTTAAATTTTTAAAATCCTAAAGATATGATAACTAATTTAAATCAGATTTGATCTTATTAGATTAGATCAGATTTGATTTAAATTTAAAATCCCTAAAAATACTACTAAGCAAATCAGGAGTAATTCAAATCTTTCAACAAACTCTAACAACAAAACAAACTAACATAAATGCCTAAAAATTCGAAAATTAATAATAAATTATTTCTCTAATTGAATTTGAAAAGCATTATTGGCCTTCTTGCTGTCCTGACTTAGCCCAATGGGCTTTATGAGTTGTCGCCCTTTCAGCACCACTGTTTTTGAGACGGACTCTTGGTCTTCTAGATGTCAAGACTGGCATGGCACAATTCTTCTAGAATTCAGATCCTTGAATATGACAAGATCATCATTCCGTCCCTTAGCTCTAAGATGACGAAAATGTCCTCCTGACCACATATCAGCTCCTTTTAATGGTCTTTTGTGGATCAAGTGTGTTGAACATTTATTACAGGTTATGTTTTTCAAAATTATTCTCTGAGTCAATGTCAGTTATTATATTTGTTGCATTCTGTTTTCTACGATTGTCAATCAAATTAGTGACTATCTATTTTAATCCTTAGCTCTAACATAACACTCGGCCATTTAATCATTTAAGATGCAAAAAGGAAATCATATTCCATTTCACTGAAGGTTCAATTACATAATAATTACGAGGTATAAAATTATGGTTCAACAAAGAATACATTAGCAGCTTACAACCATCATCCAACTCCATACCTAAACTCTTGAGTTATATCTTCATAAGAATGTACATGAAAAACATCAAGCACAACAATAACCCAAATGAAATATCAACAATCCAAATCCTCAAAGCCTTGATTTCACCTTCTAGCTTTTCCATCTTCACCAGCATGCTTAGATTCCACTCCGTGTCTTGAAAAACATACTAATGCTTATTTTGTTGTCTCCCAATCACAGCTCTTGTCAAACTTTACCACTCATCATCAATCTCATCAACCCAACAAAAACAATTGCAAGCCTGGGTTTATAAAATAACATCACTATTTAACTGATAAATAGGTACCCGTTAAGACACCAGTAAACCTCACAAATGTCGCCCACCTTCCAGAAAGGAAATTGAATACTCGAACCACAGTAGCATCTCCCATTCAGAATTTCTCATGCTTCTTTTTCAAACTTGAATCTCCTGAAAAGCTCCAATTGCTGTTAATCAAAGGGCTTGCTCTTTTCCTTGACATGGTCTATGACAAATCTTTGGGAGTAGGTGTTGAATTTGGAGTAAGAACGACAACAAAAAGCTTTGGTTGGTATGTTGCACAATATCAAAATTGGAAAAATAGGGGTTACAAATTGACATTAACATGTCATGTCACAATGGTACATCGTGGACATTATGTCAAGCACATTCATGGTTTTGTCAATTTTAACAAACAGCTAATCCTATATGGATAGCAGCCTAGTTTCGATCAATTATGGATCTTTTGGTCAGCGACTATATCTTCTATGAGTATTTTTGGTGGTTAGTCTTTATTTAAATATAAAAATTTTGAGTATTAAATATCACATCTTAAATTATAAACTAAAAAACATATATCAATCAATAAAGCATAAGAAGAACGTTAAATCTAACAAAAATGTTATATACACACCAAAAAATAGTATTTATATAAATATATGTATAATTTAACTTATTTTTAATATATATTTTATATTTGATCAGAAATGCGATGGTTAATGATTTTGGGGTATCATCGTTAAAAAAAAATTGTAAGGACCTGCACCTTTGTTAACCAACAAATAAAAAAAAATCATCTAAACATGTGATCATCGTTATTTACATATGTTAAAAAGAACATTAAATCTAACATATATGTGGCATTCGCAGAAAGATGCTGTGTGTATTTCAATCTCAACAAACGAATGTATATACCTAACTCAGTCACTGAACTTCCGCATGTGAAAAAGGAAAAGTTTAGAGGGCAGCAATTTTATTGCATTTTGGCGAGCATGTAACCAGCAGAGAAATGTGAGTCATTGGATGATATCTCACACCAATCTTACACCATCAAATCATCATTGATGGCTAGTTGATGGCTACCAATCACAAATGTTGCTGACCCCCTAGCATTGCTCTGTGAAAAATATGACTTCTACGTCGTGGTAAAGGCCTACTAATAAATATCATAAAAGTAAAATTAAATACGTTATGGTGAAGCAAGTGGGGTGGCTTGCAAATAACTGAGGGAGCTAAGCTCCAAAAAGCAAAAAATAATAACGATTAGAGATTTCCATCCTAGAGAAGTTAGAAGTTAGAAAAAGTTATGATCCAAAAAATAAAAAATAAAAAGAAGCGACAAGAAGCTAACAAAGACAAAATTTTATGGTAAAGTTTAGATGTTTCACTTTTGGGAACTAGTTAGATAAAAATGTCTAAAATATATTTTTTTAAAAAAAATATTTTTTAATAATTAAAATTTTATACATATAATTGATTAAATTTTGTTATTTTTATTAAATTTAGGCCAAATAAATTAATTTAATCAAAAAAATACTGAATCAAATCTTGAACTGGTCTAAATTAATATTTTTTTTATAAAAATGACTACAATACCTATATTATAGAAAATAACTAAAATACTCTTATTATATATATTAATTTTGAAAATTCTAAATTCTAATCCTTTTTTTTTTGCTGTCATAAAATTAGGATTTAAAATTTTTAAAATATATATATATATATATATATATATATAAAATATTTTAGTTATTTTTTATAATAGGAATATTGTAGTTATTTTCTATAAAAAATATTAATTTAGACCGATTTAAAATTTAATTTATTAGTTTTTCAGCTAAATTAATTTATCTGGTCTAATTTTAATAAAATAACACAGTTTAATAAGTTATATGGGTTGAATTTTAATTATTAAAAAATATCTTTAAAAAAAGACGTTTTTGACATTTTTATCAGAACGACTCTCTTTACTTTTTGGTGTGGAATTTAAATCTTTTAAAATGAGAAAGTTAGTAAAATAATAAAATAAAAAATTAATTATTATTAATTTTATAACCTTCATAAAATATATTTTTTATTATTTTAATTTAAAAAAGATAAACTCCTCAACTTATCCTTTTACTTTACCAATTTTCTCACTCCTTTGGTCTTATGTGGTAATCCTCCTTGACATACCACAAACTACACAACTTTAGATCTTGACCGTTCAATTGAAAAGAAGCCTCCGAAACTCTTCTCTTCTCAATCCATAGTTCCATACTAAGTTGCTAACTACACGTGCTTCGTATCAATCCACAGTGCAATTAAAAACAGGATAGTCAATTAAAAAAAAAATACTAGGTACTAGTAATTTTTGTGATTTGTAACTATTAAATAGCCATCAAAATAGTTTTAATGGTGTGAGATTGGTGTAAAATTTCATCTAATGACTCACTTTTTTTTACTGGTTACATGCTGGCCAGAATTTAACAAAGTTGCTAGCCTCTATATTTTTTCTAAAAAAAATTTAAATAACAAATTGAATATTCATATTCTAAAATAGGCTACGGATTCGTTACTCCTACTTTTATGTGGGAGTAACGTTAACCATCATAAAAATATTTATAAATAGCACCCCATTTTTGTATTTTTAGAAAAATTTATAATTAAACATTTACCCCTGTATTTTTTCTTTTTACACATTCTTCCTTTTTCTTTTAATCAGTTTCAAAAGAGACGAGACATTTGGCTCTGCTAGGGTTCTTGCCTCCTTCTACCAGGTCGCTGGTTCTCTATTCCTCTCCCTCTGTGGTCCCTATCTCTGATCATCGTGCACCGTCGTTGGTTCTCTGCTCCTCACTGTGCGCCGTCGCTACTGCTCTGCTCCTCCCCGTGTCTCGCATTCGTTGGTGGGTGATCTCGCCGTGTCTTGCTTCCGTGTCTGCTCGAAGTCAAAGCAACATTTCTTCTCTTGTCTGGACTCACTTTGACTCTCTGCTTTAGTTCGGTAGTTCAATTCAGGTATCTCTCAATTTAGTTTCTTTCTTCTCGAAGTTTCAATTTTTCAATTAAGAAATGGAAATAATATGAAAGAGTCTAATCTGCTGCCGCGCAAAATGCCGTTTTTTGCTCCTGCGAGCTTCTCCTCCTTCCTGGAGCTTTTGCTCTGGTAGCTTCTCCTTATCCATTAACGTGCCTTCGCCTCCTCGATCTGTTTCTCAATTTGCGTTCTAACTTCTCACTTTTAGATCTGTAACTAAATTCACATCCTCTTGTTCTGATTACTTCAATGATTGTTATATGCTAATTATTCTAATTACATCCTCTCTCAATAATATTTTCGATTTCGATTTTGAATTCACTCTTAATTATGTTTTCTAGCATTTCATCTTTCATGAGGCTTTGATAATTGACTGGATGCTCTTTATTTCTAACTCTGTATGTTCTCCAGTTTTTCGGCTGCATAGCAAATATTTTGCTGATAATCTATTTCCCTGTCTCCTTACTTTTGCAGCCTTCCCCAATTAAATCTTGTGTAAAATATGGATGATGGACTGCTGAATCTTTATTGCTGTTTTTGGTATTTTATTTATTTAAATTTTTTCGTGGCTAGTCTGATAGGATGTCCTTAAAATTTGTAGTATTTTAGGCTGCAGATTGGAGTAGTGCTACTTCCCTTTATGAACAGGCTGGTAAAACAACATTATTTATTCATACCTTAAATTCTGATAATATAGATAGAGATGTATGAAAATTAAAGCATGTAACTCTTTAATTTTGGCAGCTAATCGATTTAGTGTTGCCAAGGATTATGAGAGATCAAAAGCAGCATATGAGAAAGCTTCCAAGGGACAAGAGATGCTTGCTTCGTATCCTTATTTATAACTGGTTGTTCTATAATCACTGTGAAAGGATTCTGTGTTTCTGTGTCCTTGACAAGTAAACCAGCCCTTGGGATGCAGCTAAGCACATGGAATCAGCTGCTAATATGGCAAAGGAACTCAGAAACTGGAGAGAAGTTGTGAGCTTCTCTCGAAAGGGCGTCGGAATTGTACATTGAGTGTGGGAGGCCACAACCTGCATCAGATGCTCTTGCAAAGGGAGCCCGGTATTGTTTGGTTTCTGTTTTCATTTTCAGTGTTCTATGCTTTAAGGATTTTGTTAAAGAACAAGTGAAAACAAACAAAATGAACTTTATGGCTTGGAGGTGCTGAATTGTGTAAATGATATGTAGCTTTCTTTATTTTCTCACTATGCAGTGCTTTGGAAGAAACCATGCCTGAAGAAGCTATTCAGCTATATACTGATGTCATTACAATTCTTGAGGAAGATGGAGGAGGACAAATGGCCTTTGATCTGTATCCCAAACTGGTAAAATACATGTTAACTAAAATAAAACCATTTGTCAAGTTTGGGATAAAAACCATAAACTGGTAAGCTACTTGACAAATGGTTTTTATCCCAAACTGAAAAGCTACTTGTTCATCATGCATGATCTTGTTAACTAAAATAAATATTGCTAATTGTGTTCTCTCCGTTCTCCTACTTATAACTACAGGATAAGCCAGCTTTCATATTCTGTGTCGAAGACAGAGCACTCTTTTTTTTGAAGAGCAACTTTTTTATTGTTTTGGTAAACTTATCCAGGATTCAAGAGCCGCGTTAAGTTCTTTAGTATTCTTGATCCAACAAGACCCTGTAATTATGTTTCTGAAATCTCTGATGCTGGATTTCTTGGTCCTCTTTTCAAGGTATTATTTCTGACCTTGTATCTCTCTTTGGTTTTACACCTATGATTGACTAGTTCTTGATCGAAGTTTATTACACATTTTGTAAAATATATTCCAGGTTACCATGGAAGAACATCCAACTGAAGCTTTCACAAACACATCAGCGGATAAGTGTTGGGAAACAATTCTTGACAGACTAAACGCTGAGATCGAGAGGTGTAAGAGTCTAGGTGAACAAGAACTCCCTCCCTTGGAGGTTTTGCAAAGCATTAATGGTCATAAAATGTTCGGATTCCTTAAGCCATCCATTATTCAGGTAACGCAATCTCAAATATTGAAGATCTTTTCAGCCACTGAGGAAGTTATGATCTAACTTCTGAAGTTTTAATCAATTCCGGCAAACAATTTCAGGCCATTGAAGCTCAAGATCCCAGTCATCAATGTGTAGAGTACTGGCATCACAAAGAACTTTCCTCTGAATCTTCAGGCAGTGGAAATGATGCCTCTAAGTGCTCAAATGGTTCAAGCAACTCTCTGGGTGATGTCAAGACCAAAACTTTCGGCTTCAATTTGATAAAGCAGGAGCAAGAAGATAACATAGAAGGACATTTTTATTCATTTGAAGAGATGAAGTCATTGCTACAAGGATTCCTAAAAAAGGCCAGTCCTGCCGAGTTGAGTGCAATGCTCAAGTTATTTAGCTCTGATTCACAAGTTACTCAATGGAGAGCGGCATTCGTAGCGTTGATCGAAGAGATCCAGAAAGGTTGTAGATAAAAGAAGAATAAGATCTCTCTAGTCATTTATCAATTTATTCAGTAGTTAGGTCCATTCATAAACTAAACTGAAGAAAATTCTGGGTAAGGCCAAGATATAAAATTTTCTTTTGTTCCTAGTAATAGAGTGAACTTGTTAGTTAGAGGTGGCTAATGCTATTAAACACCCATTGTAGTTGCTAGTGCCGGTCCCATTTATACTTTTCTTTTTTATATTTATATTTTTCTTTTTAAGCTAGCTTTTGGTGTCAATTAGGCTTTATTGATTTCGTCCTTACAGATCTCCATTTATCTCTAAATTTCTGTATATAAACAGAAAAAGAAATGCTGCTGATATATAAATGATGATTGATATCAATAGAAACAATACATGGAGAACTTTGCTCCTCAAATAATGTGTTTCACTTTCAACCCTTGTGTTGTAATTATTCTATAATTAGTACATATTTGTTTATATTAGGATAGATTTGGTGCAGATTTGTTTTGAATAGCTTTTATTACCTGTTATTTTCTTTCCTTAATTAGGTTGTAAATAATCTTTATATTCTGTATGTAATCACTCTCTAAGTGAAACAATTCAGAAATAATATTTAAAAATCTTCTTTTCATGTCCTTGGCTACTCTCTTCTAAGTTCATATTTCAGTATTGTTCTCCTACAGGGCCTAGTATACCAAGACATGTTTATAAAGCATAGCATTCACAATTTTTGTCACCTTTAAATTGAATAAGATTGAACACTTGGTACACTTGGTACACCAAACCTCTTTTTAAGTTTCATTGTTCTTAAGATCAAAATATTCTTATGGTATGTCGGAAACGAAAAATTAATAAAAGAAATGTGGCCCGGAGAATTGTTAAGTGAGGTCATTTTCATCCAGAGGCTGGTCTTCCTGTCTGGCAGTGTTACCCTTCAATGCACTCACATCTCCTGTTGGCAGTTTCCTTGCTAGCCTAATCATCTGTAAAATTCAAAACTCACATACTAAGTTTCATACAAAGGCTAGTTCACATCACAAGAATTGTGCCACAAGCTCTTACTTCTTACCACTCAGTATGCTTACATTAGAAATCAATGTAATTAGGGACAGGGTAACAAAATATATAGTGAAAAATAAGTAATATCCCAAATTAATTTCTAAGAAAATTTGTAGCCAAATATTTTGTTCTTCAAATATTTTAATCGGTCTTAACATCAAACTTTTCATTAATATAGAAGAACTAATACGAGGATTTAAAAATTTTTAGCAACTGTTGTGTCTTTGTTACATAATAATAGGGATCGATTTGTCTAACCTTTTACCAAAATTTGACATCTAATAAAATAAAAGGTTAAAGCCTGATTTGGTAATTAAAATTTGTTGAGGATTAAAAATCTTTTAGAAACTGATATCAGTATTACACTCTAAAAAATTGATTCTCTGATGTATGAATTTTCTGACTGAACAGTTATTAGAACTTCTTCTAAAACCACCTTGTATGAAATCTGAATATGATCATACACAGGAAATGTAATATATACAAACTTAGGTTACCGAGTGGTCAAGATTTGAAATGCTGCTTGATTGGGCGATACGTTTGATTTCTTCAATGTCTCCATCTGAGTATGCAGCAAGGAGATTGCTAGCACAGCGATTCTGGTCACTTTTGCAAAAAGCATCAATCCTAGACACACCACACAACCATATTATCCATAGATATTAATAATTGATTAAAGTGACATTCAATCTTTTATAGTAAAAGGAAACTAACAAGAAAGGAGGCAGAAACTCACCAAGAGCAGTCATTATAACACATCTCTGCTTGCTTGTAGTCATTAGTATAAAGGTAGATAATAATTGCATTGAGATATGCCTGCATTTATGAGCATCTCTGTTAGAGGAATTTCTCCCTAAAAATAACAAGCAAATTCCATCACAGCAACATACAATATATATACAGTTACAGTTCAAATGCAGAATGCAAAATTAAATCAATCCTAACCTTGCACTGGCTATTGGTAGCATTACACTTGGAAGCTGCTAAGCCGAACTTCAATTGGAGAGGCGCAGCGTCCGAATACCTTTGTGTTACAGAAACATACCCCGGAAAATGTTGCAAAATCAGCATTCAAGGAAAATTGCTAGAAAATTTTGAATGGAACTTCATACTTTACTACACAGACTTACTTCTCAAGTTTTATATAAACAGCAGTAGCAGAACGATACAAATCAAAGGCCATTTATCCTCCTCCATCTTCCTCAAGAATTGTAATGACATCAGTATATAGCTGAATAGCTTCTTCAGGCATGGTTTCTTCCAAAGCACTGCATAGTGAGAAAATAAAGAAAGCTACATATCATTTACACAATTCAGCACCTCCAAGCCATAAAGTTCATTTTGTTTGTTTTCACTTGTTCTTTAACAAAATCCTTAAAGCATAGAACACTGAAAATGAAAACAGAAACCAAACAATACCGGGCTCCCTTTGCAAGAGCATCTGATGCAGGTTGTGGCCTCCCACACTCAATGTACAATTCCGACGCCCTTTCGAGAGAAGCTCACAACTTCTCTCCAGTTTCTGAGTTCCTTTGCCATATTAGCAGCTGATTCCATGTGCTTAGCTGCATCCCAAGGGCTGGTTTACTTGTCAAGGACACAGAAACACAGAATCCTTTCACAGTGATTATAGAACAACCAGTTATAAATAAGGATACGAAGCAAGCATCTCTTGTCCCTTGGAAGCTTTCTCATATGCTGCTTTTGATCTCTCATAATCCTTGGCAACACTAAATCGATTAGCTGCCAAAATTAAAGAGTTACATGCTTTAATTTTCATACATCTCTATCTATATTATCAGAATTTAAGGTATGAATAAATAATGTTGTTTTACCAGCCTGTTCATAAAGGGAAGTAGCACTACTCCAATCTGCAGCCTAAAATACTACAAATTTTAAGGACATCCTATCAGACTAGCCACGAAAAAATTTAAATAAATAAAATACCAAAAACAGCAATAAAGATTCAGCAGTCCATCATCCATATTTTACACAAGATTTAATTGGGGAAGGCTGCAAAAGTAAGGAGACAGGGAAACAGATTATCAGCAAAACATTTGCTATGCAGCCGAAAAACTGGAGAACATACAGAGTTAGAAATAAAGAGCATCCAGTCAATTATCAAAGCCTCATGAAAGATGAAATGCTAGAAAAAATAATTAAGAGTGAATTCAAAATCGAAATCGAAAATATTATTGAGAGAGGATGTAATTAGAATAATTAGCATATAACAATCATTGAAGTAATCAGAACAAGAGGATGTGAATTTAGTTACAGATCTAAAAGTGAGAAGTTAGAACGCAAATTGAGAAACAGATCGAGGAGGCGAAGGCACGTTAATGGATAAGGAGAAGCTACCAGAGCAAAAGCTCCAGGAAGGAGGAGAAGCTCGCAGGAGCAAAAAACGGCATTTTGCGCGGCGGCAGATTAGACTCTTTCATATTATTTCCATTTCTTAATTGAAAAATTGAAACTTCGAGAAGAAAGAAACTAAATTGAGAGATACCTGAATTGAACTACCGAACTAAAGCAGAGAGTCAAAGTGAGTCCAGACAAGAGAAGAAATGTTGCTTTGACTTCGAGCAGACACGGAAGCAAGACACGGCGAGATCACCCACCAACGAACGCGAGACACGGGGAGGAGCAGAGCAGTAGCGACGGCGCACAGTGAGGAGCAGAGAACCAACGACGGTGCACGATGATCAGAGATAGGGACCACAGAGGGAGAGGAATAGAGAACCAGCGACCTGGTAGAAGGAGGCAAGAACCCTAGCAGAGCCAAATGTCTCGTCTCTTTTGAAACTGATTAAAAGAAAAAGGAAGAATGTGTAAAAAGAAAAAATACAGGGATAAATGTTTAATTATAAATTCTTCTAAAAATACAAAAACGGGGTGCTATTTATAAATATTTTTATGATGGTTAATGTTACTCCCACATAAAAGTAGGAGTAACGAATCCGTAGCCTCTAAAATAATTTTGTACGAACCAACCTTGTTAATCCATTTAAGTACTAGTACTATTTATTTTAGTTCCATGCAGCATGGAATTCTCCTCCAGCTACAACAAACACACACAATCAAGAGAAAAACCAAAGAGGCAGTGTGCGTTGGTCACTTCTTCTTGAGGGCTTGTTCAAAGCCTCTAATACAGGTAACAAACCAACCCCATCTCATCAAAATTCGATCTTTCCCTTGGGTTTTATTCCATTCCCGCATTAATTTTCGCAGCTTGTGACAAAAAAAAAATAAAGGGGAAATTAATTGGGTTCTCTGTTCTCTGTTCTGTTTTTGTTGGTGCCGTTTTGTTTCTGTGGGTCGCTGATCCTCTCTTGTACTTAAAAGTGAGAGAACTGTCACATCTGAAACGCAGTAGTTCTCGTTTTTTCTGATCATCGTTCATAACCAACTCCTGATTCAAAGCAACAAGCTTCGTGATCTGTTTCTGTGCTTGATCTCAAAGCTTTGTCCCTGACCTCACACAGCACTGTCTTTTTATCCCTTTTGTTTGTTTTTTTTTTTTCTCCTTTCACCGCTTTGGATTATGGTTTCCTTGTGCTTCATTCCTTCGTTCATTACTGGTTGCAAAAAAATAAGATTCTGAGGTAAGTCTTGTCTTGTTATTAGTTCTTGTTTCCTTGTTCTGGGTCGGTTCTGTTGTTTTGGATAATAATAATAATAAACAAGAATGAAGTATTGAATTAAGATTCGAAATCTGATTAAGATTTGAAAAATCTTTGAAGAATGGAGGAAAGGAAGTTTGTATGCAAGTATTGCAGTAAGAAGTTTCCTTGTGGCAAGTCTCTTGGGGGTCACATAAGGACTCACATGATGAATGAACACTCTCTATCAGCAACAATGCCCTATGCTAATATCAATTCATCTTCTTCTTCTTTAATACTCGAGTTTGAATATCCTAACAGGAAGAGGAAGCACGATTTCTTGGCAACTAATGGTTCTAATTCCAGCTATGGCGGTAGTGGATATGGTTATGGACTCAGAGAGAATCCGAAGAAAACAAAGAGTTTTGTGGATGCCAATCACAACAAGTTATGTAAAGAATGTGGAAAAGGTTTTCCATCGCTTAAGGCTCTCTGTGGTCACATGGCTTGTCACTCAGAGAAAGAAAGAGGAACCAATTCCAATTCCAATAACAGGTTTCAGTTTGAATCCAATTCTGGGATTAGTGAGAAGCAGAAATTGCTTATGGATAGTCATTCTGATACTGAAACCTCTGTTCCAATTAGGAGATCCAAGAGGATGAGATTCAGGAACCTCTCCAAAAACAACCGCAAACCTTTTTGTTCTTCTTCTTCTTCTTCTGTGTCTGAGGTTGAGCAGGAGCAAGAAGAGGTTGCTAGGTGTTTGATGATGCTGTCCAAGGATAACACCTACAAGGGTCGATTCGTGCTTTTCGCTGAGTCGTCCGATAACAAGTCGATTGTTCTTGAGGGGAAATCGCCTTCTGTTGACACCTACAATAAGGTTATGGTTGTGGATCATGAGAAGAATCAACACAAGGGTGCTGAGATTGGTTATAATTCGGACAATTCGGATTCAGGCTATTTCAGATATGGTCCCAAGAAGAATGTAGATTCTGATGATGATGAAGTTAACAACAATGTTGATTCGAGGAGTGGTGTAAGAAGCAGAAACAATTCCTTGTTGAAGAAAATGGCAGCAGCCAACGATTCTTCGAGCAAGAAGAATAACAAACCAAATGGCATTACCGGTTTCGGTGACAAGCATTGGAAGGTTGAGTCTTTCACAACTGAAGATTTCTCTGCATTCGTAAGCGATGAGTTTAATAACAACAGCACAGACACTGATTCATACCCTGCAGCAGCTGCTAATGCATCAAAATCTCGCAGCAACAAGAAGATCGATGAGAACAACAAGGGTAAGACTAAGAAAAAGAGTAAGAAGAAGAAGAAGTTGAAGTCAAAGAAGAACAAGGAACATGAGTGTCCAATTTGCAACAAAATGTTTAGGTCAGGACAGGCATTGGGGGGTCACAAAAGATCACATTTTGTTGGAGGATCTGAAGAGAACACACTGGTCATTAGGCCAGCTCCTGCTACAGTTGCTCCATGCCTAATTGATCTCAATTTACCTGCTCCTGTTGATGATGCACCTTTTTGAATCTCACAAACTTTTTTAGATTGCATTATTTTGGTTAGGAAATAATTGATTTGAGAATTATATTATTCTCTTTATCATTGATTCAATTGGTGTTGAGAATGTTTCTCTTTTCATGTTAGCGGCGGAAATGTTGAAAACATTGCTCTACTAATTCAATTACATGGTTAGTCTATAATATTTACTCAAATATTGGCATATTTAATAATTTCTAAACCCACTGTCCAGATTTTCAGTTCATGTGTTTTCAATCCGTGACTAGTCTTTGGGAAGCATGATTATGAAAAAAGGATTTCAAGTTTCTCTTTCTAAATCAAATTCTGACCAAAACTTGCTTTTTAGTTACGTGTTGTTCTTGGAAAAGTTCACAACCACCTTTAAATAGAGCTATGTAGGTGCTAATCAGAAAGTTAGTACAAATGGTAAAATCTTGGAAGATATTATTATTATTATTATTATTATTATTATTATTATTATTATTATTATTATTAGAGTAAACATCCGATTCGGTCCTTGTCCATTTTCATGAAGGAAGGACAAAGTGATCCCTGTAAAAAAAAGGAACACTTTGACCTTTAACCTTTTTATTTTGGGACAATAGGATCTCTATATTAAAAAATTCATTAAATAATAATAAAAATTAGTTTTGTGGGAGTTTTATTTGTATTTTGTGGGAGTTTTAAACCTCCACAAACTATTAATAAGTTCGTTTTTAAAAAATTCCTTCACCAATGGTGGTTAAGTGAAGAAAAACTATTGATGAAAATGATGCCCAAAAAAAAAATAATTATAGTACAATATCTTTTAAAGGAAAAAAAATAATATTGAATAAGAAATGAAAGAAGAGAACTCTAATGTTGATAATATTGGTATTGGTGATGATGACGGTAGCGGAGATAATGATGATGATAAAGTATGGTTACAGAATAAAAATAATAGAGGTAGGAGTGATAATAAGGAGAATGAAAAAGGTAGTGGTAGTAGTGATAGTAATTGGTTAAATTGTTAAAAATATTTTTGTAGGGCCTTAAAATCCCAGAAAATACAAATAAAACCCCCACAAAATTAATTTTTATTATTATTTAACAATGTTTTTAACGGAGAATCGCATTGTTTCAAAATAAAAAAGTTAAGGATCAAAGTGTCACTTTTTTTTTGGACAGAGATTACTTTATCCTTCGTAAAAATGGACAAAAATCGGATTTGGTCTTTACTCTTATTATATTATTATTATTTGCTGCTTTGAGAGCTTTTTAGTAGACGTCTATACATTCTCATAAGTGTTTACTGAGTCGGGAATCATGGGTATTGTTGAATACGCTTAAATTTAAGTGTACCATAACATAGTGCTATAAAAATGGTTTAAGAAAAAAAAAATGAAAAATATGATAGGATGTGGGAGAAGCATTTAGAGAGGTTAAAAAAAGGAAATGGTTTTCTTAAAGATTAATAAAGCCATATAATAATGTTACTTAATTAGATACAAAGTACAAGAATGTGTGGTGTCCAAGTATGGTGTACGTTGGAATTAATGGCATGATGAAATTGACACCATGGTCAAAGGCCCTTGAGGCCGCGACATGTGCGGCGACCAAGAAGGGTATACAAAGAGAGAGAGGAGGCTGCTTAATGCTTATGCTTAGTTCCCTCACCACCAAAAAGTTTTAATTCCCTTTGTTTTTAACGAGTCCTAATCCTTTGCTAGTGAAAAAAAGCATGTGCTTCTTGAATTATTCTTGTGGTTGAAACATTTGTTTGACGCACCATGGGAAAATTACTCTTTATTAGAACCATCGTGATTCAAGAATCACCGACTCACCCTTCTTTGTTAGTATTATCATTATTAATGCAAAAAATTTAGAGTAATTTAGATAAATAAAAAGTTTGTAAATAAATATTATACAAAATTTTGTTATATTACAGTTGTTTCGAGGGTTACCAAACAATAATTTGAGTTTGAACGTAAAGTTCAGGCTCCTTTTGAAGCAGTGATAAACGGATTTTTGCTAGTAAAGAATCCACAAATAAATTCTCGTTGCAAGTATAGTTTTTAAACCAACAAGAATCATTTCATACAAAAGTTTTGGTTGTCACTTAAGCAAACCCAATAAAAATAAACCGAAGTATTTAAACCTCGGATCGTCTCTTAAGAAATCGCAGGGATGTGTAGTTATTATTGGTTATGGAAAAAGTATCTCTTTTTTGGTTTTTGTAAAGGTTGAACAAGAAAAGTAAATTGCAAGAATTAAAATAATAACTAATAAAGCTCTTAGCAAAGTATGAGAACTGGATGTTCTATCCTAGTTATCCTTATCAATTGTGATGAGGATTGTCAGTTGCTCCCACTTAGTTGACCTCTAACTATGAAGGTAAGTCAAGTGGATAAACCAATTTGATTCCTCAGGTCCTAGTCAATTCCTATGAAAAGACTAGAGTTATTGGAATTCAACTCAACTAGCAAACATAACAATTATCAATCAACAAAGGAGTTTGATAACTCAAGTGTCTAAATTACTCAACCAAAGCCAAAAGGAGAGAAATCTAAATTAAACTGAAAGCATCAATAACATAAATAGAAGAAAGCAATCATAAATCTGAAATACCTCAAATTGCATTAAATAGAAAATCAAATTAAACATGAGAATTCATAAACCAAAGTGGGAAAATAAATAAACTAGAGTACTAGAACAAATAAAAGTAGAAGAGAAACTAAATTAAAGGAATATTGAACCTGGAATTGAGAAGAAATAAAAAGAAGAAATCCTAAATCCTAAAACCTAGAGAGAGGAGAGAGCCTCTCTCTCGAATCTACATCTAAAACCTCGATTATGAATAACGAAATGTGTGAATCTATGAATGTGATTCCCCCATTCTGCAGCCTCTATTCTGTGTTCTCGAGCTTGGAATTGGGCCAAAAAGGAGCCCAGAAATCGCCCCCAGCGCTTTCTGTAACTTTCTGCACGTGGCGTCTGTCACACGTACGCATCACTCACGCGTGCACGTCATTTGGCCAAATTCCTTGTCACGCGTACGCGTAGGTCACACGTACGCGTAGGTCACACGTACGTGTCGCTCGTCTTCTGCGCTAGGCACGCGTGCGCGTAGTCCATGCGTGCGCGTGATAAACCCCATTTTGAGGGTTTATCTTGTATCGATTTCAGGGGTTTTATCAATGATTCCACACGTTTTTCATATGAAAATACAAGACTTTGTGTTCCTTTCCTAACTTTTGCCTCATGGATGAAAACATGCTTATTTTGCACTAAATTAGATACATTTCTAATCTTCTCTTGATGCCGTGACTTATGTGTTAAGTGGTTTCAGAATATAGGGCAGGGATGAACCGGAAGAGAGAAGGAGAATGGGTGCGAAGGAAAGGAGCATGAGAAATTGAGCTTTGGAAACTTCAGCAAGGGCGCGTGCGCGTACTCGGCGCGCCCGCGTGGATTGCGCAGCTAGAAGTCAAAGCCAGAAGCCAAGCCACGAGCCGGCTTGTGTAGCGGCTAGGCCATAACCCCCATGGGCGCGCACGCGTACGCTGCGCCTCCGCTCACATTGCAAGATGCCCCAGTGGCGCGCACGCGTGCTTTGTGCGTGCGCGCCGATGCTCGAACATGATTTTTTTTAGAAGTCACGTGACCTGGGCGTGGAGACAGTTGGAGATCTCATCTTGGGGGAAGTGCCTTGGCGGGAAGAGCTTAAGAAGACCAAGGGTTGAAGGGTTAAGGACTTTTGGCTCATTTTTAGATGGTTCTAGATTTTTTTGGCTATTGTTAGTTACACTCTTGGGTAGAGAGAGAGAGAGGGAGATTCCAAGCTCTCATTAGGGTTCATCTTCATCCATTTTCTGAATTTCCAATCACACTTTGGTTAGATCCATTGCAATTCTCAATTCATTTGTTCATGTTATAGATCTTCTTCTCCAATCTCAATTAGTGCTTGTAATTGCTCAATCCTCATAGATCCTAGATTCAACTTTGTAGTTTTGGATTTTTTTCAATTTCTTGAGAAGCTCATTTCCATTGTTGTTCTTTGTTAATTGTTGTTAGTTCCTTGTGTTGAAGCACTTTCAATTCTACTTCCTTCTCATTTTTTTACTATGCCTTTTTTTCCTTGCTCATCAATTGTTTGATAAAATGCCAACATTAGTTATGGAGTAAAAGTTTCTTACTTGGCATAGGGTTTGAGTCATTAGAAAGAGTTGAATAGTTTATGTCAATTGTTGATTTGGAATTAGAAATTGCTAATTGACTTGGAGTGCACTAAAGCTAGATTTCCCTAAGGTGAAAACTAGGACTTGTGACTCAAGTTAGTTACTCTCATTTGACTTTCCTCTATACCTAGGGGTTAACTAAATGAAGCAAGGCCTAATTGTTGTCATCATTGACGGGACTATAAGGATAGAATTTCTAATGCCAACCCTAGGCCAAGTCTTATAAAAATTGATTGCTTGTTTGCCATTTATTTTGCTAAACCTTCAAAAGAACCACAACAAGGCTTCCTAATCGATAAGATGCATGCTTTAGCAATTCCAAGGGAGGACGACTTGGGGGACTAGTACTCTCGGTTATAGATTGTAGGATTGTTTGATGCGAAGTTTGAATGTCGATTAGACTATACTCACGATTATATCCATTATTGAATTCTATATCGGCATGATAAATTTCGTTTATCAAAATGGCGCCGTTGCCGGGGATATTGCTTAGTGTGCCATGTTAATTCTTAGAGTAGTTATGTGTGCATGCATATAGTTGCATTTTTTTGTGATTCTTTGTCCAAGTGACTAACCCCTCATTGTTACCATGAATTTCACTTCCCCTTCATTGCATGACGCGTTCACAACCGAATCCGAGCTTAGTCCCCTTTGATCCGGAAATAGAACGAACTTTGTTTCATATTAGACAAGCTCGGAAGCGGTTAAGGTTTGGACAAGGTGAAGAGGTTTTCACCACCTCAACCACCTCACTAAAAGTGAACATTGAACCGTCACTCAACGAAGGCAATAATCATTCTCCCATCATAATCACTAACAATTCTTTTCTTGTTTTAGGTACTAACGCCATGGATGCTCCGAGGAGAGTTACTATCAAGGAAGCGGGTGCACCGGATTACATCCTTCAACCCCTTCATGTAACTCACCCCAATTTGAATGCAAACTTTGAACTCAAGACCGCTTTGATCAACCTCCTACCCAAATTTCATGGGCTTCCCGCACAAGACCCTATTCGACATCTCAAGGACTTTCATCGTATATGTTCAACAACAAGACGGGAAGGATCCGATGAGGTTGCTATATGGTTGTTTGCTTTCCCTTTCTCTCTTGAGGACAAGGCTAAAGAATGGTTCTACACTTTATCTAGTGAAGTCACCTCCGATTGGGACTTGCTTAGACGAGGATTCTTGGATAAATTCTTGCCCCCAGAGAAGATGGATAGGCTAAGGAAGGAAATGTCTTGTATTGTACAAGGTGAAACGGAACCACTGTACGAGTATTGGGAACGGTTTCGTAAGCTATTAGACGCATGCCCTAATCACATGCTTGACACTCAAGTATTGCTTGGATACGTATGTCAAGGGATGCGAGAACAAGATAGAACCCTCTTGGACCTCTAGCAATGGTTCTTTGTCTAAATATAAAACAGCGGAGGAGGCATGGCAACTTATCATTGACTTAGCCGAATCCAATCAACATATGAGACGAAGAGTCAACTGCCCAAGAACCGTGAATGAGGTATCCACTAGTAGTGAAACCACCGCTCTAACCAAATCCTTGAGCGAAATGACATCCGTCTTGAGGCAACTCCAATTGAGCCAACAACAACCACAACAACCTCAACCTCAACCTCAACCTCAACCATATCAACAACACTCTCCACCCTCTCAACAACACAATCAACAATTGGTCCCTCAAAAAGTGTGTGGCATTTGTTCTTGCTATTCCCACTACACGGATGAGTGCCCAAGCCTTCAAGAGGACAACACTTTGGCGGCTACCCACAATTTCTATGACCGCCCAAATCAAGGGTACGACCAAGGCGATAATCCTAACCAAGGGCACCCTTATCAAGGAGGAAGCTACAATCAAGGGAGTGGGTACCACAATCAAAATTGGAGAGACAATCATCAACAAGGAAATAGGGACAACAACAACAATGGAGGAGGTCAAAGATGGAACAACAATTCACAAAACTGGCCACCATACAACCAAAATAACCCACCATACAACCAACAAAACCAACAAAGAAACTACCAAACATATCAACCACCACATCAAAGACCACCACCCAACCAATCACAAGCTCCTCAACTCACATATCCAACCGCCCCCTCCAACCAAGATGAAACACTCCGGACCATCATTCAAGGCCAAAAGGAACTACAAAACACACTTGCTTCCGGTCTCACCGGCCTCACCTCTACACTACAAGCTCTTCTTGCACGAATGGACACATCATCAAATCCCACTCCTCAACCCCCAATCCAAAGCGTCATTCCCTCTCAACCTCAACCCAATCCTAAGGGGGGCATCAATGCCATCACCCTGAGATCCGGAACACAATTAAAAGAGAAGGGAGCAAAGGATTCAAATCCCATCACAATCACTCAGGAGGAGGAGAGAATAGATATAGAAGAGGTAGTGGAAAAGGAGACACCACAAGTCATAGTTGAGGATGAAACTCAACCAACAAAAGAGACCCCCAAGACCAAGAGAATTTTGGAAGAAGAAATTGCTCAACCACTCCCATTTCCAACACTTGCAAAGAAAGCTAGGAAGCGCATAGAACTCGACCCCAAAATGGTAGAAATGTTCAAGAAAGTTGAGGTAACCATCCCCCTCTTTGATGCTATCCATCAAGTTTCTAGATATGCAAAATTCCTTAAAGATCTATGCATGAACAAGGATAGAATTCTTGAATTGGAAACCATCCCACTGGGGAGTTCTATTTCCGCTTTAATGGGAGCATTGCCCGAGAAGTGTGATGATCCGGGCCCTTGTATGGTCACTTGCACCGTCAATGGAGTTCAATTCGTAGATTGTATGTGTGACCTCGGAGCATGTGTTAGCATCATGCCTCTCTCCGTCTACCGGGTATTGAAGTTACCACCACTAAAAAGGTCGACGGTGAGATTTGTCCTAGCGGATAAAAGCATAATAACCGTGATGGGTGTTGCGGAAGATGTATTGGTGAATATCAAAGGGTTGGTATTTCCGATTGACTTCTATGTCCTTGAAATGCCATCAAGTGAAACCGAGAGAGCATCATCCATCCTACTTGGAAGACCATTTTTGAGAACTTCTAGATTTAAGCTAGATGCTTACTCGGGAACATACTCATTTGAGATAGATGGGAGAGTCGTGAGTTTTAGCCTAGAAGAAGCAATGAAGCATCCACCAGAAAATCACTCTCTATTCCGGTGTGACCCAATTGACAACATTGTCGCCGAAGTGCACCTTGCAAAGTTAGATGAGAAGTACATGATTGAAGAGGCAAATGAAGATCCAAGCAAATTAAACACCACACACCATACAAACCATCCGGAAACCCAAACATCAAATCATGACAAAAAGATGGAATTGAAGCCACTACCTCCCCACCTAAGGTACTCATATATTGATGAAGCCCAAAAGCTCCCCGTGATAATCGCACAAGAGCTAACTCCTCAACAAGAAGAAAAGTTGCTAGAGGTATTGAGAAAAAATAAAAGGGCAATCGGGTGGAGTTTGGCGGATCTAATGCGAATAACCCCCCAAGTATGCGAGCACCGCATATTCCTTGAAGAAGGAACAAGACCGGTCCGACAACCTCAAAGGAGACTTAATCCAACCATTCTTGAGGTGGTGAAAAAAGAGGTCACTCGGCTACTTGAAGCGGACATCATCTATCCTATCTCGGATAGCGAGTGGGTAAGCCCGGTCCAAGTGGTGCCAAAGAAATCCGGGGTGACCACAATCAAAAATGAAAGCGGTGAACTTATAGCAACAAGAGTGCAAAATTCTTGGAGAGTATGCATAGACTACCGAAGGTTGAATGCGGCCACGAGAAAAGACCACTTCCCACTACCGTTCATCGATCAAATGCTTGATTGACTAGCCGGTAAATCATATTATTGCTTTCTTGATGGTTACTCCGGATACTTCCAAATACACATTGCTCTAGAGGACCAAGAAAAAACAACATTTACTTGCCCCTTTGGAACGTATGCTTACAAACGTATGCCATTTGGCCTATGCAACGCACCGGCAACGTTTCAAAGATGCATGATGAGCCTATTTGCGGACTTTCTAGAGCAATGTATGGAAGTCTTCATGGACGACTTTAGCGTGTACGGTGATTCATTTGATCATTGCTTAGGTAACCTTGAAAAAGTCTTAGAGAGATGCACCAAAACAAACCTTGTCTTAAATTTTGAAAAGTGTCATTTCATGGTCAAACAAGGCATTGTTTTGGGGCACATAGTTTCAAAAGAAGGCATCTCCGTAGATCCGGCCAAAATAAATGTCATATCTAGTTTGCCTTACCCCTCCTCCGAGAGGGAAGTCTGCTCTTTTCTTGGACATGCAGGATTCTACCGGAGATTCATCAAAGACTTTAGCAAGGTAGCCCTACCTCTCTCTCGACTACTGCAAAAAGACACTGAATTTGAGCTAAGCAAGGAATGTATGGAAGCATATGACAAACTTAAAGTGGCATTGACACAAGCTCCTATTGTGCGAGGACCGAATTGGGCTCAACCATTTGAAATCATGTGTGATGCTTCGAATTATGCGATAGGAGCCGCGTTAGCACAACGCGAGGGTAAGATTCCCTATGTCATAGCTTATGCTTCAAAGACACTAGACGGAGCCCAATCCAACTACACTACTACCGAGAAGGAACTCCTAGCTATTGTTTTTGCTTTGGACAAGTTTCGAGCCTATCTTCTTGGTTCCAAGGTAGTAGTGTTCTCGGATCACGCGTCACTAAAGTATTTGTTGGCCAAAAAGGAATCAAAACCGAGATTAATTCGTTGGGTGCTTTTGTTACAAGAATTTGACTTGGAGATCAAGGATAGGAGTGGTTTCCAAAACTTAGTGGCGGACCATCTAAGTCACCTCGAACACACAAACGACGACACCACTCCTATCAATGACTCCTTTCCTCTAGATAGTTTGCACGCAATCTCGGAAGTAATTCTTTGGTATGCCCCAATAGCAAACTACTTGGTTTCACGCACCTTTCCTCCCAATCTCAACAAACATCAAAAGGATAAGCTGAAAAGCGAATCCAAATACTATGTTTGGGACGATCCCTATTTGTGGAGGTGTGGAGCGGACCAAATAGTGCGACGATGCATACCTCAAACCGAATTCCAAGCAATCTTGGACGCTTGCCATTCTTCCGAAGGAGGTGGCCACTACGGCCCCCAAAGAACGGCAAGAAAGGTCCTTGATTACGGATTTTGGTGGCCAACCCTTCTCAAAGATTCTTCCCTCTATTGCAAATCTTGTCCCCAATGCATTCGGTTTGGAAATATTTCTAAGAAGGACGAAATCCCCCAACAAAATATGCTTTTTTGTGAAATCTTTGATGTATGGGGAATCGACTTCATGGGACCATTTCCAAATTCCAATGGCTTTCTCTACATCTTGTTAGCCGTTGATTATGTGTCAAAATGGGTGGAAGCAATCCCCACCCGGATGGATGATGCCCATGTTGTTTATTCTTTTGTGAGGAATGATATCATTTGTCATTTTGGCTCCCCAAGAGCAATCATAAGTGATCAAGGATCCCATTTTTGCAACAAAAAAATGGACGGCCTCATGTGAAAGTATGGCATCATACACAAAGTTGCCACGGCCTACCACCCTCAGACAAACGGCCAAGCCGAGGTGTCTAACCGGGAAATTAAACATGTGTTGGAAAGGATTGTGAAACCAAATAGGAAAGATTGGAGCGCTAAACTCTCCGATGCACTTTGGGCATATCGAACGGCTTACAAAACACCCATTGGCATGAGCCCTTTTAGACTTGTATATGGTAAAGCATGCCATCTCCCGGTAGAAATCGAACACAAAGCTTATTGGGCCATAAAGGAATGCAATATGAGTTTGGGTGGAGCCGGAGTAGAGAGAAAGCTTCAATTGGCAGAACTGGAGTGCTTGAGATTAGAAGCCTATGACAATTCTAGACTCTACAAGGAAAAGATGAAAGCCATTCATGACAAGAACATTAGGAGAAGGGAATTTAGACCCGGTGACCTAGTGCTCCTTTACAACTCAAGGTTGAGATTACTACCCGGAAAGCTTAGATCAAGATGGGATGGACCTTACCAAGTAGAGAAAGTAGAACCTTACGAGGTCTATCACTTGCGCCACCCATCAAGTCCGGACATTTTCAAGGTGAATGGGCACCGTCTCAAATTGTACCATGGTGAGCAAAGAAAGAACTCCAAGGAATTTGAAGTGTTCCTCTTGAGGGATGCATCTCTTGAACAAAAGCTTTAAGCTAGTGGACGTCCAACTTAAGGACGGTAAACAAAAGTGCTAGGTGGGAGACACCCCACCATGGTAAGATCTACCATTTGTACATAGCCATTGAATTCTTCTTTGATTGATACTTGCTTACTACTTGACTTCATGTTTGGTAGCTAGGTGATCGATGAAGTTGTAGCTAGATTTCGTTTCAATTTTTGTTTCATTTGTTGAGTTCATTTGGTACTTTATCATGTCAAAACATCCTTCTATAGTACCTAAAGTGGTTGTTTGGAGGGTTGGAATGCTGAAAGTGGTGCGAGAACATGCATCTTTGAAAAAGGCACCCTTCCGCGCGTGCGCGCACCTAACGCGCACGCGCCCATGAAGCATTTCCGACCATCCACGCGGACGCGCGATGTGCGCGGACGCGTGGATTGCAAGAAGTACCCCTCCATACATATTCCAGAGAGTTAGGCCACTCTCACGCCCGCACCATGCCTGAGGCACAGGCCGCTCACGCGTGCGCGCACAGGGCGCGTACGCACTCCTTGACAAATCCTCAGATCGACGCGCTAGCACACCTCGCGCGCGCGCGCTGATCGCCCCTATGCACTCCTGGTACATATTCTAGAGAGTTAGGCCACTCTCGCGCCTGCACTAAGCCACCAGCCCACCACCTCTGCCGCGTGCGCGCACTAGGCGCCAACGCGCCCACATGCCCGCAACGCGAGGCACGCGCACGCGCCCATGCCGCGCACGCGTCCCTTGCCCCTGTGCAATCCTGGTACATATTCCAGAGAGTTAAGCCAACCCCAAGCCCATCTCAAGCCTGGGGCATAATCACATTGCCGCGCGTGCGCACCGTGCACGTGTGCGCCATCACTCCACCCCGCTTCCTTGCGCTTGCGCGCCCCGTGCGCGCACGCGTGGGTGACCGACGTAAACATAATAGGGAGCACACTTGCTCCCTTCATTCTTCTTCCGCATTTTGATAAACAAAATTTATCATGCCGATATAGAATTAAATAATGGATATAATCGTGAGTATAGTCTAATCGACATTCAAACTTCGCATCAAACAATCCTACAATCTATAACCGAGAGTACTAGTCCCCCGAGTCGTCCTCCCTTGGAATTGCTAGAGCATGCATCTTATCGATTAGGAAGCCTTGTTGTGGTTCTTTTGAAGGTTTAGCAAAATAAATGGCAAACAAGCAATCAATTTTTAGAAGACTTGGCCTAGGGTTGGCATTAGAAATTCTATCCTTATAGTCCCGTCAATGATGACAACAATTAGGCCTTGCTTCATTTAGTTAACCCCTAGGTATAGAGGAAAGTCAAATGAGAGTAACTAACTTGAGTCACAAGTCTTAGTTTTCACCTTAGGGAAATCTAGCTTTAGTGCACTCCAAGTCAATTAGCAATTTCTAATTCCAAATCAACAATTGACATAAACTATTCAACTCTTTCTAATGACTCAAACCCTATGCCAAGTAAAAACTTTTACTCCATAACTAATGTTGGCATTTTATCAAACAACTGATGAGCAAGGAAAAAAAGGCATAGTAAAAAAATGAGAAGGAAGTAGAATTGAAAGTGCTTCAACACAAGGAACTAACAACAATTAACAAAGAACAACAATGGAAATGAGCTTCTCAAGAAATTGAAAAAATTCCAAAACTACAAAGTTGAATCTAGGATCTATGAGGATTGAGCAATTACAAGCACTAATTGAGATTGGAGAAGAAGATCTATAAGATGAACAGATGAATTGAGAATTGCAATGGATCTAACCAAAGTTTGATTGGAAATTCAGAAAATGGATGAAGATGAACCCTAATGAGAGCTTGGAATCTCCCTCTCTCTCTCTACCCAAGAGTGTAACTAACAATAGCCAAAAAATCTAGAACCATCTAAAAATGAGCCAAAAGTCCTTAACCCTTCAACCCTTGGTCTTCTTAAGCTCTTCCCGCCAAGGCACTTCCCCCAAGATGAGATCTCCAACTGTCTTCATGCCCAGGTCACGTGACTTCTAAAAAAAATCATGTTCGAGCATCGGCGCACACGCGCAAAGCACGCGTGCGCGCCACTGGGGCATCTTGCAATGTGAGCGGAGGCGCAGCGTACGCGTGCGCCCCCATGGGGGTTATGGCCTAGCCGCTACACAAGCCGGCTCGTGGCTTGGCTTCTGGCTTTGACTTCTAGCTGCGCAATCCACGCGGGCGCGCCAAGTACGCGCACGCGCCATTGCTGAAGTTTCCAAAGCTCAATTTCTCATGCTCCTTTTCTTCACGCCCATTCTCCTTCTCTCTTCCGGTTTATCCCTGCCCTATATTCTGAAACCACTTAACACATAGGTCACGACATCGAACGACATCAGGAGAAGATTAGAAATGTATCTAATTTAGTGCAAAATAAGCATGTTTTCATCCATGAGGCAAAAGTTAGGAAAGAAACACAAAGTCTTGTATTTTCATATGACAAGCGTGTGGAATCATTGATAAAACCCCTGAAATCGATACAAGATAAACCCTCAAAATTGGGTTTATCAACCTCCTCACACTTAGATTCTAGCATGTCCTCATGCTTAGAGAAATGCAAGAGAAACGCAAAAGACCGAAGGATCATGGAGGTATAAGACTCATGAGGTGCAACCTAATTACGTGAATGCAACTACGACTAGTGCTACCATCTACTTGGTTAGGAACAAATCAACCTTCCTAAGATATATGCAAGCATATAGGGCACGGTGGCGGTCAATATATGGGATTCACCAATTTTTTTGAGCATCAAGTGCAATATATGCAACTTCGCATGAAGCATGCTCGTGAGAGCCGGGAATCATGAATTAGAGCCTTCGAACCCTCACCGGAAGTGTTTACACTCTATTCGCTCGAGTGTCTAGGGTTGATTCTCTCAATTTTCTCCTAATCATGCTTTCCAAGATTTGTTCCTCATCTAATCAATCAACATATATTTCCTGCATGCATACATCTATCATGAGGTCTTTCTTTGGTTGTAATGGGGCTAGGGTTAAGGTAGGATGCATATATGGTTAAGTGAGCTTGAAATTTGAATCTTTGATAAGCTTTAAACTTTCCACCTAACCTATGACATCCTATACAATTGAGTTCTAATCTAACTACCCATTCTTCACTTTTTCACATACTCATGTATTTTCTTTTTTTTTTCATTTCACAACACTTATACATTGATCTTATTAAGCTGCACCTTGCTTTAGGGCATTTTGTCCCCTTTTTATTCCTTTCTTCTCTCTTTTTTTTCTTTCTTATTTCTTTTTTTTCTTTCTTTTCATATTATTTTTTTTCTATTTTCTTTTTCATTTGTTTTTCTCATTTTATCAATGCATAAGGTTTTACATCTGGCCAATACATGAGTATGTACCCAATTCCCAATATTTTCAATAACAATACAAAACTGCCCCTTTTATTCCCCCAATGTCCCAAGGTTCCCATGCTTGAATGATACTCACACACACACTAGCCTAAGCTAATCAAAGATCCAAATGAGGACAATTATGGTTTTCCGCTTTAGGCTTGTAATGTGCTAATTTAAAGAACAAGTGGGTTAAGCGTAGGCTCAATTCTTGGCTAACAAGGGAAGATAGAGGGTAAGGCTATTTGGTAGGTGGGCTAACGAAGTGATGGCCTCAATCATATAAATGCATGAATACAAGGAATAATGGACATATAGACTCAAACAAAGCAAGGATTACACTCATAGAGAGAAAACAATTGCACACAAGAAGGAGAATAAGTGACTATAAGATGTAGCCACAAAACAAGGCTCAAAGCTCACTAGCTTGTGTTCTTAACTCAAAATTCATGTTCCAAAATACAGTTCTTCAAGCAAGTTTGGCATCAAGATATTCAAAATTGGCAATGTCAAGGTTGCCCCAAAGTATTAGTTTCCTAAGAGAGAGTTTCATTGTTCCAACCAAGTAAACTTATCATGCAAATGATATCAAAGAAAACCTAATCATGCAACCTATCCTACTACAAAGGAGTTCAGAAAATGAAAATTTATTTGGGTGTTACCTACGGAGATCGGTCGGCCGACCTCCCCACACTTAAAACTTAGCACGGTCCTCCGTGCTAGAGGTGATGCGCAATGGGTGGCAATGGCCGAGTCCCGAGTGTCCTTCATCTCCGTTATCATCGGTACTTCCGCTTGAAGTTGCGGTAGATGTGGAGATATCTGGATCCTCCATGGGTGGGGTGACAATGCTTAGAAGTTTCTTCACGTGAGCATATCGGCGTTGGTTACGCCTCTCATAACGGTCCAACTTCTTGTGAAGGTCTTCAAGGCGTTGGATGATTTTTGTGGCGTGGATGATGTATTGGTGTTGCGAGTTGGTGTGGGCAGTCCAATGTCCTTGGTGACTTCCGGAGGCTTGAGGCACCTCTTGGTCGGAATAACATCGCCCTCGACCGGGATTGAGGTCCTCCTATCCTTAGTCTCTCGGTGGACGCCGGCTGCTACCACTAATTCGGTCACCATAGCGGGGAATGGTAGATTTCCCTTGGCATGAATGCGCCCCATGGATTGGCGAATGGCATGCGAAATGTCGACCGGTTTCTCGGTTAAGATGCACCATATCAATAAGGCAAGCTCGGCGGTAATGGATGACCCATGGGTGCTTGGGAGCACGTAGTGAGCTAGAATTTGGGCCCATGCCGTGGCTTCTTGAGTGAGGAAGCGTGCATCTAAACCTTTTGGTCTTTGCTTTATGGTCCCCCGAATCCAACATGCTTCGGGTGAGGCAATTACGCGGAGGACTGCGTTCCAATCGAACTCACGGTTGTCGCATGCTGTCAAGACTTCTTGATAGGCGTCATATCCATCCGCTAACGGCCCAATCCCAAGGACTCCTCGGATGGCTTCCACTGTGATTGACACTTGCTTCTGGCGTACAAAGATTGATGTGAGAAGGGGTGAGTGGTAGTTGGTGTAGAATTCCACCACCCATGATAAATTGACCTCCTTGGGTTGCCTCAAGAGGAACCTCCATTGCCTCCGGTCAATGTGTGGCATCACTATCGGAGTGAGGTGGGCCGGGAGGACTAGAAGAGGCTCTGGGTGATAATTCCTTTCAATCATCCTTGAGTAAACAAGTTCGCAGTAGTGGTTAGGGAACTTGTTTGGATCCTTCGGAGGGTTGTCCTTCTCTAGAACATCAACGGGGCCCTCAGCCTTCTTTAGGAGTGGCTTGGCCGTTAGTTCCTGGCGTGCTCTATTGGATGCTGGCTTCTTCGGGGCTTTCCCATTGCTCTTTTTGATGACCATCCTATGATAGTAAAGAAAGGAGATAACATCAAACCCAACGAAGCGTAATTGAATATGATTATGCAAATGAGAAATTGTGCCGTAAGAATATGGGTATCCTTATTACATGACAGCTGCAACATGTAACGAAGATAACATGTGATGGGCAAGACAAATCATTGGCATGTGGTATAGGGGTAGTGTAGGCATGCAAGGAAAAGGCATGAGAAGCATACACCCTCAAATACCAAAAGTGGGAAGTAATTTATGAAATGGTGAGTGGGTGGATTGTAGAATGTGAAGGTGCACCCAAAAGTGACTAGTTAAGAAGCAAGAGTCACAATGAGTTCAAAAAGTATCATGTATGCATTTCTTCAAACACTTGGGGTGCATCCTTTTGTAGTATGTAAATAGATGGGGGGGAGGGGAGCAATGTAACATTCCACAAACCAACATTAATCACTACAATGCACAGTGGTTATAAGAAAATCATGCAACACATCTCATCCATCAATGCAAGAGAAGTTATGACCCAAGTGCCTATGAAGAGTTAAATGGAAAAGGAGCTAAAAACACACCCCAAGGAAGTGAGGGGCTCAAAAGAGGGGGGGAGGGGGGAAAAGAAAGAGACTACCTAAAAGAGAATGAAATTAACTGACTAAGAAGCAAAAGAGAGAAGTAGAGCAAGAGAGGAGCCTAGTATAGTACCTTGAGAGAGATGGAAAAGGGTATGGGGGAGGAAGTTGTGGGTTGGAATGATGGAGAATGGAGGGGGCAATGTAGGGGCCACCGGAGGTGATGGTAGGGGGTGGTTGTTTGAGAGGAGAAATAGTAGTAGGTAAATGGGTAGTAGAGGAGGTAAGAAGAAAAAGGGAGAAGAAGAATGAAGGGAGCATGTATGCTCCCTATTATGTTTACGTCGGTCACCCACGCGTGCGCGCACGGGGCGCGCAAGCGCAAGGAAGCGGGGTGGAGTGATGGCGCGCGCGCACGGTGCGCGCGCGGCAATGTGATTATGCCCCAGGCTTGAGATGGGCTTGGGGTTGGCTTAACTCTCTGGAATATGTACCAGAATTGCACAGGGGCAAGGGACGCGTGCGCGGCATGGGCGCGTGCGCGTGCCTCACGTTGTGGGCATGTGGGCGCGTTGGCGCCTAGTGCGCGCACGCGGCAGAGGTGGTGGGCTGGTGGCTTAGTGCAGGCGCGAGAGTGGCCTAACTCTCTGGAATATGTACCAGGAGTGCACAGGGGCGATCGGCGCGCGCGCGAGGTGTGCTAGCGCATCGATCTGAGGATTTGTCAAGGAGTGCGTACGCGCCCTGTGCGCGCACGCGTGAGCGGCCTGTGCCTCAGGCATGGTGCGGGCGTGAGAGTGGCCTAACTCTCTGGAATATGTATGGAGGGGTACTTCTTGCAATCCACGCGTCCGCGCACATCGCGCGTCCGCGTGGATGGTCGGAAATGCTTCATGGGCGCGTGCGCGTTAGGTGCGCGCACGCGCGGAAGGGTGCCTTTTTCAAAGTTGCATGTTCTCGCACCACTTTCAGCATTCCAACTCTCCAAACAACCACTTTAGGTACTATAAAAGGATGTTTTGACATGATAAAGTACCAAATGAACTCAACAAATGAAACAAAATTTGAAACGAAATATAGCTACAACTTCATCGATCACCTAGCTACCAAACATGAAGTCAAGTAGTAAGCAAGTATCAATCAAAGAAGAATTCAATGGCTATGTACAAATTGTAGATCTTACCATGGTGGGGTGTCTCCCACCTAGCACTTTCGTTTACCGTCCTTAAGTTGGACGTCCACTAGCTCAAAGCTTTTGTTCAAGAGATGCATCCCTCAAGAGGAACACTTCAAATTCCTTGGAGTTCTTTCTTTGCTCACCATGGTACAATTTGAGACGGTGCCCATTCACCTTGAAAATGTCCGGACTTGATGGGTGGCACAAGTGATAGACCCCGTAAGGTTCTACTTTCTCTACTTGGTAAGGTCCATCCCATCTTGATCTAAGCTTTCCGAGTAGAAATCTCAACCTTGAGTTGTAAAGGAGCACTAGGTCACCGGGTCTAAATTCCCTTCTCCTAATGTTCTTGTCATGAATGGCTTTCATCTTTTCCTTGTAGAGTCTAGAATTGTCATAGGCTTCTAATCTCAAGCACTCCAGTTCCGCCAATTGAAACTTTCTCTCTACTCCGGCTCCACCCAAACTCATATTGCATTCCTTTATGGCCCAATAAGCTTTGTGTTCGATTTCTACCGGGAGATGGCATGCTTTACCATATACAAGTCTAAAAGGGCTCATGCCAATGGGTGTTTTGTAAGCCGTTCGAAATGCCCAAAGTGCATCGGAGAGTTTAGCGCTCCAATCTTTCCTATTCGGCTTCACAATCCTTTCCAACACATGTTTAATTTCCCGGTTAGACACCTCGGCTTGACCATTTGTCTGAGGGTGGTAGGCCGTGGCGACTTTGTGTATGATGCCATACTTTCTCATGAGGCCGTCCATTTTTTTGTTGCAAAAATGGGATCCTTGATCACTTATGATTGCTCTTGGGGAGCCAAAACGACAAATGATATCATTCCTCACAAAAGAATAAACAACATCGGCATCATCCGTCTGGGTGGGGATTGCCTCCACCCATTTTGACACATAATCGACGGCTAACAAGATGTAGAGAAAGCCATTGGAATTTGGAAATGGTCCCATGAAGTCGATTCCCCATACATCAAAGGTTTCACAAAAAAGCATATTTTGTTGGGGGATTTCGTCCTTCTTAGAAATATTTCCAAACCGAATGCATTGGGGACAAGATTTGCAATAGAGGGAAGAATCTTTGAGAAGGGTTGGCCACCAAAATCCGCAATCAAGGACCTTTCTTGCCGTTCTTTGGGGGCCGTAGTGGCCACCTCCTTTGGAAGAATGGCAAGCGTCCAAGATTGCTTGGAATTCGGTTTGAGGTATGCACCGTCGCACTATTTGGTCGGCTCCACGCCTCCACAAATAGGGATCGTCCCAAACATAGTATTTGGATTCGCTTTTCAGCTTATCATTTTGATGTTTGTTGAGATTGGGAGGGAAGGTGCGTGAAACCAAGTAGTTTGCTATTGGGGCATACCAAGGAACTACTTCTGAGATTGCGTGCAAACTATCTAGAGGAAAGGAGTCATTGATAGGAGTGGTGTCGTCGTTTGTGTGTTTGAGGCGACTTAGATGGTCCGCCACTAAGTTTTGGGAACCACTCCTATCCTTGATCTCCAAGTCAAATTCTTGTAACAAAAGCACCCAACGAATGAATCTCGGTTTTGATTCCTTTTTGGCCAACAAATACTTTAGTGCCGCGTGATCCGAGAACACTACTACCTTGGAACCAAGAAGATAGGCTCGGAACTTGTCCAAAGCAAAAATAATAGCTAGGAGTTCCTTCTCGGTAGTAGTGTAGTTGGATTGGGCTCCGTCTAGTGTCTTTGAAGCATAAGCTATGACATAGGGAATCTTACCCTCGCGTTGTGCTAACGCGGCTCCTATCGCATAATTCGAAGCATCACACATGATTTCAAATGGTTGAGCCCAATTCGGTCCTTGCACAATAGGAGCTTGTGTCAATGCCACTTTAAGTTTGTCATATGCTTCCATACATTCCTTGCTTAGCTCAAATTCAGTGTCCTTTTGCAGTAGTCGAGAGAGAGGTAGGGCTACCTTGCTAAAGTCTTTGATGAATCTCCGGTAGAATCCTGCATGTCCAAGAAAAGAGCGGACTTCCCTCTCGGAGGAGGGGTAAGGCAAACTAGATATGACATTTATTTTGGCCGGATCTACGGAGATGCCTTCTTTTGAAACTATGTGCCCCAAAACAATGCCTTGTTTGACCATGAAATGACACTTTTCAAAATTTAAGACAAGGTTTGTTTTGGTGCATCTCTCTAAGACTTTTTCAAGGTTACCTAAGCAATGATCAAATGAATCACCGTACACGCTAAAGTCGTCCATGAAGACTTCCATACATTGCTCTAGAAAGTCCGCAAATAGGCTCATCATGCATCTTTGAAACGTTGCCAGTGCGTTGCATAGGCCAAATGGCATACGTTTGTAAGCATACGTTCCAAAGGGACAAGTAAATGTTGTTTTTTCTTGGTCCTCTAGAGCAATGTGTATTTGGAAGTATCCGGAGTAACCATCAAGAAAGCAATAATATGATTTACCGGCTAGTCGATCAAGCATTTGATCGATGAACGGTAGTGGAAAGTGGTCTTTTCTTGTGGCTGCATTCAACCTTCGGTAGTCTATGCATACTCTCCAAGAATTTTGCACTCTTGTTGCTATAAGTTCACCGCTTTCATTTTTGATTGTGGTCACCCCGGATTTCTTTGGCACCACTTGGACCGGGCTTACCCACTCGCTATCCGAGATAGGATAGATGATGTCCGCTTCAAGTAGCCGAGTGACCTCTTTTTTCACCACCTCAAGAATGGTTGGATTAAGTCTCCTTTGAGGTTGTCGGACCGGTCTTGCTCCTTCTTCAAGGAATATGCGGTGCTCGCATACTTGGGGGCTTATTCCCACTAGATCCGCCAAACTCCACCCGATTTCCCTTTTATTTTTTCTCAACACCTCTAGCAACTTTTCTTCTTGTTGAGGAGTTAGCTCTTGTACGATTATCACGGGGAGCTTTTGGGCTTCATCAAGATATGAGTACCTTAGGTGGGGAGGTAGTGGCTTTAATTCCATCTTTTTGTCATGATTTGATGTTTGGGTTTCCGGGTGGTTTTTATGGTGTGTGGTGTTTAATTTGCTTGGATCTTCATTTGCCTCTTCAATCATGTACTTCTCATCTAACTTTGCAAGGTGCACTTCGGCTACAATGTTGTCAATTGGGTCACACCGGAATAGAGAGTGATTTTCCGGTGGATGCTTCATTGCTTCTTCTAGGCTAAAACTCACGACTCTCCCATCTATCTCAAATGAGTATGTTCTCGAGTAAGCATCTAGCTTAAATCTAGAAGTTCTCAAAAATGGTCTTCCAAGTAGGATGGATGATGCTCTCTCGGTTTCACTTGATGGCATTTCAAGGACATAGAAGTCAATCGGAAATACCAACCCTTTGATATTCACCAATACATCTTCCACAACACCCGTCACGGTTATTATGCTTTTATCCGCTAGGACAAATCTCGCCGTCGACCTTTTTAGTGGTGGTAACTTCAATACCCGGTAGACGGAGAGAGGCATGATGCTAACACATGCTCCAAGGTCACACATACAATCTACGAATTGAACTCCATTGATGGTGCAAGTGACCATACAAGGGCCCGGATCATCACACTTCTCGGGCAATGCTCCCATTAAAGCGGAAATAGAACTCCCCAATGGGATAGTTTCCAATTCAAGAATTCTATCCTTTTTCATGCATAGATCTTTAAGAAATTTTGCATATCTAGGAACTTGATGGATAGCATCAAAGAGGGGGATTGTTACCTCAACTTTCTTGAACATTTCTACCATTTTGGGGTCGATTTCTATGCGCTTCCTAGCTTTCTTTGCAAGTATTGGAAATGGGAGTGGTTGAGCAATTTCTTCTTCCAAGATTCTCTTGGTCTTGGGGGTCTCTTTTGTTGGTTGAGTTTCATCCTCAACTATGACTTGTGGTGTCTCCTTTTCCACTACCTCTTCTATATCTATTCTCTCCTCCTCCTGAGTGATTGTGATGAGATTTGAATCCTTTGCTCCCTTCTCTTTTAATTGTGTTCCGAATCTCAGGGTGATGGCATTGATGTCCCCCTTAGGATTGGGTTGAGGTTGAGAGGGAATGACGCTTTGGATTGGGGGTTGAGGAGTGGGATTTGATGATGTGTCCATTCGTGCAAGAAGAGCTTGTAGTGTAGAGGTGAGGCCGGAGAGACCGGAAGCAAGTGTGTTTTGTAGTTCCTTTTGGCCTTGGATGATGGTCCGGAGTGTTTCATCTTGGTTGGAGGGGGCGGTTGGATATGTGAGTTGAGGAGCTTGTGATTGGTTGGGTGGTGGTCTTTGATGTGGTGGTTGATATGTTTGGTAGTTTCTTTGTTGGTTTTGTTGGTTGTATGGTGGGTTGTTTTGGTTGTATGGTGGCTGGTTTTGTGAATTGTTGTTCCATCTTTGACCTCCTCCATTGTTGTTTTTGTCCCTATTTCCTTGTTGATGATTGTCTCTCCAATTTTGATTGTGGTACCCACTCCCTTGATTGTAGCTTCCTCCTTGATAAGGGTGCCCTTGGTTAGGATTACCGCCTTGGTCGTACCCTTGATTTGGGCGGTCATAGAAATTGTGGGTAGCCGCCAAAGTGTTGTCCTCTTGAAGGCTTGGGCACTCATCCGTGTAGTGGGAATAGCAAGAACAAATGCCACACACTTTTTGAGGGACCAATTGTTGATTGTGTTGTTGAGGGGGTGGAGAGTGTTGTTGATATGGTTGAGGTTGAGGTTGAGGTTGAGGTTGTTGTGGTTGTTGTTGGCTCAATTGGAGTTGCCTCAAGACGGATGTCATTTTGCTCAAAAATTTGGTTAGAGCGGTGGTTTCACTACTAGTGGATACCTCATTCACGGTTCTTGGGCGGTCGACTCTTCGTCTCATATGTTGATTGAATTTGGCTAAGTCAATGATAAGTTGCCATGCCTCCTCTGCTGTTTTATATTTAGACAAAGAACCATTTCTAGAGGTGTCCAAGAGGGTTCTATCTTGTTCTCGCATCCCTTGACATATGTATCCAAGCAATACTTGAGTGTCAAGCATGTGATTAGGGCATGCGTCTAATAGCTTACGAAACCGTTCCCAATACTCGTACAGTGGTTCTGTTTCACCTTGTACAATACAAGACATTTCCTTCCTTAGCCTATCCATCTTCTCCGGGGGCAAGAATTTATCCAAGAATCCTCGTCTAAGCAAGTCCCAATCGGAGGTGACTTCACTAGATAAAGTGTAGAACCATTCTTTAGCCTTGTCCTCAAGAGAGAAAGGGAAAGCAAACAACCATATAGCAACCTCATCGGATCCTTCCCGTCTTGTTGTTGAGCATATACGATGAAAGTCCTTGAGATGTCGAATAGGGTCTTGTGCGGGAAGCCCATGAAATTTGGGTAGGAGGTTGATCAAAGCGGTCTTGAGTTCAAAGTTTGCATTCAAATTGGGGTGAGTTACATGAAAGGGTTGAAGGATGTAATCTGGTGCACCCGCTTCCTTGATAGTAACTCTCCTCGGAGCATCCATGGCGTTAGTACCTAAAACAAGAAAAGAATTGTTAGTGATTTTGATGGGAGAATGATTATTGCCTTCGTTGAGTGACGGTTCAATGTTAACTTTTAGTGAGGTGGTTGAGGTGGTGAAAACCTCTTCACCTTGTCCAAACCTTAACCGCTTCCGAGCTTGTCTAATATGAAACAAAGTTCGTTCTATTTCCGGATCAAAGGGGACTAAGCTCGGATTCGGTTGTGAACGCGTCATGCAATGAAGGGGAAGTGAAATTCATGGTAACGATGAGGGGTTAGTCACTTGGACAAAGAATCACAAAAAAATGCAACTATATGCATGCACACATAACTACTCTAAGCAATAACATGGCACACTAAGCAATATCCCCAGCAACGGTGCCATTTTGATAAACGAAATTTATCATGCCGATATAGAATTCAATAATGGATATAATCGTGAGTATAGTCTAATCGACATTCAAACTTCGCATCAAACAATCCTACAATCTATAACCGAGAGTACTAGTCCCCCGAGTCGTCCTCCCTTGGAATTGCTAGAGCATGCATCTTATCGATTAGGAAGCCTTGTTGTGGTTCTTTTGAAGGTTTAGCAAAATAAATGGCAAACAAGCAATCAATTTTTAGAAGACTTGGCCTAGGGTTGGCATTAGAAATTCTATCCTTATAGTCCCGTCAATGATGACAACAATTAGGCCTTGCTTCATTTAGTTAACCCCTAGGTATAGAGGAAAGTCAAATGAGAGTAACTAACTTGAGTCACAAGTCCTAGTTTTCACCTTAGGGAAATCTAGCTTTAGTGCACTCCAAGTCAAGTAGCAATATCTAATTCCAAATCAACAATTGACATAAACTATTCAACTCTTTCTAATGACTCAAACCCTATGCCAAGTAAGAAACTTTTACTCCATAACTAATGTTGGCATTTTATCAAACAATTGATGAGCAAGGAAAAAAAGGCATAGTAAAAAAATGAGAAGGAAGTAGAATTGAAAGTGCTTCAACACAAGAAACTAACAACAATTAACAAAGAACAACAATGGAAATGAGCTTCTCAAGAAATTGAAAAAAATCCAAAACTACAAAGTTGAATCTAGGATCTATGAGGATTGAGCAATTACAAGCACTAATTGAGATTGGAGAAGAAGATCTATAACATGAACAAATGAATTGAGAATTGCAATGGATCTCACCAAAGTGTGATTGGAAATTCAGAAAATGGATGAAGATGAACCCTAAAATTTATAAACCGAAGTATTGGACCTCGGGTCGTTCTCCCTAGGAATTACAATAAAGTGTCTTGTTATTGGTTATGAGTTATTTTGGGGTTTCGGATAAGAAGCATGAAAAGTAAATGGCAATGAAAATAAACTAACAACTATAAAAGGCTCTTGGCAAGGTATGAAAATTAGAAGTCCTATCCTAGTTATCCTTCTCAATTGTGATGAGAATTGTTCATTGCTACCACTTAGTTAACCCTTACTAATTAAAGGAAAGTCAAGTGGATGAATTGACTTGAGCCACAAGTCCTAGCCAACTCCCAAGGGAAGACTAGCTTTAGTGCACTCCAAACCAATTAGCAATCTCTCCAATTATCAATCAACAAAGGAATTAGATAACTCAAGTGTCACTAATTACTCTACCTAGGCCAAGAGGAACAAAATCTACACTATATCTAGAAGAGGCATTTCAACAAACACATAGAGTGCAATAGAAGTAAACATTATTAATTGCAAGAATTAAAGGAATCTACAACTACAAAGGCAAGAGATCAACAATAGAAAAGCAAAGAAGAACAATTATTATGAATTATCTCTTATTGAATTGGAAGAATGCAGAAGGAACAATACTAGATCTACAACGAAATATAAGAACAACATAAAGGAAATTATAACAAAAGAATAGAAGAAGATGAATGTAGCAACAAAGAATTGAGAGATAGAAGTGGAAGAAAGCAAAGATTAAAACCTAGATCTAAGAACTAAACCTAATCCTAATCCTAATTCTAGAGAGAAGAGAGAGCTTCTCTCTCTAGAAACTAACTCTAAACTAATCCTAATGAGTGTGAATGATTGGAATCCCACTACATCATCCACGCCACAAGAATCAGCCACCCAACGCCTTGAAGACCTTCATAAGAAGTTGGACCGTTATGAGAGGCGTAACCAACGCCGATATGCTCACGTGAAGAAACTTCTAAGCATTGTCACCCCACCCATGGAGGAACCAGATATCTCCACATCCACCGCAACTTCAAGCGGAAGTACCGATGATAACGGAGATGAAGGACACTCGGGACTCGGCCATTGCCACCCATTGCGCATCACCTCTAGCACGGAGGACCGTGCTAAGTTTTAAGTGTGGGGAGGTCGGCCGACCGATCTCCGTAGGTAACACCCAAATAAATTTTCGTTTTCTGAACTCCTTTGTAGTAGGATAGGTTGCATGATTAGGTTTTCTTTGATATCATTTGCATAATAAGTTTACTTGGTTGGAACAATGAAACTCTCTCTTAGGAAACTAATACTTTGGGGCAACCTTGACATTGCCAATTTTGAATATCTTGATGCCAAACTTGCTTGAAGAACTGTATTTTGGAACATGAATTTTGAGTTAAGAACACAAGCTAGTGAGCTTTGAGCCTTGTTTTGTGGCTACATCTTATAGTCACTTATTCTCCTTCTTGTGCGCAATTGTTTTCTCTCTATGAGTGTAATCCTTGCTTTGTTTGAGTCTATATGTCCATTATTCCTTGTATTCATGCATTTATATAATTGAGGCCATCACTTCGTTAGCCCACCTACCAAATAGCCTTACCCTCTATCTTCCCTTGTTAGCCAAGAATTGAGCCTACGCTTAACCCACTTGTTCTTTAAATTAGCACATTACAAGCCTAAAGCGGAAAACCATAATTGTCCTCATTTGGATCTTTGATTAGCTTAGGCTAGTGTGTGTGTGAGTATCATTCAAGCGTGGGAACCTTGGGACATTGGGGGAATAAAAGGGGCAGTTTTGTATTGTTATTGAAAATATTGGGAATTGGGTACATACTCATGTATTGGCCAGATGTAAAACCTTATGCATTGATAAAATGAGAAAAACAAATGAAAAAGAAAATAGAAAAAAAATAATATGAAAAGAAAGAAAAAATAGAAATAAGAAAGAAAAAAAAAAGAGAGAAGAAAGGAATAAAAAGGGGACAAAATGCCCTAAAGCAAGGTGCAGCTTAATAAGATCAATACATAAGTGTTGTGAAATGAAAAAAAAAGAAAATACATGAGTATGTGAAAAAGTGAAGAATGGGTAGTTAGATTAGAACTCAATTGTATAGGATGTCATAGGTTAGGTGGAAAGTTTAAAGCTTATCAAAGATTCAAATTTCAAGCTCACTTAACCATATATGCATCCTACCTTAACCCTAGCCCCATTACAACCAAAGAAAGACCTCATGATAGATGTATGCATGCGGGAATATATGTTGATTGATTAGATGAGGAACAAATCTTGGAAAGCATGATTAGGAGAAAATTGAGAGAATCAACCCTAGACACTCAAGCGAATAGAGTGTAAACACTTCCGGTAAGGTTTCGAAGGCTCTAATTCATGATTCCCGGCTCTCACGAGCATGCTTCATGCGAAGTTGCATATATTGCACTTGATGCTCAAAAAAATTGGTGAATCCCATATATTGACCGCCACCGTGCCCTATATGCTTGCATATATCTTAGGAAGGTTGATTTGTTCCTAACCAAGTAGATGGTAGCACTAGTCGTAGTTGCATTCACGTAATTAGGTTGCACCTCATGAGTCTTATACCTCCATGATCCTTCGGTCTTTTGCGTTTCTCTTGCATTTCTCTAAGCATGAGGACATGCTAGAATCTAAGTGTGGGGAGGTTGATAAACCCATTTTGAGGGTTTATCTTGTATCGATTTCAGGGGTTTTATCAATGATTCCACACGCTTTTCATATGAAAATACAAGACTTTGTGTTCCTTTCCTAACTTTTGCCTCATGGATGAAAACATGCTTATTTTGCACTAAATTAGATACATTTCTAATCTTCTCTTGATGCCGTTCGATGCCGTGACCTGTGTGTTAAGTGGTTTCAGAATATAGGGCAGGGATGAACCGGAAGAGAGAAGGAGAATGGGCGTGAAGGAAAGGAGCATGAGAATTTGAGCTTTGGAAACTTCAGCAAGGGCGCGTGCGCGTACTCGGCGCGCCCGCATGGATTGCGCAGCTAGAAGTCAAAGCCAGAAGCCAAGCCACGAGTCGGCTTGTGTAGTGGCTAGGCCATAACCCCCATGGGCGTGCACGCGTACGCTGCACCTCCGCTCACATTGCAAGATGCCCCAGTGGCACGCACGCGCGCTTTGCGTGTGCGCGCCGATGCTCGAACATGATTTTTTTTAGAAGTCACGTGACCTGGGCGTGGAGACAGTTGGAGATCTCATCTTGGGGGAAGTGCCTTGGCGGGAAGAGCTTAAGAAGACCAAGGGTTGAAGGGTTAAGGACTTTTGGCTCATTTTTAGATGGTTCTAGAGTTTTTTGGCTATTGTTAGTTACACTCTTGGGTAGAGAGAGAAAGGGAGATTCCAAGCTCTCATTAGGATTCATTTTCATGCATTTTCTGAATTTCTAATCACACTTTGGTGAGATCCATTGCAATTCTCAATTCATTTGTTCATGTTATAGATCTTCTTCTCCAATCTCAATTAGTGCTTGTAATTGCTCAATCCTCATAGATCCTAGATTCAACTTTGTAGTTTTGGATTTTTTTCAATTTCTTGAGAAGCTCATTTCTATTGTTGTTCTTTGTTAATTGTTGTTAGTTCCTTGTGTTGAAGCACTTTCAATTCTACTTCCTTCTCATTTTTTTACTATGCCTTTTTTTCCTTGCTCATCAATTGTTTGATAAAATGCCAACATTAGTTATGGAGTAAAAGTTTCTTACTTGGCATAGGGTTTGAGTCATCATAAAGAGTTGAATAGTTTATGTCAATTGTTGATTTGGAATTAGAAATTGCTAATTGACTTGGAGTGCACTAAAGCTAGATTTCCCTAAGGTGAAAACTAGGACTTGTGACTCAAGTTAGTTACTCTCATTTGACTTTCCTCTATACCTAGGGGTTAACTAAATGAAGCAAGGCCTAATTGTTGTCATCATTGACGGGACTATAAGGATAGAATTTCTAATGCCAACCCTAGGCCAAGTCTTCTAAAAATTGATTGCTTGTTTGCCATTTATTTTGCTAAACCTTCAAAAGAACCACAACAAGGCTTCCTAATCGATAAGATGCATGCTCTAACAATTCCAAGGGAGGACGACTCGGGGGACTAGTACTCTCGGTTATAGATTGTAGGATTGTTTGATGCGAAGTTTGAATGTCGATTAGACTATACTCACGATTATATCCATTATTGAATTCTATATCGGCATGATAAATTTCGTTTATCAGCGCGTCGCTGCTAGCTTCTCAAAACTTCATTTTTTCACATTCCTTCCACTTTTGCATGTTTCCTTTCCATCTTCTAAGCCATTCCTGCCCTATAAAGCCTGGAAACACTTAACACACAGATCACGGCATTGAATGGTAATAAAAGATAATTAAAATTAACAGTTTAAAGGATTAGGAAACATGTTTTCAACTATATCACAGAATTAGGAAGGAATTGTAAAATCATACAAATTATATGAATAAGTGAGCAAAGACTTAATAAAAACCACTCAAATGAGCACAAGATAAACCATAAAATAGTGGTTTATCAGGCAGTGTCCGACTTGTACGGGTGCCGAAGTGCTGCCGTCCGAGTTTCTCATGAGAAGGAGGGGGGTGGTAACCGGCTAATTGTACAAGTCGGATGCTGCCTCAAAAAGAGCTTGTACCTCACGTTCAGGCCCAAATTACCATTTCAGGTAACCCTCGAAACATTGGCGCCATTGCTAGAGACCTGGAAGTCTACTTCTATCCGTAGCGGATGAACAATTTGTAGATGGACATACATCTTCTGAATCTGAGCCAGAGCCTCACAACGATGAGAGAGCACTCGTGATACCTCCCCAACAAGAGAGAACGAGTGGTCCACATGGGGAGGGAACGTCAGGAAACCCTCATCCACGACAAATTCATTCGGAAGTCCATCCACCCGAAGAAGAAGAATCTCCTCAATTGAGAGAGAAATTAGGACTCGTACATAGGAATCGCGGCCGGTTGGAGCAACTCGAGCAGGAGGTTGAACGGCAATGAGAAGCAGAAAGAGAATTACGAAAAGAAGTACGACAACAAAGAGAGTTGGAGGAAAAGCTCTCGAAGGGTTGGGAGGAAAGTCCTCTTGAAGGGGATGATCCATTCATTGAAGAAATCATGCGAGTCAAGGTTCCCAAGAACTTTAAAGCCCCCCGACATGGATCTCTATGATGGAACGACCTACTCGAGACATCACCTAAGAAATTTCAATAGTTGGATGTACCTGGCTGATGCTTCGATGCAACTCGTTGCAAGGCCTTCCCGACAATGCTGACCAAAGCAGCGATGAAGTGGTTTGACAACTTACCACCCATATGAGTAACTTGCTTTGATGACCTGGCTAAGAAGTTCCTTACCCGATTTTCAATTTAGAAAGATAAAGTCAAATGATAAACTCCAATTTTGTGGTTTATCTTGTGTTGAATTTAGGGGATTTTATCAACTTATCCCACATTTATTCAATAAAATAGCATGGTTTTGTAATTCTCCCTAATTTGTGCTTAAGAGATAAAAACATGCTTTTTGGGCCTTTAATTTGCCAATTTTAATTCACTTCAATCCCATTCGATGCCTTGATATATTTGTTGAGTGATTTCAGGCTTATAAGGCAAGGATTGGATGGAAGAGGTGAAGAGAAAAGTATGCAAAGTGGAGAATTCATGAAGAAATAAGGATTTGCTGAATTGAAGGTCACGCGCACGCTTCACCCACGCGTACGCATGAGGAGGAGATCTGCCAGCGACGCGCACGCATCACCCACGCGTCCGCATGAGGAAAAAATTTGCAAGCGATGCGCATTCATTGACCATGCGCACGCGTGACACTGATCACGTGACTTCATTAAAGTGATTATGCTGGGGGCGATATCTGAGCCAACCAGACCCAAATCCAACTCATTTCTGAGGCTATTTGATGCAGAATTCAAGATGGGTCAAGGGGGGAGCAATTAGGTAGTGTAGGAAACATACTTTAGGTTAGTTCTAGAGAGAGAAGCTCCCTCTTCTCTCTAGAAATTAGGGTTCTTAGTTTAGTTTTCTCTTAGAGTTAGGTTTAATTACTTATTTTGATTTAGTTTCCTTTACTTTCCCTTGTTGAATTGCTTTGATTTTCTTAGTTCTTCTTGTTAATTTCTCATTTTGGTTACTTTTTATGTTGATGAACTCTTGTTAATTTTCATTCTCTTTAATGCAATTTTGAAGTATTTCATGTTTAATGAGCTTTCCTTAGTTGTTATTGTTAATTTCTTGCTTTGGGTAGTTGTAGATTTATATTTCTTACAATTTTATGATGCTTTTCTTTTATGCCTTCCAAGTGTTTAACAAAATGCTTGGTTGGATGTTAGAGTAGCTATTTGAGCATTCTTGGCTTGGAAAGAGAAATTAGGCAATCTTGAGTCATTAATACCCAACTTATTTTGGTGACCTAGGGTTGTTAGTTAATATTATTTCTATTGACTCTAATCTGTTGCTAATTCAATTAGTGAATTGATTAGGAATTTTGGATTGATATTAACTAGTCTTATTTGACTTTCTCTCAATGTGAAGATAATATTATACCTTCTTCCTATGTTGGAGATGATGAAATAGGATTAGCTCTTGTTAACTATTGTGTGATAATTAATGACTAGGATAGAAATCCTAGATTCTCAATCCTTGCCATGAATGCCTCTTTTTAGTATTTGTTATCTTTAGTTGTTAGATTTAATTTCTTGCCATTTAAATTCTTGTCTTCTTATATGCAAACCACCCCTTGGATACCATAACCAATAATATGCATACCTCACTGCAATTCCTTTGAGAGACGACCCGAGATCTAATACTTTTGGTATTTTTATTGGTTTGTATTCATGACAAACAAAACTAAACTTTAATGGAGGATTAGTTGTTGGTCTAGGCTATACTTGCAACGAAGTGATTCAATTTTATTAAGGAATTCTAGATCGACATAAAACCTTCTATCAAGTTTTTGGTATCGTTGCCGAAAAATTGCAATGTGTGCTTGTTATTGGTTGTTGTATATATGTTAATATTGTAAATAGGTTGATTTTTGGTTTGTTTGCTAGTTTTTGCTAGTTTTAGGATTTGGTTTTCTTTGTTTCTTATTAGATTTCGTTTTCATTTGCTCTTGCTACTATGAATTCTTACCACTTTGGCTATGAGTTTGGTTCTAACTATATTGTAGGGAATGGAAGCTCCAATGAGGATGTGCATCAAAGATTTGGGAATCAAAGGTGGGAGGAGCCTTAAGCATATGGACAACCTTCATGGCAACAACCTCCACCAATGTACTATGATCAAGAGCCATACCATGATGCATACCAATCTAATGTGTGTGGTGGACCTCCTTGTGGTTATCAACTACAACCACCATATGCTTATAAACCCCCTAATCAACATTGTTATTGATGGTTATCAGTGGCTAAGAGAAGGGGAGGGTTTGAATCTTAGCCCCTTTTCGCTGAGTAGCTCTTGCTGCCCTTTTAAAATGCTTTAGGAGATATTTCTGCTTTTTGTCTCGTCATTAGTCAAGAGACTTTTCCTTTTTGTCTCGTAACCAATGAGGAGATATTTTTCAATTTTGTCTCCTACGAACAGAATCAGAATTTGAGTTGAATAGAAAGAGAGAATCACACCCAGAAGAATCTTGGTTCAGCTGCTAAGTGCAGTGCAGCCTACATCCAGTCTCCATCACAACAATGATGGAATTTCACTATAATCAAACAGATTACAGACACTAATTCTCCCTAGGAACTACCCTTTCTATCCGGGATAAGTCTTGGTCACCTACCAAGTGTTCAACTGCTAAGTGCTAACCCAACTTGCAAGGGGATTCCCACAGAATCATGAAACACAACACAGATGTACAAAGGACCTCTAGGACATCTATGGTTTTTTCTTTTAATTTTGTATACTCTGCCTTTTTCCACTCTATGGCTTTTTCATACAAACCTCACTGTTTGCCTTTTTCCATGAGACTCAAGACAAACAAGACTAAACAGAAAAATACAACATGAAAAACATTCAAGGAGAAGAACTTCTGTTAGCTTAGGTAGCTATGAGAACTCTGTGCTTTTCACTCTTTTCTCCTTGTTTCAAGCCTTGGCTGTCCACCCTTATTATAGAAGGGGAAGCCTCCAAGGTTGAAATGGTTGAACCGAGCCAACTTCTTCTTCTTCAAACATCAAACCGGTTCGGACAGAGAGAGAAGAGAGAGAACCGAATGTAAAATCCAATATGCAATTACCTCTTCCTCATCCCTTCTCACCAAGCTTCATCAATCCGGGCCTTCAATCTAGGTAATCAACCAATTTAATCATTGTGGATACAAAATCAATCCCCGGCAACGGCACTATAAACTTGATGCACGGAAACTTGTCTCTCAACAAATTTTCCTTCGGCAAGTATATCGAATTGTCGTCAAGTAAAAACTCACAATAGAGTGAGGTCGAATCCCACAGGGATTGATTGGTCAAGCAACTTTAATTGGAGGAATGTTCTAGTTGAGCTAAGCAGAAGTTGATTTGAGAGTTGCAGAAAATTAAATGGCGGGAAAGTAAATAACAAAAATTGTAAATGATGGAAATAAAGAACTGAATATAAATGATAGAAAATAAATTGCAGAATCTTAAATGGGAAATGGGGAAGACGAACATAAAAGTAAATGGCAAAAAGTAAAGAGAATGGGTAAGATCAGAAATGGGGAATTCATTGGGCTCAGGAGATGTTGCAATCTCCGGATCAAGTTCATTTTCATCTCTTCCTCAATCAATGCATTCATTGATCTCCTTGGCAATCTTAAGTGATTGAATTCCAATTCCTTGGTAATTCAATCTCTCAAATCTTGATCAATAGACAATTCCTTGGTCTAATTGCTCATGAGAAGAGAAGAAGTATGGTCACTGATTATACCACATGTATTTCCAAATCAAAGTATTGGGAGAATTATATGTCACTATATCCGTCCAAACCCCAATTTGGTCCAACATGAGAAAGCATTTCTAGCATAATCTCTTCATTCCTCTTCCAAGGTTCCGAAGAGATCCAAGTATGAATAGCTTCTTTTCCAAGATAACTACCCAATTGGATGAAGATTGAACGATTTCTAGTAAAATCAAGAGAAAAGAAAGAAGAAGAATAATGAAAACTATTATTGATCCATCAAATTACAACAAAGCTCGCTAACCCAATGAAAGGGGTTTAGTTGTTCATAGCTCTGGAAATGGAAAACAAAGATGGAAAATACATTCTGAAAGTAAAAACTTGAAGTTGCAGAGAAAGTAAAATTATACAGAGAGTGGTTCTCAATGCCAAAAAGCCTCCCAAGCTCCCTTCTCTAGTTCAAAACTACTCCTATATATACTACTCTTCTGATCTTCTAGTTGGCTCTTCAAGTCTTTGGATATGGGCCTTTGGATCCTGAGTTGAAGTAGTTTGGAATCTTCAGGGGGCTCAGCTTTACTTGCAGAGAAAGTGTGAAGTAGGCATGGACTTTAGCTAGGACGTTAGTGGCGTTAACGTTAAGTGAAAATGTGGGTTCGAGAACGTTAGTGACAATCACCTTTTTCACTAACGTTCCTAGCCCAAGATGGTTCACGTTAACTTCAACGTTAGTGGCACTAACGTGACCACTAACGTTGCCTCTTGGTCCATCGCAGGCGTTATTGGCGTTCACTGTTGCTAATAACGTTGCTCTTAGCCCCCCTTTTCTCACGTTAGAGTCCACGTTAGTATAACTAACGTGGCTCTTAACGTGGGCATGCCTTAGCCTCGAGAGCATTAGTGACACTTACCTTTGTCACTAATGTTCCAAGCGCCCCTTCTCACGTTTGTGCCTCACGTTAATTGACTTAACGTGGCCACTAACGTGGTGGTGATTGCCATCTCCAATGTTAGTGACAAAGGTGAGTGTCACTAACGTTGGCTCATCATTTCTTTCCTCCACGTTAGCTTCCACGTTAATGCAATTAACGTGGCAACTAACGTGGCTCATAGTGGCTTGGTCCAACGTTAGTGACAAAGGTGAGTGTCACTAACGTTGGCGATTCCTTGCTCCTTCCACGTTAGAGTTCACGTTAATGTAGTTAACATGACTCTTAACGTGGCCAATTGGGCTTAGTCCAACGTTAGTGACAAAGGTGAGTGTCACTAACGTTGGCTTTGTCTTCCTTTCCACATTAGAGTTCATGTTAACTGAGTTAACATGACTCTTAACGTGGCTAATTGCCAATTTGGAGCGTTAGTGGTATTCACTTTTACCACTAACGCTGGAGCTCCCTTTCTCTCCACGTTAACTACCACGTTGATGTAGTTAACCTGGCAATTAACGTGGGTCATGATGGTTTCGAAGGCGTTATTGGAAATCACTTTTCTCATTAACGTTGCAAGTTTATTCCCATTCCACGTTAGTGGTCACGTTAATTAGATTAACGTGGCTGCTAATGTGGCTCTTCCTTGCTTCTTTTGTCCTGAAATCAAGCAAATAAAGTGCATCAAAGCTCTAATCCAAGTTATGAGACATGCATTATCCAATTTGTCATTCAATTTTTGCATAATTCTCATAAAATCACATGAAATTCACAATGTTTGCTTGAATCAAGATGTAAGTGATTATCTACCCAAAACTTACTTATTAACTAAGAAAATGCATGAAACTACCCTAAAACAGTAAAGAAAAGGTCAGTGAAACTGGCCAAAATGCCCTGGCATCACAACACCAAACTTAAAACTTGCTTGTCCCTAAGCAAGTACTCGAACCTGAGAATGATGAATGAAATGACAAGAGAAATGAGTCATTATTGTGGAAGTCATGTCCTTGGTTTTATGGGGTTTCATGCATAGCAACTTAGGTTCATTCCTTCATTGGCTTTCAGACCTTTACCATGCCCTGGAATACTCACTTGATTGTACCCTATGAGACTTTTATTCATTGATCCCTTTGTCTTTTCAGGGTTTGATTGTGTTCTTTAGATTATGTGCTCTGTAAGGGGGCGACTCTTTAATATAAGCTTTCAGCCAGCACTCCCGAACCAGTTGGTTCAAGGTGCTAGGTGTTAAGACACCCCTAAGGACTTACTCCCTCAAGTCTCTTTCCCCCATACATTCACACCACAGGCACATGGTTTGTTATTTTTATTCTTGAGACCTTGGTGTCCAGCACCTCTTTGGGTTACTAAGTGCTCTGTAGCAAGGGTTACTCTTGATAGTGGACTTTCAGCTGATAATCTCGGGTTAGTTAACCCAAGTTACCAAGTGATAAGGCACCCCTGAGAGCTTATTCATCCAAGTATATCCTTTGCACAGGAGCACCACAGACACATGCCTTAAGATTCAACCCTTGGTGCCTAGCCTTATTTCTTACTCTTTTTCTTTATTTCTCAACTTTCATTCTTTCCCCTTTTCTTATTAGGATCTTGTTATTTAGCTAGTCTCATGGGGCGTGTTTCAAGCATATGATTTAGGACAGATAGTTGCCTTCCTACCTTGTTGGTGAACCAACTTAGCTAAGTAATTACTACACCACAAGCTTAAGAACTTACTCCACAATTTGAACATCACTCTGGTCTTTCATAACATCTCTTTTTATTTGACTTAAAGGACAAGCATACAAGTAAGCAAGGTGAGAATGCAGTAGTGACATTAGACTAGCAAGCATAGACCTAAGCAATGAAAACTTAAAGGCAGAATTTAAAATCCTAAACTACCATGGAAACATGTTCTATTTCATACCTGATTTTCCTTATTTAAAACTTGAAAAAGATGGGACAATGAGAGAACTCCACCACCTTTTACTCATGGGGGTGCTCATGCTCTTCCTCTTGTTTGTCCTCTTTGTGTTTTTCTTGAGTGCTTGAACCCCCACCTCCCTTGCTTTTTCCAATTAGCTTTTTTCAGAAGCCAGCATCTTCCATCTTCTTTTTCAATGTTTCCTTTTGCTGTTTCACCTTCCTCTTGTTCTGTTAGATCTTTTTGGACTGCATCATACCTAGGGATTGCAGAGTGTAGATTATGCATATGCCTAGACATATAGTTCAACTTGGCTTGAGTGTTTATGTTGAACTCTTCCATATGTGGTTGCCGTCCTTCATTAAGTACGCTGAACTCATTGAATGCCTTCGTCTGAGCTAGCTGACGTTGGTTGAGTTCTTGAAGGTGTTTGTCTTGACGCTCTTGCCTTTCAGTCACTTGATTGATGGCTTGAGTGAGCTGGGAGTAGTGTTCCATTTGCTGTTTCTGCCACTCCCCTTGTTGATTCATCCAATTAGAAAGGAGTTCTTCTTGACGATCCATCCTTTAGGCTTGAATGTGCAGTTGTTGTTCTTGTCCCTCCATATAACTCCTTGCTAGCTCCTCAATGGCTCCGTGAATGTGATTCAAGTTTATGTTGGTTGGATCATAGTACTCTTCTTGCTGGTATTCTTCTTTATGAGATTCTTCGGTGAGGTCCTTCTTGTGATGTTCTTTTCCCTATTTGAGGCCTTCTTTGTTGTTGGGCGAGTGCCACATAAGTTATACGCTATAGCGTAACTAACCTCCCAGGGTTTATCCAATTTGGATTTCTGTCCTCGAAGACTACCTTGGCTTTTGTACACAGTCTAAGGATGGTGCTGGGGTACCAAAGTCTAGCACCTGGATCATTCTTCTCGGCTGACTCTTGAATCCCCTCAGCTATAATTTCATGCACATTGATGCCTCCACCCTTTATTAAGCAATGTACCATAGTAGCTCGGGTAGTGTTAACCTCAGAATCGTTCGCGGCTGGGAGGATAGATCTCCTCACGAGCTCAAACCATCCCTTGGCTTCCGGGATGAGGACTCCTCTCCTGATGAACCGGGGTCTCCTATCCGAATACCTTTCCCAGTCGGATCCTATAACACACATATCGTTCACAATTTCTTCTAGTTCATCATTGTCGGGGCCATTACTTATTCTTACATGATAACTGGGCTCATCAAAATGTGGCGATTTCAGCTGAAGAATCCTTGTTTTTGCATTGGGGCTGAAGTCCACCTCTGTTCCTCTCACATAACTTTTGAAGGTGGGGGCCTTGGTTTTGTCTTCTCTGACCACATTTGCATAGAACTCTTTGATGAGGTTTGCATTTATCTTTGCTTTTGGGTTCATGAGCCTTTGCCAACCCCTTTGTTCAATCTTCTCTCGAATCTGTGGGCACTCATCATCGTTGAACTGGAATGTTAACTCAGGCAATATCTATTTGAGCTTTATCTGTTCAAATTCGAGTTCATGGAATGCAGTTTTGAATCTCCCTTCATTAAAACGGATGCTTGGTATGCGAAATTGTTACTCAGAGGTTGTAAAATTTGTTGTTCGTTCTCTCCCTGGCAATAGCGCCAACAACTGGTGCACAATACCATGGTCCAAACATAACTTCACAACTTCGCACAACTAACCAGCAAGTGCACTGGGTCGTCCAAGTAATAAAACCTTACGTGAGTAAGGGTCGATTCCACGGAGATTGTTGGTATGAAGCAAGCTATGGTCACCTTGTAAATCTCAGTCAGGCGGATATCAAATGGTTATAGAGTTTTCGAATAATAATAATAATAAATAAATAGAAAGTAAAGATAAAAATACTTATGCATATCATTGATGAGAATTTCAGATAAGCGTATAGAGATGCTTTCGTTCCTCTGAATCTCTGCTTTCCCGCTGTCTTCATCCAATCAGTCTTACTCCTTTCCATGGCAAGCTTTCTGTAAGGGCATCACCATTGTCAATGGCTACATCCCATCCTCTCTGTGAAAATGGTCCAAATGCTCTGTCACGGCATGGCTAATCATCTGGAGGTTCTCGATCATACTGGAATAGGATTTACTATCCTTTTGCGTCTGTCACTACGCCCAGCACTCGCGAGTTTGAAGTTCATCACAGCCATCCCTTCCCAGATCCTACTCGGAATACCACAGACAAGGTTTAGACTTTCCGAATCTCAGGAATGGCTATCCATGGGTTCTAACTTATACCACGAAGATTCTGATTAAGGAATCCAAGAGATACTCATTCAATCTAAGGTAGAACGGAAGTGGTTGTCAGGCACGTGTTCATAGGGAATGATGATGACTGTCACGATCATCACATTCATGTTGAAGTGCGAATGGATATCTTAGAAGCGGAATAAGTTGAATTGAATAGAAAAACAGTGGTACTTTGTATTAATTCATGAGGAACAGCAGAGCTCCACACCTTAATCTATGGAGTGCAGAAACTCTACCGTTTGAAAATACATAAGTGATAATGGTTCAGGCATGGCCGAATGGCAAGCCCCCATGAAGGTCTAAGATAGCATAAAACTGATCAAAGATGATCCCTAGATGAAAATACAATAGTAAAAAGTCCTATTTATACTAAACTAGTTACTAGGGTTTACAGAAGTAAGTAATTGATGCATAAATCCACTTCCGGGGCCCACTTGGTGTGTGCTTGGGCTGAGCTTGAAGTTTACACGTGTAGAGGCTTCTTTTGGAGTTGAACGCTAAGTTGTAACGTGTTTTTGGCGTTCAACTCTGGTTCGTGACGTGTTTTTGGCGTTTAACTCCAGACTACAGCGTAGAACTGGCGTTCAACGCCCTTTTGTATCATCTAAACTCGGCTAAAGTATGGATTATTATATATTTCTGGAAAGCTCTGGATGTCTACTTTCCAACGCAATTAGAAGCTCACCATTTTGAGTTCTGTAGCTCCAGAAAATCCACTTTGAGTGCAGGGAGGTCAGAATCCAACAACATCAGCAGTCCTTCTTCTACCTCTGAATCTGATTTTTGCTCAAGTCCCTCAATTTCAGCCAGAAAATACCTGAACTCACAAAAAAATACACAAGCTCATAGTAAAGTCCAGAAATGTGAATTTAACATAAAAACTAATAAAAACATCCCTAAAAGTAACTAGATCCTACTAAAAACATACTAAAAACAATGCCAAAAAGCGTATAAATTATCCGCTCATCACAATACCAAACTTAAATTGTTGCTTGTCCCCAAGCAACTAAAAATCAAATAGGATAAAAAGAAGAGAATATACTATAAATTCCAAAATATCAATGAAACATAGCTCCAATAAGATGAGCGGGACTTGTAGCTTTTTGCCTCTTGAATAGTTTTGGCATCTCGCTTTATCCTTTGAAGTTCAGAATGATTGGCATCTATAGGAACTCAGAATTCAGATAGTGTTATTGATTCTCCTAGTTCAGTACGTTGATTCTTGAACACAACTACTTTATGAGTCTTGGCCGTGGCCCTAAGCACTTTGTTTTCCAATATTACCACTGGATACATAAATGCCACAGACACATAATTGGGTGAACCTTTTCAGATTGTGACTCAGCTTTGCTAAAGTCCCCAATTAGAGGTGTCCAAGGTTCTTAAGCACACTCTTCTTTTGCTTTGGACCTTGACTTTAACCGCTCAGTCTAAAGTTTTCACTTGACACCTTCACGCCACAAGCACATGGTTAGGGACAGCTTGGTTTAGTCGCTTAGGCCAAGATTTTATTCCTTTAGGCCCTTCTATCCATTGATGCTCAAAGCCTTGGGATCCTTTTTATTTACCCTTGCCTTTTGATTTTAAGGGTTATTGGCTTTTTGCTCTTGCCTTTTGGTTTTAAGAGCTTTTGGCTTTTTCTACTTGCTTTTTCTCTTTTTTATTTTTTTTTTCGCCATTTTTTTTCTTTCTTTTTTTTCTGCAAGCTTTTGTATTCACTGCTTTTTCTTGCTTCAAGAATCATTTTTATGATTTTTTAGATTATCAAATAACATGTCTCCTGTTCATCATTCTTTCAAGAGCCAACATATTTAACATTCTAAAACATCAACTTCAAAAGACATATGCACTGTTCAAGCATTCATTCAGAAAACAAAAAGTATTGTCTCCACATCAAAATAATTAAACTAAGTTCAAGTATAAATTCGAAACTCATGTACTTCTTGTTCTTTTGTAATTAAAACATTTTTCCATTTAAGAGAGGTGATGGATTCATATTCACTACTTTAAGGCATAGACAGTTAGACACAAATGATCATGTAATAAAGACACAAACATAGATAAACATTTAACATAAGAAAACGAAAAACAGAAAGTTTAAGAACAAGGAATGAGTCCACCTTAGTGATGGTGTCATTTTCTCCTTGAGGAACCAATGATGTCCTTGAGCTCTTCTATGTCTCTTCCTTGTCTTTGTTGCTCCTCCCTCATAGCTTTTTGATCTTCTCTAATTTCATGGAGGATGATTGAGTGCTCTTGATGTTCCACCCTTAATTGCTCCCAATAATTGTGTGGAGGAAAATGTGTCCCCTGAGGTATCTCAGGGATCTCTTGATTTGCAGTCAAATATTCTACCACTGAGCTATAGACCCTTGAGATGAATCTCTCCATCTCCTATGACTTGGAGGTGGAAGCTTTTGTCTTCTCTTTTCTCTTTCTAGAGGTTTCTCTGGCCTTAGGTGCCATCAATGGTTATGGAAAAACAAAAAAGCTATGCTTTTACCACACCAAACTTAGAATATTGCTCGCCCTCGAGCAAAAGAAGAAAGAATAGTAGAAGAAGAAGAAGACATGGAGGTGAGTTGATGGTTTGAATTTGAGTGGGTGGGTGTAGGTGGGTTGTATGATGGTTTTAGGGGAGTAATGGATGTGAGTGGTAAATGGTTCTTGGGAAAGAGTGATATAGGATTATGAGGAGGTAAGGTGAGTGGAGATATGTGGGGATCCTGTGGGGTCCACAGATCCTGAGGTGTCAAGGATTTACATCCCTGCACCAATTAGGCATGTAAAACACCTTTGCATGCAATTCTGGCGTTTAAACGCCGAACTGATGCTTGTTCTGGGCGTTCAACGCCCAGATGCAGCATGTTTCTGGCATTGAACGCCAGTTCTATGCTTGTTTCTGGCGTTCAGCGCCAGCTTTCCTCAGTGTGCATTCTTGGCGTCTGAATGCCAGGATGCTGCTTGTTTTGGGCATTCAACGCCAGATCCATGCTCTGTTCTGGCGTTGAACGCCAGCCAGATGCTTCTTACTGGCGTTTAAATGCCAGTAAGCCCTTCCTCCAGGGTGTGATTTTTCTTCTGCTGTTTTTGATTCTGTTTTTGGTTTTTCTATTTATTTTGTGACTCTACATGATCATGAACCTAATAAAACATGAAAGAATAATAAAAATAAAATTAGATAAATAAAAATTGGGTTACCTCCCAACAAGCGCTTCTTTAATGTCAATAGCTTGACAGTGGGCTCTCATGGAGCCACACAGGTGATCAGGTCAATTTTATAGACTTCCCAACACCAGACTTAGAGTTTGGATATGGGAGTTCAACACCAAACTTAGAGTTTGGCTGAGGCCTCCCAACACCAAACTTAGAGTTTGATTGTGGGGGCTCTGGTTGACTCTGTTTTGAGAGAAGCTTACTGTGCCTCTTTTCCATGTTTACAGAAAGGTGACCTTGAGTTTTAAACACAAGGAAGTCCTCATTCAATTGAAGGACTAATTCACCTCTGTCAACATCAATCACAGCTCTTGCTGTGGCTAGGAAAGGTCTTCCAAGGATGATGGATTCATCCTCATCCTTCCCAGTATCTAGGATTATGAAATCAGCAGGGATGTAAAGGCCTTCAACCTTTACTAATATGTCCTCTACTTGTCCATAAGCCTGTTTTCTAGAATTGTCTGCCATCTCTAATGAGATTTTAGCAGCTTGTACCTCAAAGATTCCCAGTTTCTTCATTACAGAGAGTGGCATGAGGTTTATTCCTGACCCAAGGTCATATAGAGCCTTCTCAAAGGTCATGGTGCCTATGGTACAAGGTATTAGGAACTTTCCAGGATCCTGTTTCTTCTGATGCAGTCTCAGTTGATCCAATGCATTTAGTTCATTGGTGAACAGGGGAGGTTCATCTCCCCAAGTCTCACTACCAAATAAATTGGCATTCAGCTTCATGATTGCACCAAGGAACTTGGTAACTTGCTCTTCAGTAATATCCTCATTCTCTTCAGAAGAGGAATACTCATCAGAGCTCATGAAGGGCATAAGGAGGTTTAATGGAATCTCTATGGTCTCTAGATGAGCCTCAGATTCCTTTAGTTCCTCAAAGAAAAATTCCTTATTGATCACTGGACGTCCCAGGAGGTCTTCCTCACTGGGATTCCCATCCTCAATCTCCCTTACAGGTTCGACCATGGTAATTAATTCAATGGCCTTGCACTCTCCTTTTGGATTCTCTTCTGTATTGCTTGGGAGAGTATTAGGAGGGGTTTCAGTGATTCTTTTACTCAGCTGGCCCACTTGTGCTTCAAAATTTCTAATAGAGGACCTTGTTTCATTTATGAAACTCACAGTGGCCTTAGATAGATCAGAGACTAAATTTGCTAAGCTAGATGGATTCTGCTCAGAATTCTCTGTCTGTTGCTGAGTGGATGATGGAAAAGGCTTGCTATTGCTAAACCTGTTTCTTCCACCATTATCAAAGCCTTGTTGAGGCTTTTGTTGATCCTTCCATGAGAGATTTGGGTGATTTCTCCATGAGGGGTTATAGGTGTTTCCGTAAGGTTCACCCATATAATTTACCTCTGCTATTGCAGGGTTCTCAGGATCATAAGCTTCTTCTTCAGAAGATGCCTCTTGAGTACTGTTGGATGCATCTTGCATTCCATTCAGACTTTGAGAAATCATATTGACTTGCTGAGTCAATATTTTGTTATGAGCCAATATGGCATTCAGAGTATCAATTTCAAGAACTCCCTACTTTTGAGGCGTCCGATTACTCACAGGATTCCTTTCAGAAGTGTACATGAACTGGTTATTAGCAACCATGTCAATGAGTTCTTGAGCTTCTGCAGGCGTTTTCTTTAGGTGAATGGATCCACCTGCAGAAGTATCCAATGACATCTTAGCTAATTCAGACAGACCATCATAGAATATATCCAGGATGGTCCATTCTGAAAGCATGTCAGAAGGACACTTTTTGGTCAGTTCCTTGTATCTCTCCCAAGCTTCATAGAGGGATTCACCTTCTTTTTGTCTGAAGGTTTGAACATCCACTCTAAGTTTACTCAGCTTTTGAGGAGGAAAGAACTTGGCTAAGAAAGCCTTGACCAGCTTATCCCAAGAGTTCAGGCTATCTTTGGGTTGAGAATCCAACCACACTCTAGCTCTGTCTCTTACAGCAAACGGGAAAAGCATGAGCCTGTAGACTTTAGGATCTACTCCATTAGTCTTAACAATATCACATATCTGCAAGAATTCAGTTAAGAACTAAAAAGGATCTTTAGATGGAAGTCCGTGAAACTTGCAGTTTTGTTGCATTAGAGAAACTAATTGAGGCTTAAGCTCAAAATTGTTTGCTCCAATGGTAGGGATGGAGATGCTTCTTCCATGTAAGTTGGAATTAGGTGCAGTAAAGTCACCAAGCATCCTCCTTGCATTATTATTATTTTTGGCTGCCATCTCCTCTTCCTGTTCGAAAATTCCTGTAAGGTTGTCTCTGGATTGTTGTATTTTAGCTTCTCTTAGTTTCCTTTTTAGAGTCCTTTCAGGTTCAGGATCTGCTTCAACAAGAATGTTCTTGTCCTTGCTCCTGCTCATATGACAAAGAAGGGAATAACAAAGAAAATATGGAATCCTCTATGTCACAGTATAGAGATCCCTTTGTGTGAGTAGAAGAAGAAAAGAACGTAATGTAAGGAAAGAGAAGGGAGGAGAATCCAAACACAAGGGTGAGGAGAGCAGAGATATGAGATGAAGAGAAGTGTTAGTAAGTAATTAAATAAATAGAAGAAGATGAGGGAGAGGGAATTTCGAAAATTTATTTTGAAAAAGAGTTAATGATTTTCAAAAATTAAGATAAAGTTAAAATTAAAATTAAAAATTGAAACAATTAATTAATTAAAAAGAATTTTTGAAAAAGAGGAAGGTATTTTCGAAAATTAAAGGTAAAAAGTTAGTTGGGCAGTTTTACTAAAGATAAGAATTAAATAAGAAGTTAAGTGGTTAGTTGAAAAAGATTTGAAAATCAATTTTGAAAACATAAGAAGATAAGAAGTTAGAAAAGATATTTTAAAATCAAATTTTTGAAAAAGATATGCTTTAAAAAGATATGATAGAAAGTTATGATAAAAAATAGTTTTGAAAAAGAGTTGATTTTTAAAAATCAAAATTAATGACTTGACTCACAAGTAATCACAAGATATGATTCTAGAACTTAAAGTTTGAATCTTTCTTAACAAGCAAGTAACAAACTTGAAATTTTTGAATCAAAACATTAATTGTTGATGATATTTTCAAAAATATGATATAAACTTAAGAAAAAGATTTTTGAAAAATATTTTTAAAATTTTCGAAAATAAATAAGAAAAATGAAAAAGATATTATTTTTGAAAAAGATTTTGAAAAAGATAAGATTTTTAAATTGAAAATTTGATTTGACTCATAAGAAACAACTAAATCTTAAAAAGTTTTGAAAAAGTCAACTCAAATTTTCGAAAATTTATGAGTGAAAAAGGGAAAGATATTTTTTTTATTTTTGAATTTTTAATGATGAAAGAGAAAAACATGAAAAAGACTCAATGCATGAAAATTTTGGATTAAAACAATGAATGCATGCAAGAATGCTATGAATGTCAAGATGAACACCAAGAACACTTTGAAGATCATGATGAACATCAAGAACATATTTTTGAAAATTTTTATATGCAAAGAAAACATGCAAGACACCAAACTTAGAGATTTTTCATGTATAGACACTATGAATGCAAGAATGCATATGAAAAACAACATACAACACAAAACAATATAATATGAAGATCAATCAAGAAGGGTTATCAAGAACAACTTGAAGATCATGATGAATGCAATGCATGAATGCATTTTTCGAAAAGTGCAAATGGAGATGCAATTGACACCAAACTTATAATTTGACACAAGATTCAAACAAGAAACACAAAATATTTTTGATTTTTATGATTTTAGAAATTTTTTTTTTGTATTTTTCGAAAATTATTTGAAAAGAAAATAAGGATTTCAAAATTTTTAATATGAATTCGAGGAATCTTGTACTCTTAGTCTAAAGCTCCAATCTGAGGGTTAGGCATGGCTTAATAGCCAGCCAAGCTTTAGTATGCTATTACATGCATTGAAGTGATTAGTTGAATCCTCAGTCCAAAGGAATTTAGACATGGCTTTACAGCCAGCCAAGATTCAACAAATCATCATGAAACACTAGAATTCATTCTTAAAAATTTTGAATAATTTACGAAAACAAAAGGAATTTTTTTTTTGAAAAGAAAACGAAAAGAAAGTTACCTAATCTGAGCAACAAGATGAACCGTCAGTTGTCCAAACTCGAACAATCCCCGGCAACGGTGCCAAAAACTTGGTATGCGAAATTGTTACTCAGAGGTTGTAAAATTTGTTGTTCGTTCTCTCCCTGGCAATGGCGCCAACAACTGGTGCACAATACCATGGTCCAAACATAACTTCACAACTTCGCACAACTAACCAGCAAGTGCACTGGGTCGTCCAAGTAATAAAACCTTACGTGGGTAAGGGTCGATCCCACGGAGATTGTTGGTATGAAGCAAGCTATGGTCACCTTGTAAATCTCAGTCAGGCAGATATCAAATGGTTATAGAGTTTTTGAATAATAATAAATAAACAGAAAGTAAAGATAAAAATACTTATGCATATCATTGATGAGAATTTCAGATAAGCGTATAGAGATGCTTTCGTTCCTCTGAATCTCTACTTTCCCGCTGTCTTCATCCAATCAGTCTTACTCCTTTCCATGGCAAGCTTCCTGTAAGGGCATCACCGTTGTCAATGGCTACATCCCATCCTCTCTGTGAAAATGGTCCAAATGCTCTGTCACGGCATGGCTAATCATCTGGAGGTTCTCGATCACACTGGAATAGGATTTACTATCCTTTTGCGTCTGTCACTACGCCCAGCACTCGCGAGTTTGAAGTTCGTCACAGCCATCCCTTCCCAGATCCTACTCGGAATACCACAGATAAGGTTTAGACTTTCCAGATCTCAGGAATGGCCATCCATGGGTTCTAACTTATACCACGAAGATTCTGATTAAGGAATCCAAGAGATACTCATTCAATCTAAGGTAGAACGGAAGTGGTTGTCAGGCACGTGTTCATAGGGAATGATTGTGACTGTCACGATCATCACATTCATGTTGAAGTGCGAATGGATATCTTAGAAGTGGAATAAGTTGAATCGAATAGAAAAACAGTGGTACTTTGTGTTAATTCATGAGGAACAGTAGAGCTCCACACCTTAATCTATGGAGTGCAAAAATTCTACCGTTTGAAAATACATAAGTGATAATGGTTCAGGCATGGCCGAATGGCCAGCCCCCATGAAGGTCTAAGATAGCATAAAACTGATCAAAGATGATCCCTAGATGAAAATACAATAGTAAAAAGTCCTATTTATACTAAACTAGTTACTAGGGTTTACAGAAGTAAGTAATTGATGCATAAATCCACTTCCGGGGCCCACTTGGTGTGTGCTTGGGCTGAGCTTGAAGTTTACACGTGCAGAGGCTTCTTTTGGAGTTGAACGCCAAGATGTAACGTGTTTTTGGCGTTCAACTCTGGTTCGTGACGTGTTTCTGGCGTTTAACTCCAGACTGCAGCGTAGAACTGGCGTTCGACGCCCTTTTGCATCATCTAAACTCAGCCAAAGTATCAACTATTATATATTGTTGGAAAGCCCTGGATGTCTACTTTCCAACTCAGTTGGAAGCGCACCATTTTAAGTTCTGTAGCTCCAGAAAATCCACTTTGAGTGCAGGGAGGTCAGAATCCATCAACATCAGTAGTCCTTCTTCTACCTCTGAATCTGATTTTTGCTCAAGTCCCTCAATTTCAGCCAGAAAATACCTGAAATCACAGAAAAACACATAAACTCATAGTAAAGTCTAAAAATGTGAATTTAACATAAAAACTAATAAAAACATCCCTAAAAGTAACTAGATCCTACTAAAAACATACTAAAAATAATGCCAAAAATCGTATAAATTATCCGCTCATCAATGCTCTCCACCGATTCCTTCCTCTTTTGCCTCTTGGAGCTCGATGATGCCATGAGTAGGAGTTGATATGTTAAGGTGGGGAGTGTGTCTTTAATGGGGTAAAAGGAGTTGGGTGCCGAAAGTGGGAAGTGTAAAGGATGGAAATTGGAATGTGAAAGGAGTATGGAATAAGGACCTCTTATATAGGGAAGTGGTGAGTAAATGAAAGGTGTGGATTGAATGTGTAGGCCTATGATGAACGGATGGGATTTAGTATGGGATGGGCACAAGGATCATCACTTTTATGATGGGGTTGGTTCAGTTTCCAAGCGTGTTCTTCTTCCAGTGTTGCATGGCAACATTTCCCAATGCATTCCCCTTTGAGACATGTGTATAGTCCCCTCCTTTTGAAATGGCCGAAACCTCCTCCTTCAATTGTCCCATCAATTCTCCTACACAATAAAAGAAATGTGACTAATAAATTTGTGGATAGTGGCGGCAAAATTTAAAAGGAAAGAATAACTACTTTTTAAAATTTTTGTTTCTAAATGGTAAGTGCTTATTCATGAATACAAACCAACTGACTAATTAACTGTCCATGTATGCAACATTGGTGACACCAAACTTAGTTTGTGGCACTGTGGTGTAAAAAGATTTATTCAAGGTGCTAAGAGTGACATGATTTTTATGTCCTCTTAGTGTTCCTTGAACACCAAACTTGTTCTTCACTATGTGCTGCATAAAAAGATTCATTCAAGTATGTGTCAAAGTTGATTTGGAATTTATGAGCCTTGCATTATTAACTACTTTAAAAGCATATAAAACATGGGTTGCCTCCCATGAAGCGCTTCTTTAGCGTCACTAGCTTGACATTCTGACTTTGTCAGGGTGGTTGGTAATGCTTCAGATCTTCCCCCCTCGCAGTAAACCTATCTCCATTGGCTTCATCAAGAATCTCCACATGCTCTAAGGAGAGGATTCTGTTGATGGTGAAAACTTTAGGTACCTGAGATGGGATGGTGGGGAGATGAGATGGGATAACTGGGAAATAAGCTGAGATCACTTTATCCCCTGGAGAGAAATCCTCTGTAGGGATCTTCTTGTTCCTCCACCTCCTTGGTGCCTTCTTCCTTGTTTCTTTTACTGTTGCCCTGCTCTTTGTGGCCTTTTCTTCCAATAAAATTTTGTTGCTGGTCTCATATGACTCTGGTGGTTTAGGCTCCTCTCGGTTTTCTTTTAGCTGTGACACCTCCTGACTGTTTTGCTCAGCAACCAAAGGAATTCCCAGGTGTACAGTTTGTGCTTCAGTGCTTGTTTCTTCCACCAATGCTTTGTTGTGATCTTCCCTTGGTTCCTTATTTTCTTGATCTGCTTCTTGTGAGGGTTTGAAGACATTGAAAATAAGTTGTTCATCATGTATCCTCAGTATTAGCTCTCCTCGCTCCACATCTATAAGTGCTCGGGCTGTAGCTAGGAATGGTCTTCCCAATATGATTGGGTGAAGGTGACTCTCTTTCATTTCCAATATGACAAAGTCTGTGGGAAGGAAGTAGTTCCCAACTTTTACCAACACGTTTTCAACCATTCCTACTGCTTGTTTTTGAGTTTTGTCAGCCAACCTGATGACTACGTCTGTGGGCATTAGCTCATTGATCTGCAGCTTCTTCATAAGGGATAAAGGCATTAAGTTGATGCTTGCTCCCAGGTCACAGAGTCCTTTGTCAAACATTGTTTCTCCTATGGAACAGGGGATGTGAAAACTCCCTGGGTCCTTCCTTTTTGTAGGCAACTCTGGTTGAATGAGAACACTGCACTCCTTATTCATCACTATTGTTTGTCCTCCTTTGAGTGAGCTTTTCCTGGTCAGCAGCTCTTTCATATACTTAATGTACGAGGGCATTTTTTGGAGAGCCTTGATGAATGGTATGTTTACATGGAGAGATGCAAACATATCAAGGAACTTTGAGTATATTCTCTTTTCCACACCTCCCTTGAGTCTTTGGGGAAAAGGTGCATAGAGTTTCAGCATCTCCTTCTGTGAAATTTTGGTTTCTTGGTGACCCTCTTCCTGCTTCTCTGCTGAAGTATGTCCAGAGTGTTCGAAGGGTTTGTTCAGCTCTTCCTCAGTCCCTTATCACTTATAGTAACCATCTTGCAGTCTTCCCATCTTACTTTCTTTGCTTCACCTCTCGGATTTTTCTCTGTGTCACTTGGGAAGCTGTCAGTAGGTTTGGGAATCTTCTCAGAGAGGTATCCCACTTGAAATTTTAGCCTCTTAATGGTGTCTCCCTGGTTTTTGATATTAGCTCGCACCTCCTCCTTGAACACCTTGTTCTCTTGGAGTTCCTTACATATGCCTTCAAGTAGGGTCTCAATCCTTGAGAGTCTATCTTCGGATGATGGTGAGTTAAGATTGGAGGGTTGAGAAGGGCCATTTTGGCTTTGGTATGGATGTTGAGATGTATTGTTAGGTGGGTGCTGATATGATCTCTGTGTGGAATATTGATAAGCTGCATTGTTGTTAGGGTTGTAGCGTCTCTGATCTTGGCCTTGATCTTGTTGATTTCCCCACCCAAAGTTTGGGTGGTTCCTCCAACCAGGATTGTAAGTTTTAGAGTATGGATCATGGTTTTGTCTAGATAAATTTCCAATGTAGTTGGCTTATTCCTGATCCCCTCTGCCTCTGTATTCACTCCTTCTTGAGCTGGTGATGAGGCAGTGATTGCTACTACTTGATTCCTCTCCATCTTCTTGGTAAGGTCAGCCAACTGCTTGGGGATCATCTTGTTTTGGGCCAGCAGTGCATCCACGTTATTTAGCTTCATGACTCCTCTAGTGTTGCCTCTTTCAGAAGCATAGAAGTAGTCATTCTCAGCTACAGTCTCAATGACATCTATGGCTTCTTCAATGGTCTTCTTCTTGTTCAGAGATCCCCTGGATGAGTGGTCTACTGCCTTCTTTGATTCATAAGAAAGACCTTCATAGAAAATGTGTAACTGCACCCATTCATTGAACATATCTGGCGGGCACCTTCTTGTTAAGTCTTTGAACCTCTCCCATGCTTCATAGAGAGTTTCACCATCTTGTTGCCTGAAGGTTTGTACCTCAGCTCTCAACCTGTTGATCCTTTGAGGAGGATAGAATCTCGCCAAGAATTTGTTCACCACATCTTCCCAGGTTGTTAAACTCTCCTTCGGGAAGGATTCCAGCCATTTAGATGCTTTGTCCTTGAGTGAGAAGGGAAACAGAAGCAGTCTGTAGGTGTCAGGATGAACACCATTAGACTTCACAGTATCACATATCCTCAAGAATGTGGTGAGATGTTGATTGGGGTCTTCTTGGACACTTCCTCCGAATGAACAGTTGTTCTGAACGAGGGTGATGAGCTATGGCTTTAGTTCAAAGTTATTGGCATGTATGGTTGGCTTTTAGATGCTACTTCCACAGTTTCTTGGGTTTGGGTTTATGTAAGATCCCAGAACCCTTCTCTCTTGTCCCGCATGATGCACTGGACCTTCTCTGCCATGGTTGTGAGCCTTTTCTTTATGATGGTTCTCGATATTCTTATCCATGTCTGGTTCAAAATACTCCCCTTCTTCCTCAGCACTAACGACTCTCTTTCCTCTTGCTTCCCTCCTTAGTCTAAGGAAGGTTCTCTCAGGTTCAGAATGAAAGGAAGTTGAAGCCCCGCTTCTTCTACCTGTCATACAACCAACAAGGCACAAGCAAGAAAGAGATAAATGCAGGAAGTATTCTTGTCAGAAATGCTGTTAGTGTGAATGATGCAATATATCAAACAGTTAGTGGGTTAGTGAACTGAATTGTAACAAATAAGAAAACACTACAAATGGGTAATGGGTAAAGGAAAGAAAATAACTACAACTGAAAGTAAATCACTCAAATGAAATTAAATCAAACAAAAGAAAAATGCTCAATCTAGGTAATCAACCAATTTAATCATTGTTGATACAAAATCAATCCTCGGCAACGGCACTATAAACTTGATGCACGGAAACTTGTCTCTCAACAAATTTTTCTTCGGCAAGTATACCGAATTGTTGTCAAGTAAAAACTCACAATAGAGTGAGGTCGAATCCCACAGGGATTGATTGGTCAAGCAACTTTAATTGGAGGAATGTTCTAGTTGAGCTAAGCAGAAGTTGATTTGAGAGTTGCAGAAAATTAAATGGCGGGAAAGTAAATAGTAAAAATTGTAAATGATGGAAATAAAGAACTGAATATAAATGATAGAAAATAAATTGCAGAATCTTAAATGGGAAATGGGGAAGACGAACATAAAAGTAAATGGCAGAAAGTAAAGAGAATGGGTAAGATCAGAAATGGGGAATTCATTGGGCTCAGGAGATGTTGCATTCTCCGGATCAAGTTCATTTTCATCTCTTCCTCAATCAATGCATTCATTGATCTCCTTGGCAATCTTAAGTGATTGAATTCCAATTCCTTGGTAATTCAATCTCTCAAATCTTGATCAATAGCCAATTCCTTGGTCTAATTGCTCATGAGAAGAGATGAAGTATGGTCACTGATTATACCATATGTATTTCCAAATCAAAGTATTGGGAGAATTATATGTCACCATATCCGTCCAAACCCTAATTTGGTCCAACATGAGAAAGCATTTCTAGCATAATCTCTTCATTCCTCTTCCAAGGTTCCGAAGAGATCCAAGTATGAATAGCTTCTTTTCCAAGATAACTACCCAATTGGATGAAGATTGAAAGCTTTCTAGTAAAATCAAGAGAAAAGAAAGAAGAAGAATAATGAAAACTATTATTGATCCATCAAATTACAACAGAGCTCCCTAACCTAATGAAAGGGATTTAGTTGTTCATAGCTCTGGAAATGGAAAACAAAGATGGAAAATACATTCTGAAAGTAAAAACTAGAAGTTGCAGACAAAGTAAAATTATACAGAGAGTGGTCCTCAATGCCAAAAAGCCTCCCAAGCTCCCTTCTCTAGTTCAAAACTACTCCTATATATACTACTCTTCTGATCTTCTAGTTGGCTTTTCAAGTCTTTGGATATGGGCCTTTGGATCTTGAGTTGAAGCAGTTTGGAATCTTCAGGGGGCTCAGCTTTACTTGCAGAGAAAGTGTGAAGTAGGCATGGACTTTAGCTAGGACGTTAGTGGCGTTAACGTTAAGTGAAAATGTGGGTTCGAGAACGTTAGTGACAATCACATTTTTCACTAACGTTCCTAGCCCAAGATGGTTCACGTTAACTTCAACGTTAGTGGCACTAACGTGACTACTAACGTTGCCTCTTGGTCCATCGCAGGTGTTATTGGCGTTCACCTTTGCCAATAACGTTGCTCTTAGCCCTCCTTTTATCACGTTAGAGTCCACGTTAGTATAACTAACGTGGCTCTTAACGTGGGCATGCCTTAGCCTCGAGAGCGTTAGTGACACTTACCTTTGTCACTAACGTTCCAAGCGCCCCTTCTCACGTTAGTGCCTCACGTTAATTGACTTAACGTGGCCACTAACGTGGTGGTGATTGCCATCTCCAACGTTAGTGACAAAGGTGAGTGTCACTAACGTTGGCTCATCATTTCTTTCCTCCACGTTAATGCAATTAACGTGGCAACTAACGTGGCTCATAGTGGCTTGGTCCAACGTTAGTGACAAAGGTGAGTGTCACTAATGTTGGCGATTCCTTGCTCCTTCCACATTAGAGTTCACGTTAATGTAGTTAACGTGACTCTTAACGTGGCCAATTGGGCTTAGTCCAATGTTAGTGACAAAGGTGAGTGTCACTAACATTGGCTTTATCTTCCTTTCCATGTTAGAGTTCACATTAACTGAGTTAACGTGACTCTTAACGTGGCTAATTGCCAATTTGGAGCGTTAGTGGTATTCACTTTTACCACTAACGCTGGAGCTCCCTTTTGATGGTGTTTTTGTTGAAAAAATGAATTTCCAAAACACCTAAAACTCACCGGCAAGTGTACCGGGTCGTATCAAGTAGTAAAACTCACTTAGAGTGAGGTCGATCCCACAGGGATTGATGGATCAAGCAACTTTAGTGGGTGATTAGTTTAGTCAAGCTAACATTGAAGTGAAATTTGATGGAATGTAGCCAACAGAAAGTAAATGGCAGTGAATTAAAAGTTGCAGAAAGTAAATGAGCATAAACGTAAAGGGCAAGGAATGTAAATTGGCAAAATCTTAAATGACAAGAAATGTAAATTGCAAGAATCTTAAATGACAAGAAATGTAAATTGCATGAAATATAAAGGGGGGTGGGTGCTGGAAATGTAAAATTCAACAGGAAAGTGTAAATAGCAATCAAACAGAGAAGTAAAAGATGCAGCAGATTCAAACAGATTTAGAAAATCACTTGAAAAGTCAAAACAGAAAGTAGCTTGGCTCAATTGGAAAATCTAAATGAGAGGTTGAAGATCTCAGGAGCTCAATGAGACTAGAAAACAAGTCTAGATCTCAATCCCTTCCTTGATCCAAATTTAGAATTCAATTGCAAGAAAAGTAAAGATCAAGCAGTAGAAGAAGCAAAACCAAATTCAATTTCCAAAAGTTGCAGTAAAGTGAGACAGAGAGATCTCAAGGTGAGATTGAGACAGAATTTCGTCAATTCTTCAACCCAAGATTCAAAACAAAAAGGAAAAACTAAAAGAGAGAGCTCTCTAATCCTACTGCTCCCTCGTGGAGCCAGCCTTCTTACAAAGATGATAAGGATGCCTTATATAGGCTTTTCCAAATGAAAATGAAAATGAAATTGAAATTAAAAACAAATTACAATTGAATGAAATTCCTAATCTAGCTTCTCTATGTGCCTTTGAGTGATGGTAATGGGCTTAGCTTGCTTTGGAGTGAAATTGGGTTGAAGATGGATCCGGATGGCATTGGTCTTGAGAAGAAATCCGCTTGAAATTTGGACTTTGGAATATTCACGTTTGAGTCAACGTTTGAGGCAAACGTTGACTCAAACGTCTTCGTGAAGGCATTATGCAGAATGGCCATTTTGCTGTCACTCACGTCTGGGTTCATGTTTGAGGTCAAACGTGAGCTCAAACGTGATCTCCTCCAAGGCATTCTTTGGCCAACGTTTGACCTCACGTTTGAGGCAAACGTTGGCGCAAACGTGGGCTCCCCTCCAGGGCATCCATCTAGCAACATTTGGTCCTTAAAGATGCCTTTCACTCATGCCTCAATTTCGTGCCAAATATGGATTGCCATATATCGTTGGAAAGCTCTAAATGTCATCTTTCTAACCCAACTGGAATCATCTTAATCGGACATCTACAACTCAAGTTATGCTCCTTTGAAGGGGACAAGGTCGCTGGTGTTGCTGTCACTCACGTTTGACCCCACGTTTGAGGTCAAATGTGAACGCAAACGTTGGGAACATTGCCAGATTCGGAAGCTCAAACGTGCTATCCACCCCATACTATTATATATCGTTGGAAAGCCCTGAATGTCTACTTTCCAATGCAATTGGAAGCGCATCATTTGGAGCTCCACAGCTCGAGTTATACTCCGTCGAAGGTGTAGAGGTCAGTTGGCCTCACTGCAGGTTGCCACCATGTTCGTTTATGCACATTTCGGGGCAGTTTTCTCCCTCAATTTTAGTGTCCACCATGCAGTGCCATATATGCTTGGAAAGCTCTCGATTCCTACTTTCCATTGCTTTTTGAATCACCTCATTTGGAGCTCTGTAGCTCAAGTTATTGTTGTTGGAAGTATACCCCTTCAGGCTGTGGGGAGCAACATTTCCCAAGGTATTCCTTAGCCAACGTTTGACCTCACGTTTGAGGAAAATGTTAGCGCAAACGTTGAGCTCCTGGGTGGCTGTGCTGATGAAGCTTCCTTGATTTGGTCATGGGCCACGCTTTTAAAAGCGTGGCCTAAGGCTCCAAAGTGTGCTCCAACTTCAAAGTGTGCCCCAAAGCTCTTTTTTTTCTCCTTTTTAGCTTATTTTGTGCTTCTTTGCTTCTTTTTCTTCTTATTTCCTACAAAGTTTATCAAATTAAAAGATCAAAGAAATATACCATTTAAGCACCAAAGAATGCAATATTTAAGCACTAATTATCAATTTCTTGCATGAAAAAGCATAGAAAAACATGACATGGTGACATGTCATCACCTTTCTCTCCACATTAACTAGCACGTTGATGTATTTAACGTGGCAATTAACGTGGGTCATGATGGTTTCGAAGGCGTTATTGGCAATCACTTTTCTCATTAACGTTGCAAGTTTATTCCCATTCCACGTTAGTGGTCACATTAATTAGATTAACGTGGCTGCTAATGTGGCTCTTCCTTGCTTCCTTTGTCCTGAAATCAAGCAAATAAAGTGCATCAAAGCTCTAATCCAAGTTATGAGACATGCATTATCCAATTTGTCATTCAATTTTTGCATAATTCTCATAAAATCACATGAAATTCACAATGTTTGCTTGAATCAAGATGTAAGTGATTATCTACCCAAAACTTACTTATTAACTAAGAAAATGCATGAAACTACCCTAAAACAGTAAAGAAAAGGTCAGTGAAACTGGCCAAAATAACCTGGCATCATTGATCAAAAGTAGAAATGAGCCATGCCCAAGGGATCTTCTTCTCTGACTGAAACAGATCTCTTCCATTTTTGGGTATGGAGAGCTTGAGGCTTCTTCACCACATCTTACCTTTAGTGGAAAAGATCTCAGCCACACCATATTGTAGATCTTCTTTTTGCTAAGGATATCATCACCTTAGCCCTTTTCTTGCTTCTAGCTTCACTGCTACAGTGCCTCATCTTTGATAACTTGCTTCTTCTTCTTCTCTGTGACATGACCGAAACAAAAAGAGAGAGAAGAGAGAAAACTTTCAATGTAATTGAAGAATGAAATTAAAAATGAATTAATTTCCCACTTTTCTTTACTTAGTAACGTGTGAGAGTAATGATAACAATCAAATCAATGTGAGCTTTCTCTCTCATGTTACCAAGGCATGCAATAAATCCAAGTTAATCAAAATTTGAATTCTACAACCCATTAAGAAATGCATCCGTGGAAGGCATGCTTTTCATTTAATTAAAAAATCGATTCCATCATGTTAAATGAGTAACCAAAACATTGTGTCCCATTTCCTTTTTGATTTTGGACCAACCACTTTGTTGGGCTTCAAATTTGTTTTCCTGGCCCAACAAGCATAGCAATAATTCAGCCACTTATATTCAAACATTTTTGCACAAGGCTGAAAATTAACTTCATTCTAGGCTTGTCATTTTTGGCCCATGCCTAGATCTGCACAACACAAAATTATTAATCAACTAATGTGAGTTAAAATTCAAGTTAATTATTTTGTAATTAATTATTTTAATAATGTTTGATCATCATCAAATTAATTTGGAGTTTTTCAAACTCATCAGTTATCCACCTTACTCACAAGCCCCATACCACCATTCACCTCCAGATGATCCTAACCCATATCCACCATACCAACCACCATATGAGCCATATCTAGAGCCACCACCACTCCCAAGAAGTACCATTTCCATATACACCACCTCAAAACTTTCACCAATATAAACCACCTTCCAACTATGACACTCTTCCTCCAAACAACGAACCCTCTCTTCCACCACCACCTTCATTGGACGAGTCTCTCCAACCCCTAATGCAAGAACAACAAGAACTTCTAACTCGTTGTTAAAAGCAAGGGGAAGTCGTGACTAGCTTAACCGAAATGATGAGCCAGTTGGCATCATTGTGCTCCACTATCCAAGACTCCCTTATTGTTAAATGTGGGAGATTAATTGAGGAGCACAATGAGAAGGAGAATTTGGAGCTTCAAGGTGAAGAAGAGGAGTTGAAGCAAGAATTGTGATGAGCGGATAATTTATACGCTTTTTGGCATTGTTTTTAGGTAGTTTTAATATGTTTTAGTCACTTTTTATTATATTTTTATTAGTTTTTAATTAAAAATTATATTTCTAGACTTTACTATGAGTTTGTGTATTTTTCTGTGATTTCAGGTATTTTTTGGCTGAAATTGAGGGAGCTGAGCAAAAATCTGATTCAGGCTGAAAAAGGACTGCTGATGTTGTTGGATTCTGACCTCCCTGCACTCAAAGTGGATTTTCTAGAGTTACAGAACCTCAAATGGCGCGCTCTCAATTGCATTGGAATGTAGACATCCAGGGCTTTCCAGCAATATATGATAGTCTATACTTTGCGCGAAGATAGATGACGTAAACTGGCGTTCAACGCCAGTTCCATGTTGCAGTCTGGTGTTCAGCGCCAGAAACAGGTTACAAGTTGGAGTTCAACGCCAGAAACAGGTTACAACCTGGCGTTTAACTCCAGAAACAGCCCAGGCACGTGAGAAGCTTAAGTCTCAGCCCCATCACACACCAAGTGGGCCCCAGAAGTGGATTTCTGCACTATCTATCATAGTTTACTCATTTTCTGTAAACCTAGGTTACTAGTTGAGTATTTAAACAACTTTTAGAGATTTATTTTGTATCTCATGATATTTTTAGATCTGAATTTTATACTCTTTGACGGCATGAGTCTCTAAACCCCATTGTTGGGGGTGAGGAGCTCTGCAGCGTCCCGATGAATTAATGCAATTATCTCTGTTTTCTATTCAAACACGCTTGTTCCTATCTAAGATGTTCATTCGCGCTTCACTATGAAGAAGGTGATGATCCGTGACACTCATCACCTTCCTCAATCTATGAACGTGTGCCTGACAACCATCTCCGTTCTATATTAGATTGAATGAGTATCTCTTAGATTCCGTAATCAGAATCTTCGTGGTATAAGCTAGAATTGATGGCGGCATTCATGAGAATCTGGAAAGTCTAAACCTTGTCTGTGGTATTCCGAGTAGGATCCAAGGATTGAATGGCTGTGACGAGCTTCAAACTCGTGATTGTTGGGCGTAGTGACAGACGCAAAAGAATCAATAGATTCTATTTTGACATGATCGAGAACCAACAGATGATTAGCCGTGCTGTGACAGAGCATTTGGACCATTTTCACTGAGAGGATGGGAAGTAGCCATTGACAACGGTGACACCCTACATACAGCTTGCCATGGAAGGAGCCTTGCGTGTGTGAAGAGGAGTACAAGAGAAAAGCTGAAATAAAGAGGACAAAGCATCTCCAAAACTCCAACATATTCTCCATTATTGAGTAACAAGTATTTATTTTATGCCCTTTGACTTTTTACAATTAAAACTAAAAATTATTATTGATATTATATCCTGACTAAGAGTTACAAGATAACCATAGATTGCTTCAAACCAACAATCTCCGTGGGATTCGACCCTTACTCACGTAAGGTATTACTTGGACGACCCAGTGCACTTGCTGGTTAGTGGTACGAGTTGTGAAAAGTGTGATTCACAATTCGTGCACCAAGTTTTTGGCGCCGTTGCCGGGGATTGTTTGAGTTTGAACAACTGACGGTTCATCTTGTTACTTAGATTAGGAAAATTTTGCCTTTTGGGTCTGAGTCTTTTATTATTGTTCTTGTTAAAATTTTAGAATCCTTATTTCCTTTTTCTTAATTATTTTCGAAAATTTTTAAAAACCAATAACTTCATGATTTAGTCTTCTGTTTGAGTTTAGTTTCATGTTTTAAGTTTGGTGTCAACTGCATGTTTTTATTTCTCTTTAAATGTTCGAATTGCATGTTCTTTGTTCTTCCTTAATCTTCAAGTTGTTCTTGTTTATTTTCCTTGTTTGATCTTTAGTTTTTCTTGTTTTGTGATTTTTCTTGTTTTTCTTGTGCATTTTCGATTTATTAGTATCTAAAAAAAAATTTTATTTATTAAATACCTTGTTAAAACACTTTAAATTTATAGCTCAATTAGCTAGAGCGTGATGCTTATGTTCTTGGTAATTGGCTATCTTCTTTTTTGAAACTTTTTCAAAATTAATTTTTCTTTGAATAAATCTTGTGTCAAACTTTAAGTTTTGTGTTTTCTTGTTGATTTTTCTATAATTTTCGAAAATTTTATTGAGGTTTTCTAAAAATTTTAAGTTTGGTGTTCTTTCTTTTGTTCTTGTTGTTCTTGTGAGTCTTCAAAGTGTTCTTGAGTTTTCCTTGTGTCTTGATCTTAAAATTTTTATGTTTCGTGTTCCTTGGTGTTTTTCCTCCAAAATTTTCGAAAACAAGGAGCATTAGATCTAAAAATTTTAAGTCTTGTGTTATCTTATTATTTTTCTCTTTCCTCTTTAAATTCAAAAATATATTTTTCCTTTATTTTAATTGATTTTTCGAATTTTCCTTTTAAAAATTCAGATTTTATTTTAAATTTTTTTTATTTTATCTTATCTTAGTTTTAAAATTTCAAAATTCAAATCTTTTTAAAAAAAAAATCATATCTTTTTCAAAATCTTATCTTATCTTATTTCAAATTTCAAATTTCAACTTTCAAAATTCAAATTTTAAAATTCAAATTTTAAAATTCAAATTTCAAAATTCAAATTTCAAAATTTAAAATTCAAAATTTAATTTTCAAATTTAAAAAAATCAAATCTCTTCAAAATTTAAATCTTTTTCAAATCCTTATCTTATATTGTTGACTTTTCTAAAAATTCAAAATTCAAAATTTAAAATTTCAAAGTTCAAATTTCAAAATTCAAATTTCAAATTTTCAAATTTAAAATTTATTTTTCAAAACTTTTTAATTTAAATTTCTTATCTTCTCTTATCTAGCCTATCTTATCTTTTCTAATATCAAATTTTAAAATCAAATCTTTTTCATATCTTTTCTTTTTTATTTTTTTATTTATTTTATTTCCTTACAAGTATCTTTAAGTTTAAGATATATCTTTTTCAAAACTTCCTAACCAATTTCTCTCTCTTCATTTTTTTTTGAAAATCCTACCCACATCTTTTTCTAATCTTTTTAATTAATTAATTTAGTTTTCAATTTTCTTTTATTTATTTTTCTTCAAATTTTCGAATTTATAGTCAATTTTTCATTTATTTCATTTTATTTTAATTTCGGTTTTCAAAAAAAATATTTTTATTTGCAATCCGCATCATCTCCCTTTCTCCATCATGGACCTAAGTGGAAATGAACAGTCCAGAAAGACTCTGAGGTCATATACTAACCCCATTACTGCTAAATATGGGAGTAGTATCTGTATACCCTCCATTGGAGTCAGTAGCTTTGAGTTGAATCCTCAGCTCATTATCATGGTGCAGCAAAGTTGCCAGTATTCCGGTCTTCCACAGGAAGAACTTACAGAGTTTCTGGCACAGTTTTGACAGATTGCTGACACAGTACATGATAAGGAAGTAGATCAGGATATCTACAGATTATTACTGTTTCCATTTGCTGTAAAAGACCAAGCTAAGAGGTGGTTAAATAACCAACCTAAGGCTAGCATAAGGACATGGAAATAATTGTCAGAAAAATTCCTGAATCAATACTTCCCTCCAAAACGGATGACACAGCTAAGGCTGGACATCCAAGGCTTTAAACAAGGAGATAATGAATCTCTTTATGATACCTGGGAGAGATACAGAGAGATGCTAAGAAAATGCCCCTCTGAAATGTTTTCAGAATGGGTGTAGCTAGACATCTTCTATTATGGGCTTATAGAGAAAGCTCAGATTTCTCTAGACCACTCAGCTGGTGGATCTATACACATGAGAAAGACAATTGAAGAAGCTCAAGAGCTCATTGATACAGTTGCCAGAAATCAGCATCTGTACCTAAATAGTGAATCTTCCCTGAAAGAAGAGGCTAAAATAGTAACTGCTGAACTCAGTCCTGCAGAACAAGTTACTAAATTCAATCAGCAATTAGACTTTCTAACAAAACAGCTGGCCGAATTCAAGGAGATACTACAAGACACAAGAATGGCTAATATAAATATGGAGGTACAGTTGAAGAAAACAGAACAACAGTTATCAAAACAAATAACAGAAGAGTGCCAAACAGTTCAATTAAGAAGTGGGAAAACATTAAATACCTCACTTCAAGGCAGAAGGAAGCCAAGAAATGAACAAACTGCTATTCAAAATCCCTCTGAGGATAGTAAGAGCCCAGAGAGGAATAACTCTAGCGTCCAAACGCCAGAAACAGGCAGGGATTTGGCGTCAAACGCCCAATGGAAGCTCAGTTCTGGCATTCAAATGCCAGGAACAAGTAAGGAGTTGGCGTCCAACGCCACTCCATCTTCTAACTCTGGCATTAAAATGCCAGTGAGGGATCAGACACGCACAAGTGCTGATAACAACCCCTCTAAAAAGGCTTATCCAACCACCTCTGTAGGAAATAAACCTGCAGGAACTAAGGTTGAGGAATACAAAGCCAAGATGCCTTATCCTCAAAAACTTCGCCAAGAGGAGCAGGATAAGTAATTTGCTCACTTTGCAGACTATCTCAGGACTCTTGAAATAAAGATTCTGTTTGCAGAGGCACTTGAGCAAATACCCTCTTATGCCAAGTTCATGAAAGAGATCTTGAGTCATAAGAAGGATTGGAGAGAAACTGAAAGAGTTCTCCTCACTAAAGAATGTAGTGCAGTCATTCTGAAAAGCTTCCCAGAAAAGCTTAAGGATCCCGGGAGCTTTCTGATACTGTGCACATTAGAGGGTTATTGCACCAAGACAGCTTTATGTGATCTTGGGGCAAGCATCAATCTAATACCTGCATCCACTATCAGAAAGCTTGGTTTAACTGAAGTAGTCAAACCAACCCGAATATGTCTCCAACTTGCTGATATCTCCATTAAATACCCATCAGGCGTGATTGAAGACATGATCGTCAGGGTTGGGCCATTCGCCTTTCCCATTGACTTTGTGGTGCTGGAAATGGAAGAGCACAAGAGTGCTACTCTCATTCTAGGAAGACCTTTCCTAGCAACTGGACGAACTCTCATTGATGTCCAAAAGGGGGAAGTAACCCTGAGACTCAATGAGGATGAGTTTAAGTTGAATGCTGTCAAGGCTATGCAGCATCCAGACACACCAAAAGACTGCATGAAAGTTGATTTCATTGACTCTTTAGTAGAGGAGATCAACATGGCTGCGAGTCTCGAATCAGAGCTGGAAGACATTTTTAAAGATGTTCAGCCTGATTTGGAGGATTCAGAGGAATCGAAAGAACCTCTGAAACTTCCTCAAGAAGAGGAGAAACCTCCTAAACCCGAGCTCAAGCCATTACCACCATCCCTGAAATATGCATTTCTGGGAGAAGGTGACACTTTTCCGGTGATCATAAGCTCTGCTTTAAATCCACTGGAAGAGGAAGCACTACTTCAAGTGCTAAGGACACACAAGACAACCCTTGGATGGTCCATAAGTGACCTTAAGGGTATAAGCCCAGCTAGATGTATGCACAAGATCCTATTGGAGGATGATGCTAAGCCAGTATTCAACCACAGAGGCGGTTAAATCCAGCCATGAAGGAAGTGGTGCAGAAAGAGGTCACCAAGTTACTGGAGGCTGGGATTATTTATCCTATTTCTGATAGCCCCTGGGTGAGCTCTGTCCAAGTTGTCCCCAAAAAGGGAGGCATGACAGTGGTTCATAATGAAAAAAATGAACTGGTTCCTACAAGAACAGTTACAGGGTGGCGCATGTGTATTGACTACAGAAGGCTCAATACAGCCACCAGAAAGGATCATTTTCCTTTACCATTCATAGACCAGATACTAGAAAGACTAGCAGGTCATGATTATTACTGCTTTTTGGATGGCTATTCAGGCTACAACCAAATTGCAGTAGATCCCCAAGATCAAGAGAAAACATCATTCACATGTCCATCTGGAGTGTTTGCTTACAGAAGGATGCCATTTGGGCTGTGTAATGCGCCTGCAACCTTTCAGAGATGCATGCTCTCTATTTTCTCTGATATGGTGGAAAAATTTCTGGAAGTCTTCATGGATGACTTCTCAGTATATGGAGACTCATTTAGCACCTGTCTCGATCACCTGACACTGGTTCTGAAAAGATGCAAAGAGACTAACCTGGTTTTAAACTGGGAAAAATGTCACTTTATGTTGACTGAAGGGATTGTCCTTGGGCACAAGATTTCGAACAAGGGAATAGAGGTGGATCAAGCTAAAGTGGAAGTAATTGAAAAATTACCACCACCTGCCAATGTTAAGGCAATCAGAAGCTTTCTGGGGCATGCAGGATTCTATAGGAGGTTTATAAAGGATTTTTCAAAAATTGTAAAACCTCTGAGCAATCTGCTAGCTGCTGACACGCCATTTGTATTTGTCACAGAGTGTCTGCAGGCATTTGAAACTCTGAAAGCTAAGCTGGTCACAGCACCAGTTATTTCTGCACCAGACTGGACATTACCATTTGAACTAATGTGTGATTCCAGTGACCATGCCATTGATGCAGTACTGGGACAGAGGCATAACAAGCTTCTGCATGTCATTTATTATGCTAGCTGTGCTTTAAATGATGCCCAGAAAAATTACACAACCACAGAAAAAGAATTGCTTGCAGTGGTTTATGCCATTGACAAGTTTAGATCATACTTAGTAGGATCAAAAGTGATTGTGTACACTGACCATGCTGCTCTTAAATATCTACTAACAAAGCAGGATTCAAAGCCCAGGCTCATAAGATGGGTATTGTAATGAGAGAACTTTTGCGTGGTCTAGAAATTTGCGGATAAATCCTCGTTGCAAGTATAGTTTCTAAACCTTCAAAAGTCCTTTTGTATAAACGTTTTGGTTGTCACAAGTAACAAACCCCTTTCAAAATTGATAACCGAGTATTTAAACCTCGGGTCGTCTTCTCAAGGAATTGCAGGGATGTATGTTCTTATTATTGGTTATGAGTTTGTAAATTGGGGAAATTTGGAGTTTGGGCAATGGGCACAGGTATATTCTCAAAGCAATAAAAATAAATAAATAACTGAAAAATAAGCTTTTGGCAAAGTATGAGAACCGGAAATCCTGTCCTTGTTATCCTTATCAAATGTGATGAGAATTGGATTTCAATCCCACTTAGTTAATTCAAGTGGACTAATTAGCTTGATTCTCAAGTCCTAGTCAACTCCTGTGGAGAGACTAATGTTAGAGCAATCCTAGCTAAAGCAAAATCTGCCAATTTCAACCACTCCTGAGTTTGACAACTCAAGTGTTACCAATTACCTAACCAAAGCCAAAAGGAAGAAAATATCTAAATTAAATTAAAAGCAAAGCAATCTTAAATCTGAAATACCTCAAATAATATTAATTAAGAAAATCATAACATGAATGTAGCATAAGCCAAATAGGCAACATAACTAATATAAGCATTAAAGTATCTGAACGTAAGAGATAAATATAAAGTAAAAGAACGTTGAACCTGGGATTGAGAGTCACTCCTAAAACTAAGAGAAATCCTAAATCCTAATCCTAAGAGAGAGGAGAGAACCTCTCTCTCTAAAAACTACATCTAAATCCTAAAATTATGAATTATGAGAGCCTCCTTTTGAATGGATGCAGTCCCCCACTTTATAGCCTCTAATCTGTATTTTCTGGGCCGCAAACTGGGTCAGAAACAGTCCAGAATTCGCTGGTTTCGAATTTTGCCACGTTGGATTTCCGTCACTGCGACGCGGCCGCATGGATCACGCGCTTGTGTCACCTAGCTTCAGGGAAGCTATAAGATATTATATATCAAATCGAAGCTCCGAACGTTAGCTTTCCAACGCAACTAGAACCGTGTCGTTTGGACCTATGTAGTTAAAGTTATAGTCGTTTGAGTGCAGAGAGGTCAGGCTGGACAGCTTAGCAATTTCTCCAACTTCTTGCATTTCTTCCACTTTTGCATGCTTTCTTCCCATCCTCCAAGCCATTCCTGCCTTATAATATCTGAAAACACACATATCAAGGCATCTAATGGTAATAAGAGAGGATTAATAATAAGCAAATATAAGATCAAAGAAGCATGTTTTCAATCAAAGCACATAATTAGGAAGGCAAATGTAAAACCATGCAAATAGTATGAATAAGTGGGTAAAGAGTAGATAAAAACCACTCAATTGAGCACAAGATAAACTATAAAATAGTGGTTTATCATGTTGCTTCTGCAAGAGTTTGATATAGAAATAAGAGACAGAAAAGGGACAGAGAACCAAGTGGCTGATCATCTGTCCCAGATAGAACCAGTAGAAGGGGCGTCCTTTCCCTCTATTGAGATCTCTGAAACCTTTCCGGATGAGCATTTGTTTGCCATTCAGGAAATACCATGGTTTGCAGACATTGCAAACTATAAAGCAACAAGGTCCATACCCAAAGAGTACAGTAGGCAACAAAAGAAAAAATTAATCACTGATGCAAAGTACTACTTGTGGGATGAACCATATCTCTTTAAGAGATGTGCAGACGGAATAATTCGTAGGTGTGTGCCCAGAGAAGAAGCACAGAAGATCCTATGGCATTGTCATGGATCACAATATGGAGGACATTTCGGAAGTGAGCGAACAGCTACAAAAGTCCTCCAATGTGGCTTCTACTGGCCCACTCTCTATAAAGACTCCTGAGAGTTTGTGCGTAACTGTGACAGCTGCCAGAGAGCTGGTAATCTGCCTCATAGTTACGCCATGCCTCAGCAAGGGATCTTGGAGATTGAGTTGTTTGATGTATGGGGTATTGACTTCATGGGGCCTTTCCCACCATCATACTCAAACACTTATATTCTGGTGGCAGTCGACTATGTATCCAAATGGGTAGAGGCCATTGCCACACCCACTAATGATACTAAGACCGTGCTGAAGTTCCTCCAGAAACATATCTTCAGCAGGTATGGTGTCCCTAGAGCACTAATTAGTGATGGGGGCACTCACTTCTGCAACAAACAGCTTTACTCTGCTATGGTCCGGTATGGAATTAGCCACAAGGTGGCAACTCCATACCATCCACAGACAAATGGGCAAGCTGAAGTCTCTAATAGAGAACTAAAAAGAATCCTGGAACGGACTGTAAGTACCCGTAGAAAGGATTGGGCAAGAAGCTTGGATGATGCTCTGTGGGCTTACAGAACAGCATTCAAGACTCCTATAGGGACCTCTCCATACTAGCTTGTATATGGTAAGGCCTGTCATCTGCCCATGGAACTGGAGCATAAGGCCTACTGGGCAACCAGATTCCTAAACTTTGATGCCAAATTAGCTGGAGAAAAAAGATTGCTCCAGCTGAATGAGCTAGAGGAATTCAGACTCACTGCTTTCGAAAATGCCAAGCTTTACAAAGAGAAAGCAAAAAGGTGGCATGACAGAAAGCTGTCATCTAGAGTTTTTGAACCAGGACAAAAGGTTCTGCTGTTTAACTCTAGGCTCAGGCTATTCCTCAAAAAACTGAAATCCCGGTGGAGGGGACCATATGTGATTACAATTGTATCACCATATGGCTATGTGGAGCTTCAAGACATTGATTCTAATAAGAAGTTCATTGTTAATGGACAGAGAATCAAGCACTATCTTAAAGGCAATGTTGAGCAAGAGTGCTCAAGGCTGAGGCTAGATTAAAAGCTCAGCAAGGTCCAGCTGAAGACAATAAAGAAGCGCTTGTTGGGAGGCAACCCAATGTTATCTAATTATATCTATTTATTATCTATTGCTATTTTATGTCTTCTTAAGGTTGATGATCATGTGAAGTCACAAAAATAGAATGAAAAACAGCAACAAAAATAGCACACCCTGGAGGGGGAGTATTCTGGCGTTTAAACGCTAGAAACAAGCATCTGTCTGGCGTTTAACGCCAGAAACAGGCACCAAGCTGGCGCTTAACGCCAGAAAGAAGCATCTACCTAGCGTTAAACGCCAGAAACAAGCTACATTTGGGCATTTAACGCCAGAAACGGGCAGCAGTCTGGCGTTAAACACTAGGATTGCACAGCAAGGGCGTTTTACACGCCTAATTGGAGCAGGGATGTTAAGTCCTTGACCCCACTTGATCTGTGGACCCCACAGGATCCCCTCAGGATTTGTGGACCCCACAGGATCCCCACCTTTCCTTCTTTATTTTCACACAACACAACCCTCTCTTCTTCCACTTGGCCGAATACATCTTCTTCCCCCATCTCCTCCATTTTCTTCTTCTTCTACTATTTTCTCTCTTCTTTTGCTCGGGGATGAGCAAACTTTCTAAGTTTGGTGTGGAAAAAGCATTGCATTTTTTTGTTTTTCCATAACCACTAATGCCTCAAGGGATGCACTTCCCTCCACAAAACTATTAGGAGCAACGAAGACAAGGAAGAGACACAGAGGAGCTCAAGAGCCCCATTGGTTTTTCAAGAAGAGGAAGACGCCACCCTCACTAAGGTGGACCCATTCCTTAATCTCCTTGTTCTTATTTTCCTGTTTTTCGTTTACTATGCTTCATGTTTAATTATGTTTGTGTCTTTACTATATGATCACTAGTATCTAAGTATCTATGTCTTAAAGATATGAATGTCTTATGAATCCATCACCTTTCTTAAATGAAAATTTTCTAAAAAAGAAAAAGAAGTACATGAATTTCGAATTTTAAAATAGTTTAATTATTTTGATGTGGTGGCAATACTTTTTATTTTCTGAATGAATGCTTGAACAGTGCATATGTCTTTTGAATTTGTTGTTTACAAAAGTTAAAATTGTTGGCTCTTGAAAGAATGATGAAAAAGGAGAAATGTTATTTGATAATCTGAAAAATCATAAAAATGATTCTTGAAGCAAGAAAAAGCAGTGAAGAACAAAGCTTGCAGAAAAAAAAATGATGAAAAAAAAAAAGAAGAGAGCAAGGAAAAGAAAAAGCAAGCAGAAAAAGCCAAAAGCTCTTTAAACCAAAAGGCAAGAGCAAAAAGCCAATAGCCCTTAAAACCAAAAGGCAAGGGTAATAAAAAGGATCCAAGGCTTTGAGCATCAGTGGATAGGAGGGCCTAAAGGAATAAAATCCTGACCTAAGCGGCTAAACCAAGCTGTCCCTAACCATGTGCTTGTGGCATGAAGGTGTCAAGTGAAAACTTGAGACTGAGCGGTTAAAGTCGAGGTCCAAAGCAAAAACAGAGTGTGCTTAAGAACCCTGGACACCTCTAATTGGGGACTTTAGCAAAGCTGAGTCACAATCTGAAAAGGTTCACCCAGTTATGTGTCTGTGGCATGTATGTATCCGGTGGTAATACTGGAAAACAGAGTGCTTAGGGCCATGGCCAAGACTCATAAAATAGCTGTGTTCAAGAATCAACATACTGAACTAGAAGAATCAATAACACTATCTGAATTCTGAGTTCCTATAGATGCCAATCATTCTGAACTTCAAAGGATAAAGTGAGATGCCAAAACTGTTCAGAAGCAAAAAGCTAATAGTCCCGCTCATCTAATTAAGACTGATCTTCATAGATGTTTTTAGAATTCATTGTATATTCTCTTCTTTTTATCCTACTTTGTTTTTAGTTGCTTGGGGACAAGCAACAATTTAAGTTTGGTGTTGTGATGAGCGGATAATTTATACGCTATTTGGCATTGTTTTTAGGTAGTTTTTAATATGTTTTAGTCACATTTTATTATATTTTTATTAGTTTTTAATTAAAAATCACATTTCTGGACTTTACTATGAGTTTGTGTATTTTTCTGTGATTTCAGGTATTTTCTGGCTGAAATTGAGGGAGCTGAGCAAAAATCTGATTTAGGCTGAAAAAGGACTGCTGATGCTGTTGGATTCTGACCTCCCTGCACTCAAAGTGGATTTTCTGGAGCTACAGAACTTCAAATGGCACGCTCTCAATTGCGTTGGAAAGTAGACATCCAGGGCTTTTCAGCAATATATCATAGTCTATACTTTGCGCGAAGATAAATGACGTAAACTGGCGTTCAACGCCAGTTCCATGTTGCAGTCTGGCGTTCAGCGCCAGAAACAGGTTACAAGTTGGAGTTCAACGCCAGAAACAGGTTACAACCTGGCGTTTAACTCCAGAAACATCCCAGGCACGTGAGAAGCTTAAGTCTCAGCCACAGCACACACCAAGTGGGCCCCAGAAGTGGATTTCTGCACTATCTATCATAGTTTACTCATTTTCTGTAAACCTAGGTTACTAATTGAGTATTTAAACAACTTTTAGAGATTTATTTTGTATCTCATGACATTTTTAGATCTGAATTTTATAATCTTTAATGACATGAGTCTCTAAACCCCATTGTTGGGGGTGAGGAGCTCTGTAGCGTCCCAATGAATTAATACAATTATCTCTGTTTTCTATTCAAACACGATTGTTCCTATCTAAGATGTTCATTCGCGCTTCACTATGTAGAAGGTGATGATCCATGACACCCATCACCTTCCTCAATCCATGAACGTGTGCCTGACAACCACCTCCGTTCTATATTAGATTGAATGAGTATCTCTTAGATTCCGTAATCAGAATCTTCGTGGTATAAGCTAGAATTAATGGCGGCATTCATGAGAATCCGGAAAGTCTAAACCTTGTCTGTGGTATTCCGAGTAGGATTCAAGGATTGAATGGCTGTGATGAGCTTCAAACTCGCGATTGTTGGGCGTAGTGACAGACGCAAAAGAATCAATGGATTCTATTCTGACATGATCGAGAACCAACAGATGATTAGCCATGCTGTGACAGAGCATTTGGACCATTTTCACTGAGAGGATGGGAAGTAGCCATTGACAACAGTGACACCCTACATACAGCTTGCATGGAAGGAGCCTTGCGTGTGTGAAGAGGAGTACAAGAGAAAAGCTGAAATAAAGAGGACAAAGCATCTCCAAAACTCCAACATATTCTCCATTATTGAGTAACAAGTACTTATTTTATGCCCTTTGACTTTTTACAATTAAAACTAAAAATTATTATTGATATTATATCCTGACTAAGAGTTACAAGATAACCATAGATTGCTTCAAACCAACAATCTCCGTGGGATTCGACCCTTACTCACGTAAGGTATTACTTGGACGACCCAGTGCACTTGCTGGTTTGTGGTACGAGTTGTGAAAAGTGTGATTCACAATTCGTGCACTAAATTGCAAGAAGAGGAGGAAGTAGAGACAATTGAACCGAAGGAAGTGGTTGAAGATTTAGGAGATGTTGGATGCAAAGAGAAATTTCAAGTTGAAGAACCTTCTTCCATGGAGTTTAAAGGTGAATTTGAGGAGGATAGTGCACAACCTCCGAGGCATGATGTGATTGAAGAATTGGAAGAAATGGTACAAGAAATAAGTCCTACTATTTATGATGATTCTGCATCAACATATAATCATTTTGAGCTTGATGAATCCTTCCCCATTGAACTTGGATTTGATGTTGAGGTAGATTTCACTCAACCTCCAAGATATGATTTGAGTGATGGGGAAGAGATAGAGGACATTAATGAAGAAGTATGTGAACTTGAGGAAGCTTGGCAAGAGGTAGAGCTTAAAAAATCTTGTCAAGTGGTGGAAGCCCTTCAAAGAGGGTGGACGGGAGTAGAAATTGCCCTATCAAGACCGTTGGACACTTCTCTACCTAGGACGCCATCTAATCCTTCATTTGAGTGGGTAAAACTCACCACTCTCAGCTTTATTATCCCACTTGAATTTGGTTTGCTTGAAACGGATGTCCAACTTAGGGCGCTTTGTGAAATGAAGCATAAGACAAGGATGTTTAGTGGTTGGCGTTGTAAATCTAGGCCCATTATGGTTGAAGCTTCAAGGATTGGATGCAAAGGTTGGACTAGTGCTCAATTGAATGGGTCTAGGAGGATAGTTTAGTGGCTAAATGAAAATTCCAAGGCTAAACAACCCCGATAGAATCATGATGATCAACTTGAAGATGGGTGGAAAACGAAGTGTGGGATCCTGGATTACATTATGAGGATTAACTTTGGGAGCTCCAAGCTTGTGAAGAACTCCATCAAAGCTTGATGCAAACGATTTGGAATATTGGAGCTTATTGGAGATTCAAGCATTGGTGAAATTTCATTGATGAATTTAAGCACAAGCCACCTTGATGAGAGCTCCCCATAAGTCCAACTTAAGGACAATAAATAAAAGTGCTAGGTGGGAGATCCCCCCACAATGGTAACATCTTTTCATTTTTCTCTTTTGTAAATATTGATAAAATTGGTTTAATTTCATGTTTTGTTTTGTTAGTTGAGTTTATTTGGGAGTCTAGTATGTTAAATAAGATTTTATGGTATTTTGGTAGCTGTTTGGATGTTTGGAATGCTTGGTCTGATGCAAGAAATTGGAAAATTTGAAAAACAGAGCACCCAGCCACGCGTACACGTCACCCACGCGTACACGTGACGCCAAGAATTTCAACCCCTCACGCGTACGCGTGACACCCCAAAATTTTCAAGCGCAGTACAAAAACCAGAGAGTTGTGTGCGTATTGTGCTGAAATTGTGCCTCTAGCACAATTTTGACCCACGCGTACGCGTGCTTCACGCGTACACGTCATCTGTCTCTCTCTGCACTATCACGCGTGTGTATTAACGATGCGTATGTGTCGCACCTCATTTCTGCCATGCACGCGTATGCGTGACCTGATGCGTACGTGTGAAGCCCTATCCTATTTCACCCACCTTCTCTTTTTCTCCTCTTTCTATTTCTTTCCTTCTTCTCTCTTCTTTTCTTTTCTTTCCCTCCTTCAACCATCATCCAACACTATCAATCACCATCTATCACCATCTCTTTTAGTTAGTTAATTAGTTAGTTATTTAGTTAGTTTGATTTATATTTAATTTTCTGTTTTTCATTACAAGTGTTAGATTATTAATCTTGTTTGCTGATTATTGCTGCTGATTACTATAGGATGCTAGTTCAGCATCAATGTTGTTAATTTTCATTGTTGGATTTCTTTTATTGAGGTTACATTTAGTTGCTTGGTTTTGAGTTCTTCATGCTTAATGTTTTTGAACACCAAGTACATGTGACATTGCCTTCAAAGCATTTTAAATCTTTTTGAATTGCATATTTTTGCCAACATGTGATTTGATTTCTTTATCTATGATGAGGCAATTGTGTATTGTCAATGTATTTTTTGTTAGGTGATGCTTGTTTATGATTGATCCTTATTTACATCACTTATTTCATGCATTGAGATTTTGGAATTGTGAAATTGGATAGTAAGCTTACCTAATTGCATATTTTTGAGCTCTTCAAGATTTGTAGACCATTCTTGCTATGTGATTAATTTTAATTTCTACTTCTTTTCCTAAGTTTCATAGCACCAATGTCTCCCACTTCCATGTCAATTAGGTATTGCAAATGACTGTTATGATCTATAGAATGTCATAAAAAAGCTAGCCAGAGAAGGTCGGCTAGAAAGATACTTCACAGAGAGGTCGGATGACCAAAGAAAAAGAAAAAGAGATAATGACGATGGAGGAGAATGAGATTGACCCCCACAAACCATTGATAGAAACATACACATGATAAATAGAGGATTTCCAGGAGGAGGAATTACTAAGTTCTAACGCAAAAGGCATCTCAAAGAATTGCATTAAGTCGGGGAAGATAGTAGATTTTCAGCTTACCTACAATCTCCTTCACCAAAGAAGATGCGCAAGGGATGACACCTGGTCACGACGATCCTATGGTAATTACATTGATTCTTTCTAATAGAAATCTCCATAAAACTTTGGTAGACCAAGGGAGTTCGGCCGACATACTATTTAAACAATCTTTTGACAAGCTCGGGCTAGAAGAAAAGGACTTGAAGGCATACCCAGACAACCTTTTTGGGTTAGGGGACATGCCGATCTGACCTCTCGGTTTCAACTTAAGAGGCAGTACAGGTGGTAAAGAAGTCAATACTATCGAGCTCAACAGTGTCTGAGTTCGAGAAGAGCTATGTCCCAACCTGAAGGAAAGATAGAAAAGGTGCAAATCGGAGACCAGGCAAAGAAAGTCTAAAGGCACAGCTTGTTGATCTCTTGCAAAGGAATTCCAACATGTTCGCCTGGAAAGCCTCTGATATGCCCGGTATAGATCCCGATCTCATGTCTCACAAGCTTGCCGTTTATCCAGGTTCTTGATCTGTTCAGCAAAAGATACCGAAACTCGGTCCTGAAAGGATGCAGGTAATGGAAGAATAGGTGCAAGCTTTGCTAGAAGCTGGGTTTATAAGGGAGGTAAAGTATCCTTTGTGGCTGGCTAATTTTGTCCTTGTAAAAAAGCAAAACGGAAAATAGAGGATGTGTATGGATTACATCGACCTCAACAAAGCTTGCCCCAAGGATCCATATCCTTTCCCCAGTATTGATGCCCTGGTCAACTTAGCCTCAGGGTATAGATATCTATCTTTTATGGATGCATACTAGAGATACAACCAGATCCCAATGTACAAGTCGGATCAAGAAAAGACTTATTACATTACTCCAAAGGCTAACTATTGTTACGTAGTAATGACTTTTGGATTAAAGAATGCTGGAACCACATACCAACGGTTGATGAATAAGGTATTTTCATCTCACCTTGGATAACTAATGGAGGTATATGTGGATGATATGCTCGTCAAGACCAGGGACGGTTTTTCTCTTTTGACCGACTTGGCCGAGGTGTTCTCCACAATAAGGAAGCATGTGATGAGATTGAATACTTCAAAATGCACCTTTATAATGGAAGCCGAGAAGTTCTTAAACTTCATGCTCACTCAAAGAGGCATTGAGGCCAACCCAAATAAATGCACCAGACATATTAGAGATAAAAAGGCCGACTTTCCTCAAGGAAGTACAACAACTAAATGAAAGGTTAGCAGTGTTGTCTAAATTTCTAGCAGGATCAGCTCTGAAATCACTACCCTTGTTCTCAATTCTCAAAAAAAAAAAAAATGGAACCAATTTGAATGGATTTAGGAATGCGAACAAGCCTTCTAAAACTTTAAAACATTCTTAAGCCAACCCCTAATCCTTACCCGACCTCTCCCAGGGAAAGAGCTTATCCTCTATCTAGTAGTAGCAAGTCGGGCTATAGCTTCAGCCTTGGTCCGAGAAGATGAACATGGACAACAACTCGTTTACTTTGTGAGCAAAGCCTTACAGGGAGAAGAACTAAACTATCAAAAGATAGAGAAGTTCACATATGCCCTTATCACCACTTCAAATAGGCTCCGACCTTATTTTCAAGCTCACACTATAAAGGTCCGAACTAATCAACTCATGAAGCATATTTTACAAAAGACAGACGTTGCAAGAAAGTTCCTCTATAAGAACATTGCCACCCGATTTGGAGTCCCTCACTCTATCATAACGAAGAATGGAACTCAGTTCACCGAGTCAACCTTTAGAAGCTTAGTGGCCAGCCTCAATATTAATTATCAGTTCACATCGGTAGAACACCCTCAAGTCAATGGACAAGGCGAAGCGGCAAACAAAGTTGTATTGATTGGGTAAAAATGTTGACTACAAGATGCGAAGGGAGCATTGGTAGACGAGATTATTCAAGTCTTGTGAGCATATCGAACAACTCTTCAATCAACAACTAGGGAATCACCTTTCTGACTTGCTTATGGCATAGAGGCCATGATTCCTGTAGAGATCACTGAGAAATCTCCAAAGTGTTAGATTCTATGATGAAGTGATCAATGTCCAAGCATAAAAGGAAGAACTCGACCTCCTCCCTGAAGTCCAAGAACAAGCTCGGATAAAAGAGGAGACATTGAAGCAAAGGATGTCCTTAAGGTACAACCAGAAAGTAATCAGGAGAAGCTTCACCATAAACGACCTTGTATTGATCCGAAATGACATCAGAGTTCATAAGTTGGGTGAAGAAAAGCTGGCTGCAAATTGGAAGGGACCTTACAAGGTTGTCAAAGTCTTAGGGAATGGTTACTATAAGGTGTCCGACTTAAAAGGGAACAAGCTCTCGAGGTCGTGGCATGCATGTAACTTAAAGAGGTTCTACTATTAGAAAGCTCACCTTGTTCCCTGATGTACTCTTTTTCCTGGCTCCATGATTTTTTCTCGGAGGGGGTTTTATCGAGGCATCATAGCAAGTGCTAAGGATTATAAGAAATATCCTTAGTAGAAAACAAATTTATGTAAATCGTTTTCTCATATTAATAATAAGTTATTTTTCTACCAGTTTTCCATTCAAACACATTAATTTAAGCTAAAAAAATTGCAAAAATTGTTGCTCGACCTGAATGGTTGGCAAGATGAAGCGACAAGGCACAAATTAGTGTAAAAAGTTATATAAGGAGTTCATAGTCCAACCTTAAACGAGTCGGACCTAAAACAAAATGTAAGAGTAACTTGATAAAGTCTGATTACTTGAGGTCGGGACATAAACTTTTAAGGGAAAATAAAACTAATATACGAAAAATCTTGAAATGACTGATCTATTTTGCCGACGTCTTTCCCAATATAGCAGCATCAAAAGTTGTCGAAACAATGAAAGTTTGTATTCAACTAACAGTTGTACCAAATAAAATGTTCAAACCCACACAAATCATTCATGCAGCAACCACTACCCGAGTAGTGGAAAAAGGGTTTTAAAAACAGCACAACAAAAGTTGTTCAAACTATAATTATTACAAAAAATAAAATTGTTTATAAAGACCCACACGCCGAGCCATTCAGAAAGCAAAGGATTATAAAGGAAGGAGGTGTTCACTAGTAGTGGTGTCTTTGGGCTAAGCAGAAGAGGTCGTCATGTATTTAGACACCGGTACTGCAGGAATTGGGAGATTTGAAGAAGGAAGGGGTTCAGCACCCAATTGAGGATCGGGAACTTGTGAAGCCTGTCTAACTTGTACCCCCGAGATCTTTGGATCAGGCATAGGAGTGTCCTCCTCATCATTCGAGGCAGACACAATCTTTCTTTTGACCACAATGTTATCAAGACTGATGAGGGAGAGGTCTGCCTCGGGAGCAACAACTCATAATTGAGCCTTCAGATTTGGCACCATCCTGTCCATACCTTCGGCTATGGTTTCTGATGCCAAGGCATCATGACCTATTTTTCTATGCTTTTTCAGTAGATTTTAATTTAGTTTTCATACAATTTCTGTTGATAAGGGAGCAAAAGCATGAAAAATCTCTGAATGAAATAAAATCTCAAACATAGGTAAATCTTAGTTAATATACAGGGTAAATAAGATGAAATAGATCACACTAAGTGAAGTTATAACTTTGAGCATTGTTTACACACTTAGTATAGTAAAGATTATCCTGTAGGTAACTTTGATACACTTGTTTGTTTGATGATAGGCTAAAGAGAAGCAGAGAAGTAGAGAAAAACAGAGTTGGAGAGCCAACGTTGGTGGAAAAGTTTGAGTAAATGTTGGCAATGAACTAGCGCTGTAAGGAAAAATTGAAGAAGCAACGTTGGAGGGAACATTGGTGTTCCAACGTTACCCCCCAATGTGGGAGAAAAGAAGCCTGGAAAAATCAACATCCACGCGTACGCGTGAGAAGTGCAAAATTAGAGGCCACGCGTCATTTATGCGTACGCGTGAAAAGAGAAAAGTTGATAAGCCACGCATACGCGTTACCCACGCGTACGCGTGAGAAGATAATAATTGACAAAGCACGCGTGCGCATCGCCCACGCGTACGCGTGGGTAGAACGTTGGCCCAACAACGCTATCTCCAACGCTCATGTCAATGTGGAAAATACAAGGGTCATGCGTACGCGTCACCTACGCGTACGCATGACCAGAAAAATGTTGGAGGGAACGTTTGCATGCCAACATTGACGCAAACACTGAAGACAGGGTCTGGGAGCAGAATTTTAACGCTGCAACATCACTTAAGGCCCCAATACACCCCTGGATCATGCAAGCAAGCTGAGCCCATCAATTATCACTCATCCAAGGCACAAGAAGGATCTAGATTAGGAACTTTAATTCAATTGTAATTTTCTCTTCCATTTTCTGTAAGCCTATATATAGGCAGTAGCTGGATTGGAGAAATCACTCTGGATTGGAGGGGAGTCCAGGGTCATGCATCCACATCCCCTGACACACACCATTCATCACTCTTCTTTCTTTTCTTTTCTTTTCTGCTTTCTAGTAGTTTAGCTTTATTTTGTAATTTTCATTTATGAATTTTGCAGTTTCAATTTTAGTTTTAATCTTCTTTATTTTTCTACATTTTCTTTCTTTTCTGTTGAGTAGAACAATGAACCACTAACTCTTTGCATTTGGGTTAGAGAGCTCTATTGTTATTTAATGGATCAATACTAGTTTTCATTCTCTTCTTCTTTCTTTTCTCTTGATTTTACTAGAAAGCATTCAGTCTTCATCCAATTGGGTAATTGTCTTAGGGAAGAAGTTGCTCATAATTAGATCTCCTCGGAACCTTGGAAAAGGAATGAGGAGATCATGCTAGAATTGCTTTCTCATGTTGGACCGGATTGGGGTTTGGATGGATATTGTGACATTTAATCCTACCAACATTTTGATTTGAAAAACATGTGGTATAATCAGTGACCATACTTCATCTCTTCCCATGAGCTCTTAGATCAAGGAATTGGGCAATTGTTCATGCTTAGAGAGATTGGTGAGCCAAGGAATTGGGATCCAATCACTTAAGATTACCAAGGAGATTAATGAATGCATTGATTGAGGAAGAGATGAAAATAAACTTGACCCAGAGAATTCAATATCTCTTGATCCCAATGCTTCTTTTATCTTTCTTATTAGTTATTTACTTTCTGGTACTTTTCTTTCTTGCATTCCCGTACTTTATTGCTCTTTAATATTTCAGCATTTTACTTCCCTGCACTTTACTTTTATGCAATTTACTTTTCTACTGCTTATCACTCCAAACTGAATCGTCTAACTAGGCTAATCAACTAACTATTAATTGCTTAATCCGTTAATCCCCGTGGGATCGACCTCACTCTACAGTGAGTTTTTACTTGACGATAATCCGGTGCACTTGCCGGTAGAAAATTGTTGAGAGACAGTTTTTGAGCGTATCAGTTTCCTCAAGCTCCGCATATTTGTCTCGGGATTACTGACCTCATCCACCAAGTCGAGCTTCTCTCCGAAGACCCTGGTGCAACTCTCCTCAACCTTCTTCTTTAACCCCTTTAACATGGCTAAAGCGGCCTCCGCCTTATTTCCTTTAGACCGAGCTTTGCCAAAGTCAGAAAGCAGAGGTTCTTTTTCTTCCTCCCATTATTTTTAGACTCCCTAAAGGATGACACCTTAGCCTATAAGTCAGTCAACGTGCGCTGAGTAGCACCAAGGGGAATCTTATCCAACTCTCTTAATAAGGCTGCACATATACCAGCTATCCGAACTCCACCACGGGCAAGAAGCTGAAGATGACTCTTTATGGCAATGTTATCCATATTATAATTATTATTATTATTATTATTATTATTATTATTATTATTATTATTAGTTAAGATAAATATTTGGGGGTTGAGGTGGTTGTAAGGTCGCCTACCAGTGAAGGCTGCAAAGCTTATTGTAATTGCTCCATATGTACCTTTCTAACACATTGTTACTTAATAGTATAGAGAGGGGAAATTTGCGTACCATTCTCTGGATCGTGATTTATACTTTGTTGCCTAAATATTCAAATTTTGCACTCAATGGGGTGTATTAGAGGACCAGTATTGTATTTTTTTCATTAGCTCTTTTCTCACATGTTGTGACTTTTGGGGCTCTCTTCACGTACTCTATATTATAACCTCACGTATATATTAAGGTAAATCATGACACTCTCGTATGGACCAATTTGTGGAATCATCGCAAATTTGTAATGCAAGGTGAATACATAAGAATAAGTAGGAAGAACAAACATAAGGGGTGCAAAAAATTTGTCCCAATATATCGATGAACAATTAATAGAGAGAGTTAATTTTATTTTAGGGTAAAGTACTAAATTGGTCCCTTACGTTTGGGCGTGATCCTGTTTTAACTTTTCCAGGTGCTATTATCTACCTAATAATCTTAAAATTTTAATTAATTAATTAAATAATAAAATAAAACAATATAATTTTTGCATTTAGGTTTGTCAATTTGTGGTCACATACATATTAATGCATGCACATTATTTGTCTGATTTAGTATATGCATGTTTGAAATGAAGAAAACGGAAATTGTGAAATTGAAACTAAAGATTGATATTGTTCTGTACTAGGACCAAGGCTTATAAAGCAATCACATGATTCGTAACTCAGAAGGTCATCACTTTAGCTCAGAATATGAGATATATATTGAAGTGCGATCCTATAAATTAGGGAAAATACACGAATAATTAAAATTAAAATCATATCAAAAGCTATTCAATGCTTATGAATGACAATTAAAAGGTGTCTAGTTGTTATATAGAAATTATACTATAAATGATAGCGAGAGGTACATTATTTCTATACTGATCATCCTTTAAAATTGATCTATTACTCATTTAGGCATTAGAATGTATTTGCAGGTACAAAATTCCACTGCTCAACGACTTCTGAGGTTCTAAATTCGTGAAAAGGTGAGTTCATTTCCTTCAAAACATTGGCACCATCTATGAGGAGTGAGGACCAAAGATAAATGGTGTCACGAGGAATGGCTAATGCAAATAGAAAATCTGTGGAGAATGCCAATAGCCTACGAAATTCTCTCCACACTCCACTCCTACATGTGATAGGTCAACCTAATCATTATAATCAACAAAATCAAATTCATGGTGAAACAGGGCAACGCATCGTCCACCATACTAATGTTACTCCTAGGCATGAGTATAATGACTCCAAGCAAAATCGTGATTTAAGGGGTTGGGCATGCTTGCCCCTAAGGAACACATATGCTCAAAATGCTGGTAACAATGAAAATCAAACTCTAGTGACTCCAGAAACACACGATGCTAGAGGAAGAGATCGAGAAACTCAGTTGAAATTAATGTAGGATGATGTAGGACTTGGCTCGTAAAATTCAACACTTAAAAAGACAAGTGCAAGAAGCTCAGAGGTTTCATGCTCAACAAACCCAAAGAGCGAGAAATCAAGAAGCCAAATCAAGATTAAGGGAGAATCTAGCTTTTTGACACGCCAAAAAATGAGGAAGGACACCCCCTAGGGAAGATGGATGACGAGATAAAGAGGTTGATAGAAGATCAAAAACGATCTCTGACTCCTGCCCTCATAGAAGAGATAGGTCAGACTCCTCTGAAAGCAAGGACCCAAAAAGACCATGAGGTCATCACAAAGTATGATGGAACAATCGATCCCCAAGAACACCTTATGGCATTGGAAGCCAGAATGAATCTGTAAGATGTGGAGGAAGCAATTTGTTGCAAGGCATTTCTAGTTACTTTAATTGGCTCTGTGATGCAGTGTTTTAACTCTATGCCCTCGGGATCCATAAGTCAGTTTTTAAATATTTTTACAAAGTTTTTAGTGTATTTTACCACGTGAAGGACTCAAGCCAAGCATCTAATATTCCTTTCGGGTATTGAACAATGACAAGTGTAACAAATCTGAGAATACTTGGATCACTTTAACAAACCCTTATTTGAAGTGAATACCCATGTTCACGAGATGATTAACTTGTATCTTATAGTTGGGTTACAAGAGGGTGACTTTAAGCGACACCTAACTTCTAAGGACTTGACCTCCATGGGGGAAATCTAGCAAGTTGCCTTGGAATATAGGAGTGATGAGGATGTTAGTAGGGTTGTTACCTCAAAGGAAAAGAATGGGCAGATCCTCAAATTCAACTCCTCAGCAACACGCTCCCTGGGTGGGTAAGTTTAATAACTATAGACCCCTTAATAGCCCCTATAGCTGAGGTTTGCCAACAAATGTCTCAGAGAGAAATCTTATAAAAGGATCCAATGATCAAGCCCAGGACAAACCTAAATCAGAACCTCTTCTGTGACTATCACAAAGCCCATGGACATCGTATAGAAGATTATTTTGATTTGAAAGCTGCCTTGGACCAAGCTATTCACGAACAAAAATTGAATGAGTTTGTCCAACATGTCAGACCCCTTGGAGACAACTCAGGGACAAGGAAGAACGGGAAAGTCGTAATCCCTGAGCTAACTGGGAACTATAAGAGCAGAATAAAGATACCGCTCCAGTCATAGTCAACATGATGGTTGGTAAAAATGGTAACCCAAAAACGGGAGCTATGATTAGGAAGGAGCTGAAAATATTGGCGACTAATTTCCAAAGATCGATTCAACCTCCCAAATTTATGTTCTCTTCTTATTGATGACCTTAATGGATTATAAAAAGATGATGAGCTGCTGGTAATCACGACTAAACATGGAAATGTGATAGTCAGGCAAATCCTGGTTGACATAAGGGCCGATTCAAACCTTATCTTCTGAAATGCACTTGATACATTAGGTTGAATGATCAACATTTGTAGCCGCATCTTCCTGGTATGGTAGGCTTAGGACATTAGTTCATCAAACCTGATGGAACTGTTAATTTGTTAAAAACATTTGCGGAAGGAGAAAAAACAAGGTTCATGCGGGTTGAATTTGTTGTTAAAAGATATAACCACATACATTGTCATTCTAGGCACATATGCTTTTGTATCTATAAGGTTTTCAATGGTCAAGTTTCATACTAATAAAGGTGAAGTGGCAAATTTGCGAGGAGGTCGAGCCATCGCCATTACTTACCATAACACAGCTCTTAGTTTGCGTAGCAAAAACAAATAATCAAATAGAAAAAAACTCCAAAGACCAAAGCCATGTGGGAAGCTTGAAAAGTTCCAAATGGGGGACACCATTGAGAAGTTTGAAAGAACTGAAGATTAATGGTTTAGAAGTTATAGTAAACTCTCGTTGCAATTATAGTTACTAAACCAAGCAATCAACCTTTCTTACAAACATTTTGGTTGTCACAAGTAACAAACCCCTTTAAAATTGATAACCGAGTGTTTAAATCTCGGGTCGTCTTCTCAAGGAATTGAAGGGAGGTGTTCTTATTATTGGTTATGAGTTTGTAAATTGGGGGTTTTTAATGTATAAGATAAAAAGCGAGAATAGTAAATGGCAAGAAAGTAAATTGTATTAAATTAAATAGATAATAAAACTCTTGGCAATGTATGAAAACTGGAAGTCCTATCCTGGTTATCCTTATCAATTGTAATGAGAATTGAATTTTTCTCCCACTTTGTTAACCTCTAATTATGAAGGTAAGTTAAGTGGATGAATTAATTCTGATTCCTCAAGTCCTAGTCTTTCCTTGGGAAAAGTTAGAGTTAGTGGAACTCGAATTAATTCTTGAAGAATTCCAATTTTCAATTAACAATGAGTTTGATAACTCAAGAGTCTCCAATGACTCAATCCAAAGCCACAAGGGAAAAATCCAAATTATTTATATAATAAATAAAAAAAAGCAATCATAATTCTGAAATACCTCAATTAGCACTAATAAAGATATCAAATGTAACATGGAAGAGTTCATAAATTAAATTAGAAAAATAAATAAAAGGAACATTGAACCTGTGATGAAGAAGAAATAATCCTAACTCCTAAAACTAAATCCTAAGAGAGACGAGAGAACCTCTCTCTCTAAAAACTACATCTACTCCTAAAATTGTGAATGTGAAAGCTTATGATTATGAATGAATGGATTCTCCCACTTTATAGCCTCTAATCTGCGTTTTCTAGGCCGCAAACTGGGTCAGAAACAGCTCAGAATTCGCTGGTTGCGAATTCAAACACGCTGATTTTCGCCACTGCGACGCGGCCGCGTGAGGCACGCGTTCGCGTCACCTAGCGTTAGGGCAAATATGGCATATTATATATCAAATCGAAGCTCCGGACGTTAGCTTTCCAACGCAACTAGAATCGCATCGTTTGGACCTTTGTAGCTAAAGTTATAGCTGTTTGAGTGCGAAGAGGTCAGGCTGGACAACTTAGCAATTTCTCTAACTTCTTGTATTCCTTCAACTTTTGCATGCTTCCTTTCCATCCTCTGAGCCATTCCTGCCCTGTAATTTCTGAAATCACTTAACACACATATCAAGGCATCTAATGGTAATAAGAGAGGATTAAACATAGGGAACTTAAGGCCAAAGAAGCATGTTTTCAATCAAAGCACAAAATCAGGAAGGAGAATGTAAACTCATGCAAATAGTATCAATAAGTGGGTAAAGAGTTGATAAAATCCACTCAATTGAGTACAAGATAAACCATAAAATAGTGGTTTATCAACCTCCCCACACTTAAATATTAGCATGTCCTCATGCTAAGCTCTAGAGAAGCTATAAAGATGAAGAGGGATGGTAGAATGTATGAAATGCAACCTATGAATGTAACTACATGCAAAAATGTTTCCACCTACTTGGTTAAAAGTAAATAAGCTTTTCAAGACAAACATAAATCAGACTTCACTAATTCAAATTATACAATAAAAGACAAGTAAACTTGTAAGAAGATAGCTCATGAAAGCAGGGAACATAGAATCAAGCACTGAACCCTCATTGGTAGTGTATATCACACTTACTCTCAAGTGTTTAGGGTCAATCACTCTACTCTTCTCTAATCATGCTTTCTAAACTTTGTTCTTCATGTAACCAATCAACAAATATTTAGCATACAGATGCAAATATCATGAGGTCTTTTCAGGGTTGTAATGGGGCTAAGGTAAAGGTAAGGATATATATATGGCTAAGTGAGCTATAATTTGAATATTTGACTAACCTAAGTTCTCACCTAACATACATACACTCTATAAAACTTTAAAATCATACCTAGCTACCCATAATTCCCACTTTTGTATGATTCCCATACTCATGTACCAAATTTTTGATATTTCTTTACTTTTGTCACATGTGCATTGATATTTTCATTAACTTAGCATTGGGGTAATTTTGTCCCCTTATTTATTTATTTATTTATATTATATATATATATATATTTTTTTTTCTTTTTCTCTTTTTCTCTTTTTTTCTCTTTTTTTTATTTTTTTTTTTTATTTTTTATTTTTTTTTGAATCATAAAAGCAAACATAACTTATCAATGTACATGGATTCTCCATTATTTTTCTATTTTGATTTTTCATGAGTAGGTTCCCAAATTTCTAATATTCAAATAAATTAGAGACATGATATATTTCCTTATTAACCCATGTTCCCACAGTTTCCCCACACTTAATTGTTACACAATCCCTATCTTAAGCTAACCAAAGATTCAATTGGGATATTTAATTGTTTTTCTGCTTTAAGGCTAGTGATGTGGTAAAATACAGAACAAATGGGGATTAAAAAGGCTCAAAGTGGCTGACAAAGGTGATTTAAAGGGTAGGCTTATTTGGGATAAGTGAGCTAAAATCAAACAATGGCTTCAATCATATGCAAGCATGTAAATACATTAAATAATGGACATATAGATTGGAACAAAATATAGATTACAATCATAGAGAAGGAAACACACAGGAATAAAATATTTATGGTTAAATAATGTAACCATATAAATAAGCTCAAATCTCCTAGGTTGTGTGTTCTTTGGCTCAAAAACCATGTTCCAAATACAACTTCAAATAAGTTTTAACATAAAAATTTTCAATTTAAATTAGTGAAATTTTTCAAAAATAGAGTCCTAAAAAGAAATTTATTACTTTAGCCAAGTAGTAACTAAATGCATAAAATCAAATAGCCATGCATTTAAACATGCAAATGCAACAACTAATAAAAGAAAATTTAAACATTGGTGTTGAGACAGAAAGGTACTAACCCACGAAGATCGATATTGACCTCCCCACACTTAAAGATTACACCGTCCACGGTGCATGCTGAGATGTGCAGGTGGACGGGTTGTTTCAACTGATGCTTTTCTTCAAGGATTGTGCAAATGGACTTGTTTGTCTCCCTTTTTAGAAGTTTCTCCCTTTTTCCGTCTTCGGTGGCCAGCCTGAAAGAAGAGAAAAAGAAGAACAGTAACCCAGAAATAAAGATAAGAAAATAAATGAAGTATGGGTGGGTTAATGCCAAATGATAAGGGTCTCATTTACATGGAAGCTTCAACATGTACGTGAGAAAACAATAGAAGCCATGGCATACCAGTGGTGCAGAATTCGCAACAAAGGGGAGGAATGTGGGTAATGAAAATATCAATATAAGTTCATGTCAATGCAAGTGAAGTGCAAGTATCATAAAAGATTGGCATTGGCAGATAATTAATATCATCCCATAGTGTAAAACAAGTCATTAAGCACCAAAATAATTCAAGATAAGATGCAACAGTTGAATATGAACAAGTGACACCAATGGAAAAATAAATTTAGAAAAGAAAAGAAAAATATGCACAAAATTAAAAGTAATGAATGAAATATGCAAATAAAGTAAGTAAAATAGAATGAAGGTGAAAAGGAATGAGAAGTGAAAGAAATAAAGTAAAAAAGAAAGATTAAAAGATAGAAGAAATTAGGATTAGAAAAGATAAAAAATAAGGATTTGGGGAAGAAAAGATAAGATATTTTGGCTGATCTGGATATGCTGTGCGCCGCATGTGACGCGGACGCGTGACTCACGCGATCGCGTGACCTGATTTGTCCGATTGGCCCGAGTGCAGCCTCGCAGTCGCACAACTCTCTGTTCGGAACTTGGTATTGCCAAAATCCAGGGTGACGCGGTCGCGTGGTCGACGCGATCGCGTGGTTGACCAATATTGGGATATGACGCGGATGCATGGGGCACGCGTTCGCATGGTAAGGTCTGGGCGTCTAGCGCCAGTCCAGCATCACTCCAGCTCATCTTTCGGCCATGCACCCTTTTGACGTCGATTTTCAGGTCACGTGGCCGCGTGGGGTCAAATTATGCTAAAGGCGCGCTTCCAGCCACGCTCTCGCGTGACTTTCTGTTCGTTTTCTTTTCTTCCCATTGCACTGGTGACGCGGACGCGTCAGCGATGCTGCCGCGTCGCGTGCGTGCTTTTTTTTTAATCTGAAAAAAAATGCAAAATGCAATGTTAATATGAATGTGATGCAAAACTCCAGGTTCAATATAATAAAATAAAATAAAACTCGAAAACAAATAAAACTAAATAAAAATGAAAAAAGAAACGATCATACCATGGTGGGTTGTCTCCCACCTAGCACTTTTAGTTAAAGTCCTTAAGTTGGACATTTGGTGAGCTCCCTGTTATGGTGACTTATTCTTGTATTCATCGAGGAATCTCCACCAATGTTTGTGATTCCAATGGCCTCCGGGGTCCCAAACTAGGGGCAGAAAGCCTTCAAGTAAGTTAAAGCAAGTGACAAGGCCCCAAGAGTGTTGATTGTTGGAATGAATTCTGGGGTCCCAAACCTTGCTTTTGCACCCGTCTTCAAGTTGATTATCATGATTCCATCCGGGTGGTTCTGCTTTAGAATTCTCACTGAAGCGTCCAAATAACTTCCTAGACCCATTCAATTGAGCTTTACACCAACCTTTGCATTTAAACTTAAAGCTTCCAACCATAATGAACCTTGCAGGACAATTCTTACCACTGGCCATCTTTCTCTTACTCTTAATGCCACAAAGAGCTCTAAGTTGACCATCCGTCTCCAGTAGCCCATATTCAAGTGGGATTAGAAAGCTAAGAGATATGAATTTTACCCACTTGAATGTTGTGAAGGATGATGGCAACTTAGGGGGAGGGGTCTCCAATAAATTTGGCAAGGTGATTTCAAGCTCCACTCCCTTGTGCTCTTTGACAACTTCCACCTCTTTGAAAACTTCTTTAATTTCAACCTCTTCCTCTTGGTAGCTTTCTTCCAATTCAATCTCTTCTTCATTACTTACCAAGGGCATGGGAGGTAGTGCTTTTTCTTCTTTAATTTCCATCTCTTGATCAACCTCTTCAAAGTCTTTAGCCATGATATGCCTTGGAGGTTGTACGCTCTCCTCAACATCAACATCAACATCAAACACCGTGGAAGGAGGCTCTGTGACTGGACTTTCCAATGGAGGTACAGCATCCCTTAAGTTTGCAACCACTTCTTCCTTTTTAATAATTGCTGCTTTGTCCAGTTGTTTAAGTATAAAATCATACTTATCCTTGATGATTTTCTTTCCATGACAGCTCCTTTCAACTACTCCTTCATCTTCAAGGGTCTCTCCTACCTTTACCCGTAGGTCCTCCTCTAGCTCTTTATGAAGTATGGATTCGCGAAGATGATTCCTTCTTTCCTGTTCCATATCAATAGCATAATTGGGATCATCTTACTCTTGGATTGATGGATGTGGGTTCTCTTCCATGGAGGGTGGTGATGGGATGAAAAGATCATTATGTGGTTGAAAAGGAAGTGCACTAGAGCTTGAGGGTTGAATATTGGAGGTAGAGGGTTGGTTCATGCGGGATATAAGATTTTGGAGTATAGAGGTGAGACCAATGATGTTAGAGATGAGTGTATTGTTATCCAATAGAGGTTGGGGTGGATCTATGTATGGCTCATTCGGTTGATAGGGTGGTTGGTATGGTGGATGTGGGTTAGGGTCATATGGAGGTGTTTGGTGGTAAGGGGCTTGTGAGTATGGTGGTCCAAAGTTATTTTGAGGAGAGGGTTCATAGGCATATGTTGATGGTTGTTGATAGTCCATTGGAGGTGGTTGTTGCCATGAGGGTTGATCAAATCCTTGTGGCTCCTCCCATCTTTGATTGTTCCAACTTTGATGCCTGTTCTCCTTGTAATTTTCTCTTCCTGCAACATAATTATAACCAGACTCAAAGCCAAAGGGGTGAGAGTTCATAGTAGCAAATAAAAATTAAAAACGAAAATAAAAACAAATTTAAATTAAAAGGTTATTTAAATTTTGAATTTGAAAATTAAATTTTGAAATTTGAATTTTAAATTTTTGAAATTTGAATTTTGAAACTTGAAATTTGAAATTTGAAAATTTTTAAATTTGAATTTTGAAAATTTTTTTTTAAATTTGAATTTTGAAATTTGATTTTTGAAATAAGATAAGATAAGATAAAAATTTTAAAATAAAAATCTGAAATTTTTTTTTTTGAAATTTCGAAAATTCAATTAAAATAAAGAGAAAAGATATTTTTGAATTAAATAAGGAAAGAGCAAAACAATAAAATGACACCAAACTTAAAATTTTTAGATCAAAACGAAGAAAACAATTAAGAACAACTTGAAGATCAAGATGAACACCAAGAACAAATTTTTGAAAAATTTTTAATAACTAAATAAAAACCAATAACCTCTTAATTTACGAAAAAACAAAAATAAAAATAAAAATAAATAAACAAGCAAAAAGTAAATATTTACAATAACCAATAATAAGGCACACGTTTGCAATTCCCCGGCAACGGCGCCATTTTGAAAGAACTGAAGATTGATGGTTTAGAAGTTATAGTAAATTCTTGTTGCAAGTATAATTACTAAACCAAGCAATCAACCTTTCTTACAAACATTTTGGTTGTCACAAGTAACAAACCCATTTAAAATTGATAACCGAGTATTTAAACCTCGGGTCGTCTTCTCAAGGAATTGCAGGGAGGTGTTCTTATTATTGGTTATGAGTTTGTAAATTGGGGGTTTTTAATGTATAAGATAAAAAGCGAGAATAGTAAATGGCAAGAAAGTAAATTGTATTAAATTAAATAGATAATAAAACTCTTGGCAAGGTATGAAAACTGGAAGTCCTATCCTGGTTATCCTTATCAGTTGTAATGAGAATTGGATTTTTCTCCCACTTTGTTAACCTCTAATTATGAAGATAAGTTAAGTGGATGAATTAATTCTGATTCCTCAAGTCCTAGTCTTTCCTTGGGAAAGTTAGAGTTAGTGGAACTCGAATTAATTCTTGAAGAATTCCAATTTTCAATTAACAATGAGTTTGATAACTCAAGAGTCTCCAATGACTCAATCCAAAGCCAAAAGGGAAAAATCCAAATTATTTATATAATAAATAAAAGAAAGCAATCATAATTCTGAAATACCTCAATTAGCACTAATAAAGATATCAAATGTAACATGGAAGAGTTCATAAATTAAATTAGAAAAATAAATAAAAGGAACATTGAACCTGTGATGAAGAAGAAATAATCCTAAATCCTAAAACTAAATCCTAAGAGAGAGGAGAGAACCTCACTCTCTAAAAACTACATCTACTCCTAAAATTGTGAATGTAAAAGCTTATGATTATGAATGAATAGATTCCCCACTTTATAGCCTCTAATCTATGTTTTCTAGGCCGCAAACTGGGTCAGAAACAGCCCAGAATTCGCTGGTTGCGAATTCAAACACGCTGATTTTCGCCACTACGACGCGGCCGCGTGGGGCACGCATTCGTGTGGCTTAGCCTTAGAGCAACTATGGCATATTATATATTAAATCGAAGCCCCGGATGTTAGCTTTCCAACGCAACTAGAACCGCGTCGTTTGGACCTCTGTAGCTAAACTTATAGCCATTTGAGTGCGAAGAGGTCAGGTTGGACAGCTTAGCAATTTCTCCAACTTCTTGTATTCCTTCCACTTTTGCATGCTTCCTTTCCATCCTCTGAGCTATTTCTGCCCTGTAATTTCTGAAATCACTTAACACACAGATCAAGGCATCTAATGGTAATAAGAGAGGATTAAACATAGGGAACTTAAGGCCAAAGAAGCATGCTTTCAATCAAAGCACAAAATCAGGAAGGAGAATGTAAACTCATGCAAATAGTATGAATAAGTGGGTAAAGAGTTGATAATATCCACTCAATTGAGCACAAGATAAATCATAAAATAGTGGTTTATCAAAGTTCACCGAGGATATAGATCGTTCTTATATATCCCACCAGTTCGGCATTGATCCAAGCGTTAAGCTAGTTGATGTGTGAGCATCTTATACCCATTTTCTGTTTATTTTCTAGTTAAATTTAGTTAGAATTTAGTAAGTTTAATTATATTTTAGTATTAAAATCCTCTTTGGATGGTACTTTGAGTTGTTTTGGTATTTTTATAATTTCAGGTGAACTTCAGGTAAATTTGGCAGTGTTTTGTGCCAGAAAGAGAAGAATTGGAGCTATCCCTTTTGGGCACTAAACGGCAGCTTGGCGTTTAGCGCCAGCAACACAGCACGCTTCTGCCCCCTTGGGGCGTCAGGCAATTTGGATCCACCTTCACTATTGGAGCATACTTAGTTGGATTTAGCTTTTAATTGTTATCTTATCTTTCATTTTTGTAATTTTTATTTACAAACAAAATTTTTTAGGTTTAAAATTTATTATTTTATTTTGTTTTCAATTCAAATTAGGTTTGATATAAAAGGGCAAAGATTCACCCTTTAGGGAAATCTTCTCACTTCCGCAGGCTTCACTTTTCAAAACCCTTTTTTTCTTTGTAAGTCATGAGCCATTAAACCTCCTTGGTTAAGGTTAGGAGCTCTATTTATTTCTATGGATTAAGATTATTATTTTTCTATTTTAATTAATGTATTGATTCAGTTTCAATGATTGCTTTCGTTCTTCATCTTATGAATTTGGGGAGAATGACAGTGGTGCGCAAAATTGAACTCACGCAACTTCACCGGCAAGTGCACCGGGTCGTCCAAGTAATACCTCAAGTGAGTAAGAGTCGATCCCATGAGGATTGCTGTTGTAGAAAGATAGTGGTTGTTGTTGTAGGCGCTGATAAAACACTATTTTATGGTTTATCTTGTGCTCAATTGAGTAGATTTTATCAACTCTTTACCCACTTATTCATACTAATTGCATGAGTTTACATTCTCCTTCCTGATTTTGTGCTATGATTGAAAACATGCTTCTTTGGCCTTATATTTGCTAATATTAATCCTCTCTTATTACCATTAGATGCCTTGATATGTGTGTTAAGTGTTTTCAGAGATTACAGGGCAGGAATGGCTTGGAGGATGGAAAGGAAGCATGCAAAAGTGGAAGGAATACAAGAAACTGAAGGAACTGCTAAAGCTGTCCAGCCTGACCTCTCTGCACTCAAAAAGTCATAACTTGAGCTACAGAGGTCCAAATGATGCGGTTCTAGTTGCGTTGGAAAGCTAACGTCCAAGGCTTCGATTTGATATATAATTTACCATAGCTGCGCCGAAGTTAGATGACGCGAACGTGTGCCCTACGCAGACGCGTCGCATCTGCGAATTGCAATCCACGTGAACGCGTGAATGACGCCTCCGCGTCACTTTCCCGTGACCAGTACGTACCAGAAATCGCTGGGGGCGATTTTTGGGTTATTTTTGACCCAGTTGTTAGCCCAAAACATACAGATTAGAGGCTATAAAGTGGGGGAATGCATCCATTCATAAATAAGCTTTCATATTCACAATTATTAGGATTTAGATGTAGTTTCTAGGGAGAGAGGTTCTCTCTCTCTCTCTCTCTTAGGATTAGGATTAGGATTATAGGTTCAATATTCATTTTTATTATTTTCTCAATTTACTTTAATTTATGAACTCTTCCATGTTACATATTATTCTCTTAATTAATGTTATTTGAGGTATTTCAGTTTATGATCGTTTTATTCTATTTATATGAATGCTTTTAATTTAATTTAGATATTTTCTCCCTTTTGGCTCTGGTTAAGTAATTGGTAACACTTGAGTTATCAAACTCATTGTTGACTGAAAATTGGAATTCTTCAAAAATTAATTCAAGATCCAATAACTCTAACTTTTCCCAAGGAAAGACTAGGAACTGAGGAATCAAAAATTAATTCATCCACTTAACTTGCCTTCATAGTTAGAGGTTAACAAAATGGGAGAAAAATCAAATTCTCATCACAATTGATAAGGATAACTAGGATAGGATTTCCAGTTCTCATACCTTGCCAAGAGTTTATTTTATAGTTATTTATTATTATTTTATTTTTCTTATCATTTAACATACTTGTTCCTTACTTTCAAAACCCCCAATTTACAAGACTCATAACTAATAATAAGAACATACCTCCTTGCAATTCCTTGAGAAGACGACCCGAGATTTAAATACTCGGTTATCAATTTTAAAGGGGTTTATTACTTGTGACAACCAAAACGTTTGTAAGAAAGGTTGATTGCTTGGTTTAGTAACTATACTCGCAACGAGAATTTACTATAACTTCTAAACCATCAGTCTTCAGTTCTTTCAAAAAATGGCGCCGTTGTCTGGGAATTACAAACGTGTGCCTTATTATTGGTTATTGTAAATATTTGCTTTTTACTTGTTTATTTGTTTTTATTTTTGTTTTTATTTTTGCTTTTTCGTAAATTAAGAGGTTATTGGTTTTTATTTAGTTATTAAAATTTTTTCAAAAATTTGTTCTGTGTTCATCTTGACCTTCAAGTTGTTCTTCGTGTTCATCTTGGCCTTCAAGTTGTTCTTAGTTATTTTCTTCGTTTTGATCTAAAAAATTTTTTAGTTTGGTGTCATTTTATTATTTTTCTCTTTCCTCATTAAATTTAAAAATATCTTTTCTCTTCATTTAATTAAATTTTCGAAATTTGCATTCAAAAAAAATTTCAGATTTTTATTTTAAAATTTTTATCTTATCTTATCTTATTTTAAAAATCAAATTTCAAAATTCAATATTTAAATTTCAAATTTCAATTTTCAAAATTCAAATTTCAAAATTCAAATTTCAAATTTTTCAAATTTCAAATTTAAATTTCAATAACCTTTTAATTTAAATTTGTTTTTATTTTCGTTTTTAATTTTTTATTAACTAACTATGAGTTCTCACCCCCGTCGCTTTGAGTTTGGTTCTAATAATTTTGAAAAGAATAGAAGCTATAACAGGAACATGCACCAAGGTCAAAACAATCAGAGATGGACGGAGCCACGAGGATCTGATCAACCCTTTAGGCAACAACACCTTCCAAACTATCATGGACGACGACCATTCAATAATGCATGTCAGAACAATAGTTATGGTGGACCCTTCCGTGACAACCAACATCCACCAAATTACTATAGTCAAGAGCCATTCCAGGGGGCATACTAAGATGATAGATATGATGGACCCCCATCATATGCCTATGAACCTCCTCAACACAACTTTGAACCACCACACTCACAAGCCAACTACCACCATTCACCTTCATATGATCCTAACCCTTATCAACCATACCAACCACCTTATGAGCCATATGAACCATATCAAGAACCACCACTTCCCTATGTACCATGTCCATATCCATCACCTCAAGACTCAACAAAGCGTTTCAAGGAAGCAATGGAAAGACTTAATGCAACCCTTCGCCAGCTGGACCAAGCAATAAATCAATTACCTTCCAAACGTTCGGACATTCAGGGAACCCCCATGGCTTCATGTGGGCAATCTAATGAAGAACGTAGCATGAAGGAGACATTAGAAACTCCGGTGGACAGTAAGGAGTATGAATTTGTACTGGAACAAGTGAAGGAAGCCGAAATTATTGAAGAAGAAGAAGTGGTTGAAGACTTGGGAGATGCTGAAGCTCCATGGGAAAGTCAGGTTATGGAACCTCCTTCCAAGGCAATTGAAATTAATGCTGAGGAGGGTGTACAACCTCCAAGGCATACCACGGTTGAAGACTTGGAAGAGATTGATCAAGAAATAGAGACTAAAGAAGCAGAAGCACAACCTCCCATGCCCTTGGTGAGCAATGAAGAAAAGATTGAACTGGAAGAAAGCTACCAAGAGGAAGATGTTAAAATTGAAGAAGCTTGCAAAGAGGTGGAAGTTGTCAAAGAAGAGCACAAGGGAGTGGAGCTCGAAATCAACTTGCCAAAGTTGTTAGAGACCCCTCCCCCTAAGTTGCCATCATCCTTCACAATATTCAAGTGGGTAAAATTCATATCCCTTAGCTTTCTAATACCACTTGAATATGGGCTACTGGAGATGGATGGTCAACTTAGAGCTCTTTGTGGCATTAAGAGTAAGAGGAAGATGATCAGTGGTAAGAATTGTCCTGCCAGGTTCATTATGGTTGGAAGCTTTAAGTTAAAACGCAAAGGTTGGTGTAGAGCTCAACTGAATGGGTCTAGGAAGTTGTTTGGCCGCTTTAGTGAGAATTCAGATTGCTTGCTACCCGGATGGAATCATGATGATCAACACAAAGACGGGTGTAAAAGCAAAGTTTGGGATCCTGGAGTCTGTTCTGACATTCAGCATACTGGAAGCCTGAGAACCTGTTTAAAACTGCTCAAGGGCTTTACGTGCCTAGTTTGGGACCCCGGAGGCCATTGGAATCACAAACATTGGTGGAGATTCCTGGATGAGTTCAAGCACAAGCCACCATAACAAAAGACTCTCCAAATGTCCAACTTAAGGACAATAACTAAAAGTGCTAGGTGGGAGACAACCCACCATGGTATGATCGTTCCTTTTTCATTTTTTTAGTTTTATTTGTTTTCGAGTTTTATTTTATTTTATTGTATTGAACCTGGAGTTTTTGCATAACATTCATATTAGCATTGCATTCTGCATACTGCATTATTTAAAAAAAAAGGGAGAGCCGCGACGCGACAGCGTCACCGACACGACCGCGTCGCAGGTGGCTCAGAGAGAATGATAAATCGAACAGAGAGTCACGCGGGAGCGTGGCTTGAGGTGTACCTTTGGCACAAATCATCCCACGCGACCGCGTCACTGACGCGTCCACGTCACATGGGAAACATGCCTCCCACGCGTCCGCGTCACTCACGCGGCCGCGTGACCTGGAAATCGATGTAAGAAAGGGTGCACGACCGAAAGTTGTGCTCGAGTGGTGCTGGACTGGTGCCGAACGCACAATTCTTACCACGCAGACGCATGGCTCACGCGTCCGCGTCATATCCCAATGATTGCCACTCACGTGATCGCGTCGACCACGCGACCGCGTCCCATTGGATTCTGGCCATGCTAAATTTTGAACAGAGAGTTGTGCGAGCGCGAGGCTGCCATCGCGCCAGTAGCACAAAACACGTCACGCGTCCGCATGACCGACGCGACCGCGTCGATTACTTTAAGCGCAAGTCACGCGAACGCGTTCCCCACGCGTCTGCGTCGCTTGCGCCGCACAGCTTATCCTAATTTGCCAAATATCTTATCCTTCTCTTCCCCAAATCCTACTTTTTCTTTTCCCTCCTCATTATTTTCTTCCCCTTTCTTCCTTCCTCGTTGTTTCTCACTTTCTACTTTCTCTCTCTCTCACCACCATTATCAAGGTTTTTCTTTTCTTCTTCCCTCCTTACTTTTCTATTCTTCTTCTTTATTTTACGTTTTCTTCTTCCTTTCTCTTTCTTTTTACTTTCATTGTTCATGTTTTCTTTTTCTTTTTCTTTTAATTGGTGTTGGAAATTTATTTGGGTCATTGTGGATTATTGCAAAATTGTTTGGCAATTATATATTAATTTAAAGGGTTGCTTGCATGTTCAATTTATTATTTTCATTAGATTATTTACCATGCATGCTATATGTTTGTGAAAACGCCCGTATGGCATTATGCACTGTTTTTCAATATCTTTTATCCTACTACTCTGAATGCTTGCTTTTCACAAAACCCTTTTTGATATCATATTCATTCAATATAATTGTCATTACAAACATGTTGTTAGTTTGAAAGACTTGGTAATCTAACTTGGACATTGAATGCTTGATCTATGCTACTCATGCCTTTGCCAGCATGCCAATAAACATCTTGCATTCAACTGTTATTACATGCACTTGCTATATTTCTATTGATGAACTTTTCACATGTAGTCATGACCATGTGTTAACGTCATTCTTCTTTATTGTGCATTGATTACCACCTTCTCCGCTCTCTTCCTTGCTCTAACCCTTAGCTTTAAAAGTTACTTTCTTTTTCCCTTTTCAGGATGGCCACCAAGAAGGGTAAAGAAAAAGCTACTCCCAAACTACTGGCAAAGAAAGGAACAAAAAGAGCCCCAGCTGAGGAACCACAACCCCATCCAGTTGCACATCTTAGCATGCACCGAGGACGGTGCAATCTTTAAGTGTGGGGAGGTCGATACCGATCTCCATGGGTTAGTACTTTCTTGTCTCAACACCAATGTTTAAATTTTTCTTATAGTTAGTTGTTGCAACTGCATGTTTGTTAGATTTTTTTTGCATATTTTACCACTTGGTTGAAGTAATATTTTCTTTTTCAAGAAACCTTTTAGAGCATTTCACTAATTTGAATAAAATTTAATGTTACACTTGTTTGAAGAAATATTATACTGGAACATGGTTTAGAGCTCGAACACACAAAACTTGTGAGATTTTTGAGCCTATTTGAATTGGTTGTATTTTGCCAACCAATATTTTAATTTTGCTGTGTGTTTTTCTCTGTAAAAATTGTGATCTTTGTCTTGCTTAATTCTATATTTCCATTATTTGATGTATTGATGAGCAGATAATTTATACGGTTTTTGGCACTGTTTTTAATATGTTTTTAGTAGAATCTAGTTACTTTTAGGGATGTTTTCATTAGTTTTTATGTTAAATTCACATTTCTGGACTTCACTATGAGTTTGTGTGTTTTTCTGTGATTTCAGGTATTTTCTGGCTGAAATTGAGGGACTTGAGCAAAAATCAGATTCAGAGGTTGAAGAAGGACTGCTGATGCTGTTGGATTCTGACCTCCCTACACTCAAAGTGGATTTTCTGGAGCTACAGAACTCAAACTGGCGCGCTTCCAATTGCGTTGGAAATTAGACATTCAGGGCTTTCCAGCAATATATAATAGTCCATACTTTGAATGCGTTTAGACGATGTAAAAGGGCGTTGAACGCTAGTTCTACGCTGCTGTCTGGAGTTAAACGCCAGAAACAAGTCACAAACCAGAGTTAAACGCCAGAAATACGTTACAACCTGGCGTTCAACTCCAGAAAGAGCCTCTGCACGTGTAACACTCAAGCTCAGCCCAAGCACACACCAAGTGGGCCCCGGAAGTGGATTTATGCATCATTTACTTACTTCTGTAAACCCTAGTAGCTAGTTTATTATAAATAGGACTTTTTACTATTGTATTAGACATCTTTGGAATCATCTTTGGACGCCTAGTTCTTAGATCATGGGGGCTGGCCTCTCGGCCATGCCTGGACCTTTGTCACTTATGTATTTTCAACGGTAGAGTTTCTACACTCCATAGATTAAGGTGTGGAGCTCTGCTGTTCCTCAAAGATTAATGCAAAGTACTACTGTTTTTCTATTCAATTCAACTTATTCTGCTTCTAAGATATTCATTCGCACTTCAACCTGAATGTGATGAACATGACAATCATCATCATTCCCCCACGAACGCGTGCCTGACAACCACTTCCGTTCAACCTTAGATTGAATGAGTATCTCTTGGATCTCTTAATCAGAATCTTCGTGGTATAAGCTAGATTGATGGCGGCATTCATGAGAGTCCGGAAAGTCTAAACCTTGTCTGTGGTATTCCGAGTAGGACTCTGTGATTGAATGACTGTGACGAACTTCAAACTCGCGAGTGCTGGGCGTAGTGACAGACGCAAAAGGAGGGTGAATCCTATTCTAGTATGATCGAGAACCTCAGATGATTAGCCGTGCTGTGACAGAGCATTTGGACCATTTTCACAAGAGGATAGGATGTAGCCATTGGCAAGGGTGACGCCTCCAGACGATTAGCCATGCAGTGACAGCGCATCGGACCATTTTCCAGAGAGGATTAAAAGTAGCCATTGACAACGGTGATGTCCTTACATAAAGCCAGCCATAGAAAGGAGTAAGACTGATTGGATGAAGACAGCAGGAAAGCAGAGGTTTAGAGGGACGAAAGCATCTCCATGCATTTATCTGAAATTCTCACCAAGGATTTACATAAGTATCTCTATCCCTATTTTATTATTAATATTCGAAAACTCCATAACCATTCTATATCCGCCTGACTGAGATTTACAAGATGACCATAGCTTGCTTCATACCAACAATCTCCGTGGGATCGACCCTTACTCGTGTAAGGTTTATTACTTGGACTACCCAGTGCACTTGCTGGTTAGTTGTGCGAAGTTGTGATAAAAAGTTGAGATTACAATTGAGCGTACCATGTTGATGGCGCCATTGATGATCACAATTTCGTGCACCAAGTTTTTGGCGCCGTTGCCGGGGATTGTTCGAGTTTGGACAACTGACGGTTCATCTTGTTGTTCAGATTGGGTAACTTTCTTTTCGTTTTCTTTTCAAAAAGTTTTCAAAAACTTTTCAAAAAAATCTTTCAAAAATTTCTCCTTTGTTTTCGAAAAAAATTTTTTAAAGAAAATACAAAAAAATCATAAAATCATAAAAGTAAAAAATATTTCATGTTTCTTGTTTGAGACTTGAGTCAATTTTTGAGTTTGGTGTCAACTGCATATTCATCTTGCATTTTTCGAAAAATTCATGCATTCATGGTGTTTTTCATGATCTTCAAGTTGTTCTTGGTAAGTCATCTTGTTTGATCTTGATGTTTTCTTGTTTTGTGTCTTTTCTTGTTTTTCATATGCATTCTTGAAATCTTAGTGTCTTGCATGTTTTCTTTGCATTAAAAATTTTTCAAAAATAAGTTGTTGATGTTCATCTTGACATTCAAAGTGTTCTTGGTGTTCATCTTGACATTCATAGCATTCTTGCATGCATTCATTGTTTTGATCCAAAATTTTCATGCATTGAGTCTTTTTCATGTTTTTCCCTCTCATCATAAAAAATTCAAAAATAAAAAAAATATCTTTTCCTTTTTCTCTCATCAAATTCGAAAATTTGAGTTGACTTTTTCAAAAATTTTTAAAATCTAGTTGTTTTTATGAGTCAAATCAAATTTTCAATTTAAAAATCTTATCTTTTTCAAAATCTTTTTCAAAAATCAAATCTTTTTCATTTTTTCTAAGTTATTTTTGAAAATTTTAAAAATATTTTTCAAAAATCTTTTTCTTATCTTTATCTCCTAATTTTCGAAAATAACATCATCAATTAATGTTTTGATTCAAAAATTTCAAGTTTGTTACTTGCTTGTTAAGAAAGATTCAAACTTTGAGTTCTAGAATCATATCTTGTGATTTTTGTGAATCAAATCATTAATTGTGATTTTAAAAATCAAATCTTTTTCAAACCTAATTTCAATCATATCTTTTCAAAAATATCTCTTTATTTTATCTTTTTCAAAATTTGATTTTAAAATATCTTTTCTAACTTCTTATCTTCTTATCTTTTCAAAATTGATTTTCAAATTTGTTTCAACTAACTAACTAACTTTTTATTTGTTTCTTATCTTTTTCAAAACTACCTAACTAACTCTCTCTCTAATTTTCGAAAATATCTCTCCTCTTTTTCAAAATTTCTTTTTAAATTAACTAATTATTTTAACTTTTGATTTTAAAATTTTGAAAATTACTAACCTTTTTCAAAAACTATTTTCAAAAATCACTAACCCTTTTTCAAAAATAATTTTCGAAAATCCTTCTCCCTCATCTCCTTCTAATTATTTATTCATCTACTAACACTTCTCTTCATCTCATATCACTGCTCCTATCCTTACCCTTGTGTTTGGATTCTTCATTCTTCTTCACCCATATTCCTTTTCTTCTTCTACTAACAATAAGGAACCTCTTTACTGTGACATAGAGGATTCCTCTTCTTTTCTTGTTCTCTTCTCTTTCTTATGAGCAGGAACAAGGAAAAAGGCATTCTTGTTGAAGCTGATCCAGAACCTGAAAGGACTCTGAAGAGGAAACTAAGAGAAGCTAAATTACAACAATCCAGAGACAACCTTATTGAAAATTTCGAACAAGTAAAGGAGATGGCAGCCGAACCCAACAACAATAATGCAAGGAGAATGCTTGGTGACTTTACTGCACCAAATTCCAATTTACATGGAAGAAGCATCTCCATTCCTGCCATTGGAGCAAACAATTTTGAGCTGAAACCTCAATTAGTTTCTCTGATGCAGCAGAACTGCAAGTTTCATGGACTTCCATCTGAAGATCCTTTTCAGTTCTTAACTGAATTCTTGCAGATATGTGATACTGTTAAGACTAATGGAGTAGATCCTGAAGTCTACAGGCTCATGCTTTTCCCTTTTACTGTGAGAGACAGAGCTAGAATATGGTTGGATTCTCAACCTAAGGATAGCCTGAACTCTTGGGATAAGCTGGTCAAGGCTTTCTTAGCCAAGTTCTTTCCTCCTCAGAAGCTGAACAAGCTTAGGGTGGATGTTCAAACCTTCAGACAGAAACAAGGTGAATCCCTCTATGAAGCTTGGGAAAGATACAAGCAACTGACCAAAAAGTGTCCTTCTGACATGTTTTCAGAATGAACCATCCTGGATATATTCTATGATGGTCTATCTGAATTGGCTAAGATGTCATTGGACACTTCTGCAGGTGGATCCATTCACATAAAGAAAATGCCTGCAGAAGCTCAAGAACTCATTGACATGGTTGCTAATAACCAGTTCATGTACACTTCTGAGAGGAATCCTATAAGTAATGGGACGCCTATGAAGAAGGGAGTTCTTGAAATTGATACTCTGAATGCCATATTGGCTCAGAACAAAATATTAACTCAGCAAGTCAATATGATTTCTCAGAGTCTGAATGGAATGCAAGTTGCATCCAACAGTACTCAAGAGGCATCTTCTGAAGAAGAAGCTTATGATCCTGAAAACCCTACAATAGCAGAGGTAAATTATATGGGTAAACCTTATGGAAACACATATAACCCATCATGGAGAAATCATCCAAATTTCTCATGGAAGGATCAAAAGCCTCAACAAGGCTTTAATAATGGTGGAAGAAATAGGTTTAACAATAGTAAACCTTTTCCATCATCCACTCAGCAACAGACAGAGAATTCTGAGCAGAATCCATCTAGCTTAGCAAATTTAGTCTTTGATCTATCTAAGGCCACTGTGAGTTTCATGAATGAAACAAGGTCCTCCATTAGAAATTTGGAATCACAAGTGGGCCAGCTGAGTAAAAGGATCACTGAAATCCCTCCTAGTACTCTCCCAAGCAATACAGAAGAAAATCCAAAAGGAGAGTGCAAGGCCTTTGAATTGATCACCATGGCCGAACCTGTAAGGGTGGGAGAGGACGTGAATCCCAGTGAGGAAGACCTCCTGGGACGTCCAGTGATCAATAAGGAGTTTCCCTTTGAGGAACCAAAGGAATCTGAGGCTCATCTAGAGACCATAGAGATTCCACTAAACCTCCTTATGCCATTCATGAGCTCTGATGAGTATTCCTCTTCTGAAGAGAATGAGGATGTTACTGAAGAGCAAGTTACCAAGTACCTTGGTACAATCATGAAGCTGAATGCAAATTATTTGGTATTGAGACTTGGGAAGATGAACCTCCCTTGTTCACCAATGAACTAAGTGATCTGGATCAACTGACATTGCCTCAGAAGAAACAGGATCCTGGAAAGTTCATAATACCTTGTACCATAGGCAACATGATCTTTGAAAAGGCTCTGTGTGACCTTGGTTCAGGGATAATCCTTATGCCCCTCTCTGTAATAGAGAAACTGGGAATCTATGGGGTACAAGCTGCTAAAATCTCATTAGAAATGGCAGACAATGATGCCAAGGCATCTTAGGCTAGTTTCACTAGCCTTTTTCTTTTATTTTTAGTTGTTTTATGCATTTTCTTGAGCCTTAAGTAATCATTTTGGGCCAAATAGTCATGCTTGTCTTAAATCATTCAACATGAAGATTTTGATGCAAATTCCATGAGTTTTTAGTTATATTCCTTGAAAGCTATGAATGGAAGAATTCTCATGAATTTTTGCAAGACTTTGATGCAATTGTTTGGATGATTTCAGGGAAGAAGAGGCTAGGCAAGGAAGCAACAAAATCAATAAAGGAAGCTTGAATATCACATGTGGAGTTTAAGTTCCAGTTTAAGCTTAAACTGGAACTTAAACTACCAAGCCATATAATGCTGGAATTGAAGTTTAACCTCCAGTTTAACCTTAAACTGGAGGTTAAACGCCAGAATGAGAATGCCAATCAGGAAGCATGTCCACGTTTAACCTCCAGTTTAACCTTAAACTGGAGGTTAAACGCCAGAAATGGGAAGTGCACCAGGGAGCCATTTCCACGTTTAAGCTCCAGTTTGACCTTAAACTGGAGCTTAAACGTGTTCGACCAAGTTTCTCCTCCAGGGTTGCTTTCTCCATTTCCACGTTTAAGCTCCAGTTTAACCTTAAACTGGAGCTTAAACGTGTTCGACACCTCCAGGGCTACCTTTCTAAGCTTCCACGTTTAAGCTCCAGTTTAACCTTAAACTAGAGCTTAAACGTGTTCGACCTCCAGGGCTACCTTTTCCATTTCCACGTTTAAGCTTCAGTTTAACCTTAAACTGAAGCTTAAACGTGTTATATGGAACAGCTTGACCATGCCTTCTTCAAACATAAATAACTTGAGCTACAAAACTCCAAATGAGGTGATTCAAAATGTATTGGAAAGAAGACATCTAGAGCTTTCCAAGCATATATGGCATGCATGGTGGATACTAAAAATTGAGGGAGAAAACAGCCCCGTAATGTGCATAGAAGAGCATAGTACCAACATGCAATCAGGCCAGCTGACCTCTTCACCTTCCATGGAGTATAACTCGAGTTGTAGAACTCCAAATGATGCGCTTCCAGTTGCATTGGAAAGTAGACATCCAGAGCTTTCCAACGATATATAGAAGTATGGGGTGGACAATGCAACTGAGCTCCCAAAATTGGCATTTTCGAGCACGTTTAAGTGACTTAAACGTTGGCTTAAACGCTGTCGAACCAACCAGCAACCTTGTCACCTTCAATCAAGCATAACTTGAGCTATAGAGATCCAATTGAGGTGCTTCCAGTTGCGTTAGAAAGCTGACATCCATAGCTTTCCAACGAGGTATAATAGTCTATATTTGGCATCAAATTGGCAAGGTTGACAAGAGAACAAAGTGACGACTCAAGAAAGGGGGGTGCAACGTTTGAGTGTAGTTTAATGGATCATTATCCTTTTTGGATCAATTATGTCACTCTACCCTTCAAGCAAGCAAGGCCCATCAACAACACCAAATCAAGGCCACAAGAATCATCTAGAATAGTTTATTTTCATTTGATTGTAATTTGCTTTGAATTTCATTTTCATTTTGTAATTTAGGGAGCCTATTTAAAGGCCTTAGTTTCTACATTTGAGACAGACACGGGGGATTGAAGGGGAATCCAGCCCCTGAGGGGGAGAGAACTGGAACTTTTCATTTTAGCTAGTTTTCATATCTTTGTAATTGAATTCAGAGCTATGACTCACTAAACCCCCTTTCGTTGGGTTAGGGAGCTCTATTGTAATTCAATGAATCAATAATAGTTTATCTTCTTCTTCAATCTTTTCTCTTGAATTTTGTTAGAAAGCTTCTCGATCTAATTCCATTGGGTAGTTGTCTTGGGAAAGAAACTACCCATAATTGGAATCCTTCGGAACCTTGGGAAAGGAATGGAGGATTCATGCTAGAGAAGCTTTCTCACAGTGAATTGGATTGGGGTTTGGATGGATATTGTGACATGTAATCCTACCAAATTGTGGTTCATGAAGCTGTGTGGTATAATCAGTGATCGAGCATCATCTCTTCTTATGAACATTTAAACCAAGGGATTGGGAATTTGTTTGTTTTTAGAGAGAATTGGTGAGCCAAGGGATTGGGATCCAATCATATAAGATTGCCAAGCAAAATTTAATGAACGCATTGGTTGAGGAAGAGATAAACATGTTTTGATTCGGAGATCTCAATATCTCCTATAACCCAATGAATTCCCCATTTCTGATTTCCACTTTCTCTTTACATTCTGCAACTCAATTCATGCAATCACCCCCATTCCCTTTTAATTTCAGCAATTTAGCTTCTGCTCTTTAATTCATGCAATTTAAGATTCCGCCATTTCAATTTCTTGTCATTTACTTTTCCCGCCAATTTTACATTCCGCAATTCTCATCTAAATCTTGATTCCGCTCAACTAGAACACACTTCTAATCTGAATTGCTCATTCAACCAATCCTTGTGGGATTCGACCTCACTCTATTGTGAGTTTTTACTTGACGATAACTGGTGCACTTGCCGGAAGGAATTTTGCCGATCGTGCAATTTCCTAAATCGTAGCATAACAAGTTTATGCACATCAAGTTTATGGCGCCGTTGCCGGGGATTGGTTTTCGATTGACAATTCTCCAATTGGAAGTTAACTAGATTGAGCAATTTTTCTTTTCTTTTGTTAATAGTTTTTGTTTCAGTTTATTACTGCTAATTTCTGCAAATTTTAATTTGTTTTCTTTGCTTATTCACTTGTTAGCATACTAACCACTAGCTGTTTGTGATATTGCCTCACTATGGAATTTCCACTATCTTTGGATGAGTATTGTTTGAGACTGAGCACATTGCAAAAAAGAAAGGAGTATCCATCATCTTTTGGTCAATCAAAATTCATGAGAAACTCTCCACCACCACAGAATGATTCATGTTATTATGCTCATGGTGGGTGGGAGTATCAGGAACAGGAAACAGGGTACTTCCCAGAGCCACAAAATGGTCCATGTTTTGGTGAATTTGATCACTACTCAAGTTGTGGCTGGGAAGATCAAAACCAAAGAGATTTCACTTATTCACACCCCATTCATCAAGAGCCATCACCTCTGAATTATCCAACCTCACCTCCTAGTTTTACATATCCAAATTCTTCATCACTTGAGCATTTCTCAGCACAAAATTCCTTCTCAAATTCATACAATTCATTTCACTATCCACAAGACTCATTCCACTACACACAAGAGTCATACCACTACCAACACTCCAACCAAAGACTCTATCAGCCCACACAAAACACATACTCCCAGCCACCATATCACAGCCAAGATAATCAACCTCATCAACCCAATCCGAACCAACAATTTCAAGATCAATTAAACAGGATAGAAGGAATGATTGCAACTATGGGCAGAGATGTGGCCGATTTGAAAAGCTTTAAGGAAGAAGTGATATCCAACTTACAAAATCATGGTGCTGCCATTCAAAAGCTAGAAGCACAAATTGGATATCTATCAAAGCAAATCCCTACCCACAATTCTTCTAGTGATACCATGGCAAACCCAAGGGAGGAATCAGAAGAACAAGAAAGGGAGAAAGTCAATCAAGGGAGATCACACTCCAATGACACAGAGAGTTGCAAAGAGGAAGGGTTCATTGAACCACAAATTCAGGAAGCTTTTGATGAACAGGATACTCCAACTGTCCAACAACAACCAAGTTCTGAGATCAAGGATGTGAAGGCAGTAGAAACAAGCACCAAAATGAGGATTGTGACCGAGAAACAAAGGATCATATCCATGAAGAAGAGAAGGTCGAAGAACAATCCAACTCCTGAGCCAACAAGCAAGTTCACTCAAGCCAATCACAAGGGAAAGCTTGCTGGAAAGAAGCATTCACAACAAGGGGCACTAACTAGCTCCTTTATCCACTTGAAGTCATTCCTCTTAACAAACTGGAAGAAGAGGAAGAAAGTCAGGAACAGCATGTCAAGCTAATGACGTTAAAGAAGCGCTTGTTGGGAGGCAACCCAACCAAAGGTAGTTTTTCTTTTCTAGTTATTTCAATAAAAGAGTTAAGTAGATTTATCTGTATTGCAAGGAGCTAAGTTTGGTGTTGCACACCAAAACAATTCAAGGGTGAATGTGAGATTCTAAGTTTGGTGTTCCACCAAAAACTTCATTAAAAGCACATTTCTACCTCAGCATGACTAGTCACTAGCTCCAACCAATCAGGGAAACTACTTAAACAATAGTTTAATTTCTAGATCATAGTTATTTTCTTAATAAAAGCACAAGAGGTTTTCTGCATATGATCCAAATTGCTGCATATGGCAAGGAACTAAGTTTGGTGTTCACACACCAATCTAAGTTCAGAGGCCTACAAACATACATGCATGCTAACCAATTCTCAAAGTGCTTGGGGAACAAGCAACTTCTAATAGCTTTGCAGGAAGACAATCAATCTCATGGAAGGAATATACATCATCATCAAAGAGAACACCAAGGCTAGGAAGGATGATGAACAACAAAGAAGATGCTAAAAGGTTGTATTGTCACTTAATTGCTTGTACTTTGAATTGCTGATATTGGAAGTTTGCATGCACCCCTGCTTTAAGTTTGAGTCATTGCAGTTTTTGTTTGTCTGTTTGTTTAATTTCCAAATAAGTGATAGTCTAAGTGTCTGGATAAACTTCACTTGCTTAAATGTATGCTTGCCATGCTTGTTCTGTTTCCAAAAATAAAAGAAAAGTTTGAACAAAAGTAACTCAATTCCATTTAGTAAGAAATCAAATAAGATTAAGTGGTGGTATGCATGTTTGATTGAATAGTCAGCTCACTAAGAAATAAAGTTAGAATTGTCACTTTTAGTGGAATTTAGGATGCTGTCTATGGATCTTGATGAATAAATGTCTTTGGCCATGAAAAAGAAAGAAGAAGAAGAAGAAAAAGCCACTGAAAAAGGGCAACCAAAAAGCAAAAAAAAAAAAAAAATTGAGAAAATAAGCTAGGCACCAATGGTTTGAACTTCTGAGACAAATGCCTGTGGTGTTTATGTATTAAGGATATGCTTGGATGAATAGGTTCTGAGGAGTGTTTCAACACTTGGTAACTTGGGTTAACTAACCCGGGATTATCAACCAAAAGTCCATTATCAAGAGCAACCTAAATACAAAACATTTAGTACACAAAGAGGTGCTGGGTACCAATGTCTCAAGAAGAAATGTGAACTAAAATGCCTGTAGTGGATATGTGTAGTGCACTGATAAGAAAAAGAAAATGCCAAAGGCTTGTGCAACACATGACACTGAGCAACAAGGAGCAAATAAGCTCAAAGAAAAAGAAAAACAAAGAAAAGAAACTTGCCAAGGATATGTGAATAACAAGAGGCCATAGCAGTGTTTTAGTGGAAACATAAAAAGTGACATTCTTACCTAAGAAACAATAAAGTGATGCTGCAACAACTTTCTGCATGAACACCCCATTAATCAATTACTTACTGATATGGCTAATGAATTTACTTTCTGTTTCATTCTTTCTTCTCAATAATTCAGAACTTGCTTGGGGACAAGCAAGGATTAAGTTTGGTGTTGTGATGCCAAGGCATCTTAGGCTAGTTTCACTAGCCTTTTTCTTTTATTTTTAGTTGTTTTATGCATTTTCTTGAGCCTTAAGTAATCATTTTGGGCCAAATAGTCATGCTTGTCTTAAATCATTCAACATGAAGATTTTGATGCAAATTCCATGAGTTTTTAGTTATATTCCTTGAAAGCTATGAATGGAAGAATTCTCATGAATTTTTGCAAGACTTTGATGCAATTGTTTGGATGATTTCAGGGAAGAAGAGGCTAGGCAAGGAAGCAACAAAATCAATAAAGGAAGCTTGAATATCACATGTGGAGTTTAAGTTCCAGTTTAAGCTTAAACTGGAACTTAAACTACCAAGCCATATAATGCTGGAATTGAAGTTTAACCTCCAGTTTAACCTTAAACTGGAGGTTAAACGCCAGAATGAGAATACCAATCAGGAAGCATGTCCACGTTTAACCTCCAGTTTAACCTTAAACTGGAGGTTAAACGCCAGAAATGGGAAGTGCACCAGGGAGCCATTTCCACGTTTAAGCTCCAGTTTGACCTTAAACTGGAGCTTAAACGTGTTCGACCAAGTTTCTCCTCCAGGGTTGCTTTCTCCATTTCCACGTTTAAGCTCCAGTTTAACCTTAAACTGGAGCTTAAACGTGTTCGACACCTCCAGGGCTACCTTTCTAAGCTTCCACGTTTAAGCTCCAGTTTAACCTTAAACTGGAGCTTAAACGTGTTCGACCTCCAGGGCTACCTTTTCCATTTCCACGTTTAAGCTTCAGTTTAACCTTAAACTGAAGCTTAAACGTGTTATATGGAACAGCTTGACCATGCCTTCTTCAAACATAAATAACTTGAGCTACAAAACTCCAAATGAGGTGATTCAAAATGCATTGGAAAGAAGACATCTAGAGCTTTCCAAGCATATATGGCATGCATGGTGGATACTAAAAATTGAGGGAGAAAACAGCCCCGTAATGTGCATAGAAGAGCATAGTACCAACATGCAATCAGGCCAGCTGACCTCTTCACCTTCCATGGAGTATAACTCGAGTTGTAGAACTCCAAATGATGCGCTTCCAGTTGCATTGGAAAGTAGACATCCAGAGCTTTCCAACGATATATAGAAGTATGGGGTGGACAATGCAACTGAGCTCCCAAAATTGGCATTTTCGAGCACGTTTAAGTGACTTAAACGTTGGCTTAAACGCTGTCGAACCAACCAGCAACCTTGTCACCTTCAATCAAGCATAACTTGAGCTATAGAGATCCAATTGAGGTGCTTCCAGTTGCGTTAGAAAGCTGACATCCATAGCTTTCCAACGAGGTATAATAGTCTATATTTGGCATCAAATTGGCAAGGTTGACAAGAGAACAAAGTGACGACTCAAGAAAGGGGGGTGCAACGTTTGAGTGTAGTTTAATGGATCATTATCCTTTTTGGATCAATTATGTCACTCTACCCTTCAAGCAAGCAAGGCCCATCAACAACACCAAATCAAGGCCACAAGAATCATCTAGAATAGTTTATTTTCATTTGATTGTAATTTGCTTTGAATTTCATTTTCATTTTGTAATTTAGGGAGCCTATTTAAAGGCCTTAGTTTCTACATTTGAGACAGACACGGGGGATTGAAGGGGAATCCAGCCCCTGAGGGGGAAAGAACTGGAACTTTTCATTTTAGCTAGTTTTCATATCTTTGTAATTGAATTCAGAGCTATGACTCACTAAACCCCCTTTCATTGGGTTAGGGAGCTCTATTGTAATTCAATGAATCAATAATAGTTTATCTTCTTCTTCAATCTTTTCTCTTGAATTTTGTTAGAAAGCTTCTCGATCTAATTCCATTGGGTAGTTGTCTTGGGAAAGAAACTACCCATAATTGGAATCCTTCGGAACCTTGGGAAAGGAATGGAGGATTCATGCTAGAGAAGCTTTCTCACAGTGAATTGGATTGGGGTTTGGATGGATATTGTGACATGTAATCCTACCAAATTGTGGTTCATGAAGCTGTGTGGTATAATCAGTGATCGAGCATCATCTCTTCTTATGAATATTTAAACCAAGGGATTGGGAATTTGTTTGTTTTTAGAGAGAATTGGTGAGCCAAGGGATTGGGATCCAATCATATAAGATTGCCAAGCAAAATTTAATGAACGCATTGGTTGAGGAAGAGATAAACATGTTTTGATTCGGAGATCTCAATATCTCCTATAACCCAATGAATTCCCCATTTCTGATTTCCACTTTCTCTTTACATTCTGCAACTCAATTCATGCAATCACCCCCATTCCCTTTTAATTTCAGCAATTTAGCTTCTGCTCTTTAATTCATGCAATTTAAGATTCCGCCATTTCAATTTCTTGTCATTTACTTTTCCCGCCAATTTTACATTCCGCAATTCTCATCTAAATCTTGATTCCGCTCAACTAGAACACACTTCTAATCTGAATTGCTCATTCAACCAATCCTTGTGGGATTCGACCTCACTCTATTGTGAGTTTTTACTTGACGATAACTGGTGCACTTGCCGGAAGGAATTTTGCCGATCGTGCAATTTCCTAAATCGTAGCATAACAAGTTTATGCGCATCAGACAATTCAAGAAAACAGGCCTATGGACAAGTAGAGGACGTGTTAGTAAAGGTTGAAGGCCTTTACATCCCTACTGATTTCATAGTCTTGGATACTGGAAAGAATGAGGATGAATTCATCATCCTTGGAAGACCCTTCCTAGCCACAGCAAGAGCTGTGATTGATGTTGACAGAAGTGAATTAGTCCTTCAATTGAATGGGGACTCCCTTGTGTCTACAACTCAAGGTTATCCTTCTATAAACATGGAGAGGAAGCATAAAAAGCTTCTCTCAAAGCAGAGTCAACCAGAGCCCCCACAGTCAAACTCTAAGTTTGGTGTTGAACTCCCATATCCAAACTCTAAGTTTGGTGTTGAACTCCCATATCCAAACTCTAAGTTTGGTGTTGGGAAGTCTCAACAATGCTCTGAACATCTGTGACGCTCCATGAGAGCCCACTGTGAAGCTATTGACATTAAAGAAGCGCTTGTTGGGAGGCAACCCAATGTTTATTTATCTAATTTTATTGTTTTTCATGTTTTATTAGGTTCATGGTCATGTGGAGTCACGAAAAAATTAGAAAAATTAAAAACAGAATCAAAAACAGTAGAAGAAAAATCACACACTGGAGGAAGACCTTACTGGCGTTTAAACGCCAGTAAGAAGCATCTTTTGGGCGTTCAACGCCAGAACAGAGCATGGTTCTGGCGCTGAACGCCAGAAATGGGCAGCATCTGGGCGTTTGAACGCCAGAAATGCACCTTGGAGAAGAGCTGGCGCTGAACGCCCAGAACAAGCATGGTTCTGGCGTTCAACGCCAGAAATGGGCAACAAATGGGCGTTCAACGCCCAGAACAAGCACCAATCTGGCGCTGAACGCCCAGAGTTATGTGCAAAGGCATTTTACATGCCTAATTTGGTGCAAGGTTGTAAATCCTTGAACACCTCAGGATCTGTGGACCCCACAGGATCACCTCAGGATCTGTGGATCCCACAGGATCCCCACCTACCTCCACTCACTTCTTATCACCACTTCACCACTCACATCCATCCACTCTTCCCCATAAACCTACCTCATAAACTCCACCTACCTTCAAAAATTCAAAATCAATTTCCCACCCAACCCACCCTAAATGGCCGAACCTAACCCTCCCTCCCTTCCCTATATAAAGCCCTCCATTCTTCCTTAAATTCACACAACACAACCCTCTCCTCCCCTTCTTGACCGAAACACATCTCCCTTTCCTCCATTTCTTCTTCTTCTTCATCTTTTCTTTCTTCTCTTGCTCGAGGGCGAGCAAAATTCTAAGTTTGGTGTGGTAAAAGCATAAGCTTTTTGTTTTTCCATTACCATTGATGGCACCTAAGACCGGAGAATCCTCTAGAAAAGGGAAAGGGAAGACAAAAGCTTCCACCTCCGAGTCATGGGAGATGGAAAGATTCATCTCCAAAGCTCATCAAGACCACTTCTATGATGTTGTGGCCAAGAAGAAGGTGATCCCTGAGGTCTCTTTCAAGCTCAAGAAGAATGAGTATCCGGAGATCCGACATGAAATCCAAAGAAGAGGTTGGGAAGTTCTAACAAAACCCATCCAACAAGTCGGCATCCTAATGGTTCAAGAGTTCTATGCCAATGCATGGATCACTAGGAACCATGATCAAAGTAAGAACCCGGACCCAAGGAATTATCTCACCATGGTTCGGGGGAAATACTTAGATTTTAGTCCGGAAAATGTGAGGTTGGCGTTTAACTTGCCTATGATGCAAGGAGATGCACGCCCCTACACTAGAAGGGTCAACTTTAATCAAAGGTTGGACCAAGTCCTCATGGACATATGTGTGGAAGGAGCTCAATGGAAGATTGACTCCAAAGGCAAGCCGGTTCAACTAAGAAGACTGGACATCAAGCCTGTAGCTAGAGGATGGTTAGAGTTCATACAACGCTCCATCATCCCCACTAGCAACCGATCCGAAGTTACTGTGGATCGGGCCATCATGATTCATAGCATCATGATTGGAGAGGAAGTAGAAGTTCATGAAGTCATCTCCCTTGAACTCTACAAAATAGCTGAAAAGTCCTCCCCCATGGCAAGGCTAGCTTTTCCTCATCTTATTTGCCATCTCTGTTACTCAGCTGGAGCTTCCATAGAAGGAGACATTCTCATTGAGGAAGAGAAGCCCATCTCTAAGAAAAGGATGGAGCAAGCAAGAGAGCCCATTCATGGAGCTCAAGAGGCGCATGAAGCTCATCACCATGAGATCCCGGAAATGCCTCCAATGCATTTCCCTCCACAAAACTATTGGGAGCAAATCAACACCTCCCTAGGAGAATTAAGTTCCAACATGGGACAACTAAGGGTGGAACATCAAGAGCACTCCATCATCCTTCATGAAATAAGAGAAGATCAAAAAGCAATGAGGGAGGAGCAACAAAGACAAGGAAGAGACATAGAAGAGCTCAAGGACATCATTGGTTCCTCAAGAAGGAAACGCCACCATCACTAAGGTGGACTCATTCCTTGTTCTTACTTTTTCTATTTTTCGTTTTCTATGTTAAGTGCTTATCCATGTTTGTGTCTTCATTACATGATCATTAGTATTTAGTAACTTTGTCTTAAAGTTATGAATGTCCTATGAATCCATCACCTCTCTTAAATAAAAACTGTTTTAATTCAAAAGAACAAGAAGTACATGAGTTTCAAATTTATCCTTGAACTTAGTTTAATTATATTGATGTGGTGACAATGCTTCTTGTTTTCTGAATGAATGCTTGAACAGTGCATATGTCTTTTGAAGTTGTTGTTTAAGAATGTTAAATATGTTGGCTCTTGAAAGAATGATGATAAGGAGACATATTATTTGATAATCTAAAAAATCATAAAAATGATTCTTGAAGCAAGAAAAAGCAGCAAAGAACAAAGCTTGCAGAAAAAAAAAAGAGAGAAAAAAATAAGCGAAAAAAAATAGAAAGAAAAAGAAAAAGCAAGCAGAAAAAGCCAAAAGCTCTTAAAACCAAGAGGCAAGAGCAAAAAGCCAATAACCCTTAAAACCAAAAGGCAAGGGCAAATAAAAAAGGATCCCAAAGCTTTGAGCATCAGTGGATAGGAGGGCCTAAAGGAATAAAATCCTGGTCTAAGTGACTAAACCAAGCTGTCCCTAACCATGTGCTTGTGGCGTGAAGGTGTCAAGTGAAAAGTTGAGACTGAGCAGTTAAAGTCAAGGTCCAAAGCAAAAGAAGAGTGTGCTTAAGAACCCTGGACACCTCTAATTGGGGACTTTAGCAAAGCTGAGTCACAATCTGAAAAGTTTCACCCAATTATGTGTCTGTGGCATTTATGTATCCGGTGGTAATACTGGAAAACAAAGTACTTAGGACCACGGCCAAAACTCATAAAATAGTTGTGTTCAAGAATCATCATACTGAACTAGGAGAATCAATAACACTATCTGAACTCTAAGTTCCTAAAGATGCCAATCATTCTGAACTTCAATGGATAAAGTGAGATGCCAAAACTATTCAAGAGGCAAAAAGTTACAAGTCCCGCTCATTTAATTGGAGCTATGTTTCATTGATAGTTTGGAATTTATAGTATATTATCTTCTTTTTATCCTATTTGATTTTCAGTTGCTTGGGGACAAGCAACAATTTAAGTTTGGTGTTGTGATGAGCGGATAATTTATACGCTTTTTGGCATTGTTTTTAGTATGTTTTTAGTAGAATCTAGTTACTTTTAGGGATGTTTTCATTAGTTTTTATGTTAAATTCACATTTATAGACTTCACCATGAGTTTGTGTGTTTTTCTATGATTTCAGGTATTTTCTGGCTGAAATTGAGGGACTTGAGCAAAAATCAGATTCAGAGGTTGAAGAAGGACTGCTGATGCTGTTGGATTCTGACCTCCCTGCACTCAAAGTGGATTTTCTGGAGCTACAGAACTCAAAATGGCGCGCTTCTAATTGCGTTGGAAAGTAGACATCCAGGGCTTTCCAGAAATGTATAATAGTTTATACTTTGAACGATTTTAGATGACGTAAAAGGGCGTTGAACGCTAGTTCTACGCTGCTGTCTGGAGTTAAACGCCAGAAACAAGTCACAAACCAGAGTTGAACGCCAGAAATACGTTACAACCTGGCGTTCAACTCCAGAAAGAGCCTCTGCACGTGTAACACTCAAGCTCAGCCCAATCACACACCAAGTTGGCCCCGGAAGTGGATTTATGCATCATTTACTTACTTCTGTAAACCCTAGTAGCTAGTTTATTATAAATAGGACTTTTTACTATTGTATTAGACATCTTTGGAATCATCTTTGGACGCCTAGTTCTTAGATCATGGGGGCTGGCCTCTCGGCCATGCCTAGACCTTTATCACTTATGTATTTTCAACGGTAGAGTTTCTACACTCCATAGATTAAGGTGTGGAGCTCTGCTGTTCCTCAAAGATTAATGCAAAGTACTACTGTTTTTCTATTCAATTCAACTTATTCCGCTTCTAAGATATTCATTCGCACTTCAACCTGAATGTGATGAACGTGACAATCATCATCATTCCCCCACGAACGCGTGCCTGACAACCACTTCTGTTCAACCTTAGATTGAATGAGTATCTCTTGGATCTCTTAATCAGAATCTTTATGGTATAAGCTAGATTGATGGCGGCATTCATGAGAGTCCGGAAAGTCTAAACCTTGTCTGTGGTATTCCGAGTAGGACTCTGTGATTGAATGACTATGACGAACTTCAAACTCGCGAGTGCTGGGCGTAGTGACAGACGCAAAAGGAGGGTGAATCCTATTCCAGTATGATCGAGAACCTCAGATTATTAGCCGTGCTGTGACAGAGCATTTGGACCATTTTCACAAGAGGATAGGATGCAGCCATTGGCAAGGGTGACGCCTCCAGACGATTAGCCATGCAGTGACAGTGCATCGGACCATTTTCCAGAGAGGATTAAAAGTAGCCATTGACAACGGTGATGTCCTTACATAAAGCCAGCCATAGAAAGGAGTAAGACTGATTGGATGAAGACAGCAGGAAAGCAGAGGTTTAGAGGGACGAAAGCATCTCCATGCATTTATCTGAAATTCTCACCAAGGATTTACATAAGTATCTCTATCCCTATTTTATTATTAATATTCGAAAACTCCATAACCATTCTATATCTGCCTGACTGAGATTTACAAGATGACCATAGCTTGCTTCATACCAACAATCTCCATGGGATCGACCCTTACTCGCGTAAGGCTTATTACTTGGACGACCCAGTGCACTTGCTGGTTAGTTGTGCGAAGTTGTGATAACAAGTTGAGATTACAATTGAGCGTACCATGTTGATGGCGCCATTGATGATCACAATTTCGTGCACCATGTATGCATACACTTACATGATTGAGGCCTTTGTTTCACTGAGCTTACATACCCATATGGCCTTACCCTTTCATTATCCTTTGCAAACCAATGTTGAGCCTATTATACCCCTTTGTTCTTTACTTTAGCACATCATTAACTCTAAGAGGAAAACAATAATGTCCTTAATTTGAATCCTTGGTTAGCTTAGACTAGTGAGAATGCTCATGAATTAAGTATGGGAAAGTTGAATTTGGAAACATTTGGTTTGAGAATTGAGTATGTTAGATTTTTCTGAAAATGTGAAAAAAAAATGTTTAGGACATGATTCATGCATCCTATAATTTACTCATACGCATTGAGAAAAATAAAATAAAAGAAAAAAATATATATATAAAAAAAAGTGAGAAAAAGAAAAGAAAAAAAAAGAGCAATTAAGCAAAAAGGGGACAAAATGCCCCAAAGTAAGTGGTAAAAGCAATGCATATGTACTGTTCTTGAAATTAGAATGTATGAATATGTGTAAAACATGGTTAATGGATAGTTAGATGTGGTATTATGATTACATGGATTGTCTAAAGTTAGGTGGAAAGTTTAAGTTAATTAAGGATTCAGATTTTAGTCCACTTGGCCAAATACAATCCTACCTTGACCCTAACCCCATTACAACCCTTAAAAGACCTCTTGATATGTGTATCTGTGCATTAAATTTTGTTGATTGGTAGAAGAAAAGCAAGCCTTAGAAAGAAAAGTTAGTAGAGAATTGAGAGAATCGAACCTTAAACACTTGAGTGATTAGAGTGTATACACTACCAGTGAAGGTTCGATGCTCGATTCTTTGTTCCCGGCTTTCATGAGCTATTTTCTTCTACAAGTCTATTTGTACTTCATTTTTATGATTTGAATTAGTGAAATCCAGTTCATATTTATTCTTGGAGAATTTATTTACTTTTAAACCAAGTAGGTAGAAACATCTTAGCATATAGTTGCATTCATATAGATAGGTTGCATTTCATACATTCTATCATTCCTCTTCACTCTCTTATAGCTTCTCTTGAGCTTAGCATGAGGACATGCTAATGTTTAAGTGTGGGGAGGTTGATAAACCACTTTTTTATGGTTTATCTTGTGCTCAATTGAGTGGATTTTATCAACTCTTTACCCACTTATTCATACTAATTGCATGAGTTTACATTCTCCTTCCTGATTTTGTGCTATGATTGAAAACATGCTTCTTTGGCCTTATATTTGCTAATATTAATCCTCTCTTATTACCATTAGATGCCTTGATATGTGTGTTAAGTGTTTTCAGAGATTACAGGGCAGGAATGGCTTGGAGGATGGAAAGGAAGCATGGAAAAGTGGAAGGAACACAAGAAACTGAAGGAACTGCTAAAGCTGTCCAGCCTGACCTCTCTGCACTCAAACGGTCATAACTTGAGCTACAGAGGTCCAAATGATGCGGTTTCAATTGCATTGGAAAGCTAACGTCCAGGGCTTAGATTTGATATATAATTTGTGATAGATGCACCGAATTTAGGTGACGCGAATGCATGCCCCACACGGACACGTCGCATCTGCGAATTGCAATCCGCGCAAACGCGTGGATGACGCCTCCATGTTACTTTCCCGCGACCAGTACGTACCAGAAAACACTGGGGGTGATTTCTGGGCTATTTTTGACCCAGTTTTCAGCCCAGAACATACATATTAGAGGTTATAAAGTGGGGGAATGCATCCATTCATAAACAAACTTTCATATTCACAATTATTAGGATTTAGATGTAGTTTCTAGGGAGAGAGGTTCTCTCTCTCTCTCTCTCTTAGGATTAGGGTTAGAATTTCTCTTATTTTAGGATTGCTTCTACGATTATAGGTTCAATATTCCTTTTTATTATTTTCTCAATTTACTTTAATTTATGAACTCTTCCATGTTACATATTATTCTCTTAATTAATGTTATTTGAAGTATTTCAGTTTATGATCGTTTTATTCTATTTATATGAATGATTTTAATTTAATTTAGATATTTTCTCCCTTTTGGCTCTGGTTAAGTAATTGGTAACACTTGAGTTATCAAACTCATTGTTGACTGAAAATTAGAATTCTTCAAGAATTAATTCAAGATCCAATAACTCTAACTTTTCCCAAGGAAAGACTAGGACCTGAGGAATCAAAAATTAATTCATCCACTTAACTTGCCTTCATAGTTAGAGGTTAACAAAGTAGGAGAAAAATCCAATTCTCATCACAATTGATAAGGATAACTAGGATAGGACTTCCAGTTCTCATACCTTGCCAAGAGTTTATTTTATAGTTATTTATTATTATTTTATTTTTCTTATCATTTAACATACTTGTTTCTTACTTTCAAAACCCCCAATTTACAAGACTCATAACCAATAATAAGAACATACCTCCCTGCAATTCCTTGAGAAGACGACCCGAGGTTTAAATACTCGGTTATCAATTTTAAAGGGGTTTGTTACTTGTGACAACCAAAACGTTTGTAAGAAAGGTTGATTGCTTGGTTTAGTAACTATACTCGCAACGAGAATTTACTATAACTTCTAAACCATCAGTCTTCAGTTCTTTCAGGCGCATAAAACAAAATAATAAAGAAAGCAAAAAAGAATTAACATAAAAACAATAATAAGAAATCAGTTAAGGCTTCGGAGATGCTTTATCTTTCCAGATTAATATTTCTTACAGAATACTTTAACAACGAATAATTTATTCTATGGCAAAGATGTAAGTGATTAACTCCTTTCCTCTTAGCAAGTTAATCTCCTCTAATCCATATCAAATGCCGTTGTCAGTGGTCATTCAATATGAACGAAGATAAAGCTCATGCAATTCATTCTCCTTTTTTATCCTACTCAAAATGCCACAGACAAGCTCATGCAATTCATTCTCCTTTTTTATCCTACTCGAAGAATGAAGCTCAATATTCTAGCCTTAGTGCCACAGAAATCTCATTACCCATAACTAACGAGATTATAATGTTACATATCTCAATTAGCCCAGATAAATTATTGGTTCAGGTGATGTATTCTCAAGTTTTAGCTCAATACTATCCGAGTCAAGACTCGCAAGAACTCATGTAGAATAAGGGGTCATACTTCCATTCCACCCCAGATTCATTAGATGAAGAATGATAATACATCATAGAATAGAATGAAACATAAATTAAAGGAGAAAGGTAATAATATTAATCCATAGGACAAGCAGCGCTCCTAACCTTAACTTAGGAGGTTTAGTTGCTCATAATTTACAGAGAAAACTTAGATGTTTGATAAATTTCCTAGATGATTATTAATCTAAGTGATCTTCTCTTTAAATAGGAGATGCTAAAATGTACAAGAATAAACAAAACTAAGCTAAGGAGTGCTAAAATCCACTTTGGGCCCACTTTAATTGAGTGCTTCGTCCAAGCCTGGCGTTCAACTTGGAGATCTGGCGTTGAACACCAGTTAGGGGGTGAATGCGCTGCTCCCTTGGTCCCTTGGTGGTATTGAACGCCAGCTTTGGGAGTTCAACGTTGGGCTTTGTCCTTCTTGGGCATTGAACTCCAAATGTAGGCGCTCAATGCCAGTTACGGGTAGTGATCCGGAAGATAAGTATAGACTATTATATATTGCCGGAAAGCTATGGAAGTTAGATTTCTAACATTGAAGAGAACATGTCCATTGGACCTCTATAGCTCAAGATATGCTCATTGGAATACACGGAGGTCAGGATTTGACAACATCTGCTATCCTTTCTTCGTGTCTGAACAAGGCTTTGCCAAATTTGCCAATTTTGCCCAAAAATTCCCTAAAATCATAGGAAAAATACAAAAACTAAAAGTAGCAATCAAAAGTTGAATTTTGCACTAAAACACACTAAAACGTAATAAAATTAATAAAATCTAACCAAAAATACTATGAAAATGCTATGAAAAAGCGTATAAGATATCCACTTATCACAACACCAAACTTAAAATGTTGCTTGTCCTCAAGCAACCAAAAACAAGATAGGACTAAAAGAAGAGAAAAATACATGAGGATTTATAGTTGTCAATGAAGTTCAGTTCCAATTAATGAATTGGGCTATTAGCTCCTTACTTCTGAATAGGTTTGGCATCTCACTTTCCTTTGAAGTTCAGAATATTGGCATCCTTTGAAACTAGAATCCGGATGATATTATTGATTCTCCTCTTTTAGTTTTTCTTTATTCTTGAACACAACTTCTTTTTGGTGCTTTGCACCTTTGAGCCTAGCCATGAATCTAAGAGTTTTGTTTTCAAGTATTACCACCGGATATATAAACGCCACAAGCACTTAACTGGGAGAACCCTTTGGATTCGAATTTAGCTTTGCGTAAATTTCCAGATAGTGGTGCTTAGAGTTCTTAAGCGTACTCTTTAACTTTCGAATTTAGCTTTTGATTCTCCAGGATCTCAGGTGGAGGCGGCTGAATAGGCTCGTGTTGTGGTCCGTGTGCAGGCTGCCTGGTGTGCTCCATCCTCCTTTTCGTGATGGGTTTGTCCATCTCAATGAGGGTGTCTCCTATGGGAACTCCAGCTGAATTGCATAGGTGATAGATAAGATAAGGAAACGCTAGCCTTGCTTGGGTGGAGGCCTTTTTGGCCACCTTGTAGATTTCTTGAGGTATCACTTCGTGCACCTCTACCTCATTTTCGAGCATGATGTAGTGAATCATTATTGCTCGGTAAATAGTAACCTCAGATCGGTTACATATGGGAATGATGGAGCATTGGATAAGCTCCAACCATCCTCTAGCCACGGGCTTGAGGTTAAGCCTGCCCAGTCGATAGGGCTTGCCTTGTGTGTCCCTCCTCCATTGGGCTCCATCCACACAGATATCCACAAGCACTTGCTCCAGCCTTTGGTTAGAGTTAACCCTTCGAGTGTAAGAGTGTGGGTCACCTTGCATCCTAGGAAATTGTAGTGCCAATCTCACACTTTTTGAGCTAAAATCTAGGACTTACTCTCTGACCATGGTGTGCTAGTTTTTGGGCAGTAGCTTCACACTAGTGTCATGCTTTTTGGTGACCCAGACATTAGTATAGAATTCTTGTACCATTAATATTCACACTGCTAAAATTAGATTGGACAGATTTTCCCAATATCTTCTTCAAATTTCTTGTTGGATCTTCCAATACTCATCTTCCTTGAGCCTAAAGGTGACCTCCGAAATCATCTTTTTATGCCTCACCACGTCATAAAAGTGGTGTTGATGAGCCTTGATGAGGAATCTCCATGTTTCCCAAGGCTCGGAGGTGGAAGCGGGGGCTTTTCCTTTTCTCTTCCTTGAGGATTCTCCCGTTTTTGGTGCCATGGAGAAATAGGAATAGAAAGCCAAAAGCAGAGCTTTTCCAACACCAAACTTAAGGACTTTGCTTGTTGACGAAACGATTTCTGCTAGCAAAGAATTTTATAAAAGTAATCACATTGTAAGTATAGTTTCTAAGCCAACAGAGAATCCTTTCGTACAAAAGTTTTGGTTGTCACTAAAGCAAACCCAGTAAAATTTATAACCGAAGTATTTAAACCTCGGGTCGTCTCTCAAGCAATTCAGGGAAGTATGATTTATTATTGGTTATGGAAAAGTATCTTTTTTTTTGGGTTTTTGAAATAGGGAACAAGAAAATAAATTGGCAAGAAAGTAAATTAATTATCATGAAAACCCTTGCAAGGTATAAGAACTGGAAATCTCATCCTAGTTATCCTTATCAATTGTGATGAGAATTATTTATTGCTCCCACTTAGTTAACCCTTACTAAATAAAGGAAAGTCAAGTGGACTAATCAATGGAATTCATCAAGTCCTAGTTAACTCCTATGGAAAGACTAGCTTTAGAGGGATCCAAATCAATTAGCAAACTCCAATTTTCAATCAACAAGGAGTTTGATAACTCAAGTGTCACCAATTACTCAACCAAAGTCAAAAGGGGATAAATCTAAATTAAATTAAAAGCATCAATAACATAGATAGAAAAAACAATCATAAATCTGAAATATCTCAAATTGCATTAAATAAAGAAAATCAAATCTAACATGGAGTTCATAAATCAAATTGGGAAAATAAACAAACTAAAGTCATAAAATAAATAAAAGTGGAAGAGAAACTAAATTAAAAGAACATTGAACCTGGAATGAAGAAGAAGTAAATCTAACCTAAGAGATATCCTATATCCTAAAACCTAAGAGAGAGGAGAGAGCCTCTCTCTCTCTCTCTCGAAAAACTACATCTAAAACCTCAATTATGAATAATGAATGAATGATTGATGAATGATATTGATTCCTCTATTCTCCAGCCTCTATTCTGTGTTCTCGGGCTTGGATTTGGGCCGAAAAGGAGCCCAAAAATTGCTCGGGGCGAATTCTGAAACTTTCTGCACGTGGCGTCTGTCACGCGTACGCGTAGGTCACGCGTACACGTCATTTGGCAATTTTTCTTCTCGTGCGTACGCGTTAGCATGCGTACACGTTGCTTGTGTTCTGCGCAAGGCATGCGTCCTTGTCGTCCATGCGCGCACATCGCTGCTCGTTTCTCAAATACTTCATTTTTCTCGTTCCTTCCACTTTTGTTTGTTTTCTTTCTGTTCTCTAAGCCATTCGTGCCCTATAAAGCCTGAAAATACTTAACACACATATCACAACATCGAATGGTAATAAAGGATAATTAAAATTAACAGTTTTAGGGCCTAGGAAACATGTTTTCACATATATCACAAAATTAGGAAGGATTTGTAAAATCATGCAAATTATATGAATAAGTGAGCATAGGATTGATAAAAACCACTCAAATGAACACAAGATAAACCATAAAATAGTGGTTTATCACTCGTCCTCGAGCAAATAGTAATAAAAGAAAGAAAATAGAGTAGTAGAAGAAAGAAGAAGAGATAGAAGGGAGAGAGAGGAGAGGCTTCGGCCAAGTGGGATGTAAGAAGGAAAGAAAGGAAGTGTATGAAGAGTAATATGGAAGAAGGAAAGAGGATTGTGAAGGTGTGAGTGTGAAAGAAGGATTGAAGGGGTATTTATAAGGTTAGGTGTGTGTTAGGTTTGGTCATATGGGAGGGAAGAATGGGGGAAAAAGTTTGAATTTGAAATGAGTGGGGCTGGTGGGAAAAAGAATTGATGGAATTTATGAATGGGTATTGATGAGTGTGTATTAGGAAGGGGGGAAAGTATGGTGTGGGAATCAAGGGTGAAAAAGTAGGAGAGAGAAGGGAATGAGTGAATGAAAGGTGGGGTAGGTGGGGGTTCTGTGGGACCCACTAGCTCAGGAAGCTTCAAACTCGAGTTCTCCTGCCCCCCCTAGGCGTTCAACGCCAGGTATGGGCATTGAACGCCGGGAGTGGATACTTTTTTTTTCAGGTTGGTGGGGCGTTCAACGCCTGGTTTTGGCATTGAACGCCCAAGGGGGGCCCAGAAAATAGTCCAGAGCTCCTTAATGGGCGTTGAACACCTAGCTCTCCTTCCATTACTGGAGTTGAATGCCAGTGTAGGCTCCTAAATGGGAATTGAACACCCTTGCTTCCTCCCCTTCTAGCACTAGGCGCCAATTCTGGCGCTGGGCACCAGTACTGGTGTTCAACGCCAATAAGGGACTCTCTCCAGGGTGTTCTGTCTTCACTCCTAAGTGTGCTATTCCTGTTCTACGTGCCACATATGATCACAAACATTAAAAAGCATTGGAAAAGTATGGAAATTAATAGAAAATAAAATAATATAAAATAAAATTATATTTAAACAAAAGAAAGAAAATGCTGTATGAATGGTTGGGTTTCCTCCCAACATGCGCTTCTTTACCGTCACTAGCTTGACGGACAGCTCCTTTTCGGAGGTTGATAGGGGATCAGATCTTCACCCCTCATTGTGAACTTTCTTCCTATGCTCTCATGGATTAGCTCAACATGCTCTAGAGACAGGATCCGGTTCACAATATGTGGAATAACTGGACTTTTATTGAAGACAACTCTCATGGCAGGTGAGAAGTCTTCAGTTGGAATCTTCTTGTTCCTCCAGCCTTTGGGTACTTTTTTTTTGGTATCTCCTTTTTCAGTATCTGATGGTGGATGCCTGGTGCACGGAATTACACTTCACACAATTGAACCAGCAAGTGCATTGGGTCGTCCAAGTAATACCTGAGTGAGTTAGGGTCGATCCCATAAGGATTGTGATTTGAAGCAAACTATATGGTTATCTTGTAGATCTTAGTCAGGCAGATAGAAAAGTTGTTTGTTTGTTTAAAGCGCATAAAAGTAAAATAAAGAAATGTTACTCAGTAATTATGGATTCGAATGATAAGAAGATGGTTAAGGCTTGCAGGTGCTTTGTTCTTCTTGATTAATCCGGTCTTACTGTCTACTCCAACTGTGAATGATTTCTTCTATGACAGGCTGTATGTGATCAACGCCTTTCTTGAGAGGTCGCCAATGCTCCTCCAGATCTGAACCCAGGGTTAGTGCGGATCCATTCTGATTGAAGGTGAAGCTCCTGCAGTCTATTCCCCTTAGTAATCTTACTCAAAACGCCACAGACAAGGTCGAATCTTCTAGATCAGAGAATGCTGCACCTTTGGTTCTAGCCTTTACCACAAAGACTCTAATCTCCCCATACCTCAGCTGAACTGGTGTCTCGAGAAGTCCCCAACGAAGTTGTGGATTAGCCACCTAAGAGATGTATAATCAAGCTCATGTAGAATGAGATAACCTTTTGCCGGTTCAACGCATTCATATTGATGAAGAACAAAGATACATCTTAGAATAGAGAATCAAACACGGATTGAAGATAGAACATTAATACTTTATTAATTCATAAAACTCTGCAGAGCTCCTCCCCTCAACCTAGGAGGTTTAGAGACTCATAATGATAGAAAATATAAGGAAAAAAATGAGTAAAGTGTCGAAGGGTCTCGAAAAGTGTAAAAGTTCTCAAATAAATACTAGGTTAAAGACTAATAATTACATAAGAAGGGTAAAATAGTCTTTTAGTGCTAAAATCCACTACCGATGTCCACTTGGTGAGTATTTGGGCTGAGCTTGATTGAGATTCACGTGCTAAGAGACTCCTTGGGCATTGAACGCTTGCTTGGGGGTCTTTTGTGGGCGTTGGACGCTGGTCTCCTCCTTGTGGGCGTTGGACGCCAGAATAGGGCTTAAGGCTGGTGTTGAACACCAGTTTTGGGCCTTTAATTATGAAGTAAAGTATAAACTATTATATATTTCTGGAAAGCTCTAGATGTTAGCTTTCCATAGCCATAGAGAACGCTTCATTTGGACTTTTTTAGCTCCAGAAAAGCTATTTCAAGTGCAAGGAGGTCAAATCTTAACAGCATCTACAGCACTTTCTCTGTCTCTGAATCAGACTTTTGCTCCAGCTCCTCAATTTCAGCCAGAAAATACCTGAAATTGCATAAAAACACAAAACTCAAAGTGGAATCCAAAAATGTGAATTTTGAACTAAAACCTATGAAAACCTAATAAAACTCAAACAAAACATACTAAAAACTATATGAAAATGATGGCAAAAAGCGTATAAAATATCCGCTCATTAGAACACCAAACTTAAAGTGTTGCTTGTCCCCAAGCAACTAAAAACAAAGTAGGATAAAAAGAAGAGTAAGATACAATAAATCTCAGAGTTTCCAATGAAGCTCAGTTTCAATTAGATGAGCGGGACTTAGTAGCTTTTTGCTTCTGAATAGTTTTGGCATCTCACTATCTAGTGAAACTCAGAAGTGTTGGCCTCTTTAAGAACTTAGAATTTAGATGATATTATTGACTCTCCTAGTTTAGTTCTTTTTTATTCTTGAATACAGCTTTTAGAGTCTTGGCCGTGACCCTAAGCACTTTGTTTTCCAGTATTACCACCGGATACATAAATGCCACAGACGCTTAACTAGGTGAACTCTTTCGGATTGTGATTCACCTTTGCTAGAATCCCCAGATAGAGGTGTCCAGAGTTCTTAAGCACACTCTTTTTACTTTGGATCATGACTTTAACTGCTCAGTCTCAACCTTTTTACTTGACACTTTCACACCATAAGCATATAGTTAGGGACACTGTCCATTTGGAGTGCTTAGGCCAGGATTTTACTCCTTGTAGGCCCTCCTAACCATTGATGCTCAAAGCCTTAGATCCTTTTATCCTTGCCTTTTGGTTTAAAGGGTTATTCGATTTTTTCTATTCCCTTTTAGTTTAAAGAGCTATTGGCTTTTTCTGCATTTTATTTCATTTTCAGCTTGCTCTTTTTTTTTTTCCGCAACCATATATATATATATTTTTTCTTTTATTACTTTTTTTTCTTTTTGCTACTTTTTCTTGCTTCAAGGATCAATTTTTGGATTTTTCATATTACCAAAAATATTTCTCCTTTTTCATCATTCTTTCAAGAGCCAACATTCTTAATTCCAACTTCAACTATGCACTGTTCATTCATACATTCAGAAAACGAAAGCAATGCCACCACATCAAGATAATTGAACTAGATAAACTCGGAATTCATGTATCTCTCAATTCTTTTCAAATAAAAATTTCTTTTAAGTGAGGTGAGAGATATATAGAATATTTTATAACTTTAAGACATGGATAGAAATGATCATGCAATAAGAACAAGAGAACAGACAATAAAACATAATAGAAAATAGAAAAATAACATAAGAAAAGGGGATTAAGAGAACGAATCCACCTTAGTGATGGTGGCTACTACTCCTCCTTGAGGCTCCAATGTAGTGCTTGATCTCTTCAATGTCACGCTGTAACAACCCTGATTTTTGAGTACATGAGATCTTTTCTGAAAGTACGGATTTCTTCGGAAGATCAGTAAAGGGAACACCTCTGTTATATCATCAAGCATCTCAATCCTCATTATCATTATGTCATCCTTAAGTTAGAACCTCCTCTGAGGCAAGCTCGATAATGCAACCGCGAAGAACCTTGTTTTTGAACCATATCGGTTGGCAGTTTTGATTCTGATTTTCATAAATAGTCTCTGTTTTTGTATTAGAAAATGCTTTAATGACATTATAAGGTTACCTGGTCTATTTTTGTTAAAAACAAAAAATCGGTTTAACCGGGTTTACGGTTTACTGGTGCAGCTTAGCACCAGCACTCTCTGATGAATTTAGCAATGCTAAGGCCTCATTATACATGTTCTATTCTCATAATAAATATGTTACTAGTGTCATTTATTCTAGTAGCTCAGAAAATAATTTTTAGAGATGTTTTTACGAGTGTTCCGATACACCTAGTTTTAGTAGTTGTACACCAGAGATATTTTAATATTATTTTAATCCATCTCCAAGCCAACCAATCACAACTCACCTTACACCCCAAGACCTCCAAGGATGTCTCATTTCATTATTTTGGCCGAAAATAACAAGAGAGAAAATAGAGAAACTTTCATGAACACTTAATCTTCAAAGCTTGATTTCTTCTGAACTAAAACTCAAATCAAAACTCTGATTTCACCAAAATGATCCTCTCTTCTTCCTCTAAATAACCATGAAACTTATCAAGGATGGAAATAAGGTGAGATGGCTGTCTCCCTCCCATTTCAATTTTGTTTTCAAGGAAAACCATGCAAAACATGTGTTTTCTTGATGTTCTTCCTTAGGAATCATGCTTAACTTGACTTGAGGGCCAAGAAACGTGAATTTCCAGCAAGTCTAAGGTGAGATATCTCTTCCTAACATACTGAGTGAGATTTGGTCAGTTGAGAGTTTTTGGATTTAAAGTTGTTCTTGATGTGATTTAGGAGGAAAAAGTGCTTAAGGACCACCTGAAAGTTTAACCGAATTAGGAGCAACAAAACCAGGTAGGGATTGACGAATTTAATCTTGATTGATTGTGTTTGAGTTGTGTGATTATGATATGGTTTGGCTGTGCTTGAAATTGATTGTTTGTATGAATAATTCTTGTTGAAATTTTGGTGAAAATTTGATGAAATTTGATGAAATTCAAGCTATGAATGTGTGTTCTTGTGGCTGCTGGAAAACGAAACCCTAGAGCTTAAATTGAGGTTCAATTTGTGTTAAAATCATGTAGAAAAGATGGGGTTTTAGCGGCTGGAAATTTATTATGAATTATGGTAAAAATCGGTTGCTGAAAAGACTGAAAAATGGGTAAAAACAGAGAAAGAATTCGAAGAATATACGAAGAACACGAAGAACACTTTGAGTGTGGTGAAGAACATTGAAGAACACCTTTTAGATCTTAGAAAGGGCAAGGAAGTAAAATTTTTGGTGTTTAAGGGGTTATATGGTAATTTCTGGAATTTAGGGTGGTAAAAGTAGAAATATTAAAAGTTACGGGTGGTAAAAAGTTAATTTTAAAGGTTAAAAGTAAAACGTAAGTTAATTTTCGAAAATTTAGTATTAAAATAATAAATAATAAGAAAATATTAAATAATAATATTTAATTAAAAATAATATTTTAATTAAAATAATAAAATAATGCGGAAAAGACAGTTTTCTGTAAAAGCTTTAGAAAGACAACTTTAAGTGCAGAATCTCAAAATTACCTTCATAAAACACTTAGGGAGTGGTAATAACATGATAGTGAGGCAAAGATAAAGAAAAGATAAAAAGTAAAAAAAAAGATAAAAACCAAAGAAAAAGTCTGTAAAATTTTAATGACAAAAAAACAGACAGAGACTAGTGAACGAACTAGGACAACTTAGTTAGTACTTGAGTTGCGACTAGGGTTAAGTGTTATATGAAAAGTTAAACTGTTTCAGTATAGACTTAATGAACCTATACCTGGGACAGGCTAACTATTCATACCGAAATTTACATAAGCTTTAAATACACATGTTAAACAGAGAAATCAAAGCAGAATAAAGTAACACAGAGTACAGAGTAACCAGAGTAAAGTAAAGAGATACAAAGAGAAAAGAATAATATGATAAAGTGAAATGGTTTGAGCCAGGATATTGTAAAAGTGAAAGATATAAAGTTTGTACAGTATGATTGAACAGAGAAAGAAAGAGGTACTACATAAGAATGTGGAAATGATGATGAATAATGAGAATGATGATGAATGATGATAATAAGAATGATTATTGTAACAACCCCGGTTTTCGAGTACGCGAGATCTTTTCTGAAAGTACGGAGAACTCCGGAGGATCAATAAGGGGAGAAGTTCTGATATATCATCAAGTATCTCAATCCTCATTGTCATTATATCATCTTTAAGCTAGAACCTTTTATGAGGCAAGCTCGATAACGCAGTCACGAAGAACCTAGTTTTTGAACTGTATCGGTTAGGGGTCTTGATTTGGTTTTTCGTAAATAGTCTCAGTTTGAAAAACCGGACTCGATTTATGAGAGAAGAGAGATAATAGGATAATATCATCATTATATGAGTATTAGAAGCTTCTTGAATAATATTATGAGGTTACCTGGTCAGTTTTAGTTAAAAATAGAAAATCGGTTTAACCGGGTTCACAATTTACTGGTGCAGCTTAGCACCAGCACTCTCTGATGACTTTAGCAATGCTAAGGCCTCATCATACATGTTTTATTCTCATATTAAATATGTTACTAGTGTCATTTATGCTAGTAGCTCAGAAAATAATTTTTAGAGATGTTTTTACAAGTGTTCCGATACATCTAGTTTTAGTAGTTATACACCTGAGATATTTTAATATTATTTTAACCCACCTCCAACCCAACCAATCACAACTCACTCTACACCCCCAAGACCTCCAAGGCTGTCTCATTTCATCATTTTGACCGAAAATAACAAGAGAGAAAAGAGAGAAACTTTCATGAACACTTAATCTTCAAAGCTTGATTTCTTCTGAACTAAAACTCAAATCAAAACTCCGATTTCACCAAAATGATCCTCTCTTCTTCCTCTACATAACCTTGTAACTTATCAAGGATGGAAATAAGGTGAGATGGCTGTTTCTTTCCCCTTTCAATTCGGTTTTCAAGGAAACATGCTCAAACATGTGTTTTCTTGATGTTCTTCCTTAGGAATCATGCTTAACTTGACTTGAGGGCCAAGAAACATTAATTTCAAGCCAGTCTAAAATGAGATATCTTTTCCTAACGTGCTGAGGGAGATTTGGTTAGTTGAGGGTTTTTGGATTTAAAGTTGTTCTTGATGTGATTTAGGAGGAAAAAGTGCTAAAGGACCACCTGAAAGTCTAACCGAATTAGGAGCAGCAAAACCAGGTAGGGTGTCACGAAATTGATCTTGAATATTTGTGTTTTAGTTGTGTGAATGTTGTATGATTTGGCTGTGCTAAAAAGTGGTTGCATATATGATTGATTCTTGGTGAAAATTTGGTGAAATTTTGATGAAATTTGATGAAATTCAAGCTATAAATGTGTGTTCTTGTGGCTGCTGGAAAACGAAACCCTAGGCCCTAAATTGGGGTTCAATTTGTGTTAAAAGCATGTAGAAAAGATGGGGTTTTAGTGGCTGGGAATTTATTTTGAATTATAGTAAAAATCGGTTGCTGAAAAGACTGAAAAACGGGTAAAAACAGAGAAAGAATCTGAAGAATTTATGAAGAACATTAAGAACACTGTGATGAAGGACAATGAAAAACACCTTTTTGATTCATAAAAGGGCAAGGAAGTAATTAATTTGGTGTTTTGGGGGTTATTTTGTAATTTCTGAAAGTTAGGGTGGTAAAAGTATAAATATTAAAAGTTACGGGTGGTAAAAGGTGAATTTTAAAGGTTAAAAGTAAAAGTAAGTTAATTTTCGAAAATTTAATAATAAAATAATGCGAAAAAGGCAGTTTTCTGTAAAAGCTTTAGAAAGACAACTTTAAGCGTAGAATCTCATAATTACCTTCATAAAACACTTAGGGAGTGGTAAAAACATATTAGTGAGGCAAAGATAAATAAAAGATAAAAAGTTGAAGAAAAGATAAAAATTGAAGAAAAAGTCTGTAAAGTTTTAATGACAGAAAAATAGACAGAGACTAGTGAACGAACTAGGGCAACTTAGTTAGTACTTGAGTTGCGACTAGGGTTAGGTATTATATGAAAAGTTAAACTGTTTCAGTATAGACTTAATGAACCTATACTTGGGACAGACTAACTATTCATACCGAAATTTACATAAGCTTTAAATATATACAAAATCAGAGCAGAGTAGAGAAACACAGAAAACAGAGTAACAAGAGTAAAGTAAAGAAATAAAGAGAAAAAGAATAACAGAGTAATTAAAACAGAGTAAAGAGATACAGAGAAAAGAGAAACCAGAACAGAGTAAAGAGATATAAAGAGAAGAGTATAAGAATAAAGAGTTAAGCCTTGTAGCATGATGTTCTGTTGGATGTTCATCTGCTGCTTTTCCATTGGCCCTAGAGGTCATGTAGGCCTAAGTTCACCTACAGTGAGTTGTTATTCCTGTAGGCCGAAGTTCACTTGCAGTGAATATCAATTGTGTATCTCAGGGAGTTGCTCCTGTAGGCCGAAGTTTACCTACAGAGAGTTGTGATATCTGTAAGCCGAAGTTCACTTACAGGGGTACTATTTCTGTAAGCCGAAGTTCACTTACAGAGGTGTTATTTCTGTAGGCCGAAGTTCACCTACAGAAAGTTGTTGTGTTGTGTTTAGACTATCCCTGTAAGCCGAAGTTCACTTATGAGAGTGCTATTTCTGTAGGCCCAAGAGATGTGTTTATTCATTTGTTGCGCTAAGGCAACGCAAGATATACTTGTATGATGATCTACTGCGTGAAGGCAGTCAGATAGATAGTGGTACGACCACTGAGAACGCTTTCTTGCGGTACAGATCCATATTTTATTTCTGTAAGGCAGAGGGGTTATTTCCTGTATACAGAAGGTGTGTCGACGTACATCCCTGCAGTGGCAGATGTGTTATTTCCTGCGTGCAGTGGACCCTGTGGTGGCAGAAGGGTTATTTCCTGTACACAGGGGTATAGCCAATAGGAAAGCCTTATCCAGACAGAGGTTGCTGGATAACGTCGGGAGCGGGTTAGTAACCGACAGATGAGCTCATTACCTGCACTAGGGCTAGACATGCATCATACTTGGCTGTGCATTTTCCTCTGTTATGATTGTTGTATGAATGTATGCTTTTCTTGTTTGTATTCTATTTTCTGTGTCTGTGTTGTATTTTCTTGTATTTTTCTATTTGTGTTCTGTTTTCTATTTTCTCTATTTCCTCTATTTACATGTATCTTCTATTTACTGCTTCTTGTATTTTGCTATATGTATGCTAAGCGACACGGAATTAATGAACTTAACTAATAACCCCGACCCTACTAAGAACCCCCAAGTTCTTACCCCTTCTCTCTCCCTTCCCCCTTCAGATGGAAGTTTGGGTACACTTCCGTAGTTCGCTAATGACCGTTCACAAAGAGGATTCCGCTCTAGGTAGTCTTCTGAGTCTAGGGTGAATCCCGTTCTCTGTTCATATGTATATACGGTGAGACCAGCCAACGTCTGCACCCCGTTTGTACGTGAACTTTAACCTAAATCCTATGTACGAGATTCTTGTTATGTGGCTACTGGATGAGGTACTGGAGTGATGTCATATGGCAATATCTGATCGTGCAGAGGAGTAGAAGATGATGTTCCACCTTTTGATGACGTTCCACCTGAATTGAGTTTTGAAGACTTAGAACATACTTTCCCTCGCTTTAGTAGTTTAGAGGGACTAGATGAATATAGAGTCTAGGCTAGCCTGGGTGCCAGCTTAGGGACTTCTTGAACAGGTCAGGACCTGGGATGTTGTATGTATATATATGTATATAGATATTATTTAGCTATATCTAGCGGTGTTCTAACTAAAAGGCTATACTCTAATAAAGGCTGGATCACGGAATGATATCAACTGCTTGTGATATATTTATGTATGGTTGTTTATAATTGTTTTATCTGTTACTATTTGTAGATTGATTATAAATGATTCTATTTTTAATCCAAACGTTTTGTAAAAAAAAAAGTACCTCGTAAAATAACTACGCTTTTAACAAAGAATCAGGCTCATATAATAAATAATAGATAATAATTAGGTAGACAAGTTGGTAGTGCTCAGTTTCTAGTATGATCATGACGTACCAGGAATTGGGTCGTTACAATTATGTAATGATCTGCTGCGTGAAGGCAGTTAGATAGATAGTGGTACGACCATAGAACGTTTTCGAGTGTTACACAGCTATTGAGAGCTGTACCTGCAACTAATAACCTGGGATCACTTGCAGAGGATATTAATTCATACACGGCTAGAATGCCGCACCTGTAAGGCAAGGATTGCTTACAGAGAATATGATTTCATACACGGCTGGAATGCCGCCACCTATAAGGCAGAGTTTGCTTACAGAGGATATGACGCATACATCGGTTAGTGAGAACTGTACCTATGCTGACTGGAAATCCATACCCGTTTCAGCTGCTTCGGGTTACGTCGGGAGCGGGTAGAAACCGATAGATAAGCTCATTACCTACACTAGGGCTAGACATGCATCTTACTTGGTTGCACATTTCCTTTGTTATGATTGTGGTATGAATGTATGATTTCCTTGTTTGTATTCCATTCTCTGCGCTTGTGTTATTTTTTTGTATTCTTCTGTTTGTGTTCTGCTATCTGTTTTCTCTATCTTCTCTACTTATCTGTGTTTTCTAATTACTGCTTGTTTGTATTCTGCTAATAATCTGCTAAACAAGATAGAATTAATGAACATAACTAATAACCCCGACACTACTAAGAACTCCCCAGTTCTTACCCCTTCTCTCTCCCTTCCCCCTTCAGATGGAAGTAAGAGTACCTTACCATAGTTCGCTGATGACCGTTCGCAAGAAGAGGATTCTGCTCTAGATAGTCTTCTGAGTCTAGGGTGAATATCGTTCTCTGATTATATGTATATACTGTGAGACCAGCCAACATCTGCACCCCGTTTGTATGTGCACTTTAACCTAAATCCTGTGTACGAGATTCCTATTGTGTGGCAACTTCATGAGGTACCAGAGAGACGTCCTGTGGAAAAGTCTGATCGTGCAGAGGAGTAGCAGATGATGTTCTATCTTTTGATGACGTTCCACCTGACTTGAGTTTTGAAGACCTAGAATGTACTTTCCCTCGCTTTAGTAGTTTAGAGGGACTAGGTGAGTATAGAGTCTAGGCTAGCCTAAGTGCCAGCTTAGGGACCTCTTGAACAGGTCAGGATCTGGGATGTTGCATGTATATACATGTATATAGATATTATTTAGCTATATCTAGGGGTGTTCTAACTAACAGTCTATATTCTAATAAAGGCTGAATCACCGAATGTTGTCAACTACTTGTGATGTATTTATGTGTGGTTATTTATAACTATTTTATCTGTTATTATTTGTGAATTGATTATAAATGATTCTGTCTATTAATCCAAACGTTTTCAAAAAAAAATAAAAAAAATACACCTCGCAAATTAACTACGCTTTTAACAACGAATCAGGCTCATATGATAAATAATAGATAATAATTAGGAAGACAAATTGGTAGCGCTCAGTTTTCGGTATGATCTAGACATATTGAAAATTGGGTCGTTACACACGCCCTTGTCTCTATTATTCTTCCCTCATAGCCCTTTGATCTTCTCTTACTTCATTGAGGATGGTGGAATGCTCTTGGTGCTCCAACCTCAATTGCTCCATATTAGTATTCAATTCTCCAAGAGAATTATACAATTGGTCCCAATAGCCTTGAGGAGGAAATTTCATCCCTTGAGGTATCCTAGGGATTTCTTGCTGAGGCGGTTGCACAAGCTCATGTGCATGCTCTCTAGTTTGCTTCATCTTCTTCTTAGTGATGGGCTTGTCTTCCTCAATGAAGATGTCTTCTTCTATGATAATTCTAGCTAAATTGCATAGGTGACAGATGAGGTGAGGGAATGCCAACCTTGCTTTGGTGGAAGACTTTGCAGCTATCTTGTACAATTCTTGAGGTATCACCTCATGTACTTCCACCTCACGCCCAATCATGATGCAATGAATCATGATGGCTCTAGCAATGGTCACTTCTGGCCAATTTCTAGTAGGGATGATAGAGCGTTGGATGAATTCCAACCATCCTTTAGCTAAGAGCTTGAGGTCAAGCCTTTTTAGTTGAATGGGCTTGCCTTGGGAATCCTTTTTTCACTGTGCTCCTTCCACACAGATGTCTGAGAGCACTTGATCCAATCTTTAATCAAAGTTGACTCTTCTAGTGTAAGGATGTTGGTCTTCTTGCATCAAAGACAAGTTGAATGCCAACCTCACACTTTCCAGACTAAAGTCCAAGATTCTCCCTCGGACCAAGGTACTCCAATTCTTGGGATTTGGGTTCACACTAATGTCATGGTTTTTCATGACGCATGCATTAGCATAGAACTCTTGCACCATTAATATCCCAACCTCTTGGATGGGATTGGTTAGGACTTCCCAACCTCTTCTCCGGATCTCTCTTCGAATTTTCAGATATTCATTTTTTTTAAGCCTAAAGGGGACCTCAGTGATCACCTTCTTCTCTGCCACTACTTCATAGAAGTGGTCTTAGTGGGCTTTGGTGATGAATCTCTCCGTCTCCTAAGATTCGGAGGTGGCGGCTATGGCCTTTCCTTTCCTCTTTCTAGAGGGTTCTCCAACCTTGGGTGCCATAAGTGGTAATGGAAAGCAAAAAGCAACGCTCTTCCCACACCAAACTTAAAAGCTTTGCTCGTCCTCGAGCAAAAATAAATAAAAGAGAATAATGGAGTAGAAAAAGAAGAAAATAGATAGAGATAGAAGGAGAGTAGGAATTCGGCCAAGGGGGGCTTTAGAGTGTATGAAGTGTGTGTATGAAGGGTGAGAATGAGGGGTATTTATATGAGTGGGCTAGGTTAGGGTTCGGTCATGGGTGGGGTAAATGGAAGGAAAATTTGATTTTAAAGTGGGTGGGGGTTGGTGGGAGTTATGATGGTTTTAGAGAAGTGATATGGATATGATTGGGCTAGGATTTATAGGGAAGAGCGTATGGGGAAGTGTGGAAAAAGTGGGGTAGGTAAAGATGCTGTGGGACTCACTGGTCCTAAAAGGCTAGGAAATTCAGATTCCCTGCCCTTCTTCATGGGCATTGAATGCCCAGTACTATGCTCTTGGCTGGCGTTCAAAGCCAGCTATGCTGCCAATTGGGGCGTTGAACGCCCAGCCAGTGCTCCCTGGCTGGCGTTCAACTTCAGCAAGACACTCTATCCAGAGTGTTATGTTTTCATTGCTGAATCTTTCTATCTCTGTTCTGACTGTTTCACATGATCATGAACCTAAAGAAATAATTAAGAAAAAAAAATTCAAAGGAATTTAAAAGAAATAGAAATAACTCAATAGGGTTGGGTTGCCTCCTAACAAGTGCTCCTTTAACGTCACTAGCTTGACGGTTAGCTCCTTACGGAGAGTGATGTGGGCTCAAAATTTCACCTCTTATAGTGAACTTTTTTCCTGTCTTCTTATGAATGAGATCCACATGCTCTAGAGACAGAACATGACTCACTGTATGTGGTATGAGTGGCTTCTTAGTGAAGACAACTTTTATGCCAGGTGAGAGGCTTTCAATGGGGACTTTCTTGTCCCTCTAGCCTTTAGGTACTTTCTTCTTAGTAATACTTGAGATCTCAGTGCTTATTGATGGCTGCCCAACACCAAACTTAGAATGGATGTTTGGGGGTTTAGTACAGCTCTGCACTAAAAGAGATGGTTAGAACACTAAGTGTTGTACATTTATCTCTCTTTTTTCAGAGGGAGAGTTAGGATGAGGCATCTTGAATAGAATGTGATCCTCCCCTAGTTGTAGAATCAGTCCTCATTTAGCTACATCAATGATAGCATTAGCAGTGGCTAGGAAATGTCTTCCAAGGATGATGGATTCATCCTCATCTTCCTCAGTATCTAAGATTATGAAGTTTGCAGGGGTGTAAAGGTCTTCAACCTTTTCCAACACATCCTCTACTAAGCCATATGCTTTTTTCATTGATTTGACTGCCATCTCTAGTGAGATATTTGCAGTTTATACCTCAAAGATTCCCAACTTCTCCATTACAGAGAGTGGCATGAGATTTATACTTGACCCTAGGTCACACAGAGCCTTCTCAAAGGTCATGGTGCCTATTATGCAGGGAATTAGGAAGCGTCTGGATCCGGAAGCTTCCGAGGTAGCTTCTGCTGTACCAAAGCATTAAGTTCTTTGGTAAGCACTGGAGGTTCTTCCTCCAAAGGTTTTGTGCCAAATAACTTAGCATTTAGCTTCATAAGAGCTCCTAGGTTCCGAGCAACTTGCTCTTCCCTAGTGTTTTCATCCTCATCAGAGGATGAGTATTCATCAGAACTTATGCACTGCAGGACTGCATGCAAGGAAACCTCTATGGTCTCTACATGAGCCTTGGCTTCCTTTAAGTCTTGGATAGGAATTTCTTCAGTGGGTGCTGAACACTCAGTAGGTGTGTAGTGCATGAATCCCCACACCTTCGTACAATTGTACCAGCAAGTGCACTGGGTCGTCCAAGTAATACCTGAGCGAGTCAGTGTCGATCCCACAAGAATTGTGGCTTGAAGCAAGCTATGGTTATCTTGAAGGTCTTAGTCAGGCGAGTAGTAATTTGTTATTGGGTTGAATGCATAAAAGGAATAAAATAAAATACTTTGTATATTAGAAGGGAATTAATAATAGAAATATGGTTAAAGATTGGAGTTGCGTTGTCTTTCTGAATTATTTTTGGTATTACTATCTTCTTTGCTTGTGAGTGATTGTTTCTATGGCAGGATGTATGTGATCAACGCCATTTCCTCTGGTCATTGATCTCCTCTGCTCTAAATCAAACGCCATTGCCCATGGTCATCCAATCTGACGAAGGGTGAAGCTCTAGCAGTTCATTCTCTTGGCGATCCTACTCAAAATGCCACAGACAATGTCGAATCTTCCAAATCAGAGAATGCCGCTTCTTTAGGTTCTAGCCTATACCACAGAGATCCTAATATCCCCATAAATTGGCTGAATTGGTGTCTCGAGAGGTCTCCAACGAAGTCGTGGATTAGCCATCTGAGAGATGCATAATCGAGCTGGCGGTTTGTGCTTTCCAGCCACGTATTCACACGAACCCATGTAGACATGGGTAGTTGTCAAGCACACGGTTCTAGTATGATGAACAGAGCTGATTGTCACTAGTCATTGATAAAACCCAATTTTGTGATTTATCTTGTGTTGAATTCAGGGGATTTTATCAACTTATCTCACATTTATTCAATGAAATAGCATGGTTTTGTAATTCACCCTAAATTTGTGCTTAGGAGTGAAAACATGCTTTTTAGGCCTTTAAATAGCTAAATTTAATTTACTTTAATTTCATTCGATGCCTTGATGTGTTTGTTGAGTGATTTCAGGTTCATAAGGCAAGTATTGGATGGAAGAAGTGAAGAGAAAAGCATGCAAAGTGGAGAATTCATGAAGAAATGAGCATTTGGAGAATTCATGGCCACGCGCACGCGTCATCCACGCGTACGCGTGACTATGAGATCTGCAAGCCACGCGCACGCGTCAGCCACGCGTACGTGTGAGGAAAAAATTTGGCCAGCATCACGCACGCGTCGTCCATGCACACGTGTGACGAGCGGCACGTGACTCACTTAAAGTGAATTTGATGGGGGCGATTTCTGAGCTTTCCAGTCCCAAGTCCAACTTATTTCTAAGGTTATTTGATGCAGAACTCATGATAGGTCAAGGGGGAGCAATTAAATTAGCTTAGCACCATGTTAGGAAGTTTTCTAGAGAGAGAAGCTCCCTTTTCTCTCTAGAATTAGGGTAGATTTAGGTTAATTTCTCTTAGATCTAGGTTTAATTTCTTGTTTCCATCTTGTTTTCTTTACTTTTTCTTGTTGATTTGCTCCAATTCCTTTAGTTCGTCTTGTTAATTTCTTATTTTGATCACTTTTATGTTCATGCACTATTATGGATTTGGATTTCCTTTTAATGCAATTCATGTTTTATATTCCTTTATTGTTTAATTGAGTTATTGTTAATTTCTTGCATTGGATAGTTTTTAGATTTTATATTTCTAGCAATTTAAGATGCTTTCCTTTTATACCTTCCTAGTGTTTGACAAAATGCTTGGTTGGATGTTAGAGTAGTTTTTGAGCATTCTTGGCTTGGAAAGTGAAATTAGGTGATCTTAAGTCATTAATACCCAATTTAGATTGGTGATCTAGAGTTGTTAGTTAATATTGTTTCCATTGACTCTAATATCTTGCCAATTCAATTAGTACGTTGATTAGGACTTTTGGATTGAGATTAACTAGTCCTATTTGACTTTCTCTCATGTGAAGATAACATTATACCTTCTTCCAATGTTGGAGATGACTAATTAGGATTAGCTCTTGATAATTATTGTGTTATGATTGATGACTAGGATAGAAAGCCTATATTCTCAATCCTTGCCATGAATATCTCTCTTTATTAATTGCTTCCTTTAATTGCCATCTATTTTCTTGCCCCCCTTTTTACCAACCCAACCCCTTGGATACCATAACCAATAATGTGCATACCTCACTGTAATTCCTTGAGAAGATGACGCGGGACTAATACTCTCGGTTATTTTTATTGGTATACACTCGTGACAAATAAATTAAACTCTGATTGAGCATTGCTTGTTGGCTTGGAACTATACTTGCAACGAAGTTATTTCCTTTTTTACCGAGAAGAAATTCCAAGCCGACGGTTTTGCTCTTTCAAGTTTTTAGCGCCGTTGCCGGGGAATTTCAATGTGTGCTTGTTATTGGTTATTGTATATATGTGAATATTTTGAATATGTTTGCTTTTTGCTTCTTTGTTAGTTTTTGCTAGTTTTAGGATTTGGTTTTATTTGTTTCTTATTAGATTTTGTTTTCATTTGCTCTTGCTACCATGAATTCTCATCCCTTTGGCTATGAGTTTGGTTCAAATTATGTTGTTGAGAATGGAAGCTACAATGACATTAAGGATGGAACAATCAAAGATGGGAGCACTACAAGAAAAATACCCATTCAGGTACACTTGAAAAGTGTAGCCAAAAGTAAAAAAAATGATGCCTTAGGCTACGGCTATGCTTTTTGGGCTATGGCTACGCTTTCTGGGCTACGGCTACGCTTTTTGGGGTGATTCCTATTCGGCCGTTGCCTATTCTCAAAGGCTACGCTTTTCTGCACCAAGGGCTACGCTTTTGGTGTGTGGGAATAAGGTACGCTTTTCAAGTGATGCTGTCCAGGACCAAAGGCTACGGTTTTCAGCTTCCATTTTTACCAGAATAGGCTACGCTTTTCAATGCTACTGCATCACTTGTAAAACATAGCCGCATTGTATATTATAGCTAATCTATATAAGTGTAGTCCTAGGTCCTTTATTTTTTTTTAATTTTCTGTATAACCATAGCTACTCTATATAAGTGTAGCCTTAGGTCTCTCATTATTTTTTTTAATTTTCTATATGTATATAATATTCTAATAATTTTTTATACAACATAATATTTAATAATATTATTACATATATAATTTTACATTTTTAATTAAATGAGTTAAATATTATAAAATAAAATTAAACACATAATTATACTAAATAATTTTTTTAAATAATAAAAATCATCCTTACACAATTCAAAGACGTAATCTTAAGAAGAGATAATTTAAGTCACATAAAACTTGTATCAGATATCAATTAAAATGCAAAGTTTGCACTCTATATCCGAAAAGAACTTAACAAACAGAAAATCATTAATCTTCTAATCTTGGCATAATGACTAAAAAATATTCTGAAGCACCTTCAAATTCTTCTCAAACACATCTTTTTCATGCTGATCTTCATCACCATCAAGAAAACTCTTGGCCTTAACAATTGTATCAGTGTTCATTCCCTTGTTCATTCCCAGCAAGAACTAATTTCCAAGCAGTTACTGCCCTGCTTACAGCTGCTGATTATCATAATTCAAAAAGAGAAGCATGTAAGGATTTTGCATACTGATTCACCACCATATGCAATCAATACAAGATTATGTTGAAGGAAATGACCGGGCTACTTACAAATATTTTTTTGACCATTCTCGTGACACATGAAGAAAACAAAATCATAGAAGCGAATGAATTCTGAAAAGTTTGCCTGGCAAGAGCAACAAATGAAGCACATGTTCCAATTGCAAGTATCATATTAAAGATTAAAAATACAAGAAAACAAAATTTTTGCTTTTTTATTATTCTCATTAAAGCTGAATGCTAAATTCACAAAATCATACCAATCAGCTTAATTTCAAGTGCAAAAGGGAAAAACGGCGTTATTTCAAAGAGTAAAGTGAGAATCATCAACCTAAATTGTAAAATTAAAAATGAATTGAGACGTATATCAATTTTGCACCAATATCCCAAATGCAAAAGGAATAACCATAAAGTAAATAAAACTGTGCTCTTTCCACTGTTATTTAATCATGTCACTCAATCAAACATAACACAATAAAACAAAACAAAAAAAAATTTTTTGGGGGTACCAATAATGGTAGGAAAAACCATGGAAGCTGGAAAACAACATATGTATTATTGAAAAGCTAAACAGAATTGAGGGTGTATTATTGAAAAGATATATGTATAGTTAACTAGTCTATCCATTTAAAATGTAAATAAAAAACAATCTTTTTAAATGAAAGCTAAGAATCCCAATTCTAGAGTCCTAGATTGCATTGAAGCCATGTGAAAAATTGGTCAATTACCTTGATAAGGGACATCATCATCAACATCATCATTTGCTTGAAAGTTATCAGTTTTGCACTTGATATTCAACCACTTATTGACCAATGTCTTGGGCCATGAAAGCTTCACTAAATAAAGGAGAGTAAGCAATGGCTATGGCAAAATGCAATTGCAAATGAAGCTTGGAAGCACAAATGTCATTTATTTTAAATCGAACCTTGCTTTTCTTGGAAGCACAAATGCCATTTAACAAATCCTGTTAGTCACATTGATCACTTCAATTTCATAATTCAACACATACAAATCAAGAATACGCACTATAACAAATAACAAGTATTGTAGTAGGAAGTAGTCAAATGCAACATATTTCAAGTCTTAATTTAGCACTAATTAAAAAGAATGCAATGTCGGATGAGAAACGAACCACGTGTCTATGTTGATCGAACCTTTCGTGGAGGTTAGCTACCTGAAAAAGATGAATAAGAACAAGAAAAATGGTTAAATAATTAAAGTTAGGGACCCAAAGTAAAAAAAATAATCGGAAGGGTGAATGATCCGGTGATACCAATGTATATCAATTTAGCTTAGCTTGTGAAGATGGGAAGTGTGAGAACTCATCATCAAACAGAAAATTATTGAACAAAAGGAAATGTCAAGAATAATACATAAAATCATAATTAGTTTTCTATTTCAAAATTCAAAACAAAACTGAATACAATGCTATAAGGGAATCACAGGTACCGGGGGAATTTTATACATGTATCAGCACACTGGATTAGTGATGGCAACATCAGGAACAGAAGCTAGCACCAGTTGGGGTTAAAGTACTGCTCCTGCTTCTCTAGCCTTTTTGCGTTTACGCCTCATCCTGAAATACTCCCTCTTCCTTGCTCTATAGCTTTTAGGATTCTCAGGTAGCACTTCTCGTGGGTAAACACTCACCTGAAGTAGAAGAAATCATAATAATTAAGCTTCAATTTGTACTCTCTATAATTTTTCTAAGTAACATAATCATGGTGTAAAAAGCTTCACTTAACCTTTTTCCTGTCAGGCCCAAATTTTTACAACTCCATCAATCAAGGAGAAGATGGTATAGTCTTTGCCAAGTCCCACATTCTTTCCTGCATGAAACTAAAAGTATTGTCCAAAACAAAATCAAAACTTAGAGGATCCTGTATAGTGTTTTTTTTTTCTTTTTCAAAGTGATGGGATGCTACACATTTTATATTCCTCGTAAATTTCTAAATGCCAAAAACATGGTAATGGTAAAATTTTTATATATAATCAAGCTTCAAAGTTTAAGGAAGCATGATTTTGCAGTGGTAAGCAAGCTATAGTACTACCTATTCACTTTCACACAAGTTGTTACCCTTACAGTTCTTTTTTTTCAGATTTTGGGCGCAGAAGAGGCTGAGGATGAGACCAAAAAGTAAACACTAAACCTAAGTTAAATAATATATGTATCTATACACAAATATATAGTAACTAATTTATTAACCAAAGCTGGAAGTTCAGAAGAAATAGAATAAAAGGAATAGTTATTAGAATCGAACCGGTAATTAACCTGGTCATACGACTGGATCACTAGGTCACTGGTTCAACCGATGGGTTACTGATTTACCCGGTTGACCCGGTCATAATTAAATAAAAATATAAAATTATAAAAATAAAAAATTAAATGCATGTTTTCAAAAAATATATTAATGATTGATCAAATATCAATTCTTAGATATAATTTATGGTGCAAAAATAGATAATAAATTAGTTACTAGTACAAAATATTTTCTCAATTTAAATGAACAAGAGAAAACAAAAAATAACATAATGAATATCAATATATCAATATGTTTGTGTATTATATATTGTTATTTGTTTGGTATCCATGTCAATTTATGTTTAAAAGGATAAAAAAAATTCATTCATGATTATTATATATTTAATATTTATCATATATATAATGAAGAAGCTTGATGGCACAACGGCAAGGGCTAGGGTTTGCATTCTTGCCACTCTGTGTTCGAACCTTTCCCGCTGCCTTTTTGAAAATTGATGTGGACGGGAGATCTTACAGTAGTTCAGCGGCGCGCATGTGCACAGTGGACCCGCGTGGGTTTGCTGCGGTCTGGAGCTCGAACCGGCCAGTTTTCATCGGATTTGATCACCGTTGACCGGTTTAATTACATGTTTTGTTCAACTTACTAACCGAACCGATCAGACCACTGGTTCACTGAATTTTCGGTCGAACGGCCGGTCCGGTCCGGTTCTGATAACTATGATAAAAGGGCTATAAAAAGCTCACCCTATCCAAATTATCAATGTGAATAGAACCAGGAGAACTTGTTTGATTACTTACTTTAACTGAGATAAAAGCTAAATCTGAATTATATATCAGCAGAAAAACCACAAGAGAAGGACAGGTCAGAAAAGTCTATACTTGTTAACAATAATTTAGAAACAAGTTAATCAGATTTATATTTTGTAACTCATAAACATAGATATATCTAACTGATTTGGATATATATGTGCATTGTGTATTGTGTATTGTGTCTCTGTCAGTGCAAATATTCCCTTTACTTAGTAGCAAAATACTAGTTAGTTTTGAATTGACATACTACAAAAACAGCAGCTATTGCATAAACTAGTGCCCTAATGAATGAGGCTGCTACCATGACCTGTAGGTCACATGATAAGTTAGTTGCTTTTGATCTCTATTAATCTTATCGAATCCTTGATAATACTGTTTAGAATTTGATGCTTAATCTCTCCCTTTTACAAAAGAGGAACATGCAGAGACATCCTTAGATTTCGGCCCAGCATTCTGAAGTAGTAGGACACAGAGAACCTGAAACAATTCTAAATGTAAACTAATCTGATATATTTAGCAAATCAGTAGTAATACATCTAGATACCTGCACACCCAATGAATATAGACACATACACACACACACACACAAAGCTACCTCCAAAATGGGAGCTGAAGTAGGATACTCGGGCAAATGAAGCAAGATGCAAAATCAAAAAGCAAATTCAAACGAAGAAAGCAACATAAACGCAAAAAATTAACTTTAACTCCTATCATGTACTATTCATACAGTAAAATAAAAATGTTCACTCAAACAGAATTCAGAGTAGATTCATAAGATAATAAGGCTGCTCATTAAATTAAATAAATAAGATACAATACCACAGTATCTATTTGATTGATCACTTACTTTTTCTCTTCTCAACTTGTTGGTTTTTTATTATTCTCATTAAAGCTGAATGCAAAATTCACAAAATCATGCCAGTTAGCTTAATTTCAAGTGCAAAAGGGGAAAATGGCATTGCTTCAAACAGTAAAATGAGAATTATCAACCTAAATTGTAAATTAAAAATGAATTGAGACAGATATATCAATTTTGCACCAATATCACCAATGCAATTGACGGACCAAACATGAATCCCCTGGTTTAATCTATTTTTGGCGAATCAGAACCCAAAAAAGAACCTATAACCCTAAAACCCCCAAATTAAATTTCTTTTCAAATAAATTTCTAGTCACTTCTAGAGTTAGCTATTTATGATTTTGGTCTATGTCAAATTTTTCTTATGGATTTGATCTAATTTCCTAAATATAGGTGAAATCAGTCCCTCTCATCATCTTAAATATAAATCAACTTCATACTTATGAGTTATGATTTGAAATATAAGTACTTATCTATATGTGAAACTATAATAGTGACTAATTTTACTTAATTTTGATAAGTTTTATACCAAAATGATCTGAAATAGGATGATGTAAATACCATGATAAATCCCGTCTCTTCAGGGTCTAGTTCTTCCATGATCAAAGCTGCATATTCTTCAGCCTACTGCTGTATGTTTGAGAGTTTGTTTGTTGTGACACTAAGGCAGATGATCTAAAAACAGAATTGATAATTTGTGATCAAGGAAACTCCTATTCTCATGGGAACAAAATACAAAGCTAGGAAAGGAAAAAAGGTTGCCGATAAAAACTACTTCACTATCTTCATTCTAATTTTTCTGTTGATGAATTAAAAAAGAAAATTCATATAAACCTCTTTAATTTCTTCCTCGGTGATTCTTCCATCTGCATCTTTATCAACCCTGCATTATTCCAAATGAAGGTTAACATACTTAATGTTGGGAATTAAAGAAAATACCAACCAATTTCTTTTCCTAGTTCTAAAATTAAGTAAAGAGGTAATGAATTAGTTACATGTCAAAGACGGTTCTGAGCCTGGAATCAAAACTCTGGTCAGAAATCTGGTCCCAAAAGTCCTTCAATTGAGCCTTGTTAATTGAATCCCCATGAATATCCCTCCTCCTAGCCAAAGAATAAAAAAGTACACCAGTATGCCTCAAATTCCTTGCTCATACCTACATACAAACAATTCAACAAATTCGAACCATAGTTATCCAAACACTTCCTAAAAGAAAACTACTCAGAACAAGTCCTTATTTCACTCACTCACACACACACACAAACAATTTCACAAACACTTAGAAAGCAACAACAAAAACATAGTGCAGATTTGTTATGAACTCTTCAATTTCAATTATTACCTATACATTTTCCAAAGAGAGAATGATGAAGCCATCCATCAGTTGAAGCAGAACATTTTTCAGGTGATTCACACATTATTTAAGGGATCAGACTTTCACAGCCATATTTTATTTTATTTTGAGTTCATCAAGAATCCAACAAATTTAGCTTGAGACCTAATAATAAGAATTGAAACTACACAGTACTTGAAACTATTAATTAGTACATTTGAAAGAAAAAAAACTAATAATAAGAAATAAACATACGAAGCAACTAATCTTGGTATTCCTGCACCGTAACTAATCATGGCCAAGCTCACCTGGGTTAACGGAATAAAACCCCTAAATTCACAAGTTCTCCTGCGCTGCAACAATAGTATGCATGTTCATCAATTCACAATGTCACATATTATTGTACCAAACCCCCAAATTGAAACCTAAAATCAGAACCCTAACCTCGCAAATGAAGAAAGGCTTTCAGTTGAGCGCAGAGTCTTCGTGATGTGACCGTGCAGCGAAGAGAAGCAACGATGAAAATGAGTGGTGAAGATGAGTGAGCAAAGAGTCTTCATGGAGTGGTGAGTGGTGACGCCGTGAGTGATGAGTGGTGATAACAAACGCTTTTCTCTGATTTGAGGGTGATGACGATGGTGAGGGCGGCACAGCGACGATGGTGAGGGCAGCGCAGCGACGATCAGTGCAGCATGGCGAAGAGGAGCGACGGTCAGTAGTACAACAATGTGGAGAGTGGTGAGTGTGGGTGAGTAGTGAGTGGGGGGCGACGACGGTCAATTGCAAGAATGAGAGGGTTTCTTCGCGATGGTGAGCTTCGGAGGGTTTCTACTTCAATTCGCGATGGTGAGTGAGCTTTGGAGGGTTTCTGAAAGGGGATGAAGGTGCTTTGGAGGTGAGTGAGCTTTGGAGGGAATGGATAAAAATTTTACTCAGTGTGACTTTGCTTTTCGAGGGAATGGACAAAAATTTTACTAAGTGTGAGTTTGCTTTCAGGAAAAAGAGGAAAAAAATTCACCAAGTGTCAAATTTTTTGTTCTAGATACATTAGGCATCACTTTTAAAACACACTGATAAACCCATATTTTATGATGTATTTTGTGCTTAGTTTGAGCGATTTATTCAATCCTTCACCCACTTATTCATGTTAATTGCATGGTTTTACTTTCCCTTCCTTATTATATGACGTATGTGAAAAACATGTTTCCTATGCTTTAAAATTAATTATTTCAATTACCTTTATTTCCATTCGATGCCGTGATTAGTGTGTTGAGTAGTTCCAGATCTTCTAAGGCAGGAATGACTCAAAGGATGGAAAGAAAACATACAAAAATAGAAGGAAAGTGCAAAATGGAGTCCTTGAAGAAACTAATATCCACGCGATCGCATGGACGACGCGATCGCGTGCCGAGCGCGAATCAGCGGCGATGCGGCTGCATGACTGACGCGACTGCGTGGCAAGGAAAAGCTCCGAATGACGCAACCGCGTGACCCACGCGGACGCGTGACAGAAGCCCTTTTTGGCCTTTTTTCATAGCGAATTCTGAAGCCCTTTTTGGCCCAAATCCATTCCAGAAGGCATAGACCAGAGGTTATGAAGTGAGAGAATGCATCCATTGAGGGAGAGCTCGCCAATTTCCACTCCTCATGTTTTAGATCTAGTTTTGAGGGAGGTTCTCTCCTCTCTCTCTTAGGATTAGGATTTAGGACTTCTCTTAGTTTTAGGAGTAACTCTTGATCCAGGTTTAATGTTCCTTTACTTTAGTTGATTATTTACTTTTGCAATTTGATTTATGAATTCTTCTATGTTCCAGATTATTTGAATTAATGTTATTTGAGGTATTCCAGTTTAATATTGCTTTCTCTCATTTATGCTATTATTGCTTTTACTCTGAAGACATCTTTATTCCATTAGATTTACTTTTCTCCTTTTGGTTTTGGTTAGGAAATCATTAACTCAGGAGTTATCCAATTCAACAGCATAATTGATAATTGTTATCTTGCCAATTGAATTGAAATTCAATAATCCCAATCTTTTCTTAGGAAATAAATAGGATTCGAAGATCAAACCAATTTGTCCCTTGACCTTCCCTTGCTTTAGCAAAGGTTAACTAAGAGGAATTAAGATTCGACTTTCATTGTTGTTGATAAGAATAACTAAGCCTGGACTTCCAATTTCTCATACATTGCCAAAAGTTTGCTTTATAGTATTTGTTTATTTATTTTAATTGCTATTTAAATCAACTGTCATATTTGTCCCTCATTCTTAAAACCCCCAATTCTACAATCTTCATAACCGATAATAAGAACATACTTCCCTGCAGTTCCTTGAGAAGACGACCCGAGGTTTGAATACTCCGCCACTGCTCCCCTCCGCGCCCCCACCCACTGCCGCCAACTGTCCCAACCACGCAGCCTCCCACCACCACCCGCGACCCCCAACTCTCTCCCCTACTTCCCCCATTACCCTCCCTAAAGCCCCTACCCCCCTAACAGCAGCAACCGCCGCGCCGGACGTCACCGCCACCACCCCAGCCACCTCTGTGCCCCAACCTCCTTTTTTCACCTTCCAGGTTCCGCAACACGCAATCCCTTTTATCCGTTCGTAGTTTATTCTTATTTTTCTCCATTTATGTTCATGTTAGGATAGTTAGACATGCATGTTGTAGTGGATATTAGGTTGTTAGGTAGCCTAGGATGTGGTTAGTGGATTTAGGTCTGTTTACTTGCACTATTCGTGTTTCTATTTTATCAAATGTGCAATTCTGCTGTTGATGTGTTCATGTTCATATGCTGTACTTTCCTGCATTTGCTACTCTTTACACTGAATTTTCATGCTTATATTCATTATATGTCACTGCAGCTTGATTTTTTAATTCATATGAACTGTTTGATTGCTGTTTATTTTCCGGGAAAATCCATTTGCTGCTCTTTACACTGAATTTTTATAAATCTTTTTGACTTTCATTCATGTTTTGGTTTTGGAATTTTGAACTCTATTCTCCACTACCTAACCAAACCATTCCATGAATGCCAGGGCATGCATTCTTATCCTCTTTGATTTCCTGGTTCCTAAACTGTAATTTTGATGCTTGATTCCTATTTTTGCTTTCTTTATCTCTATTTGCATCATCATCATACTGTTTTATTTGTTTGAATATGAGTTTCCTATAGCTCCTACCTGTGATTACTTGTTACTTGGACTATTTTCATTATGCCTCTTACTTTAACACATTTTTCACTAACTTACTAATTTTAACTCCAACCAACCTAACCTTTTCAAAACTTCTTTTTCACTTTCTTTTAGCATTCTAACCAAGGCATGATGTTAATTTTTCTATTTAACTTGTATTCCATTACATTTTGGATTGTGATTTCTTCTTTTCAGACTTTTCACTCATATAAAACCCTAAATGCACATTTTACTTAACTCATATTCATTATCCTATTGCTCCTTTGCCACTTTGTGTTATTCGCCTATTTGCCTTCCTATTTTTTATTATATCCTGATTTTCTGTTTTTCAGGATGTCAGATTCCCAGAGAAGACGGAAAGACAAGGCCACTACTGGCAAAAGGAAAAGAGGCGAAGCCTCCGTGTCTATCATCGACCTCATGCATGATGCCTCCTTGCGGGAGAAAGCCTTTACACCGCAGGAGAAGGCCGACCAGCTACTTCCCGCCACTGACCTAATAAAGTTTGCAAACCGATACTGTGAGCTGAAGTATCCGGTGTTTGCAAACTCCAGGAACCTATACCTGGAGCGGACTTTGAAGATCCCAGAAGAACTCCAGCAATATACCTCTGATCAGATCAAACAAAGAGGCTGGTTCTTTCTGGAGAGACCTCTGACTGAGGTTAATGCATCTTGGGTTAGGGAATTCTACTGCAACTACTTCAAAACTTCCCTAGATGCAGTTAACCTTAGAGGGAAGCAGATTCTGGTTACTGAGGAGGCAATAGAAGAGGTTCTAAAACTTCTACCTAAGGCTGATCAGACAGATGGCTATCAGAAGGCTGAGGAGGATATGCGCTATATGCGATTTGACTGGGATGCAGTCAAGGCCCAGATTGTCCTTGACCCGTCAGTTCCTTGGATCATGGGTCAGAACACCACCATGCCCAAAGGGATCAAGCGAATCTACCTGAACGATGAGGCTCGGCTATGGCATCAGATATTCAGCAACTACATCATGCCGAGTACTCACGAGACTGAGATACCAGCCGCTATGATCACCCTCCTATGGTGCGTGATGGAGGGCAAGGACCTCTACCTGCCACGCTTTATCCGGCATTACATGGCCAGGGTCCACGTCTGCCGCACTCTTCCCTTTCCCTATCTGGTTACACAGCTGGGCCATCAAGCTGACGTGCCATGGGAGGATGCTGATGAGAGGCCACCTGCTGCGGAATGCAAGAGGATTATCCCGCACACCAGGAACTTCCTGGCTCTGGGTTACAGACCTCCATTCCTGACTGCCACTGCTGATGATACAGCTATACCATCTGCCGGTCCCTCTTCCTCCACTGCTGCACCATCCACCCCTGCCACCACCACTGCACCTCCACCTGCCACAGAGCCTGTCTATCATCTGGTGCACCGCTTGTTTCGACGACTTGACCAGATGGAGCGTCGCAACAAGCGATGCTATGAGCACCTAAAGCTGATGATACGATCCGGCGACATCCCCTCCGAGCCTGACACACCTTCTAAGGCATCTGAGGAGGAGGCAGATGCGCCCGAGGCAGAGACCCATCCCCAGGGAGAGGCAGAGCAGGCAGACACCCAGCAGGCAGCACCCCAGCAGATCGAGGCTGCAGATCCTGAGATCCCCATTCAGACAGCCCCTCCTCTCCAGCAGCCGGACATTCAGCCAGCCATCATAGAGACACCAGCTACCATCCCTTCCAGTGATGACACCCCTTCACACCCTGCTTGAGTGAGCATCAGGGACGATGCTACATTTTAAGTGTGGGGAGGTCGCCATCTCTGGCGTATTATTTTGGTGAACCACTACAGACTCTTTTTCTTTTATTTTGGATATTTTTCTGTATTTTTCTCTTTATTTATATTTTTTATTTTCTGAGTACTTATAAATTGCTTATTTTATGTATTTTTACTCTATTTCTACATGCTGCACTTTAGTTCATATTTTTAGTTATTTAGTTTAGTTGCAGTTCTAATTTATTAGTTATAGAAAATTGTGGATTAATTAGTATAGTTTACCCTTTTTAGCATAAGATAGCTTAGTTTAAATTGAAATATAAAAAGGAAGTAAACTAGAGCCTTTAACAGATTTAAATCCATAAACCTTGTATATATAGCATTGCATCATGTAGTTAAGTTAACAACATTTCATCAAGGAGAAACACTAGAACTTTAAAGCCATTCAATATAAGTTTTACATTGAGAATAATGGGAATTTTTAACTAAACTTGCATGACATACATAACTGATAAATGATTTTTGAGCTAGAGAATACACAGCCTGTGAGTTTTGAGCTTAATTGTATGGTTACATTTAAACCATAATTTTTATTTCTGTGTGTTCCGTCCTTCTTTTATATTCTGATGTTCTTTACTTTGCTTTAATCTATATGTCCAATTATAGAATATAGAATATAGAATATAGATATATACCAAAAGAATGATTGAGGCCATCATTTGATTTTAGCTCACTTATCCCAAAAACAACCTACCTTTCACATCACCCTTGTTAGCCCCCTTGAGTCTTTAAATCCCTTTTTATTCTATTAGCCACATTACTAGCCTTAAGCAGAAAAACAAAATAAAATCCCAAGTTGAATCCTTGGTTAGCTTAAGATAGCAAATTATGAATAGTTTAAATATGGGAAACCTATTGGGAACATGGGTGATAAAAACAAGAGGTAGAAGAGTTGAAAAGAATAAAATAACTCAAACTAAGAAATTTTTGGGAAGCATGCTCATGAGAAATCAAAGTGATTAAATTACCATGTGCATTGAAAAAAAAAGAGTCATTTTTCAGTATTTAATAAAGGGGATACAAAAAGGATTCCCCAAATGCAAATTAAAAGCAATGCACATGGGACAAAAAAAATAAAAATCGAAACATGAGCATGTAACATCAAAAGTGGGAAAATATGGGAAAATAGGTAAAGTATTTTTGTTTTACTAAGTATGTATGTTAGGTGAGATCTTAGTCTAATTAAGGATTCACTTATTAGCTCACTTAGCCTTATACATATATCCTCACCTTTACCTTGGCCCCATTACAACCTTAATTAAAGACCTCATGATTTTTGGTATGACTGTATTCTATGATTGTTGATTGGTTAGATGAAGAACAAAGTTATAGAAAGGAAAAATAAAAAGAGGAATAGAGTGATTAACCCAATAAACACTGAGTGACTAGAGAGTAAACACAAATCCAGTGAGGGTTCAATAGCTTATTAACATTTATCTCTGTTTGAATTATCTAATTGTCTTGCAAGTTCATAAAATGCTTTTTCTCCCATCTCAATTGTAAAAGAGTTTATTGATTAAGGCTTGGCTATATATACATATATGACTCCTTGAGAATGTGAATTAATTTGACTACCTGTAAGCTTATTATATGAGTGAATAAATTAGAATTTCATGACTCATTTAGGTAGTTGCATTTAGATTAGATTGCATTGCATGACATTACATCACTTTAACCTTACTTATTACCTTGGATTTAGCATGAGGACATGCTATTGTTTAAGTGTGGGGAGGTTGATAAACCCATATTTTATAATGTATTTTGTGCTTAGTTTGAGTGATTTATTCAATCCTTCACCCACTTATTCATGTTAATTGCATGGTTTTACTTTCCCTTCCTTATTATATGATGTATGTGAAAAACATGTTTCCTATGCTTTAAAATTAAATATTTCAATTACCTTTATTTCCATTCGATGTCGTGATTAGTGTGTTGACTAGTTTCAGATCTTCTAAGGCAAGAATGACTCAAATGATGGAAAGGAAACATAAAAAATGGAAGGAAAGTGCAAACTGGAGTCCTTGAAGAAACTGATATCCACGCGATCGCGTGCCGAGCGCGAATCAGCAGCGACGCGGCCGCATGACTGACGCGACCGCGTGGCAAGGAAAAGCTCTGAATGACGCGACCGTGTGACCCACGCGGACGCGTGATAGAGGCTACGCACCAGAAATTGCAGAAAACGCTCAGCAAATTCTGAAGCCCTTTTCGGCCCAAATCCAAGTCCAGAAGGCATAGACCAGAGGTTATGAAGTGAGGGAATGCATCCATTGAGGGAGAGCTCGCCAATTTCCACTCCTCATGTTTTAGATCTAGTTTTGAGGGAGGTTCTCTCCTCTCTCTCTCTCTCTTAGGATTAGGATTTAGGACTTCTCTTAGTTTTAGGAGTAACTCTTGATCCAGGTTTAATGTTCCTTTACTTTAGTTGATTATTTACTTTTGCAATTTGATTTATGAATTCTTCTATGTTCCAGATTATTTGAATTAATGTTATTTGAGGTATTCCAGTTTAATATTGCTTTCTCTCATTTATGCTATTATTGCTTTTACTCTGAAGACATCTTTATTCCAGTAGATTTACTTTTCTCCTTTTGGTTTTGGTTAAGAAATCATTAACTCAGGAGTTATCCAATTCAACAGCATAATTGATAATTGTTATCTTGCCAATTGAATTGAAATTCAATAATCCCAATCTTTTCTTAGGAAATAAATAGGATTCGAAGATCAAACCAATTTGTCCCTTGACCTTCCCTTGCTTTAGCAAAGGTTAACTAAGAGGAATTAAGATTCGACTTTCATTGTTGTTGATAAGAATAACTAAGCCTGGACTTCCAATTTCTCATACCTTGCCAAAAGTTTGCTTTACAGTATTTGTTTATTTATTTTAATTGCTATTTAAATCAACTGTCATATTTGTCCCACATTCTTAAAACCCCAATTCTACAATGTTCATAACCGATAATAAGAACATACTTCTCTGCAGTTCCTTGAGAAGACAACCCGAGGTTTGAATACTTCGATTATCAATTTTTAAGGGGTTTGTTACTTGTGACAACCAAAACGTTTGCACGAAAGGGATTTTTGTTGGTTTAGAGACTATATCTACAACGCGACTGTTTTTATGAAATTCTTTACCACCATAAAATCTTGACGTCACACACTCAAAACTTAATAAATAGGCTACCCTCTAAAAGCGTCCTCTTTGATACGAAAAGTGAACCTATAGATATCAACCTACGACTATGCTTTATAGTGATTTCTATAATACCTAAGGCTACGCTTTTTAAATGATGCCACATTTGTGTATCCTTTTCTCTTATAAAAAGGCAACACGGAGAAAAGCGTAGCCTATTCATAGAATAGGCTACGCTTTTCAAATGTAACTTAAAAAAAGTGTGGCTGAATGGGTATTTTTTTTGTAGTGGAGGAGGCTCAAGTATTTGATCAACCTTCATGGCAACAACCTCCACCAATGTACTATTATCAAGAGTCATACCATGATACATACCAATCTAATGTGTGGTGACCCTCATTGTGATTGTCAACCACAACCACCACATACATATGACCCATTCCCTCAACATAGCCCTCAACAACCCTACTCACAAGCCTCATACCACAATTCACCTCCATATGATCATAATCCATATCCACCACACCAACAACCATATAAGCCATACATAGAGCCACCACTATTCCAACATCAATATTCTCAATAACCATCAATTCCATATACATCACCTCCAAATCCTTACCAAGACGAACTACCTTCCAATTATGAACCCTTTCTCCCAAACAATGAATCCTCTCTTCCACCCACACCTTCATTGGACCAATCTCTCCAACCCCTAATGCAAGAACAACAAGAACTTCTAACTCGTTGCCAAAAGCAAGGGGAAGCCGTGGCTAGCTTAACCAAAGTGATGAGCCAATTGGCATCATTGTGCTCAATTATCCAAGATACCCTTATTGTTAAATGTGGAGGATTAGTTGAGGAACATAATGAGAAGGAGAATTTGGAGCTTCAAGGTGAAGAAGAAGAGTTGAAGCAAGAATTGCAACCAAGGGAGGAAGGAAGCTGAGATAATTGAGTCGGAAGGAGCGGTTGAAGAATCAGAGGAGGTTGATCAAGAATTAGACTCAATCATTGATGAGTTCTTGTCCAAATTAACAACTCACCTTGAGGATCCTATTGAACCTTCTTCCATTGAGCTTGAAGGCAATGTCAAGGAGGGTGCACAACCTCCAAAGCATATGATGAATGATGAAGAATTGAAAGAAGGTGAGCAAGCAACAATTCTTCCTCTTGAAGATGATCTCACACCAACACATGATCCTTTTGAGATTGAGGAGTCTTCTTCTATTAAAATTGATGTTGATGTTGAGATAAGTTCCACATTACGTCCAAGTTGTGATATGAAGAATAGAGAAGAACTAGAAGAGGTTGATGAGGAAGTAGTTGAATGTGAAGAACTTTACCAAGAAGTGGACATGGAAGATGCTTGTTGATTAGCGGATATTTTATACGCTTTTTGACATCATTTTCATATAGTTAGTTTTTATTAAGTTTTATAAGTTTAGTGTAAAAATCACATTTTTGGATTCTACTATGAGTTTTTGTGTTTTTGGAAAATTTTAGGTATTTTCTGGCTGAAATTGAGGAACTGGAGCAGAAGTCTGATTTAGAGATAGAGAAAGCACTGCAGATGCTGTCTAGATCTGACCTGCCTGCATTTGGAAGAGCTTTTCTAGAGCTACAGAAGTCCAAATGGAGCGCTCTCAATGGCTGTGGAAAGCTGACTTCCAGATCTTTCTAGAAATATATAATTATCCATGCTTTTCTTCATATTAGAAGGCCCAAAACGGGTGTCCAACGCCAGCTTCCTACCCCCTTCCAGGCATCCAGCGCCCAAAGAGCAGAGCCCAACGTCCAAAGGCCTAGAGAGGACCCCCTAGCTGGCATTCCACGCCCCAGAAACCTCATAGCACGTGGACCTCATTAAAGCTCAGCCCAAACACTCACCAGGTGGACTTCATAAGTGGATTTTAGCACTAATTAGACTATTTTACCCTTACTAGTCATCTGTTTAGTATTTAAGGGTCTATATTTATGTAATTTGGATAATCTTCAACCTTTTACACCTTCCTCTTAGGGAGGTCTGACATATTTACATTTTTCATTGTTTTTATTTTCAGTATGAGTTTCTAAACCTCCTAGGTTGAGGGAAGGAGCCCTGCTGAGTCCTATGAATTAATAAAAGTACTATTTCTTCTTCTTCCATCCGTATCTGATCTATCTCTAAGATGTATATTCTGATCTTCATCATGGCGAGCAAAACGATCTGATAAATTGGCTCTGTTCATCACATTAAGACGAACGTACCTAACAAACACCCGTGTCTACTTGGGTTCGTGTGAATACTTGGTCAGAAAGCACGAACCAACAACTGTGTTTATACATCTCTCAGACGGTTAATCCACGATTTTGTTGGGGACTTCTCGACACACCAGTTTAGCCAATCTCCAGGGAGATTAAGGTCTCCGTGGTATAGGCTAGAATCCAAAGAAGCAACATTCTCTGATCCGGAAGATTCGACCTTGTCTTTGGCATTTTGAGTAGGATCACCAAGAGAACGATTTGCTAAGAGCTTCACCCTCCGTCAGATTGAATGACCACTGACAATGGCGTTCGACCTACAGCAGAGGAGATCAAGTACCATTGGCGTGGCTTTGATCACTTACAGCCTGCCATAGAAGAAGATCATTCACAAGCAAAGAAGATAGTAGTACCAGAGTTACTTCAGAAAGACAAAGCAACTTTTACTCTCAACTCTATTCCTATCTTTATTTCTACTAAACATCCAGCATTTATGACATATAATCCAACTTCTTCTGATTCTGCCTGGCTAAGACCTTCAAGACAACCATAAGCTTGTTTCAAGCCACAATCCTCGTAGGATCGACCCTGACTCGCTTTGGTATTACTTGGACGACCCAGTGCACTGGCTGGTACTGCTGTTGTTGTACGAAATAGTGTGGGTTTTGCATACACACACACCAAGTTTTTGGCGCCGTTGCCGGGGATTGTTGAGTTTGGACAAACTGCCGGATTGTCTTGCTACCAAGATCAGGTAATTTTTTTTTAGTTCTTTAATTTTTCGTTTTCTTCTTATTTTTTTCGAAAAATTCTAAAATCTTTTTCAAAAATATTTTTCTTTTCTTTGTTTAATTTTTGTGTTTTTGGTTTGAGTCATTGAGTCTTTAATTTTTATTTTCTTCTTCAAATTTTCGAAAATTCTAAAAAATTTTTCAAAAATATTTTTCTTTTCTTTATTTAATTCTTGCATTTTTTGAATGTGTCTATGTTCTTGATTTGAGTCTTTGAGTCTTTTAATTTTATTTTTCTTTCTTTAATTTTTAAAAATTTCAGAAAGGTTTTTCAAAAATATTGTTATTTTTGTAGATCAATTGGTTAGAGCGTTGTGTTTATGTTCTTGGTAATTTGCGTTCCTTTAAGTCTTTCTTTCTAAAAATTTTTCAAAAATAATTTTTCTTAGTTTAATGTTGTGTCACGTCTTTAAGTTTGGTATTTTCTTTTTATTTTCCTTTCAATTTTCAAAAATTGTGTCTTAGTTTTCTAAAAATTTTAAGTTTTGTGTTCTTGAGTTCTTTGAGTCTTTAAATTTTGTTCATTATGTTCTTGTGAGTCTTCAAAGTGTTCTTGAGTCTTGTATGTGTCTTGATCTTAAAATTTTTAAGTTTGGTGTCTCTTGGTGTTTCCTTCCAAAAATTTTCGAAAAACAAGGGTGCTAGATCTAAAAATTTTAAGTCTTGTGTCTTTTTTGTGTTTTTCTCTTTCACCATAATTTCAAAAATAAAAAATATCTTTTCTAACTTAATTTTTTCCATAATTTTCGAATTTTTTTCAAAAAATCTCAGATTTTGATTTTAAAATTTTATCTTATCATATCTTTGTTGTCAAGTTTTCAAAAATCAAATCTTTTTAAAAATAAAAATCATATCTTTTTCAAAAAAATCTTATCTTTTTCAAAATCATATCATATCTTTTTCAAAATTAAAAAATTTTATCTTATCTTTTTCAAATTTCAAACTTTTAAAATTAAATCTTTTTCAAAATTAATTTTCTAATCTTATCTTTTTTGTTTCTTATCTTATCGTTTCTATTCTAATTTTTAAATCATATCTTTTTTTTTCAAAACTTTTTAATTTCTTATCTTATCTTATTTTTAAAATTCAAATCTTTTCTTATCTTATCTTTTACTTTTATTTTTATTTTTATTTTCTCTCTCATCTTTTTCAAAACCACCTAACTAACTCTCTTCTTTCATTAATTTTCGAAAATCTTCTCCCATTTTCTCTCTCTTGTTTTTCAAAACTACCTAACTAACTCTCACCTCTCTTAAATTTTTGAAAACTTCATCTCCTCTTCCCTCCTCTATTTTCGAAAATTTATCAATTAAAATTCAAATCTTTTTAAATTAATTTAATTTAATTTTTGAAAAAAATTAATTAATAAAATAAAATAAAAACAAAAAAATATTTTAATTCTTATCTACTCTTTCTATTTATACTGCTCTTCTTCTCACATCTCTATTACTCAAAACTCTCCTATCCCTATTTCTTTTTCACATCTAACTGGAAGCTCTTTGATCCAAGTAGAACAAAAAGCTTTCTTATTTTCTCTTTTCTTTTATTCTATCTTCTCTTTTCAAGGTAATCTTCTTCTACTTCTTTTATTTTTATTTTCTTGTTCTTTCTCTACTTTTGACTTTAAGGAGGAGTTTCTTGTCTATTGGCAGTCTCTTTCTTTTCTTCCTTTTTCTTTTCTTCTTGTTTATGAATAGGAACAGGGATAAAGAACCCCTCTTGACTCCTGATCCTAAATCTGAGAAGACTCTGAGGAAGCATTTACAATAAGATATAGCACAACAGTCTGGAAGAGACCTTTTAGAAAGTTTTGAACAAGAAATAGAGGATATGGCCGAACCACAAGAGGAGCCCAGAAAGGTCCTCAGGGACTTCACCATGCCTACCTCTGACTTTTATGGCAGAAGCATTGTTGTACCTGCCATTGGAGCTAACAATTTTGAGCTTAAGTCTTAGTTAGTCTCTCTTCTACAGCAAAACTGCAAATTTCATGGACTTCCACTGGAAGATCCATATCAGTTCTTGGCATAATTTTTACAGATCTGTGATACTGTAAAGACTAATAGAGTTAATCCTGAAGTCTATAAGCTAATGCTTTTCCCCTTTGCTTTAAAAGACAGAGCTAAGTTTTGGTTGGATGCCCAACCAAGAGAGAGTCTTGATTCTTGGAAAAAGCTTGTTAATGCTTTTATGGCTAAGTTCTTTCCTCCTCAAAAGATGAGCAAGATTAGAGTGAAAGTACAAACCTTCAGTTAAAGAGAAGGTGAATCCCTCTATGAAGCTTGGGAAAGATACAAGCAGCTGATCAGGAGATGTCCTCCTGGCATGCTCTCAGAGTGGTCCCTCATAGGCGTGTTCTATGATGGCTTATCTGAGATATCCAAGATTTCCTTGGATAGCCCTGCAGGTGGATCCCTCCACTTGAAGAAAATGCCTGCAGAAGCCAGAGAACTCATTGGGATGGTTGCTAAAAACCAATTCATGTACACCTCTGAGAGGAATCTTGTAAACCATGGAATCTCTCAGAAAAAAGGAGTTCATGAAGTTGAGACTCTGAATGCCATCCTTGCTCAAAATAAGATCCTGACCCAACAGGTCAACATGATCTCTCAACATCTCACTGGGATACAAACTGTAGCTGGCAGTAATCAGGAAGCCTCTCTTGAAGATGAAGCTTATGATCCTGATCAACCCACCATGGAGGAGGTGAATTACATGGGAGAAGCCTATAGAAACACTTACAATCCTTTATAAAGAAATCATCCTAACCTTTCATGGAAGGATCAACAGAAACCTCAGCAAGGTTTCAATCAAGGTGGTAGGAACCAGAATAGGTTCAATAACATACCACCATTCCCATCTTCTCAAGAGAATATGGAAACCTCTAAGCAGAGTCTCTCTGACTTAGCCACTCTGGTTTCCAGCCTCAATAAGATCACCCACAGTTTCATTAATGAAATAAGGTCCTCCATTAGAAACTTGGAGATACAAGCTGGTCAACTGAGCAAGAGGATCCATGAGATCCCTCCTGACACTCTTCCCAATAATACTGAGGTTAATCCTAGAGAAGAGTGCAAGGCCATAACCATAGAGGTTGAGGCCGAATTGGAGGAGAATGAGAAGGCATTGAATGCCAGTGAAGAAGCCTTCAATGGGCATTCAATGCCCACCATTCCAGGGAAGCTGGAGTTGAACGCCAGCAAGGACATCCCTATTGGTCGTTTAACGCCCAGAATGCTAGAGGGACTGGCATTTAACGCCAGTCAGGGTAGTCAACAAGGGTGTTCAACGCCCAATAAGCTGACAGAGCTGGCGTTAAACGCCAGTCATAGCACACCCTTTGAGTGCCTAAATCCCACTAAAAAATCCTCTAGCCCAGAACCAAAGAAAACCATAAAGACTATTAAGGTTCCTTTGAATGCACTTCTACAGTGCATGAGTTCTGATGACTAGTCATCCTCAAGTGAGGATGAAGACACTAGGGAAGAGCAAGTTGCTCGTTTCCTAGGATCTCTAATGAAGCTGAATGCCAAATTATTTGGTACAAAGCCTCTGGAGGAAGAACTTCCACTGCTTACCAAAGAACTCCATACTTTGGTTTAACAAGAGCTACCTCAGAAGCTTCCAAACCCTAGATGCTTTATGATTCCTTGCACCATAGGCACTATGACCTTTGAAAAGGCTCTATGTGACCTAGGTTCAAGCATTAACCTCATGACACTCTCACTAATGGAGAAGCTGGGCATACTTGAGGTACAAGCTACACATGTCTCTTTAAAGATGGCAAACAAGACCATGAAGAAGCCATATGGCTTAGTAGAGGATGTGTTGGTTAAAGTTGAAAACTACTATATCCCTGCAAACTTTATTGTCTTGGACATAGGAGAGGATGAGGATGACTGTGTCATCCTTGGAAGACCTTCCCTAGCCACAGCTAATGCTATCATTGATGTGGCTAAGGGAGAACTAACCCTAAATTTAGGGGAGAACCACATCTTATTTAAGATGCCTCAACCCAATTCTCCCTCTAAAAGAGAAATAACAGTGCAACACCTAGTGTGCCAACCTTTTCTTTCTGTGCAGAGCTTTGCAGAGCCCCCAGACATCAATTCTAAGTTTGGTGTTGGGCAGCCATCAACAAGCTCTAAGCACAAAGGTACTAAAAAGAAAGTACCTAAAGGCTGGAAGGACAAGAAAGTCCCAGCTGAAGGCCTCTCACCTAGGATGAGAGTTGTCTTCACTAAGAAGCCAACCTTACCACATACAGTGAGCCATGTTCTATCTCTAGAGCATGTAGAGCTCATTCATGAGAGGACAGGAAGAAAATTCACTGCCAGGGGCAAAAATTTGAGCCCTTACTCACGTCCTTAAGGGGCTGATGGTCAAGCTAGTGACTTTAAAAGAGCACTTGTTGGGAGGCAACCCAACCTTACTCAACCATATTATTGTTTTTCCTTTCAGTTGTCAGAGTCATGATCATGTTCAGCAGTCAAGAGACAGATTTCACAGCAGTGAAAATAGAGCACTCTAAGTGGAGTGTTAAAGTTGAACATCAGCGAGGAAGCCCTCCTGAGTGTTCAACTCCCCAAGAGGGAAGCATTGCTGGCATTGAATGCCAGCCAGGGAGCAGCAGCCCCTGGGCGTTCAAACGCCAGTGCAGAGAAGCAGGAAATCTAGAATTCCTTAGCCTCAGGACCAAGAGGTGCCACAAAAGCTCCACCTACCCCACCTTCTTCCCCATTGATCATATTTGCTCGAGGACGAGCATAACTCTTAAGTTTGGTGTTGCCAAAGCTTTGCTTTGTGACTTCTACCACTCTTAAGTATAGAAGAAGAAGATGGAGCAAACCAAAGAGCATGCACATGAACCTGTGCAACCGCCTCAACACAAGACAAAAGAGTGACAAGGAAGAGATCAAGCACTACATGGGATCCTCAAGAAGGAGCACTGGCCACCATCATTCAGGTGGATTCGTTTTCTTTACACCCCTTTTCTGTTATTTTTTTGTTTTCTGTCTATTTTATTTTCTGTTCTCTTGTCCTAGTTGCATGATCATTTGCATTGATGTCTTAAAGATATAAAATGTTCCTTATATCTCTCACCTTGCTTAAATAAAAAAAATTTTATTGAAAAGAATTGAGAGATACAAGAATTTCAAGTTTTAAATAAGATTAGTTTAATTAGTTTGATGTGGTGTCATTTACTTTTGTTTTCTGAATGTATGAAATAAATAGTGCATATTTGAAGTTGTAACTTTAGAATGTTGGCTCTTGAAAGAATAAGAAAAAAGGAAAAATATTATTGAAAATCTGAAAAATCTGAAAATTGATTCTTGTAGCAAGAAAAAAGCAGCAAAAAGCAAAAGAAAAAGCATGTTACAAAAGAAGAAAAAAATTTATATGCATGCGAAAAAGAAATAAAAAAGTGGCGAAAAAGAACAAAAAAGCAGAAAAATTCATTACTGCCCAAAAATGCAGGAAAAGAGGGCAGATTCAAAAAGCCAGTAACCCTTTAAATCAAAAGGCAAGGGTAAAAAGACCCAAGGCTTTGAGCATTAGTGGATAGGAGGGCTTGTCCCTAACCATGTGCTTGTGGCGTGAAGGTGTCAAGTGAAAAGCTTGAGACTGAGCGGTTAAAGTCGTGGTCTAAAGCAAAAAGAGTGGGCTTAAGAACTATGGACACTTCTATCTGGGGACTCTAGCAAAGCTGAGTCACAATCTGAAAAGGTTCACCCAGGTAAAGTGTCTGTGGCATGAATGTATCCGGTGGTAATACTGGAAAATAGAGTGCTTAGGGTCATGGCCAAGACTCAGAAAGCTGTGTTCAAGAATCAAAATAAGCTTAATTAACAGAGTCAATAATATCATATGGATTCTAAGTTCCTAAGGATGCCAACATCTCTGAGTGTCAATGGATAGTGAGATGCCAAAACTGTTCAGAAGCAAAAAGCTACTAAATCTCGCTCATCTGATTTAAACTAAGCTTCATTTGAAAATTAGAAATTTATTGTGTCTTAATTTTTTTTATCCTACTGTGTTTTTAGTTGCTTGGGGACAAGCAATGGTATAAGTTTGGTGTTTTGATGAGCGGATATTTTATACGCTTTTTGACATCATTTTCATATATTTTTTAGTAGTCTTTGTTTAGTTTTTGTTCAGTTTTTATAGGTTTTAGTGTTAAAATCACATTTTTGGATTCTACTATGAGTTTTTGTATTTTTGGATAATTTTAGGTATTTTCTGGCTGAAATTGAGGAGCTGGAACAGAATTCTGATTCAGAGATAGAGAAAGCACTGCAGATGCTGTCCATATCTGACCTGCCTGCATTCGGAAGAGCTTTTTTGGAGCTTCAGAAGTCCAAATGGTGCGCTCCCAACGGCTATGGAAAGGTCCAAAACTTTGCTTCGGATTTCAGAGACAGCAATATATAATAGTCCATACTTTGCTTCAGATTAAAAGGTCCAAAACTGGCGTCCAACGCCAGCTTCCTGCCCCCTTCCAGGCGTTCAGCGCCCAAAGAGCAGAGTCCAATGTCCAAAGGCCCAGAGAGGACCCCTAGCTGGCATTCAACGCCCCAGAAACCTCATGGCACGTGGATCTCATTAAAGCTCAGCCCAAACACTCACCAAGTGGGCTTCAGAAGTGGATTTTAGCACTAAATAGACTATTTTACCTTTACAAGTCATCTGTTTAGTATTTAAGGGTTTATGTTTATGTAATTCGGATAATCTTCAACCTTTTACACCTCCCGCTGAGGGAGGTCTGCCATATTTACATTTTTCATTGTTTTTATTTTCAGTATGAGTTTCTTAACCTCCTAGGTTGAGGGCAGGAACCCTGCTAAGTCTTATGAATTAATAAAAGTATTATTTCTTCTTCTTCGATCCGTGTCTGATCTATCTCTAAGATGTATATTCTGATCTTCATCATGGTGAATAGGATGATTTGACAAATTGGCTCTGTTCATCTCATTAAGAGGAACGTTCCTGACAAACACCTGTGTTTACTTGGGTTCGTGTGAATACTTGGCCGGAAAGCATGAACCAACAACTATGTTTATACATCTCTCAAACGGTTAATTCACGATTTCATTGGGGACTTCTCGAGACACCTGTTTAGCCAATCTTCGAGGAGATTAAGGTCTCCATGGTATAGGCTAGAATCTAAAGAAGCAGCGTTCTCTGATCCGGAAGATTCAACCTTGTCTGTGGCGTTTTGAGTAGGATCGCCAAGTGAACGATTTGCTAAGAGCTTCACCCTCCGTCAGATTGAATGAATACTGACAATGGCATTCGACCTGTAGCAGAGGAGATCAAGGACCATTGGCATGGATTTGATCACTTACAGCCTGCCATAGAAGAAGATCATTCACAAGCAAAGAAGATAGTAGTACTAGAGTTACTTCAGAAAGACAAAGCAAATCCAACTCTCAACTCTATTCCTATCCTTATTTCTACTGAACATCCAGCATTTATGACATATAATCCAACTCCTTCTGATTCCGCCTGACTAAGACCTGCAAGACAACCATAAGCTTGCTTCAAGCCACAATCCTCGTGGGATCGACCCTGATTCGCTCAGGTATTACTTGGATGACCCAGTGCACTTGCTGGTACTACTGCTGTTGTACGAAATAGTATGGGTTTTGCGTACACGAGCACCACTTGTCAAGAGGTGAAGGTAGTCAAGGAAGATCACAAGGGAGTGGACCTCGCATTGTCAAAGTGTGGGGAAGTCCCCCTTCCTAAGTCACCATCATCCTTTACACCATTCAAGTGGATAAAATTCATATCCCTTAGCTTTCTTATTCCACTTGAATATGGGTTGCTTGAAATAGATGGTTAACTTAGAGCTCTTTGTGGAATGGAAAGAAAGAAAGAGTTGGTTAGTGGTAGGCGTCACAATCCTTGATTCATTATAGTCGAAAGCTCAAAGTTTAGGAGCAAGGATTGGTGTAGTAGTACATTGCATGGGTCTAAGAGTATGTTTGGGTGCTTAAATGAGAATTCCAAGGCTAAACCACCTGGAGGGAATCACCGTGATCAACTTGAAGACGGGTGTGAAAACAAAGTGTGGGATCCCAGATTACAAAGAGGGGATCAATTTTAGGAGCTCATGGTTTGTGAAGAACTCCATCAAAGCTTGGAGCTATTAATTTTGAATGATGGAGCTTATTGGAGATTCAACCATTGGTGGATGTTCAAGGATGAATTCAAGCATAAGCCACCTTGATGAGAGCTCCCCATAAGTCCAACTTAAGGACAATAAATAAAAGTGCTAGGTGGTAGACATGCCACTATCGTAACATCTTTTCATTTTTCCTTTTTGTAAATATTGGTAAAATAGGTTTAATTCCATGTTTATGTTGGTTTTTTTGAGTTTAGCTAGTAGTCTAGTATGTTAAATAAGGTTTTATGGTATTTTGGTAGATATTTAGAGGTTTGGAATGCTTGGTTTGGTGCAATAACTTGAAAAATTTTGAAAAATAGAGCACCCAGCCATGCGTACGCGTGACTCTAAGTTTTTTGACCACCCACGCGTATGCGTGACATCTAAAATTTTCAGAGCCGGTACAAAAACAAGAGAGTTGCGTGTGGAGTGTGCTGAAATTGTGCCTCTAGCACAATTTTCCCCCACGCGTACGCATCATTTATCTCTCTCTTAACTCCACGCGAACGTGTCGTGGATGCGTACGCGTCGCATGCCACTTCTGCAACTAACGCGTACGCGTGACACGAAGCGTACGCGTGACCCTGCCCTGTTTCACCACTCTTATTTTCTATTCTTCTTTCCATTTCTTTCCTTCTTCTCTCTTCTCTTATTTTCTTTTCCTCCTTCAACCATCATCCAACACTACCAATCACCATTTATTACCATTTCTTTAAGTTAGTTATTTAGTTAGTTTAATTTCTATTTAATTTTCTGTTTTCCATTATAAGTGTTCGATTATTAATCTTGTTTGGTATCTATTACTGCAGATTACTGATAAGATGTTGTCTTAACATCATTGTTGTTAATTGTCATTGTTGGATTTTCTTTATTGTGGTTATAAACTGTTGCTTGGTTTTGCGTTTTTCATGTTTAATATTTTTTAATACTAAGTATACGACATTGCCTTTAAGCATCTTAACTCTTTTGGATTGCATGTTTTGGCCAGCATGTGATTTGAATTCATTATCTATGGTTAGGCAATTGTGTATTATCAATGCATTTTTTGTTAGGTGATGATTGTTTATGATTAACCTTTCTTTACATAACCTATTCCATGCATTGAGATTTGTGGAATTGTGAAATTGGATAGTAAGCTTAACTAGTTGCATATTTTTGAGCTTTTCAAGCTTTGTGGACCATTCTTGCTATGTGATTGATTTTAATTTCTACCTCTTTTCCTAAGTTTCATAGCACCAATGTCTCCCACTTCTATGTCAATTAGGTATTGCGAATAAAATTTAAAGTGTGTCATTGATTGATGTGTAAGTCTCATATTTCATTTTATTTATTGAAGTTACCTTGCACATCAATCTATGTCCATACCTTCATCCATTTCACAATTGCTTGATATTTGCTTGAGTGCTTTCATGCTTCTTTATGTCTTGTTTGTTTATCTTAACCTACAAGCATTCCTTAAAGTATTTCAAGCACACTAGAATAAGTGAAGTGTATATTTTCTTTGTGTAATTGAGACATAGCTCTCTATACTAGTGTGTGCGTTCTAAACCGCATGCATCTTAGAACTCACACACCTATTTTTTATCAATGTCACACTAATTCACTCACTCAATTCTAGTGATTTACCTCATTCCAACAATGTAGGCTTCCTTGGTTTTGCATTTACTTGTCTTCTTATCTTGTTTTCTATTCTCAGGATGATTTGTCATAAGTTAAAACAAAAGCGGGAGAAAGAACACATTATAGAGGTGCAAACTTTTAAGTGTAGGGAGGTTGTCCTACCGATCAGCATTTTTGGGTGACAATTTCTGATCCCAACACTTTCACATTTCATATCTAGGTCTTTTAGGATTTTTAGTTGTATTTTCTTATTTTGCATATATATAATAAGCTTAATTAAAATAATGAAATTTTTCAAGGATTTTATCTATAGGGAACCCAATTAATTTGAGTAAATTTTTTTTAGAACTTGCTTGAACTATACATTATGGAACATGATTTTTGAGCTAAGAACACATAAGCATGTGAGTTTTGAGCCTAATTGTGTGATTACATCATATAACCACTTATTTTAATTCTTGTGTGTATTATTCTGTTTCTATGATTGTAATCTTTGATTTATTTGATTCTTTATGTCCATTATTTTGTGTTTGAATGAACCTATATGATTGAGGCCATTGTTTCAATTAGCTCACTTACCTAAATAACCTACCTTTTATCTTCCATTGTTAGCCAACTTTGAGCCTATGTTGAACCCATTTGTTCTTAATTTCAGCACATTACAAGCCTTAAAGCGAAAAAAAATAAATGTCCCTTGTTTGGATCTGTGATTAGCTTAGGCGAGTGAGTGTGTGTATCATTTAAGTGTGGGAAATTTGGGAACATTGGGTAGAGATAAAAAGTGTATTTTTATATTTTTGTCAAAATTTTGGGAATTGGATACATACTCATGCATTGAATGTTAAACCATATGCATTGATGCTATTGTATATACTCTAGTTTGAAAAAAATGATGAAAAACAATAAGAAAAATAAAAAAATAGAAAAAGAAAAATAAAATAAAAAAAAGAAAAAGAAAAGCAATAAAAAGGGGACAAAATGCCCCAAGGTGATGTTCAATAATAATCAATGCATATGAGTTGTGATAAAAAAGAGAATGCATGAGTGTGTGAAAAAGTGAGAATTATGGGTAGTTAGGTTTGTTTAGAATTTTATAGGTTGTTATATAGGTTAGGTGAGAAGTTTAAATTAATCAAAGATTCAAATTTCAAGCTCACTTAACCATATATATTCTTACCTTGACCCTAGCCCCATTATAACCTATGAATAAGCCCTCATGATAAATGTATGCATGCATTGAATAACTGTTGATTGTTAGATGAAAAACAAATCATGAAAAGCATGATTAGAAGAGAATTGAGCGAATCAACCCTATACACTAGAGCGACTAGAGCGGATACACTTCCGGTGAGGGTTCGATGCTCAATTCCTTGTTCCCGGCTTTCACGAGCTTTCTTCTTGCAAGTCTATTTGAACTTTATTTTTATATTTGAATTGGTAGGATTCATGAATAATCATACTACTTAGCCCTACATGTTCATACATGCTCTTGGAGAATGATTCACTTTTAACCAAGTAGGTAGAATCATTTTGCATTTAGTCGCATGCATGTAGATAGGTGCATATAGTTTATTTGTATTGAATAAATGTTCGTACCCCATTTCTAGTCTTTCTTGGTTTAGCATGAGGACATGCTTAGTTTAAGTGTGGGGAGGTTTGATGAACTCCAATTTTGTGGTTTATCTTGTGTTGAATTTAGGGGATTTTATCAACTTATCTCACATTTATTCAATGAAATAGCATGGTTTTGTAATTCTCCCTAAATTTGTGCTTAAGAGTGAAAACATGCTTTTTAGGCCTTTAAATAGCTAAATTTAATTCACTTTAATTACATTTGATGCCTTGATGTGTTTGTTGAGTGGTTTCAGGTTCATAAGGTAAGTATTGGATGGAAGAAGTGAAGAGAAAAGCATGCAAAGTGGAGAATTCATGAAGAAATGAGCATTTGGAGAATTCATGGCCACGCGCACGCGTGGGAGTAGGAGATATACAAGCCACGCGCACGCGTCATCCATGTGCACGCGTGACGAGTGGCATGTGACTCACTTAAAGTGAATTCACTGGGGGCGATTTCTGAGATTTCTAGGCCCAAGTCCAACTCATTTATGAGGCTATTTGATACAGAACTCAAGATGGGTCAAGGGGGAGCAATTAGATTAGCTTAACATCATGTTGTAGGTAGTTTTCTAGAGATAGAAGCTCCCTCTTCTCTCTAGAATTAGGGTAGATTTAGGTTTACTTTCTCTTAGATCTAGGTTTAATTTCTTGTTTCCATCTTGTTTTCTTTACTTTTTCTTGTTGATTTGCTCCAATTCCTTTAGTTTCTCTTGTTAATTTCTCATTTTGATTACTTTTATGTTCATGCACTATTGTGGATTTGGATTTCCTTTTAATGCAATTCATGTTTTATATTCCTTTATTGTTTAATTGAGTTATTGCTAATTTCTTGCATTGGGTAGTTGTTAGATTTTATATTTCTTACAATTTAAGATGCTTTCCTTTTATACCCTCCAAGTGTTTGACAAAATGCTTGGTTAGATATTAGAGTAGTTTTGAGCATTCTTGGCTTGGAAAGAGAAATTAGGTGATCTTGAGTTATTAATGCCTAATTTAGATTGGTGATCTAGAGTTGTTAGTTAATATTGTTTCCATTGACTATAATCTCTTGCTAATTCGATTAGTAGGTTGATTAGAACTTTTGGATTGATATTAACTATTCCTATTTGACTTTCTCTCGTGTGAAGATAACATTATACCTTCTTCCAATGTTGGAGATGACTAATTAGGATTAGTTGTTGATAATTATTGTGTTATGATTGATGACTAGGATAGAAAGCCTATATTCTCAATCCTTGCCATGGATGTCTCTCTTTATTAATTACTTTCTTTAATTGCCATCTATTTTCTTGTCCCCCTTTTTACCAACCCAACCCCTTGGATACCATAACCAATAATGTGCATACCTCACTGTAATTCCTTGAGAAGACGACGCAGAACAATACTCTTGGTTATTTTTATTGGTTTGTACTCGTGACAAATAAATTAAACTCTGATTGAGCATTACTTGTTGGCTTGGAACTATACTTGCAACGAAGTTATATCCTCTTTTATCGAGAAGAAATTCTAAGCCGACGGTTTTGCTCTTTCAGTCATCCTATTAACCATGTTGAAGTACGAGTTTGCATCTTAGAAATAAACCAAACACGGATCGAAGAAGAAACAGTAATACTTTTTTTAATTCATAGGATTCAGCAGGGCTCCTCCTGTAACGACCCAACTTCTAATACGTCATGATCATACCAAAAGTAAGGCGTTACTGACCTGTTTTCCTTATTAACTATTTACTATTAAGCCTTTAGTTCGATATCGCGATTCAATTTTAGTAAAAATACCAGAAATTTTTGTTTTTGTTAATCAAAATCATATAGCCAACATGACCAAGTAATATTAATCACATAATTATTAATAATAGTAATATTATACAAAAGAATTTAAATAAAATTCAGGTACAACTCCTATCCCTCTGCATAAAATAAAAACCTTAAGCAGTAAGGGCGAGGGAATTCTATGAAAGAAACTCAAGTCATAAACTTAACTCGTAAATAAGGTTTAACAATCGCCCGCAGCTTCAAACGGAGTCTTCGAACCTGTGTCACTAAAAGGGTGGAAGATTTTGGGGTGAGAACAAACCACACGTTCTCAGTAAGGAATGAGAATGCCGTAAAAGTAATGATTTACATGCAAATAATTAACTCAAGTTTCCAATGTAGTTTTCTTTATCAAACCTTTTCAAAAATTTCTTAAGACTTACTTGAAACCGTTTAAATCCCTTTCTTTAAATCATATTACTTACATAAAGTCTCAACCGCATTAGCAATTCATCAGCTACAAATAGCATTCCTCAACCATCATAGTAACTAAGTAAATCAGCAACATAAATAATATACCCAAACCTCATTTCACAAATACCATTCCTCAATACTTTACTAAGTTCACAGCATCAACAACAATATCTAATCAAACACACAAGCAAGTCACTAAGACAAACAGCACAATCACAAAGAAACAAGACAAGCAACACAAATTATAAAGAAATAAAACAAGCAAACACAATCAAATGCAGATGCGCAAATAAGGATGATGCATGTCTAGCCCTAGTCCAGCTAACGAGCTCATCTGTCGGTGACTAACCCGCTCCCGACGTTATCCAGCAACCTCTGTCTGGATAAGGCTTTCCTATTGGCTATACCCCTGTGTACAGGAAATAACCCCTCTGCCACCACAGGGTCCACTGCACGCAGGAAATAACACATCTGCCACTTCAGGGATGTATGATGAGCGGATAATTTATACGCTTTTTGGCACTGTTTTTAGTATATTTTTAGTAGAATCTGGTTACTTTTAGGGATGTTTTCATTAGTTTTTATGTTAAATTCACATTTCTGGACTTTACTATGAGTTTGTGTGTTTTTCTGTGATTTCAGGTATTTTCTGGCTGAAATTGAGGGACTTGAGCAAAAATCAGATTCAGAGGTAGAAGAAGGACTGCTGATGCTGTTGGATTCTGACCTCCCTGCACTCAAAGTGGATTTTCTGGAGCTACAGAACTCCAAATGGCACGCTTCCAATTTCGTTGGAAGGTAGACATCCAGGGCTTTCCAGCAATATATAATAGTCCATACTTTGGCCGAGTTTAGATGACGTAAAAAGGCGTTGAACGCCAGTTCTATGCTGCTGTCTGGAGTTAAACGCCAGAAACAAGTCACAAACCAGAGTTGAACGCCAGAAATACGTTACAACCTGGCGTTCAACTCCAGAAAAAGCCTCTGCACGTGTAACATTCAAGCTCAGCCCAAGCACACACCAAGTGCGCCCCAGAAGTGGATTTATGCATCAATTACTTACTTCTGTAAACCCTAGTAACTAGTTTAGTATAAATAGGACTTTTTACTATTGTATTTGACATCCTGGATTGTATTTTTGATCCTGTGATCACGTTTTGGGGGCTGGCCATTCGGCCATGCCTAAACCTTTCACTTATGTATTTTCAACGGTAGAGTTTCTACACTCTATAGATTAAGGTGTGGAGCTCTGCTGTTCCTCAAAGATTAATGCAAAGTACTGCTGTTTTTCTATTCAATTCAACTTATTTTGCTTCTAAGATATTCATTCGCACTTCAACCTGAATGTGATGAAAGTGACAATCATCATCATTCCTTATGAACGCGTGCCTGACAACCACTTCCGTTCTACCTTAGATTGAATGAGTATCTCTTGGATCTCTTAATCAGAATCTTCGTTGTATAAGCTAGATTGATGGCGGCATTCATGAGAGTCTGGAAAGTCTAAACCTTGTCTGTGGTATTCCGAGTAGGACTCTGGGATTGAATGACTGTGACGAACTTCAAACTCGCGAGTGCTGGGCGTAGTGACAGATGCAAAAGGAGGGTGAATCCTATTCCAGTATGATCGAGAACCTCAGATGATTAGCCGTGCCGTGACAGAGCATTTGGACCATTTTCACAAGAGGATGGGATGTAGCCATTGACAACGGTGATGCCCTTACATAAAGCCAGCCATGGAAAGGAGTAAGATTGATTGGATGAAGATAGCAGGAAAGCATAAGTTCAGAGGAACGAATGCATCTCTATACGCTTATCTGAAATTCTAACCAATGAATTACATAAGTATTTCTATCCTTAGTTTCTATCTATTTATTATTTATTTTCGAAAACTCCATAACTATTTTATATCCGCCTGAATGAGATTTACAAGGTGACCATAGCTTGCTTCATACCAACAATCTCTGTGGGATCGACCCTTACTCACGTAAGGTTTATTACTTGGACGACCTAGTGCACTTGCTGGTTAGTTGTATCGAAGTTGTGAATGAAAAATGATTTATTAAGACGTGTGTACAGAGTTTCTGGCGCCGTTGCCTGAGATTACAATTTCGTGCACCAAGTTTTTGGCGCTGTTGCCTGGGATTGTTCGAGTTTGGACAACTGACGGTTCATCTTGTTGCTCAGATTAGGTAATTTTCTTTTTGTTTTCAAAAATTTTTCGAAAATCTTTCAAAAATTTTCTCCTTTGTTTTCGAAAAAAAGAAAAAAAAATGTTTTCAAAAATATATTTTTCTTCAGAATTTTTAAAAATGAATTCTAGTGTTTCATGAAGCATGTTGAAGCCTGACTGGCTGTAAAGCCATGTCTAATTCTTCTTGGTAGGGAATGTCAGGCGTGTCATGTCTGAGTTACATACTAAAGTTTGGCTGGCTATTAAGCCATGCCTGACCCTTTGATTGGAGCTTTAGACTAAAGAGCATAAGATTTCTGGAATTCATATTAAAAATTTTGGAATCCTTATTTTTCTTTTTCAAAATGATTTTCAAAAAAATTAAAAGAAAATACAAAAAAATCATAAAATCAAAAAAATAAAAAATATTTTGTGTTTCTTATTTGAGTCTTGAGTCAAATTTCAAGTTTGGTGTCAATTGTATTTTTTCTAAAAATTCTTTGCATTTTTCGAAAAATTCATACATTCATGGTGTTCTTCATGATCTTCAAGTTGTTCTTGGTAAGTCTTCTGGTTTGATCTTGATGTTTTCTTGTTTTTCATATGCATTCTTGAAATCTTAGTGTCTAAGCATTAAAGATTTCTAAGTTTGGTGTCTTGCATTTTTTTTGCATTAAAAATTTTTTCAAAAATATGTTCTTGATGTTCATCATGATCTTCATAGTGTTCTTGGTGTTCATCTTGACATTCATAGCATTCTTGCATGCATTCCTTGTTTTGATCCAAAAAGAAAAGAGAAAAACATGAAAATGATGTTTTAAATTTTTCTCTCTCATCATAAAAATTCAAAAAAATCAAAAAAATATCTTTCCCTTTTCTCTCTTAAAATTTCGAAAATTAGATTTGACTTTTTCAAAAATTTTTAAAATTTAGTTGTTTCTTATAAGTCAAATCAAATTTTCAATTTAAAAATCTTATCTTTTTTCAAAATCTTTTTCAAAAATCAAATCCCTTTCATATTTCTTATTTATTTTCGAAAATTTTAAAAATATTTTTCAAAAATATTTTTCTTATCTTTATCTCCTAATTTTCGAAAATAAATCATCAATTAATGTTTTGATTCAAAAATTTCAAGTTTGTTACTTGCTTGTTAAGAAAGATTCAAACTTTAAGTTCTAGAATCATATCTTATAATTTCTTGTGAATCAAGTCATTAATTGTGATTTTAAAAATCAAATCTTTTTCAAAACTAATTTCAAAAATATCTTTCTATCCTATCTTTTTCAAAATCATATCTTTTTCAAATATTTGATTTTAAAATATCCTTTCTAACTTCTTATCTTCTTATCTTTTCAAAATTGATTTTCAAATTTGTTTCAACTAACTAACTAACTTTTTGTTTGTTTCTTATCTTTTTCAAAACTACTTAACTAGCTCTCTCTCTCTAATTTTCGAAAATACCTTCCCTCTTTTTCAAAATTTCTTTTTAATTTATTAATTATTTTAATTTTTGATTTTAATTTTCGAAAAATTACTAACCTTTTTCAAAAACTATTTTCGAAAATCACTAACTCTTTTTCAAAAATAATTTTAAAAAATTCTCTTTCTCTCTCATCTCCTTCTTTTCTTCTACTCACACAGGGACCTCTATACTATGGTAAAAAGGATCCCTATTATTATTATTTTTCTGTTCCCTCCTTTTTCATATGAGCAGGAGCAAAGACAAGAACATTCTTGTTGAAGCAGATCCAGAACCTGAAAGGACTCTGAAGAGAAAACTAAGAGAAGCTAAATTACAACAATCCAGCAAGCACCTTTCAGAAAATTTCGAACCAGAAGAGGAGATGGCAGCCGAAAATAATAATAATGCAAGGAGGATGCTTGGTGACTTTACTGCACCTAATTCCAATTTATATGGAAGAAGCATCTCCATTCCTGCCATTGGAGCAAACAGTTTTGAGCTTAAACCTCAATTAGTTTCTCTGATGCAGCAGAACTGCAAGTTTCATGGACTTCCATCTGAAGATCCTTTTCAGTTCTTAACTGAATTCTTGCAGATATGTGATACTGTTAAGACTAATGGAGGAGATCCTAAAGTCTACAGGCTCATGCTTTTCCCTTTTGCTGTAAGAGACAGAGCTAGAGTATGGTTGGACTCTCAACCTAAGGATAGCTTGAACTCTTGGGATAAGCTGGTCAAGGCTTTCTTAGCCAAGTTCTTTCCTCCTCAAAAGCTGAGTAAGCTTAGAGTGGATGTTCAGACCTTCAGACAGAGAGAAGGTGAATCCCTCTATGAAGCTTGGGAGAGATACAAAGGACTGACCAAAAAATGTCCTTCTGACATGCTTTCAGAATGGACTATCCTGGATATATTCTATGATGGTCTATCTGAATTGGCTAAAATGTCATTGGATACTTCTGTAGGTGGATCCATTCACCTAAAGAAAACGCCTGTAGAAGCTCAAGAACTCATTGACATGGTTGCTAATAACCAGTTCATGTACACTTCTGAGAGGAATCCTGTGAGTAATGGGACGCCTATGAAGAAGGGAGTTCTTGAAATTGATACTCTGAATGCCATACTAGCTCAGAATAAAATATTGACTCAGCAAGTCAATATGATTTCTGAGAGTCTGAATGGAATGCAAGCTGCATCCAACAGTACTCAAGAGGCATCTTCTGAAGAAGAAGCTTATGATCCTGAAAACCCTGCAATAGCAGAGGTAAATTATATGGGTGAACCTTATGGAAACACATATAATCCATCATGGAAAAATCATCCAAATTTCTCATGGAAGGATCAATAAAAGCCTCAACAAGGCTTTAATAATGGTAGAAGAAATAGGTTTAACAATAGTAAACCTTTTCCATCATCCACTCAGCAACAGACAGAGAACTCTGAACAAAATACCTCTAATTTAGCAAACTTAGTCTCTGATCTGTCCAAGGCCACTGTAAGTTTCATGAATGAAACAAGGTCTTCCATTAGAAATTTGGAAGCACAAGTGGGCCAGCTGAGTAAAAGGATCACTGAAATCCCTCCTAGTGCTCTCCCAAGCAATACAGAAGAAAATCCAAAAGGAGAGTGCAAGGCCATTGACATAACCACCATGGCCGAACCTGTAAGGGAGGTTGAGGACGTGAATCCCAGTGAGGAAGACCTCCTGGGACGTCCAGTGATCAATAAGGAGCTTTCCTCTGAGGAACCAAAGGAATCTGAGACTCATCCAGAGACCATAGAGATTCCATTGAACCTCCTTATGCCATTCATGAGCTCTGATGAGTATTCCTCTTCTGGAGAAAATGAGGATGTTACTGAAGAGCAAGCTACCAAGTTTCTTGGTGCAATCATGAAGCTGAATGCCAAATTATTTGGTATTGAGACTTGGGAAGATGAACCTCCCCTGTTCACCAATGAACTAAGTGATCTGGATCAACTGACAATGCCTCAGAAGAAACAGGATCCTGGAAAGTTCGTAATACCTTGTACCATAGGCAACATGATCTTTGAAAAGGCTCTGTGTGACCTTGGTTCAGGGATAAACCTCATGCCCCTCTCTGTAATAGAGAAACTGGGAATCTATGGGGTACAAGTTGCTAAAATCTCATTAGAGATGGCAGACAATTCAAGAAAATAGGCTTATGGACAAGTAGAGGACGTGTTAGTAAAGGTTAAAGGCCTTTACATCCCTGCTGATTTCATAGTCCTTGATATTGGGAAGGATGAGGATGAATCCATCATCCTTGGAAGACCTTTCCTAGCCACAGCAAGAGCTGTGATTGATGTTGACAGAGGTGAATTAGTCCTTCAATTGAATGAGGACTCCCTTGTGTTTACAACTCAAGGTTATCCTTCTGTAAACATGGAGAGGAAGCATAAAAAGCTTCTCTCAAAACAGAGTCAACCAGAGCCCCCACAGTCAAAATCTAAGTTTGGTGTTGGGAGGCCATAACCAAACTCTAAGTTTGGTGTTGAACTCCCATATCCAAACTCTAAGTTTGGTGTTGGGAGGTCTCAACAATGCTCTGAACATCTGTGAGGCTCCATGAGAGCCCACTGTCAAGCTATTGACATTAAAGAAGCGCTTGTTGGGAGGCAACCCAATTTTTATTTATCTAATTTTATTTTTCTTGTTCTTTCATGTTTTATTAGGTTCATGATCATGTGGAGTCACAAAATAAATATAAAAATTGAAAACGGAATCAAAAACAGCAGAAGAAAAATCACACCCTAGAGGAGGATCTCACTGCGTTTAAACGCCAGTAAGAAGCATCTGGCTGGCGTTCAATGCCAGAACAGAGCATGGTTCTGGCGCTGAACGCCCAAAATGGGCAGCATCTGGGTGATCCCCGAGATCCCTTTCAAGCTCAAGAAGAATGAGTATCCGGAGATCCGACATGAAATCCAAAGAAGAGGTTGGGAAGTTCTAACAAAACCCATCCAACAAGTCGGCATCCTAATGGTTCAAGAGTTCTATGCCAATGCATGGATCACTAGGAACCATGATCAAAGTAAGAACCCAAACCCAAAGAATTATATTACAATGGTTCGGGGAAAATACTTAGATTTTAGTCCGGAAAATGTGAGGTTGGCGTTTAACTTGCCTATGATGCAAGGAGATGCACGCCCCTATACTAGAAGGGTCAACTTTAATCAAAGGTTGGACCAAGTCCTCAGGGACATATGTGTGGAAGGAGCTCAATGGAAGATTGACTCCAAAGGCAAGCCGGTTCAATTAAGAAGACTGGACCTCAAGCCTGTGGCTAGAGGATGGTTGGAGTTCATCCAACGCTCCATCATCCCCACTAGCAACCGATCTGAAGTTACTGTGGATCGGGCCATCATGATTCATAGCATCATGATTGGAGAGGAAGTAAAAGTTCATGAAGTCATCTCCCTTGAATTCTATAAAATAGCCGAAAAGCCCTCTCCTTGGGCAAGGCTAGCTTTTCCTCATCTTATTTACCATCTATGTTACTCAGCTGGAGCTTTCATAGAAGGAGACATTCCCATTGAGGAAGAGAAGCCCATCACTAAGAAAAGGATGGAGCAAGCAAGAGAGCCCATTCATGGATCTCAAGAGACGCATGAAGCTCATCACCATGAGATCGCAGAGATGCCTCAAATGCATTTTCCTCCACAAAACTATTGGGAGCAAATCAACGCCTCCCTAGGAGAATTAAGTTCCAACATGGGACAATTAAGGGTGGAACATCAAGAACACTCCATCATCCTTCATGAAATAAGAGAAGATCAAAAAGCAATGAGGGAGGAGCAACAAAGATAAGGAAGAGACATAGAAGAGCTCAAGGAAATCATTGGTTCCTCAAGAAGGAAATGCCACCATCACTAAGGTGGACTCATTCCTTGTTCTTACATTCTCTGTTTTTTGTTTTCTCTATGTTAAGTGCTTATCCATGTTTGTGTCTTCATTACATGATCATTAGTATTTAGTAACTTTGTCTTAAAGTTATGAATGTCCTATGAATCCATCACCTCTCTTAAATGAAAACTGTTTTAATTCAAAAGAACAAGAAGTACATGAGTTTCGAATTTATCCTTGAACTTAGTTTAATTATATTGATGTGGTGACAATGCTTCTTGTTTTCTGAATGAATGCTTGAATAGTGCATATGTCTTTTGAAGTTGTTGTTTAAGAATGTTAAATATGTTGGCTCTTGAAAGAATGATGACAAGGAGACATGTTATTTGATAATCTGAAAAATCATAAAAATGATTCTTGAAGCAAGAAAAAGCAGCAAAGAACAAAGCTTGCCAAAAAAAAAGAGAGAAGAAAAAAATAGCGAAAAAAAATAGAAAGAAAAAGAAAAAGCAAGCAGAAAAAGCCAAAAGCTCTTAAAACCAAGAGGCAAGAGCAAAAAGCCAGTAACCCTTAAAACCAAAAGGCAAGGGTAATAAAAAGGATCCCAAGGCTTTGAGCATTAGTGGATAGGAGGGCCTAAAGGAATAAAATCATGGCCTAAGCGGCTAAACCAAGCTGTCCCTAACCATGTGCTTGTGGCGTGAAGGTGTCAAGTGAAAACTTGAGACTGAGCGGTTAAAGTCAAGGTCCAAAGCAAAAGAAGAGTGTGCTTAAGAACCCTGGAAACCTCTAATTGGGGACTTTAGCAAAGCTGATTCACAATCTGAAAAGGTTCACCCAATTATGTGTCTGTGGCATTTATGTATCCGATGGTAATACTAGAAAACAAAGTGCTTAGGGCCATGGCCAAGACTCATAAAATAGCTGTGTTCAAGAATCATCATACTGAACTAGGAGAATCAATAACACTATCTGAACTCTGAGTTCCTATAGATGCCAATCATTCTGAACTTCAATGGATAAAGTGAGATGCCAAAACTATTCAAGAGGCAAAAAGCTACAAGTCCCGCTCATCTGATTGGAGCTATGTTTCATTGATAGTTTGGAATTTATAGTATATTCTCTTCTTTTTATCCTATTTAATTTTCAGTTGCTTGGGGACAAGCAACAATTTAAGTTTGGTGTTGTGATGAGCGGATAATAAATAAGCTTTTTGGCACTGTTTTTAGTATGTTTTTAGTAGAATCTGGTTACTTTTAGGGATGTTTTCATTAGTTTTTATGTTAAATTCACATTTCTGGACTTTACTATGAGTTTGTGTGTTTTTCTGTGATTTCAGGTATTTTCTGGCTGAAATTGAGGGACTTGAGCAAAAATCAGATTCAGAGGTAGAAGAAGGACTGCTGATGCTGTTGGATTCTGACCTCCCTGCACTCAAAGTAGATTTTCTGGAGCTACAGAACTCAAAATGGCGCGCTTCCAATTGCGTTGGAAATTAGACATCCAGGGCTTTCCAGCAATGTATAATAATCTATACTTTGGCCGAGTTTAGACAACGTAAAAAGGCGTTGAACGCCAGTTCTATGCTGCTGTCTGGAGTTAAACGCCAGAAACAAGTCACAAACCAGAGTTGAACGCCAGAAATACGTTATAACCTGGCGTTCAACTCCAGAAAGAGCCTCTGCACGTGTAACATTCAAGCACAGCCCAAGCACACATCAAGTGGGCCCCGGAAGTGGATTTATGCATCAATTACTTACTTCTGTAAACCCTAGTAACTAGTTTAGTATAAATAGGACTTTTTACTATTGTATTTGACATCCTGGATTGTATTTTTGATCTTGTGATCACGTTTTGGGGGCTGGCCATTCAGCCATGCCTGAACCTTTCACTTATGTATTTTCAATGGTAGAGTTTCTACACTCCATAGATTAAGGTGTGGAGCTCTGCTGTTCCTCAAAGATTAATGCAAAGTACTACTGTTTTTCTATTCAATTCAACTTATTCCGCTTCTAAGATATTTATTCGCACTTCAACCTGAATGTGATGAACGTGACAATCATCATCATTCCCTATGAACGCGTGCCTGACAACCACTTCCGTTCTACCTTAGATTGAATGAGTATCTCTTGGATCTCTTAATCAGAATCTTCGTGGTATAAGCTAGATTGATGGCGGCATTCATGAGAGTCTGAACAGTCTAAACCTTGTCTGTGGTATTCCGAGTAGGACTCTGGGATTGAATGACTGTGACGAACTTCAAACTCGCGAGTGCTGAGCGTAGTGACAGACGCAAAAGGAGGGTGAATCCTATTCCAGTATGATCGAGAACCTCAGATGATTAGCCGTCCGTGACAGAGCATTTGGACCATTTTCACAAGAGGATGGGATGTAGCCATTGACAACGGTGATGCCCTTACATAAAGCCAGCCATGGAAAGGAGTAAGATTGATTGGATGAAGACAGCAGGAAAGCAGAGGTTCAGAGGAACGAATGCATCTCTATACGCTTATCTGAAATTCTAACCAATGAATTACATAAGTATTTCTATCCTTAGTTTCTATCTATTTATTATTTATTTTCGAAAACTCCATAACTATTTTATATCCGCCTGACTGAGATTTACAAGGTGACCATAGCTTGCTTCATACCAACAATCTCCGTGGGATCGACCCTTACTCACGTAAGGTTTATTACTTGGACGACCCAGTGCACTTGCTGGTTAGTTGTATCGAAGTTGTGAATGAAAAACGATTTATTAAGACGTGCGTACAGAGTTTCTGGCGCCGTTGCCTGAGATCACAATTTCGTGCACCAATGTACGCCGACATACCTTCTGTATACAGGAAATAACCCCTCTGCCACTACAGAAATGGAACAGGTGGTCACAGTACTTCTGTAGCAGGAAATAACCCCTCTGCCTTACAGAAATAAAATATGGATCTGTACCGTAGGAAAGCGTTCTCAGTGATCACACCATTATCTATCTGACTGCCTCACTGCAGCAGATGATCATACAAGTATATCTGGAGTTGCCTTAACGCAACAAATGAATAAACATATCTCTTGGGTTGCCTTAAGCAACAAATGACCTTTCAACAGGTCCTCTGCTTCTTATTCTCTTTTATAATCATAAATACGCAAGCAGAACAAAACCCACGTCCTTGCCAACAATTTCACAAACTGAATACCTTTCCTCAAAAGAATAAGTGTAATTATCATCATAAGTTATCATTCCCGTTATTCATCTCCAGTTATATATTCTTATACAATATCTCTCTCTTTCTTTATTCAATCATGTTGTACAAACTTCACGGCTTCCACTTTTGCAACCACTTAACTCGAACCAATTTTAAAACTATTTTCTAGTTTATTTTTCTTTCAAAAGACTCAAGAAAATCATTTATTTTAAATTCGCTAAATACTTTTCAAAGCATCACCCTCTTACTAAAAGTAAATAAAACTCTTTTTCAAATTTACTAACTTCCCAAAGACTCAAAACCCATCTCTTTTTACCATTCAAATTCAAATATTATTATTTCACCAAACTTCTAAGAAGATCATCCTTTATTTCAAACCTAAAAAAACATAACTCTTTTCATATTAAATCAAACTCAAAACATATTTCTTTCTATTCTTAATAAATCAACTCAAAACGGAATCCTTTTCGTAATAAATCCATCTTAAACATAATATTTTTTTTCTCAATGAATAAAACCGAAAAACATAATTCATTTCTTTTCTTAGTAAATCAGAATCAAATAATATAATTTCCAAAATCCAAACCTTTTAAAATAACTTTTTTTTCAAGTAAAACCTCAGATTTCACAAAATTCCGGCAGCACCTCCCCTAAAACTCGGACTTAGCCACCCTTACGGGTTCCTTCTTTCTCAACATCTCATCAACCTTTCTCAACAGGTATCAAATAAAGGTTCTCAATCAATCAGAAAATCCACAATTCGCTATTCTCACATAATCCATCAATCTAATTTTCATCTCATCAATTCATAACTAAATTCTTAAGTCTTAGAATCCTTTCAAATTAAACTCAATCAATTCTCCATCCATTTATTAGCAACTATCATAACAGATTCTCAATAATTATCTCATCATAATTCGGTTTAAGAACTAACATCCTTTCGTCCATTAGAATCAGAATTTTCCATTAACCATTCTTGAAAATTAGCCCAGTCCAACGTCAAAAAAATTATGAATAGTTTCCCAAAAATCAGTCTTTAACCTCATGCAATATCGTTCACTATCAAATTACTAGTTCATTTTCAAAACTGCTATTTTACCTTAAAATTCAGGTTTCAAGAAAATTGATTTAGTAATCAAATGAACCATTCAAAAGTTACCAACTTGACATAATCAACTAAAATCAGAATTTCCAGCAATTCTAAAATAATCAGAAAACCAATAACAATCACAGCCATAACCCAAACTCAATTCACATCCGCATCCAATTTCGATCATAACTCAGAGCAATCACCACAACTAACTTTTCTCAAATACATTTCATTCAATAATTAACTCATCATATTTTAATTTAACAAATAACATTATCATTCACAGCCACACTTCAACCAATTTCAACCTTTCACAAGTCTATCTCACAGCCATTCCATTATATTAAAATTCCAATTCAATATCAAACAATTCAAAATAGTTCATCTAAGATCAGAATCTTAGCCAATTCATCACAAAAAAATTAATCATTCAAAGTACAATTCACAATCGCATTTAATTTCACTTATAATTCAGAAGCATCACAATCACATCCAATTCAAATTCATAATTCAGAATAATCACAATAGTATCAAATTCCAGTCATAATTCACAATAATCACAACAGCTAACTATTCTCAAACACCTTTCAAGCAATTCACATCAATTAATCAATTCTTAACCATTGTTAACTATTTGCAATTATCTAATTAACTTTGTAGGCATTCTAAATTAAAAACGTTTAACTTTAAAAATTAATCCCCTACCTCAGAGTGTCGAAATTTGTAGAATTTAAACGTGACACACCCAGTATTCCAAATCCACAGCAGCAGCGGTAGTTTTGGCATCTCTAATCGACAACAGCGGCATTGTGTCAGATTTTGGCACCTGTTCTGTTCCTATGGCAGCCACAGCGGTGGTCCTGGGCAGCTCCAGTGGTAGTTGGTGTAGAACCTATGCACAATTACTCAAGAGGGGGGGTGAATTGAGTATTGCAACAACAATAAATCTTTTTGCGAAAGTTAAAGACAATATATAAAAGTGTTATTGTACTAGTATTTTTCCAAGAGCTTAACTCAATTGCTAAGCATTTATAAGGAGCTTTTACTTTCCAATAAACACCAACTCAAATAAATTGATCAAGCTTTTCACCAATCGGACTTAAGCTATTTCTTAAGTACTTACGAAGCTACTTTTCGATCACAATTTATTTGCTCAAAGGTAAAAGACAATAATATAAAAGAGATTTGTAATTTCATTTTCATGCATTTTACAAGATTTGTATGGATCACTACTTGTGCTACACTTATCTTTTCCAAGATTGATATTCTCGTTTTTCAACATCTCATTTTGTTTTAAAAGATCCATATTCTTTTTCTTTAGGAGAGAATAATCTTGGGTAAGTTTTGTGTACACCTCAAGTAAGGCATCATATTCATCTTGTAAATTAAAAGAAGTGGAGTTGTCATTACTAACCTTTTCTTCGCTTGCCATTAAGCAAAGATTTGCAACCTCGTCGTCATCGGAGTCGGATTCATCCTCGTAAGTGATTTGGAGTTTATCCCAAATCTCTTTAGCGGTTTCGCATGTAGAGATCTTCATATAATCATGCTCGTTAAGTGCACAATGAATGAAGTTGATGCCTTTATCATTCATTACCACTTTCTTCCAATCATCGTCACTATATTCATTTTCTCCTTTCGGTACTTGCTTTAAGACGGAGACTTCTCCTTCTTTAGCGCTTGTTGTCTTTGTTGGAATGTGATTTCCATTCTCAATCACTTTCCAAATTCTCACATCTTGAGAACGGATCCAAATTCTCATCTTATTTTTCCAATAAGAGTAATTTGTTCCGCTAAAAAGAGGAGGTCTAGCGGTTGAGTTACCTTCACTAGTGTTGTTGTTGTTAAAGCTTGTGCTTGCCATGATCTTTTCCCTTAAACGGTTAAGTCTTTCAAAGGGTTAAGCTCTGATGCCACTTGTAGAACCTATGCACAATTACTCAAGAGGGGGGGTGAATTGAGTATTGCAACAACAATAAATCTTTTTGCGGAAGTTAAAGACAATATATAAAAGTGTTATTGTACTAGTATTTTTCCAAGAGCTTAACTCAATTGCTAAGCATTTATAAGGAGCTTTTACTTTCCAATAGACACCAACTCAAATAAATTGATCAAGCTTTTCACCAATCGGACTTAAGCTATTCCTTAAGTACTTACGAAGCTACTTTTCGATCACAATTTATTTGCTCAAAGGTAAAAGACAATAATATTGAAGAGATGAGTTTGGAGAGATGCAAACGCTATTTAGAGTGGTTCGGCACAATCCTTGTCCTACGTCCACTTTCTTTCTCAATCGCTATTGAGAAGTTCCACTATTGCCAAGCTTCAAGGTGCTCGTGCAAAACCTTTTACAATCCGAGTCCTTAGTTTCTAACACCTCACGGTATATGATCACCACTCGTATACTAACCCACTTCACTTAGAGACTCCTTCTCTAAGATTTGCCTTGAGTACTTAGTATACTTCTTTGGTATCCTCACCGACTATAGTGTTTATAACTCTTGACTCAACCTTGGAGATCACACTCCAATTTACAAAGTGTTACAAGAAAACAATTCTCAAAGAATTGTTGAGATGAAATGAGTACTCTCTAGAAGAGTGTATGATTACAAGTTTAGCACTATTGAACCAATTGATATTGCTCTCTCAAATTGTGTATTATAACACCTTAAAAATGTGTAGAATGAAAGAATATGAACAAGATAGTTTGCAAATACTCACTTGTATGAAATAAGGCTTCAATCCATCTATTTATAGACTTCCCAAACCTTAGAAACGTTGGGGAGTTAATGGGATGGAGCCGTTTTGTTAAAACTAGCCGTTTTTTATGTTTTTGAATCATTTGCATCGATGCATAACACTTTGCATCGATGCAAATGTGTCTTTGAAGCTGAAATTTGAATTTTCAGCTAGGTTGCATCGATGCAAACATCTTTGCATCGATGCAACAAGTCGTTGCATGCTTTGCATCGATGCAAGATGAGTGTGCATCGATGCAAACCTTAAAGAATGGCTTAAAATCACTTCAAAATACTTAGGATTGATCTCAAACTTGTTGGAGTCAATTCCTATGCTTTTGTACCTTTGAAAACAAGTTTTTAAACCATTTGGCTAGCATCGAATTGCAAGATGTACATCAAAACATTTTGTGAGTGTGTGTTGAGAGATTTAGCAATTGGTTCTTAACAAGAAGTTACCTAAGTCCTAAGACACTATACTTGTCTTCAAATGTTGTGGACTTGAGTTTCTTGTTGTTGTTGTGTTGCTTTCAACTCTTCATTCCTCAACGTTGAATGTTGGTTGATCTTTCAATATGCTTGTTCATTCAAGTTGTTTGTTGGTTTGTCTTTCATGTCGTTTGTTGGTTTGTCATTCATCAAAACCTACGAATACAAACTTCGCATACAAGCAACATGATTTACAGTTGGAAGCCTCAGTGTCAGCCAAACGGCGATGATAATGGTTCAAAATGGATCCAGAGCAACAGCGCTCCAGCAGCGACAGTGGCGTTCTTGTCAAACTCCAGAAACTAAGAGCAGAAGCAGAGTAGAGCAAGCCAGCAGCAGTGGTCTTAAACCCAACAAACAACAGCGGCAAGCCAACAGTAGCTCAGATGGTGGTTCAATAGGTCAAGCAGCGCAGCAGCTTAAGGGTGGTTGTGGCAGTGGCGGCAGTGTCAACGGCGTGATTGGAAGCAGCAGCGATGACTAGGTGTACAACAGTGGCAAGAACTCCTTTTCCTCGCGTTCTACTCGACGGCGGCTCCAAGGCAGACCAGCGGTGACGGCGACGACAAGGATGAACGGTGACGCAGCAACACAGTGACAGATCGGCGGCGTGACACAGAGGCTCCTGCTTCGCGTCCCTCTCTACGGGCTCCCTCTCTCTCTTCAGGTTCTTCTCAGGCAACGTCGGCGGCTTCCATCGACGGCACCTGGCCACGACGGCGAGGGCGACTTCCCTGGCAATGATGACGGCGATGCCAGGTTGAGGTGGAACGGTGACAGGGAAGGCTTCTCATTCCTCGCGCATCTTCTATCTGTTCATAGACCTCCAGTGACGGCGACGAAGAAGACCTCGACGGCGGTGACGAAGCGGGCTCCACGGAGCGGCGATGAGGGCGACGGCGGCGGTGGTACCAGGCCGGCGACGCTCTTCTTTCCTTCTGCCGGCACTATCTCTTCCTCCGATCTCCTCTCTGCGTGTATGTGTGTTTGTTGCGTTGAGGGAGGGTAAGGCTGCGGCTATGTGGTGTAGAGGAGGGGGTTAGGGTCTCTGATGGGGAATTTAGGGTTAGGGTTTCCAATTTGGGAAATTAGGGTTTCTGAGGTTGATTTGGTAATTAGTGTTAGAAATTAGGGATTTTATAAAAGAATATGGATAGATATGAATAGATATTTTGATAAAATTAGAGGGTAGGATAATTTTAAAATCAAATATACTCTCTTAAAAATATTTAGGAACATTATTTATCAACATATTGCTAAGTTCACTCAATTATTTCTAATTTACATTATAAAATGAACAAGTTAATTATATTTTTTAAAGTATAATTTAAATTCAAATATCAATTTTCTAGATTAAATCATAAAAATCTCTATTATTTTTCTATCTCTGAAACTTTAATTTCAATTTATAAAATAATTAATTATAATAAAAATGGTACATAAATATTAATTGACGTAAACTTAAAGCATTTATAAAAATCAAACTAATCATTTCTAATAAATTAATTTCTAGGAGTTCAAATTAATAACATAATTCATTAAAAATAGAATTTATTTAAATTAAATTATACAATTCTTTCTTATTTTTTAATTACCAAAATTATAATTTCAATCATACCAAATATCTAATAAAGTTTATATAAAAATTCTAATTAATTTAAACTTCAATTATCATGAAACTCCATTTAATTACCTTTAGTAAAATAATTTTCTTAAAATAAAATTATCAACAAATAAAATAAATCACAAATAACTATTTTATTTGATTTTCAAAAACTAGGGTTGTTACACCTCCCCTCAGCCTAGGAGGTTTAGAAACTCATACTGAAAGGAAATACAAAGTGTAAAACGAAAATATGCTCAATGATGGGCGATGATGTACGAATAACATAAATCTAATCCCTTAAATACTAAACAAATGACTAGTAAGGGTAAAATAGTCTTTCTAGTGCTAAAATTCACTTCTGGGGCCCACTTGGTGAGTGTTTGGGTTGAGCTTTGATGAGATCCACGTGCTATGAGGCTCCTAGGGCATTGAACGCTGGCTAGGTGGTCCTCTTTGAGCGTTTGGATGTTGGTCTCTGCTCCTTGGGCGCTGGACGCCTGGAAGGGGGCAGGAAGCTGGCGCTGGATGCCAGTTTTGGGTCTTCTAATATGAAGCAAATTATAAACTATTAAACATTGCTGGAAAGCTCTGGAAGTCTTCTTTCCATAGCTGTTGAGAACACTCCATTTGGACTTCTATAGCTCCAGAAAAGCTCTTCAGAGTGCAAGGAGGTCAGATCCGTACAGCATCTGCAGTGCTTTCTCTGTCTCTGTATTAGACTTTTGCTCCAGCTCCTCAATTTCAGCCAGAAAATACCTGAAATTTCATAAAAACACACAAACTTAAAGTAGAATCCAAAAATGTGAATTTAACACTAAAACCTATAAAAACTTTATAAAAACTAAACAAAACATGCTAGAAACTATATGAAAATGATGCAAAAAAGCGTATTAAATATCTGCTCATCACAACACCAAACTTAAACTGTTGCTTGTCCCTAAGCAACTGAAAACACAGTAGGATAGAAAAGAAAATTAAGATACAAATAAATTTCAAAGTTTCCAATGAAGCTCAGTTGCAATCAGATGAGCGGGACTTAGTAGCTTTTTGCTTCTGAATTGTTTTGGCATCTCACTATCCATTGAAACTCAGAATGGTTGGCATATTTAGGAACATAAAATCCAGATGATATTATTGACTCTCCTAGTTCAGTTCTTTTTTATTCTTGAACACAGTTACTTTATGAGTCTTGGTCGTGATCCTAAGCATTTTGTTTTCCAGTATTACCACAGGATACATAAATGCCACAGACATATAACTGGGTAAACCTTTTCAGATTATGACTCAGCTTTGCTAGAGTCCCCAATTAGAGGTGTCCAGAGCTCTTAAGCATACTCTTTTTGCTTTGGATCACGACTTTAACCACTCAGTCTCAAGTTTTCACTTGACACCTTCACGCCACAAGCACATGGTTAGGGACAGCTTGGTTGTGCCGCTTAGGCCAGGATTTTATTCCTTTAGGCCCTCCTATCCATTAATGCTCAAAGCCTTGGATCCTTTTCTTACCCTTGCCTTTTGGTTTAAAGGGCTATTGGCTTTTTCTGCTTGCTTTTTCTTTTTCTTTTTTTTTCTTTTATTTTTCACCTTTTTTTTTCCGCAAGCTTTGTATTCACTGCTTTTTCTTGCTTCAAGAATCAATTTTATGATTTTTTAGATTATTAATAACATTTCTCCTAGTTCATTATTCTTTCAAGAGCCAAAAAATTTAACATTCATAAACTTCACTAAAAAAAAATATGCACTGTTCAAGCATTCATTCAGAAAACAAAAAGTATTGCCACCACATAAAAATAATTAAACTATTTTAAAATTCGAAATTTATGTACCTCTTTTTCTTTTGTAATTAAGACATTTTTCATTTAAGAAAGGTGAAGGATTCATATTCATAGCTTTAAGTCATAGACACTTCGACACTAGTGATCATGTAATAAGACATAAACATAAATAAAACATAAAGCATAATTTTCAAAAAACAGAAAAATAAGAACAAGGAAATTAAAGAACGGGTCCGCCTTAGTGATGGCGGCTTGTTCGTCCTCTTGAAGATCGTATGGAGTGCTTTAGCTCCTCAGTGTCTCTTCCTTGCCTTTGTTGCTCCTCCTTCATGGATCTTTGGTCTTCTCTAATTTCATGGAGGAGGATGGAATGCTCTTGGTGCTGCACCCTTAGTTGTCCCATGTTGGGACTTAATTCTCCTAGGGAGGTGTTAATTTGTTCCCAATAGTTTTGTGGAGGAAAATGCATCCCTTGCGGCATCTCAGGGATTTCTTGATGAGGAACTTCCTCATGCTCTTGTTGAGGTCCATGAGTGGGCTCTCTTGTTTGCTCCATCCTTTTCTTAGTGATGGACTTTTGAGATGAATCTCTCCATCTCCCATGACTCAGAGGTGGAAGTAATTTCCTTCCTTTTCCTCTTTCTAGATGTTTCTCCGGCCTTAGGTGCCATTAGTGGTTATGGAAAATAAAAAGCTTTAGCTTTTCCCACACCAAACTTAGAATGGTTGCTCGTCCTCGAGCAAAAGAAGAAAGAAAAGAGTAGAAGAAGAAGAAATAGAGGAGATGGAAGGGGTTTAGTGGTTCGGCCAAGGGGAAGAAGTAGTGTTTGTGATATGTGGAAATGAAGGAGTGAAGAGGGGTTTATATAGGAGTGGAAAGAGAGGGTAGGGTTCATGTATTAGGGGTTGGGTTTGGGAGGGAAATGGTTTGAATTTGAATTGTGAGGTGGTGGGGTTTTTGGGGAAGAGTGGGAGGAAGTGATTGGTGAAGAGGTGATAGGGAAGAGAAATAGAGGTGATTGGTGAGGGGTATTTGGGGAAGGGTGTGAAGAAGAGAGAGAGAGAGAGTTGAGGTAGGTGGGGATCCTGTGGGTCCACACATCCTGAGGTGTCAAGGACTTCTCATCCCTACACCATTTTGGCGTGTAAACGCCCTTGGAGTGCCAATCCTGGCGTTAAACGCCAGGTTGCTGCCCATTTCTGGCATTTAACGCCAGCTTATCTTCCCTATCTGGCGTTAAACGCCAGCTTTTCTCCCTTTTCTAGTGTTGAACGCCAGCTTTGTGCCCCTTTCTGGCATTAAACACCAGTCTAGTGCCCTTTTCTGGCATTAAACGCCAGTCTAGTGCCCTTTTCTGGCGTTAAACGCCCAGAATGGTGCCAGACTGGGTGTTTAATGCTCATTCTGCTACCCTTACTGGTGTTTAAACGCCAGTAAGATCGTCCTCTAGGGTGTGCTATTTTTAATGCTATTTTTCATTCTATTTTTTGCTTTTTCAGTTGTTTTTGTGACTTCACATGATCATCAACCTAAAGAAAACATAAAATAACAATAGAAAATTTAACATAGATAAGTAAAAATTGGGTTGCCTCCCAACAAGCACTTCTTTAATGTCAATAGCTTGACAGTGGGCTCTCATAGAGCCTCACAGATACTCATAGCATGATGATGGCCTCCCAATACCAAACTTAGAGTTTGAATGTGGGGGCTCTGTTTGACTTTGCATTGGGAGAAGCTTGTCATGCTTCTTCTCCATGTGTGCATAAGGAGATCCTTGAGCCTTAAACACAAGGCAGGCCTCATTCACTTGAATGACCAGCTCTCCTCTATCAACATCAATCACAGCTTTGGCTGTGGCTAGGAAGGGTCTGCCAAGGATGATGGATTCATCCATACTCTTCCCAGTGTCTAGGATTATGAAGTCAGTAGGGATATAGAGGCCTTCAACCTTTACTAAGACATCCTCTACAAGTCTATAAGCCTGTTTCCTTGAATTGTCTGCCATCTCTAGTGAGATTCTTGCAGCTTGCACCTCAAGGATCCCTAGTTTCTCCATTACAGAGAGGGGCATGAGGTTTATACTTGACCCTAGGTCACACAGAGCCTTCTCAAAGGTCATGGTGCCTATGGTACAAGGTATTAAGAATTTTCCAGGGTCCGATTTCTTTTGAGGTAATTTTTGCCTAACCAAGGTACTCAGTTCATTGATGAGCAATGGAGGTTCATCCTCCCAAGTTTCATTACCAAATAACTTGGCATTCAGCTTCATGATTGCTCCAAGGTACTTAGCAACTTGCTCTTCAGCAATATCTTCATCCTCTTTAGAGGAAGAATACTCATCAGAGCTCATGAATGGCATCAGTAGGTTCAGTGAAATCTCTATGGTCTCTATCTGAGCCTCAGATTCCTCTGGTTCCTTATTAGGAAACTCCTTGGAAGCCAGTGGACGTCCATTGAGGTCTTCCTCAGTGGAAATCACTGCCTTTCCCTCCTTCATGCATTCGGCCATGTGGGACGTGTCTATGGCCTTACACTCTCTCTTTGGATTCTCTTCTGTATTGCTAGGGAGAGTACTAGGAGGGAGTTCAGTAACTTTCTTACTCAGCTGACCCACTTGTGCCTCTAAATTTCTAATGGAGGACCTTGTTTCAGTCAAGAAACTTAGTGTAGTCTTAGAAAGATCAGAGACTATGGTTGTTAAGCTAGAGAGACTCTACTTAGAATTCTCTGTTTGTTGCTGAGAAGATGATGGAAAAGGCCTGCTATTGCTAAACCTATTTCTTCCACCATTGTTGTTGTTGAAGCCTTGTTGAGGCTTCTGTTGGTCCTTCCATGAGAGATTTGGATGATTTCTCCATGAAGGATTATAGGTGTTTCCATAGGGTTCTCCCATGTAATTCACCTCTTCCATTGCAGGGTTCTTAGGATCATAAGCTTCTTCTTCAGAAGATGCTTCTTTTGTACTGCCTGTTACTGCTTGCATTCCAGACAGACTCTGAGAAATCATATTGACTTGTTGAGTCAATATTTTATTCTCTGCTAATATGGAATTCAGAGTATCAATCTCAAGAACTCCTTTCTTCTGAGTTGTCCCATTATTCACAGGATTCTTTTCAGAAGTGTACATGAATTGGTTATTTGCAACCATTTCAATAAGTTCCTGGGCTTCTTCAGGCATCTTCTTCAGATGAAGAGATCCACCAGCAGAGTTGTCCAATGACATCTTGGACAGTTCAGACAGACCATCATAGAATATGCATATGATGCTCCATTCTGAAAGCATGCCAAAAGGACACATTCTGATCAGTTGCTTATATTTTTCCCAAGCTTCATAGAGGGATTCGCCTTCTATGAAGGTCTGAACTTCCACTCAAAGCTTACTCAATTTTTGAGGTGGAAAGAATTTTGCCAAGAAGGCATTGACCAGCTTTTCCCAAAAGTTCAGGCTTTCTTTAGGTTGTGAGTCCAACCATGTCCTAGCTTTGTCCCTTACAGCAAAAGGGAAGAGCATAAGTCTGTAGACCTCAGGGTCAACCCCATGGGTTTTAATCGTGTCACAGATTTACAAGAATTCAGCTAAAAACTGATGAGGATCTTCCAATGGAAGTCCATGATACTTGCAGTTCTGCTGCATTAGAGAAACCAATTGAGGCTTAAGCTCAAAGTTGTTTTCTCCAATTGTAGGAATTGAGATACTTCTTCCACAGAAGTCAGAAGAAGGTGCAATGAAGTCACCAAGCATCTTCCTTGCATTGTTGGCATTGTTATCTTCAGCTGCCATGTCTTTTTATTTTTCAAAAATTTCTGTTAGGTCTTCTCCAGAGAGTTATGCTTTAGCTTCTCTTAGCTTTCTCTTCAAGGTCCTTTCAGGTTCAGGATCAGCTTCAACAAGAATTCCTTTGTCTTTGTTCCTGCTCATATGAAAGACAAGAGAACAAGAAAGTATGGAATCCTCTATGTCACAGTATAGAGATTCCTTGAGGTGTCAGAGGAAAATAAGAATGAAAAGATGAGGTAGAGAGGAGAATTCGAACTTATAGAGAGGGAGAGAGTCCGAATTGCTAATTGAGGAGGAGTGTTAGTCCTTAAATAGAAAAAGGTAAGGAGGGTGAAGAATTTTCGAAAACATATTTTTAAATAAAACTAGAAATTTAAAATAATTAAAAAGAATTTTGAAAATGTGGTTGATGGTTTTTCGAAAATCAAAAGTGAGAAAGTGGTTAGGTGATTTTGAAAAAAAGATTTTGAAATCAGTAATAAAAAAGATGTGATTGAAAATTATTTTGAAAAAGATGTGATTGAGAAGATATGATTGAAAAATAATTTAAAAAGATTTGATTTTAAAAATTAAAGTTGATTACTTGACTAACAAGAAACCAAAAGATATGATTTTAAAATTTAAAGATTGAACCTGTCTTAATAGGCAAGTAACAACTTGAGAGTTTTGAATCAATCACATTAAATATTAGCATTAATTTTGAAAATATGAAATAAAAATAAGAAAAAGATTTTGAAAATCCATTTGGAATTTTCAAAAATATTAAAAAGAAAATTGAAAAAGATTTGATTTTTGAAAAAGATATGATTTAAAAAAGATATGATTTGAAAAAGATTTGAATTAAAAACTAACTTGCCTCCCTTGTATTATCCTGGCGTTAAACGCCCAGAATGGTGTCCATTCTGGCGTTTAACGCCCAAAATACTACCCTTTTGGGCGTTTAACGCCAGAATTCCTTCCTCACTGGGCGTTTTGAATGCCCAGCTTTTTTCTCTGTAATTCCTCTGCTGTATGTTCTGAATCTTCAATTCTCTGTATTATTGACTTGAAAAGACATAATTTTGAAAAAAAAATTTGAATTTTTAATGATGAGAAACAACAAAATGAAACTAATCATGGAAAACTAAGATCAAATAAACAATGCATGCAAGACTCCAAACTTAGAATTTTTTTTATATTAGAGACACTAACAAATTGAGAATGCATATGAGAAACATCAAAAGATACAAAACAAGAGAATTTAAAGATCAGACCCAAGCAAATCATCAAGAGCAACTTGAAGATCAATGAAGAACATAATGCATATATTCGAAAAATGCAAGAAAATAAAAAATATGCAAGACACCAAACTTAAAAATAGACACTAGACTCAAACAAGAAACACAAATTATTTTTTATTTTTATGGTTTCATAAATTTTTTTGTATTTTTCAAAAATTATTTGGAAAAAGGAAATAAGAAATTCAAAATTCTTAATGAGAATTCCAGGAGTCATGCAATGTTAGTCTAAAACTCCGGTCCAGGAATTAGACATGGCTTACTAGCCAGCCAAGCTTTTCAGTGAAAGCTTCGGTCCAAAACACTAGACATGGCCAATGGCCAGCCAAGCTTTAGCAGATCATTACATTCAATAGCAAGATTGATAGAAATCAACAAGCTCTTGTGATGATAAGTTGAAACCTCGGTCCAAAAGATTAGACATGGCTTCACAGCCAGCCAGACTTCAACAGATCATCATGAAACTTTTGAATTCATTCTTAAAAATTCTAAAGAATAAAATAGAAAATTTTTTTTGAAATTTTTTTCGAAGATAAAGAATAAAAAGCTTAAAAATAAAATAAAATTACCTAATCTGAGCAACAAGATGAACCGTCAGTTGTCCAAACTCGAACAATCCCCGGCAATGGCGCCAAAAACTTGGTACACGAAATCGTGATCGCACACTTTTCACACAACTCCGTGCAGCTGACCAGCAAGTGCACTGGGTCGTCCAAGTAATACCTTACGTGAGTAAGGGTCGATCCTACGGAGATTGTCGACTTGAAGCAAGCTATGGTCATCCTTGTAAATCTCAGTCAGGCGAATTCAAATGGTTTGGAGGTTTTGATAATTAAATTATAATTAAAACAGAAAATAAGATAGAAATACTTATGTAATTCATTGGTAGGATTTCAGATAAGCGTATGGAGATGCTTATTGCTTCTGAACCTCTGCTTTCCTATTGCTTTCATCCAATCATGCATACTCCTTTCCATGACAAGCTTATGGTGGGGGATCACCGTTGTCAATGGCTACCATCCGTCCTCTCAGTGAAAATGGTCCAAATGCACTGTCACCGCATGGCTAATCATCTGTCTGTTCTCACTCATGTTGGAATAGGATCCATTGATCCTTTTGCGTCTATCACTACGCCCACCACTCACGAGTTTGAAGCTCGTCACAGTCATCCCATCCCAGATTCTACTCGGAATACCACAGACAAGTTTTAGACTTTCTGGATCTCAAGAATGCTACCAATTGATTCTAGCCTATACCACGAAGACTCTGATCGCACGGAATGGAGGGCTCTGTTGTCAGGAGAGGCAACCATGCGTCATGAACCAAGAGGCTAAGAGATACACACTCAAGCTTTTGCAGATAGAACGGAGGTGGTTGTCAGGCACACGTTCATAGGTGAGAATGATGATGAGTATCACGGATCATCACATTCATCAGGTTGAAGTGCGAGTGAATATCTTAGAATAAGAATAAGCTTGAATTGAATGGAAAAACAATAGTACTTTGCATTGATTCATGAAGAACAACAGAGCTCCACACCTTAATCTATGGGGTGTAGAAACTCAACCGTTGAAAATACATAAGTGAAAATAGTGTTCATTGGCTTCGGCTCCAGAGGGGGAACCAGAATAACCAACCGTCAAATACAATAGTAAAAGGTCCTATTTATAATGAACTAGTAACCTAGGGTTTACAGAAATGAGTAGTTGATGCAGAAATCCACTTCCGGGCCCACTTGGTGTGTGTTTGGGCTGAGCATTGAAGCTTTCACATGTAGAGACTTTTTTTGGAGTTAAACGCCAGCTCTGGTGCCAGTTTGGGCGTTTAACTCCAGCTTTATGCCAGTTCTGGCGTTTAATGCCAGAATAGGGTAGAGAGTTGGCGTTTAAACGCCAGTTTGCGTTATCAAAACTCAGGAAAAGTATGGACTATTATATATTTCTGGAAAGCCCAGGATGTCTACTTTCGAACGCAATTAAGATCGCGCCAATTGGGCTTCTGTAGCTCAAGAAAATCCATTTCGAGTGCAGCAAGGTCAGAATCCAACAACATCTGTAGTCCTTTTTCAGCCTCTGAATCAGATTTTTGCTCAGGTCCCTCAATTTCAGCTAGAAAATACCTGAAATCACAGAAAAACACACAAACTCATAGTAAAGTCTAGAAATGTGATTTTTATTTAAAAACTAATAAAAATATACTAAAAAGTAACTAAAACATACTAAAAACTACCTAAAGACAATGCCAAAAATTGTATGGCCTCATAACAAGTGCTTCTTTAACGTCATTATCTTGACGGTTAGATCCTTAAAAAGGTGAGTATGGGCTTAGATTTTTGCCCCTTACAGTGAACTTTCTTCTTGTTCTCTCATGAATGAGTGCCACATGCTCTAGAGACAGGATACGACTCACTCTATGTGGTAAGACTGGTTTCTTAGTGAAGACAACTCTTATGCCAGGTGAGAGACCTTCAGTTAGGACTTTCTTGTCCTTCCAGCCTTTAGGTACTTTCTTCTTAGTACCTTTGTGCTTAGAGCTTGTTGGTGGCTGCCCAACACCGAACTTAGAATTGGTGTCTGGGGGCTCTGTAAAGTGTTGCACAGAAAGAGAAGGTTGGAACACTAGGTGTTGCACAGTTATCTCTCTTTTATTAGAGGGAGAATTGGAATGAGGCATCTTGAACAAGATGTGATCCTCCCCTAGTTATAGAGTCAATTCTCCCTTAGCCACATCAATGATAGCATTGGCAGTGGCTAGGAAAGGTCTTCCAAGAATGACAGAGTCATCCTCATCCTTTCCAATATCTAAGACTAAGAAGTTTTCAGGGATGTAGTGGTTTTCAACTTTTACCAAGACATGTTCTACTAAACCATATGGCTTTTTCATTGTCTTGTCTGCCATCTCTAATGAGATGTTTGCAGCTTGTACCTCAAGGATTCCCAGCTTCTCCATTACAGAGAGTGGCATGCGGTTGATGCTTGACCTTAGGTCACACAGAGCCTTATCAAAGGTCATGGTGCCTATGGTGCAAGGGATCAAGAAGCGTTCAGGATCTGGAAGCTTCTGAGGTAGCTTCTGCTGAAACAAAGCATGGAGTTCTTTGGAAAGCAGTGGAGGTTCATCCTCCAAAGGCTTTATACCAAAGAGCTTGGCATTCAGCCTCATAAGAGCTCCTAGGTACCTAGCAACTTGCTCTTCCCTAGTTTCTTCATTCTTATCAGAGGATGAGTATTTATCAGAACTTATGCACTGTAGAAGTGCATGTAAAAGAACCTCTATGGTCTTTATGTGAGCCTTGGCTTTCTTTGGTTCTGGGATAGGGGTTTCTTGAGTGGGAATTGAGCACTCAGAAGGTGTGCTTTTGCTGGCATTTAACGCCATATCTGTTAGCTCTTTGGGCATTAAACGCCCTTGCTTTGCACCCTTATTGGCGTTAAACGCTAGTCCCCTTGTCATTTTGGGCGTTGAATGCCCAGCAAGGGTGTCCTTGCTGGCATTCAATGCCAGCTTCATTGGGTGTGTGGGCGTTGAACGCCCAGTGAGGGGTTCCTCACTAGCGTTCAGCGTCAGAATGCCTAGATGTTTGGGCATTGAACGCCTAGCCAGTGCTCCCTGGCTGGCGTTCAATGCCAGCTCTACTGCTAGGATGGGTGTTGAACGCCCAGTGAGGGATTCCTCACTGGCGTTCAGCACCAGGCTTTCTGCCAGATTGGGAGTTGAACATCCAGTGAAACCTTCTTCACTAGCGTTCAATGTCTTCCCAATATCTCCAGATTTGGCCTCTACCTCCATGGTTATAACCTTGCACTCTTCTCTAGGATTTACTTTAGTGTTATGGGGAAGAGTGTCAGGAGTAATCTCAGGGATCCTTTTGCTCAGTTGACCAAATTGTACCTCCAAGTTTCTAATGGAGGACGTTGTTTTATTTATGAAACTATGAGTGGTCTTAGAGAGGCTGGAAACCAGAGTGACTAAGTCAGAGAGGCTCTGCTTAGAGGTTTCCATATTCCCTTGAGAAGATGGGAATGGTGGTCTATTGTTGAACCTATTCTGGTTCCTTCCACCTTGATTATTGTTGAAGCCTTGCTGAGGCTTCTGTTGATCTTTCCATGAAAGATTAGGATGATTCCTCCATGAAGGGTTGTAGGTGTTTCCATAGGGTTCTCCCATGTAATTCACCTCCTCCATGGTAGGTTGATCAGGATCATAAGCATCTTCATCAGGAGATACTTCTTGGGTACTGCCAGCTACAGTTGGCAGTCCAGTCGGATGTTGAGAGATCATATTGACCTGTTGGGTCAAGATCTTGTTCTGAGCCAAGATGGCATTCAGAGTATCAACTTCAAGAACTCCTTTCTTCTGAGAGGTCCCATGGTTTAAAGGATTTCTCTCAGAAGTGTACATGAATTGGTTGTTTGCAACCATTTCAATGAGTACTCTTGCTTCTACAGGTGTTTTCTTTAAGTGGAGTGATCCACCTGCCGAGCTGTCCAATGAAATTTTGGACATCTCAGATAGACCAACATAGAACACGCCTATGATAGACCATTCTGAAAGCATGTCAGGAGGACATCTCCTAATTAGTTGCTTGTATCTTTCCCAGGCTTCATAGAGGGATTCACTTTCTCTTTGTCTGAAAGTTTGAACTTCCATTCTAATCTTGTTCATGCTTTGAGGAGGAAAGAATTTAGCCAGAAAAGCATTAACCAGCTTTTTCCAAGAGTCTAAGCTCTCTTTTAGTTGAGAATCCAACCATATCTTAGTTCTGTCTCTTACAACAAAGGGAAAGAGCATAAGCTTGTAGACTACAGGATTTATTCCATTAGTCTTTACAGTATCACAGATCCGTAAGAACTCAACTAAGAACTGATGTGGATCTTCCATTGGAAGTCCATGGAACTTGCGACTCTATTATAGAAGAGAGACTAATTGACGTCCAATCCTAGTTATCCTTATCAATTGCGATGAAAATTGTCTATTGCTCCCACTTGGTCAACCTCTAACTATGAAGGTATGTTAAGTGGATAACTCAATTTGATCCCTCAAGTCCTAGTCAAATCCGTATGGAAAGACTAGAGTTATTGGAATTCAAATGAACTAGCAAACATAACAGTTATCAATCAACAAAGGAGTTTGATAACTCAAGCGTCTCCAATTACTCAACCAAAGCTAAGAATGTAAAAAGCTAAATTAAAGTCATAAATAAGAAATACCTCAAGTTGCATTAAATAAGAAATTGAATTAAACATGAGAATTCATAAACTAAATTGGGAAAATAAATAAACTAAAGTAGTAGAACAAATAAAAGTAGAAGAGAAATTAAATTAAAGGAACATTGAACCTGGAAATTGAAAGAAGAAATCCTAAATCCTAAAACCTAAGAGAGAGGAGAGAGCCTCTCTCTCTAAAAAACTACATCTAAAACCTAATTGGGTCAAAAGGAGCCCAGAAATCACCCCCAGCGTTTTCTGCGATTTCTGCAGGTCGCGCATGTCACGCGTACGCGTCAGGCACGCGCACGCGTCGTCGTGCAAAACTTCAATCCACGCGTACGCGTCAAGTACGCGCACGTGTCACTGTAAATTTCTCCAAGTCATGCGCACGCGTGAGCCATGCGTGCGCGTCACTTCTCGCTGGTTGTCTCCTTTATTTCTTGTGCTCCTTCCATTTCTTCAAGTTTCCTCTCCATCCTCTAAGCCATTCCTGCCCTATAAAGCCTGAAACACTGAACAAACAGATCACGACATCGAATGGTAGAAAAGGGGATTTAAAATACAGAAATTAAAGGTTTAGGAAGCAAGTTTTCAATCATAGAATAAAACTAGGAAGGAATTGTAAAATCATGCAAATAGTATGAATAAGTGAGTACAGAGTTGATAAAAACCACTCAAATTAGCACAAAATAAACCATAAAATAGTGGTTTATCAATCATCTTCAGGTTCGGCCATGTCCTCTATTTCTTGTTCAAAGTTTTCTCGAAGGTTTCTTCTGGACTGTTGTGCTCTGGCTTGTTATAAGCTTTTCTTCAGAGTCCTTTCAGGTTCAGGATCAAGATCAAAGAGGGGTTCTTTATTCTTGTTCCTGGTCATAAACAAGAAAAGAAGTAAAGAAGGAAAGGAAGGAAGCTTTTTGTGCCACTTGGCCAAGAACTCCCAGTGAGATGTAAAGAAAGAAGAAGAAGACAGAAAAGGAAGATGGAGGATGAGAGAGGAAGAATAATTTGAATAATATAAATAGAGATGAGAAGAATTAGAAAATAGAAAAGATAAATAAGAATTAAAATATTTTTATTTTTATTTTATTTATTAATTATTTTCAAAAATGAAGGTTAATAATTTAAAAAGGAATTGAAAATTAGTTAGTGATTTTCGAAAATAGAAGAGAGAGAAGATGAGTAGAATTTTCGAAAATTAAGAGAGAGAGGATTAGTAATTAATTAAGAAATAAAATAAGATAAGAGATAAGATAAGAAAAAATTTGAAATTAAAAAGATAAGAAAAGAAATTAAAAAGATTTAAGAAAGATTTAATTTTAAAATTTGAGATTAGAAAAGATAAGATAAGAAACAAAAAAAAGGTTTGAAAAGGATTTTAAAAAGTTAAGATTTTAAAATTTGATTTTGAAAAAGATTTGATTTTAAAATTTGAATTTTGAAATTTTAAAATTTTTAATTCTGAAAAGTTGAAATTTGAAATTTGAAATTTGAAAAAGATAAGATTTTTAATTTTGAAAAGATTTGATTTTTGAAAATTGAAAACTAAGATAAGATAAGATAAAAATTTAAAATTGAAATCTGAATTTTTATTTTAAAATTTTCAAAAATTTAATAAAAACAAAAATAGAAAAGATATTTTTTATTTTTGAATTTAATGAGGAAAGAAAAAAACAAGTAAAAGACACAAAACTTAAAATTTTTAGATTTAATGCCGCAAGTTTTCAAAAATTTGAAGGAAAAACACAATGGGACACCAAACTTAAAAATTTTAAGATCAAATGAGAAAGAAAACACAAGAACACTTTGAAGGTTAGAAAGAACACTAAGAACAAGACTCAAAAAATTTAAAGAACACAAGAACATGTAAATGACACCAAACTTAAAATTTTTAGAAAACTAAACACAAATTTTCGATAATTTAAAGAAAAACAACAAGAAGACACCAAACTTAAAGACTTGACAAAAGATTTAACCAAAGAAACTAATTTTGAAAAATTTTTAGAAAGAAAGACTCAAAGAAAACGAAAATTTAACCAAGAACAAAAATAAAAAGACTCAAACAAAAACAAAGATTAAACAAAGAGAACAAAAATTTTTGAAATTTTTTTTTTATTTTTTGAAAATAGAGATGAAGAAAATAAAAATAATCAACTCAAACAAAATTAACTAAAATACCTGATCTAGGGAGCAAGACAATCCGTCAGTTTGTCCAAACTCGAACAATCCCCGGCAACGGCGCCAAAAACTTGGTGCACAAATCCCACACCTTCGTACATCTATACCAGCAAGTGCGCTGGGTCATCCAAGTAATACCTGAGTGAGTCAGGGTCAATCCCACGAGGATTGTGGCTTGAAACAAGCTATGGTTATCTTGCAAGTCTTAGTCAGGCGAGTAGTAATTTGTTATTGTAACGACCCAATTTTCAATATGTCTAGATTTTCCCGGAAACTGAGCGCTACCAATTTGTCTTCCTAATTATTATCTATTATTTATCATATGAGCCTGATTCATCGTTAAAAGCGTAGTTATTTTTGTGAAGTACCCCCTTTTTTTTAAAACGTTTGGATTAATAGACGGAATCATTCATAATCAATTTTCAAATAATAACAGATACCACAGTTATAAACAACCACACATAAATACATCACAAGTAGTTAACAACATTCAGTGATCCAGCCTTTATTTAAGTAAAGATATTTAGTTAGAACACCCCTAGATATAGCTAGATAATAACTATATACATATATATACATACAACATCCCAGGTCCTAACCTGTTCAAGAAGTCCCTAAGCTGGCACCCAGGCTAGCCTAGACACTATACTCACCTAGTCCCTCTAAACTACTAAAGCGAGGGAAAGTACGTTCTAAGTCTTCAAAACTCAAGTCAGATGGAACGTCATCAAAAGGTAGAACATCATCTACTACTCCTCTGCACGATCAGATATTGCCATATGACGTCTCTCTGGTACCTCATCAAGTAGCCATACAACAGGAGTCTCGTTCACAGGATTTAGGTAAAGTTTGCATACAAATGGGGTGCAGACGTTGGCTGGTCTCATAGTATATACATATAAACAGGAAACGGAGTTCACTCTAGACTCAGAAGACTACCTAGAGCGGAAATCCTCGTTGTGGAATGATCATCAACGAACTGCGGAAGGGTACTCTTGCTCCCATCTGAGGGGGAAAAGAGAGAGAAGGGGTAAGAACTGGGGAGTTCTTAGTAGGATCGGGGTTATTAGTTAAGTTCATTAATCTGTGTTGTTTAGCAGATAAATAGTAGGATACCGAGAAGCAGTAAATAGAAGAAACAGATAAATAGAGAAAATAGAGAAAATAGAAAGCAAAACACAAACAAAAGAATACAAGAAAACAAAACATAGACACGGTGAATAGAATACAAACAAAGTAGGCATACATTCAAACAACAATCACAATAGAGGAAATGCGCAACCAAGTATGATGCATGTTTAGCCCTAGTGTAGGTAATGAGCTCATTTGTCGGTATCTACTCGCTCCCGATGTAACCCGAAGCAGCTGAAACGGGTATGGTTTCCAGTCAGCATAGGTACAGTTCTCACCAACCGACGTATGCGTCATATCCTCTGTAAGCAGACTCTGCCTTACAGGTGGCGGCATTCCAGCCGTGTATGAAGTCATATACTCTGTAAGCAATCCTTGCGTTACAGGTGCAGCATTCTAGCCGTGTAGGAATTAATATCCTCTGCAAGTGATCCCAGGTTATCAGATGCAGGTATAGCTCTCGATAGCTGTGTAGCACTGGAAAATGTTCTGTGGTCGTACCACTATTTATCTGACTGCCTCAATGCAGCAGATGAACAAACAAATAACTCTGGAGTTGCCTTAATGCAACAAATGAATAAACAAACATCTCTTGGGTTGCCTCAAGCAACAAATGTACATCTCTTTTATCTCTTTACTCTACTCCAATTTCTCTGCTTAACGTATGTATTTAAAGCTTATGTAAATTTCGGTATGAATAGTTATCCTGTTCCAAGTATAGGTTCATTAAGTCTAGACTGAAACAGTTTAACTTTTCATATTATACCTAATCCTAGTCGCAACTCAAGGACTAACTATGTTGCCCTAGTTTGTTCACTAACCTCTATCTATTTTCTGTCTTTAAAACTTTACAGACTTTTTCTTTGGTTTTTATCTTTTCTTTAACTTCCTATGTTTCATTTATCTTTGCCTCACTAACATGTTGTTACCACTCCCTAAGTGTTTTATGAAGGTAATTATGAGATTCTGCGCTTAAAGTTGTCTTTCTAAAACTTTTACAGAAAACTGCCTTTTCCGCATTATTTTATTATTTTTATTAAAATATTATTTTTAATTAAATATTATTATTTAATATTTTATTATTATTTATTATTTTATTATTAATTTTTCGAAAATTACCTTACCTTTTTCTTTTAACCTTTAAAATTTACTTTTTACCACCCGTAACTTTTAAAATTTCTACTTTAACCACCCTAACTTTCAGAAATAACAATATAACCCCTCAAACACCAAAATATTTACTTCCTTGTCCTTTCTAAGATCTAAAAGGTTTTCTTCAATGTTCTTCATCATATTCAAAGTGTTTTTACCCGTTTTTTAGTCTTTTCAGCAACCAATTTTTACCATAATTCATAATAAAATTGCAGCCACTAAAGCCCCTTATTTCCAACTTGATTTTAACTCAAATTTAACCCCAATTTAAGTCCTAGGGTTCATTTTTCCAGCAGCCATGAAGAACACAAATTCAAAGTTGAATATCATCAAATTTCACCAAATTTTCACCAAAATTTCAACAAAAATTACTCATATAAATAATCAATTTCAAGCATAACCAAACCATATCATAATCACACAACTCAAACACAATCAATAAATATTAATTTTACCAAACCCTACCTGGTTTTGCTGCTCCTAATTCGGTTATACTTTCAGGTGGTCCTTAAGCACTTTTTCCTCATAAATCACATCAAGAACAACTTTAAATCCAAAAACCCTCAACTGACCAAATTTCTTTCAGCATGTTAGGAAGGGATTTATCACCTTAGAGTTGCTGGAAATTAACGTTTCTTGGCCCTCAAGTCAAGTTAAGCATGATTCCTAAGGAAAAACGTCAAGAAAACACATGTTTAAGCATGTTTCCTTGAAAACCAAATTGAAGATGGAGGGAGACATCCATCTCACCTTATTTTCAGCCTTAATATGTTATATGGTTATGTAGAGGAAGAAGAGAGGATCATTTTGGTAAAATCGGAGTTTTGATTTGAGTTTTAGTTCAGAAGAAATCAAGCTTTGAAGATTTAAGTGTCATGAAAGTTTCTCTCTTTTTTCTCTTGTTATTTTCTGCCAAAATGATGAAATGAGACAGACTTGGAGTGTCTTGGTGTGTAGGGTGAGTTGTGATTGGTTGGCTTGGAGGTGGGTTAAAATAATATTAAAATATCTCAGGTGTATAACTACTAAAACTAGATGTATCGGAACACTTGTAAAAACATCTCTAAAAATTATTTTCTAAGCTACTAGCATAAATAACACTAGTAATATATTTATTATTAGAATAAAACATGTATAATGAGGCCTTAGCATTGCTAAATTCATCAGAGAATGCTGGTGCTAAGCTGCACCAGTAAACTGTGAACCCAATTAAACTGATTTCCTATTTTTAACTAAAACAGACCAGGTAACCTTATAATATCATTCAAGTATCTTCTAATACTAATGTAATGATAATATTATACTATCATTTCCCTTCTCTCATGAATCGAGTCTGGTTTGTCAAACAAAGACTATTTACGAAAATCAGAATCAAAACTCCTAACCGATACGGTTCAAAAACTAGGTTCTTCACGATTACATTATCGAGCTTGCCTCAGAAGAGGTTCTAGCTTAAGGATGACATAATAATAATGAGGATTGAGATGCTTGATGATATATCAAAGGTGTCTTCCGGAGAAATCCGTACTTTCAGAAAAGATCTCACGTACTCGAAAATCGGGGTTGTTACAGTTATTGGGTTGAATGCATAAAAGGAATAAAATAAAGTACTTTGTATATTAAAAGGGAATCAGTAATAGGAATATGGTCAAGGATTAGAGTTGCATTGTCTTTCTGAATTACTCTGGTATTACTGTCTTCTTTGCTCGTGAGTAATTGCTTCTATGACAAGCTGTATGTGATCAATGCCATTGCCCATGGTCATTGATCTCCTCTACTCCAAATCAAATGCCATTACTCATGGTCATCCAATCTGACGGAGGGTGAAGCTCTAGCAGTTTATTCTCTTGGCGATCCTACTCAAAACACCACAGACAAGGTCGAATCTTCCAAATCAGAGAATGCTGGTTCTTTGGGTTCTAGCCTATACCACAAAGACCCTAATCTCCCCAAAAATTAGCTGAATTAGTGTCTCAGGATGTCCCCAACGAAGTTGTGGATTAGCCGTCTGAGAGATGCATAATCAACCTGGCGGTTCGCGCTTTCCAGCCACGTATTCACACGAACCCAAGTAGACACGGGTGGTTGTCAAGCACGCAGTCCTACTATGATGAACAGAGCTAATTGTCACTGGTCATCCTATTCACCATGTTGAAGAACAAGTATGCATCTTAAAAATAAATCAAACACGGATTGAAGAAGAAACAGTAACACTTTTATTAATTCATAGGACTCATCAGGGCTCCTCCCCCCAACCTAGGAGGTTTAGAAATTCATACTAAAAGGAAATACAAAGTGTAAAATGAAAATATGCTGAATGATGGGCGATGATGTATGAATAACACAAATCTAATCCCTTAAATACTAAACAAATGACTAGTGAGGCCCACTTGGTGAGTGTTTGGGATGAGCTTTGATTAGATCCACATGCTATGAGGCTCCTAGGGTGTTAAACACTGGCTAGGGGGTCCTCTCTGGGCATTTGGACGTTGGTCTCTGCTCCTTGGGTGCTGGACACCTGGAAGGGGGTAGGAAGCTGGCGTTGGACGTCAGGTTTGGGCCTTCTAATCTGAAGCAAAGTATAAACTATTACACATTTTTGGAAACCTCTGGAAGCCAGATTTCCATAGCCATTTGAGAACGCTCCTTTTGGACGTCTCTAGCTCCAGAAAAGCTCTTCTGAGTGAAAGGAGGTCAGATCCGGACAGCATCTGCAGTGCTTTCTCCTTCTCTGAATTAGACTTTTGCTCCAGCTCCTCAATTTCAGCCAGAAAATACCTGAAATTGCACAAAAACACACAAACTCAAAGTAGAATCTAAAAATGTGAATTTAACACTAAAACCTATGAAAACTTAATAAAAACTAAACAAAACATGCTAAAAACTATATGTAAATGATGCCAAAAAGCATATAAAATATCCGCTCATCAGTGTGCCAGTACTGGTGTTCAACACTAGTTCTGGTGGTTCTTTGGGCGTTGAACACCCATCATGCATCCCTTCACTAGCATTCAACACCAGTTCCTTTGCCAAGTTGGGCATTGAACGTCCAGCCAGTGCTGCCTGGCGTTCAACACTAGCTTTGATGCCTGTTTGGGCGTTGAACGCCTGGTGAGGTCTTCCTCACTGGTGTTCAATGCCATTTGAGTTTCTCTAGATTCGGTGTCATCCTCAGTGGTGATGGCCTTGCACTCTTCTCTTGGACCCCATTATTCACAGGATTTCTCTCAGAGGTGTACATGAATTGGTTTGTAACCATCTCAATAAGTTCTCTTGCTTCTGCAAGCATTTTCTTCAAGTGGAGTGATCCACCTGCAGAGTTGTCCAATGATATTTTGGACATCTGAGACAGACCATCATAGAAAATGCTTAAGATGGACCATTCTGAGAGCATGTCAGAAGGACATCTCCTGATCAGTTTCTTGTATCTTTCCCAAGCTTCATAGAGGGATTCACCTTCTCTTTGTCTGAAGGTTTGAACTTCTACTCTGATTTTGCTCATCTTCTGAGGAGGAAAGAACTTGGCTAAGAAAGCATTGACCAACTTTTTCCAAGAGTCTAAGCTTTCTTTTGGTTGAGAATCTAACCATATTTTAGGTTTGTCTCTAACAGCAAAGGGAAAGAGCATAAGTCTGTAGACCTCAGGATCCACTCCATTGGTCTTGACAGTGTCACAGATTTGCAAGAATTACGACAAGAATTGGTGTGGATCTTCTAGTGGAAGTCTATAAAACTTGTAATTCTGTTACAGAAGAGAGACTAACTGAGGCTTAAGCTCAAAGTTGTTAGCTCTAATGGAAGGTATAGAGATACTTTTTCCATAGAAATCAGTGGTTGGTATGGTGTAGTCACTAAGAAACTTTCTTGCATCTCCTCCATTATTAGCATTGTCTGCCTTGTCTTCAGCTTCTTGTTCGAAATTTTCTGAGAGGTTTCTTCCAGAGTATTGTACTTTAGCTTGTTGTAAACACCTCCTTAGAGTTTTCTCAGGTTTAGGGTTAGGATTAAAGAGAGGTTCCTTATCTCTGTTCCTGGTCATAAACAAGAAAAAGAAAACAAGAAAGAAGAAGAATGGGAGCTCTATGTTCAAGAACAGAAGACTCTCTATGAGATCTGAAGAAGAAAGAAAAGAAGAATGAAGATAGAGAGAAGAGAGAAAGAATTTGGCTATGAGGAGAGAAGAATTCAAAAATTAGAAGTAAAATGAGAAAATATTTTTGTTTTTATTTTTATTTATTAATTAAATTAAAAAATAAAACTAATTAACTATTGAAAATTAAATAATGAATTTTCGAAAAAGATGAGAAAGAAAGAGAGAAGATATTTTCGAAAATTAGAAGAGAGAAGAATTAGTTAGGAAGTTTTGAAAAAGAAGAAAGAGAAAACAAGTAACTAATTAGAAAAGATTTGAATTTAAAATTTGAAATTAGAAAAGATGAGATAGAAATTGAAAAGATTTGAAAAAGATTTTAACTTAAAATTTGAAATTAGAAAAGATAAGATAAGAATTTGAAAAGATTTGAAAAAGATTTGAAAAAGATAAGATTTGAAATTTGATTTTTGAGAAAGATTTGATTTTGAAATTTAAAATTTGAAAAATTTAAATTTTAAATTTTGAACATTGAATTTTTTTTTAATTTGAATTTGAAATAAGATAATATTTTTGAATTTTAAAGAAAGATAAAAATATAGGATAGTAATTTGACAAAGATATGATTTTTGAAAAGATTTGAAATTAGAAATTTAAAACTAAGATAAGATAAGATAATGGTTTTGAAATTAAAATTTGAAATTTTTTTGTTGATTTTTGAAAATTAATGCGAAGATAAGAAAAGATATTTTATTTTTTTTATTTTTGAATTTAATGAAGAAAGCGAAAAAAACAAAAAGACACAAAATTTAAAATTTTTAGATCTAAGACACCAGGTTTTTGAAAATTGTAAAGAAAAACATAAAGAGACACCAAACTTAAAAATTTTAAGATCTAAACAAGAAGAAAAACAAGAACACTTTGAAGATGAGGAAGAAAACCAAGAACAAAACTTAAAGTATTCAAAGAAAATAAGAACATGCAAAGGACACCAAACTAAAAAATTTTGAAAACCAAACACACCAATTTCAAAAGTTTCAAAAAGAAAAGATACAAGAAGACACCAAAGTTAATGATTGACACAAGACTCAAACAAAAGATACTAATTTTGAAATTTTTTGGAAAGAAAGACAAGAAATTCGAAAATTCAACAAGAACAAGAATAAAAGACTCAAACCAAAGATCAAGATTAACAAAGAAAAGTAAATGATTTTGAAAAAGTTTTGATTTTTTTTATTTTTTCGAAAAAAAGGAAAATAAAAGACTCAAAAATTAAAGACAATACCTAATCTAAGCAACAAGATAATCCGTTAGTTGTCCAAACTCGAACAATCCCCGGCAATGGTGCAAAAAACATGGTGCGCAGAATTACACTTCGCACAACTGAACCAGCAAGTGCACTAGGTCGTCCAAGTAATACCTAAGTGAGTTAAGGTCGATCCCACGAGGATTGTGATTTGAAGCAAGATATGGTTATCTTGTAGATCTTAGTCAGGCAGATAGAAAAGTTGTTTGTTTGTTTAAAGTGCATAAAAGTAAAATAAAGAAAATGTTACTCATTAATTATGAATTCGAATGATAAGAAGATGGTTGAGGCTTGGAGATACTTTGTTCTTCTGGATTAATCCGGTCTTACTATCTACTCCAACTTTGAATGATTTCTTCTATGGCAGGCTGTATGTGATCAACGCCTTTCTTGGGAGGTCGCCAATGCTCCTCCAGATCTGAACCTTAGGGTTAATACGGATCCATTCTGATTATGGGTGAAGCTCCTGTAGTCCATTCCCCTTAGTGATCCTACTCAAAACGCCACAGACAAGGTCGAATCTTCTGGATCAGAGAATGTTGCGCCTTTGGTTCTAGCCTTTACCCAAAGACTATAATCTCTGCATACCTAGGCTGAACTAGTGTCTCGAGAAGTCCCCAACGAAGTCGTGGATTAGCCGTCTAAGAGATGTATAATCAAGCTAGTGGTTCATCATTGTCCGATGAAAGACTCACTCTGAACCCATGTAGAATGAGATAACCTTGTGCTGGTTCAACGCATTCATATTGATCAAGAACGAAGATACATCTTAGAATAGAGAATCAAACACAGATTGAAGATAGAACAGTATGGTTGGACTCTCAACCTAAGGATAGCTTGAACTCTTGGGATAAGTTGGTCAAGGCTTTCTTAGCCAAGTTCTTTCCTCCTCAAAAGCTGAGTAAGCTTAGAGTGGATGTTCAGACCTTCAGACAGAGAGAAGGTGAATCCCTCTATGAAGCTTGGGAGAGATACAAAGGACTGACCAAAAAATGTCCTTCTGACATGCTTTCAGAATGGACCATCCTGGATATATTCTATGATGGTCTATCTGAATTGGCTAAAATGTCATTGGATACTTCTGCAGGTGGATCTATTCACCTAAAGAAAATGCCTGTAGAAGCTCAAGAACTCATTGACATGGTTGCTAATAACCAGTTCATGTACACTTCTGAGAGGAATCCTGTGAGTAATGGGACGCCTATGAAGAAGGGAGTTCTTGAAATTGATACTCTGAATGCCATACTAGCTCAGAATAAAATATTGACTCAGCAAGTCAATATGATTTCTGAGAGTCTGAATGGAATGCAAGCTGCATCCAACAGTACTCAAGAGGCATCTTCTGAAGAAGAAGCTTATGATCCTGAAAACCCTGCAATAGCAGAGGTAAATTATATGGGTGAACCTTATGGAAACACATATAATCCATCATGGAAAAATCATCCAAATTTCTCATGGAAGGATCAACAAAAGCCTCAACAAGGCTTTAATAATGGTAGAAGAAATAGGTTTAACAATAGTAAACCTTTTCCATCATCCACTCAGCAACAGACAGAGAACTCTGAACAAAATACCTCTAATTTAGCAAACTTAGTCTCTAATCTGTCCAAGGCCACTGTAAGTTTCATGAATGAAACAAGGTCTTCCATTAGAAATTTGGAAGCACAAGTGGGCCAGCTGAGTAAAAGGATCACTGAAATCCCTCCTAGTGCTCTCCCAAGCAATACAGAAGAAAATCCAAAAGGAGAGTGCAAGGCCATTGACATAACCACCATGGCCGAACCTGTAAGGGAGGTTGAGGACGTGAATCCCAGTGAGGAAGACCTCCTGGGACGTCCAGTGATCAATAAGGAGCTTTCCTCTGAGGAACCAAAGGAATCTGAGACTCATCCAGAGACCATAGAGATTCCATTGAACCTCCTTATGCCATTCATGAGCTCTGATGAGTATTCCTCTTCTGAAGAAAATGAGGATGTTACTGAAGAGTAAGCTACCAAGTTTCTTGGTGCAATCATGAAGCTGAATGCCAAATTATTTGGTATTGAGACTTGGGAAGATGAACCTCCTCTGTTCACCAATGAACTAAGTGATCTGGATCAACTGACAATTCCTCAGAAGAAACAGGATCCTGGAAAGTTCGTAATACCTTGTACCATAGGCAACATGATCTTTGAAAAGGCTCTGTGTGACCTTGGTTCAGGGATAAACCTCATGCCCCTCTCTGTAATAGAGAAACTGGGAATCTATGGGGTACAAGTTGCTAAAATTTCATTAGAGATGGCAGACAATTCAAGAAAATAGGCTTATGGACAAGTAGAGGACGTGTTAGTAAAGGTTGAAGGCCTTTACATCCCTGCTGATTTCATAGTCCTTGATATTGGGAAGGATGAGGATGAATCCATCATCCTTGGAAGACCTTTCCTAGCCACAGCAAGAGCTGTGATTGATGTTGACAGAGGTGAATTAGTCCTTCAATTGAATGAGGACTCCCTTGTGTTTACAACTCAAGGTTATCCTTCTGTAAACATGGAGAGGAAGCATAAAAAGCTTCTCTCAAAACAGAGTCAACCAGAGCCCCCACAGTCAAAATCTAAGTTTGGTGTTGGGAGGCCACAACCAAACTCTAAGTTTGGTGTTGAACTCCCATATCCAAACTCTAAGTTTGGTGTTGGGAGGTCTCAACAATGCTCTGAACATCTGTGAGGCTCCATGAGAGCCCACTGTCAAGCTATTGACATTAAAGAAGCGCTTGTTGGGAGGCAACCCAATTTTTATTTATCTAATTTTATTTTTCTTGTTCTTTCATGTTTTATTAGGTTCATGATCATGTGGAGTCACAAAATAAATATAAAAATTGAAAACGGAATCAAAAACAGTAGAAGAAAAATCACACCCTAGAGGAGGATTTCACTGCGTTTAAACGCCAGTAAGAAGCATCTGGCTGGCGTTCAATGCCAGAACAGAGCATGGTTCTGGCGCTGAACGCCCAAAATGGGCAGCATCTGGGTGTTTGAACGCCAGAATTGCACCCTGGAGAAGAGCTGGCGCTGAACGCCCAGAACAAGCATGGTTCTGGCGTTCAACGCCAGAAATGGGCAACAAATGGGCGTTCAACGCCCAGAACAAGCACCAATCTGGCGCTGAACGCCCAAAGTTGTGTGCAAGGGCATTTTGCATGCCTAATTTGGTGCAAGGTTATAAATCCTTGAACACCTCAGGATCTGTGGACCCCACAGGATCCCCACCTACCTTCACTCACTTCTTCTCACCCCTCTTTCACACAATTCCATAAACACTCTTCTCCAAAACTCTTCACCAATCACCTCAATCTCTCTTCCTTATCACCACTTAACTACTCACATCCATTCACTCTTCCCCATAAACCTACCTCATAAACCCCACCTACCTTCAAAATTCAAAATCATTTTCCCACCCAAAACCCACCCTTATGGCCGAAACCTTACCCCCCTCCCTTCCCTATATATAGCACTCCATTCTTCCTCATTTTCACACAACACAACCCTCTCTTCCCCTTCTTGGCCGAAACACATCTCTCTCTCCCTCTCCTCTATTTCTTCTTCTTCTTCATCTATTCTTTTCTCTCTTGCTCGAGGGCGAGCAATATTCTAAGTTTGGTGTGGTAAAAGCATAAGCTTTTTGTTTTTCCATTACCATTGATGGCACCCAAGACCGGAGAATCCTCTAGAAAAGGGAAAGGGAAGATAAAAGCTTCCACCTCTGAGTCATGGGAGATGGAAAGATTCATCTCCAAAGCTCATCAAGACCACTTCTATGATGTTGTGGCCAAGAAGAAGGTGATCCCCGAGGTCCATTTCAAGCTCAAGAAGAATGAGTATCCGGAGATCCGACATGAAATCCAAAGAAGAGGTTGGGAAGTTCTATCAAAACCCATCCAACAAGTCGGCATCCTAATGGTTCAAGAGTTCTATGCCAATGCATGGATCACTAGGAACCATGATCAAAGTAAGAACCCAAACCCAAAGAATTATATTACAATGGTTCGGGGGAAATACTTAGATTTTAGTCCGGAAAATGTGAGGTTGGCGTTTAACTTGCCTATGATGCAAGGAGATGTACGCCCCTATACTAGAAGGGTCAACTTTAATCAAAGGTTGGACCAAGTCCTCAGGGACATATGTGTGGAAGGAGCTCAATGGAAGATTGACTCCAAAGGCAAGCCGGTTCAATTAAGAAGACTGGACCTCAAGCCTGTGGCTAGAGGATGGTTGGAGTTCATCCAACGCTCCATCATCCCCACTAGCAACCGATCTGAAGTTACTGTGGATCGGGCCACATGATTCATAGCATCATGATTGGAGAGGAAGTAGAAGTTCATGAAGTCATCTCCCTTGAATTCTATAAAATAGCCGAAAAGCCCTCTCCTTGGGCAAGGCTAGCTTTTCCTCATCTTATTTGCCATCTATGTTACTCAGCTGGAGCTTTCATAGAAGGAGACATTCCCATTGAGGAAGAGAAGCCCATCACTAAGAAAAGGATGGAGCAAGCAAGAGAGCCCATTCATGGATCTCAAGAGACGCATGAAGCTCATCACCATGAGATCGCAGAGATGCCTCAAATGCATTTTCCTCCACAAAACTATTGGGAGCAAATCAATGCCTCCCTAGGAGAATTAAGTTCCAACATGGGACAATTAAGGGTGGAACATCAAGAACACTCCATCATCCTTCATGAAATAAGAGAAGATCAAAAAGCAATGAGGGAGGAGCAACAAAGATAAGGAAGAGACATAGAAGAGCTCAAGGACATCATTGGTTCCTCAAGAAGGAAATGCCACCATCACTAAGGTGGACTCATTCCTTGTTCTTACATTCTCTGTTTTTCGTTTTCTCTATGTTAAGTGCTTATCCATGTTTGTGTCTTCATTACATGATCATTAGTATTTAGTAACTTTGTCTTAAAGTTATGAATGTCCTATGAATCCATTACCTCTCTTAAATGAAAACTGTTTTAATTCAAAAGAACAAGAAGTACATGAGTTTTGAATTTATCCTTGAACTTAGTTTAATTATATTGATGTGGTGACAATGCTTCTTGTTTTCAGAATGAATGCTTGAATAGTGCATATGTCTTTTGAAGTTGTTGTTTAAGAATGTTAAATATGTTGGCTCTTGAAAGAATGATGACAAGGAGACATGTTATTTGATAATCTGAAAAATCATAAAAATGATTCTTGAAGCAAGAAAAAGCAGCAAAGAACAAAGCTTGCCAAAAAAAAAGAGAGAAGAAAAAAATAGCGAAAAAAAATAGAAAGAAAAAGAAAAAGCAAGCAGAAAAAGCCAAAAGCTCTTAAAACCAAGAGGCAAGAGCAAAAAGCCAGTAACCCTTAAAACCAAAAGGCAAGGGTAATAAAAAGGATCCCAAGGCTTTGAGCATTAGTGGATAGGATGGCCTAAAGGAATAAAATCATGGCCTAAGCGGCTAAACCAAGCTGTCCCTAACCATGTGCTTGTGGCGTGAAGGTGTCAAGTGAAAACTTGAGACTGAGCGGTTAAAGTCAAGGTCCAAAGCAAAAGAAGAGTGTGCTTAAGAACCCTGGACACCTCTAATTGGGGACTTTAGCAAAGCTGAGTCACAATCTGAAAAGGTTCACCCAATTATGTGTCTGTGGCATTTATGTATCCGATGGTAATACTAGAAAACAAAGTGCTTAGGGCCATGGCCAAGACTCATAAAATAGCTGTGTTCAAGAATCATCATACTGAACTAGGAGAATCAATAACACTATCTGAACTCTGAGTTCCTATAGATGCCAATCATTCTGAACTTCAATGGATAAAGTGAGATGCCAAAACTATTCAAGAGGCAAAAAGCTACAAGTCCCGCTCATCTGATTGGAGCTATGTTTCATTGATAGTTTGGAATTTATAGTATATTCTCTTCTTTTTATCCTATTTAATTTTCAGTTTCTTGGGGACAAGCAACAATTTAAGTTTGGTGTTGTGATGAGCGGATAATAAATAAGCTTTTTGGCACTGTTTTTAGTATGTTTTTAGTAGAATCTGGTTACTTTTAGGGATGTTTTCATTAGTTTTTATGTTAAATTCACATTTCTGGACTTTACTATGAGTTTGTGTGTTTTTCTGTGATTTCAGGTATTTTCTGGCTGAAATTGAGGGACTTGAGCAAAAATCAGATTCAGAGGTAGAAGAAGGACTGCTGATGCTGTTGGATTCTGACCTCCCTGCACTCAAAGTGGATTTTCTGGAGCTACAGAACTCAAAATTGCGCGCTTCTAATTGCGTTGGAAAGTAGACATCCAGGGCTTTCCAGCAATGTATAATAGTCCATACTTTGGCCGCGTTTAGACAACGTAAAAAGGCGTTGAACGCCAGTTCTATGCTGCTGTCTGGAGTTAAACGCTAGAAACAAGTCACAAACCAGAGTTGACCGCCAGAAATACGTTATAACCTGGCGTTCAACTCCAGAAAGAGCCTCTGCACGTGTAACATTCAAGCACAGCCCAAGCACACATCAAGTGGGCCCCGGAAGTGGATTTATGCATCAATTACTTACTTCTGTAAACCCTAGTAACTAGTTTAGTATAAATAGGACTTTTTACTATTGTATTTGACATCCTGGATTGTATTTTTGATCCTGTGATCACGTTTTGGGGGCTGGCCATTCAGCCATGCCTGAACCTTTCACTTATGTATTTTCAATGGTAGAGTTTCTACACTCCATAGATTAAGGTGTGGAGCTCTGCTGTTCCTCAAAGATTAATGCAAAGTACTACTGTTTTTCTATTCAATTCAACTTATTCTGCTTCTAAGATATTTATTCGCACTTCAACCTGAATGTGATGAACGTGACAATCATCATCATTCCCTATGAACGCGTGCCTGACAACCACTTCCGTTCTACCTTAGATTGAATGAGTATCTCTTGGATCTCTTAATCAGAATCTTCGTGGTATAAGCTAGATTGATGGCGGCATTCATGAGAGTTCGAACAGTCTAAACCTTGTCTGTGGTATTCCGAGTAGGACTCTGGGATTGAATGACTGTGACGAACTTCAAACTCGCGAGTGCTGGGCGTAGTGACAGACGCAAAAGGAGGATGAATCCTATTCCAGTATGATCGAGAACCTCAGATGATTAGCCTTGCCGTGACAGAGCATTTGGACCATTTTCACAAGAGGATGGGATGTAGCCATTGACAACGGTGATGCCCTTACATAAAGCCAGCCATGGAAAGGAGTAAGATTGATTGGATGAAGACAGCAGGAAAGCAGAGGTTCAGAGGAACGAATGCATCTCTATACACTTATCTGAAATTCTAACCAATGAATTACATAAGTATTTCTATCCTTAGTTTCTATCTATTTATTATTTATTTTCGAAAACTCCATAACTATTTTATATCCGCCTGACTGAGATTTACAAGGTGACCATAGCTTGCTTCATACCAACAATCTCCGTGGGATCGACCCTTACTCACGTAAGGTTTATTACTTGGACGACCCAGTGCACTTGCTGGTTAGTTGCATCGAAGTTGTGAATGAAAAACGATTTATTAAGACGTGCGTACAGAGTTTCTGGCGCCGTTGCCTGAGATCACAATTTCGTGCACCAATGTATGCCGACACACCTTCTGTATACAGGAAATAACCCCTCTGCCACTACAGAAATGGAACAGGTGGTCACGGTACTTCTGTAGCAGGAAATAACCCCTCTGCCTTACAGAAATAAAATATGGATCTGTACCGTAGGAAAGAGTTCTCAGTGATCACACCATTATCTATCTGACTGCCTCACTGCAGCAGATGATCATACAAGTATATCTGGAGTTGCCTTAACGCAACAAATGAATAAACATATCTCTTGGGTTGCCTTAAGCAACAAATGACCTTTCAACAGGTCCTCTGCTTCTTATTCTCTTTTATAATCATAAATACGCAAGCGGGACAAAACCCACGTCCTTGCCAACAATTTCACAAACTGAATACCTTTCCTCAAAAGAATAAGTGTAATTATCATCATAAGTTATCATTCCCGTTATTCATCTCCAGTTATATATTCTTATACAATATCTCTCTCTTTCTTTATTCAATCATGTTGTACAAACTTCACGGCTTCCACTTTTGCAACCGCTTAACTCGAACCAATTTTAAAACTATTTTCTAGTTTATTTTTCTTTCAAAAGACTCAAGAAAATCATTTATTTTAAATTCGCTAAATACTTTTCAAAGCATCACCCTCTTACTAAAAGTAAATAAAACTCTTTTTCAAATTTACTAACTTCCCAAAGACTCAAAACCCATCTCTTTTTACCATTCAAATTCAAATATTATTATTTCACCAAACTTCTAAGAAGATCATCCTTTATTTCAAACCTAAAACATAACTCTTTTCATATTAAATCAAACTCAAAAAATATTTCTTTCTATTCTTAATAAATCAACTCAAAACGGAATCCTTTTCGTAATAAATCCATCTTAAACATAATATTTTTTTTCTCAATGAATAAAACCGAAAAACATAATTCATTTCTTTTCTTAGTAAATCAGAATCAAATAATATAATTTCCAAAATCCAAACCTTTTAAAATAACTTTTTTTTCAAGTAAAACCTCAGATTTCACAAAATTCCGGCAGCACCTCCCCTAAAACTCGGACTTAGCCACCCTTACGGGTTTCTTCTTTCTCAACATCTCATCAACCTTTCTCAACAGGTATCAAAGAAAGGTTCTCAATCAATCAAAAAATCCACAATTTGCTATTCTCACATAATCCATCAATCTAATTTTCATCTCATCAATTCATAACTAAATTCTTAAGTCTTAGAATCCTTTCAAATTAAACTCAATCAATTCTCCATCCATTTATTAGCAACTATCATAACAGATTCTCAATAATTATCTCATCATAATTCAGTTTAAGAACTAACATCCTTTCGTCCATTAGAATCAGAATTTTCCATCAACCATTCTTGAAAATTAGCCCAGTCCAACATCAAAAAAATTATGAATAGTTTCCCAAAAATCAGTCTTTAACCTCATGCAATATCGTTCACTATCAAATTACTAGTTCATTTTCAAAACTACTATTTTACCTTAAAATTCAGGTTTCAAGAAAATTGATTTAGTAATCAAATGAACCATTCAAAAGTTACCAACTTGACATAATCAACTAAAATCAGAATTTCCAGCAATTCTAAAATAATCAGAAAACCAATAACAATCACAGCCATAACCCAAACTCAATTCACATCCGCATCCAATTTTGATCATAACTCAGAGCAATCACCACAACTAACTTTTCTCAAATACATTTCATTCAATAATTAACTCATCATATTTTAATTTAACAAATAACATTATCATTCACAGCCACACTTCAACCAATTTCAACCTTTCACAAGTCTATCTCACAGCCATTCCATTATATTAAAATTCCAATTCAATATCAAACAATTCAAAATAGTTCATCTAAGATCAGAATCTTAGCCAATTCATCACAAAAAAATCAATCATTCAAAGTACAATTCACAATCGCATTTAATTTCACTTATAATTCAGAAGCATCACAATCACATCCAATTCAAATTCATAATTCAGAATAATCACAACAGTATCAAATTCCAGTCATAATTCACAATAATCACAACAGCTAACTATTCTCAAACACCTTTCAAGCAATTCACATCAATTAATCAATTCTTAACCATTGTTAACTATTTGCAATTATCTAATTAACTTTGTAGGCATTCTAAATTAAAAACGTTTAACTTTAAAAATTAATCCCCTACCTCACAGTGTCGAAATTTGTAGAATTTAAACGTGACACACCCAGTATTCCAAATCCACAGCAGCAGCGGTAGTTTTGGCATCTCTAATCGACAACAGCGGCATTGTGTCAGATTTTGGCACCCGTTCTGTTCTTATGGCAGCCACAGCGGTGGTCCTGGGCAGCTCCAGTGGTAGTTGGAAGCCTCAGTGTCAGCCAAACGGCGATGATAATGGTTCAAAATGGATCCAGAGCAACAGCGACAGCAGCTCCAGCAGCGACAGTGGCGTTCTTGTCAAACTCTAGAAACTAAGAGCAGAAGCAGAGTAGAGCAAGCCAGCAGCAGTGGTCTTAAACCCAACAAACAGCAGTGGCAAGCCAACAGTAGCTCAGATGGTGGTTCAATAGGTCAAGCAGCGCAGCAGCTTAAGGGTGGTTGTGGCAGTGGCGGCAGTGTCAACGGCGTGATTGGAAGCAGCAGCGATGACTAGGTGTACAACAGTGGCAAGAACTCCTTTTCCTCGCGTTCTACTCGACGGCGGCTCCAAGGCAGACCAGCGGTGACGGCGACGACAAGGATGAACGGTGACGCAGCAACACAGTGACAGATCGGCAGCGTGACACAGAGGCTCCTGCTTCGCGTCCCTCCCTACGGGCTCCCTCTCTCTCTTCGGGTTCTTCTCAGGCAACGTCGGCGGCTTCCATCGACGGCACCTGGCCACGACAGCGAGGGCGACTTCCCTGGCAACGATGACGGCGATGCCAGGTTGAGGTGGAACGGTGACAGGGAAGGCTTCTCATTCCTCGCGCATCTTCTCTCTGTTCATAGACCTCCAGTGACGGCGACGAAGAAGACCTCGACGGCGGTGACGAAGCGGGCTCCACGGAGCGGCGATGAGGGCGACGGCGGCGGTGGTACCAGGCCGACGACGCTCTTTTTTCCTTCTGCCGGCACTATCTCTTCCTCCGATCTCCTCTCTGCGTGTATGTGTGTTTGTTGCGTTGAGGGAGGGTAAGGCTGCGGCTATGTGGTGTAGAGGAGGGGGTTAGGGTCTCTGATGGGGAATTTAGGGTTAGGGTTTCCAATTTGGGAAATTAGGGTTTCTGAGGTTGATTTGGTAATTAGTGTTAGAAATTAGGGATTTTATAAAAGAATATGGATAGATATGAATAGTTATTTTGATAAAATTAGAGGGTAGGATAATTTTAAAATCAAATATACTCTCTTAAAAATATTTAGGAACATTATTTATCAACATATTGCTAAGTTCACTCAATTATTTCTAATTTACATTATAAAATGAACAAGTTAATTATATTTTGTAAAGTACAATTTAAATTCAAATATCAATTTTCTAGATTAAATCATAAAAATCTCTATTATTTTTCTATCTCTGAAACTTTAATTTCAATTTATAAAATAATTAATTATAATAAAAATGGTACATAAATATTAATTGACGTAAACTTAAAGCATTTATAAAAATCAAACTAATCATTTCTAATAAATTAATTTCTAGGAGTTCAAATTAATAACATAATTCATTAAAAATAGAATTTATTTAAATTAAATTATACAATTCTTTCTTATTTTTTAATTACCAAAATTATAATTTCAATCATACCAAATATCTAATAAAGTTTATATAAAAATTCTAATTAATTTAAACTTCAATTATCATGAAACTCCATTTAATTACCTTTAGTAAAATAATTTTCTTAAAATAAAATTATCAACAAATAAAATAAATCACAAATAACTATTTTATTTGATTTTCAAAAACTAGGGTTGTTACACCTCCCCTCAGCCTAGGAGGTTTAGAAACTCATACTGAAAGGAAATACAAAGTGTAAAACGAAAATATGATGAATGATGGGCGATGATGTACGAATAACATAAATCTAATCCCTTAAATACTAAACAAATGACTAGTAAGGGTAGAATAGTCTTTCTAGTGCTAAAATTCACTTCTGGGGCCCACTTGGTGAGTGTTTGGGCTGAGCTTTGATGAGATTCACGTGCTATGAGGCTCCTAGGGCATTGAACGCTGGCTAGGTGGTCCTCTTTGAGCGTTTGGATGTTGGTCTCTGCTCCTTGGGCACTGGACGCCTTGAAGGGGGCAGGAAGCTGGCGCTGGATGCCAGTTTTGGGTCTTCTAATATGAAGCAAATTATAGACTATTAAACATTGCTGGAAAGCTCTGGAAGTCTTCTTTCCATAGCTGTTGAGAACACTCCATTTGGACTTCTATAGCTCCAGAAAAGCTCTTCAGAGTGCAAGGAGGTCAGATCCGTACAGCATCTGCAGTGCTTTCTCTGTCTCTGTACTAGACTTTTGCTCCAGCTCCTCAATTTCAGCCAGAAAATACCTGAAATTTCATAAAAACACACAAACTTAAAGTAGAATCCAAAAATGTGAATTTAACACTAAAATCTATAAAAACTTTATAAAAACTAAACAAAACATGCTAGAAACTATATGAAAATGATGCAAAAAAGCGTATTAAATATCTGCTCATCACAACACCAAACTTAAACTGTTGCTTGTCCCTAAGCAACTGAAAACACAGTAGGATAGAAAAGAAAATTAAGATACAAATAAATTTCAAAGTTTCCAATGAAGCTCAGTTGCAATCAGATGAGCGGGACTTAGTAGCTTTTTGCTTCTGAATTGTTTTGGCATCTCACTATCCATTGAAACTCAGAATGGTTGGCATATTTAGGAACATAAAATCCAGATGATATTATTGACTCTCCTAGTTTAGTTCTTTTTTATTCTTGAACACAGTTACTTTATGAGTCTTGGTCGTGATCCTAAGCATTTTGTTTTCCAGTATTACCACAGGATACATAAATGCCACAGACATATAACTGGGTAAACCTTTTCAGATTGTGACTCAGCTTTGCTAGAGTCCCCAATTAGAGGTGTCCAGAGCTCTTAAGCATACTCTTTTTGCTTTGGATCACGACTTTAACCACTCAGTCTCAAGTTTTCACTTGACACCTTCACGCCACAAGCACATGGTTAGGGACAGCTTGGTTGTGCCGCTTAGGCCAGGATTTTATTCCTTTAGGCCCTCCTATCCATTAATGCTCAAAGCCTTGGATCCTTTCCTTACCCTTGCCTTTTGGTTTAAAGGGCTATTGGCTTTTTCTGCTTGCTTTTTCTTTTTCTTTTTTTTTTCTTTTATTTTTCACCTTTTTTTTCCGCAAGCTTTGTATTCACTGCTTTTTCTTGCTTCAAGAATCAATTTTATGATTTTTTAGATTATTAATAACATTTCTCCTTGTTCATTATTCTTTCAAGAGCCAAAAAATTTAACATTCATAAACTTCACTAAAAAAAAATATGCACTGTTCAAGCATTCATTCAGAAAACAAAAAGTATTGCCACCACATAAAAATAATTAAACTATTTTAAAATTCGAAATTTATGTACCTCTTTTTCTTTTGCAATTAAGACATTTTTCATTTAAGAAAGGTGAAGGATTCATATTCATAGCTTTAAGTCATAGACACTTCGACACTAGTGATCATGTAATAAGACATAAACATAAATAAAACATAAAGCATAATTTTCAAAAAACAGAAAAATAAGAACAAGGAAATTAAAGAACGGGTCCGCCTTAGTGATGGCGGCTTGTTCGTCCTCTTGAAGATCGTATGGAGTGCTTTAGCTCCTCAGTGTCTCTTCCTTGCCTTTGTTGCTCCTCCCTCATGGCTCTTTGGTCTTCTCTAATTTCATGGAGGAGGATGGAATGCTCTTGGTGCTGCACCCTTAGTTGTCCCATGTTGGGACTTAATTCTCCTAGGGAGGTGTTAATTTGTTCCCAATAGTTTTGTGGAGGAAAATGTATCCCTTGCGGCATCTCAGGGATTTCTTGATGAGAAACTTCCTCATGCTCTTGTTGAGGTCCATGAGTGGGCTCTCTTGTTTGCTCCATCCTTTTCTTAGTGATGGGCTTTTGAGATGAATCTCTCTATCTCCCATGACTCAGAGGTGGAAGTAATTGCCTTCCTTTTCCTCTTTCAGGAGGTTTCTCCGGCCTTAGGTGCCATTAGTGGTTATGGAAAATAAAAAGCTTTAGCTTTTCCCACACCAAACTTAGAATGGTTGCTCGTCCTCGAGCAAAAGAAGAAAGAAAAGAGTAGAAGAAGAAGAAATAGAGGAGATGGAAGGGGTTTAGTGGTTCGGCCAAGGGGAAGAAGTAGTGTTTGTGATATGTGGAAATGAAGGAGTGAAGAGGGGTTTATATAGGAGTGGAAAGAGAGGGTAGGGTTCGTGTATTAGGGGTTGGGTTTGGGAGGGAAATGGTTTGAATTTGAATTGTGAGGTGGTGGGGTTTTTGGGGAAGAGTAGGAGGAAGTGATTGGTGAAGAGGTGATAGGGAAGAGAAACAGAGGTGATTGGTGAGGGGTATTTGGGGAAGGGTGTGAAGAAGAGAGAGAGAGAGTTGAGGTAGGTGGGGATCCTGTGGGTCTACAGATCCTGAGGTGTCAAGGACTTCTCATCCCTGCACCATTTTGGTGTGTAAACGCCCTTGGAGTGCCAATCCTGGCGTTAAACGCCAGGTTGCTGCCCATTTCTGGCATTTAACGCCAGCTTATCTTCCCTATCTGGCGTTAAACGCCAGCTTTTCTCCCTTTTCTGGTGTTGAACGCCAGCTTTGTGCCCCTTTCTGGCATTAAACACCAGTCTGGTGCCCTTTTCTGGCATTAAACGCCAGTCTAGTGCCCTTTTCTGGCGTTAAATGCCCAGAATGGTGCCAGACTGGGTGTTTAATGCTCATTCTGCTACCCTTACTGGCGTTTAAACGCCAGTAAGATCGTCCTCCAAGGTGTGCTATTTTTAATGCTATTTTTCATTTTATTTTTTGCTTTTTCAGTTGTTTTTGTGACTTCACATGATCATCAACCTAAAGAAAACATAAAATAACAATAGAAAATTTAACATAGATAAGTAAAAATTGGGTTGCCTCCCAACAAGCACTTCTTTAATGTCAATAGCTTGACAGTGGGCTCTCATAGAGCCTCACAGATACTCATAGCATGATGATGGCCTCCCAATACCAAACTTAGAGTTTGAATGTGGGGGCTCTGTTTGACTTTGCATTGGGAGAAGCTTGTCATGCTTCTTCTCCATGTGTGCATAAGGAGATCCTTGAGCCTTAAACACAAGGCAGGCCTCATTCACTTGAATTACCAGCTCTCCTCTATCAACATCAATCACAGCTTTGGCTGTGGCTAGGAAGGGTCTGCCAAGGATGATGGATTCATCCATACTCTTCCCAGTGTCTAGGATTATGAAGTCAGTAGGGATGTAGAGGCCTTCAACCTTTACTAAGACATCCTCTACAAGTCTATAAGCCTGTTTTCTTGAATTGTCTGCCATCTCTAGTGAGATTCTTGCAACTTGCACCTCAAGGATCCCTAGTTTCTCCATTACAGAGAGGGGCATGAGGTTTATACTTGACCCTAGGTCACACAGAGCCTTCTCAAAGGTCATGGTGCCTATGGTACAAGGTATTAAGAATTTTCCGGGGTCCGATTTCTTTTGAGGTAATTTTTTCCTAACCAAGGTACTCAGTTCATTGATGAGCAATGGAGGTTCATCCTCCCAAGTTTCATTACCAAATAACTTGGCATTCAGCTTCATGATTGCTCCAAGGTACTTAGCAACTTGCTCTTTAGCAATATCTTCATCCTCTTCAGAGGAAGAATACTCATCAGAGCTCATGAATGGCATCAGTAGGTTCAGTGAAATCTCTATGGTCTCTATCTGAGCCTCAGATTCCTCTGGTTCCTTATTAGGAAACTCCTTGGAAGCCAGTGGACGTCCATTGAGGTCTTCCTCAGTGGAAATCACTGCCTTTCCCTCCTTCATGCATTCGGCCATGTGGGACATGTCTATGGCCTTACACTCTCTCTTTGGATTCTCTTCTGTATTGCTAGGGAAAGTACTAGGAGGGAGTTCAGTAACTTTCTTACTCAGCTGACCCACTTGTGCCTCCAAATTTCTAATGGAGGACCTTGTTTCAGTCATGAAACTTAGTGTGGTCTTAGAAAGATCAGAGACTATGGTTGTTAAGCTAGAGAGACTCTACTTAGAATTCTCTGTTTGTTGCTGAGAAGATGATGGAAAAGGCCTGCTATTGCTAAACCTATTTCTTCCACCATTGTTGTTGTTGAAGCCTTGTTGAGGCTTCTGTTGGTCCTTCCATGAGAGATTTGGATGATTTCTCCATGAAGGATTATAGGTGTTTCCATAGGGTTCTCCCATGTAATTCACCTCTTCCATTGCAGGGTTCTTAGGATCATAAGCTTCTTCTTCAGAAGATGCTTCTTTAGTACTGCCTGTTACTGCTTGCATTCCAGACAGACTCTGAGAAATTATATTGACTTGCTGAGTCAATATTTTATTCTCTGCTAATATGGAATTCAGAGTATCAATCTCAAGAACTCCTTTCTTCTGAGTTGTCCCATTATTCACAGGATTCTTTTCAGAAGTGTACATGAATTGGTTATTTGCAACCATTTCAATAAGTTCCTGGGCTTCTTCAGGCATCTTCTTCAGATGAAGAGATCCACTAGCAGAGTTGTCCAATGACATCTTGGACAGTTCAGACAGACCATCATAGAATATGCATATGATGCTCCATTCTGAAAGCATGCCAAAAGGACACATTCTGATCAGTTGCTTATATCTTTCCCAAGCTTCATAGAGGGATTCGCCTTCTATGAAGGTCTGAACTTCCACTCAAAGCTTACCCAATTTTTGAGGTGGAAAGAATTTTGCCAAGAAGGCATTGACCAGCTTTTCCCAAAAGTTCAGGCTTTCTTTAGGTTGTGAGTCCAACCATGTCCTAGCTTTGTCTCTTACAGCAAAAGGGAAGAGCATAAGTCTGTAGACCTCAGGGTCAACCCCATGGGTTTTAATCGTGTCACAGATTTGCAAGAATTCAGCTAAAAACTGATGAGGATCTTCCAATGGAAGTCCATGATACTTGCAGTTCTGCTGCATTAGAGAAACCAATTGAGGCTTAAGCTCAAAGTTGTTTGCTCCAATTGTAGGAATTGAGATACTTCTTCCACAGAAGTCAGAAGAAGGTGCAATGAAGTCACCAAGCATCTTCCTTGCATTGTTGGCATTGTTATCTTCAGCTGCCATGTCTTTTTATTTTTCAAAAATTTCTGTTAGGTCTTCTCCAGAGAGTTGTGCTTTAGCTTCTCTTAGCTTTCTCTTCAAGGTCCTTTCAGGTTCAGGATTAGCTTCAACAAGAATTTTGTTGTCTTTGTTCCTGCTCATATGAAAGACAAGAGAATAAGAAAGTATGGAATCCTCTATGTCACAGTATAGAGATTCCTTGAGGTGTCAGAGGAAAATAAGAATGAAAAGATGAGGTAGAGAGGAGAATTCGAACTTATAGAGAGGGAGAGAGTCCGAATTGCTAATTGAGGAGGAGTGTTAGTCCTTAAATAGAAAAAGGTGAGGAGGGTGAAGAATTTTCGAAAACATATTTTTAAATAAAACTAGAAATTTAAAATAATTAAAAAGAATTTTGAAAATGTGGTTGATGGTTTTTCGAAAATCAAAAGTGAGAAAGTGGTTAGGTGATTTTGAAAAAAAAGATTTTGAAATTAGTAATAGAAAAGATGTGATTGAAAATTATTTTAAAAAAGATGTGATTGAGAAGATATGATTGAAAAATAATTTAAAAAGATTTGATTTTGAAAATTAAAGTTGATTACTTGACTAACAAGAAACCAAAAGATATGATTTTAAAATTTAAAGATTGAACCTGTCTTAATAGGCAAGTAACAACTTGAGAGTTTTGAATCAATCACATTAAATATTAGCATTAATTTTGAAAATATGAAATAAAAATAAGAAAAAGATTTTGAAAATCCATTTGGAATTTTCAAAAATATTAAAAAGAAAATTGAAAAAGATTTGATTTTTGAAAAAGATATGATTTAAAAAAGATATGATTTGAAAAAGATTTGAATTAAAAACTAACTTGCCTCCCTTGTATTATCCTGGCGTTAAACGCCCAGAATGGTGTCCATTCTGGCGTTTAACGCCCAAAATACTACCCTTTTGGGCGTTTAACGCCAGAATTCCTTCCTCACTGGGCATTTTGAATGCCCAGCTTTTTTCTCTGTAATTCCTCTGCTGTATGTTCTGAATCTTCAATTCTCTATATTATTGACTTGAAAAGACATAATTTTGAAAAAAAAATTTGAATTTTTAATGATGAGAAACAACAAAATGAAACTAATCATGGAAAACTAAGATCAAATAAACAATGCGTGCAAGACTCCAAACTTAGAATTTTTTTTATATTAGAGACACTAACAAATTGAGAATGCATATGAGAAACATCAAAAGATACAAAACAAGAGAATTTAAAGATCAGACCCAAGCAAATCATCAAGAGCAACTTGAAGATCAATGAAGAACATAATGCATATATTCGAAAAATGCAAGAAAATAAAAAATATGCAAGACACCAAACTTAAAAATAGACACTAGACTCAAACAAGAAACACAAATTATTTTTTATTTTTATGGTTTCATAAATTTTTTTGTATTTTTCAAAAATTATTTGGAAAAAGGAAATAAGAAATTCAAAATTCTTAATGAGAATTCCAGGAGTCATGCAATGTTAGTCTAAAACTCCGGTCCAGGAATTAGACATGGCTTACTAGCCAGCCAAGCTTTTCAGTGAAAGCTTCGGTCCAAAACACTAGACATGGCCAATGGCCAGCCAAGCTTTAGCAGATCATTACATTCAATAGCAAGATTGATAGAAATCAACAAGCTCTTGTGATGATAAGTTGAAACCTCGGTCCAAAAGATTAGACATGGCTTCACAGCCAGCCAGACTTTAACAGATCATCATGAAACTTTCGAATTCATTCTTAAAAATTCTAAAGAATAAAATAGAAAATTTTTTTTGAAATTTTTTTCGAAGATAAAAAGAATAAAAAGCTTAAAAATAAAATAAAATTACCTAATCTGAGCAACAAGATGAACCGTCAGTTGTCCAAACTCGAACAATCCCCGGCAATGGCGCCAAAAACTTGGTACACGAAATCGTGATCGCACACTTTTCACACAACTCCGTGCAGCTGACCAGCAAGTGCACTGGGTCGTCCAAGTAATACCTTACGTGAGTAAGGGTCGATCCTACGGAGATTGTCGACTTGAAGCAAGCTATGGTCATCCTTGTAAATCTCAGTCAGGCGAATTCAAATGGTTTGGAGGTTTTGATAATTAAATTATAATTAAAACAGAAAATAAGATAGAAATACTTATGTAATTCATTGGTAGGATTTCAGATAAGCGTATGGAGATGCTTATTGCTTCTGAACCTCTGCTTTCCTATTGCTTTCATCCAATCATGCATACTCCTTTCCATGACAAGCTTATGGTGGGGGATTACCGTTGTCAATGGCTACCATCCGTCCTCTCAGTGAAAATGGTCCAAATGCACTGTCACCGCATGGCTAATCATCTGTCTGTTCTCACTCATGTTGGAATAGGATCCATTGATCCTTTTGCGTCTATCACTACGCCCACCACTCACGAGTTTGAAGCTCGTCACAGTCATCCCATCCCAGATCCTACTCGGAATACCACAGACAAGATTTAGACTTTCTGGATCTCAAGAATGCTGCCAATTGATTCTAGCCTATACCACAAAGACTCTGATCGCATGGAATGGAGGGCTCTGTTGTCAGGAGAGGCAACCATGCGTCATGAACCAAGAGGCAAAGAGATACACACTCAAGCTTTTGCAGATAGAACGGAGGTGGTTGTCAGGCACACGTTCATTGGTGAGAATGATGATGAGTATCACGGATCATCACATTCATCAGGTTGAAGTGCGAGTGAATATCTTAGAATAAGAATAAGCTTGAATTGAATGGAAAAATAATAGTACTTTGCATTGATTCATGAAGAACAACAGAGCTCTACACCTTAATCTATGGGGTGTAGAAACTCAACCGTTGAAAATACATAAGTGAAAATAGTGTTCATTGGCTTCGGCCCCAGAGGGGGAACCAGAATAACCAACCATCAAATACAATAGTAAAAGGTCCTATTTATAATGAACTAGTAACCTAGGGTTTACAGAAATGAGTAGTTGATGCAGAAATCCACTTCCGGGCCCACTTGGTGTGTGTTTGGGTTGAGCATTGAAGCTTTCACATGTAGAGACTTTTTTTGGAGTTAAACGCCAGCTCTGGTGCCAGTTTGGGCGTTTAACTCCAGCTTTTATGCCAGTTCTGGCGTTTAATGCCAGAATAGGGTAGAAAGTTGGCGTTTAAACGCCAGTTTGCGTTATCAAAACTCAGGAAAAGTATGGACTATTATATATTGCTGGAAAGCCCAGGATGTCTACTTTCGAACGCAATTAAGATCGCGCCAATTGGGCTTCTGTAGCTCAAGAAAATCCATTTCGAGTGCAGCAAGGTCAGAATCCAACAACATCTGTAGTCCTTTTTCAGCCTCTGAATCAGATTTTTGCTCAGGTCCCTCAATTTCAGCTAGAAAATACCTGAAATCACAGAAAAACACACAAACTCATAGTAAAGTCTAGAAATGTGATTTTTATTTAAAAACTAATAAAAATATACTAAAAAGTAACTAAAACATACTAAAAACTACCTAAAGACAATGCCAAAAATTGTATGGCCTCATAACAAGTGCTTCTTTAACGTCATTATCTTGACGGTTAGATCCTTAAAAAGGTGAGTATGGGCTCAGATTTTTGCCCCTTACAGTGAACTTTCTTCTTGTTCTCTCATGAATGAGTGCCACATGCTCTAGAGACAGGATACGACTCACTCTATGTGGTAAGACTGGTTTCTTAGTGAAGACAACTCTTATGCCAGGTGAGAGACCTTCAGTTAGGACTTTCTTGTCTTTCCAGCCTTTAGGTACTTTCTTCTTAGTACCTTTGTGCTTAGAGCTTGTTGGTGGCTGCCCAACACCGAACTTAGAATTGGTGTCTGGGGGCTCTGTAAAGTGTTGCACAGAAAGAGAAGGTTGGAACACTAGGTGTTGCACAGTTATCTCTCTTTTATTAGAGGGAGAATTGGAATGAGGCATCTTGAACAAGATGTGATCCTCCCCTAGTTATAGAGTCAATTCTCCCTTAGCCACATCAATGATAGCATTGGCAGTGGCTAGGAAAGGTCTTCCAAGAATGACAGAGTCATCCTCATCCTTTCCAATATCTAAGACTAAGAAGTTTTCAAGGATGTAGTGGTTTTCAACTTTTACCAAGACATGTTCTACTAAGCCATATGGCTTTTTCATTGTCTTGTCTGCCATCTCTAATGAGATGTTTGCAGCTTGTACCTCAAGGATTCCCAGCTTCTCCATTACAGAGAGTGGCATGCGGTTGATGCTTGACCTTAGGTCACACAGAGCCTTATCAAAGGTAATGGTGCCTATGGTGCAAGGGATCAAGAAGCGTCCAGGATCTGGAAGCTTCTGAGGTAGCTTCTGCTGAAACAAAGCATGGAGTTCTTTGGAAAGCAGTGGAGGTTCATCCTCCAAAGGCTTTATACCAAAGAGCTTGGCATTCAGCCTCATAAGAGCTCCTAGGTACCTAGCAACTTGCTCTTCCCTAGTTTCTTCATTCTTATCAGAGGATGAGTATTTATCAGAACTTATGCACTGTAGAAGTGCATGTAAAAGAACCTCTATGGTCTTTATGTGAGCCTTGGCTTTCTTTGGTTCTGGGATAGGGGTTTCTTGAGTGGGAATTGAGCACTCAGAAGGTGTGCTTTTGCTGGCATTTAACGCCATATCTGTTAGCTCTTTGGGCATTAAACGCCCTTGCTTTGCACCCTCATTGGCGTTAAACGCTAGTCCCCTTGTCATTTTGGGCGTTGAATGCCCAGCAAGGGTGTCCTTGCTGGCATTCAATGCCAGCTTCATTGGGTGTGTGGGCGTTGAACGCCCAGTGAGGGGTTCCTCACTAGCGTTCAGCGTCAGAATGCCTAGATGTTTGGGCATTGAACGCCTAGCCAGTGCTCCCTGGCTGGCGTTCAATGCCAGCTCTACTGCTAGGATGGGCGTTGAACGCCCAGTGAGGGATTCCTCACTGGCATTCAGCACCAGGCTTTCTGCCAGATTGGGAGTTGAACATCCAGTGAAACCTTCTTCACTAGCGTTCAATGTCTTCCCAATATCTCCAGATTTGGCCTCTACCTCCATGGTTATAACCTTGCACTCTTCTCTAGGATTTACTTTAGTGTTATGGGGAAGAGTGTCAGGAGTAATCTCAGGGATCCTTTTGCTCAGTTGACCAAATTGTACCTCCAAGTTTCTAATGGAGGACGTTGTTTTATTTATGAAACTATGAGTGGTCTTAGAGAGGCTGGAAACCAGAGTGACTAAGTCAGAGAGGCTCTGCTTAGAGGTTTCCATATTCCCTTGAGAAGATGGGAATGGTGGTCTATTGTTGAACCTATTCTGGTTCCTTCTACCTTGATTATTGTTGAAGCCTTGCTGAGGCTTCTGTTGATCTTTCCATGAAAGATTAGGATGATTCCTCCATGAAGGGTTGTAGGTGTTTCCATAGGGTTCTCCCATGTAATTCACCTCCTCCATGGTAGGTTGATCAGGATCATAAGCATCTTCATCAGGAGATACTTCTTGGGTACTGCCAGCTACAGTTGGCAGTCCAGTCGGATGTTGAGAGATCATATTGACCTGTTGGGTCAAGATCTTGTTCTGAGCCAAGATGGCATTCAGAGTATCAACTTCAAGAACTCCTTTCTTCTGAGAGGTCCCATGGTTTAAAGGATTTCTCTCAGAAGTGTACATGAATTGGTTGTTTGCAACCATTTCAATGAGTACTCTTGCTTCTACAGGTGTTTTCTTTAAGTGGAGTGATCCACCTGCCGAGCTGTCCAATGAAATTTTGGACATCTCAGATAGACCAACATAGAACACGCCTATGATAGACCATTCTGAAAGCATGTCAGGAGGACATCTCCTAATTAGTTGCTTGTATCTTTCCCAGGCTTCATAGAGGGATTCACTTTCTCTTTGTCTGAAAGTTTGAACTTCCATTCTAATCTTGTTCATGCTTTGAGGAGGAAAGAATTAGCCAGAAAAGCATTAACCAGCTTTTTCCAAGAGTCTAAGCTCTCTTTTAGTTGATAATCCAACCATATCTTAGTTCTGTCTCTTACAACAAAGGGAAAGAGCATAAGCTTGTAGACTACAGGATTTATTCCATTAGTCTTTACAGTATCACAGATCCGTAAGAACTCAACTAAGAACTGATGTGGATCTTCCATTGGAAGTCCATGGAACTTGCAACTCTATTATAGAAGAGAGACTAATTGACGTCCAATCCTAGTTATCCTTATCAATTGCGATGAAAATTGTCTATTGCTCCCACTTGGTCAACCTCTAACTATGAAGGTATGTTAAGTGGATAACTCAATTTGATCCCTCAAGTCCTAGTCAAATCCGTATGGAAAGACTAGAGTTATTGGAATTCAAATGAACTAGCAAACATAACAGTTATCAATCAACAAAGGAGTTTGATAACTCAAGCGTCTCCAATTACTCAACCAAAGCTAAGAATGAAAAAACTAAATTAAAATCATAAATAAGAAATACCTCAAGTTGCATTAAATACGAAATTGAATTAAACATGAGAATTCATAAACTAAATTGGGAAAATAAATAAACTAAAGTAGTAGAACAAATAAAAGTAGAAGAGAAATTAAATTAAAGGAACATTGAACCTGGAAATTGAAAGAAGAAATCCTAAATCCTAAAACCTAAGAGAGAGGAGAGAGCCTCTCTCTCTAAAAAACTACATCTAAAACCTAACTGGGTCAAAAGGAGCCCAGAAATCGCCCCCAACGTTTTCTGCGATTTCTGCAGGTCGCGCATGTCACGCGTACGCGTCAGGCACGCGCACGCGTCGTCGTGCAAAACTTCAATCCACGCGTACGCGTCAAGTACGCGCACGTCTCGCTGTAAATTTCTCCAAGTCATGCGCACACGTGAGCCATGCGTGCGCGTCACTTCTCGCTGGTTGTCTCCTTTATTTCTTGTGCTCCTTCCATTTCTTCAAGTTTCCTCTCCATCCTCTAAGCCATTCCTGTCCTATAAAGCCTGAAACACTGAACAAACAGATCACGACATCGAATGGTAGAAAAGGGGATTTAAAATACCGAAATTAAAGGTTTAGGAAGCAAGTTTTCAATCATAGAATAAAACTAGGAAGGAATTGTAAAATCATGCAAATAGTATGAATAAGTGAGTACAGAGTTGATAAAAACCACTCAAATTAGCACAAAATAAACCATAAAATAGTGGTTTATCAATCATCTTCAGGTTCGGCCATGTCCTCTATTTCTTGTTCAAAGTTTTCTGGAAGGTTTCTTCTGGACTGTTGTGCTCTAGCTTTTTATAAGCTTTTCTTCAGAGTCCTTTCAGGTTCAGGATCAAGATCAAAGAGGGGTTCTTTATTCCTGTTCCTGGTCATAAACAAGAAAAGAAGTAAAGAAGGAAAGGAAGGAAGCTTTTTGTGCCACTTGGCCAAGAACTCCCAGTGAGATGTAAAGAAAGAAGAAGAAGACAGAAAAGGAAGATGGAGGATGAGAGAGGAAGAATAATTTGAATAATATAAATAGAGATGAGAAGAATTAGAAAATAGAAAAGATAAATAAGAATTAAAATATTTTTATTTTTATTTTATTTATTAATTATTTTCAAAAATGAAGGTTAATAATTTAAAAAGGAATTGAAAATTAGTTAGTGATTTTCGAAAATAGAAGAGAGAGAAGATGAGTAGAATTTTCGAAAATTAAGAGAGAGAGGATTAGTAATTAATTAAGAAATAAAATAAGATAAGAGATAAGATATGAAAAAATTTGAAATTAAAAAGATAAGAAAAGAAATTAAAAAGATTTAAGAAAGATTTAATTTTAAAATTTGAGATTAGAAAAGATAAGATAAGAAACAAAAAAAAGGTTTGAAAAGGATTTTAAAATTTGATTTTGAAAAAGATTTGATTTTAAAATTTGAATTTTGAAATTTTAAAATTTTTAATTCTGAAAAATTGAAATTTGAAATTTGAAATTTGAAAAAGATAAGATTTTTAATTTTGAAAAGATTTGATTTTTGAAAATTGAAAACTAAGATAAGATAAGATAAAAATTTAAAATTGAAATCTGAATTTTTATTTTAAAATTTTCAAAAATTAAAAAAAAAAACAAAAATAGAAAAGATATTTTTTATTTTTGAATTTAATGAGGAAAGAAAAAAACAAGTAAAAGACACAAAACTTAAAATTTTTAGATTTAATGCCGCAAGTTTTCAAAAATTTGAAGGAAAAACACAATGGGACACCAAACTTAAAAATTTTAAGATCAAATGAGAAAGAAAACACAAGAACACTTTGAAGGTTAGAAAGAACACTAAGAACAAGACTCAAAAAATTTAAAGAACACAAGAACATGTAAATGACACCAAACTTAAAATTTTTAGAAAACTAAACACAAATTTTCGATAATTTAAAGAAAAACAACAAGAAGACACCAAACTTAAAGACTTGACACAAGATTTAACCAAAGAAACTAATTTTGAAAAATTTTTAGAAAGAAAGACTCAAAGAAAACGAAAATTTAACCAAGAACAAAAATAAAAAGACTCAAACAAGAACAAAGATTAAACAAAGAGAACAAAAATTTTTGAAATTTTTTTTTATTTTTTGAAAATAGAGATGAAGAAAATAAAAATAATCAACTCAAACAAAATTAACTAAAATACCTGATCTAGGGAGAAAGACAATCCGTCAGTTTGTCCAAACTCGAACAATCCCCGGCAACGGCGCCAAAAACTTGGTGCACAAATCCCACACCTTCGTACATCTATACCAGCAAGTGCGCTGGGTCATCCAAGTAATACCTGAGTGAGTCAGGGTCAATCCCACGAGGATTGTGGCTTGAAACAAGCTATGGTTATCTTGCAAGTCTTAGTCAGGCGAGTAGTAATTTGTTATTGTAACGACCCAATTTTCAATATGTCTAGATTTTCCCAGAAACTGAGCGCTACCAATTTGTCTTCCTAATTATTATCTATTATTTATCATATGAGCCTGATTCATCGTTAAAAGCGTAGTTATGAGGCCCACTTGGTGAGTGTTTGGGATGAGCTTTGATTAGATCCACATGCTATGAGGCTCCTAGGGTGTTGAACACTGGCTAGGGGGTCCTCTCTGGGCATTTGGACGTTGGTCTCTGCTCCTTGGGTGCTGGACGCCTGGAAGGGGGCAGGAAGCTGGCGTTGGACGTCAGGTTTGGGCCTTCTAATCTGAAGCAAAGTATAAACTATTACACATTTTTGGAAACCTCTGGAAGCCAGATTTCCATAGCCATTTGAGAACGCTCCTTTTGGACATCTCTAGCTCCAGAAAAGCTCTCCTAAGTGAAAGGAGGTCAGATCCGGACAGCATCTGCAGTGCTTTCTCCGTCTCTGAATCAGACTTTTGCTCCAGCTCCTCAATTTCAGCCAGAAAATACCTGAAATTGCACAAAAACACACAAACTCAAAGTAGAATCCAAAAATGTGAATTTAACACTAAAACCTATGAAAACTTAATAAAAACTAAACAAAACATGCTAAAAACTATATGTAAATGATGCCAAAAAGCATATAAAATATTCGCTCATCAGTGTGCCAGTACTGGTGTTCAACACTAGTTCTGGTGGTTCTTTGGGCGTTGAACACCCATCATGCATCCCTTCACTAGCATTCAACACCAGTTCCCTTGCCAAGTTGGGCATTGAACGTCCAGCCAGTGCTGCCTGGCGTTCAACACTAGCTTTGATGCCTGTTTGGGCGTTGAACGCCCGGTGAGGTTTTCCTCACTGGTGTTCAATGCCATTTGAGTTTCTCTAGATTCGGCGTCATCCTCAGTGGTGATGGCCTTGCACTCTTCTCTTGGACCCCATTATTCACAGGATTTCTCTCAGAGGTGTACATGAATTGGTTTGCAACCATCTCAATAAGTTCTCTTGCTTCTGCAAGCATTTTCTTCAAGTGGAGTGATCCACCTGCAGAGTTGTCCAATGATATTTTGGACATCTGTGACAGACCATCATAGAAAATGCTTAAGATGGACCATTCTGAGAGCATGTCAGAAGGACATCTCCTGATCAGTTGCTTGTATCTTTCCCAAGCTTCATAGAGGGATTCACCTTCTCTTTGTCTGAAGGTTTGAACTTCCACTCTGATTTTGCTCATCTTCTAAGGAGGAAAGAACTTGGCTAAGAAAGCATTGACCAACTTTTTCCAAGAGTCTAAGCTTTCTTTTGGTTGAGAATCTAACCATATTTTAGGTTTGTCTCTAACAGCAAAGGGAAAGAGCATAAGTCTGTAGACCTCAGGATCCACTCCATTGGTCTTGACAGTGTCACAGATTTGTAAGAATTACGACAAGAATTGGTGTGGATCTTCCAGTGGAAGTCTATAAAACTTGCAATTCTGTTACAGAAGAGAGACTAACTGAGGCTTAAGCTCAAAGTTGTTAGCTCTAATGGAAGGTATAGAGATACTTTTTCCATAGAAATCAGTGGTTGGTATGGTGTAGTCACTAAGAAACTTTCTTGCATCTCCTCCATTATTAGCATTGTCTGCCTTGTCTTCAGCTTCTTGTTCGAAATTTTCTGAGAGGTTTCTTCCAGAGTATTGTACTTTAGCTTGTTGTAAACACCTCCTTAGAGTTTTCTCAGGTTTAGGGTTAGGATTAAAGAGAGGTTCCTTATCTCTGTTCCTGGTCATAAACAAGAAAAAGAAAACAAGAAAGAAGAAGAATGGGAGCTCTATGTTCAAGAACAGAAGACTCTCTATGAGATCTGAAGAAGAAAGAAAAGAAGAATGAAGATAGAGAGAAGAGAGAAAGAATTTGGCTATGAGGAGAGAAGAATTCAAAAATTAGAAGTAAAATGAGAAAATATTTTTGTTTTTATTTTTATTTATTAATTAAATTAAAAAATAAAACTAATTAACTATTGAAAATTAAATAATGAATTTTCGAAAAAGATGAGAAAGAAAGAGAGAAGATATTTTCGAAAATTAGAAGAGAGAAGAATTAGTTAGGAAGTTTTGAAAAAGAAGAAAGAGAAAACAAGTAACTAATTAGAAAAGATTTGAATTTAAAATTTGAAATTAGAAAAGATGAGATAGAAATTGAAAAGATTTGAAAAAGATTTTAACTTAAAATTTGAAATTAGAAAAGATAAGATAAGAATTTGAAAAGATTTGAAAAAGATTTGAAAAAGATAAGATTTGAAATTTGATTTTTGAGAAAGATTTGATTTTGAAATTTAAAATTTGAAAAATTTAAATTTTAAATTTTGAACATTGAATTTTTTTTAATTTGAATTTGAAATAAGATAATATTTTTGAATTTTAAAGAAAGATAAAAATATAGGATAGTAATTTGACAAAGATATGATTTTTGAAAAGATTTGAAAATAGAAATTTAAAACTAAGATAAGATAATGGTTTTGAAATTAAAATTTGAAATTTTTTTGTTGATTTTTGAAAATTAATGCGAAGATAAGAAAAGATATTTTATTTTTTTTATTTTTGAATTTAATGAAGAAAGAGAAAAAAACAAAAAGACACAAAACTTAAAATTTTTAGATCTAAGACACAAGGTTTTTGAAAATTGTAAAGAAAAACATAAAGAGACACCAAACTTAAAAATTTTAAGATCTAAACAAGAAGAAAAACAAGAACACTTTGAAGATGAGGAAGAAAACCAAGAACAAAACTTAAAGTATTCAAAGAAAATAAGAACATGCAAAGGACACCAAACTAAAAAATTTTGAAAACCAAACACACCAATTTCAAAAATTTCAAAAAGAAAAGATACAAGAAGACACCAAAGTTAATGATTGACACAAGACTCAAACAAAAGATACTAATTTTGAAATTTTTTGGAAAGAAAGACAAGAAATTCGAAAATTCAACAAGAACAAGAATAAAAGACTCAAACCAAAGATCAAGATTAACAAAGAAAAGTAAATGATTTTGAAAAAGTTTTGATTTTTTTTTATTTTTTCGAAAAAAAGGAAAATAAAAGACTCAAAAATTAAAGACAATACCTAATCTAAGCAACAAGATAATCCGTTAGTTGTCCAAACTCGAACAATCCCCGGCAATGGCGCAAAAAACATGGTGCGCAGAATTACACTTCGCACAACTGAACCAGCAAGTGCACTAGGTCGTCCAAGTAATACCTAAGTGAGTTAAGGTCGATCCCACGAGGATTGTGATTTGAAGCAAGATATGGTTATCTTGTAGATCTTAGTCAGGCAGATAGAAAAGTTGTTTGTTTGTTTAAAGTGCATAAAAGTAAAATAAAGAAAACGTTACTCATTAATTATGAATTCGAATGATATGAAGATGGTTGAGGCTTGGAGATACTTTGTTCTTCTGGATTAATCCGGTCTTACTATCTACTCCAACTTTGAATGATTTCTTCTATGGCAGGCTGTATGTGATCAACGCCTTTCTTGGGAGGTCGCCAATGCTCCTCCAGATCTGAACCTCAGGGTTAATACGGATCCATTCTGATTATGGGTGAAGCTCCTGTAGTCCATTCCCCTTAGTGATCCTACTCAAAACGCCACAGACAAGGTCGAATCTTCTGGATCAGAGAATGTTGCGCTTTTGGTTCTAGCCTTTACCCAAAGACTATAATCTCTGCATACCTAGGCTGAACTAGTGTCTCGAGAAGTCCCCAACGAAGTCGTGGATTAGCCGTCTAAGAGATGTATAATCAAGCTAGTGGTTCATCATTGTCCGATGAAAGACTCACTCTGAACCCATGTAGAATGAGATAACCTTGTGCTGGTTCAACGCATTCATATTGATCAAGAACGAAGATACATCTTAGAATAGAGAATCAAACACGGATTGAAGATAGAACAGTAATACTTTATTAATTCATAAAACTCAGCAGAGCTCCTCCCCTCAACCTAGGAGGTTTAGAGACTCATACTGATAGAAAATACAAGGAAAAAAATGTGTAAAGTGTCTAAGGGTCTCGGAAAGTGTAAAAGTTCTCAAATAAATACTAGGTTAATGACTAAGGATTACATAAGAAGGATAAAATAGTCTTTTAGTGCTAAAATCCCCTTCCGAGGCCTACTTGGTGAGTGTTTGGGCTGAGTTTGATTTAGATCCACGTGATAGGAGGCTCCTTGGGTGTTGATGCCTGCTTGGTTTTGTAGGCGTTGGATGCTGGTCTCCTCCTTGTGGGCGTTAGATGCCAGAATAGGGTTGGAGGCTAGGTTTGAATGCCAGTTTTGGGCCTTCAATTCTGAAGCAAAGTATAAATTATTATACATTTCTAGAAAGCTCTGGATGTTAGCTTTCCATAGCCATTGAGAACGCTCCATTTGGACTTTTGTAGCTCCAGAAAAGCTCTTTCGAGTGCAAGGAGGTCAAATCCTGACAGCATCTACAGCACTTTCTCTGTCTCTGAATCAAACTTTTGCTCTAGCTCCTCAATTTCAGCCAGAAAATACCTGAAATTGCATAAAACACACAAACTCAAAGTAGAATCCAAAAAATGTGAATTTTGCACTAAAACCTATAAAAACTTAATAAAACTTAAACAAAACATACTAAAAACTATATGAAAATGATGGCAAAAAGCATATAAAATATCTGCTCATCAATGCCCAACACCAAACTTTGGTTTGATGTCTGGGGCTTTGTAAGGCTCTGTACTGAGAGAGAAGGTTGAAACACTAAGTGTTGCACAGTGGTACCTCCTTTGTCAGGGAGAGACTGAGGGTTGGGGATCTTGAACAGGATATGAGGCTCCCAAAGTCTCAGAATCAACTCTCCCTTTTCCACATCAATTAAGGCCTATGCATTAGCTAAGAAAAGCCTTCCAAGGATGACGGAGTCGTCTCTGGCCTCCCTCATGTCTAGTATCACGAAGTCTTAAGGGAGATAAAGGTTTTCAACCTTTACAAGGACATATTCCAGCATGCCATAAGCCCATTTCAGGGACTTATCTGCCATCTCCAGTGAGATTTTGGTGGGCTACTGATGAGCGGATATTTTATATGTTTTTGGCATAGTTTTCATATAGCTTTTAGTATGTTTTGTTTAGTTTTTATTAAGTTTTTATAGGTTTTAGTGTTAAATTCACATTTTTGGATTCTACTATGAGTTTTTGTATTTTTGTACAATTTCAGATATTTTTTTGCTGAAATTGAGGAGCTAGGGCAAAAGTCTGATTCAGAGATAGAGAAAGCACTGTAGATGCTGTCCAGATCTGACCTCTTTGCACTCGAAAGAGCTTTTATGGAGCTACAGAAGTCCGAATGGAGCATTCTCAATGGCTATGGAAATCTGACTTCCAGAGCTTTCCAGAGCTTTTATTCGAACACACTTTTACCATCACACACCATATTTTCGTTTATCATTGTATTTCCTTTCAGTATTCTCTGATCCGAAAGATTCGACCTTGTCTGTGGCATTTTGAGTAGGATCGCCAAGGGAATGAACTGCTAGAGCTTCAACCTCGTTCAGAGTGGATGACCGCGGCCATACGGCGTTTAATTTGAAGCAAGAGGAGATTGATGACCACAGCCAATGGCGTTGATCACATACATAGAAGAAATCATTCACAAGCAAAGAAGACAGTAATACCAGAGTCAATTTAGAAAGACAAAGCAACTCCAATCCTTAATCTTCTTCTTATTACTGTTCACATTCCAATTCACAGAGTATTTTATACCCTTTTCTTTAGACCTTTTTAACTCTATCAAATAATCAAACCAACAACCTCTTGATTCGCCTGACTAAGACCTGCAAGATAACCATAGCTTGCTTCAAACCACCATCCTTGTGCGATCGACCTTGACTCGCTCAGGTATTACTTGGACGACCAAGTGAACTTGCTGGTACAGCTGTACGGAGTGTGGGGATTCATGCACCAGCTGCACCTCTTGAATTTCCAGCTTCTTCATTACAGAGAGAGGCATAAGGTTAATGCTAGAGCCAAGATCACACGATGCCCACTCAAAGGTGATGGTCCCTATAGTATAGGGAATCAGAAAAATTCCGGTATCTGGCATCTTTGGAGGCAGCTTCTTCTGGACAAAGGCGCTGCATTCCTTGGTCAGTACCGCAGTCTCATCTCCCCTCAATGCCTTTTTTTTAGAGATGGTGTTCTTCAGACAGGCTATAGAGGGGGGCTGATTAACCATTATTTTATAGTTTATATTGTGTTTAATTGTGTGATTTTATGAAATCTTTACCCATTTATTCATATGATTAGCATGTATTTACAATTCCTTCCAAAAATTACTCAATGGTTGAAAACTTGCTTCCTAGAGACTTTTAATTATGTATTTTAATTCTCCTTTATTCCATTTGATGTCGTGATCTGTGTGTTAAGTGTTTCAGACTTTATAGGGCATGAATGACTTGAAAATTGGAGAGGAGGCTTGCAAAAATGGAGGGAACTCAAGAAATTAAGGAGATGACCAGCGAGAAGCGACGCGGACGCATGGCTCACGCGACCGCGCGAAATGGAGAAATCGTAGTGACGCGCTCGCATGCCTGATGTGAACGCATGGATTGGAAACTGTACGAGTGACGCAAATGCGTGGACGACGCGCACGCGTGGTAAGGCAAAACGCTGGATGAGGCGAACGCGTGGATGACGCGATCGCGTGACGTGCGCGATCTGCAGAATTTGCAGAATTTACTGGGGGAGATTTTGGGCCATGTTTTGACCCAGTTTTTAGCCTAGAAAAGCACATTAGAGCCAGGAAACATGCAGAGACCAGAGGGAGACATTCATTCGGCATAATTTTAGTTTTTAGATCTGATTTTACTCCTCCTCTAGGTTTTTTCTCTACACATTCATAGTTCTTAGGATTTTGTTTTCATTGCTTTTTGGATTGGGATATTGAGAAGAGTTATTACCTCCGCCAAGACTTCATCATTCTAGTTTGTTTTCCTTACTTGTCACTTACTCTTTCATATCCTTAATTTGTTCAGAGTTACTATTGGATTATTTTTAGCATTTACTAATACAAGAACTATTTTTATTTTTAATTGGTCTTTTTGATTATTATTTATCATGTCCTCCTTTATTTCTCTTTCTTATTTTGTGAAGTTTACATTCATAATGAGTGAGTAGTTCCATAACTTGATTGGGAGTTGATTGCAAGGAGAACCTTGAGTTGGAATGCTCAAGAGTAAAATTGTAATTGGATTTATTATTAGATCGCCCTCTAGTCACTGACACTAATCCTTCCCAAGGGAGAGGATTAGAACTTGTGAATAGAAATAGACTTCCAACTTGCTTGACTTTCCTCTACCTAGTAAGGGATAACTGAGCAGAACAACCTTCAATTATCAATTAATCTTGGGAGAACTCCAACAGGGATAGGACTTCTGACTAATCTACTCCCAGTCAAGATTTCTATTTAAATTACATAAATTCTCTGATTTAATTTCCTGTTTATCAACTTCAAAACCATTTTGGAAAACATCTGATTAATAGAACATCACATCTTTCTGCAACTCGTTGGGAGACGACCTGGGATTCATACTCCCAGTATTTTAATTCTAATTTTGTGACAACCCTTCTAAATTGATAAGCGGATTTTTGTTGGTTAAGAACTGTACTTGCAACGTATCTCTTATATTAACTTCTTAATCCGCTAATTTTTGCCACGTCAATTTTTGGCGCCGTTGCCGGGGAGTTGCAATAGAGTGTTAAGTTATTGATTGGAAATTATTTATTTGCATTTTATTTTATTTTGCTACTATGAGCTGCATGTTTCTTTCATTAAATGACGTGCTCACTTCCTGATCCAAGCTTGCCAGTATTTGATCCTGAGATTAAAAGAACTATTTCACGTATAAGGCAAGCTCGGCGTCAGTTAGTCCTCTCCGAGGGCAAATCTGAAACGTCACGTAAGGAAGAAACAAGCTCCCTTTCTATTGATTCAGTTGATTTACGTGCAGGTGACATGGCAGCACCTAGGAGAGTTACTATCCAGGAGGCTGGAGCCCCTGATTTTACACTGCAACTGTTTCAAGCACATCACCCAGCGGTGGCTGCAGATTTTGAAATAAAGACTGCACTACTCAACTTGATGCCTAAGTTTCATGGCTTACCTGCTCAAGAGCCTATCAAGCACCTTAGGGATTTCCAAGCAGCCTGTTCTACTGTCAGGCGTGATGGTGCAGATGAAACTTCTATTTTGTTAAAAGCTTTCCCATTCTCTCTCGAGGGAAAGGCGAGAGAGTGGTACTACACTCAACCCGCATCAACTGTTTCTGACTGGGATACGCTTAGAAGAGAATTTTTAGAAAAATTCTTTCCAGCTGAAGTTACTGATAAACTGAGGAAAGACATTTCCATGATTGTTCAGGACGAATTCGAGACTCTCTATGAATACTGGGAGCGATTCAACAATCTTCTAGAAGCATGCCCCACCATATGATTGACAAGATAGTGTTGCTCGGCTACGTCACACAGGGCATGAGGCCTCAAGATAAGACCACATTGGAAAGTGCTAGCAATGGGTCTATGAAAAAGTACAAGACCACTGATGAGGCATGGCAATTGATCAGCGACTTAACTGAATCTACTCGGAATCACAGGCAGAAACAAAGCCGGTCAAAAGCTGTTGCAGAAGTATCCTCTAGCAGAGAGACTGCTGCTCTAACTCAGAGTATCTATGAAATGACCAACTTACTGAAGCAGATGCAGTTAAGTCAACAACAAGCTCAGCCCCCTTCACCACAGCAAAGCCAACAGTTAGTTCCACAAAGAGTATGCGGGATCTGTGCTGATTACAGCCATTATACTGATGAATGTCCGTAGCTCCAGCAGGAAGACAACACTGTAGCAGCCACTCATAACTTTTATGACTGCCCCAATCAAGGATACAATCAAGGTGGCAGCTACAACCATGGATGGCAGGACAATTCCAACCAAGGTTAGAGAGATAATTCTAACCAGGGCTGGAGGGACAACAATAACAGAGGAGGGAGAGACAATCAGGGAAATCAGAGGTGGAATAATAACAACAACAACCAGTAGAACCAGAACCAACCTTACAGAGCACCTCACCTGAGGCAATCCCAAGGACCACAGCACAACCAACAACAAGTTCCTCAGATCACTTATTCTAATTCCTCTTCGAGTGACGAGATGTTTCAATCTATTGCGCAAGGACAAAGGAACATGGAAAGTTCACTTAACGGTCTAACATTCTCTATACAAGCTCTCATCTCTCAGATGGGATCATCCAACACTTCAAACACTCAACATGCAAGCCTTAGTGGAATTTCTTCTCAACCCTTACCCAATCCAAATGGCGGCATCAATGCCATCACCCTAAGGTCCGAAACCACACTGCAAGAGAGGAATCAGGAGGAGCCAAACCCACCAGAACACGCCTCAGCTGAAGAGGTGGTGGAAGTAGAAGATGCTGAAGAGGAAGAGGACATACAAGAAATGGTTGAAGAAGAAGAAGCTCAACCACAGAAAGAAGCACCAAAGGATGCAGACGCTACAGAAAATGCCCTTCCTATTCCATTTCCACAAATTGTAAGGAAGCCCAGGAAGCAGATGGAACTTGATTCCAAAATGGTAGAAATATTCAAAAAGGTTGAGGTAACTGTTCCCCTTTTTGATGTTATTCAGCAGGTACCTAAATACGCAAAGTTTCTAAAAGATTTATGTATACATAAAGAAAAAATTAATGAATTAGAAACTATTCCTTTAGGTAGTTGACGTTGGGATTTTTGATAGTAAAGAATGTCATAAAAACAGTCGCGTTGTAGATATAGTCTCTAAACCAACAAAAATCCCTACGTACAAACGTTTTGGTTGTCACAAGTAACAAACCCCTTTGAAATTGATAACCGAGTATTCAAACCTCGGGTCGTCTTCTCAAGGAATTGCAGGGAGGTATGTTCTTATTATTGGTTATGAAGATTGTAAATTGGGGGTTTTGGAAGTAAGGAAGCAGTATGTAGCATAAAAAGAATAAAATAAAATAGTAATAATAAAATAAACTCTTGGCAAGGTATGAAGACTGGAGGTCCTATCCCAGTTATCCTTATCAATTGTAATGAGAATTGGATTTTTCTCCCACTTTATTAACCTCTAACTATGAAGGTAAGTTAAGTGGATGAATTAATTCTTGAAGAATTCCAATTCTCAATCAACAATGAGTTTGATAACTCAAGAGTCACCAATTATTTAACCAAAGCCAAAAGGGGAAAAATTCTACTTGAATGAAAATAATTTGGATAAATCGGGAATTTTAATAAATTAAAGAAAGCAATCATAAGTCTGGAATACCTCAATTAACTCTAATAAAGACATCAAATGTAACATGGAAGAGTTCATAAATTAAATTGGAAAAATAAATAAAAATAAAGAACCTGGGATTGAGAGTCACTCCTAAAACTAAGAGAAATCCTAAATCCTAATCCTAAGAGAGAGAGAAGAGAGAACCTCTCCCTCTAGAAACTACATGAAAAGTAAATTATGGAAGCGTAATTATGAATGGATGTATTCCCCCACTTTATAGCCTCTAATCTGTATTTTCTGGGCCGCAAACTGGGTCAAAAACAGTCCAGAATTCGCTGGTTTCGAATTTTGCCACGCTGGATTTTCGTCACTGCGATGCGGCCGCATGGATCACGCGGTCGCGTCGCCTAGCGTCAGGGAAACTATAGCATATTATATATCAAATCGTAGCTCCGGACGTTAGCTTTCCAACGCAACTAAAACCGCGTCGTTTGGACCTCTGTAGCTAAAGTTATAGCCGTTTGAGTGCGAAGAGGTCAGGCTGGACAGCTTAGCAATTTCTTCAACTTCTTGTATTCCTTCCACTTTTGCATGCTTCCTTTCTATCCTCCAAGCCATTCCTGCCTTATAATATCTAAAAACACTTAACACACATATCAAGGCATCTAATGGTGATAAGAGAGGATTAATATTAGTAATTATAAGTCCAAAGAAGCATGTTTTCAATCAAAGCACATAATTAGGAAGGAAATATAAAACCATGCAAATAGTATGAATAAGTGGGTAAAGAGTTGATGAAATCCACTCAATTGAGTACAAGATAAACCATAAAATAGTGGTTTATCAACCTTTCCACACTTAAACACTAGCATGTCCTCATGCTAAGCTCAAGAGAAACTACAAAGAAATGAAGAGGAATGGTAGAATGTATGAAATGCAACCTATGAATGCAACTACATGCAAAATGTTTCTACCTACTTAGTTAAAAGTAAACAAATCCTTCAAGAAGAAATATAAACTGGATTTCACTAATTCAAATCATGAAAATGAAGTTCAAATAGACTTGTAGAAGAAAATAGCTCATGAAAGCAGGGAATAAGGAATTGAGCATCGAACCCTCACTGGTAGTGTATACACTCTAATCACTCAAGTGTTTAAGGTTCGATTCTCTCAATTCTCCATGATCCTTGCTTTCTAAGGCTTGCTCTTCATCTAACAATCAACAAAAATTTAATGCACAAATACACATATCAAGAGGTCTTTTAAGGGTTGTAATGGGGTTAGGGTCAAGGTAGGATTGCATTTGGCCAAGTGGACTAAAATCTGAATCCTTAATTAACTTAAACTTTCCACCTAACTTTAGACAATCCATGTAATTACAATGCAAATTCTAACTATCCATCAACCATGTTTTTCCACATTATTCATGCATTCTAATTCTAAGTACCATACATATGCATTGCTTTCACTTACTTTGGTGCATTTTGTCCCCTTTTTACTTAATTGCTCTTTTTCTTTTCTTATATATATATATATATATATATATATATATATATATATATATATATATTTTTTTTTTAATTTTATTTTTCTCAATGCATATGATTAAATTATTGATTGCATGAACATGTCCTAAACATTTCTTTCACATTTTCATAAAGATATATAACACCCAATTCTTAAACCAAATATTTCCGAACCCACTTTTCCCCACACTTAATTCATAAGCATCTCACTAGTCTAAGCTTACCAAGGATTCAAATTAAGGACATTATTGTTTTTTGCTTAGAGTTAATGATGAGCTAAAATAAAGAATAAAAAGGGTAAAATAGGCTCAAATTGGTTTGCAAAGGATAATGAAAGGTAAGGCCATATGGGTATGTAAGCTTAGTGAAACAAAGGCCTCAATCATATAAGTGCATGTATACATCAAAGTATGGAAATATAGAATTAAGTAAGACAAAGATCACAATCTTAGAGAGGAAAATACACACTAAAACAAAATTTTTGGTTGATAAAATGCAACCAATTCAAATAGGCTCAAAAATCTCACAGGTTTTGTGTGTTCGAGCTCTAACCATGTTCCAGTATAATATCTCTTCAAACAAGTGTAACATTAAATTTTATTCAAATTAGTGAAATTTTCTAAAAGGTTTCTTGAAAAAGAAAATATTACTTTAACCAGGTGGTAAAATATGCAAAAAAATCAAACAAATATGCAATCAAACATGCAAATGCAACAATGAACAAACAAATAAAATAAAAATTTTGGTGTTGAGTCAGGAAATAACTAACCCATGGAGATCGGTATCGACCTCCCTACACTTAAAGATTGCACCGTCCTCGGTGCATGCTGAGATGTGCAGGTGGACGGGTTGCTCCAACTGACACTTGTAGATGGAGGCACCTTAATTGGAGATCTCTCTTGGTTCATTTCCTTGCTGGTGTGTTATCAGTGGCCTTCTCTTTTCCTTTCTTGGTACCCATGCCTAAGGAAGAAGAAAAAGGAAGAGTGTGAAATATAGAAAACTAAGACCGGAAGGGAGGAAATTCCAAGTGATAAGGAATGCCAAAGGAAAGATGATAGTCCATCTACATGGTAGCTACAACATGTAGGGAAGACAACAATAAAGATTAAAAAGGGCAATTCAAAATAATTAGATGCAAGAGGGTAAAAACATGCAAATAATAGGCATGAGAAGCATAGCTCAAGCATCAAGTAATAAATGTGCCAAATTAAAGAGCATGTGTAATGATGACAATTGTGAATGATAATCCCAAATACATTGGGTGTGCAAGTTAAAATAGGGATGAAAATAATGTAATCCAAATGTATATGAGAGCCATAAGTAAATGTCAATTGTCAAATCTCTTCTCCGAGTAGCCACGTGCTCAAATAAAATAAGGCACTTATCCAAATAAAACTCCAACACCAATGAGAATAATGCAATGAATGAAATATGTAAATAAATGAAGTAAAATAAAATGAGAGGGAAAAAGGATGAGAAGAAGAAAAAAGAAAGTGAGAAAGGAGAGAGAAGGAAGAAATTAGGATTAAAAAATAGAAGATAAGAAAATTGGCACTAATCTGGATAGGTTGTACGACGCTGGCGACGCGGTCGCGTGGGTGACGCGGTCGCGTGGTGCGCGATAAGGTTGGGTAACGCGGACGCGTAGGGCACGCGATCGCGTGACTTGATTTGTGCTAGTGGCACGAGTGCAGCCTCGCGGTCGCACAACTTTCTGTTCAAAACTCAGTATTGCCAAAATCCAGGGTAACGCGGTCGCGTGGTCGACGCGATCGCGTGGGTGGCCTAATTTCCAATATGACGCGGACGCGTGGGTGATGCGTTCGCGTGGCAGGGCTTGTGCTACTAGCACGGGTCCAGCCCAATTCCAGCTCAACTTTCGGCCATGCACTCTTTTGACGTCGAAATCCAGGTCAAGCGGCCGCGTGGGGCACGCGATCGCGTGGGAGGCCAGTATTCCCCTGCGACGCGGACGCGTCAGCGACGCGGTTGCGTGGGGTGATTTGTGCCATTGGCACGCCTCCAGCGCTGCTCCTGCGTAACTCTCTGTTCATATTAATATTGTCTCCCATCTCCTTGTGACGCGGACGCGTCGCTGATGCGGTTGTGTCGCGTGCTCGCTTTCTTTTTTTTTTTTGTAATCTGAAAAATGCAGAATGCAGTGTTAATATGAATGTGATGCAAAACTCCAGGTTCAATATAACAAAATAAAATAAAATTCAAAAGCAAATAAAACTAAATAAAAATGAAAAAGGAACGATCATACCATGGTGGGTTGTCTCCCACCTAGCACTTTTAGGTAAAGTCCTTAAGTTGGACATTTGATGAGCTTCCTGTTATGGTGGCTTATGCTTGAACTCATCCAGGAATCTCCACCAGTGTTTGTGATTCCAGTAACCTCCGGGGTCCCAAACTAGGCATGTAAAACCCTTGAGCAGCTTCAAAAAGATTCTTAGGCTCCCGGGGTGTTGGATGTCAGAACAGATTCCAGGATTCCAAATCTTGCTTTTACACCCATCCATGTCGGGATCTGTATTTTTCCAACTGGGTGGTAAGTGATTTGAATTCTCACTGCAGCTACCAAACAGCGTCCTAGACCCATTCAGTTGAGCTTTACACCAACCTTTGCATTTAAACTTTGAGCACACAACCATGTTGAACCTTGCTTGACAATTCTTATCACTGGCTATCTTCCTCTTACTCTTAATGCCACAAAGAGCTCTAAGTTGACCATCCGTCTCCAGTAGCCCATATTCAAGTGGGATTAGAAAGCTATGGGATATGAATTTTACCCACTTGAATGTTGTGAAGGATGATGGCAACTTAGGGGGAGGTATTTTTAATGAAATTGCAAGCTCCACTCCCTAGTGCTCTTCTCTGATAATTACCACCTCTTTGCAAGCTTCTTCAATTTCAACCTCTTCCTCTTGGCAGCTCTCTTCCAATTTAATCTCCTCTTCATTGCTTTCCAAGGGCATGGGAGGTTGTGCTTCTTCTTCTTGAATCTCCATCGCTTGATCAACCTTTTCCAAGTCTTCAACTATGATATTCTTTGGAGGTTGTACACCCTCCTCAGCATCAATTTCAACCGTCTCGGAAGGAGGCTCTATGACTGGACTTTCCCATGGAGGTTCTGCATCTCCTAAGTCTTCAACCACTTCTTCTTCTTCTTGAACAATGACAGCTTCTTCTACTTGTTCTAGTACGAATTCATTCTCTGTCTTGTCCACTGGGGTTTCTGGTATCTCCTTCATGCTATGCTCTTCACTAGACAGTCCACATGGGGCTGTGGCTGATCCTTGTGTATTTAAGCGTCTAGAAGCCCATTGAATTAATACTTGCCCCAGTTGTTGAACGGTTGCCTGAAATTTAATTACTGTTTCTCTTAGGCGATCCTCTGCTTCTCGGGTTGCCGGACTTGGACATGATACAAAAGAAAGTGGTGGTGGTTGGGAGTGATTGGATTGGAATTGGGGTGGTTCTATATATGGTTCATATGGCTCATAAGGTGGTTGGTATGGCGGTTGAGGGTTAGGGTCATATGGAGGTGAATGGCGGAAAGGGGCTTGTGAGTTTAGTGGTCCAAAGTTATGTTGAGGAAAGGGTTCATAGGCATATGGTGGTGGTTGTTGATAGTCCATTGGAGGTGGTTGTTGCCATAAGGGTTGATCAAGTCCTTGTGGCTCCTCCCATCTTTGATTGTTCCAACCTTGATGCATGTTCTCATTGTAATTTCTTCTTCCTGCAACATAATTGTAACCAGACTCATTGCCAAAGGGGTGAGAGTTCATAGTAAATAGAAATTAAAAATAAAAACAAATTGAAATTAAAAGGTTATTTAAATTTTTAATTTGAAAATTAAATTTTGAAATTTTGAAATTTTGAAATTTTGAAATTTTGAAATTCTAAATTTTTGAAATTTGATTTTTTTTTTAAATAAGATAAGATAAGATAAAAATTTTAAAATAAAAACCAATAACCTTTTTAATTTACGAAAAAGCAAAAAAAGTAAAAATAAAAATAAAAACAAATAAAAAAGCAAATATTTACAACAACCAATAATAAGGCACACGTTTGTAATTCCCCGGCAACGGCGCCATTTTGACGTTGGGATTTTTGCTAGTAAAGAATGTCATAAAAACAGTCGTGTTGTAGATATAGTCTCTAAACCAACAAAAATCCCTTCGTACAAATATTTTGGTTGTCACAGGTAACAAACCCCTTTGAAATTGATAACCGAGTATTCAAACCTCGGGTCGTCTTCTCAAGGAATTGCATGGAGGTATGTTCTTATTATTGGTTATGAAAATTGTAAATTGGGGGTTTTGGAAGTAAGGAAGCAGTATGTTGAATAAAAAGAATAAAATAAAATAGTAATAATAAAATAAACTCTTGGCAATGTATGAAGACTGGAGGTCCTATCCCAGTTATCCTTATCAATTGTAATGAGAATTGGATTTTTCTCCCACTTTATTAACCTTTAACTATGAAGGTAAGTTAAGTGGATGAATTAATTCTTGAAGAATTCCAATTCTCAATCAACAATGAGTTTGATAACTCAAGAGTCACCAATTATTTAACCAAAGCCAAAAGGGGAGAAATTCTACTTGAATGAAAATAATTTGGATAAATCGGGAATTTTAATAAATTAAAGAAAGCAATCATAAGTCTGGAATACCTCAATTAACTCTAATAAAGACATCAAATGTAACATGGAAGAGTTCATAAATTAAATTGGAAAAATAAATAAAAATAAAGAACCTGGGATTGAGAGTCACTCTTAAAACTAAGAGAAATCCTAAATCCTAATCCTAAGAGAGAGAGAGAGGAGAGAACCTCTCCCTCTAAAAACTACATGAAAAGTAAATTATGGATGCGTAATTATGAATGGATGTATTCTCCCACTTTATAGCCTCTAATCTGTGTTTTCTGGGCCGCAAACTGGGTCAAAAACAATCCAGAATTCGCTGGTTTCGAATTTTGCCACGCTGGATTTCCGTTACTGCGACGTGGCCGCATGGATCACGCGGTCGCATCGCCTAGTGTCAGGGAAACTATAGCATATTATATATCAAATCGTAGCCCTGGACGTTAGCTTTCCAACGCAACTAAAACCGCGTCGTTTGGACCTCTGTAGCTAAAGTTATAGCCGTTTGAGTGCGAAGAGGTCAGGCTGGACAGCTTAGCAATTTCTTCAACTTCTTGTATTCCTTCCACTTTTGCATGCTTCCTTTCTATCCTCCAAGCCATTCCTGCCTTATAATATCTGAAAACACTTAACACACATATCAAGGCATCTAATGATGATAAGAGAGGATTAATATTAGTAATTATAAGTCCAAAGAAGCATGTTTTCAATCAAAGCACATAATTAGGAAGGAAATATAAAACCATGCAAATAGTATGAATAAGTGGGTAAAGAGTTGATGAAATCCACTCAATTGAGTACAAGATAAACCATAAAATAGTGGTTTATCAGTAGTTCTATATCTGCTTTAATGGGAGGTATACTTGAAAAGTGTAGTGATCCAGGTCCATGTATGGTTAATTGTACTTTTGGAGGTGTGATATTTTCTGACTTCATGTGTTATTTAGGAGCGTGTGTTAGTATAATGCCTTTGTCTATATATGATACTTTGAGGCTCCCTCCCTTAAAAAGGTCGGCAGCTCATTTTGTGTTAGCAGATAAAAGCATTATTACAGTGATTGGAGTTGCTGAAGATGTATTAGAGAGCATTAAGGGGCTCACATTTCCCATTGACTTCTATATCCTGGAAATGCCCCCTAATGACTCAGGAAGGCCATCATCAATCCTTCTTGGAAGAACATTCCTGAAGACTTCAAAGTTCAAGCTGGACGCATTTTCCGGAACTTATTCTTTTGAAATAGATGGCAGAATAGTGAAATTTAGTTTAAATGGAGCTATGAAGCACCCTCCAGATGATCTTTCTATCTCCCAGTGTGACATCATAGATGAAACCGTGGCTGAAGTTAACCAGGAGGAATTAGAAGAGAAGTACATAGGGCAAGGTCCAAGTGTGGGGACACTTTCTGAGGACAATGAGAGCACTTTGCCATTATCACCAGCTTCAGATAATCCAGAGCCTGGTCATGAGCAGAAATTAGAATTAAAACCCCTCCCTCCACACCTCAGGTATACTTTCCTTGAGGACGAGCAGAAGTTTCCAGTTATCATTGCAAGGGAACTCACTTCCCAACAAGAAGAACAGCTACTCAGTGTGCTGAGGAAACATAAGAAAGTAATTGGATGGAGCCTAGCAGATATAGTAGGCATCAACCCTCATGTTTGTGAGCACAGAATATTCCTAGAAGAGGGAGAAAAGCCTGTCCGTCAACCTCAAAGAAGACTGAATCCCACCATCTTAGAAGTTGTCAAGAAAGAAGTGGCCAGGCTACTTGAAGCAGATATCATTTACCCCATCTCAGATAGCGAATGGGTCAGTCCAGTACAAGTGGTGCCCAAGAAGTCTGGAATCAGAATAGTAAGAAATGAGCATGGAGAGCTTTTGACAACTAGAGTGCAGAATTCATTGAGAGTTTGCATTGACTATAGGCATCTCAACCAAGCCACTCGCAAGGATCATTACCCCTTGCCATTCATTGATCAGATGCTTGACCGCCTGTCAGGTAAATCCCACTATTGCTTTTTAGATGGTTATACAGGCTATTTTCAAATTCATATAGCTCTTGAAGATCAGAAAAAGACTACTTTTACATGTCCTTTTGGAACTTATGCTTATAAGAGAATGCCCTTTGGCTTATGTAATGCACCAGCTACTTTCCAAAGGTGCATGATGAGTCTTTTCTCTGACCTTATTGAGAACTGTATGGAGGTTTTTATGGATGATTTTAGCATTTATGGTGATTCATTTAGCCTTTTCTTAGATAGTTTATCTAGAGTATTAGATAGATGTGTTAGTACGAACCTTGTATTGAATTTTGAAAAATGTCACTTTATGGTAAAACAAGGGATTGTACTAGGACATGTTGTGTCTGATACTGGCATTTCTGTAGATCCAGCAAAGGTGGATGTTATTTCTAGTTTACCTTACCCCTCCTCTGTGAGGGAAGTCCCTTCGTTCCTTGGCCATGCAGGTTTTTACCGGAGATTCATTAAGGACTTCAGTAAGGTAGCACTACCCTTATCCAGATTACTGCAGAAAGATATTGAGTTCGAGTTCAGTGAGGATTGCAAACAAGAGTTTGATAAGCTGAAGACTGCCCTGACTCAAGCTCTAATTGTGAGGGGATTAGACTGGAGCCAGCCATTTGAAATCATGTGCGATGCTTCCAATCATGCAGTAGGAGCGGCGCTGGCTCAGTGTGAAAGTAAGGATCCTTTTGTAATTGCTTATGCGTCTAAGACTTTAGACGCTGCTCAGTCTAATTACACTACTACTGAGAAAGAGCTTCTTGCTATTGTTTTTTCTCTGGATAAATTCCGAGCCTATTTACTTGGTGCTAAAGTAGTAGTGTACTCGGACCACGCAGCTCTAAAGTATTTATTAGCTAAAAAGGAATCCAAACCAAGGCTTATACGTTGGATACTGCTACTACAAGAATTTGATTTAGAAATTAAGGATAGGAGTGGTAACCAGAATCTAGTGGCAGACCACTTGAGTCGCCTTGAGCACATTAGGGATGACTCCACTCCTATAGATGATAATTTACCATTTGATAACCTGCAAGCAGTATCTGAAATAGTCCCTTGGTATGCACCTGTAGCTAATTATCTAGTCAGCCGCACTTTTCCTCCAAACTTTACTAAGCATCAAAGAGACAAGGTGAAAAGCGAGTCCAAATATTATATATGGGATGACCCATATTTATGGAGATGTGGCGTTAACCAGGTAATTAGACGGTGTGTGCATCAATCAGAATTCCAGTCTATTTTAGAGGCCTGCCACTCATATGAGAGTGGAGAACATTTTGGCCTTCAAAGAACAGCTAGAAAAATTTTAGACTGTGGATTCTGGTGGCCTACTCTTTTTAAAGACGCTGCTGAATTTTGTAAATCTTGTTCCCCATGCCAAAGGTTTGGTAATATATCCAAGAGGGATGAGATGCCTCAACAGATTATGCTTGTCTGTGAAATTTTTGATATTTGGGGCATTGACTTCATGGATCCATTTCCAAATTCTAATGGTTATTTTTATATATTGTTAGCTGTAGATTACATTTCTAAATGGGTGGAAGCAATTCTTACCCGCACTGATGATGCTAACATTGTTGTTTCCTTTGTTAGAAACCATATCATTTGTCGCTTTGGATCACCACGAGCAATCGTGAGCGATCAAGGCACCCATTTTTGTAACAGGAGACTAACAGGATTACTAAAGAAGCATGGGATAATTCATAAAGTGGCAACAGCCTACTATCCCCAGACTAATGGGCAAGCTGAGGTGTCAAACAGGGAAATAAAGCGTGTATTGTAGAAGATAGTCAAACTTCATTGAAGAGACTGGAGCACTAGGCTACAAGATGCACTCTGGGCATACAGAACAGCATACAAGACACCCATTGGGATGAGTCCCTTCCGCTTAGTTTATGGAAAAGCCTGTCACCTCCCAATTGAGGTAGAACACAAAGCCTTTTGGGCAGTGAAGGAGTGCAACATGGGATTTGAGAAAGCCGGAGCTGAAAGGAAGTTGCAACTGCAAGAATTAGAAAGCCTTCACCTAGAAGCTTATGAGAACTCATGGCTGTACAAGGAAAAGATGAAGGCTGTGCATGATAAGCACATCAAGAGGAGAGAGTTCTAACCTGGGGACTTAGTCCTCCTTTACAAATCTAGACTGAGGCTCATGCCAGGCAAGTTGAGATCAAGATGGGAAGGTCTATATAGAGTAGAGATGGCCGAGCCATACGGAGTTTTCCACCTAAGTCATCCTTCAAGCTTTGAATTCATCAAAGTTAATGGACATTGATTAAAGCTATATCATGGTGAGAAGGCAATGAAAAACAAGGAGTTATAAATCTTCCTCTTGGAGGATCTATCCACAGCAGAAGACTAAGCTAGTGGAGCGTCCAACTTAAGGATGTTAAAGCAAAGTACTGGGTGGGAGACAACCCACCATGGTATGGTCGTTCCTTTCTTTCTTATTAGTTTTTTCTTTCAATAACTCTTCTCATTATTAGCACATATAGTTTGCATCTTCATTTGCATAATTGCATAAAAAAAAAAATGACGCGACAGCGTCACTGATGCGCCCGCGTCACTGATGCGCCCGCGTCACAGGTGAGTAAGAAAGAAAAGGAAATCGAATAGAAAGTCACGCGAGAGCGTGGATGGAGGCGTGCCTTTGGCACAATTTGACTCACACGACCGCGTCATCGACGCGTCCGCGTCATGAAGGAAAAATACCTCTCACGCGTTCGCGTCAAGCACGCGAACGTGTGCCCTAAAATCGACGTAAGAAAGGGTGCATGGCCGAAAGTTGTGATGGAGTGGGGCTGGAATGGCGCTAGACGCACAAGCCCTACCATGCGAACGCGTGCCCCACTCGTCCGCGTCGTCTGCCAATCTTGGCCATTCACGCGATCGCGTCCACCACGCGAACGCGTCACCCTGAAATTTGGCAACAATGAGTTTTGAACAGAGAGTTGTGCGAGCGCGAGGCTGCCCCCGCGCCAGTAGCACAGAACGAGTCATGCATCCGCGTGACCGAGGCGTCCGCGTCGATTCATATAAGTGCCATCCGTGCGAACGCGTACCCCACGCGTCCGCGTCGCTTGCGCCGCATTGTTTATCCAAATCTGCCAAAACATCTTATCTTTTTCTTCCCCAAATCCTACTTTTCTTTCCCTCCTTATTTTCTTCCCCTTTCTTCCTTCTTCCTTCTTTCTCACTTTCTACTTTCTCTCTCTCACCACCATTATCAAGGTTTCTTTTCTTCTTCCCTCCTTACTTTTCTATTCTTCTTATTGTTTTTATGTTTTGTTCTTCTTTTATTTTTTCTTTTTACTTTCATTATCCATGTTTTCTTTTTCTTTCTTTTTTTTAATTGGTGTTGGAAATTTATTTGGGTCATTATTATTTTTTATGATTTGCTTGTGAGTTGTTAAGGAATTGTTTGACAATTATATATAAATTTTTAAGGGTTGCTTGCATGTTTAATTTAATACTTTCAATAGCTTATTTACCATGCATGCTATGTGTTTGTGAAAACACCCGTATGGCATTGTGCACTGTTTTTCGATATCTTTTATTCTACTACTCTAAATGCTTGCTTTTCACAAAACCCTTTTCATATTATATTAATTCCATATAATTTTTATTACAAACAGGTTATTAGTTTGAAAGACTTGGTAATCTAACTTGGACATTGAATGCTTGATCTATGCTACTCATGCCTTTGCCGGCATGCCAATAATCACCTTGCATTTATTTGTCATCTTATGCACTTGTTATATTTCCATTAATGATTTTCCACATGTAGTCATGACCATGTGTTAACATCATTCATCTTTAATGCGCATTGATTACCACCTTTTCCGCCCTCTTCCTTGCTCTAACCCTTGACATTTTAACATACTTTCTCTTTTCTTTCTTTTAGGATGGCCACCAAGAAAGGCAAGGAGAAAGCTACTGCCAAATCAACAGCAAGAAAAGGAACAAAAAGAGCATTAGTGGCAGAGCCATCTTCAACTGCAGTTAAACCCTCAACAAAAAGAATCAAGAGGATTATAAAGGTTGATGAAAAAGAGAAAGCCTTCCCAGCAAAGGACACTGCGCGATTTCCCAACCGCTACTGTGAGCAGATGTTCCCTATCCTGGAAGAAAGGAGTTACAACAACGAATACCTTCTTATTCTCCCGACCCGTATTGCTGAATTTGTTGAGCCGCGAATTGAGCGACGACAATGGGGTTTCCTACAGAGACAGCCACGGCAGGTTAATCTTTCCTGGGTAGTCGAGTTCTACTCTAATTTCCACCTGCCAACCCTGCAGTCTGTCTATGTCCGTCAGAAGCAAGTCCCCATTACAGAAGAGGCCATTCAATAAGCTCTAGATCTCCCCCCTACTCCAGAAGGACTGGACGCACTTCAAGAATCTTCACTCAAGCGCCAGACATACCAATTCGACTGGGACGCTGTTCTCAGAGTTATCGCACAACCTGGTAGCAAATGGATCTACGGATACCATCGTTCCCGACCTAAGGGAATATCGGCTTCTGCACTTACCTTGGAGGCTCGCGTATGGGCACAGATCATGTCCCATTATGTCTTTCTGAGCACTCACGAGTCCTCCTTCACTGCAGACATGGCCGTTCTACTATAGTGCATCCTTACAGACCAGCCTCTAAACCTACCAAGACACATCCGAAATGCCATGGGGCACGTACAAATTGCGGGCAACTTACCTTTCCCGCCTTGGTCTCAGATCTTGTCTTAGCAGCCGGAGTCTCCTACAGAGCTGGGGACACCAAAGCCATGCTCCCACGGGATGATCAATACGTCCCTAACGGGAAATATATCAGACCTCCAGCAGCCACTACAAGCCAACCTACTGAACCGGCTGAAGACATTCCTCCTTCAAGACCACAAGCACCTACAACAAACCAACTGCTCCATCAGATACTTGAGAGGTTGGATCGGCAGGAACACAAAGCAAAGCTAAGAGAGCGCCGTAACAAGTGCCGATTCACATACCCCAAGGAGCTACTTATGGGAAAATACAAAGACCCAGACACCCCAGACTCCACTTTATTTACCAGCATAGGGAGCCATGATGGTCCCGACTGTGGATATACTGCTACCAGCCCACCTTTGTTCCTGGCAGATGGCACCGAGGACGGTGTAAAGCCTTAAGTGTGGGAGGTCGGTCAGTACCTGACTTCCGGAGGTAATTTCTCTTCCTTAACACCAATAAAGAAGGGATATTTAGTTAGTTTTTCTTTTGTAGAATTGCATAGTAATAGGCTAGTTGCATGCATGTTCTACTTGATTGAAAAGATAATAAGTTTCTATCAAGTCCCTATTTTTTCTAGAACAAAATTCCACTAATTTTAATCAAAATTTTTATGTTAAATTTGCTTGAATTTATATTTGGAACATAGTTTGAAAAGCTAAGAACACACAACCCGTAAGATTTGAGCTTAGTTAAATGGTTACATTATTTAACCATAAATATTTTATTCTTGTGTGTTTACTTCTCTATGATTGTAATCTATATTTTGTTTCATCCTATATGTCCAATGTTTAATATATTTATATGCTTGCATATGATTGAGGCCATTATTTGTTTAGCTCACTTATCCAAATTAAGCTACCCCTTAAGTTACCTTTGTTAGCCACTTTGAGCCTTTAAATCCCATTTGTTCTGTATTTTACCACATTACTAACCTAAAGCGGAAAAACAATTACATATCCCAATTGAATCTTTGGTTAGCTTAAGATAGAATTGTGTGTTAATTGAGTATGGAAAGATTGTGGGAACAAAAGATAACAAGGGAATGTGTCATGATAATATAATGGGAATTTGGGTACCTACTCATGTGAGACTATAAAAATTAGAAATCCATGTGCATTGATAAGCTATGTTTAATTTTTATTTTTAAAAAAAAAATCCAAAAATCCAAAAATATTCATAAATAAAATAAGAGGGCAAAATTACCCCAATACTAGTTTAAAATTCAAGGATCAATGCATATATGATAAAATTAAAATTAAAGTTGATACATCAGTATGGAATGTGAATGGAAAATTTTGGGTAGCTAGGTATGAAATTTAAAGTTATATAGAATATACATACATGATCAAGTGAAAGCTTAGGTTAATTAAAGATTCAATCTATAAGCTCACTTAGCCATATATGTACCCTTACCCTTACCTTGGCCCCATTACAACCTTGAAAAGACTTCATGGTGTTTGCATTGGTACATTAAATGTTGTTGATTGGTTAGGTGAAGAACAAAAATTAGAAAGCATGATTAGAGAAGGGTAGAATGATTACCCTATACACTAGAGAGATTAGAGTGTACATACATCATCAGTGAGGGTTCAATGCTTAAATTCTATGTTCCCTGCTTTCGTGAGCCACCTTCTTGCATTTTTATCTGTTCTTACTGTATAAGAATTGAATTAGTGGAATTTAATTTGTGATTGTCTTGAAGAGCTTATTTACTTTTAACCAAGTGGACAAGAATCATATAGTTGCATTCATATGTATAGGTTGCATTGCATTGCATGAGTTTTACATGTTCCTACTCATTTATTTTATCTCCTTCAACTAAGCATGAGGACATGCTAATGTTTAAGTGTGGGGAGGTTGATAAACCATTATTTTATGGTTTATATTGTGTTTAATTGTGTGGTTTTATCAAATCTTTACCCACTTATTCATATGATTAGCATGTATTTACAATTCCTTCCCAAAATTACTCCATGGTTGAAAACTTGCTTCCTAGAGACTTTTAATTATGTATTTTAATTCTCCTTTATTCTATTCGATGCTGTGATCTGTGTGTTAAGTGTTTCAGACTTTATAGGGCATGAATGACTTGGAAATTGGAGAGGAGGCTTGCAAAAATGGAAGGAACACAAGAAATTAAGGAGATGACCAGCGAGAAGCGACGCAGACGTATGGCTCACGCGACCGCGCGAAATGGAGAAATCGTAGTGACGCGCTCGCGTGCCTAACGCGAACGCATGGATTGAAAACTGTACGAGTGACGCGAATGCGTAGACGACGTGCACGCGTGGCAAGGCAAAACGCTGGATGACGCGAACGCGTGGATGACGCGATCGCGTGACGTGCGTGATCTGCAGAATTTGCAGAATTCGCTGGGGGAGATTTTGGGCCATGTTTTCACCCAGTTTTTGGCCTAGAAAAGCAGATTAGAGCCAGGGAACATGCAGAGACCAGAGGGAGACATTCATTCGGCATAATTTTAGTTTTTAGATCTGACTTTACTCCTCCTCTAGGTTTTTTCTCTACACATTCATAGTTCTTAGGATTTTGTTTTCATTGCTTTTTGGATTGGGATATTAAGAAGAGTTATTACCTCCGCCAAGACTTCATCATTCTAGTTTGTTTTCCTTACTTGTCACTTACTCTTTTATATCCTTAATTTGTTCAGAGTTACTATTGGATTATTTTTAGCATTTAATAATACAAGAACTATTTTTATTTTTAATTGGTCTTTTTGATTATTATTTATCATGTCCTCCTTTATTTATCTTTCTTATTTTGTGAAGTTTACATTCATAATGAGCGAGTAGTTCCATAACTTGATTGGGAGTTGATTGAAAGGAGAACCTTGAGTTGGAATGCTCAAGAGTAAAATTGTAATTGGGTTTATTGTTGGATCGCCCTCTAGTCACTGACACTAATCCTTCCCAAGGGAGAGGATTAGAACTTGTGAATAGAAATAGACTTCCAACTTGCTTGACTTTCCTCTACCTAGTAAGGGATAACTGAGCAGAACAACCTTCAATTATCAATTAATCTTGGGAGAACTCCAACAGGGATAGGACTTCTGACTAATCTACTCTCGGTCAAGATTTCTATTTAAATTACATAAATTCTCTGATTTAATTTCCTGTTTATCAACTTCAAAACCATTTTGGAAAACATCTTATTAATAGAACATCACATCTTTCTGCAACTCGTTGGGAGACAACTTGGGATTCATACTCCCAGTATTTCAATTCTAATTTTGTAACAACCCTTCTAAATTGATAAGCGGATTTTTGTTGGTTAAGAACTGTACTTGCAACGTATCTCTTATATTAACTTCTTAATCCGCTAATTTCCGTCACGTCAGGGGCTGCTTCTCCAACACCTCTACAAAAGAGATATTTACTTGTAGCTTCCTAAGAACTGCCAAGAATGGAGTAAGTTGCTTATCCTCAGGCTCCTCTTGCACGTCCAAAGAGGGTTGTGCTTCAGGCTCCTCCTTCTTCATAGGGACGTGTATGGAGATACTCTTAGTCATTTCCTGAGCCTTGATCTCCTTAAATTCCTTAGTAGCTGGCTCCTCCTTGGGTTCAGCCTCTGCTTCCATAGTGAGGGCCTTGCACTCTTCCTTTGGGTTTACTTCAGTGTTGCTAGGAAGAGTGTTGGAGGGAGTCTCGGGTATCCTCTTGCTCAGCTGACGTACTTCTATCTCCAGATTCCGAATGGAGGATCTAGTTTCTGCCATGAAATTGTGAGTGATCTTGGAGAGGTTAGAGACTATAGTAGCCAGGTCAGAGAGGCTCTGTGCGGGAGTCTCTATCTGTTGCTGAGAGGGTTGAAACGGTCTATTGTTGAACCGGTTCTGGTTTATTTCACCCTGATTGGTATTGAAGCCTTTTTGAGGCCTCTGCTGGTCTCTCGACCCAAATTTAGGGTGGTTACTCCATCCCTGATTGAAAGTATTCAAATAGGGATTGTTATTAGAGTTCCTGGAGGTGTTTCCCATGTAGTTCATCTCCTCCATGGTGATCCATGCAGTATCACCAGCATCCACCTCATACACTGCCTTTGTAGAATAAGCAGTTGAGCTCTGTGTCCGACTCAAGTGCTGAGAAATCATATTGATCTACTGGGACATGAGCTTATTCTGAGCCAAAATGGCATCCAGAGTGTCCACTTCCATGACTCCTCTCTTTTGAGATGCCCCATTGTTCACAGGGTTCCTCTTAGAAGTGTACATGTATTGGTTGTTGGCAACCATGTCAATGTGCTTCTGTGCCTCTTCAGGCGTCTTCTTCATGTGGAGTGAGCCACCCACAGAGTGGTCCAATGACATCTTGGACATCTCAAAGAGGCCATTATAGAATATCTCTAACATGGTCCACTCCAAGATCATGTCAGGAGGGCACCTTCTGATCAACTGCTTGTACCTCTCCCAAGCTTCATAGAGGGACTCTCCTTCTTTTTTTCTGAAAGTCTGGACTTCCAACCTAAGCTTACTCAGCTTTTGAAGTGGAAAGAACTTGGTCAAAAATCCATTGACCACCTTTTTCCAAGTGTCCAGGCTCTCCTTAGACTGAGAATCCAACTATAGCCTTGCTATGTCCCTTACAGCAAAGGGGAAGAGCATGAGCTTGTAAACCTCGAGATTTATTCTATTAGTCTTAACAGTATAACAGATCTGCTGAAAATCAGAGATGAATTTATTGGGGTCCTTCTACGAGAGTCCATGAAACTGGAAATTTTGTTGTACTAGAGTGACCAATTGAGACTTAAGCTCAAAGTTGGTTGCACCTATGGCAGGAATGGAGATGCTGGGCCCATAGAAATCAGATGTGGGTGTAGTATAAGATCCAAGGACCTTTCTTGCGTCTCCTTCAGCATCTAGATTGGCTTCCATAGTTGTATCTTCAGCTTTTTGTTCAAGAGCTTCTGTGAGAATCCCTCTAGTTCTGCTGGCCTGAGCTTGTTGCAGATGCCTCCTTAAGAATCTCTCAGGTTCAGGATCAGGATCAAGAAGAGCTTCTCTATCCCTATTCCTACTCATAAACAAGTTTCTGACTGATAAAGGTGAAATGGCAAATTCGCGAGGAGGTCGAGCCATCGCCATTACTTGCCATAACACTGCTCTTAGTTTTCGTAGCAAAGACAAATAATTGAATAGAAAAAAGTCCCAAGACCAGAGCCATGTGGGAAGCTTGAAAAGTTCCAAATGGGGGACACCATTGAGAAGTTCACCATGATTAGCAGAGATCTCGACTTCTCGATAAAGATGGAACTGTAAAGGTTTTTAAATTTAAATTCCGACCTCTTTTCCTGGGATTCTTTGAATATGCCAAGGATATATATCCTTCTTATATATCCCACCAGTTCGCCATTGATCCAAGCGTCAAGCTAGTCGATGTGTGAGCATCTTATACCCATTTTCTGTTTATTTTCTAGTTAAATTTAGTTAAAATTTAATAAGTTTAATTATATTTTAGTATTAAAATACTCTTTGGATGCTACTTGGAGTTGTTTTGGTTTTTTTATGATTTCAGCTGAACTTCAGATCAATTTGGCCGAGTTTTGTGCAAGAAAGAGAAGAATTAGAGCTACCCCTTTTGGGCGCTAAACGCCAGCTTGGCATTTAGTGCCAACAACACAGCACGCTTCTGCCCCCTTGGGGTATCAGGCAATCTAGATCCACCTTCACTATTGGAGCATACTTAGTTGGATTTAGCTTTTAATTGTTATCTTATCTTTTATTTTTGTAATTTTTATTTACAAACAAAATCTTTTAGGTTTAAGATTTATTATTTTATTCTATTTTCAAACTAAATTAGGTTCAATATAAAAGGGCAATGATTCACCCTTTAGGAAAATCTTCTCACTTCCACACGGTTCACTTTTCGAAACCCTTGTTTTATCTGTAAGTCATGAGCCACTAAACCTCCTTTGTTAAGGTTAGGAGCTCTGTTTATTTCTATCGATTAAGATTATTGCTTTCCTATTTTAATTAATATATTGATTCAGTTTCAAGAATTACTTTCGTTCTTCATCTTATGAATCTGGGTAGAACGACAGTGGTGCGCGAAATTGAACTCGCACAACTTCATCGGCAAGTGCACCGGGTCATCCAAGTAATACCTCAAGTGAGTGAGGGTCGATCCCACGAGGATCGTTGGATTGAGCAAGTAATGGTTATCCTGCAGATCTTAGTCAGGTGAAAAGAAAGATAGTAGTTGTTGTTGTAGGTGCATAAAACAAAATAATAAAGAAAGCAATAAAGAATTAACGTAAAAATAATAATGAGAAATCAGTTAAGGCTTTGGAGATGCTTTATTTTTCCAGATTAATACTTCTTACAAACAACTTTAACAATGAATGATTTATTCTATGGCAAAGCTATAAGTGATTAACTCATGTCCTCTCAGCAAGTTAATCTCCTCTAATCCATATCAAACGCCATTGTCAGTGTTCATTCAATATGAACGAAGTTGAAGCTCATGCAATTCATTCTCCTTTTTTATCCTACTCAAAATGCCGCAGACAAGGTCTGATCTTCTGGATCGAAGAATGAAGCTCAATATTCTAGCCTTAGTGCCACAGAAACCTTATTACCCATAACTAACGAGATTATATGTCACATATCTCAATTAGCCAAGATAAATTATTGGTTCAGGTGATGTATTCTCAAGCTTTAACTCAATACTATCCAAGTCAGGACTCACAAGAACTCATGTAGAATAAGGGGTCATACTTCCATTCCACCCCAGATTTATTTGATGAAGAATGATAATACATCATAGGATAGAATCAAATATATATTAAAGGAGAAAAGTAATAATATTAATCCATAGGACAAGCAGAGCTCCTAACCTTAACCTAGGAGGTTTAGTTGCTCAAAATTTATAGAGAAAACTTAGATGTCTGATAAAGTTCCTATATGATTATTGGTCTAAGTGATCTCCTCTTTAAATAGGAGATGCTAACCTATGACAATCACCCTTGTTCTATGATAAACTCCAATTTTGTGGTTTATCTTGTGCTAAATTTAGGGAAATTTATCAACTTATCTCACCTTAATTCAATGAAATAGCATGGTTTTGTGAATTTCTCCTAACTTGTGCTTAAGAGTGAAAACATGTTTTTTATGCTTTAAAATTGCTAAATTTAATTCACTTTAATTCCATTAGATGCCTTGATATGTTTGTTAAGTAATCTTATGTTTAGAAGGCAAGGATTGAATTGAAGAAATAAAGAAAAAGAATGCAAAAATGGAGAATTCATGAAGAAATGAGATTTTGGTAATCTGCCAGTGACGCGTGTACGTTGCCCACGCGTGCGCGTGGGAAGGAAATCTGCCAACGACGCGTGTACGTGGCCCATGCGTACGCGTGATAAAGAAAGTTGCCAGTGATGCGTACACGTGACCCATGCGTACGCATGACAAGCGGCACTGACCTCATTAAAGGCAATACGCTGAAGGCGATTTCTGAGCTTAAGGACCAAATCCAACTCATTTTTGATGCGTTTGATCCCAAGAATTGCAAGGGAATGGAGGGGGAGTAGTCATAGTTTAGTTTTCATCATATTTTAGGTTAGAATTCTAGAGAGAGAAGCTCTCCTTTCTCTCTAGAATTTACAATTTAGGGTAGTTTATGTCAAATTTTCTTAGATCCAACTTTTAATTCCTATTTTAGTTCAACTCTCTTTATATTTTATTGTTCTATTGTCTTAATTTTCTTAATTTTTCTTGTTAATTTCTTTATGTTGCTGTTTTTATTTTCTTTCAATGCAATTTTATGTTCCTATGTCTTTTTTATGTTTATCTTAATTGCTATCGTTGATTTTTTACTTATGTTAGTTATAGCTTTAATTAATTCTTATGTTTTGTGATGTTTACTTTTATTGCACTCTAGGTATTTGATAAAAAGTTTCCACTAGTATTAGAGTAGTTTTCTACATTCTTGGCCTAGCCTAAGAGAATTTAGTGATCTTGAATCATTGGGTCTAATTGAATTGGTGATTTGAAAACCCTTAGTGGTCAATTTGATACCCATTAACACTAGCCTACTACTAAGTCAACTAGTAGCTAGGTTGGGACTTATAGGTTGATATTGATCAAGCCTATTTGACTTAATTCAAGCATAGAATTGGACTTTATGGGTTTGTCCCTCATAATTGTCAATATATAGTTTGTAAACAAGGATGGTGATCTCAATTTCCATGCCTTAGCCAAGAGTTCTTTTCCTTTCCTTTATTAGTTACTTGCCATTTACTTTCTTGTTTTTTACTTTTCTTGTCAATCATCAAATCAAACCCCCCTTCTTCATAGTCAATAATTGAACACTTCATTGCAATTCCTTGTGAGACGACCCGAGGTTTAAATACTCTCGGTTTATTTTTATTGTAGTTTGTACTTGTGACAACCATTTTTAAACTTTGATGTGAGGATTATTAGTTGGCTTGGAGCTATGCTTACAACGAAGAAGTTCTTTTTCTATTGAGAAATTCTAGACCGACGGTAATACTCTTTCAAGTTTTTGGCAACGTTGCCGGGGAATTGCAATGGTGTTACATTATTGGCTATTGTGAATATGTTTGCCTGTTGCTTTTTTTTTAGTTTTTGTTAGGTTTAGGATTTTGTTGCTTATTTGTTAGCTTTTGTTTCTATTTTCCACTATGAATTCTTACCCTTTTGGGTATGAGTGTGGTTACAACTATGTTGTAGGAGATGGAAACTACAATGAGAACATGCATCAAGGATGGAACAATGTTGTAGTTCACATTGGCTACGGCAAAGGTGTACTCCTCTTGAATTTGGTGACATTGATCGCTGTAATGTGTGGTGCTAGAGCACAAACCACAAATTCTAGGAGGACCTTCAAGTTGAGCAACATGGGGTGGGGCTTGGACGGCTTGGAATAGAATGCCTTTTGCTCTTTATGCATCTCCATAAGGATAGTAGTCATATCTCGAAGCACTTTGGTTAAGCTTGCTTTGGAAGGTGGCGCCTCCACCACACCCTTGAGAGGGTTGCTTTTTACCCTTACATGTTGTGTAGCCTCGGCAACATCATTTATCAAGCTCCAAGCTTCTCCCGCCGTTTTGTGTTTGGAAAGGGAACCACCACTAGAAGCAGTGAGTAATCTTCTATCTTCCACACAAAGACCTCCGGTGAAGTAACTAATAAGCAAGTGAGTATCCAATCCATGGTGTGGACAAGATTTCAATAGCCTCTTGAACCTAGACCAATACTCATACAAACTCTCTTTGTCCTTTTGCATTATGCCCGAGATCTCCTTCCGGATGTAGTCAGTCTTTTCCGGCGGAAAGAACTTGTCTAGAAATTCTCTTCTCAAGAAATCCCAATTGGTCACAATCTCATCCGGTTGCGAATAAAACTACGTTTTTGCTTGCCCCTCAAGAGAGAAGGGAAAGGCAAAAACCATAATAGCCACCTCATTGGCACTATGTCTTCGAGCCGTGGAACAAGCAACTTCAAAATATCTTAGATGTCGGATGAGGTCTTGACCCGAAAACCCATGATACTTGGGAAGTAGATTTATCAAGCTATTCTTCAACTCAAAGTTTGGATCAAGGTTGGGATACCTTGCTTGCAAAGGTTGAAGTATGATGTCTGGAGCCCCTTGTTCATGTAGAGTAATCCAGCGTGGCTCTGCCATGTATGGTTCACCTGTGGGATGCAAAGATGTATTAGTGGTGCCAACAGAAGAATATGAAGTAGCGGACTCCAAGTCACTCTCGGTACCCTCTAGTGATTCGGTATGCTCCTCAAGAGAGGCCGAAGTACTAGCCGTATAGTCTAACCGCCATCTAGCTTGCCGAGTGTGTAACAAAGTTCTTTTAATCTCAGGGTCAAACTCGGCTAAGCTAGAATTCGGTTGAGACCGAGTCATCAAACTTGGGAGTCACAGCACATGTACGAAAGAAATCTAAATTATAACTAAGTACTGAAAGCAAGTAAACTATCTACAATATTCACATATTCACATAACCAATGTCAAGGCATACATTGCAACCATTCCCCGGCAACGGCGCCAAAAATTTGATAGCCAAGGATTTATACCGGTCCAGAATTTCATAGATTGATTTCGCTAATAGTATAGTCCAAACCGATAATCAATCCTCGAATCAAATTTTAAGGAATTAGTTGTCACAAAGTTCAACCCCAATAATAGTGACCGAAGTATTCCAACCCTGGACTTCTAACTAATGTTGATGCACATGTTTGCCCATTCCTTGTGAGACGACCCGAGATTTGAATACTTCGATCACTTTTATTGGGGTTGAACTTTGTGACAACCAATTCCTTAAAATTTGATTCGAGGATTGATTATCGGTTTGGACTATACTATTAACGAAATCAATCTATGAAATTCTAGACCGGTATAAATCCTTGGCTATCAAGCCTCAAGGAATTGATCAACCTTCTTAGCAATAACTTTCCCAAATGTACTATGAGCAAGGTCCATTCCGTGATGCATACCAAGACAATGGATATGGTGGACCTCTTTGTGATTACAAACAACCCCCACCAAATGCCTATGAACTCCCTCCTCAATATAGTTCTCAACCACCATACTCACAAGCCTCATACCACCAAACACCTCCATATGATCCCAATCTATATCCACCATACCAACCACCTTATAAGCCATATGAACCATACATAGAACCACAACAATTCCAACCTCAATACCTCAAAGAACCACCTCTAGTGTATGAGAACTTTCAACCACAACATGAATTCTCCTTTCCACCACAACCTACCATTGAAGAGTGTCTATGTCTATCAATCCAAGAGCAATATGATCCTACTCTTATTTGGCATCAAGTAATAAAACACACTTGGAGTGAGGTCGATCCCACGAGGATTGATGGATCAAGAAACTTTAGTGAGGTGATCCGTCTAGTTAAGTGAATATTGATGAATTGAGTGAGATTTGATTAACAGAATGTAAATTCTAAGAAATTCAAAGTGCTGAAAGTCAATTGACAGAGACTTAAATAGCAAGAAACTTAATGACTGAAACGTAAAGAGCAAGAAATTAAAAGAGCTGAATGTAAATGACAACAGAAATTAAATTGCATCAATTATAAAGGGGCTTTGGGTGCAGGGAAATTAAAGAGCGATTCTAAAGAAAAGGAATAAAGATAGATGCTGAGTAAGATCACTAGGGATCAGAGATATTGATTTCTCTTGAAATGATGGTGATCAATTCCTTCTCAATCATGTGAAACAGATCCATGGAAGATTGTAAGTAATTGGATCCCAATCTCTTGGTGATTCAATTTCTCTTATCATAAACAATTGCCAATCTCTTGATCTAATTGCTCATGAGAAGAGGTGAAGCTCAATAGCTAATCTTGTATGCCACACAACTCTCAGGATCTCAATTCAGGGTGGTTACATCTCACATACCAACCCAGAATATCTCAATCAAGAGAATTACGAGAGGATGAACTCTAAACTGACTTCTGTGACTCCTTTCTCAAGTTCATCACATAATTCAAATAGATTCAATCCCTCTCTTGATAGTAATTGAATCTGTGAAGAACAAGAGTTTTCTCTTAGATGAATCCACTTGATTTGAGAGGAAAAGAAGAATTATCAATTCATTGAAACCAAAAGAGCTCATCCCCCTAGTGAAGATGGGGTTTAGTGATTCACAGCTCTAAGTTCAAACAGAATATTCAAATTGAAAATGGAATTCAGCATTGAAAAGGAAAAGAAAATAAAAACTGTGTATGGAAAGTGAAACTGCCAAAGTAATACAGAGTCCTCAACTGAAAAGTAAAATTTAAAAGTGCAAAGAGTAAAAAAATAGATCTAAAAAAAAAGAAACTGAAAAGGTAGATCAAGAAGACGTCCTCCTTGATTCCAAATGTCCCCTATTTATACTAGTTCAATAGCTGCTTCAGGTGTACTTGCTAGTGGCTTCAATTGGGCTTTTTAGTTTGTACTTGGAAAAAAATTGCTCCGCTCCAAGAGAACGTAGCGCTTTCAGGAAAACAGAGCACTCAGGCACCGACGCGTATGCGTGATATACGCCTATGCATCCTTTTTGTAGCGTTCTCCTTGAAAGCGCAGCACTCGCGCCAAGAATGTTGTCCCACGCGTACGCGTCTTCCACATGTACGCGTGGATATCAAAAAGTCACTTCCACGCTGCCACACGCGTACGCGTGGATATCAAAATGTCACTTCCACGCTGCCGTTCCATCCACGCGTTTGCGTGATCCTTCACTAAAGCCACACCCACGTGTATGTGTCACTGATGTGTACGCGTCGCTTGCGAAGTTTCAAATCCAACTTTGATAGTTGTCACAAGTGCTCTATGGAAACGAGCGTAAATCCCTTCCCACGCGTACGCGTCATCTACGCGTACCCGTGGCTCTTCGAAAATGCTACTCCATGCGTACGCGTCACATATGCGTACACGTCGCTGAAGGAGCTCTTTGAAACAGAGCGTAGCACCAAGAGGTGAGCTGCAGGAGAATGTAGCGTTCTCCATATGAGCGTAGCTCTTTTCATCCCCTGCCATGATCACAAAACAACTTCATCAAAGCTCTGCATCTTAAATTTTCATCATTCAAATATTTAACACTTTTCTTATGTCATTTGCATAGAATTAAGCACAAAATCACCTAGCCCTTGACATATTAATGTCTGATGAGAACTTCATTCAAATGCTTTTTTATTTGAAATAAAATGCATGAAGTTAAGCTAGAACTACTTAAACTACCTAGCTAATCTAAAAAAAATGCGAATGCATCACAACAATAAACTTAAAGGCTTGCTTGTCCTCAAGCAAGAAAAGAATTATGCACAAAGGTTTCTTTTATGGGAATGGACTGAAGAATAGCTTCTAATGCCTTAGTGAGTGAAGTGATTAAGTGATAGTCGGGTGATCTCTGATCTATATTCTCATGCAGGGGTTTTAGTGCTTATTAGTTCCTATATTTTTGAAGTCTTAGGTCTTAGGACTTTCATTCAAATTGTGTTATGGAGATCTCTTTATAGATAGTCACATTGAAGCAGTATTTATTCATCTCAGCCTTGACTCTAGGTGTCATGTCTCAAAGCAGCCCTTTAAGATAAGTTTTCAATCAATACTCCCAGCCCAGTTGGGTTAAGGTATTAAGTGATGAAGCACCCCTTAGGATTTACTAGCTCAGGCCTCTCTCTTTGACACAAATCCACCAAAAGCATGTTACTAGAATATTAACTCTTTGAGTTTTTGTATCTTTCTTTTTCTTCCTAGTAATTGATGCTTAGAGCCTTGGGCTTGTTCTTTGTTTTTCTTTCTCTTTTGTTTTCTTTTGCTACTGCTTCTTGGATCAATAGGTTTTTGAGATTTTCCATAATACCTCTCCAAATTTCATTTCCTGCCTATGAACTCCCATACAGGTTTTCACAAACATGCAACCTCAATGCATAATCATACAATCAGAACCACCACTCATCTTAATCTTTTACTTGCCTCAATATTTTTGGGATTCCTCAATCCTTCTTTTCAAAGAAACACTCTCTGATGCATTTTTAAGGATATTCAGTGCAAAAAATTTTCAAGAGTATAGTGCTGTCAAGAATTATGGTTATTAAGCTACAAAGAAACTATGCTAAACAAACATTTTTTTTTTTCAGAGCATAAAACAATCCAACATGAAAGTGCAAAACATAAAAACTTAATCATAAAAGTGCGTGATATGAAAACTTGGAAGGCATATCATTTTTAGATGTGCATCTTTCTTATTTACTAAGCTATGAAAGGGACTCCACCACCTCTAATTTTTGTGCTCTTTTCCTTTGTTCGACTCTCCTTTCTTCTTTGGCTCCTACTTTTTCTTCTTTTTTGTTTCCTTTTGTTCTTCAAGAGGGTACATCTGATCCCAAGAATGGTCCATCTGTCCCAGAGTCCAGCATCTTCTCCTTTCCTTTTTGTTTCCTCATTGATTTTCTCCTAATTCAGGCCACTGGTGAAATGGTGTGATCTCTCAGTTTATCACTGGCATGCCACAGACTATGTAGTTTACCTTTGCTTGAGTATCTATGTCATACTCCATCCTTTCTAGCTGCCTAGCTTCCCCAGCTTGTTGTTGGAACAATTTGTTGAATGATTCTTGGAATTGAGCCGATTGTTCCATTTGCCGATCCAGAGATCTTGCTTGGAATTTTTTCTGCTGATCCATCATCTTTAGTTGGAAGTTTTCTTGTTGCTCTATCATTTTCAGCTGCCAATTTTCTTACTGCTCTATCATTTTCAACTGCCAATTCTCTTGCTGCTCCTGAGCCCTCATATATTGCTCCTGAGCCTTCATATATTACTGAGAAAGTTCTTCAGTGGCATCTGAATTTGGCTTAAATCCATTGTACTAGAAGCTTGCCCCTCTTCCATTTGTGTTTTCCTTCTTCTTCTCTGAGGTCTTCTCTCACTTTGAGTGTCAGTGGCACCTTCCATCCTTTGCTTGGTGATTGCCCTTCCATCCTTCACCCAGTCTGTGTCTTGATCCTAAAAAAGCACCCATGCCCTATTGCACAGATGCAATATGGTGCTTGGATGGCCAAGTCTGGTTGATTTGCTGCTGTCTTCAGCTAGTTCTTGAATGCTGTCTACGATCAGTTATGGAACATTTACTTCTCCCCCTTTGAGTGTGCAATATACCATGATTGCTCTCCTTATTGTAACTTCTGAAGTGTTTACAGTAGGGGAGATTGATCTTCTCACAATTTCATACTAACCCTTGGCCTCAGGCTTGAGATCAATCCTCTTCAAGTGACATGGATCCCCATTCAAATCTCTCACCCAATCTTTGCCCTCCATACATATCTCATTTACTAGCTCATCAGGGTCATTCTCACCATTTGTTCTTTCTTCGAAACTGGGCTCTGTTAAAGGTATTGCTCTTATTTGTAGAACCCTCATGACTGCTGCTGGGCTGAAGTTTACCTCTACTCCCCTCACATAACTTTTGTAGGGAGGGGTGGTTTTGCTTTGCCTTACTGCATTTGCATAGAACTCCTGTATCATAGTTGCACTTATGTCTGTAAGAGGTTCACACAGGAGTTCCCATCTTCTCTTTTCAGTTACTTTCCTTATCATGGGATATTCACTTTCCTTCAATTTGAATCCAATCTCTGGAATGGCTTCTTTCTCCTCCATCCACCCATAATACTAGAGCTCATGAAATTGAGATTTAAATCTCTTTTCATCATAGGTGGGTGGTTCAGCTTCATCCGGTTGCTTCTCTTTTCTGCTTCTGGAATTTGGTGAGGCCATTGAATGGAGAGGGAGGAGACCGAATCCACAACACCAAACTTAGAATGGTGCTTGTCCTCAAGTATAAGAAGAATTATGAGCAAAGTCTAGAAGAAAAGTGATTTGGAAAATGAGGTATATGAACACAACTTGGAGCAATGAGGTAGAAGAGAATCTTGGTCAGATCAGGGCTTAAGAAGAAAAGTGACTTGGGGTGTATGAAAGAGTGTATTCGATTTTTGGCAGAGGAGTTGGTTATGAATAAAGTAAATATGTGAATGCAGAAAAGATGTGTGAGCAAAAGGGAAGCTGCTTGCCAATTTAAAGTAAGGGAATGAGTTATTGAAGCAAGACAAAGGAGTTAGTGGTTTAGCTACTTTGAAATAGAGGGTGAGGATTGAGTGAGTAGTATGAAGATACGTGGCTCATATGAGGAGGTAGTCTTGAGATGAGGATTCGGTCATGTCATTGGGGTTGTAAAACTTCTGGCAAATGCATGTCAAGGTGTTCTTCCTAAGGTATAAAACTCCAAGACATGTGACTCCTCCCTTTGATTCCTCATGTGTGCTGTCCGTTCCTTCCTTTTGCCATCACATTTTCTTTCCAGTTTTCCCTGCAAGATAAAACAAAGTATCAACTCATCTTTTCTTTTAAAATAAAAAAAATTAATGGAAGACAAATCTACTCTACTTTCTTAATGCGAGCAATTAATTAATGTCTATTACTTATGCTTAAAGGAACTAAATCATCTATCTTGAGATTCAATGTCTATGTAACTTATGTGAACACCAAACTTAGATTATGACTGTATGCTGCAAGATTAGTGAATTAAATCACTTAGATAGACTCAATCTTAAGGAACCTTTGTTCACACCAAACTTGGTGTCCATCATAAGCTACATGTAAACTCAGTGACTTTCCATCAAAATTGATTTTATTCCCTTGAATGCATATGAATAGACATTTTATTTCTAACTATCAAAGCATAAAAAAAATTAAAGGATACTCTGCATGGGTTGCCTCCCATGAAGCGCTCTTTTATCGTCATTAGCTTGACGTTGCAACTTCTTTGTTTATGTCAGCAGATGAATGCTCTCCTCCTTGTTCCAAGAGCCACCAAGGTAATGCTTCACCTATGGGCATTGACTATGAATGTTTCTTTTGAAGCTTCATCAAGTAATTCTAAGTGACCATGAGGAGACACTCTGGTAATAGTATAAGGACCAGTCCACTTTGATCTAAGCTTACCAGGGAAGATTTTTAATCTTGAATTAAAAAGCAGCACTATCCTGGTTCAAAAATTCTAGGTGCAATCCTCTTGTCATGCCATTTCTTTGCTCGTTCTTTGTATATCCTGGCATTCTCATATGCTTCCAATCTAAATTCTTCTAATTCATTGAGCTGTAGCAATCTTTTCTCCCTTGCTGCTTAAGCATCCAGATTGAGGAGTTTTGTGGCCCAGAAAGCTTTATGCTCAAGCTCCACAGGGAGATGGCAGGCTTTACCATATACCAACTGGAAAGGAGATCTCCCAATAGGGGGTTTTAAATGCTGTTCTGTATGCCCAGAGGGCATCATCTAGTTTCCTTTCCCAGTCTTTTCTTGTGGCTCCCACTGTTTTCTCCAAAATCTTCTTTAGCTCTCTGTTTGCTAGCTCAGCCTGGCCATTGGTCTATGGATGGTAAGGTGTGGCCACCTTATGGGTTACTCCATAACTATGAAGGAGGGTGTTCAGATGTTTGTTGTAAAAATGACTCCCACCATCACTTATAAGTCCTTTTGGTACTCCACACTTAGTGAAAGTATTTCTTCTAAGAAACTGCAGAACCACACTAGCATCACATGTAGTGGTTTCTATTGCCTCCACCCATTTTGAAACATATTCTACAGCCACCAAGATGTATTTGAAAGAGTATGATGGAGGGAAGGGGCCCATGAAATCAATTTCCCATATGTCAAATAGTTCCACCTCCAAAATATATTTCTGAGGCATCTCATTCTTCCTTGTTAAGCCTCCTGTTCTCTGGCACTCATTGCATTGGCTTACAAATTCTCTTGCATCCTTGAAAATTGAAGGCCAATAGAATCCACTCTGAAGGATTTTTACAGCTATTCTCTCTGCTCCAAAGTGACCACCATAGCTTGAATTATGACAATACAATAAAACATCTCTCATTTCGTCCTCTAGTACACATCTTTGAATCATTTTATCTGGGCAACGTTTGAACAGAAACAGCTCATCCCACAAGAATAGCTTAGCTTCAGTGAGCAACTTCTTCACCTGCTGTCTAATGAAATATTGTGGTATGTTTCTTCCTGCTTTATAGTTTGCCGTATCTGCAAACCAGGGAGCTTGTTGGATTTGCAAGAGGTTTTCATCTGGGAATTTCTCATTCATTGGTTGTGGAGATTCTTGGTTAGTCCCTTGTAGTAGTCTTGACAGATGATCTGCAACTTGGTTCTCAATTCCTTTTCTATCCTTCACTTCAATATCGAACTCTTGTAGTAATAGCACCCACTTGATGAGCCTTGGTTTGGCATCCTATTTAGACATGAGATACTTGAGAGCAGCATGGTCAGTATACACTACAACTTTTGAGCCAATCAAATATTGTTTAAATTTTTCAAATGCATATACAATTTCCAAGAGTTCTTTTTCTGTAGTGGTATAATTTTTCTGGGCTTTATTTAACACCTTGCTTGCATAGTATATAACATGATGCAGCTTATCTTTTTTTGTCCCAATACAGCACCAATTGCAAAGTCACTTGCATAACACATGAGTTCAAAAGGCAATTCCCAATCTGGGGGTGTGATGATTGGTACTGTAATGAGTTTATCTTTCAAAGTTTCAAAAGCATGCTTATAGCTATCATCAATGACAAAAGGATTGTCAACCACTAACAAGTTGCTTAGTGGTTTGACTATCTTTGAAAAGTTTTTGATGAATCTCCTATAAAAACCAGCATGCGCAAGAAAACTTCTCACTGCTTTCACATTGGCTGGTATAGGAAGCTCTTCTATGACCTCTATCTTACCTCTGTCAACTTCTATATCCTCGCTTAAAACCTTATGCCCAAGAACAATACCTTCTGGTACCATGAAATATCATTTTTCCCAATTCAAAACTAAATTTGTTTCTTGGCATCTTTTCAAGACAAGGGTTAGATGATGCAGGCAAGTGTCAAAAGAGTTACCAAAGATAGAGAAATCATCCATGAAGACTTCTAAAAATTTTTCTACCATGTCAGAGAATATGGAGAGCATACACCTTTGAAAGTTAGCAGGGACATTGCACAACCCAAAAGGCATTCTTCTGTAGGCAAAGACTCCAAATGGACAGATGAAGGAGGTCTTTTCTTTATCCCTAGGGTCCACCACTATCTGATTGTATCCAGAATACCCATCCAAGAAGCAGTAATAAATATGGCCAGCCAATCTTTCTAGCATCTGATCAATGAAGGGAAGAGGGAAGTGATCTTTCCTTGTAGCATCATTCAGCCTTCTATAGTCAATACACATCCTCTATCCTGTCACTGTTCTTATAGGGATGAGTTCATTCTTCTCATTAAAAATGACGGTCATGCCTCTTTTCTTTGGTACCACTTGCACTGGGCTTACCCAAAAGCTATCAGAAATTGGGTATATGATTCCAACATTCCATAACTTCATCACCTCCTTCTGAACTACTTCCTTCATGGTTGGGTTAAGCCTCCTTTGAGGTTGTACCACTGGCCTTGAGTCCTCCTCTAGCAAGATATTATGCATGCAGAGAGCAGGGCTTATACCCTTGATGTCATCAATTGTCCACCCTATGGTTGTCTTGTGAGTTTTCAATACCCCAATCAATTTGGCTTCATCTTGCTTGCTCAAGGATGAATTTATGATTACTGGATGGTTATCCTCTCCATCAAGGAATGCATATTTGAGATAAGGAGGGAGGGGTTTCAATTCTTGCTTTGGTGCCCCTTCCTCCTTAACTTCACTTGAACTTTCCAGTGCTTGTTCCTCTTGTGAATCTTTCTCTTGTATGTCTTGAGCTTCCCCTACATGGTCTTCACATTGGTCTGCTTCAATTGCTTCCTCAACCAAATCATCTACTATGTTAATCCTCATGAATTTTTCTTTCTCAGTGGGGTATTGTATTGCTTTGAAAACATTGATGACCATTTGTTCCTCATGCACCCTGAGAACCATTTCTCCCTTCTCCACATCAATTATAGCCCTTGTTGTGGCCAAGAAAGGTCTTCCAAGGATGATTAAGTTGTTTCCTTCCTCATCCATATCCAGTATTACAAAATCAGCTGGGAAAATGAACTTCCCAACTTTCACCAGTAAGTTCTCCACCACTCCATTTGGTATTTTGAGGGATTTGTCAGCAAGTTGTAGTGACATCCTTGTAGGCTTAACCTCTTCTATCATCAATTTCTTCATCATGGCAAGATGCATTAGATTAATACTTGCTCCCAGGTCACAGAGTGCTTTGTCAATAGCCATGTTCCTAATAGTGCATAAGATAAAGAAGCTTCCTGGATCTTTGAGTTTTGGTGGAAGTCCCTTTTGAATGATTGCACTACACTCTTGGGTAAGAACCACTTTTTCTTTCTCATTCCAGCTTCTCTTCTTGGTAATTAATTCTTTAAGAAACTTGGCATATAATGGCATTTTCTCCAAAGCTTCAACCAATAGAATATTAATCTTCAGTTTCCTAAAGATTTCCAAGAATTTAGGGAATTGTTGATCCCTCATTTCCTTGTGCAGCCTCTGTGGGTAAGGAAGTTTGGGTGCATAAGGTTTCACTTCTCCCTTTTTTTTCTCCTGTGGTTGCTCTTCCATGACTTGCTTTCCCTTCTTTAAGGCTTGTGATTCCTCCTCCTTCTTGGAACTGGCTTGATCATTCTTGTCTTCTTCTGCTTGTTTCTTTTTAGCACCTTTGTCATTTTCCACACTCTTTCCATTTCTTAGCTGGATTGCTTTGCATTCCTCCCTTGGATTAGGGATTGTGTCACTGGGAAAAGTATTAGTTGGTTGTTTAGCAAATTGTCTGGCCCGTTTGCCACCCCTACTGGCATCTTGTCTAGCCATATTGGCTTCTTGTCTCTCTTGTCCCTTGAATAGGCTCTCTTGTCCTTTAGCTAAACTTTGTGTGTTCTGAGCAAGGGTTTGTGTAGTCTGGTTATGGGCTTGTAAAGTTGCTTCCAGAGTTGAGATCCTGGTTTCTTGGTGGTCAATGGGAGGTATGATGGAATATGATTGTTGCTGCTGGAAGTTATTTGGAAAGTTGAGATGGGTGTTTTGTGAGTTGAATGGTGGTATGGAGAAGTTATTTTAGTGGGCTTGTGAATTATTGTGGGGTTGCTAATATGAGTTTTGTGGTTTTCTGTATTAGTTAGTGGTGGTTGAGTGATTTTGGTTGTTTGTGTTGCGAGAGTTGTTGGAATTGTGATTCTTCTGCCATGAATTTTGATTATCACCCCACCTCAATTTAGGATGATTCCTCTATGATGAATTGTATGTATCACCATGGAAGTCATTTTGAGAAGAACTTGAGGTGTTATGCATGTATTAAACTTGCTCTGGTTGTTGCTCATTGTTGCCTTTCTCAAAAGCTTCTTCACCTTGGTCCCATTCACTTGAAGGTTGACTGGCTATGTTCACTGCAGCCAACTGAAGTCCATCTATTCTCTTAGCCATCATCTCTATTTGCTGTTGGAGTTGTTGGTGCATGAATTTGTTCTGTGCCAAGATAGTGTCCACACCTTCTAGTTCCAATACACCTTTCTTTGGAGCTGGTTGGTGTTACCTTTGATGAGCATAAAAGTATTGATTGTTGGTCACAGTGTCTATGAGATTCTGAGCTTCTTCAGCTGTCTTCATTAACTGTACTGAACATCCTGCAGAGTAATTCGGGGCCTCTTGAGCCTTTAGAGTCAAGCCTTCATAGAAATTATGAAGCCTGTCCCATTCACTAAACATTTTAGGTGGACATTTCCTAATCAAAGCTTTGTATCCCTCCCATGCCTCATAAAGTGATTCTCCATCCATTTGAGTGAAGGTTTGCACTTCTGTCTTCAATCGGATTATTCTCTGAGGTGGGTAGAACTTAGCCAAGAATTTGCTCACCAAATCATCCTAAGTATTGATGCTTTCTTTGGGAAATGTCTCCAGCCATTGAGATGCCTTATCCCTCAAAGAGAATGGAAAGAGCAGCAACTTGTAGATATCCAGATGCACACCATTTGTCTTGACTGTTTCACATATTCTCAGGAAGACAGATAAGTGTTGATTTGGGTCTTCAAGAGGACCCTCTCCATAGGAACAATTATTTTGCACCAAAGTGATAAGTTGAGGCTTCAACTCAAAGTTATTTGCATGAACATTTGGAGTGAGTATGCTGCTCCCATAGTTTCTTGGGTTGGGGAAGGTATAAGAGGCTAGAACTCTCCTTTGAGGTGGGCCATTATTGTTAGCCACCTCCTCTGGTGGATTAGGATGATTATCCTCTAACTCTTAATCTCCATCTTCTGACTCTTCTTCTCCAATCACTCCCTTCCCTCTTGCTTCTCTTCTTAATCTCAAGAATGTTCTCTCCGGTTCAGAATCGAAAGAGGTAGATGCACCTCTTCTTCCTCCTGGCATACAACACAAACAAACTAGAAACCAAAAGAAAAGTACTCTATTGCTAGAGTGTGGTTATAGTTAGCAGAAACAAAATCACAAATAGTTAGTATGCTTAACAAAAACAAATAAAAATGCTTAATCTAGATTATCACCTACTTAATCATTGTTAATCTAAATCAATCCCCGAAAATGGCACCAAAAACTTGATACGTGAAATTTAGATTTCACATGTATGAACTAACCGACAAGTATACCGGGTCGCATCAAGTAATAAAACTCACTTGGAGTGAGGTCGATCCCATGAGGATTGATGGATCAAGCAACTTTAGTGAGGTGATCCGTCTAGTTAAGTGAATATTGATTGAGTGAGATTTGATTAACAGAATGTAAATTGCAAGAAATTTAAGGTGTTGAAAGTAAATTGACAGAGACTTAAATAGCAAGAAACTAAATCACTAAAACGTAAAGAGCAAGAAAGTAAAAGAGCTGAATGTAAATGATGACAGAAATTAAATTGCATCTATTATAAAGGGGCTTTGGGTGCAGGGAAATTAAAGAGCAATTCTAAAGAAAAGGAATAAAGATTGACGATGAGTAAGATCACTAGGGATCAGAGATATTGATTTCTCTTGAACTGATGGTGATCAATTCCTTCTCAATCATGTGAAACAGATCCATGGAAGATTGTAAGAAATTGGATCTCGATCTCTTGGTGATTCAATATCTCTTATCATAAACAATTGCCAATCTCTTGATCTAATTGCTCATGAGAAAAGATGAAGGTCAATAGCTAATCCTGTATGCCACACAACTCTCAGTATCTCAATTCAGGATGGTTACATCTCACATACCAACCCAGAATATCTCAATCAAGAGAATTATGAGAGGATGAACTCTAAACTAAATTCTGTGACTCCTTTCTCAAGTTCATCACATAATTCAAATAGATTCAATCCCTCTCTCGATAGTAATTGAATCTGTGAAGAACAAAAGTTTCCTCTTAGATAAATCCACTTGAATTGAGAGGAAAAGAAGAATTATCAATTCATTAAAACCAAAAGAGCTCCTCCTCTAGTGCAGATGGGGTTTAGTGATTCATAGCTCTAAGTTCAAACAAAATATTCAAATTGAAAATGGAATTCAGCATTGAAATGGAAAAGAAAATAAAAATTGTGTATGGAAAGTGAAACTGCCAAAGTAATACAGAGTTCTCAACTGAAAAGTAAAATTTAAAAGTGCAGAGAGTAAAAAAATAGATCTAAAAGAAAAAGAAACTGAAAAAGTAGATCCAGAAGACATCCTCCATGATTCCAAATGTCCCCTATTTATACTTGTTCAATGGCTGCTTCAGGTGTACTTGCTAATGGCTTCAATTGGGTTTTTAAGTTTGTACTTGGAAAAAAATTGCCCCGCTCGAGGAGAACTAGCACTTTCTGGAAAACGGAGCGCTCATGCACCAACGCGTATGCGTCCTCTACGCGTGCGCGTCGTTATTTTCTCAGTATTTTTCACGCGTACGCGTGATATACGCCTATGCATCCTTTTGGTAGCGCTTTCCTTGAGAGCACAGCGCTCGCTCCAAGAACGCTGTCCAACGCGTACGTGTGGATATCAAAATGTCACTTCCACGCTGCCGCTCCATCCACGCGTTTGCGTTATCCTTCACTAATGCCACACCCACGCGTACGCGTCACTAACATGTACGCGCCGCTTGCCAAATTTCAAATCCAAGTTTGATGGTTGTCGCAAGAGCTCTTTGGAAACGAGCGTAGCGCTCTGGGCTGAAGAGCATAAATCTCTTCCCACGCGTACGTGTCATCTACGCGTACACATAGCTCTTTGAAAATGCTGCTCCACGCGTACGCGTCACATACGCGTACGCGTCACCGAAGAATGTAACGCTCTTTGAAACAGAGCATAGCGCCAGGAGGTGAGCTGCAAGAGAATGTAGCGTTCTCCAAATGAGCGTAGCGCTCTTCATCCCCTGCCATGATCACAAAATAACTTCATCAAAGCTCTGCATCTAAATTTTCATCATTCAAATATTTAACACTTTTCTTATGTCATTTGCATAGAATTAAGCACAAAATCACCTAGCCCTTGACATATTAATGTCTGATGAGAACTTCATTCAAATGCTTATTTATTTGGAATAAAATGCATGAAATTAAGCTAAAACTACTTAAACTACCTAGCTAATCTAAACAAAAAATGCGAATGCGTCAAGCATCAATGATTAGGAAGGTCAAAAAAATTATTAAAAGCTCAAAGAGTTGTTTTCCTAAGTATATGCTTCTGGTTTGAATGTGTCAAATCCTTGAGACAGAGCACTAAGAGTTGAGACCAAGTACAATTACAGAGTATGCCAAAGGATCTGAGTACCACTAATTGGGAGAAATTAAAAGAAAAATTAGAACTCAAGAAGTTTCCCAGTTAAGTGCTTGTGGTGTTTTCTGTGCCAAGTTAAGCTTGAGGACAAAACATTAAGAGTCATGGCTAGGCTCAAGGTGCAAAGCACCAAAGAAAAGAAAAAAAAGCTGTGTTCAAGAATCAATTAAAGCTTAAGTAGGAAGAGAATCCATAATACCATCCGAGTTCTAGCTCTGAGGGATATCAATATTTCTGAGCCCTAAAGGATAGTGAGATGCAAAACCTATTCAGAATCACAATATCATCAACCCCATTCAGTAATTAGACAAGAATTTAAATGAACACTCAAGTCCTAGGCATTTTTCTCATCTCAGTCCTATATTGTTTTTAGTGGCTTAAGGACAAGCAATAGTTCAAATTTGGTATTGTGATGCGTGAGCATCTTATACCTATTTTCTGCTTATTTTCTAGTTAAATTTAGTTAGAATTTAATAAGTTTAATTATATTTTAATGTTAAAATCCTCTTTGGATGCTACTTTGAGTTGTTTTGTTGTTTTTATGATTTCAGGTGAAATTTGGATCAATTTGGCAGAGTTTTCTACAAGAAAGAGAAGAATTGGAGCTACCCTTTTTGGGCGTTAAACGCCAAGCTGGCATTTAGCACAAGCAACACAACACGCTTTTGCCCCCTTGGGGTACTAAATGCCCAGCAGGCATTTAGCGCCAGGCAATCTAGATCCACCTTCACTATTAGAGAATCCTTATTTGTATTTAGGTTTTAATTATTATCTTATCTTTTATTTTTGTAATTTTTATTTACAAACAAAATCTTTTAGGTTTAGGATTTATTATTTTATTTTATTTTCAAATCAAATTAGGTTAGATATAAAAGGACAAAGATTCACCCTTTAGGAGAATCTTCTCACTTCCGAACATTTCACTTTTCGAAACCCTTGTTTTCTCTATAAGTCATGAGCCACTAAAACTCCTTGGTTAAGGTTAGGAGCTCTGTTTATTTCTATGGATTAAGATTATTGCTTTTCTATTTTAATTAATATATTGATTCAGTTTTAAGGGTTGCTTTCATTCTTCATCTTAAGAATCTGGGTAGAACGACAGTGTAACCCTTATTCTATATGTGTTCTTGTGATTCTCGACAGAGTTATCTCGCTTGAACAACAGCTTGAAAGAAAATTCCTCCTAAATTGCTAATTACTTGAACTAATCGGGATACATGACATATAATTCTCGTAGCTTTGGGTAATTAGGGTTTTTGTTGTCATAAACTAAAGTTGAACTTAACCCTCTAATCTACATTAAGTGACCAAGACATTGGTGGTTGATTTGGGTTAGAGGAGACTAAATCACTATGACATGAAGGTTTAGTCAATTACAATTTGCCATAAAATGAATCTTGCATGATTAAAATAGTTGGTAAGAAACCTTAATTGTTATCTCTCATATATTTCACACTACTTTTATTGTTTGCTTTCCAATTCTCTGAATTCACTATTTAATGCGTTTTACAACCCTCAAAATACAACTTTCTGCTTGCCTGACTAAGTGAGTCATAAGACCATTGTTTCTCAGTCCATCAATCCTCGAGGGATCGACCCTCACCCACTTGAGGTATTACTTGGTACGACCCAGTGCACTTGTCAGTTAGTTTGTGGGTATTCAAAATTTCGCACCACTAGTTTCTTAGAGGCATTGAAATACATCTCCTATCCAAGACAATGAAGCCACAAAGTAAGTTCAAGTTTTGTTAGATGCCCAATTTATTAGAGAGTTAAGTTATTCTACTTGGTTGCCCAATGTAGTAATAATAAGAAGAAAGGCAAGTGAGTAATGGCGAATGTGTGTGGATTACACAAATTTGAATAAAGCTTGCTTGAAGGATATTTTTTCATTACCTAACATTGATAATTTAGTTAACTCTTTAGCGGGATATTGGTATCTAAGTTTCCTTATTGCATATTCAGGATACAATCAGATATCGATGCACCGACCAGATGAGGATAAGACATCTTTCATTATACCTGAAGGGATTTATTGTTATAAAGTAATGTCATTTGGTTTAAAAAATACAAGTGTCACATACCAAAAGCTCATGACGAAGGTGTTAAAGGATAAAATTGGTTAGAACATGGAAGTGTATATTAATGACATGCTCGTCAACTCACTGTGACACCCTAACTATCAAAGCTCACGCTTCCGGCTGCACAACTCTGATAGCTCAGACATTACGACGACTCTTATACTATTTAATACTAAAATAGAAGCCTGTTTAAAACATTAAACTGCGATACCGCTCCCGAAATACTTTCGTTCGGTAACGTACATCCATACATTCCATAAAACTTACAAAACTCACAAAGAGTACATATATATATATATATATATATATATATATATATATATATATATATATATATATATATATTACAAGCATTAACCAATACAATTCCTATCCCTCTTACAGAATGTATAAAGATAAAGGCGAGGGAACAATAAACAATAACTAGAGCAATACAGAGCATCTCAACAACAACTAAATAAGCTCTTCGTGACTTCTGCGTCCATATCCTGAAATGGGAAATTGTAGGGTGGTGAGAAAATCATCCTCGAAAGGGTTCTCACCGTATGGTTGCAGAATTAATATAATAGGATACGAGAGATAAATCATTACAATGATTGATAACCGCCTTATGTATCTTCTCAAAAACAATAGTTTATTATAAGAGAGAAATCTAAAATCTTTTCTGAAAGAGGAGCTGTTCAATTCTTGAAAACTCAAAAGCCATTTCAAAAGGTTTATCTAAGCTGAACCAAATTAGCCTTTCATGCCTTTCCAAACCAGAAACACCAACCAACATGGCCTTCGGCCCAAATCATGATCAACCATGGCCCCAAGCCCAAATAGTCCAACCAACAACCAATCACCACGGTCCAACAGAATCCCAGTCACAAACACAAGTAGGAAATTTCAAGCACAAACAAACAGTTACTACAAGTAGAACAATTAGCAGATAATCACAAATAATCACAAAGGCAAACCAAGTACAATATACACACCCAAACAATGTTACATAGATGCATATGATGCATGTCTGTCCTAGTGGCTGATGATATCATCTGTCGGTTATATAGCCAACCCGACAAGTCCTGGTAGCTAACCATTGCACTGTACCTCTGTCGTGCATCCCCAACTCGAGTTATTCTCGATCATCATTGTGATCATAATCATAATCCATATCCAACACCCTCACTGGTGTAGATTCATAGGAGCGAGCTCATCCGGGACTTTCACAATGCCCGGCCACACTTACGACATAGGGTCAGCAGAGTATCGAATCTCCACCTGGAGCACGTGGGGGCTAGCCACTTCTTTCGCCCAGGAAAACTCGTACCTTAGATAAGTAGAAGTGCAAAATCATAATATCAATATCGCAGCATATATGCATTTATTCTCAGCTATAAATTAACATTCATTTCAGCCACCCGGCTTGAATTCATGACTCATAGTCAGCCATTGATGACTTGGTTCATCTACCCCTTTTTCCTATCAAAAAAGACCATGAAAGAGACATAATCTCATGTAATCAATGCAATTCCATGCACCAATTGATATCTATTTTGGTACATTGCTTTGAAATGGGTTTGTATTGCATTTCAGGTGGAAAGAGCACCAAAATAAGGAAGAAAACAATGAGGAAAGCTGGGCGTGTGAAATGGGCGTGCCACTTAGAGCAAATGCCATGAAAATATATGGGCGTGGCACACCAGAACCAAGGCATGGCACGCCAGTAATGATTTCCAGAAAGCATGTTTGGGTTTTAACAAGGGCGTGGCACGCCATCTGCTGGGCGTGGCACGCCAGTATCATTTTCCAAAGAGCAATGTTGAAGGCCACAAAAGGGGCGTGGCATGCCAAGTCCATCTCACACCAAGGGCATGCCACTTGAACCATTGGGCGTGGCATGCCAGTTCATCAATCCAGAGGGGACAACCACTTGGGTGTGCCACTTGGTATCGAAGGCGTGGCACACCAGCTCTGGCCTATTACTTAGGCGTGCCACTTGAAGACCCAAGCATGGAACGCCAAGCTTGCATGAGTCACCTTAAGATGGGCGTGCCACTTGAACATCAAGGCGTGACACTCCAGTACACGTTTCCAGAGAAGAGGTTGAAAGTCCAAGCACTTGGGCGTGTCACTTGGTGTCAAAGGCGTGGCACACCAGCTCTCATCCTCACTTGGGTGTGCCACTTGAAGACCCAGGCGTGGCACGCCAACACTAGAGAAGGCCAAGCAAAGCTGGGTGTGGCACTTGAGGTCAAAGGCTTGGCACACAGCTCTCATTACTCACCTGGGCGTGCCACTTGAATGCTGGGCGTGGCACGCCACACTCCATGGGCGTGGCACGGCAGTAGTAAAATCCAGAGAAGAAAGTGAAGCAACCACAATGGGCGTGGCACGCCAGGTCTTAGGCGTGCCACTCTAGTTCAAAAGCTCCAAGGAAGAACCTGGGCGTGCCACTTTAGGTACAAGGCGTGGCATGCTAGGCTGACAAATGCTTTAAGAAGACCCTGGGCGTGCCAGTTGCGCTCGAAGGCGTGGCACGCCAAGCTAGCCAACACTAAAGAAGACCTTGGGCGTGCCACTTAGGCTTGAAGGCGTGGCACGCTAGGGATGCCAGCACATAGGGCATGCCACTTGAAGAGCTGGGCGTGGCGTGCCAAGCCAAATTAGAGGCTAGGCGTGGCACGCCACTTAAATGCCAGTCACACGCCAAGCCTGGAAGGTCACGTTTATTGAGTTTTCTTTTTCCCTCTAATTGTAATTTTCCTTTCGCTTTTGTAATTTCTTAATTCTAGTATTAGGAGTAGTATAAATATCCCCTGGAAGTACTGAAGAAGGGGTTGGATTGGGTTGGCATTGCTAAGTTTAGATCTAGTTTTACTTTACACTTCATCTCCTTCCATCTATTGTACTTTTTTCTTAAGCTATGAGTAGCTAAATTCCCTCTCATTGGGAGAGGGAGCTCTGTTGTACTTGATGGATTAATGATAGTGAATTTCTTCTTCTCTTCATCTTCTCTTTGATTTGCTAGAAGGAATTTCGTTTTAATTCTAGTGTTCAATCATCTTGGGAAAGAGGTTGAATGCAAAATGGGTTTCATGGGAACCATGGAAAAGGAAACATGAAACCATGCTTGAAATCCCTTCTCACACTTGAGTAGATCTGGGTTTTGGTGATTGGATATGGTGACAAATAATCCACCTACTATTTGGATCCATGAGGATGTGTGGTATAATCAGGGACCAAGCATATCTCTCTTCATGAGCAATTAGACCAAGAAATTGGCTATTGATCAAGATCTGAGAGATTGAATCACCAAGGGATTGGGGTTCAATCAATCATGATTGCCAAGAGGTCAATGAGTTGCATGATTGAAGATGAGATGAGCTGGATTTAATCCAAAGAGAACAACATCTCCTAATCTCAATGAATCCCCCATATTCTTAGCTTTCATATTCTTTATAGCTTTCTTTACATTCTGTTATTCCCCATTCCCATTTACAATTAAGTCATCTATGTTTCTGTACTTTACATTCTTACCATTTACCCTTCTGTATTTTATTGCTTCTTTTTACTTTTGAGTCATTTATATTTCTGCTCATTTAAATTTCTACAATTTCAATCTATATTGCTCAGCTTGACTAATTCACCCATTGATTAAAATTGCTCAAATCTACCAATCTCTATGGATACCGTCCCACTCCTAGTGGGTTATTACTTGATGATAATTTGGGTGCGCTTGCCAAAAGAACGGATTCATTATTTTTATATGGGGAGTGAATTCCGGCCATCAAGTTTTATGGCGCTGTTGCCGGGGATTGGTTTGAATTTAACGATGATTAAATTAGTGGGTAGCTAGATTAAGCACTTTTAATTAACCTGTTAATTCTTTTAATTTTAATTTCTCAATTTTCATATTCTTTTATTTTGATTATTTTAGCTATTCATTTTTCATATTCCTTTTTTTCTTTTCTCTATTAATTATTTGATTAATTGCACCACCCAAACTAACCACCAGTCCTAACAAGAGTGATTCCTCCACTTGTCCTCTACTTGCTGTTTGTTGAATGTATGACAGGTAGAAGAGGAGAAACTTCATCCTCTTTTGATAGTGAACCTGAGAGGACCTTCCTTAGATTAAGGAGGGAAGCAAGAGGCAAAGGAATAGTTGGAGAGAAAGTAGTGGAGGAAGGGTTGGGAGTTACTATGGAGGAAGAGAAGCATAACCATGTTGGAGAGGATGCTGGTAATCATGTTGGGCAAGAGAGAAGAGTTCCAGGCTCCTACATCAACCCAAATCCAGGAAACTGTGGCAGTAGCATCTTGAAGACAACAATTCATGCTAAGAACTTCGAGTTGAAGCCTCAACTCATCACACTTGTCCAGAATAATTGTTCATATGGAGGGGGTGCCCAAGAGGATCCAAACCAACATCTCACTACATTCTTGAGGATTTGTGACACTATAAATTCAAATGGTGTACACCCTGACACCTATAAACTACTTTTGTTCCTCTTTTCTCTCAGAGATAAGGTAGCAAAGTGGTTGGAAGCATTTCCCAAGGAGAGCTTGACCACTTAGGATGATGTTGTGAACAAGTTCCTAGCAAGATTTTACCCTCCACAGAGAGTTAATAGATTGAGAGCTGAGGTGCAAACTTTCAGACAGCAAGATGGTGAAACCCTTTATGAGGCCTGGGAGAGGTTTAAAGATTTGACAAGGAAATGCCCACCGGATATGTTCAATGAGTGGGTGCAATTGCACATCTTCTATGAGGGACTGCTATATAAGTCAAAGTCGGCAGTAGATCATTCTTCAGGGGGCTCACTCAACAGAAGAAGACCATCAAAGAAGCCATAGATGTCATAGAGACTGTGGCCGAGAATGAGTACTTCTATGTTTCAGATAGAACTCAAAAGAGAGGAGTGATGGAGCTCAATTCTATGGATGCTTTATTAGCCCAAAACAAAGTGATCACTGCACAACTAGCAGCCTTGACCAAGAAGATGGAAAAGAACTAAGTCTCTGCTATTCAAGCCCAAGCCCCTCCACAAGAAGGAGATACACCAGAAGTTGAATGTGAATGGGAGCAAGCTAACTATGTGAACAATCCATCTAGACCACCATATGATCCCAATGCCAAGACATACAACCCTAGTTGGAAGAAATACCCAAATTTTGGGTGGGGAAACCAACAAAACCACAACCAAGACCACAAACCATACCAATCCAACCAATACAACAACCACAACCCCAACCATCAATCAGGCAACAACAGACCCTACCACAACTCACACAATGTACCATACCACTTTAACCAACAACCACACAGCAACCACCATCAAGATACATCATCCTCAACCATGCAACCAAGTGAAACCAGCAGCAATTTTGCAAAACTGGAGGCTGCCATAGCACAATTGTTAGCACAACTGACAGGAACCATTTCCACTATTCTTGAGAGACAAATACAGGCTGAAAGAAAGATAGATGCAAATCAAGAGGATTTCAGATCTAACATAAGAAATCAAGGGGCAGCAATTTCAAAATTGGAAGCACAAGTGAGGAGCTTGTCTAAACAAATACCAATGCCTACACATATATTTCCCAGTGATACCATGGCCAACCCTAGAGGGGAATGCAAGGTCATCACACTATTAAGTGGAAAAGTTGTAGAAGGAGCATCCCCAAGTCAAAGCAACCAAGAAGAAGAAGATGCAAAGGAACCTGAAACCAAGAAAGCAGAAGAGACCCCTGCACCATCCTCGCCAAATCAAGTCCTAAAACCTTATGTGCCAACGGCACCCTATCCACAAAGGCTACGGAAGGATGGGAAAGACAGCCAATTTTCTAGATTTCTAGAAATCTTCAAGAAGGTCCAGATCAATATACCTTTTGCTGAGGCATTGGAGCAAATGCCACTCTATGCCAAGTTTTTAAACGAGCTCATGACAAGAAAAAGGAATTGGGGTGAAAAGGAAACCATAGTGCTAACTGAGGAGTATAGTGCCATCATACAAAAGAAGCTTCCCCAAAAGATGAAAGATCCTGGGAGCTTCCAAGTTTCCTGCATCATAGGGGATATCAACGTTGAGAAAGCATTGTGTGACCTAGGAGCCAGCATCAACCTCATGTCCTTGGATATGATGAAAAGGATGAGGATTGAGGAGGCCAAACCAACTAGAATGGCACTCCAATTGGCTGACAGAACATTCAAGTTTTCTTATGGGGTAGTGGAAGATTTGTTGGTGAAAGTAGGAGAGTTTATCTTTCCAGCTGACTTTGTTGTGCTTGACATGGAGGAAGAAGCCAACACATCAATCATCCTAGGAAGGTCATTCCTAGCTATTGCTGGAGCTATAATTGATGTCCAAAAAGGAGAGTTAGTCTTGAGATTGCATGAAGAAAAGATGGTCTTCAACGTCTTCAAGGCCGTGAGTTACCCCAAGGAATCCATTGGAGAATGTATGATGATGGATGATAAACCCCGATTTCGTGATTTATCTTATGCTTATTTGGGGGGATTTTATCACCTTTTCTCACATTTATTCAATAAAATAGCATGGTTTTGTAATTCTCCCTTGAATTGTGCTTAAATGTGAAAACATGCTTTTTAGGCCCTAAAATTGGTAATTTTAATTCATTTTTATTCCATTCGATGCCTTGATGTATTTGTTGAGTGATTTCAGGTTCATAGGGCAAGTATTGGATGAAAGAAATAAGGAGAAAAGCATACAAAAAGGGAGAATGCATGGAGAAACAAAGTTTGGGAATGCACCAAAGGACGTGCACGCGCACCAGGCGCGCACGCGCAAAAGTGATTTCACCTATGGACGCGCTCGCGTACATGCCGTGTCTGCGCGGGTTGAGAATTTGCCAGCGACGCACACGCGCACATGGCACGCATGTGCCGATACTCTCACCTGGCCCACTTGAAGGAAAAACGCTGAGGGTGATTTCTGAGCTACCCAGGCCTAAATCCAACTTGTTTCTGAGTGTATTTCATGCAGAATTGAAGTCCAAGCAAAGGGGAGCAATTGTTTGTAACTTAGCATCATGTAGGTTAGTTTCTAGAGAGAGAAGCTCCCTCTTCTCTCTAGAATTAGGTTAGGATTAGGTTAAATTGCCATAGATCCATGTTTAATTCCTTGATCTCTTTTCTACATCTTGATTTTCTTAATTGTCATGTTAATTTCTCATTTGGCACTCATTTGTGATGATGAACTCATGTTGGATTTAGTTTACATTTAATGCAATTTGATGTTGATGTTTATTTCATTGATGAATTAAGTTGTTGATTTACTTTCTTTGCAATTAGTAGTTGTTAGATTTTATTATTCTTGCATTTTTACCATGCCTTCCATTTGTACCCACCAAGTGTTTGACAAAATGCTTGGTTGGGCTTTAGAGTAGATTTTGAGCATTCTTGGCTTGGAAAGAGTAATTATGCAATCTTGAGTCATGAGAACCCAACTCATGTTGGTGATCTAGAGTTGTTAGCTAATATTGTTTCCATTGACGCTAATCTTTTGCTAATTTAATTAGTAAGTTGATTAGGACTTTTGGATTGAGATTAGCTAGTCTTGTTAGACTTTCTCTCATGGATGATAACCTATATCTTCTTCCAATGTTAGAGATGACGTAATGAGATAAATTCTTGTTTATAATTGTGACATGATTAATTAGTCTTGTTTGACATTCTCCCTATGTGAAGATGACATGATACCTTCTTCCGTTTGTTGCAGTTAACTAAATAAGGCGAATTAATCATTGTATGACTAGGATAGAAAGCCTATGATCTCAATTCTTGCCATGAATGTCTCTCTTTATTATTTGCTTCCTCTTATTTACTTGTCCTCTTTAATTACTTGCTTAATTTACTTTTCTTGTCATTTCTTTTAGTTCCCTTCTTATCAACCCAAAACCCCCTTTTACCCCTTCATAGCCAATAATTAGACACTTCATCGCACTTCCTTGTGAGACGACCCGGAGTCTAAATACTTCGATTAATTCTTATTTGGGGTTTGTACATGTGACAACCTAAATTTTTGTATGTGAGGACTCTTTGTTGGTCTGGAACTATACTTGCAACGAGACTTCAATGGAGAAATTCTATATCAACAAAAGTTCACACATCAAAATGGCGCCGTTGCCGGGGAAACGCAATGGTGTTATGTTATTGGTTATTGTTTATATATGAATATTGTAAATAGGTTTACCTTTTGCTTCTTTGTTAGTTCTTGCTAGTTTTAGGATTTAATTTTCTTGCTTCTTATTTGATTTTGTTTTCATTTTCTTTGCGATCATGAATTCTCACTTTGGCTATGAGTTTGGTTCTAACTATGTTGTAGGAAATGAGAGCTTCAATGAGGATGTGTATCAAGGATGGGACAATCAAAGGTGGGAGGAGCCATATGCATATGATCAATCCTCATGGCAACAACCTCCACCAATGCACTATGAAGAAGAGCCATTCTATGATGCATACCAATCCAATGGTTATGGTGAATCCCCTTGTGACTTCCAAGAACCACCACCATACACCTATGAGCCATATCCTCAACATAACCCTCAACCATACTCACAAGCCCCTTCTTACCAACCACTTCCATATGACCCTAATCCATATCCATCCTACCAACAATCATATGAGCCATATGAACCACACGTAGAGCCACCACTACTTCAACATCAACATTTTCAAGAGCCACCCCCTCCATATTATTACCAAGATGAACCACCCCCAATACATGAAAGCTTTCAACCACAACTCTACCTAAAAGAACCACCTTCCGACTACAATACCTTTCCCTCAAACAATGAACCCTCTCTTCCACCATCACCTCCCGATGAAGCCTTTATGCTAGAATTAAGGGATCTTGAATCTCATATCTTAAGGCAACACGAAGAGGATGAAAAGGAATTTGAGAAGTTAAGAGCAAAAATGGCTATATGGTAGAAGCCATTGGCAACATAGTCTCATCCCGCCTAAGCCTATGCGATCAAGGCACTTTCATTGTGGAATGTGGAGAAGCAACCAAGGAGCTTAGTGAGGGAGTGAACTTGAAGCTCCAAAGTGAGGAAGAGGAGTTAAAGCAAGAAATGCAACAAGAGGAGGAGGTAGAAATTATTGAAGAAAAGGAAGAAGTGGTTGAAGACTTAGGAGATGCGGAACCTCCTTGGGAACATAGAGTTGAAGAAAACCCATCCAAGATGATTGAAATTGATGCTAGGGAGGAAAGTGCACACCTTCCAAGGCATATTCCATATGAAGCCTTGAATGAGATAGAGCAAGAATTGAGTTCCCTTGGTGATGGAGATCAAGCATCAAGTCTTAGTGGTGAAGAATCCTTTAAGCATGAAGAATTTTCTCCCAAAGAGATGGAAAGCAATGTGGAGGTAAATCTCTCTTGTCCTCCCATTTGTGATTTGAGTAAGGGAAAATGTTTATATAAAATTGTTGAACAAAGGATTGAAATTAAGAGATCTTGTGGAGAGGTGGAAGTCCTTAGAAAAAGGAGGATGGGAATTGAATATGCTTTAGCAAGACCCTTGGAATCACCTTTGCCTAGGTTGCCATATACACCTTCATTTGAGTGGATGAAACTCATTTCTATTATCTTTATTATCCCACTTGAATATGGCTTGCTTGAAACGGATGGTCAACTTAGGATGCTTTGTGGGATGAAGCGTAAAAGAAAGATGTTTCGTGGTTGGAGTTGCAAATCGAGGCTCATTATGGTTGAAGCTTCAAGGAGTAAAGGTTGGACTAGTGCTCAATTGGATGGGTCTAGGAGAATAGATTGGTGCTCTCATGAGAATTCATCTCTCTTGCCACCCGGAGGAAATCACCATGATCAACCCAAGGACGGGTGTGAAAACAAAGTGTGGGATCCCGGATCGCACAAGGAAGATCAGCTTTGGGAGCCTATGGTTTGTGAAGAACTCCATCAAAGCTTGGAGTTATTAACTTTGAATGATGAAGCACAATGGAAGTCCAAGCATTGGTGGATGTTCAAGGATGGATTCAAGCACAAGCCACCTTGATGAAGAGCTCCCCATAAGTCCAACATAAGGACAATAAACAAAAGTGCTAGGTGGGAGACACCCCACCATGGTAACGTCTTTTCATTTTCTCTTTTGTACATATTGGTAATTTAGATTTAATTTCATGTTTTGTTTGATTAGTTGAGTTTAATTAGGAGTCTAGTAGGTCAAATAAGGTTTTGTGATGTTTTGGTAGTTGTTTGGAGGTTGGGAATGCTTGGTTTGGTGCAAAAACATAAAAAAAAATTTGAAAAACAGAGCACCACCCACGCGCACGTGCACTCCACGCGTACGCATAAATCAAGCAATTTCGGCCATCCACGCAGACATGCCATGTACGCGTACGCGTGGATTGAATTTTTCCACTTTCCATACATTCACCCGAGAGTTGTGTCTGAAGTGTGCCAACTTTGCGCCTAAGGCATGCGCACGCGCACCTTGCGCGTACGCGCCCCTCTCAAAATAAGCCATCAACGCGGACGCGCCATGTACGCGTAAGTGCCGCCTCTATTTCATCAATCCACGCTTACGCACACATGACGCGCACGCGTGGATTGCCCTGTTTCACTCACCTTATTTTCTTCTCTTCTTTCTATTTCTTTCCTTCTTTTCTCTTCTCTTCTTTTCTTTCCACCCTTCAAACATCATTCAACACTACCAAGCATCATATAACACCATTTCTTTTAGTTAGTTAGTTAGTTTAATTTTTATTTTCCATTATAAGTGTTGGATTACTAATCTTGTTTACCATTTACTGCTGCTTATTACTAATAGGATGTTAGTTTAACATCATTATTGTTAATTGTCATTGTTGGATTCCTTTGTTGAGGTTGTATTTGGTTACTTGGTTTGGAATTTTTCATGTTTAACACTTTTGAATACCAAGTACTTGTTACATTGCCTTTATGCATCTTAACTCTTTGAATTGCATATTATGGCCACCATGCATTCATCATCCATTGTTAGGCAATTGTATATTATCAATGCATTTTTTTTAAGATGCTTGTTCTAAGTGACCATCACCTATTTTATGCATTGAGATTGTGGAATTGTGAGATTAGATCGAAAGCTTACCGAGCGACATATTTTTGAGCTTTTTAAGCTTTGTGATTGATTTTCACTTCTATCTTCTTTTTCCTAAGCTCCATAGCATCCATGTGTTTCACCTCTATGTCACTTAGGTGTTGCAATAACTTCAACATGTGTCATTGATTGTTGTGTGAGTTTCATATACCATTTTGTTCACTAAATTTACTTACAGACCAATCAATGTCCATGCATTATCCAATTTCACAATTGCTTGATTTTTGCTTGAATGCTTTTATGCTTTTTCACTACTTGTTGGGTTGCTTTAGCCTACAAGTCTTTTAAAGTATCTCAAGCACACTAGAATGAGTGAAGTGCATGTTTTCTTTTGTGTAATTGTGACATAACTTTTTGTACTAGTGTGTGTGTATTCTAAACCGCGCACAATTTTATAACCCACATACTTATTTTTCATCAATGTCACACTAATTCACTCGCTCAATTCTAGTGATTCACCTCATTCCAACAATTCACGCTTCCTTGCTTTTGTATTTTCTCATCTTACGGTGTTTATTTTGTTTTTTATGATCGATGCACCATAAGCAAAAATGGAAGCGGAAGGAAGTACACGCAGCAACCGGTTGACCTACCAGCTGAAGGTGGCAACTCGGAGAGTCGCCGTACCCCCTTGCTCATTTAGTGCACCAAGGACGGTGCAAACTTTTAAGTGTGGGGAGGTCGTCCGACCGCTCGGCATTTTTGGGTGACAAGTTTCTAATTCCAACACTTTTGCATTTCATTTTAGGATTTTTAGTTGCATTTTCTTATTTTGCATATGTATATATTAAGCTTAGTCAAAATCATGATATTTTCCAAGGATTTTATCTATAGGGCACCCCAATTGATCGAAAAAAAAAATTAGAACTTGCTTGAATTATATACTCTGTGGAACATGATTTTTGAGCTAAGAACACAAGCATGTGAGATTTGAGCCTAATTGTGTGTTTACATCATATATAACCACTTATTTTTATTCTTGTGTGCATTATTCTCTTCCTATGATTGTAATCTTTGATTTGTTTAATTCTATATGTCCATTACTTTGTGTATACATGCATTTATATGATTGAGGCCATTGTTCAAATAGCTCACTTACCCAAATAGCCTACCTTCTATCTTTCATTGTTAGCCAATTTTGAGCCTATGCTTAACCCACTTGTTCTTAATTGTAGCACATTACAAGCCTAAGTGAAAAACAACAAATATCCCTTAATTTGTATCTTTGATTAGCTTAGGCTAGTGAGAGTGTTTATCATTTGATTTTGGGAGATTTGGGAACATTGGGGAGAGATAAAAGTGTGTTTTTGTATTTGTGTTGAGAATCTTGGAAATTGGGTACATACTCATGTATTAATCATGTGTAAACCATATGCATTGATGTTCTTGTATATATATTTTAGTTTGAAAAGGAAAAAAATTTAATAAAAAAAATAATAATAATAAAAAAAATGAAAATAAATAATAGAAATAGAAAATATATATAGAAAAGAAAGACAAAGAATTGCAATAAAAAGGGGACAAAATACCCCAAAGCAAGGTTCAATAAAAGTCAATGCATATGGGTGGTGATCAAAAAGAGAATGCATGAATGTGTAAAAAAGTGAAGAATGGGTAGTTAGGTTTGTTTAGAATTGTATAGGTTGTCATAGGTTAGGTGAGAAGTTTAAGTTAATCAAAGATTCGAATTTCAAGCTCACTTGACCATATGCATCTTACCTTGACCCTAACCCCATTAAAACCTATGGGAAGTCCTCATGATATTTGTAAGCATGCATGAAATAATTGTTGATTGTTGGATGAAAAATAAATCTTGGAAAGCATGATTATGGGAGAATTGAGTGAATCAATCCCATACACTTGAGTGCATAGAGCGGATACACATCCGGCGAGGGTTCGATCGCTCAATCACATGTTTCCACCCATGATCATCTTTTCTTGCAAGTTTGTAGAATCTTTCAATGATTCAATTCAATTGTGGGTTTGATTTGACTGCTATGGCTTTAGCCCTTGTACTTAAATATGTTTTCTTGGAAGTTGACTTGTTTTGACCAAGTGGATGCATTCATGTAGATAGATTGCATATAGATAGGTTGCATGTAGTTAGTTTGCATTGAATAAATGTTGATGTCCCTTTGCTTCTTTCTTGATTTTAGCATGAGGACATGCTTAGTTTAAGTGTGGGGAGATTTGATAAACCCCAATTTTGTGATTTATCTTATGCTTATTTTGGGGGATTTTATCACCTTTTCTCACATTTATTCAATAAAATAGCATGGTTTTGTAATTCTCCCTTGAATTGTGCTTAAATGTAAAAACATGCTTTTTAGGCCCTAAAAATGGTAATTTTAATTCACTTTAATTTCATTCGATGCCTTGATGTATTTGTTAAGTGATTTCAGGTTCATAGGGCAAGTATTGGATGGAAGAAATAAGGAGAAAAGCATACAAAAAGGGAGAATGCATGGAGAAACAAAGATTGGGAATGCACTAAAGGACGCGCACACGCACCAGGTGCGCACGCACAAAGGTGATTTCGCCTATGGACGCGCTCGCGTACATGCCGCGTCCGCGCGGGTTGAGAATTTGCCAGCGACGCACACACGCACATGGCGCGCACGCGCCGATACTCTCACGTGGCCCACTTGAAAGCAAAACGCTGGGGGTGATTTCTGAGTGTATTTTATGCAGAATTGAAGTCCAAGCAAAGGGGAGCAATTGTTTGTAACTTAGCATCATGTAGGTTAGTTTCTAGAGAGAGAAGCTCCCTCTTCTCTCTAGAATTAGGTTAGGATTAGGTTAAATTGCCATAGATCCATGTTTAATTCCTTGATCTCATCTTGTTTCTTCTATAATTTCTCTTTTCTACATCTTGATTTTCTTAATTGTCATGTTAATTTCTCATTTTGCACTCTTTTGTGGTGATGAACTCAAGTTGGATTTAGTTTACATTTAATGCAATTTGATGTTGATGTTTATTTCATTGATGAATTAAGTTGTTGATTTACTTTCTTTGCAACTGGTAGTTGTTAGATTTTATTATTCTTGCATTTTTACCATGCCTTCCATTTGTACCCACCAAGTGTTTGACAAAATGCTTGGTTGGGCTTTAGAGTAGATTTTGAGCATTCTTGGCTTGGAAAGAGTAATTAGGCAATCTTGAGTCATGAGAACCCAACTCATGTTGGTGATCTAGAGTTGTTAGCTAATATTGTTTCCATTGACGCTAATCTTTTGCTAATTTAATTTGTATGTTGATTAGGACTTTTGGATTGAGATTAGCTAGTCTTGTTAGACTTTCTCTCATGGAAGATAACCTATATCTTCTTCCAATGTTGGAGATGACGTAATGAGATAAATTCTTGTTTATAATTGTGACATGATTAATTAGTCTTGTTTGACATTCTCCCTATGTGAAGATGACATGATACCTTCTTCCGTTTGTTGGAGTTAACTAAATAAGGCGAATTAATCATTGTATGACTAGGATAGAAAGCCTATGATCTCAATTCTTGCCATGAATGTCTCTCTTTATTATTTGCTTCCTCTTATTTACTTGTCCTCTTTAATTACTTGCTTAATATACTTTTCTTGTCATTTATTTTAGTGCCCTTCTTATCAACCCAAAACCCCCTTTTACCCCTTCATAGCCAATAATTAGACACTTTATTGCAATTCCTTGTGAGACGACCCGGAGTCTAAATACTTCGGTTAATTCTTATTTGGGGTTTGTACACGTGACAACCTAAATTTTTGTATGTGAGGACTCTTTGTTGGTCTGGAACTATACTTGCAACGAGAATTCAATTGAGAAATTCTATATCAACAAAAGTTCACACATCAAAATGAAGGAATTGAGAGAGACTAAGTAAACCAATATTTCCTTTAAAGTTCAAGCATTGGTGGGTGTTCCAAGATAGTTCCAAGCACAAGTTCATACTAAGTGAGAGTGTGTATCATTTGTGAGTGTGTATCCAAGCAGAAGTTCATACTAAGTTCCTTTAAATTTTTTTTCTTGAAATATTTCCTTTAAAGTCCAACATAATTCTTTTAATGAAGTTGACTTTCTCCTCTTAAGTTCATACTAAGTGAGAGTGTGTATCATTTGGGTATGGAAAACTTGGGACATTGGTTGAGGTAAAAGTGTAATTTTTATTTTTGTTAAAAATATTGGGAATTGGATACATATTCATGCACTATACATAAAACCATATGCATTGATACATTTGTATATACTTTAGAAAAAAAATGATAAAGAAAAAGAAAAAGAACATATATATATATATATAATAAAAAATATAGAAAAAGAAAAAAAAGATAAATAAAAAGGGGACAAAAATGCCCCAAAGTAAAGTTCAATAAAAATCAAGGCATATGGAATGTGAATTAAAAAGAATGCATGAGTATGTGAAAAAGTGAGAATCATGGGTAGCTAGGTACTATATTAGAATTTTATAGGTTGTTATATAGGTTAGGTGAGAGCTTAGGCTAATCATAGATTCAAATTTCAAGCTCACTTGACCATATGCATCCTTACCTTTACCCTAGCCCGATTACAACCTATGAATAAGTCCTTATGATGAATGTATGCATGCATTGAATAATTGTTGATTGTTAAATGAAAAACAAATCATGGAAAGCATGATTAGAAGAGAATTGAGTGGATCGACCCTATATACTTGAGCGACTAGAGCGGATACACTTCCGGTGAGGGTTCGATGCTCAATTCCTTGTTCCTGGCTTTCATGAGCTTTCTTCTTGCAAGTCTATTTGAACTTCATTTTTACATTTTTGAATTGGTAGGATTTATGAATCATCATACTACTTAGCCCTACATGTGCATATGTGTTCTTGGAGATTGATTTACTTTTAACCAAGTAGATAGAAGTATTTTGCATTTAGTTGAATGCATGTAGATAGGTTATATAGTTTATTCGCATTGAATAAATGTTCATACCCTTTTTCTTGTCCTTCTTTATTTTTAGCATGAGGACATGCTTAGTTTAAGTGTGGGGAGATTTGATAAACCCCGATTTTGTGGTTTATCTTGTGCTTATTTTGGGGGATTTTATCACTTTTTTTCACATTTATTCAATGAAATAGCATGGTTTTGTAATTCTCCCTTGAATTATGCTTAAATGTGAAAACATGCTTTTTAGGCCCTAAAATTAGTAATTTTAACTCTATTTAATTCCATTCGATGCCTTGATGTGTTTGTTGAGTGATTTTAGGTTTATAAGGCAAGTATTGGATGGAAGGAATGAAGAAAAAGCATGCAAAGTGGGAGAACTCATGAAGAAATGGAGGAACCGTAAAGCTGTCAAGCCCGACCTCCTGGCACTCAATCAACCATAACTTGAGCTACAGAGGTCCAAATGAGGCGGTTCTAGTTGCGTTGGGAAGCTAACATTCGGGGCTTCGAAATGATATAAAATTTACCATATGTTATTTCGCGCTCAGGGGCGCGCATACGCCATGTACGCGTGCGCGCCGATGTTGTCCGTGGCCCACTAAAGTGAAATCGCCCCCAGCGATTTCTGAAGCACTTTGGGCCCAACCCAACTCATTTCTAATGCTATTTCATGCAGAATTCAAGCTTGGGAAAAGGGGGAGTAATGGTTTGGTAGCTTAACTTCATGTAGTTTAGTTTCTAGAGAGAGAAGCTCCCTCTTCTCTCTAGAATTAGGATTAGAATTTCTTAGATCTAGGTTTAATTCATGCTTTGATTTACTTTTCCTTTACAATTTCTTATTCCTCTACTCTTCCTCTCTCTAATTTTGTATTTCATTCTTGTGATTCTCTACTTTTATGTTCATGCACTTTTGTTTCTTCTATTTTCATTTCAATGCAATTTATGTTTTTATGTTCCTTTATTGTTCATTTGAGTTGTTGTTTAATTTCTTGCAATTGAGTAGTGTATATTTACTTTCCTTGCACTTTTTACTATGTCTTCCTTTTATGCCTTCCAAGTGCTCGATAAAATGCTTGGTTGGATTTTAGAGTAGAATTTTGTGCTCTTGGCTTGGGAAGGTAACTTAGGAACTCTTGAGTCACTAATGTCCAAGTGATTGACGATTGGGAGCCATTAATGCTAGATCTCACCAATTGATTAGGTGTAGAACTAGGACTTATGGACTTGGATTGATATAGCTCACTTGACTTTCCTCTACAATTAGTTAGGGGTTAACTTAGTGGGATTGATCCTTGCCAATTCTCATGTTGTGGTTAGTGATTAGGATAGAGATCCTTGACCACCTAACATTGTCAAGACCTTTTTGTTAGTTTATTTCCTTTGCCATTTATATTTCTTGTCCATCATCTCAAAAACCCCAAAATATACTCCATAACCAATAACAAGGCACTTTATTGCAATTCCTAGGGAGAACGACCCGAGGTTTAAATACTTCGGTTTATAAAATTTAGGGGTTTGTTACTTGTGACAACTCAAATTTTTGATGTGGGAATTGTTTGTTGGTTTAGAACTATGCTTACAATGAAGTAATTCTTTCTATAAGAAGAAAATCTAAACCATCGAGAAAATCTCATTATCAATGGACATAATTGAAGATCTCGTTCAAGGGGTCCTAGAGGAAGAGCAATGTGAAGTAATCAAAGAGCAAGATCAACAAGCTTCATGTGGCGAGCCACCACTAGAGACTATGGAAGAACCAATTATGCTGGACAAGACAAGTAAAATGGAAGTGGAGGCACCAAAATTGGAACTAAAAGCTCTGCCTCCAAGCTTGAAATATGCTTACTTGGGTAACAACAACACATACCCAGTGATCATCAATTCAAGTTTGACTGAACAACAAGAAGAGAAGCTAATCCAATTGCTGAAACAACACAAAGATGCTATAGGGTGGACACTTTCAGATATAAAGGGAATAACCCTTTTAATGTGCATGCACAAAATCCTACTTGAAGAAGGTAAAAAGCCCTCAAGATAGCAACAGAGAAGGTTAAACCCTACAATGAATGAAGTAGTGCAAAAGGAGGTGTTGAAGTTGTGGCAAGTAGGGGTGATTTATCCAATCTCAGACAGCCCTTGGGTAAGCCCAATACAAGTAGTCCCCAAGAAAGGAGGGATCACTGTTGTGCCAAATGAGAAGAATGAATTGATACCAACAAGAACAATGACTGGCTGGCACATGTGCATAGACTATAGGAAGCTTAATGAGGCTACCAGGAAGGATCACTTCCCCTTGCCTTTCATGGACCAGATGCTAGAAAGACTTGCGGGACATGACTATTATTGCTTTTTGGACGATTATTCTGGTTACCACCAAATAGTTGTAGACCCCAAGGAACAAGAGAAAACCTCATTTACTTGTCCCTATGGTGTCTTTGCTTATAGGAGAATGCCCTTTGGATTGTGCAATGCACCTGCAACATTCCAAAGGTGCATGCTCTCTATATTTTCAGACATGATTGAAAGATTCATTGAGGTGTTTATAGATGACTTTTCTGTATTTGGTGATTCATATTCTAAGTGCTTACACCACTTGGCCTTAGTGCTAAAAAGATGCCAAGAAACCAACCTCATTTTGAATTGGGAGAAGTGCCACTTTATGGTTACAGAGGGGGTGGTTCTTGGTCATAAGATCTCAAAAAGAGGCATAGAGGTGGACACGGCCAAGGTGAAGGTGATTGAAAAGTTACCCACACCTTGCAATGTCAAAGCAATTAGAAGTTTTCTAGGACATGCTGGTTTTTATAGAAGGTTCATTAGAGATTTTTCAAAGATTTCCAAATATTTAAGTAACTTGCTTGTCTCTAATGTACCTTTTATCTTCGATAGAGAATGCATGCTAACCTTTGATGAGCTTAAAAATAGACTTTCCTCTGCACCTATCATAGACCACCTTGCTGGGATTTACCTTTTGAGTTGATGTGTGATGAATCAGACTTTGCTGTTGGTGCTGCTTTAGGACAAAGGAGAGATAAGTTGGTGCATGTTATTTATTATGGTAGCGAAGTCCTCAATGAGAATCAAAGGAATTACACCACTATAGTGAAGGAACTTCTTGCCATAGTCTTTGCATTTGATAAGTTTAGATCATATCTTATTGGTTCTAAAGTCATTGTGTTTACTAACCATGTGATGAGCGGATAATTTATACGCTTTTTGGCATTGTTTTTACATAGTTTTTAGTATGATTTAGTTAGTTTTTAGTATATTTTTATTAGTTTTTAAATAAAAATCACATTTCTGGACTTTACTGTGAGTTTGTGTGTTTTTCTATGATTTCAGGTATTTTCAGGCTGAAATTGAGGGACTTGAGCAAAAATCATATTCGGAGGTTGAAGAAGGACTGCAGATGCTGTTGGATTTTGACCTCTCTGCACTCAAAGTGGATTTTTTGGAGCCCCAGGAGTCCCAATGGCGCGCTCTCAATTGCGTTGGAAAGTAGACATCCAGGGCTTTCCAGCAATATATAATAGTCCATACTTTGCCCAAGTTTAGACGACGCAAACTGGCGTTCAACGCCAGCCTTCTGCCCTATTCTAGAGTTAAACGCCAGAAATAGGTTGCAAAGCAGAGTTAAACGCCAGAAACAGGTTACAAACTGGCGTTTAACTCCAGGAAGACCTCTACACGTGAAAGCTTCAATGCTCAGCCCAAGCACACATCAAGTGGGCCCGAAATTGGATTTCTGCATCATTTACTCATTTCTGTAACCCTAGTAACTAGTTTAGTATAAATAGAACTTTTTACTATCATGTTAAGGGTCGGATCTTTGATCAGTTTTATGCTATCTTAGACCTTTAGGGAGGCTAGCCATTCGGCCATGCCTGGACCTTGTTCTTATGTATTTTCAACGGTAGAGTTTCTACACACCATAGATTAAGGTGTGGAGCTTTGCTGTTCCTCATGAATTAATGCAAAGTACTATTGTTTTTCTATTCAATTCAAGCCTATTTCTTCTCTAAGATATTCATTCGCACACAAGAACATGATGAATGTGATGATTATGTGACGCTCATCATCATTCTCAATTATGAACGCATGCTTGACAAACACTTCCGTTCTACATGTAAACAAGCTTGAATGTATATCTCTTAGCCTTCTGATCGTGAGATCAGAGTCTTCGTGGTATAGGCTAGAATTATTGGCGGCCATTCTTGAGGTCCGAAAATTCTAAACCTTGTCTGTGGTATTCCGAGTAGGATCTGGGAAGGGATAGCTGTGACGAGCTTCAAACTCGCAAGTGCTGGGGGCGTAGTGACAGACGCAAAAGGATTACTGAATCCTATTCCAGCAGGATCGAGAACCGAGAGATGATTAGCCATGCGGTGACAGTGCATTTTGAACCATTTTTACTGAGAGGACGGGATGTAGCCATTGACAACGGTGATGCCCTACATAAAGCTTGCCATGGAAAGGAGTATGAAGGATTGGATGAAAGCAGTAGGAAAGCAGAGATTCAGAAGGAACTAAGCACCTCTATACGCTTATCTGAAATTCTCACCAATGAATTACATAAGTATCTCTATCTTTATTTTATGTTTTATTTATCTTTTAATTATTAAAACTCTACAACCATTTGAATCCGCCTGACTGAGATTTACAAGGTGACCATAGCTTGCTTCAAGCCGACAATCTCCGTGGGATCGACCCTTACTCACGTAAGGTTTATTACTTGGATAATCCAGTGCACTTGCTGGTTAGTTGTGTAAAGTTGTGACAAAGAATTAAGATTATGAACGTGCGTATTAAGTTTTCAGCGCCGTTACCAAGGAATGAACGATCACGATTTTGCCATACCACCATGCAGCTCTTAAATACTTACTTACCAAACAAGGGTCCAAGCCTAAATTGATAAGGTGGGTCTTGCTACTTTAAGAATTCAACATAGAGATTAAAGATAGAAGTGGAGCAGAGAACAAGGTGGCTGCCACCTATCAAGAATCCTACATGAAGAGGATGAAGCACAACAGTTTAAAGTGAATGAGAGCTTTCCTGATGAGCAGTTGATGATGATCTAAGAAGCTCCTTGGTTTGCAGACATAGCCAATTTCAAGGCTAATGGAGAGCTACCAACTGACATCAACAAACACATGAGGAGAAAGCTACTCAAAGATGCTAAACACTACATTTGGGATGAGCCTTGATGGTTTGGGAACGAAATTTCAACACCAAAGACTCACCGGCAAGTATACCGGGTTGCATCAAGTAGTAAAACTCACTTAGAGTGAGGTCGATCCCACAGGGATTGATGGATCAAGCAACTTTAGTGGGTGATTAGTTTAGTCAAGCTAACATTGAAGTGAAATTTGATGGAATGTAGCCAACAGAAAGTAAATGGCAGTGAATTAAAAGTTGCAGAAAGTAAATAAGCAAAATCTTAAATGACAAGAAATGTAAATTGCATGAAATGTAAAAGGGGAGTGGGTGCCGGAAATTAAAGAAAGCAATAGATAAAGCAACTGGAAATTTAAATGAAACCAGTAAACAGAACTTAGAACAATTGCCTAAGAGTTAAATTGCATGGAAAGTAAAAGGAATTGGGTGCTGGAAATTAAAATTCAACAGAAAAATGTAGAGAGTAATCAATCAAAGAAGTGTAAGATGAAGTGAATCTGCAAAATATCTAAATAGCAAGGTAAAATTGCTTTAAGACAAAACAGAAAGTGAAATGTAGCTCAATTGTAATAACTAAAAGAAAGTTGAAGATCTCAAGGGTGGAGGAGACTAGAAAACAAGTCCAGATCTCAAGTCCTTCCTTGATCCAACAAGAACAATTGCAAAAGAAGTAGAAGAACAAATTCAGAAGAAGTAAAGATGAAAATAGTAAAGAGAATTTAAATCCCAAATCACAATTTCTTGAATTATGCAGACAAATAGACAGAGAGAGATCTCAAAGTGAGATTGAAATAGAATTTCTTGAATTCTCCACCCAAGATCCAAAACAAAGAGTAAAAAATGCAGAAGCAAGAACAAGAAAGAAGAGAGATCAATTCTCCTTCCCAATTCCCAAAAATCATATTCAAAGAAGAAAATTAAGAGAGGTCCTACTACCACTGCTCTCTAGTAAAGCTAGCCTCCTTTACAAAAATAAAAATGATGCCTTATATAGGCTTTTTACAAAAATGAAAGTGAAATTAAAAACAAATTAAAATTAAATGAAATTCCTATTTTAACTATCTCTTGTGCCTTTGAGTGATGATAATGGGCTTTGCTTCCTTTGGATTTGGGTTGAAGTTGGCCCTAATTGATCACTCTTGGTCTTGAGGAGAAATCTGCGTGTAAATTGGATTGTTGGTGCTTCACGTTTGAGTCAATGTTTGGGGGGCAAACGTGGACTCAAACGTCTTTGCAAGGAAGTTAGCAAAAACCAGCAATCTGCTGTCATTGGCGTTTGACCTCAAGTTTGAGGTCAAACGTGAGCGCAAACGTTGAAGCTTCTCCAAGGCAATCTTCAGCCAACGTTTGACCTCACGTTTGAGGCAAACGTTGGCGCAAACGTGGCTCCTCCTCCAGAGTGTTCTTAAGCCAACGTTTAACCTCACGTTTGAGGCAAACGTTGGCACAAACATTGAGCTCTTCCCAGGGTATTCCTTAGCCAATGTTTGGCCTCACGTTTGAGGCAAACGTTGGTGCAAACGTTGAGCTCCTCGAAGCCTTTTTTCCTTGTCACATTGTAGCGCTCGGTTCATGAAACGCTTGCTGCCTTTGCTTTCATTGGCTTAGCTTTAATGCATGCTTTCATAAATTAAATGGATTACGTTAAAGCATGATGGCTTTAGTAGCATTGATAATGAAATGCATGCTTTAATAACTCAATGGCATTAGTGGAATGAAAATGCATGCTGTGCTTTCATTCAATTCATTCTAAATACGATGTAAGCCTTGGTTATTAATTCATGCATCCATATTAATAATTAAATGCATGCTTTCATTAATTCCTTGTCAAAGGATTGATGTAATATTACTTGCATGCATTCTTCGGCCTTATTAGCCAATTGGTGAACGCTAGTGTTCATTCATGCAACGCCATGCATGCATAAGGCATTAATGCATGCCATGGTTTCATGGTCATGGGCCACGCTTTTAAAAGCGTGGCCTAAGGCTCCAAAGCGTGCTCAACTTCAAAGTGTGCCCAAAATTTCTCTTTTCTTCTTTTTAGTTTATTTTATGCTCTTTTGCTTCTTTTTCTTTTTATTTCCTACAAAATTTATCAAATCAAAAGATCAAGGAAATATACCATTTAAGCACAAAAGAATGTAATATTTAAGCACTAATTATCAATTTCTTGTATGAAAAAGCATAGAAAAACATGACATGGTGACATGTCATCAAGCCTTATCTATTCAAAAAGGGTGCTGATGGGATCTTGAGAAGGTGTATTTCCCATGAGGAAGGGCAAGAAATCCTATGGCAATTTCATGGATCTGCATATGGAGGCCATTTTAATGGGGAAAGAACTGCAGCCAATGTGCTACAGTGTGGATTTTATTGGCCAATAATATTCAAGGATGCAAAGGACTTGGTAACAAGATGCAATAAATGCCAAAGAGCTGGAAATCTACCCAAGAAAAATGAGATGCCACAGAGGTTTATAATGGAATTGGAGTTGTTCGATGTGTGGGAAATTGATTTCATGGGGCCATTCCCCTCGACACACTCAAATAACTATATATTGGTGGCTGTAGATTATGTGTTAAAGTGGGTAGAAGCCATAGCCACAGCAACAAATGATAACAAGGTTGTGATAAGCATCTTGAGAAAAAATATCTTCAGATGATTTGGAGTTCCTAGAGCCCTTATTAGTGATGGAGGGACACACTTCTACAATAAACAACTTGAAGCACTCCTCCTTAAATATGGTGTAAAGCACAAAGTGGAAACTTCATACCATCCACAGACTAATGGGCAAGCTAAAATCTCAAACAGAGAGCTCAGCAGAATCCTTGAAAAAACTGTTGGAAGCTCAAGAAAGGATTGGTCTAAAAAGCTGGATGATGCATTATGGGCCTATAGGACAGCTTTCAAGACACCTATTGGGATATCTCCATACCAACTGGTGTTTAGGAAGGCTTGTCATCTAACAGTAGAGCTTGAACATAAAGCATTTTGGGCTCTAAAGATATTGAATTTTGACAATCAAGCTATTGGAGAAAGGAGGCTACTACAACTCAATGAGCTGGAAGAGTTCAGGAATCAAGCTTATAAGAATGCTAAGATCTACAAGGAGAACACAAAGAAGTGGCATGATCAAAAGATAGCAAGAAGAGAGTTTGTAGAAGGTCAAAATGTGCTGCTATACAACTCTAGGCTCAAGTTCTTCCCAGGGAAGCTAAAGTCAAGGTGGTCTGGACCCCTCACCATCCTTAAGGTGTCTCCCTATGGTCATATAGAGCTCATGGAGGACAAGACACAGAGGACTTTTACTGTGAATGGCCACAGGCTTAAGCACTACTTGGGGGACTCTTTGGAGGAGCAGAGAGTGAGCTACAACCTTAGCTAAGAAGGAAGAAACGTCAAGCTAGTAACGCTAAAGAAGCGCTGGTTGGGAGGCACCCCAACACTCATATCCTTTTGAATTCTTGCTTTCTAGAAGTAGCTTAAGATTGTTGATTTAGGTAGTTTAAGTTGCAGCTTAATCCTTTTGATTTCTTGCTTTCTAGAAGTAGTTGTAATTGGTAGGTGATGCCAGGGCATTTTGGCCAGTTTCACTGACCTTTTCTTTATGGTTTTAGGGTAGTTTCATGCACTTTCTTAGGAAATAAGCATGTTTTGGGTAAATAATCATTTACATCTTGATTCAAGCAAACATTGTGAATTTTATACGATTTCATGAGAATTATGCATGAATTGAATGATAAATTGAATGATGCATGATCTCATGGGTTAGAACCTAGCTTTGATGCACTTTATTTGCTTGATTTCAGGACAAAGGAAGCAAGGAAGATGCCACGTTAGTCCAACTAACGTGACCATTAACGTGGAAAGGAGGCTAGCTTACAACGTTAATGAGAAAAGTGAACACCAATAACGCTTTCGTGAGCCATCATAGCCCACGTTAGTGTCCACGTTAACTACGTTAACATTGAAGCTAACGTGGAAAAAAAGTGAAGCTCCAACGTTAGTGGTAAAAGTGAATTCCACTAACGTTGGGGATAGGGGCACACTTAGCCACGTTAAGAGTCACTTTAACTACATTAACGTGCATTCTAACGTGGGAGAAGCAATGAAGAGCCAACGTTAGTGACACTCACCTATGTCACTAACGTTGGACTAAGCCTCTATTAGCCACGTTAGTTGCTACGTTAATTGCATTAACATGGAAGCTAACGTGGAAGAAAGGAATGATGAGCCAACATTAGTGACACTCACCTTTGTCACTAACGTTGGAGATGGCTATTACTACCACGTTAGAAGTCACGTTAACCTAAGTAATGTGAACTCTAACATGGGAAGAAGGGTGTTTGGAGCGTTAGTGACAAAGGTAAATGTCACTAACGCTCTCGAAGTTGAGGCATACCCACGTTAAGAGTCACGTTAGCTACACTAATGTGAACTCTAACGTAGGGAAGAAGGGGCCAAGGGCAACGTTATTGGCAAAGGTAAACGCCAATAACGCTCGCGGTTAGTGGTCACGTTAGTGCCACTAACGTTGAAGTTAACGTAACTCATCTTGGGCAAGGAACGTTAGTGCAAAAGGTGATTGTCACTAACGTTCTCGAACCCACATTTTCACTTAACGTTAACGCCACTAACGTCCTAGCCAAAGTCCATGCCTACTTCACACTTTCTCTGCAAGTAAAGCTGAGCCCACTGAAGATTCCAAACTGCTTTAACTCAAGATCCAAAGGCCCATATCCAAGACTTGAAGAGCCAACTGGAAGATCAGAAGAGTAGTATATATAGGGGTAGTTTTGAACTAGAGAGGAGCTTTTGGGATTGAGAGGACTACTCTCTGTATAATTTTACTTTCTCTGCAACTTCTAGTTTTACTTCAGAATGTACTCTCCATCTTTGCTTTCCATTCCCAGAGCCATGAACAACTAAACCCCTTTCATTGGGTTAGGGAGCTCTGTTGTAATTTGATGGATCAATAATAGTTTTCATTATTCTTCTTCTTTCTTTTCTCTTGATTTTACTTGAAAGCTTTCAATCTTCATCCAATTGGATAGTTGTCTTGGAAAAGAAACTATTCATACTTGGATCTCTTCTGAACCTTGGAAAAGGAATGAAGAGATCATGCTAGAAATGTTTTCTCATGTTGGACCAAATTGGGGTTTCGGCGGATATGGTGACATATAATTCTCCCAATACTTTGATTTAGAAATACATGTGGTATAATCAGTGACCGCACCTCATCTCTTCTCATGAGCAATTAGACCAAGAAATTGGCTATAGATCAAGATTTGAGAGATTGAGTTACCAAGGAATTGGAATTCAATCACTTAAGATTGCCAAGGAGATCAATGAATGCATTGATTGAGGAAGAGATGAGAATGAACTTGATTTGGAGAATGCAACATCTCCTAAGCCCAATGAATTCCCCATTTCTGATCTTCCCATTCTCTTTAGTTTCTGCCATTTACTTTCATGCTAAATTCCCCATTCCCCATTTAAGATTCAGCAATTTACTTTCCGTCATTTATATTCAGCTCTTTATTTCCAGCATTTACATTTTCTGCCATTTACTTTCTCGCCATTTAATTTCCTATAATTCTCATATCAAATTCTGCTTAGCTCAACTAGAACATTCCTCCAATTAAAGTTGCTTGACCAATCAATCCCTGTGGGATTCGACTCACTCTATTGTGAGTTTTTACTTGACGACAATTCGGTATACTTGCCGAGGGAAATCTGTTGAGAGATAAGTTTCCGTGCATCAAGTTTATGGCGCCGTTGCCGGGGATTGATTTTGTATCAACAATGATTAAATTGGTGGATAACTAGATTGAGCACTTTTATTTTGTTTGATTTAATTCCATTTGAGTAATTTACTTTCAGTTTTAGTTATTTCCTTCCCTTTACCTCTCACCCATTTGTGGTGCTATCTGCATATTATTTTTTTTACTATTTCGTCCACTGACCCACTAACTGTTTGATATATTGCATCACTCACACTAACAGCATTTCTACAGAAAATACTGTCTGCATCTACCCTTTTTGCTTTTGCCTTATTGGTTGTATGACAGGTAGAAGAAGCGGGGCTTCAACTTCCTTTGATTCTGAACCTGAGAGGACCTTCCTTAGATTAAGGAGGGAAGCAAGAGGGAAGAAAGTAGTTGGTGCTGAGGAAGAGGAAGAGTACTTTGAACTAGACATGGATGAGAATATGGAGAACCATCATGAAGAAGAGGCTCACAACCATGGCAGAGAAGGTCCAGCGCATCATGCTGGGCAAGAGAGAAGAGTTCTAGGATCCTACATCAATCCAAACCCAGGAAACTGTGGAAGTAGCATCCAAAAGCCAACCATACATGCCAACAACTTTGAACTAAAGCCACAGCTCATCACCCTTGTTCAGAACAATTGTTTATTCGGAGGAAGTGTTCAAGAAGATCCCAATCAACATCTAACCACCTTCTTGAGGATATGTGACACTGTGAAGTCTAATGGTGTTCATCATGACACCTACAGACTACTTCTATTCCCCTTTTCACTCAAGGACAAGGCATCTAAATGGCTGGAATCCTTCCCGAAGGAGAGCTTAACAACCTGGGAAGATGTGGTAAACAAATTCTTGGCGAGATTCTATCCTCCTCAAAGAATCAACAGGTTGAGAGCTGAGGTTCAAACTTTCAGGCTGCAAAATGGTGAGACTCTATGTGAAGCATGGGAGAGATTTAAAGACTTGACAAGAAGATGCCCGCCAGATATGTTCAATGAATGGGTACAGCTGCACATTTTCTATGAAGGTCTTTCTTATGAATCAAAGAAGGCAGTAGACCACTCATCCGGGGGATCTCTGAACAAGAAGAAGACCATTGAAGAAGCCATGGATGTCATTGAGACTGTAGCTGAGAATGACTACTTCTATGCTTCTGAAAGAGGCAACACTAGAGGAGTGATAGAGCTAAACAATGTGGATGCACTGCTAGCTCAAAACAAGATGATTACCAAGTAATTGGCTGACCTCACCAAGAAGATGGAGAGGAATCAAGTAGCAGCAATCACCACTTCAGCAGCAACTCAAGAAAGAGTGAATGAAGAAGCAGAGGGTAGTCAGGAGCAAGCCAACTACATTGGAAATTCACCTAGGCAGAACCATGACCCATACTCCAAAACGTATAATCCTGGCTGGAGGAACCACCCAAACTTTGGGTGGGGAAATCAACAAGACCAAAGCCAAGATCAGAGACGCCACAACCCCAATAACAATGCAGCTCACTAACATCCCACACAGAGATCATATCAGCACTCACCTAACAACACATCTCAACATCCATACCAAAGCCAAAATGGCCCTTCTCATCCCTCCAATCTCAACTCTCCATCATCGGAAGAAAGACTATCAAGGATTGAGACTCTACTTGAAGGCATATGTAAGGAAATCCAAGATAACAAGGTGTTCAAGGAGGAGGTGCGAGCCAATATCAAAAATCAGGGAGACACCATCAAGAGGTTGGAGTTTCAAGTGGCATACCTCTCTGAGAAGATTCCCAAACCTACTGATAGCTTTCCAAGTGACACAGAGAAGAACCCGAGAGGTGAAGCAAAGAAGGTCAGATGGAAAGATTACAAGATGGTCACTATAAGTGATAAGGGTACTGAGGAAGAGCTGAACAACCATTTAAAACAACCTGGAGATACCTCAGTAGAGACACAAGAAGAAGATCACCAAGAAACCACACTTACACAGAAGGAGCTGCTGAAACTCTATGCACCTTTTCCCCAAAGACTCAAGGGTGGTGTAGAAAAAAGAATATACTCAAAGTTCCTTGATATGTTTGCATCTCTCCATGTAAACATACCATTCATCAAGGCTCTCCAACAAATGCCCTCATACATTAAGTATATGAAAGAGCTGCTGACCAGGAAAAGCTCACTTAAAAGAGGGCAAACAATAGTGATGAATAAGGAGTGCAGTGCTCTTATTCAACCAGAGTTGCCTACAAAAAGGAGGGACCCAGGGAGTTTTCACATCCCCTGTGCCATAGGAGAAACAATATTTGACAAAGGACTCTGTGATCTGGGAGCAAACATCAACTTAATGCTTTTATCTCTCATGAAGAAGCTGCAGATCAATGAGCTAATACCTACAGACATAGTCATCAGGCTGGCTGACAAAAATCAAAAACAAGCAGTGGGGGTGGTTGAAAACGTAATGGTAAAGGTTGGGAACTACTTCCTTCCTACATACTTTGTCATATTGGAAATGGAAGAAAGTCACATCCACCCAATCATATTGGGAAGACCGTTCCTAGCTATAGCCAGAGCGCTCATAGATGTGGAGCGAGGAGAGTTAATACTGAGGATACATGATGAACATCTCGCATTCAATGTCTTCAAACCCTCACAAGAGGGAGATCAGGAAAACAAGGAACCAATGAAAGAGCATGACAAAGCACTTGTGGAAGAAACAAGCATTGAAGCACAGGGAATTCCTTTGGTTAATGAACAAGACAGTCAGTAGTTACCACAGCTAAAGGAAACTCAAGTGGAGCCAAAACCACCAGAATCATATGAGACCAGCAACAAAGTCTCCCTAGGAAAAGAGACCACAAAGAGCAGGAAAACAGCAAAAGAAACAAAGAAGAAGGCACCAAGGAGATGGAGGAACAAGAAGATCCCTACAGAGGATTTCTCTCCAGGGAATAAAGTGATCTCAGCCTACTTCCTAGACATCCCACCTCATCTCCCCACCATCCCATCTCAGTTACCTAAGGTTTTTACCATCAACAAAGTTCTCTCCCTAAAAGATGTGGAGATCCTTGATGAAGCCAATGTATATAGGTTTACTGCATGAGGGGAAGATCTGAAGCATTACCAACCATCCTGGCAAAGGCAGAACGTCAAGCTAGTGACGCTAAAGAAGCGCTTCATGGGAGGCAACCCATGTTTTACATGCTTTTAAAGTAGTTAATAAAGCAAGGTTCATGAATTTCAAAACAAATTTGACATGCACTTGAATGAATCCTTTTATGCAACATATAGTGAAGAACAAGTTTGGTGTTCAAGGCACACTAAGAGAACATAAATGTAACTCATATCATGTCACTCTGATGCACGGAAACTTGTTTCTCAACAAATTTCCTTCGGCAAGTATACCGAATTGTCGTCAAGTAAAAACTCACAGTAGAGTGAGGTCAAATTCCACAGGGATTGATTGGTCAAGCAACTTTAATTGGAAGAATGTTCTAGTTGAGCTAAGCAGAAAGTGAGTTGAGAATTGTAGGAAATTAAATGGCGGGAAAGTAAATAGCAGAAAATAAATGACGAGAAGTGAATTGCAAATCTTAAATAGGGAAGGGAAGTTTAGCATGAAAATAAATGGCAATAAGTAAAGAGAATGGGTAAGATCAGAAATGGGGAATTCATTGGGCTTAGGAGATGTTGCATTCTCCGGATCCAGTTCGTTTTCATCTCTTCCTCAATCAATGCATTCATTGATCTCCTTTGCAATCTTAAGTGATTGAATTCCAATTCCTTAGTAATTCAATCTCTCAAATCAAATCAATAACCAATTCCTTGGTCAAATTGCACATGAGAAGAGATGAAATGTGGTCACTGATTATACCATATGTATTTCCAAATCAAAGTATTGGGAGAATTGTATGTCACCATATCCGCCCAAACCCCAATTTGGTCCAACATGAGAAAATATTTCTAGCATGATCTCTTCATTCCTTTTCCAAGGTTCAGAAGATATCCAAGTATGAATAGCTTCTTTTCCAAGATAACTACTCAATTGGATGAAGATTGAAAGCTTTCTAGTAAAATCAAGAGAAAAGAAAGAAGAAGGATTATGAAAACTATTATTGATCCATCAAATTACAACAGAGCTCCCTAACCCAATGAAAGAGGTTTAGTTGTTCATAGCTCTGGGAATGGAAAGCAAAGATGGAGAGTACATTCTGAAAGTTAAACTAGAAGTGCAGAGAAAGTAAAATACAGAGAGTAATTCTAATAATGCCAAAAGCTCCTTTTCTAGTTCAAAGCTACTACTATATATATTACTCTTCTGATCTTCTAGTTGATTCTTCAAGTCTTGGATATGGGCCTTTGGATCTTGAGTTGAAGCAGTTATCTTCTTCAGTGGGCTCAGCTTTACTTGCAGAGAAAGTGTGAAGTAGGCAGGGACTTTAGCTTAGGGCGTTAGTGGTGTTAACGTTAAGTGAAAATATGGGGTTGAGAGCGTTAGTGACAATCACCTTTTTCACTAACGTTTCTAACCCAAAGTAGTCCACGTTAACTTCAACGTTAGTGGCACTAACGTGACCACTAACGTTGACCCTTGGCCCTTCGCAAACGTTATTGGGGTTTACCTTTTTCAATAACGTTAAGAGTACCCCTTTCTCCCTACGTTAGAGTTCACGTTAGAATAGTTAACGTGGCTTTTAACGTAGGCTTGCCAAATCTTCGAGAGCGTTAGTGACACTAACCTTTGTCACTAATGCTTCAGAACGCCCCTACTTCCCACGTTAGAGTTCACGTTAACTAGGTTAACGTGACTTCTAACGTGGTATTGATAGCCATCTCCAACGTTAGTGACAAAGGTGCGTGTCACTAACTGTTCATACCCTGGGTCGAACTGTCCGACCCAGGATGATTGGTGGCAAAACGACTAACCTCTTCAGGTCTGACTATCCGACCTCTTCTTAAAGAGATCGGCCAAATTGACAGGAGAGCCCAGTAAAGGGCCCAAATGGAGGAACACGACCGAAATCTAAAGGCACTTCAAGCCTACAGAGATAAAGGCGGTTCCCTTAAAGATAAGCTGACTTCACTCAAGATAAAGATAAGATAAGATAAGATAACTAACTTATCTTATCAGAATGGTCAGCCCACACTACTATAAATACACTGGAGCACCCAAGTATAACTCATACTCTGATTCGACATAAAACCTGCTTAATACCCGTGCTAACTTAAGCATCGGAGTCTCTTGCAGGTACCCCCCACCTTCCGGTGGCCAAGGATCAGCAGTAAGTCCAATAAGTCGGACACAACAGCTCCGGCCGCCACCAGCCAGCCGGACACGTCATCTCCGACCAGTACGGAAGATCTCATCCGAGATCGACCTCCAGTTTCAGGTAACCCTCGGAACACTAACGTTGGCTCATCATCCCTCTTCTCCACGTTAGCTTCCACGTTAATATAATTAACGTGGCAACTAACGTGGCTCATAGTAGCTCAATCCAACATCAGTGACAAAGGTGAGTGTCACTAACGTTGGTGATTCTTGCTCCCTCCACGTTAGAGTCCACGTTAACTAGGTTAACATGGCTTTTAACGTAGCCAATATGGGCTTAGTCCAACGTTAGTGACAAAGGTGAGTATCACTAACGTTGGCATCATCTTCTTCCACGTTAGAGCTCATGTTAACTAAGTTAACGTGGCTCTTAACGTGGCCAATTGCCCCTTTTGGAACGTTAGTGGCACTTACTTTTACCACTAACGTTGGAGTTCTACTTCTCTTCCATGTTAGCTTCCACGTTAACATAGTTAACATGGCAACTAACGTGGGCTATGATGGCTCACGAAGGCGTTATTGGAAATCACTTTTCTCATTAACGTTGCAAGCTAGCCTTCATTCCACGTTAGTGGTCACGTTAGCTAGACTAACGTGGCTGCTAACGTGGTTCTTCCTTGCTTCCTTTATCCTGAAATCAAGCAATAAAGTGCATCAAAGCTCTGATCCAAGTTATGAGACATGCATCATTCAATTTGTCCTTTAATTCATGCATAATTCTCATGAAATCATGTAAAATTCACAATGTTTGCTTGAATCAAGATGTAAGTGATTATTTACCCAAAACTTGCTTTTTTCCTAAGAAAATGCATGAAACTACCTTAAAACCATAAAGTAAAGGTCAGTGAAACTGGCCAAAATGCCCTGGCATCACAACACCAAACTTAAAGCTTGCTTGTCCCTAAGCAAGTACTGGAACAAGAGAATGATGAATGAAATGACAAGAGGAATGAATCATTATTGTGGAAGTCATGTTCTTGGTTTTATGGGGTTTCATGCATAGCAACTTAGATTCATTCCTTTACTGGCTTTCAGACCTTTATCATGCCTTGGAATACTCACTTGATTGCACCCTTTGAGACTTTTATTTATTGATCCCTTTGTCTTTCCAAGGTTTATTTCTTCCTTAGGCTAAGTGTTCTGTGAGGGGGCGACTCTTTAAGATAAGCTTTTAGCCAACACTCCCGAACCAGTTGGTTCAAGGTACTAGGTGTTGAAACACCCCTAAAGACTTACTCCCTCATGTCTCTCTCCCCTATACATGCACACCACAGGCACATGATTTGTTATTTTCTTTCTTTGAGGTCTTGGTGTCTAGCACCTCTTTGGGTTACTAGATGTTCTGTAGCAAGGTTGCTCTTGATAGTGGATTTTCAGTTGATAATCCCGGGTTAGTTAACCCAAGTTACCAAGTGATGAAGCACTCCTAAGAACTTATTCATCCAAGCAGATCCTTGGTACAAGAGCACCACAGACACATCCCTCAAGTTTCAAGCCCTTGGTGCCTAGCCTTATTCTTTATTAACTTTTCTTTCTTTTTCAACCCTTATTGTTTTTTTCCTTTTTCTTATTAGGATCTTATTATTTAGCTAGTCTCATGGGGTGTGTTTCAAGTATATGATTTAGGACAGATAGTTGCCTTCCCACCTTGTTGGTGAACCAACTTAGCTAAGTGATTACTACACCACAAATTTAAGAACCTACTCCACAACTTGAACATTACTCTGATCTTTCATAACATCTCTTTTTTTCTTTTTTATTTAGCTTAAAATGACAAGCATACAATAAGAAAGATGAAAATGAAAACAGGCAACTTGACTAGTAAGTATAGACCTAAGCAAAAACAAACATCAAATTCTAGTGCATTAAGCTTAAAGAGTGACTATTAATCAAGGGCACATTCAGATTTCCAAATTGATTATTTCCAAGCATATGGAATCAAGTAACAATACAACCTTTTGGTGATGCCTTCCAGCTACCCATTTGTTGTCATCCTCCATAGTTTCTGCATCTTTCCTCGCTTCCTTGGATGATGGTGCACTATTTTTTCAAAAGATTGATTGAATCCCTACAAAGTTATTAGAAGTTGCTTGTCCCCAAAGCACTTGAGAGATAGTTAGTATGCATGTATGCTTGGGCATTTCGGAACTTAACTTGGTGTGTGAACACCAAACTTAGTTCCTTGCCTACTACAGCAGGTTGAATGCATGCAGAAAATCTCATGTGTTGTTATCAGCAAGACAACTAGAAACTAACTACTGTTAAGTGGTTCCCCTGATTGGTTGGATCTAGCAATTTGCCCTTAAAGGAGTGTAGTGTGATTCTAACTGAAATCTTTGGTGGAACACCAAACTTAGAATTACACACTCACTCTTGTATTGTTTTGGTGTGTAACACCAAACTTAGCTCCTCACAATACGGGGGAAACTACTTGTGATTTTTATTAAAATGCAAATGAAAAGAGAACTACCTTAGGTTGGGTTGCCTCCCAACGAAGTGCTCTTTTAGCATCGCTAGCTCAACGATTCCTCCATCACTTGAGGTGATACTTCACTTTGGGGTTTTCCCCCATGTTGCCCATGTAGTGTTTGAGCCTCTGTCCGTTAACAGTGAACTTCCTCTTTGAACTTTCCTCCATGATTTCTATGTGCCCATACGGCGAGACCTTTGTGACAAGAAAGGGTCCTGACCACCTTGATTTGAGTTTTCCAGGGAAGAGTCTTAATTTGGAATTGTAGAGGAGCACTTGCTGTCCTTCTTCAAAGCTTTTGGGTGTTAAATGGAGGTCATGCCTTCTCTTTGCCTTTTCTTTATAAATCTTGGCATTTTTATAGGCTTGAGATCTGAACTCCTCCATTTCTTGCAGCTGAAAGACCCTCTTTTCACCAGCAGCAGTGCTATCAAAATTTAGCAGCTTGAGAGCCCAGAGAGCTTTGTGTTCCAGCTCCAATGGTAGATGACAAGCCTTTCCATATACCAGTTGGTATGAGGACATCCCGATTGGTGTTTTGAATGCCGTTCTGTATGCCCAAAGAGCATCATCCAGCTTATTCGACCAATCCTTCCTTGATGCTCCCACAGTCTTTTCCAGAATCCTTTTTAGCTCTCTGTTAGATATCTCAGTTTGCCCACTTGTTTGGGGGTGGTAAGGCATGGAAATCTTGTGTTTCACCCCGTATCGTAGGAGGAGAGCTTCTAGTGGTCTGTTACAAAAATGGCTCCCTCCATCACTGATGAGTGCTCGTGAGACTCCGAACCGGCTAAAGATATTCTTTCTGAGGTAGTTCATGACCACCTTGTTATCATTTGTTGGGGTTACAATAGCCTCTACCCACTTAGAAACGTAATCCACTGCTACCAAGATGTACTTGTTTGAATATGAGGTTGGGAAAGGTCCCATGAAATCGATTCCCCACACATCAAACAGTTCTAGTTCTAAGATGAAATTTTGTGGCATCTCATTTCTTTTGGGTAAGTTTCCAGCTCTTTGACATTCATTGCAATTCTTTACCAGTTCTTTGGCATTCTTGAAAAGGGTGGGCCAAAAGAATCCGCTTTGTAATACCTTGGCTGCAGTTCTGTCCCCTCCAAAATGGCCTCCATAGCATGAGCTGTGGCAGTTCCACAAGATCTCTCGTCCCTCTTCTTCCAAGACACATCTTCTCAGAATTCCATCTGAACACTTCTTGAAGAGATATGGTTCATCCCAGACAAAATACTTTGCGTCATTGATGAGCTTTCTTTTCTGGTGTTTGTTGATGTCTGGATGTAAAGCCCCAGTTGCCTTAAAATTAGCAATATCTGCAAACCAAGGTGCTCTGTGAATTGTCATCAACTGCTCATCTGGAAAGAACTCATTTACATTTGTATCATGTGTTCCTCCTTTATCATGAGGGATTCTGGATAGGTGATCTACTACCTTGTTCTCCACTCCTTTCTTGTCTTTAATTTCAATATTGAATTCCTGCAACAATAAGATCCATCTTATTAGTCTTGGTTTTGATTCTTGCTTGGCAAACAAATGTTTAAGTGCTGTGTGATCTGTGAAGACAATCACTTTGGCACCAATGAGGTATGATCTAAACTTGTCAAATGCAAAAACTATTGCCAGCAACTCCTTTTCAGTAGTGGTATATTTCTTTGGGTATCATTGAGGACTTTGCTGGCATAGTATATCACATGGACCAAGTTATCTTTCCTCTGTCCTAACACTGCCCCAATTGCAAAATCAGATGCATCGCACATCAGTTCAAATGGTAGGTTCCATTCATGTGGGGAAATGATAGAGGCAGAGGACAACCTCTTTTTCAAGTTTTCAAATGCCATCATGCACTTTTCATCAAATATAAATGGTGTATCAGATACAAGGAGATTGCTTAAGGGCTTGGATATCTTTGAAAAATCTTTAATAAACCTTCTGTAAAAGCCAGCATGCCCTAGAAAACTCCTAATTGCCTTGACATCACTTGGTGGAGGTAATTTTTCAATGAGTTCCACCTTGGCTCTGTCCACTTCAATGCCTTGGTTAGAAACCTTATGACCAAGAACTATTCCTCCTGTCACCATAAAGTGACATTTCTCCCAGTTCAAGACCAAATTAGTTTCTTGACATCTTTTTAATACCAGGGCCAGGTGATTTAGGCAACTAGGGAAGGAATCTCTGAATACCGAGAAATCATCCATAAAAACTTCAATGAATTTTTCTATCATATCTGAGAAGATAGAAAGCATGCAGCGTTGGAAAGTCGCAGGAGCATTACATAGCCCAAATGGCATGCGCCTATAGGCGAACACTCCATATGGGCATGTGAATCAGGTTTTCTCTTGGTCTCTCGCATCAACCACTATTTGATTGTATCCTGAATAACCATCGAGAAAACAGTAATATGCGTGTCCTGCAAGTCTTTCCAGTATCTGATCCATGAATGGAAGGGGGAAATGATCTTTTCTTATAGCTTCATTCAGTTTTCTGTAATCTATGCACATTCGCCATCCTGTGACGGTCCTGGTGGGGATCAGTTCATTCTTCTCATTGGGAACTACAGTGATTCCTCCCTTTTTTGGCACAACATGCATGGGGCTGACCCAGGGGCTGTCTGAGATCGGGTAGATTACCCCTCCCTGCCATAGCTTCATAACTTCTTTCTGTACCACTTCCTTCATGACTGGATTCAGCCTCCTTTGGGGTTGAATGGATGGTTTGGCATCATCTTCCAACAATATCTTATGCATGCATATGGCCGAACTGATTCCTTTCAGGTCAGCGAGGGTCCATTTAATGGCATCCTTATGCTTTTGCAACACTTGGAGTAGTTCCTCTTCTTGCTTGTGGCTGAGGGCTGAGTTAATGATCACTGGGTAACTTTCATTCTCCCCTAAGTATGCATATTTGAGGGTAAGTGGCAGTGTTTTGAGTTCAAGTTTAGGTGCTTCCTTTCCTTCACTCTTCCCTTCTAATGTGCCTTGAATGTGAACCTCTGCTACTGTAACCTCTTCGCTTGAAGCTGACTCTTCTTCTGTCAACCCCTCAAATTCTTCCTCTTCGAGAGTATCTTGTGCCATATCCTCTAGTGAATCCAACCTCATACACTCTCCCATTGGTTCTTGTGGGTAACTCATGGCTTTGAACACATTGAATATCATCTTCTCATTGTGTAACCTCAGTGTCAGTTCACCTTTCTGGACATCAATGATAGCTCCAGCAGTGGCTAGGAATGGTCTGCCCAGAATGATAGAAGCTTTAGCTCCTTCCTTCATATCCAACACCACAAAGTCTGTTGGGAAGATAAAGTCTCCTACCTTCACTAGCAAGTCTTCTACTATGCCGTGAAGAAACTTGAATGATCGATCTGCCAGTTGTAGGGCCATTTTTGTTGGCTTGGCCTCCTCAGTTTTCATTTTTTTCATCATGGCTACTGACATCAAATTTATGCTGGTTCCTAAATCACACAGAGCCTTCTCCACCGTGATCTCTCCTATAATACAGGGGATCTGGAAGCTCCCAGGATCCTTCAATTTTTGGGGTAGCTTGTGCTGAATGATGGCACTACATTCCTCGGTTAGTATCACCGTTTCGTTGTTCTTCCAACTTCTCTTTTTGGTCATCAATTCCTTCAAGAACTTGGCATAGAGCGGCATTTGCTTTATTGCTTCAGCAAAGGGTATGTTAATCTGTAGTTTCTTGAAGATTTCTAGAAACCTTGAGAATTGGCTGTCATCCCCCTTTTTCCTCAATTGCTGAGGATATGGGACTCTTTGAACATATGGCTTCAGCTCTTCTCCCCTTTTACGCGAATTGGAGATGGGAACTTTAACTTCCTCTTGTTCCTCCTTCCTTTCAGTTGGGTCCTCCTCTTGTGGTTTCTTGGAGGTCTCCTTCAACTCCTTACCACTTCTGAGGGTGATAGCTTGACACTCCTCCCTTGGGTTTGGCTCAATGTTGCTACCAAGGTTATGAACAGGAGTTTGCTGGAGTAGGTAACCAACTTGTGTCTCAAGTTTCTTGATGGCAGCCTCTTGATTCTGCATGTTGGATCGCACCTCTTCTCGGAACATCTTACTGTCTTGAATCTCCTTGCATATGCCTTCAAGTAGAGTCTCAATCCTTGATAGTCTTTCTTCTGATGATGGAGAGTTGAGATTGGAAGGATGAGAAGGGCCATTTTGACTTTGGTATGGATGTTGAGAAGTGTTTTTGGGTGGGTGTTGGTATGACCTCTGTGGGGAGTGTTGGTGAGTTGCATTGTTGTTGCAGTTGTGGCGTCTCTGATCTTGGCCTTGGTCTTGTTGATTTCTCCACCTAAAGTTTGGGTGGTTCCTCCAACCAGGATTATACGTTTTGGAGTATGGGTCATGGTTATGCCTAGGTGAATTCCCAATGTATTTGGCTTGTTCCTGATCACCCTCTGCTTCTTCATTCACTCCTTCTTGGGTTGCTGCTGAAGTGGTGATTACTGCTACTTGATTCCTCTCCACCTTCTTGGTGAGGTCAGCTAATTGCTTGGTAATCATCTTGTTTTGAGCTAGCAGTGCATCCACATTGTTCAGCTCCATCACTCCTCTAGTATTGCCTCTTTCAGAAGCATAGAAGTAGTCATTCTCTGCTACAGTCTCAATGACATCTATGGCTTCTTCAATGGTCTTCTTCTTGTTCAGAGATCCCCCGGATGAGTCGTCTACTGCCTTCTTTGATTCATACGAAAGGCCTTCATAGAAGATGTGCAACTACACCCATTCATTGAACATATCTGGCGGGCATCTTCTTGTCAAGTCTTTAAACATCTCCCGTTCTTCATATAGAGTCTCACCATCCTGCTGCCTGAAGGTTTGTACCTTAGCTCTCAACCTGTTGATCCGTTGAGGAAGATAGAATCTTGCCAAGAACTTGTTAACCAAATCTTCCCAGGTTGCTAAACTCTCCTTTGGAAAGGATTCCAGCCATTTAGATGCTTTGTCCTTGAGTGAGAAGGGAAACAGAAGTAGTCTATAGGTGTCAGGATGAACACCATTAGACTTCACAGTATCGCATATCCTCAGGAAGGTGGTTAGATGTTGATTGGGGACTTCTTGGACACTTCCTCCGAATGAACAATTGTTCTGAACAAGGGTGAGGAGCTGTGGCTTTAGTTCAAAGTTGTTGGCATGTATGGTTGGCCTTTGGATGCTACTTCCACAGTTTCCTGGGTTTGGGTTGATGTAAGAACCCAGAACTCTTTTCTCTTATCCAGCCTGATGCGCTGGACCTTCTCTGCCATGGTTGTGAGCCTCTTCTTCATGATGGTTCTCCATATTCTCCTCCATGTCTAGTTCAAAGTACTCTTCCTCTTCCTTAGCACCAACTACTTTCTTTCCTCTTGCTTCCCTCCTTAATCTAAGGAAGGTCCTCTCAGGTTCAGATTCAAAGGAAGTTGAAGCCCCGCTTCTTCTACCTGTCATACAACCAACAAAACAAAAGCAAGAGAGATAGATGCAGACAGTAATTTCTACAGAAATGCTATTAGTGTGAGTGATACAATACATCAAACAGTTAGTGGGTTAGTGACTGAATTGTAAACAACTAAGAAAATGGGTAGGGGAAATGGAAGAAAATAGCTAAACAGAAAGTAAATTACTCAAATGAACTTAAATCAAACAAAATAAAAACAAATGCTCAATCTAGTTATCCACCAATTTAATCATTGTTGATACAAAATCAATACCCGGCAACGGCGCCATAAACTTGATGCACGGAAACTTGTCTCTCAACAAATTCCTTCGGCAAGTATACCGAATTGTCGTCAAGTAAAAACTCACAGTATAGTGAGGTCGAATCCCACAGGGATTGATTGGCCAAGCAACTTTAATTGGAAGAATGTTCTAGTTGAGCTAAGAAGAAAGTGAGTTGAGAATTGCAGGAAATTAAATGGCGGGAAAGTAAATAGCAGAAAATAAATGACGAGAAGTGAATTGCAGAATCTTAAATGGGGAAAGGAAGTTTAGCATGAAAGTAAATGGCAAGAAGTAAAGAGAATGGGTAAGATCAGAAATGGGGAATTCATTGGGCTTAGGAGATGTTGCATTCTCCGGATCAAGTTCGTTTTCATCTCTTCCTCAATCAATGCATTCATTGACCTCCTTGGCAATCTTAAGTGATTGAATTCCAATTCCTTGGTAATACAATCTCTCAAATCAGATCAATAGCCAATTCCTTGGTCTAATTGCTCATGAGAAGAGATGAAGTGTGGTCACTGATTATACCACATATATTTCCAAATCAAAGTATTGGGAGAATTATATGTCACCATATCCGCCCAAACCCCAATTTGGTCCAACATGAGAAAGTATTTCTAGCATGATCTCTTCATTCCTTTTCCAAGGTTCAGAAGAGATCCAAGTATGAATAGCTTCTTTTCCAAGATAACTACTCAATTGGATGAAGATTGAAAGCTTTCTAGTAAAATCAAGAGAAAAGAAAGAAGAAGGATTAAGAAAACTATTATTGATCCATCAAATTACAACAGAGCTCTCTAACCCAATGAAAGGGTTTTAGTTGTTCATAGCTCTAGGAATGGAAAGCAAAGATGGAGAGTACATTCTGAAAGTTAAACTAGAAGTGTAGAGAAAGTAAAATACAGAGAGTAATTCTAATAATGCCAAAAGCTCCTTTTCTAGTTTAAAGCTACTCCTATATATACTACTCTTCTGATCTTCTAGTTGATTCTTCAAGTCTTGGATATGGGCCTTTGGATCTTGAGTTAAAGCAGTTATCTTCTTCAGTGGGCTCAGCTTTACTTGCAGAGAAAGTGTGAAGTAGGCAGGGACTTTAGCTTAGGGCGTTAGTGGTATTAACGTTAAGTAAAAATGTGGGGTTGAGAGCGTTAGTGACAATCACCTTTTTTACTAATGTTTCTAACCCAAAGTGGTTCACCTTAACTTCAACGTTAGTGGCACTAACGTGCCTTGGCCCTTCGCAAACGTTACTGGGGTTTACCTTTTTCAATAACGTTAAGAGTACCCCTTTTTCCCTACGTTAGAATTCACGTTAGAATAGTTAACGTGGCTTTTAACGTAGGCTTGTCAAATCTTCGAGAGCGTTAGTGACACTTACCTTTGTCACTAACGCTTCAGAACGCCCCTACTTCCCACGTTAGAGTTCACGTTAACTAGGTTAACTTGACTTCTAACGTGGTATTGATAGCCATCTCCAACGTTAGTGACAAAGGTGAGTGTCACTAACGTTGGCTCATCATCTCTCTTCTCCACGTTAGCTTCCACGTTAATGTAATTAACGTGGCAACTAACGTGGCTCATAGTGGCTCAATCCAACGTTAGTGACAAAGGTGAGTGTCACTAACGTTGGTGATTCTTGCTCCCTCCACGTTAGAGTCCACGTTAACTAGGTTAACATGGCTTTTAACGTAGCCAATATGGGCTTAGTCCAACGTTAGTGACAAAGGTGAGTGTCACTAATGTTGGCATCATCTTCTTCTTCCACGTTAGAGCTCACGTTAACTAAGTTAACGTGGCTCTTAACGTGGCCAATTGCCCCTTTTGGAACGTTAGTGGCACTTACTTTTACCACTAACGTTGGAGTTCTACTTCTCTTCCACGTTAGCTTCCACGTTAACATAGTTAACGTGGCAACTAACGTGGGCTATGATGGCTCACGAAGGCGTTATTGGCAATCACTTTTCTCATTAACGTTGCAAGCTAGCCTTCATTCCACGTTAGTAGGCGCGTTAGCTAGACTAACGTGGCTGCTAACGTGGTTCTTCCTTGCTTCCTTTATCCTGAAATCAAGCAATAAAGTGCATCAAAGCTCTGATCCAAGTTATGAGACATGCATCATTCAATTTGTCCTTTAATTCATGCATAATTCTCATGAAATCATTTAAAATTCACAATGTTTGCTTGAATCAAGATGTAAGTGACTATTTACCCAAAACTTGCTTATTTCCTAAGAAAATGCATGAAACTACCTTAAAACCATAAAGAAAAGGTTAGTGAAACTGGCCAAAATGCCCTTGCATCACACTCTTAGTGCCTTGAACAAGTCATTTACACCATATAGCCCCAAACTAAGTTTGGTGTCACCAATGTTGCATACATGGATATTTGGCTGGTTAGTTGGTTTGCACTCATGAATAGCACTTAGTAATTAGAAACGAAAATCTTTAAAAAGTAGTTACCCCACTTTTTAAATTTTGCCGCCACTCTCCACAATTTATTAATCACATTTCTTTTATTTTGTAGGAAAATTGAGGGACAATTGAAGGAGGGTTCGGCCACCACAAAAAGAAAGGACTATGCACGTGTCTTCAAGGGGATTGCATTGGGAAATGTTGCCATGCAACATTGGAAGAGTGACACGCTTGGAAATCAAACCAACCACCCTTCATAAAAGTGATGATCCTTGTGCCCATCCCATGCTAAACCCCATCCGTTCATCATACACCCACTCCATCAATCCACACCTTTCATTCACTTACCACTTCCCTATATAAGTGGTTCTTATTCCATACCCTTCCACATTCCAAATTCTCATTCTTTGTACTTCTAACTCTCGGAACCCAATACCTCTTACCCCATCAAAAACACTCTCACTCACTCCCTTCACTACACCCCACCTTAACCGGCCGAATCCCATCATTAACCAATAATTCTCAACACATTCACATCTCAAAAGTCACTTATGGTGTCATCAAGCTCCAAGAGGCAAAAGAGGAAGGAACCGGTGGAGAGCATCCCTTTTGATGAAAAGAGATTCAAAACTGCATTCTATGAACTCGAATTTGAACAGATAAAGCTCAAAAAGATATTGCCTGAGTTAACATTCCAGTTCAACGAGGATGAGTGCCCACAGATTCGAGAGAAGATTGAACAAAGGGGTTGGCAAAGGTTCACAAACCCAGAAGTAAAGATAAATGCAAACCTCATCAAAGAGTTCTATGAAAATGTGGTCAGAGAAGACAAAACCAAGGCCCCACCTTCAAAAGTTATGTGAGAGGAACAGAGGTGGACTTCAGCCCCAATGCCATAACAAGGACTCTTCAGCTGAAATCACCACATTTTGATGAGCCCAGTTATCATGTAAGGATAAGTAATGGCCCCGACAATGATGAACTTGAAGAAATTGTGAACGATATGTGTGTTATAGGATCTGACTGGGAAAGGTATTCGGATAGGAGACCCCGGTTCATCAGGAGAGGAGACCTCATCCCGGAAGCCAAGGGATGGTTTGAGCTCGTGAGGAGATCTATCCTTCCCACTGCAAACAATTCGGAGGTTAACACTACTCGAGCTACTATGGTACATTGCTTAATAAAGGGTGGAGGCATCAATGTACACGAGATTATAGCTGAGGGGATTCAAGAGTCAGCCGAGAAGAATGATCCAGGTGCTAGACTTTGGTACCCCAGCACCATCCTTAGACTGTGTACAAAAGTCAAGGTAGTCTTCGAGGATAGCAATCCAAGTTGGGTGAACCCTAGAAGGTCAGTCACGCTACAGCGAATAACTTATATGGCACCCGCCTAACAACAAAGAAGGCCTCAAATAGAGAAAAGAACAGCACAAGAGGGACCTCACCAAGAAGAATCTCATCAAGAAGAATACCAGCAAGAAGAGTACTACGATCCAACCAACATCAACTTGAATCACATTCACGGAGCCATTGAGGAGCTAGCAAGGAGTTATATGGAGGGACAAGAACAACAACTGAACATTCAAGCCCAAAGGATGGATTGTCAAGAAGAACTGCTTTCTAATTGGATAAATCAACAAGGGGAGTGGCAGAAACAGCAAATGGAACATTACTCCCAGCTCACTCAAGCCATAAATTGAGTGACTGAAAGGCAAGAGCGTCAAGACAAACGCCTTCAAGAACTCAACCAACGACAGCTAGCTCAGACGAAGGCATTCAATGAGTTCAGCGTACTGAATGAAGGACGACAACTACATAGGGAGGAGTTCAACATAAACACTCAAGCCAAGTTGAACTATATGTCTGGTCATATGCATAATCTGCATTCTACAATCCCTAGGTATGATGAAATCAAAAAAGAGCTAACAGAACAAGAGGAAAGGAAGGTGAAACAGCAGAAGGAAACATTGAAAAAGAAGATGGAAGATGCTGGCTTCTGGAAAAAGTTGATTGGAAAAAGTAAGGGAAGTGGGAGTTCAAGCACTCAAGAAAAACACAAAGAGGACAAACAAGAAGGAGAGCATGAGCAACCCCATGAGTAAAAGGTGGTGGAGTTCCCTTATTGTCCCATCTTTTTCAAGTTTTAAATAAGGAAAATCATGCATGAAATAGAACATGCTTCCATGGTAGTTTAGGATTTTCAATTCTGTCTTTAGTATTTTCCTTGCTTTTGTCATATGTGTGCTGGTTCAAGTTACCTATTTTCATCTGCATCTTGCTTATTGTATGTTTGTCCTTTTAAACCAAATAAAAAGAGATGGTATGAAAGACCAGAGTGATGTTCAAGTTGTGGAGTAGGTCCTTAAATTTGTGGTGTAGTAATCACTTAGCTAAGTTGGTTCACCAACAAGGTAGGAAGGCAACTATCTGTCCTGAATCATATGCTTGAAACACACCCCATGAGATTAGCCAAATAACAAGATCCTAATAAGAAAAAGGAAAAGAACAATAAGAGTTGAAAAAGAAAAAAAAGTAATAAGAAATAAGGCTAGGCACCAAGGGCTTGAAACTTGAGGGATGTGTCTGTGGTGCTCTTGTACCAAGGATCTGCTTGGATGAATAAGTTCTTATGAGTGCTTCATCACTTGGTAACTTGGGTTAACTAACCCGGGATTATCAACTAAAAATCCACTATCAAGAGCAGCCTTGCTACAGAACATCTAGTAACCCAAAGAGGTGCTAGACACCAAGACCTCAAGGAAAGAAAATAACAAACCATGTGCCTGTGGTGTGCATGTATGGGGGAGAGAGACTTGAGGGAGTAAGTCTTCAGGGGTGTTTCAACACCTAGCACCATGAACCAACTGGTTCGGGAGTGTTGGCTGAAAGCTTATCTTAAAAAGTCGCCCCCTCACAGAACACTTAGCCTAAGGAAGAAATAAACATTGCAAAGACAAAGGGATCAATAAATAAATGTCTCAAAGGGTGCAATCAAGTGAGTATTCCAAGGCATGATAAAGGTCTGAAAGCCAATAAAGGAATGAACCTAAGTTGCTATGCATGAAACCCCATAAAACCAAGGAGATGACTTCCACAATAATGATTCACTTCTCTTGTCATTTCATTCATCATTCTCTTATTCCAGTACTTGCTTAGGGACAAGCAAGCTTTAAGTTTGGTGTTGTGATGCTAGGGCATTTTGGCCAGTTTCACTGACCTTTTCTTTATGGTTTTAGGGTAGTTTCATGCACTTTCTTAGGAAATAAGCAAGTTTTGGGTAAATAATCATTTACATCTTGATTCAAGAAAACATTGTGAATTTTATATGATTTCATGAGAATTATGCATGAATTGAATGATAAATTGAATGATGCATGATCTCATGGGTTAGAACCTAGCTTTGATGCACTTTATTTGCTTGATTTCAGGACAAAGGAAGCAAGGAAGATGCCACGTTAATAGCCTCGTTAGTCCAACTAATGTGACCATTAACGTGGAAAGGAGGCTAGCTTACAACGTTAACGAGAAAAGTGAACACCAATAACGCTTTCGTGAGCCATCATAGCCCACGTTAGTGTCCATGTTAACTACGTTAACGTGGAAGCTAACGTGGAAGAAAAGTAAAGCTCCAACGTTAGTGTTAAAAGTGAATGCCACTAACATTGGGGATAGGTGTAACGACCCAATTTTCAGTACGCTTAGGACATACCAGAAACTGAGTGCTACCAATTTGTCATCCTATATATTATCTATTATTTATTATATGAGCCTGATTCGTTGTTAAAAGCGTAGTTAGTTAGCAAGGTACCTTTTTTTTTGAAAACATTTGGATTAATAGATGGAATCATTCATAATCAACTCACAGCTGATAATAGATAAAACAGTTATAAGCAACAACACATAAATACATCACAAGTAGCTAGCAACATTCAGTTATCTAGCCTTTATTAGAGTATAGACCTTTGGTTAGAACACCCCTAGGTATAGCTAGATAATAACTATATACATATACATACATACAACATCCCAGGTCCTGACCTGTTCAAGAGGTCCCTAAGCTGGCACCTAGGCTAGCCTAGACTCTATACTCACCTAGTCCCTCTAAACTACTAAAGCGAGGGAAAGTACGTTCTAAGTCTTCACAACTCAAGTCAGGTGGAACATCATCAAAAGATAGAACATCACCTGCTACTCCTCTGCACGATCAGACTTTTCCACAGGACGTCTCTCTGGTACCTCATAAAGTATCCATAAAATAGGAATCTCGTACACAGGATTTAGGTTAAAGTGTGCATATGAAGGGGTGCAGACGTTGGCTGGTCTCACAGTATTTACATATAATCAAAGAACAATATTCACCCTAGACTCAGAAGACTATCTAGAGCAGAATCCTCTTCTTGCGAACGGTCATCAGCGAACTATGGTAAGGTACTCTTACTTCCATCTGAAGGGGGAAGGGAGAGAGAAGGGGTAAGAACTGGAGAGTTCTTAGTAGGGTCGGGGTTGTTAGTTACGTTCATTAATTCTATGTTGTTTAGCAGACTATTAGCAGAATACAAGGAAGCAGTAATTAGAAAACACAGATAAGTAGAGAAGATAGAGAAAACAGATAGCAGAACACAAACAGAAGAATACAAGAAAATATCACAAGCGCAGAGAATGGAATACAAACAAGGAAAGCATACGTTCATACCACAAACATAACAAAGGAAATGCGCAACCAAGTATGATGCATGTCTAGCCCTAGTGCAGGTAATGAGCTCATCTGTCGGTTACTAACCCGCTCCCGACGTTATCCAGCAACCTCTGTCTGGATAAGGCTTTCCTATTGGCTATACCCCTGTGTACAGGAAATAACCCCTCTGCCACCACAGGGTCCACTGCACGCAGGAAATAACACATTTGCCACTGCAGGGATGTACGCCGACACACCTTCTGTATACAGGAAATAACCCCTCTGCCACTACAGAAATGGAACAGGTGGTCACCGTACTTCTGTAGCAGGAAATAACCCCTCTGCCTTACAGAAATAAAATATGGATATGTACCGTAGGAAATGTAACGACCCAATTTTCAATATGTCTAGATCATACCGGAAACTGAGCGCTACCAATTTGTCTTCCTAATTATTATCTATTATTTATCATGTGAGCCTGATTCATTGTTAAACGCGTAGTTAATTTGCGTGGTGTATTTTTTTTTTTGAAAATATTTGGATTAATAGACAGAATCATTTATAATCAATTCATAAGTAATTACAGATAAAGCAGTTATAAACAACCACACAAAAATACGTCACAAGTAGTTGACAACATTCGGTGACTCAGCCTTTATTAGCATATAGACTGTTAGTTAGAACACCCCTAGATATAGCTAAATAATATCTATATACATATATATACATACAACATCCCAGGTCCTGACCTGTTCAAGAGGTCCCTAAGCTGGCACTTAGGCTAGCCTAGACTCTATACTCACCTACTCCCTCTAAACTACTAAAGCGAGGGAAAGTACATTCTAGGTCTTCAAAACTCAAGTCAAGTGGAACGTCATCAAAAGATAGAACATCATCTGCTACTCCTTCTGCACGATTAGACTTTTCCACAGGAGGTCTCTCTGGTACCTCATGAAGTAGCCACACAATAAGAATCTCGTACACAGGATTTAGGTTAAAGTATGCATATGAACGGGGTGCAGACGTTGGCTGGTCTCACAATATATACATATAATCAGAGAACGATATTCACCCTAGACTAAGAAGACTATCTAGAGCAGAATCCTCTTCTTGCAAACGGTCATCAGCGAACTATGGTAAGGTACTCTTACTTCCATATGAAGGGGAAAGGGAGAGAGAAGGGGTAAGAACTGGGGAGTTCTTAGTAGGGTCGGGGTTATTAGTTACGTTCATTTATTTGGGGTCGATTAGTAGACGAGTAACATAATATAGCGAAGCAGTAAACAGAAGATAAAGATAGAAAGAGGAAGTAGAGACAATAAAAAGAAGAACACAAACAAAAGAATACAAGAAAATAAAACACAGAAGTAGCATACGAGCAGACAAACATAAAGAAGTAGATTACACACAGAAAGGAATGCAACAGAGAATGATGCGCAGACAAGAATGATGCATGTCTAGCCCTAGCGCAGGCCATGAGCTCATGTGTCGGTTGGCTGCCCGCAATCCCGACATTTATCCGGTCACGAGTAATCCCGATTTCTCGAATACGATTTTCCGTTCCTAAATAAATGCGCATATAATAATAGCCGCTCATTTAAGACAGCCTCTGCTTACTGAAGGAAAATATATATATACTCTGCTCTGCTCTGGGGAAGCGGAAAATAGCTGTAGGTAACTTAGTTTCCCTACAGAATCTCTGGGTTGCATTAAGTTACTAATATATATTAAATATAGCTCTGGGTTGCATCAAGCAACTAATATATATATAAATATACCTCTGGGTTGCATTAAGCAACTAATATATATATATAAATATAGCTCTGGGTTGCATTAAGCAACTAATATATATATATATATAGCTCTTTATATTATATTACTCTTCTCTTTATATCTCTTTACTCTGTTCTGGTTTCTCTTTTCTCTGTATCTCTTTACTCTGTTTTAATTACTCTGTTCTCTGTATCTCTTTTCTCTTCTCTGATTACTCTTTTCATATGTATCTATATTACTCTTTTTCTCTTTATCTCTTTACTTTACTCTGGTTACTCTGTTTTCTGTGTTTCTCTACTCTGCTCTGATTTCTCTGCTTAACGTATGTATTTAAAGTTTATGTAAATTTCGGTATGAATAGTTCGCCTGTCCCAAGTATAGGTTCATTAAGTCTATACTGAAACAGTTTAACTTTTCATATAATACCTAACCCTAGTCGCAACTCAAGGACTAACTATGTTGCCCTAGTTCGTTCACTAATTTCTGTCTGTTTTTCTGTTATTAAAACCTTACAGACTTTTCTTTAGTTTTTATCTTTTCTTCAACTTTTTATCTTTCTTTTATCTTTGCTTCACTAATATGTTCTTACAACTCCCTAAGTATTTTATGAGGGTAATTATGAGATTCTGCGCTTAAAGTTGTCTTTCTAAAGCTTTTACAGAAAACTGCCTTTTCCGCATTATTTTATTATTTTAATTAAAATATTATTTTTAATTAAATATTATTATTTAATATTTTATTATTATTTATTATTTTATCATTAAATTTTCGAAAATTACCCCACTTTAACTTTTAACCTTTAAAATTCACTTTTTACCACCCGTAACTTTTAATATTTCTACTTTTACCACCCTAACTTTCAGAAATTACCAAATAACCCCTCAAACACCAAAATAATTACTTCCTTGCCCTTTCTAAGATCTAAAAGGTGTTCTTCATTGTTCTTCACCACACTCAAAGTGTTCTTCGTGTTCTTCGTAAATTCTTCAGATTCTTTCTTTGTTTTTACCCGTTTTTCAGTCTTTTCAGCAAACGATTTTTACCATAATTCAAAATAAATTTCCAGCCATTAAAACCCCATCTTTTCTACATGATTTTAACACAAATTGAACCTCAATTTAAGCTCTAGGGTTTCGTTTTCCAGCAGCCACAAGAACACACATTCATAGCTTGAATTTTATCAAATTTCATCAAATTTTCACCAAAATTTCAACAAGAATTACTCATACAAACAATCAATTTCAAGCACAGCCAAATCATATCATAATCACACAACTCAAACACAATCAATCAAGATTAAATTCGTCAATCCCTACCTGGTTTTGCTGCTCCTAATTCGGTTAAACTTTCAGGTGGTCCTTAAGCACTTTTTCCTCCTAAATCACATCAAGAACAACTTTAAATCCAAAAATTCTCAACTGACCAAATCTCACTCAGTATTTTAGGAAGAGATATCTCACCTTATACTTGGTGGAAATTCACGTTTCTTGGCCCTCAAGTCAAGTTAAGCATGATTCCTAAGGAAGAACATCAAGAAAACACATGTTTTGTATGGTTTTCCTTGAAAACCGAATTCAAATGGGAGAGAGACAGCCATCTCACCTTATTTCCATCATTGATAAGTTACATGGTTATGTAGAGGAAGAAGAGAGGATTATTTTGGTGAAAACGGAGTTTTGATTTGAGTTTTAGTTCAGAAGAAATCAAGCTTTGAAGATTAAGTGTTCATGAAAGTTTCTCTCTTTACTCTCTTGTTATTTTCGGCCAAAATGATGAAATGAGACAGCCTTGGAGGTCTTGGGGGTGTAAGGTGAGTTGTGATTGGTTGGCTTGGAGGTGGATTAAAATAATATTAAAATATCTCTGGTGTACAACTACTAAAACTAGGTGTACTGGAACACTCGTAAAAACATCTCTAAAAATTATTTTCTGAGCTACTAGCATAAATGACACTAGTAACATATTTATTATGAGAATATAACATGTATAATGAGGCCTTAGCATTGCTAAATTCATCAGAGAGTGCTGGTGCTAAGCTGCACCAGTAAACCGTAAACCCGGTTAAACCGATTTTCTGTTTTTAACAAAAACAGACCAGGTAACCTTATAATATCATTCAAGCATTTTCTAATATTAATATAATGATAATATTATACTATTATCTCTCTCCTCTCATGAATCGAGTCCGGTTCATCAAACAGAGACTATTTACGAAAATCAGAATCAAAACTGCCAACCGATACGGTTCAAAAACTAGGTTCTTCGCGATTGCATTATCGAGCTTGCCTCAAAGGAGGTTCTAGCTTAAGGATGACATAATGATAATGAGGATTGAGATACTTGATGATATAGCAGAGGTGTTCCCTTTACTGATCTTCTGGAGAAATCTGTACTTTTAGAAAAGATCTCATGTACTCGAAAATCAGGGTTGTTACATTCTACCCTTCTAAAAGAAAATTTTGCCCTCAAAATTTCAGTTACCTAGGAATAAATGCGGGTAATCATCTTTCATCTTATCTTCCAGTTCCCAAGTGTGCTCTTCCTCTCCTCTTGGTTCCCATGTTACTTTGACTAAGCGAACAACTTTGCCTCTTAACTGCTTATCACTTCTTTCTACTATCTGAACCGGTGATGCTTGATATGTCAAATCATTTCATAACTGTACTGTCTCGGGTTGTAAAATATGACTCTTGTCAGGAATATATTTCTTAAGTTGCGAGACATGAAAAACATCATGAAGGTTTGATAAATAAGGAGGAAGGAATATTTGATAAACTACTAGACCGACTCTTTAAAGTATTTGGAAAGGTTCTATGTATCGTGGGTTAAGCTTTTTAGTCTTAAGGGCTCTACCTATCCCAGTAATCGAGGTTACTTCTAGAAAGACACGGTTTCCGTCACTAAACTCTAAGGGTCTACGTCTATTATCGGCATATCTCTTTTGACGGCTTTGTGCTGTCTGGATCTTCTGACGAATCTCCTTTATCTTCTCAGTAGTTTCTTACACTAATTCTGGACCTAAGACACTAGCTTCTCCATCGTCATTCCAACACAATGGTGTCCGACATCTTCTTCCATAGAGAGCTTCATATGGTGCCATCCCGATACTTTATTGGAAACTGTTGTTGTAGACGAATTTGACTAAAAGCAAATACTTATCCCAGCTGCTTTGGTTGTCTATCATACATGATCCTAACATGTCATCTAACGTCTGGATTGTCTGCTCTGATTGTCTGTCTATCTGAGGATGGTATGCTATACTCATGTGCAATTCTGTTTCCAACGCTTTCTGAAAAGCTCCCCAGAATCTAGTAGTAAACCTCGAAACTCGATCTGAGACAATTTATGAAGGTATCCCATGTAGTCATACGATTCCTTGAATATATATTCGTTCCAGCCTTTCTAAAGTATAATCAACTCGAATCGAAAGGAAGTGCGCTGACTTTGTCAACCTGTCCATAATTACCCAGATGGCATCGTGTCCAGTTGAGGTCCTTGGCAATCCCGTGACAAAATCCATAGAAATCTGCTCCCATTTCCATTGTGGTATTTCTAAGGGTTGCAGGGTTCCTGACAGCTTCTGATGTTCCACCTTCATCTTCTGGCAGGTTAAACATTTTGAGACATAATCGGCTACTTCTTTCTTTAAGCCCGGCCACCAGAACATTTGTTTCAAATCTCGATACATCTTTGTCACTCCAGGATGCATAGAAAATCTACTTTGGTGAGCTACAGCAAGAATCTTTTGTTGCAATTCTCCAGAGTTAGGCACACAAATTCTTTTCTTGTACCTCTATAGGCCACTACGATCCTATCTCACAGCTTCTTCAACTCTGCAAGCAATGGTGACATCCAGTACAGTGCTATGGAAATCGGTCCGGCTCCAGGTACTAGATCAATACTGAATTCTATCTCTCGCTGAGGAGGAGACTCAGGTATGTCGTCCAAGAAAACATCAGGAAATTCCTTCATCATTCAGATTTGTTCTAAGCTTAATTCACTACCATTTGAGCTAGCCGCTAACAGAACGTACCCCTCACAATCACTCCCGCCTAAGGTAACTCTTACAGAATTCAGATATAAGGTGTGGGACAGAAATGGTTTAGTACATAGACTATCAGATGGAATAACAGTAGTTCTTTTAAAATAATCAAGGAAAGCATGATACTTAGATAACCAATCTAATCCTAAAATAACTTCTAAACCACATAGAGGTAAACAGATTAGATCGTGTATAAAAGTCCTGTTCCTAATAGCGAATGGTACTTGCAGAAACACTAAACTGGTCAAAGCATTTTGGGATGCAGGTGTATGGACAATCAAGTAAAAATTCAATTTAAAGAAATATAATCCTAACTCGTGAGCAATAGTTAGAGAAATGAAGAATGCGATGCACCCGAATCATACAGTACAGTTAGAAATCGATTCTTGACATAACCTGACCTTGAATGAGGGCGTTCGATTGCACAACATCACCAATAGTGATAGCAAACACTCATCCTTGTTGCTGGGTTCTAACTGAATTTTGAGTAAATCCCTTCGGACAATCCTTGGCAATATGTCCAAGTTCTCCACAAGCATAGCAGTTAGGTGATCCAAACTGGCAAGACCTGTTACTATGCTTTTTTCCGCATTGCTTACATACAGGGTTTATGTAAGCCTGACGGGCTCGTTTACCATTGCCTTGCCTTACTTTACCTCGAGCGATAAATCCAAACCTTATAGTATTGGTAGTGGACTCATCTACCATTCTTGTTCGACAGTCTCTTGCCCGATGTCCTTCCTTATTACAGTAGTAACATAAACCTGTTCTGAACCGGCAAAGCCTACTACCATGATGCTTTCCACAAGTTGGGCATACTACACCACTTTGAGCTTAGTGAGGTTGACTCTCACGTCCTTGTTCAATGTCACGGTTATTGTCACTACCATTATTGCGAGTTAAAAGGCTGACATCTTAGTGGTTTCCATTCCAATACTGGAATTGACCAATGGCTTTAAAGTTGCGACCTTGAGGGGCTAAATTTTAAACAAAGTCTCTTTGTGAATCCTCCCTACGACTTGCTCGAGCTATCGCCACCTTCTTTGAACATTCTTCCACTAGTTTACTTTTATTCACCAGTTCAGCAAAATTTCGTATCTCCAGCGAAACAACAGTATTCATCAGTTCTTCTCGGAGTCCTCCTTCAAACTTTAAACACTTCCATTCCTCAAAGTCTTCTGGGTTCCCTTGACAAATCTTGGAGAAACGGCACAAGTCATCGAACTTACGGGCATACTCAGCAATAGTCATATCCCCTTGTTTCTACTGCATAAGCTCCATCTCCTTAGCATCTCGTGCTGCTCCCAGAAAATACTTTTTATAAAATTTGTCCCTAAAGATATCCTAAAGAATGTCATTTTCATTCTGTTGTAGCAGTCGCTGTATCCCCTGCCACCAGTACTCAGCTTCTCCCTTGAGCATATAAGTAGCAAACTCCACGTGTTGTCCTTCCGGAACATGTTGCACTCTCAGTGATTGTTCAATACCTCGAAACTAATTATCAGTGTCAGTTGCAACGAGTGTACCCTTGAACTTAGGCGGATTAACCTTCAGAAAGGTCGCAAGGGTCATAGGTCTTTCAGGATGCCCTAAGTTGTTCTCATCATTCCCATTATCTTCTCCGTATTCATTCTCGTTCCCATTTCTCACTCCGAGACGTTCAACAGCCCTAGCCGCTGCTACAGCAGCTTCACGCACTACTTCAGCCACGTTGTTCATGGTAGCCATAAACGTTTCCTGTTCCCTCTCGTAGTTAACATTAGGAATTCCTTCCCGTACGCCTTGTCTCCGTGAACCCATTATAGTCTTGTTCACACCAAACAATCATTGTTAAGGTGATCAGTCTTAACACTTCAAGTCAAGTGTGAACATTCCCAAAATGAAAACACAGAGACAATCATGCAACATATATCACTGGGATATCCTATACGCATGAGACACACAACAGAGTATGCAATGAAGCATAGTCAGTCCACTCCCCAGGCTCTACTGGGAACGAACTGCTCTGATACCAAATTGTAACGACCCAATTTTCAATATGTCTAGATCATACCGGAACTGACCGCTACCAATTTGTCTTCCTAATTATTATCTATTATTTATCATATGAGCCTGATTCGTTGTTAAACGCGTAGTTAATTTGCGTGGTGTATTTTTTTTTTAAAACATTTGGATTAATAGACAGAATCATTTATAATCAATTCACAAGTAATAATAGATAAAGCAGTTATAAATAACCACACAAAAATACGTCACAAGTAGTTGACAACATTCGGTGATTCAGCCTTTATTAGCATATAGACTGTTAGTTAGAACACCCCTAGATATAGCTAAATAATATCTATATACATATATATACATACAACATCCCAGGTCCTGACCTGTTCAAGAGGTCCCTAAGCTGGCACCTAGGCTAGCCTAGACTCTATACTCACCTAGTCCCTCTAAACCACTAAAGCGAGGGAAAGTACGTTCTAGGTCTTCAAAACTCAAGTCAAGTGGAACGTCATCAAAAGATAGAACATCATCTGCTACTCCTTCTGCACGATTAGAATTTTCCACAGGAGGTCTCTCTGGTACCTCATGAAGTAGCCACACAATAAGAATCTCGTACACAGGATTTAGGTTAAAGTATGCATATGAACGGGGTGCAGACGTTGGCTGGTCTCACAATATATACATATAATCAGAGAACGATATTCACCCTAGACTAAGAAGACTATCTAGAGCAGAATCCTCTTCTTGCAAACGGTCATCAGCGAACTATGGTAAGGTACTCTTACTTCCATATGAAGGGGAAAGGGAGAGAGAAGGGGTAAGAACTGGGGAGTTCTTAGTAGGGTCGGGGTTATTAGTTACGTTCATTTATTTGGGGTCGATTAGTAGACGAGTAACATAATATAGCGAAGCAGTAAACAGAAGATAAAGATAGAAAGAGGAAGTAGAGACAATAAAAAGAAGAACACAAACAAAAGAATACAAGAAAATAAAACACAGAAGTAGCATACGAGCAGACAAACATAAAGAAGTAGATTACACACAGAAAGGAATGCAACAGAGAATGATGCGCAGACAAGAATGATGCATGTCTAGCCCTAGCGCAGGCCATGAGCTCATGTGTCGGTTGGCTGCCCGCAATCCCGACATTTATCCGGTCACGAGTAATCCCGATTTCTCGAATACGATTTTCCGTTCCTAAATAAATGCGCATATAATAATAGCCGCTCATTTAAGACAGCCTCTGCTTACTGAAGGAAAATATATATATACTCTGCTCTGCTCTGGGGAAGCGGAAAATAGCTGTAGGTAACTTAGTTTCCCTACAGAATCTCTGGGTTGCATTAAGTTACTAATATATATTAAATATAGCTCTGGGTTGCATCAAGCAACTAATATATATATAAATATACCTCTGGGTTGCATTAAGCAACTAATATATATATATAAATATAGCTCTGGGTTGCATTAAGCAACTAATATATATATATATATATAGCTCTTTATATTATATTACTCTTCTCTTTATATCTCTTTACTCTGTTCTGGTTTCTCTTTTCTCTGTATCTCTTTACTCTGTTTTAATTACTCTGTTCTCTGTATCTCTTTTCTCTTCTCTGATTACTCTTTTCATATGTATCTATATTACTCTTTTTCTCTTTATCTCTTTACTTTACTCTGGTTACTCTGTTTTCTGTGTTTCTCTACTCTGCTCTGATTTCTCTGCTTAACGTATGTATTTAAAGTTTATGTAAATTTCGGTATGAATAGTTCGCCTGTCCCAAGTATAGGTTCATTAAGTCTATACTGAAACAGTTTAACTTTTCATATAATACCTAACCCTAGTCGCAACTCAAGGACTAACTATGTTGCCCTAGTTCGTTCACTAATTTCTGTCTGTTTTTCTGTTATTAAAACCTTACAGACTTTTCTTTAGTTTTTATCTTTTCTTCAACTTTTTATCTTTCTTTTATCTTTGCTTCACTAATATGTTCTTACAACTCCCTAAGTATTTTATGAGGGTAATTATGAGATTCTGCGCTTAAAGTTGTCTTTCTAAAGCTTTTACAGAAAACTGCCTTTTCCGCATTATTTTATTATTTTAATTAAAATATTATTTTTAATTAAATATTATTATTTAATATTTTATTATTATTTATTATTTTATCATTAAATTTTCGAAAATTACCCCACTTTAACTTTTAACCTTTAAAATTCACTTTTTACCACCCGTAACTTTTAATATTTCTACTTTTACCACCCTAACTTTCAGAAATTACCAAATAACCCCTCAAACACCAAAATAATTACTTCCTTGCCCTTTCTAAGATCTAAAAGGTGTTCTTCATTGTTCTTCACCACACTCAAAGTGTTCTTCGTGTTCTTCGTAAATTCTTCAGATTCTTTCTTTGTTTTTACCCGTTTTTCAGTCTTTTCAGCAAACGATTTTTACCATAATTCAAAATAAATTTCCAGCCATTAAAACCCCATCTTTTCTACATGATTTTAACACAAATTGAACCTCAATTTAAGCTCTAGGGTTTCGTTTTCCAGCAGCCACAAGAACACACATTCATAGCTTGAATTTTATCAAATTTCATCAAATTTTCACCAAAATTTCAACAAGAATTACTCATACAAACAATCAATTTCAAGCACAGCCAAATCATATCATAATCACACAACTCAAACACAATCAATCAAGATTAAATTCGTCAATCCCTACCTGGTTTTGCTGCTCCTAATTCGGTTAAACTTTCAGGTGTTCCTTAAGCACTTTTTCCTCCTAAATCACATCAAGAACAACTTTAAATCCAAAAATTCTCAACTGACCAAATCTCACTCAGTATTTTAGGAAGAGATATCTCACCTTATACTTGGTGGAAATTCACGTTTCTTGGCCCTCAAGTCAAGTTAAGCATGATTCCTAAGGAAGAACATCAAGAAAACACATGTTTTGTATGGTTTTCCTTGAAAACCGAATTCAAATGGGAGAGAGACAGCCATCTCACCTTATTTCCATCATTGATAAGTTACATGGTTATGTAGAGGAAGAAGAGAAGATTATTTTGGTGAAAACGGAGTTTTGATTTGAGTTTTAGTTCAGAAGAAATCAAGCTTTGAAGATTAAGTGTTCATGAAAGTTTCTCTCTTTACTCTCTTGTTATTTTCGGCCAAAATGATGAAATGAGACAGCCTTGGAGGTCTTGGGGGTGTAAGGTGAGTTGTGATTGGTTGGCTTGGAGGTGGATTAAAATAATATTAAAATATCTCTGGTGTACAACTACTAAAACTAGGTGTACGGGGAACACTCGTAAAAACATCTCTAAAAATTATTTTCTGAGCTACTAGCTTAAATGACACTAGTAACATATTTATTATGAGAATATAACATGTATAATGAGGCCTTAGCATTGCTAAATTCATCAGAGAGTGCTGGTGCTAAGCTGCACCAGTAAACCGTAAACCCGGTTAAACCGATTTTCTGTTTTTAACAAAAACAGACCAGGTAACCTTATAATATCATTCAAGCATTTTCTAATATTAATATAATGATAATATTATACTATTATCTCTCTCCTCTCATGAATCGAGTCCGGTTCGTCAAACAGAGACTATTTACGAAAATCAGAATCAAAACTGCCAACCGATACGGTTCAAAAACTAGGTTCTTCGCGATTGCATTATCGAGCTTGCCTCAAAGGAGGTTCTAGCTTAAGGATGACATAATGATAATGAGGATTGAGATACTTGATGATATAGCAGAGGTGTTCCCTTTACTGATCTTCTGGAGAAATCCGTACTTTTAGAAAAGATCTCATGTACTCGAAAATCAGGGTTGTTACATTCTACCCTTCTAAAAGAAAATTTTGCCCTCAAAATTTCAGTTACCTAGGAATAAATGCGGGTAATCATCTTTCATCTTATCTTCCAGTTCCCAAGTGTGCTCTTCCTCTCCTCTTGGTTCCCATGTTACTTTGACTAAGCGAACAACTTTGCCTCTTAACTGCTTATCACTTCTTTCTACTATCTGAACCGGTGATGCTTGATATGTCAAATCATTTCATAACTGTACTGTCTCGGGTTGTAAAATATGACTCTTGTCAGGAATATATTTCTTAAGTTGCGAGACATGAAAAACATCATGAAGGTTTGATAAATAAGGAGGAAGGAATATTTGATAAACTACTAGACCGACTCTTTAAAGTATTTGGAAAGGTTCTATGTATCGTGGGTTAAGCTTTTTAGTCTTAAGGGCTCTACCTATCCCAGTAATCGAGGTTACTTCTAGAAAGACACGGTTTCCGTCACTAAACTCTAAGGGTCTACGTCTATTATCGGCATATCTCTTTTGACGGCTTTGTGCTGTCTGGATCTTCTGACGAATCTCCTTTATCTTCTCAGTAGTTTCTTACACTAATTCTGGACCTAAGACACTAGCTTCTCCATCGTCATTCCAACACAATGGTGTCCGACATCTTCTTCCATAGAGAGCTTCATATGGTGCCATCCCGATACTTTATTGGAAACTGTTGTTGTAGACGAATTTGACTAAAAGCAAATACTTATCCCAGCTGCTTTGGTTGTCTATCATACATGATCCTAACATGTCATCTAACGTCTGGATTGTCTGCTCTGATTGTCTGTCTATCTGAGGATGGTATGCTATACTCATGTGCAATTCTGTTTCCAACGCTTTCTGAAAAGCTCCCCAGAATCTAGTAGTAAACCTCGAAACTCGATCTGAGACAATTTATGAAGGTATCCCATGTAGTCATACGATTCCTTGAATATATATTCGTTCCAGCCTTTCTAAAGTATAATCAACTCGAATCGAAAGGAAGTGCGCTGACTTTGTCAACCTGTCCATAATTACCCAGATGGCATCGTGTCCAGTTGAGGTCCTTGGCAATCCCGTGACAAAATCCATAGAAATCTGCTCCCATTTCCATTGTGGTATTTCTAAGGGTTGCAGGGTTCCTGACAGCTTCTGATGTTCCACCTTCATCTTCTGGCAGGTTAAACATTTTGAGACATAATCGGCTACTTCTTTCTTTAAGCCCGGCCACCAGAACATTTGTTTCAAATCTCGATACATCTTTGTCACTCCAGGATGCATAGAAAATCTACTTTGGTGAGCTACAGCAAGAATCTTTTGTTGCAATTCTCCAGAGTTAGGCACACAAATTCTTTTCTTGTACCTCTATAGGCCACTACGATCCTATCTCACAGCTTCTTCAACTCTGCAAGCAATGGTGACATCCAGTACAGTGCTATGGAAATCGGTCCGGCTCCAGGTACTAGATCAATACTGAATTCTATCTCTCGCTGAGGAGGAGACTCAGGTATGTCGTCCAAGAAAACATCAGGAAATTCCTTCATCATTCAGATTTGTTCTAAGCTTAATTCACTACCATTTGAGCTAGCCGCTAACAGAACGTACCCCTCACAATCACTCCCGCCTAAGGTAACTCTTACAGAATTCAGATATAAGGTGTGGGACAGAAATGGTTTAGTACATAGACTATCAGATGGAATAACAGTAGTTCTTTTAAAATAATCAAGGAAAGCATGATACTTAGATAACCAATCTAATCCTAAAATAACTTCTAAACCACATAGAGGTAAACAGATTAGATCGTGTATAAAAGTCCTGTTCCTAATAGCGAATGGTACTTGCAGAAACACTAAACTGGTCAAAGCATTTTGGGATGCAGGTGTATGGACAATCAAGTAAAAATTCAATTTAAAGAAATATAATCCTAACTCGTGAGCAATAGTTAGAGAAATGAAGAATGCGATGCACCCGAATCATACAGTACAGTTAGAAATCGATTCTTGACATAACCTGACCTTGAATGAGGGCGTTCGATTGCACAACATCACCAATAGTGATAGCAAACACTCATCCTTGTTGCTGGGTTCTAACTGAATTTTGAGTAAATCCCTTCGGACAATCCTTGGCAATATGTCCAAGTTCTCCACAAGCATAGCAGTTAGGTGATCCAAACTGGCAAGACCTGTTACTATGCTTTTTTCCGCATTGCTTACATGCAGGGTTTATGTAAGCCTGACGGGCTCGTTTACCATTGCCTTGCCTTACTTTACCTCGAGCGATAAATCCAAACTTTATAGTATTGGTAGTGGACTCATCTACCATTCTTGTTCGACAGTCTCTTGCCCGATGTCCTTCCTTATTACAGTAGTAACATAAACCTGTTCTGAACCGGCAAAGCCTACTACCATGATGCTTTCCACAAGTTGGGCATACTACACCACTTTGAGCTTAGTGAGGTTGACTCTCACGTCCTTGTTCAATGTCACGGTTATTGTCACTACCATTATTGCGAGTTAAAAGGCTGACATCTTAGTGGTTTCCATTCCAATACTGGAATTGACCAATGGCTTTAAAGTTGCGACCTTGAGGGGCTAAATTTTAAACAAAGTCTCTTTGTGAATCCTCCCTACGACTTGCTCGAGCTATCGCCACCTTCTTTGAACATTCTTCCACTAGTTTACTTTTATTCACCAGTTCAGCAAAATTTCGTATCTCCAGCGAAACAACAGTATTCATCAGTTCTTCTCGGAGTCCTCCTTCAAACTTTAAACACTTCCATTCCTCAAAGTCTTCTGGGTTCCCTTGACAAATCTTGGAGAAACGGCACAAGTCATCGAACTTACGGGCATACTCAGCAATAGTCATATCCCCTTGTTTCTACTGCATAAGCTCCATCTCCTTAGCATCTCGTGCTGCTCCCAGAAAATACTTTTTATAAAATTTGTCCCTAAAGATATCCTAAAGAATGTCATTTTCATTCTGTTGTAGCAGTCGCTGTATCCCCTGCCACCAGTACTCAGCTTCTCCCTTGAGCATATAAGTAGCAAACTCCACGTGTTGTCCTTCCGGAACATGTTGCACTCTCAGTGATTGTTCAATACCTCGAAACTAATTATCAGTGTCAGTTGCAACGAGTGTACCCTTGAACTTAGGCGGATTAACCTTCAGAAAGGTCGCAAGGGTCATAGGTCTTTCAGGATGCCCTAAGTTGTTCTCATCATTCCCATTATCTTCTCCGTATTCATTCTCGTTCCCATTTCTCACTCCGAGACGTTCAACAGCCCTAGCCGCTGCTACAGCAGCTTCACGCACTACTTCAGCCACGTTGTTCATGGTAGCCATAAACGTTTCCTATTCCCTCTCGTAGTTAACATTAGGAATTCCTTCCCGTACGCCTTGTCTCCGTGAACCCATTATAGTCTTGTTCACACCAAACAATCATTGTTAAGGTGATCAGTCTTAACACTTCAAGTCAAGTGTGAACATTCCCAAAATGAAAACACAGAGACAATCATGCAACATATATCACTGGGATATCCTATACGCATGAGACACACAACAGAGTATGCAATGAAGCATAGTCAGTCCACTCCCCAGGCTCTACTGGGAACGAACTGCTCTGATACCAAATTGTAACGACCCAATTTTCAATATGTCTAGATCATACCGGAAACTGACCGCTACCAATTTGTCTTCCTAATTATTATCTATTATTTATCATATGAGCCTGATTCGTTGTTAAACGCGTAGTTAATTTGCGTGGTGTATTTTTTTTTAAAACATTTGGATTAATAGACAGAATCATTTATAATCAATTCACAAGTAATAATAGATAAAGCAGTTATAAATAACCACACAAAAATACGTCACAAGTAGTTGACAACATTCGGTGATTCAGCCTTTATTAGCATATAGACTGTTAGTTAGAACACCCCTAGATATAGCTAAATAATATCTATATACATATATATACATACAACATCCCAGGTCCTGACCTGTTCAAGAGGTCCCTAAGCTGGCACCTAGGCTAGCCTAGACTCTATACTCACCTAGTCCCTCTAAACCACTAAAGCGAGGGAAAGTACGTTCTAGGTCTTCAAAACTCAAGTCAAGTGGAACGTCATCAAAAGATAGAACATCATCTGCTACTCCTTCTGCACGATCAGACTTTTCCACAGGACGTCTCTCTGGTACCTCATGAAGTAGCCACACAATAGGAATCTCGTACACAGGATTTAGGTTAAAGTACGCGTATGAACGGGGTGCAGACGTTGGCTGGTCTCACAGTATATACATATAATTAGAGAACGATATTCACCCTATACTAACAAGACTATCTAGAGCAGAATCCTCTTCTTGCGAACGGTCATCAGCGAACTATGGTAAGGTACTCTTACTTCCATCTGAAGGGGAAAGGGAGAGAGAAGGGGTAAGAACTGGGGAGTTCTTAGTAGGGTCGGGGTTATTAGTTACGTTCATTTATTTGGGGTCGATTAGTAGACGAGTAACATAATATAGCGAAGCAGTAAACAGAAGATAAAGATAGAAAGAGGAAGTAGAGACAACAAAAAGCAGAACACAAACAAAAGAATACAAGAAAATAAAACACAGAAGTAGCATACGAGCAGACAAACATAAAGAAGTAGATCACACACAGAAAGGAATGCAACAGAGAATGATGCGCAGACAAGAATGATGCATGTCTAGCCCTAGCGCAGGCCATGAGCTCATGTGTCGTTTGGCTACCCGCAATCCCGACATTTATCCGGTCACGAGTAATCCCGATTTCCCGAATACAACTTTCCGTTCCTAAATAAATGCGCATATAATAATAGCCGCTCATTTGAGACAGCCTCTGCTTACTGCAGGAAAATATATATATACTCTGCTCTGCTCTGGGGAAGCGGAAAATAGCTGTAGGTAACTTAGTTTCCCTACAGAAGCTCTGGTTGCATTAAGCAACTAATATATATTAAATATAGCTCTGGGTTGCATCAAGCAACTAATATATATATATAAATATAGCTCTGGGTTGCATCAAGCAACTAATATATATATATATATATATATATATAAATATAGCTCTGGGTTGCATTAAGCAACTAATATGTATATATATAAATATAGCTCTTTATATTATATTACTCTTCTCTTTATATCTCTTTACTCTGTTCTGGTTTCTCTTTTCTCTGTATCTCTTTACTCTGTTTTAATTACTCTGTTCTCTGTATCTCTTTTCTCTTCTCTGATTACTCTTTTCATCTGTATCTATATTACTCTTTTTCTCTTTATCTCTTTACTTTACTCTGGTTACTCTGTTTTCTGTGTTTCTCTACTCTGCTCTGATTTCTCTGCTTAACGTATGTATTTAATGTTTATGTAAATTTCGGTATGAATAGTTCGCCTGTCCCAAGTATAGGTTCATTAAGTCTATACTGAAACAGTTTAACTTTTCATATAATACCTAACCCTAGTCGCAACTCAAGGACTAACTATGTTGCCCTAGTTCGTTCACTAATTTCTGTCTGTTTTTCTGTTATTAAAATCTTACAGACTTTTCTTTAGTTTTTATCTTTTCTTCAACTTTTTATCTTTCTTTTATCTTTGCCTCACTAATATGTTCTTACAACTCCCTAAGTATTTTATGAGGGTAATTATGAGATTCTGCGCTTAAAGTTGTCTTTCTAAAGCTTTTACAGAAAACTGCCTTTTCCTCATTATTTTATTATTTTAATTAAAATATTATTTTTAATTAAATATTATTATTTAATATTTTATTATTATTTATTATTTTATCATTAAATATTCGAAAATTACCCCACTTTAACTTTTAACCTTTAAAATTCACTTTTTACCACCCGTAACTTTTAATATTTCTACTTTTACCACCCTAACTTTCAGAAATTACCAAATAACCCCTCAAACACCAAAATAATTACTTCCTTGCCCTTTCTAAGATCTAAAAGGTGTTCTTCATTGTTCTTCACCACACTCAAAGTGTTCTTCGTGTTCTTCGTAAATTCTTCAGATTCTTTCTTTGTTTTTACCCGTTTTTCAATCTTTTCAGCAAACGATTTTTACCATAATTCAAAATAAATTTCCAGCCACTAAAACCCCATCTTTTCTACATGATTTTAACACAAATTTAACCTCAATTTAAGCTCTAGGGTTTGGTTTTCCAGCAGCCACAAGAACACACATTCATAGCTTGAATTTCATCAAATTTCATCAAATTTTCACCAAAATTTCAACAAGAATTACTCATACAAACAATCAATTTCAAGCACAGTCAAATCATATCATAATCACACAACTCAAACACAATCAATCAAGATTAAATTCGTCAATCCCTACCTGGTTTTGCTGCTCCTAATTCGGTTAAACTTTCAGGTGTTCCTTAAGCACTTTTTTCTCCTAAATCACATCAAGAACAACTTTAAATCCAAAAACTCTCAACTGACCAAATCTCACTCAGTATGTTAGGAAGAGATATCTCACCTTATACTTGCTGGAAATTCACGTTTCTTGGCCCTCAAGTCAAGTTAAGCATGATTTCTAAGGAAGAACATCAAGAAAACACATGTTTTGCATGGTTTTCCTTGAAGACCGAATTCAAATGGGAGAGAGACAGCCATCTCACCTTATTTCCATCCTTGATAAGTTACATGGTTATTTAGAGGAAGAAGAGAGGATTATTTTGGTGAAAACGGAGTTTTGATTTGAGTTTTAGTTCAGAAAAAATCAAGCTTTGAAGATTAAGTGTTCTTGAAAGTTTCTCTCTTTTCTCTCTTGTTATTTTCGGCCAAAATGATGAAATGAGACAGCCTTGGAGGTCTTGGGGGTGTAAGGTGAGTTGTGATTGGTTGGCTTGGAGGTGGATTAAAATAATATTAAAATATCTCTGGTGTACAACTACTAAAACTAGGTGTACTGGAACACTCGTAAAAACATCTCTAAAAATTATTTTCTGAGCTACTAGCATAAATGACACTAGTAACATATTTATTATGAGAATATAACATGTATAATGAGGCCTTAGCATTGATAAATTCATCAGAGAGTGCGGGTGTTAAGCTGCACCAGTAAATCGTAAACCCGGTTAAACCGATTTTCTGTTTTTAACAAAAACAGACCAGGTAACCTTATAATATCATTCAAGCATTTTCTAATACTAATATAATGATAATATTATACTATTATCTCTCTCCTCTCATGAATCGAGTCCGGTTCGTCAAACAGAGACTATTTACGAAAATCAGAATCAAAACTGCCAACCGATACGGTTCAAAGACTAGGTTCTTCGCGATTGCATTATCGAGCTTGCCTCAAAGGAGGTTCTAGCTTAAGGATGACATAATGATAATGAGGATTGAGATACTTGATGATATAGCAGAGGTGTTCCCTTTACTGATCTTCTGGAGAAATCCGTACTTTTAGAAAAGATCTCATGTACTCGAAAATCAGGGTTGTTTGAGGAAAGCATTCTCAGTGATCACACCATTATCTATCTGACTACCTCACTGCAGCAGATGATCGTACAAGTATATCTGGAGTTGCCTTAACGCAACAAATGAATAAACACATCTCTTGGGTTGCCTCAAGCAACAAATAAATATCTCTTGGGTTGCCTCAAGCAACAAATCATCACATAATCATTCTCATTATCATCATTCATCATCATTCTCATTATTCATCATCATTTTCACATTCTTATGCAGTACCTCTTTCTTTCTCTGTTCAATCATACTGTACAAACTTTACATCTTTCACCTTTACAACATCTTAATTCAAACCATTTCTCTTTATCACATTACTTTTTTCTCTTTGTCTTTTTACTTTGCTCTGATTACTGTTTTCTCTGTTAACCTTTATTCTGCTCTGGTTACTCTGTTCTCTGTGTTTCTTTACTCTGCTCTGATTTTTCTGTTTAACGTATGTATTTAAAGCTTATGTAAATTTCAGTATGAATAGTTAGTCTGTCCCAAGTATAGGTTCATTAAGTCTATATTGAAACAGTTTAACTTTTCATATAATACCTAACCCTAGTCGCAACTCAAGGACTAACTATGTTGCCCTAGTTCGTTCACTAATTTCTGTCTGTTTTTCTGTTATTAAAACCTTACAGACTTTTCTTTAGTTTTTATCTTTTCTTCAACTTTTTATCTTTCTTTTATCTTTGCCTCACTAATATGTTCTTACTACTCCCTAAGTATTTTATGAGGATAATTATGATATTCTGCGCTTAAAGTTGTCTTTCTAAAGCTTTTACAGAAAACTGCCTTTTCTATATTATTTTATTATTTTTATTAAAATATTATTTTAATTAAATATTATTATTTAATATTTTATTATTATTTATTATTTTATTAATATATTTTCGAAAATTACCCCACTTTAACTTTTAACCTTAAAAATTCACTTTTTACCACCCGAAACTTTTAATATTTCTACTTTAACCACCCTAACTTTCAGAAATTACAAAATTACCCCACAAACACCAAATTAATTACTTCCTTGCCCTTTTATAAATCAAAAAGGTGTTCTTCATTGTTCTTTACCACACTCAAAGTGTTCTTCGTGTTCTTCATAAATTCTTCAGATTCTTTCTCTGTTTTTACCCATTTTTCAGTCTTTTCAGCAACCGATTTTTACTATAATTCATAATAAATTAGCAGCCACTAAAACCCCATCTTTTCTACATGATTTCAACACAAATTGAACCTCAATTTAAGCTTAGGGTTTCGTTTTTCCAGCTGCTCAAGAACATGAACTTTAAAGCTTGAATTTCATTAAATTTCATCAAAATTTCACCAAATTTTCACCAAGAATCAATCATATATGCAACCAATTTTTAGCACAGCCTATTTATACAATATTCACACAACTCAAACACAAATAATAAATATTAATTTTGTGACACCCTACCTGGTTTTCCTGCTCCTAATTCAGTTAAACTTTCAGGTGGTCCTTAAGCACTTTTTCCTCCTAAATCACATCAAGAACAACTTTAAATCCAAAAACTCTCAACTGACCAAATCTCACTCAGTATGTTAGGAAGAGATATCTCACCTTAGACTTGCTGGAAATTCACGTTTCTTGGCCCTCAAGTCAAGTTAAGCATGATTCCTAAGGAAGAACATCAAGAAAACACATGTTTAAGCATGTTTCCTTGAAAACCGAATTGAAATGTGAGGGAGACAGCTATCTCACCTTATTTCCATCCTTGATAAGTTACATGGTTATGTAGAGGAAGAAGAGAGGATCATTTTGGTGAAATCGGAGTTTTGATTTGAGTTTTAGTTCAGAAGAAATCAAGCTTTGAAGATTAAGTGTTCATGAAAGTTTCTCTCTTTTCTCTCTTGTTATTTTCGGCCAAAATGATGAAATGAGACAGCCTTGGAGGTCTTGGGGGTGTAAGGTGAGTTGTGATTGGTTGGCTTGGAGGTGGATTAAATTAATATTAAAATATCTCTGGTGTACAACTACTAAAACTAGGTATATCGGAACACTCGTAAAAACATCTCTAAAAATTGTTTTCTGAGCTAATAGAATAAATGACACTAGTAACATATTTATTATGAGAATAGTACATGTATAATGAGGCCTTAGCATTGCTAAATTCATCAGAGAGTGTTGGTGCTAAGCTGCACCAGTAAACCGTAAACCCGGTTAAACCGATTTTCTGTTTTTAACTAAAACTGACATGGTAACCTTATAATATTATTCAAGAAGCTTCTAATACTAATATAATGATAATATCATCCTATTATCTCTCTTCTCTCATAAATCGAGTCCGGTTCGTCAAACTGAGACTATTTACAAAAAACCAAATCAAAACTTCTAACCGATACGGTTCAAAAACTAGGTTCTTCGTGACCGCATTATCAAGCTTGTCTCGGAAATGGTTCTAACTTAAAGATGACATAATGACAATGAGGATTGAGATACTTGATGATATATCAAAGGTTTTCCCCTTACTGATCTTCCGGAGAAATCCGTACTTTCAAAAAAGATTTCGCGTTCTCGAAAACCGGGGTTGTTACAATAGGGGCACACTTAGCCACGTTAAGAGTCACGTTAACTACATTAACGTGAACTCTAACGTGGGAGAAGCAATGAAGAGCCAACGTTAGTAACACTCACCTATGTCACTAACGTTGGACTAAGCCTCTATTAGCCACGTTAGTTGCCACGTTAATTGCATTAACGTGGAAGCTAACGTGGAGGAAAGGAATGATGAGCCAACGTTAGTGACACTCACCTTTGTCACTAACGTTGGAGATGGCTATCACTACCACGTTAGAATTAACGTTAACTTAAGTAACGTGAACTCTAATGTGGGAAGAAGGGTGTTTGGAGCTTTAGTGACAAAGGTAAGTGTCACTAACGCTCTCGAAGTTGAGGCATACCCACGTTAAGAGTCACGTTAGCTACACTAATGTGAACTCTAACGTAGGGAAGAAGGGGCCAAGGGCAACGTTATTGGCAAAGGTAAACACCAATAACGCTCGTGGTTAGTGGTCACGTTAGTGCCACTAACGTTGAAGTTAACGTAACTCATCTTGGGCTAGGAACGTTAGTGCAAAAGGTGATTGTCACTAACGTTCTCGAACCCACATTTTCACTTAACGTTAATGCCACTAATGTCCTAGCCAAAGTCCATGCCTACTTCACACTTTCTCTGCAAGTAAAGCTGAGCCCACTGAAGATTCCAAACTGCTTCAACTCAAGATCCAAAGGCCCATATCCAAGACATGAAGAGCCAACTGGAAGATCAGAAGAGTAGTATATATAGGGGTAGTTTTGAACTAGAGAGGAGCTTTTGGGATTGAGAGGACTACTCTCTGTATAACTTTACTTTCTCTGCAACTTCTAGTTTTACTTCAGAATGTACTCTCCATCTTTGCTTTCCATTTCCAGAGCCATGAACAACTAAACCCCTTTCATTGGGTTAGGGAGCTCTGTTGTAATTTGATGGATCAATAATAGTTTTCATTATTCTTCTTCTTTCTTTTCTCTTGATTTTACTTGAAAGCTTTCAATCTTCATCTAATTGGATAGTTGTCTTGGAAAAGAAACTATTCATACTTGGATCTCTTCTAAACCTTGGAAGAGGAATGAAGAGATCATGCTAGAAATGCTTTCTCATGTTGGACCAAATTGGGGTTTGGGCGGATATGGTGACATATAATTCTCCCAATACTTTGATTTGGAAATACATGTGGTATAATCAGTGACTGCACCTCATCTCTTCTCATGAGCAATTAGATGAAGGAATTGGCTATTGATCAAGATTTGAGAGATTGAGTTACTAAGGAATTGGAATTCAATCACTTAAGATTGCCAAGGAGATCAATGAATGCATTGATTGAGGAAGATATGAGAATGAACTTGATCCGGAGAATGCAACATCTCCTAAGCCCAATGAATTTTCCATTTCTGATCTTACCTATTCTCTTTAGTTTCTGCCATTTACTTTCATGCTAAATTCCCCATTCCCCATTTAAGATTCTGTAATTTACTTTCCGTCATTTATATTCAGCTCTTTATTTTCAGCATTTACATTTTCTGCCATTTACTTTCCCGCCATTTAATTTCCTGCAATTCTCATATCAAATTCTGCTTAGCTCAACTAGAACATTCCTCCAATTAAAGTTGCTTGACCAATCAATCCCTGTGGGATTCGACCTCACTCTATTATGAGTTTTTACTTGACGACAATTCGGTATACTTGCCGAGGGAAATTTGTTGAGAGACAAGTTTCCGTGCATCAGTAGGTTAGGTAGTTTAAACATCAGTTTAAAGTGTTTGATAGTTAGTGAATCTCTAAGTTGTTTTCTTTTTTTTCTAAAAGTGCAACTTGCTGAACACACTTACTGATGATGATTGATTGGGCTGAGATACTAGCTAAAGAACTAAGTTTGGTGTGGCCACTAACCCACTTAATTTAGGCTTACAACCATTTGAATGAATTGATTTTGAAAGTAAGCCCAGAATTAAGTTTGGTGTGGCCACCACCATATGAAGTTCACAAGGCAACCCCAACATGATCCAAGTTTGACAACATTTAGTAAATTGGTGAAGCATAAAAAGCCACTTTAATGTGTTCGAAAGATGAGGAATATAAAAAGATCAATTTTATTTTACCCCTTTATGAGCATATTAAAGTCCAATGATGTATCTAATTTATTAGATGCAAGGAAATTAAGTTTGGTGTCCCAAAGGACACTCATCAATTGTCTTTTAATTGTATGTTACTAAAGGGAATGTGAAGAATTTCTTTTCACTAATGGGGTTTTCGGACTTTATTTTAGGAGAAATGATGGGACTCATATGATTGATGGTTCACTGAGACAAAGAGTCAAAGTGTACTTACACTTTGGAACTCAACATATGCAGGAAGCCAAAAGGGATAAGGATTGGCGCCTCTTCCCACGCTAGGCGCCACTCCACATGTGGGAAAACATTGAATTGCTTTTACTTCCCACCTTCCACCTTCCACACTACACCTCTCACTCCTATAAAAGCCACTCACTTTCCCACCACTCTCCACACTTTCCACCCCAAAACTACACATGCGAAAGAGCCCCCACACTTTCCCTCTTCTTTCTTTTCTTTCTCTTTACTATCTTCTTTTTCTTCTCTTGATTGGGACAATCAAGTCCTAAGTTTGGTGTTGAAGCAAAACAATCTTGTTTTACTTACTCTCTTGAATTTTTCTTCGTCACTTTCAAATCCTATTTTCTTTTTCACTCCCATGGCACCTCCAAGAGCTTCCTTAACAAAGAAGAGAAAGACCAAAGAACCAACTTCTGGAATCTCAAGTTTCAATGAATACAAGTTCCTCTCATCATTCAACCAAAACCAATTTTATGGTTGGGTGAGTGAGAGGCAAATTATTCTGGAGGTGAGATTCCAACTTAGAAGGAATGAGCATCCAGAGATCAATAGAGAGATCAACAATAGAGGATGGGCACTCTTGTGTAACCCACCAAGAAAGGTGGTGGAGAGCTTAGTTAGAGAAATTCTATGCCAATACAGTACCCCAACCTGGGCAACCTTATGGGTATCTTAGCTATGTGAGGGGGAAAGCTATAGACTATAGCCCTTCCAACATAGATAAGATGCTAATGGTGAAGCAAACAAACTCCACCCGGAGCTATGAAGAAAGGGTGAAGCAACAAGACCCATGATTTGATGAAATCCTCAACGAAATATGTGTGCTGAATGCACAGTGGATTAATGACAAGGATGGAAGACCCAACTAACTAAGTAGAAGAGATTTGAGCCCCCAAGCTAGAGGGTGGCTAGACTTTGTAAGAAGGTCTCTCAATCCTACATCCAACACTTTAGAGGTGACTCTAGAAAGGGCTATGCTTATATACAGCATCACGAAGGGAGAAAATATGAATGTGGGGAAAATGATTGCCAACAACATCAATAGGGTGCTGAAAAGCACCAAGGATAGCACAAGGTTGGCATTTCCTAGCATCATCCAAAGGCTATGTGATGAAGCAGGGGTTGAAAAGATCATTGACAAGGTGCTAGTGGATCAAGAGAAGCCCATAACTGCCAAAAGGATGGTCAAAGTGGTGGCTGTCAACCCACTTCAAATGGCCAGGGAGCACAGAGCTCATGCTCATGTGCCACAAGGGCAACCACAACAAGAAGAAGAGGCTGAAGATCAACCACAATACCTAGCACTTCCACCATAACCATACCCACAATTCTCTGAAGGTTTCAACTGGGAGCAATTGCAAGGAGGTATACACTAAATGAGAGGAGATATACACCACTTGAGAGAAGATGTCAACAAACTCAAGGAACAACAACAACACTGGGACGAAGTACATGAGAACATACAACAACTCCAAGGAAGTGTGGAGTAAATGAAGGAGCAGCAAGACCAGTTCAAC